>NC_069791.1:110526710-111743585 GCF_027406575.1 Nycticebus coucang
ACTGAGGACTGGAGCCGACCAACTCTCTGTGACCCAGATCAAGTCCCACTTTGCTGTGTGGGGCAGAGTGTTCTGGTGAGGGCTAGGGGGAAGACCTGGATGTTTCCTTGGTCCCACTGACACACCACCCCTTCCTCACCCCCTCTCTACCCTAGTGAATCCTCGGGGAACCTTGGCTTACAATCCAGGTCTCTTGGTCTCAGAAATGCCTTGCCCTTTATTGGGTAACACCATTCACCTGCAAAGTCCATCACATCTCTGAGAAGTCAGTAAACAAGGCACATTTTTACCTCAGGCAGCTTCCGCTCATCAGGGTGTAAATATTTAGGGGGCTAGCAGCCTGGATCTGATCAAGTTCTTGGCAAGTGCAAGAACTTTGCACCCATTGTCCTGTTCTCACATGGCAATCCACAGAGAAGAGATGATTAGAATCCCAATTGTCAGGTTCAGAAGCTGCAGCTCTAATGGGCTAATTTAACTTGCTCCAGATTAAGCAGCAGTGGGTGACAGAGCTGAAAAATGGACCCCCGTTCTTATCACTCCAGAGCCAATGCTCCCACCACTGCCTTGGGTCTCCTCTGTCCATCCCCACTCATACACGCAGGAATGTGACAGTGACCCTGCAGTGACCATTTGCTCAGAGGAGGTCTACCGAATGGCAGCAGCAGCTGCAGCACAGGGATTCCTGATCCATGACTGGCTTTGGAACCTCAAGCTTCCCCAAGCCAGTAATTCCCATGTGTGGATGCCTATGCCTAGGGTAACCCAGAGAGCAGGTGGAACAGCCTGACGCCCAGTCCCATCCTAGAGATGTTAACTGAGCTAGTTGAGGGAGGGTTCAAGTGTGGACATTTTTAAAGCAATCTCTGGATATTTCTAATGTGAAGCCAGGGCTCAGAGCCATTGATTAAAACCATGCCATTGATGGGGCATCCAGGAAAACCAAACTGCATCTCAAGTACTTGCTCTGAACTTCCTTCTCTAATATCCTTAATTGCTCTTTACATTCTGATGTGATCTTTAATGAAAGGACAGTCTTCTCCTCCCCTTTTCACTGCGTCCTGTGAGTTCTGGTTTTCTGCCAGGTCTTGGAGGAGAGCATTTTAAAGCCTGGCTTCTACTTGACCTACTACTTCTCTGAATTGTTCCTTGGGGATCTAGAAAGGACAGACAGATGTCAGTTACAGATCCTACCTGAACTACTTCCCATCTATGTTGCTCCTTATTTAGATTTCAGTTTCTAACTGTAAAGTGGGCATAATGGTATCTGTGGGGTGAACCAACTTTCTCATATCACAGCCTTTTAAAGGATATCCAGGTGACATCTATTAGTCACCTCCTTTTTCCATAACCACATTATCTTGTTACTAGTAGCTCCACGAATGTGTCCCTTCTTGATTTCCATCCAGAAGTGTGCTCAGATCTCATAAGAAGGTCTTCCTAATTGTCTTTAAGCATTTTCCTTTTCAAACATGGAGTCCTCTCCTTTCCAGCAGAATTGACTGTCAAAAGTCCCTGACTAATAAAAACAATTTGCTTTGGGTGGTGCCTGTGGCTCAAGGAGTAGGGTGCCAGCCCCATATACCAGAGGTGGTGGGTTCAAACCCAGCCCGGCCAAAAAAAAACAAAACGAAAACAAAAAACAAAACAATTTGCTTTGGGTGGGATTCCAGTGGATTGGCAGAAGTCCTCCTGCTCTTTTGCTATTTATAAAATTAATTGATCTATTCCCACCTTTGAGCAGGCAAGAAGCCCTCACAGACCATGCACTTTCTTTCATTATAAACTTTTCATTCCCTTATCTTCCCCACTGCCAAGCCCCTCATTAGACAAAGGACTAATCGGAGTCTCTCTGATTGATTCCAGTGTGGAATATCCTAATTCTGTTCTAAACTGTTAACTAAACCAGAACCCAAAGCACAAATGTGCCTATGGGGGTAACCATAGTGCACACACATCAGACTCATGAAACAAGCTTATTGGTGCCTAACAGAAGGCCAGGCACACACTAGGTATCCAGTGCTTGTACCAGAAATCTACCCTCTGGAATTCATGTTCTCTGATCTCCTGGAACTTCCAGATAGAATCATTAGGAGAAGAGTTCTACCAAATTTATAATGCCAAACACACAGGTTGTGCAGCCTGACATGGACTTTCCTAAATCTGGAGCCTTGTAAGACCTTTGTATGTGGTTATCCATGTTTTCATATTGAATTTCTATTCCCAGCTGAACCCTCATTATGCCCGGTGACTTATATCCATGGTGTGTGTTTGGACATTACATCCATCCTAAACATATTCAAATGTTCTCAGGTATTACTAGGAAGGGGCGAGGGCTGTTGCCTATGAGAACAAGAGTTAGGGTATCTTTGCTCATGTCACCGTGGAAGGCTTCATATGCTATTTGGTGACCCACTTCCCTGTCTGAGCCTTGCAGTTAGGTGAGAAATAGCATATGCTGTTGTATTTTATTCTTCTTTGGGCATAAAAAAAAATCAACCCAGATGTCTTTTTCTTTTTCAACTGGTCACACTAGCTTATGCAACTCATTTCTTCAACTTAGGCTCTGAGTCTCCTCCCCTCAACACCCAGTAGCTCTTTGGGAAAATAACAGATGGACATTCCAGCAGGGCTGTTTAATTCTCTCCAGGATTTGTGCAGGACTTTGCATAGCAAATGTCTGCAGTGCATGTGAAAATAACTTTGTAATAGGAAAATCACCTGAAACTCTTTAAGCAATCCTCTGTTCCATAAATCAGGAACTCCAGAAATATTTGTTGAATGAATGAATGATCTTGTCTTGGACAAGCATCAAAAAAACAAACAAAAAGAGTAGCTTGGTAGTGAGGAAGCACCCTCAAAGACTCTGAAGGATACCACTGGGGGCACCCCCATCCTGGCTGTGCTTGATGCGTACCTCTTGTTCTTCCTCCACCTTTCTGATGACTGTGAGAGTTCCCAGGGCTTTCTTGGAGCCACAGATGGTCTAGGAACTCTGAAGGGGCCAGTTTAGAGCAGACTGAGGAACTGCTTGACCCAGCGGGTCATCCAGGGGTCCAGTCTATGCCTGCACAAATAACATGCGAATCCCATAATAAATGTTCTTTCAAGGGTTCTTTATTAAGGCATAATGTGATCATGGTGTGAATGACAAAATGCATTTCATTAATAAAATCATTAGCACTCAGGAGAGAAGTTGTTTTCAAAAGTGGTTTGCTGTTGAAAGCTCTGAAACCTCTAATAATCAAACTCATTTTCTAAAAACAAAACAAAACAAAATAAAACAATTTCAATTCAGTGAATAAGGGGAGGGTTAGACACCCTTTATGGTTAACTGCTCAGTTCAAAAGTACCTCTAAAAAATACAGGCTTTACTATCCAGAACATGAGCAGGAGAGGCTCTGTCTCTAAATTGACTTCGCTGTAATGACTTTGAGCTGATCACAGGAACTCTTGGCCTTCTGCTTCTTTGTGTGTAAAATGAGGAAGCTGAACTATGTGGTTTTCAAGCTCTATTCTAATTTTAAAATTAGAAAATTAAATATTTTCACTCATTCTAGTTACTAGAATACCTATGGGCCATTAAACATGTCCCACTTATTCACTGCCAACTATGGGAAAGAAACGTTTGGTTGTTTCTGAGAAAAATTCTCTTCAAACCTGCCTTCCTTTCTCTTGCATTTTATTTTTGTTCACTTACTGAAATCACTCTCATTTATGTTCAAGAGAGCTCTTTTTACTTTACAATTCAAGGATTTGGGTGTGTACCATCTGGCCACATAGAGCATGTAACTACAGAATGGTCTCTGCCCAGGTACTTGTAAATGATTAGCAAGCACCGGGAAAATGTCAGGGACTGAACCATATTGAACTCTATACAAGAAAGGATGATGGGGCTGAATTATCATCCATCCCATTCATTTGTTCATTCTCCAAAGATTAAGTTCTGTTTCCCTTGATCATGAAACCAAGTATGTTCCAATCATCAATGTATCTCCAGCACTAAATGGGGTACTTAGTAAGTGTTCCCAATACCTATTGGTAAAACTAGAGAAAAATACCTTGTGATAGGCACCCCCCCCATCTAGGCAGGTGCCTGGGATAACCAGCAAGATAGCAGAATGGTACACAGCCTCGAATTGGCCAGGGCTGAGCTGAAGACCTCTGCCTAAGCTCAGACACAGATCAAGTAACTGTAGGAATCATTTAACCTCCTCCAGTCTCAGTTTTTCCCTTTGCAAAATGGAGATAATGATTATAATACACAATGAATAGCTTGGAAGATTTAATGATATGGTACAGGTAAAGTTCTAAGCCTGACACGTAGCCAGGCTTTAGTATATACTTCAGCATATTAAAGTCTCAAACCAGAGTTGTTTGCTGGTCATGTTCTTCCCCTAATCTTACCAGATGTCCTGGTGACTTGATTAACATACAGTTGCCTAAATTTTCTTTTGAGGGAAGGATGGTTTGATGGGAAAAGACATGCATGAAAGTTAGCTTGTGTCAGGGACCTACCCACATAGGCAAGCCAGCAAGCAAATCGCTTTTCTGAGCTGTCCTGAGGACCAGTCCAGAGTCAACCCAAACCTCTTCAATTTCCTCATCTCCAATCTAGACAATAAATGTCAAAGCCCAGCTGTACGGGTGCTACTATATGATCCATCAAAGAAAGATTCAGTTTCACTCAATTGACTCCCCTTGCTAAGGCAAAAATGTGGCTTTAAACCATTTTAGAAACATTTTCCACCGAGGTCGAAGTTGAGAAGTGTCTTGTTATATACTGAGCCAAAATGTATTCTGAAAATTCAGTTAAGTACACAAGTTCCCTGGCCTGAGCCACCTGTGTGGTTATAATGTGAGAAACTGCCTTGTTCAAGACAGAGGTATTTGCAAAAATATCCCTAAAGGTCACTTGATAGTTCAGAAAGGGATGGCTCCTGCTCTCAGACTTGGAGAAAGGTCACACTTTTAAATAATTCCTGTGGGGTTTGCATATGACAGCTTGCTGGCACATGGGTATTTATCTCTTAAGGGACCCTGTGTCCAGTTTTCCCTCTGGGTTTCTGAGAGTTGAACTCCTAGGCTACCAAAGGTTCCTGACCATGTCCCATAAGATGCACCATGGCCACCCAGTATAAAAAACAGGATATACCCTCATCACTGACAAAAAATGCTCTATGCCTTCATTTTTAATTCTAAATTATTTTAATTGTATTTTAAGGAAAAATCATTTTTCCCTGTTGCTATTTGACAGATAATTGATTATTTTGCCACAATGTCGTTGCGTTTTCCAATAGCACTTTTTCAAACCACAGCAGCAAGGCACTTTGATGTGAAAGGAATTCCCTCTTTACTCCTGGAATCACACATGCAAACTCTCAGAAATGCATAAGGCCTTAGTCTACTAGTTTGGTTTTGTAAAAAAGTTAGGGCATAAAGGGGGCTAATATCACTGAATTCCCAAACAGCACACTTCCGTGGGAGGCATTAGTTCCACCATTTTTCAGATGGAAACTGAGGTTCAGCATAGCTAAGTAATTTCCCCACAGTAAATGGCAGAGCCAAGGGTCATATTCAAGGGTGTCTGATTCACACTCCTATGTTTTTTCCATGAAACCATGCTGTCTTCTACAGAGCAATTTCTGGCATCTGAAGGCAATAACCAGGTAAATGAATGCTTGAGGGGGCTGTCTCTATCTTCCGTTTTGGAAGGGAAGGATGCTTAATAAGATATTCATTATTTTTCTTTGTTTGAAAGCGAAATTTCATGATACTGAGTATAATTAAAGCATATTACAGTTGAGGTATATTTTACATACAGTTAAATATACAGTTCATAATAACATGATTGTTGAAAAATGCATATGCTTTGGTAACCACATCCCAATAAAGACAAATATTTTTGTCATACTGAAAGTTCCCTGTCACCTGCTTCCTTTCAATGCCTTAGGTCCACCCCTTTTTAATGAGAATTTTTTACCTAACACATATCTGATGTCCACTGGTGCAGCCAAGTGCATAGAGGACAATCTACTGCATGTCTTGTGGCCTGTGTGTCATCTTATTAAGTGCCCTTCTTGTCAGTGACTGTATGAAAGTAAAAACTTGTTACTGCCTTCTCAGAGCTAAGCCCTGTCTGAGGTAGTAAGGACAGAGGTGACAGGGGAGTGGTTCCTGCCTTCAAGATCAGGAGTGATGGATTTGATTGTGGGTAAGAAGGTTTCCTTGCAGTCAGTGACTTGATGGCATGGCCAGCCTGTGTCCACCCACAGAGGAAGATCTGGGGTTACATCACCATTTCCAGTTGACCCTGGCTCCTGGGACGGGAGAAGCAGCACGGAATCACCCAGGCGAGTCTCACTTAATTTTAACCTCATGGCCCTGATGCCACTCCAATTTCCACTGTTGTGAGTGACGAGGGTGTAGAGTTCAGACCCGCAGGGGGAATGTGGCAGTCCGAGCATCCTTGGGCACGCCTGGGAGGCCAACCAGAAACGTTTCAAGGGGCCCAGATCTGTGCTCTGTAATCATCCGGATTAGGGACTGTTCCCTGCGTCTTCTGTCAGCTGGCACCCTGATTTATCTCTGCAACTTGTGCTGGAATGCTGAGAACATTGGTCTTCCCTGGTAGGTTCCCACGAAGGTAAAGGCGAGCTAGTGGCTCTCGCTGATTGGTCAGGCCGCCAGCCAGTGAGGAGCGGCCTCATGGGTGGGTTTGCCCCGCCTTAGGTCTAACCCAATCTTACTGGAAAGAGCTTTATAAAAGAAGCGGACGGTGCAAAGCAGCCAGAACCCGGCTGGAGCAGCTCCCAGGGAGGAGCTCTAAGGAAGAAGGAGGCCCAGGGAAAGTTGTCACCACGGCAGTGGCTGTGGCCCTGGAGGGAGCCGTAATCAGGTCGGAGGCAGGCCCCGTGGAAGAACTCGCCAAACTCGAGTATCTGTCTCTGGTGTCCAAGGTTTGCACTGAGCTGGACAATCCCCTGGGGATCAACGACAAGGATCTAGCCGAGTTTGGGATCAGTGTTGCTGAGAAGAATACCACCTTTCATACTTTTAAGGCTTCTCCGGTCAAAAACGATGCAGAATTCACGGATTCTCTTACTAGTAACTTGCTGCGTCTCATACAAACCATGCGGTCCCCAGAAAAGCCTTCTACAAGCCAAGGTCCAGTTAAGGCGAGAACCCGGAAGGAAAAGCCGAAGGAACTTTTCCTGGTCCTTTGCCAACCAGACAACCCTTCTGTTCGGACCATGCTGGAAGAGGATGATGTTAAAGTTGCCCTGAGAGAACTGGAAGCTTTGATGCCTCGTGCAGCAGACCAGGAAGGGGAGAGACGCCCAGCGCCGGGCGGAGGAGCTGCAGCCAAAATCAAGAGCGAAGCCGAGGTCGAGACCGCAGGTCAAGGCGCCGATCCCGCTGGCGACCGCGCTCCAGGACCCGGGAGAGAAACAAAGGGCAGTCTGGACATAGGTCCAGGAACGGAAGTCGGAGCCTCCCCCCACCCCCCACCCCCAGGGACCGGAAGGAGCGGGACGGAGGGCGGCATCAAGGAGGGGCGGTCCTCCCCCTGAGGAGCCAGCCACCGGGGACATGGACAGTGGCAGAGTCATCAGCGTCGTGCAGTTCAGCTGCTTTGTGCAGCTGGAAGCGCCAAGGAAGCGGAGGGAAGGCGTCGTGCGGGTCTCCCAGCTCCAATGGGAAGGCCGCGGGGCCGCTGAGGGGAGCAAAGGCTGCAGAGTGAAAGTGAAAGTTCTGCCCTTCACCGGGGCCAAGACCAGCCTGAGCCCCAAGGATGTGGGTCAAGAGACCGGAGAAGATTTAAACCCAAACCAACGACGAAATCTTGTCAGGGAGACTCATGAGGAGGCCTCAGTGCGGAATCCGGACAGACCCAGTCACCTCCTGGTCGTCATGCCCCTGAAGGGGAGGACGAGCTGCCGAACACAGGCACCAGGCCCGCGTCTCTGACACAGAGAAGTGGGAGATCAAACAGATGATCGCTGCCAATGTGCTTTCCAAAGAAGAATTTCCAGACTTTGATGAAGAGACTGGCCTTCTCCCTAAGGTGGATGATGAAGAAGATGAGGATATGGAGATTGAACTGGTTGAGGAAGAGCCTCCCTTCCTAACAGGGCACACCAAGCCAAGCATGGACATGAGCCCCATTAAAATGTGAAGAACCCAGATGGCTCCCTCTCCCAAGACCCAGATGGCTCCCTCTCCCAAGCCTTTGCCTTGGCCAAAGAAAGGGGGGAACTCAAGCAGGCACAGCGGGAAGCTGAGATGGATTCTGTTCCTATGGGACTCAACAACACTGGGTTGACCCTCTGCCCGTTGCTGAAGGCAGTCCGATTGCTGCCAATGTGAGGGATATTGGGGTGATGCCTAACCACATTCCTAAGTGGAAGAAGCATGCCTTTGGGGGAAACCAAGCTTCTTATGGAAAGAAGACCCAGATGTCAATCATTGAGCAGAGGGAGAACCTGCCCATCTACAAACTGAAGGAGCAGCTGGTCCAGGCTGTCCATGACAATCAGATCCTGATTGTTATTGGGGAGACGGGATCTGGCAAGACAATGCAGATCACCCAGTACCTGGCACAGGCTGTCTACATTTCCAGGGGCAAGATTGGGTATACCCAGCCTACTAGAGTGGCAGCCATGTTGGTGGCCAAAAGAGTATCAGAGGTGTTTGATTGCTGCTTAGGCCAAGAGGTGGGCTACAGCATTCGATTTGAAGATTGCATTAGCCCCCAAATGGTCATCAAGTACCTGACTGATGAGATGTTGCTCAGAGAGTGCCTGATTGACCCTGACCTCACTCAGTATGCCATCATCATGTTGGACAAGGCGCATGAGAGGACAATTCACACTGATGTACTCTTTGGATTATTGAAAAAGACAGTTCAGAAATGGCAGGACATGAAGCTGATTGTCACCTCAGCCACCTTGGAAGTGGTAAAGTTTTCTCAGTACTTCTATGAAGCTCCCATCTTCACTATCCCAGATCAGACATACCCAGTGGAAATATTGTACACAAAGGAATCTGAGGGAGATTATCTGGATGCCAGCCTGATCACTGTCATGCAGATCCATTTAGCAGAGCCACCAGGTGACATCCTGGTCTTCCTGACTGGTCAGGAAGAGATTGATACAGCTTGTGAGATCTTATATGAAAGAATGAAATCCCTGGGACCTGATGTCCCCGAGTTAATTATTCTCCCAGTGTACTCTGCTCTTCCCAGTGAGATGCAGACCCAAATCTTTGACCCATCTCCACCAGGCAGCAGAAAGGTTGTAATTGCCACCAACATCGCAGAGACATCACTGACAATAGATGGCATCTACTATGTTGTGGACCCTGGATTTGTGAAGCAGAGTGTTTACAATTCGAAGACAGGGATGGACCAGTTTCTGGTGATGCCTATTTCTCAGGCACAGGCAAAGCAACGAGCTGGCAGAGCTAGGAGAATGGGCCCTGGAAAGTGTTACAGGCTATACACAGAATGTGCCTACCAGGATGAAATGCTGACCACCAATGTGCCAGAAATATAGAGAATGAACTTAGCCAGCATAGTGCTGTCTCTCAAGGCAATGGGCATAAATGACCTGCTGTCCTTTGATTTCATGGATGCTCCCCCAGGGGAAACTTTGGTCACAGCCATGGAGCAGCTGTGTACACTGGGGGCCCTGGATGATGAGGGCTTGCTCACTCTCCTGGGCCGCAGGATGGTAGAGTTTCCTCTGGAGCTGATGCTGTGCAGAATGCTGATCATGGCTGTGCATCTGAGATGCAGCAAGGAAATGCTGACCGTTGTATCCATGCTGTCTGTCCAAAGCATCTTCTACAGACCCAAGGACAAACAAGCCCTTGTTGATCAGAAGAAGGCCAAGTTTCACCACACTGAAGGGGACCACCTCACCCTGCTGGCTGTGTACAACTCCTGGAAAAACAAGTTCTCAAAACCATGGTGCTGTGAGAACTATATCCAGGCTCGTTCCCTGTACTGGGCCCAGGACATTCAGAAGCAGATGTTAGGCATAATGGACAGGCACAAGCTGGATGTCGTTTCCTGTGGTAAGTTCACAGTCCAAGTGCAGAAGGCCATCTGCAGTGGGTTCTTCCGTAATGCTGCCAAGAAGGACAGGAGGGTTACCGGACACTGATTGACCAGCAGGTGGTCCACATCCATCCTTTCAGTGCTCTCTTCCACAGACAGCCAGAATGGGTGGTGTACCACAAGCTGGTGCTCACCACGAGGGAATACATGTGTGAGGTCACCACCATCAACCCCCGGTGGCTTGTGGAGTTGGCCCCAGCCTTCTTCAAGGTCTCCAACCCAACCAAAGTAAGCAAGCAGAAGCAGCAGCAGCATCTTGAACCCTTGTGCAACCGCTACGAAGAGCCCAAGGCCTGGAGAATAATCCTGGGCCATCTGTCAGTGCTGAAAGGCAAGCTTGGCCATTTGTCTCCCCTGCAGCAGCCTAGGGCTTGGACTTAACTTTGATGAAAGAAAAGCCGGTCCTAAGGATGCAGCTGTCCTGTGACTGAATATCTCAACTGGGCATTTTCTAAACTTGACTCATTTCTTCCCTGATTGTAAAATTGGCACAGGGATTTAAGCCTGGCTTTGGCCGGAGACTGCAGCCCCTACCACCCCATGTCTTGGGGCCAGTTGGAAGCTCATAGCATTGCATCATCTTCAAGAAAGGGGCAACTTCAAAACTATTAAGAATAGAGTATAAATGTCTTACACAACAAATAAGTGAGGCGATGGTTATTTTAATCAGTTTGATGTAAGCATTCCACATTATTTATCAATTCAGCACATTGTACCCCATAAATGCATTAATGTAGACAGTCATGATTTAATAAAGAAAAATAAAAGAAAGGGGCAACTTGTGTAGCTCTAGGTTGGGAAGGGGAGTGTTAGCCTCTGGCACAGGGACAAACTAAGAGCCTGGTGCCTTCTGGAGGAGGGAGCCATGTGCCCATCTCGAATGCTGGTCCTACTTCCTGCCCCTCTCCAGCCCTGTACTGCAGATTAACTCCTTGGAAATATTTATTTTCATAAGGAAAAAAAAGTAGGGTGGTGGCAGGGTGGTTAAAGGATAGGTATGGCTGTGGCCATGCTCACCATCCTTTATTCTATGCAAAGGAGTCACCATGGGGTTCTGTTAATAATAGCAGATCCCCCAGGCCTCATTCAGTACCTCCGAAAAGGAATTCAATTTGGAGAAACTGATTTATAACGAGCATTCTAGGCACACATCTGTTGTTTAAAGTAATGTATTACTCCTTATGGAGTTCTCAGATAACAAGCTTGATCCCTTAAGTGTTTAGGGGAATTTCCATACCTTAGGAAGAGTGACGCTGCGGATACAATTGAATTCATTCATTCATTCAACAATCTTTTTCCAACACAGATTGTGTGCAAGGCAGAGTATGGTCTTTAGCCAAGGTGAGCTCATAGAACTCAAATTTTCCTTTATTTCTAAGCAGTTTAAAAGTTAAAGCAAGAGTTTCTGTTAAGAGTTATCTCTCTTCCTTATATAGCTGAAAGTATCTAGGCTTTTTCAGGGTACTTCTTTTAATCTTCTGTTGGGTGCACACAGCTGCATGTTCACACTTGGCTCCTCCCCCTGTTCTCTGGGTCCCCTGAGGCCTGTCCCTTGGAAGCTGCAGCTGAGGCAGCTGCAGCACCTGGGTGTTAGGGCACAATGAAATGACCATGGCACACTGCAAACAGATCAGCAGTCGCTACTCCACAGAGCCCACCACTAGTATTTAAAGGTGCAGTCAATACCGTGATTGCCATTGGTGTCTTCTTTGTCAGTTCTTTGCCTAGGCCAATGTCCAGAAGAGCTTTTCCCCACAACATTTCATTCTAGAATTCCTATAGTTTAATGCCTTACATTTAAGTCTTTTATCCATCTTGAATTAATTTTTGTGAGTAGTGAAAGATATGGATGCTGTTTCATTCTTCTGCCGTTATCCTAAGTAAAGTGTCTGAAGGATGGAAAAACACACACCACCATGTGTGCTCATTATCAAATTGGAACTAACTGATGAGCTCACATGTGCACAGAGGGATGTAAACCTCAGTGGAAATGGAGCAGGGGAGTGGGGGAGAAGGGGATGGGAAAAACCTACCTGACAGGTGCAGTGAACACTATCTGGGTGATGGACACACTTAGAACCCTGACTCAAACAAGCTTTATAAAAGCGATCCATGTAACCAAAAACATTTTTATCACCACAATACTTTGAAATAAAAAAAAAGGAAAACAAACCTCATACAATATAGAAAATATTTGAGAAATAGAGATAAAAAATAAAGATATGGTCAGCAGAGCCTGTCCCAACTTCGAATTTGAAGCTAGTAATGTGCCCCCTTTCAGGAGAGGGATTGCAATGAAACAGAATCAAAATTCATCTCTTGTCATCAGAGTATGGTCTTTAGCCAAGGTGAGCTCATAGAACTCAAATTTTCCTTTATTTCTAAGCAGTTTAAAAGTTAAAGCAAGAGTTTCTGTTAAGAGTTATCTCTCTTCCTTATATAGCTGAAAGTATCTAGGCTTTTTCAGGGTACTTCTTTTAATCTTCTGTTGGGTGCACACAGCTGCATGTTCACACTTGGCTCCTCCCCCTGTTCTCTGGGTCCCCTGAGGCCTGTCCCCTTGGAAGCTGCAGCTGAGGCAGCCGCAGCATCTGGGTGTTAGGGCACAATGAAATGACCATGGCACACTGCAAACAGATCAGCATCTCTCGATTGTTATTTTTTTAGGAAGTTCTGATGGTGACTGGACTGTATCGACACTTAAGTCACCAAAAGGTACCGTACAGCTTTGTGTAGGTCTTCTGTCCAGGTGTTGTTGACTTTATCATTAAATAACAAAGGAAGAGAGAGTCCTAGTGTCCGTGTGTGACCCATGCACACGTGTGTCTGGCTTGGGTGGCACCTGCAAGTTCATGTCAGGTCCAGTGTGTATGTGTGTGTGTGTGTGTGTGTGTGCGCACAGCACGCACCTGCATGGGGCAATTGTTGGACAGTGTGTCCCCCTCCCTTCCCAGTGCTCGTTGCCTGAAGGAAGATGACACTGTGAGAGACCATCCCAGGTAAGGCACAATATGTTGTTTTTCTCCTCAGAAAGCTACAAAGGCAATATGTGGAAACCCAAGGTAAATTCCTCTGGGAGAAAGAACACAACTTCTGAGGGGAGATAGACGTAAGAAAGTTATTGGCCAAGGGTCTTGGGATTGATTAGCCTTCTAGGGGACAGAATGCTGTTTTTAACTTTCCTGAGGAAGCATAGTGGATAGCTGGAGCAGTAAGAGTTGGTTGACTTGAGTCTGTGAGTTAACCAGCTGGGTGATTGGGAGGGGTGAGAGCTAGAATTGATAGATCCGCTCCCTGCCCTGTGCCAGAGTACTGGCCCTCTGCATCACTGTTTTATTTAATGCTCCAGGAACTGTGTAGCCATTGCCATCTCCCCTTCTCACCTAATGTGCACAGCATGGGCACACGGCACCCTGGGTGAAGGGCTCAACTACAGCTTGAACTCTATCTCAGAACTTAATGTAACCTAAACATTTGTACCCTCATATTAATCCTAAATTTAAAAATACATAAAAGAAATGCAGACATGCTGTCTGAGCAAGGAGAAGTCTTGGTGGCCTGAAGTCATGTAGCTGCTAAGTGGCAGGGCTGCAATTTGAACCTGAGTCTGTCTGACTCTTAGTCTAAGCTGTTGTTCACTGGGGGTGGGGAAAGCGGCTCCTTTCGGATCAGGCCAGAAATGCCATTTTCTTCTTTCTTTGCTCTTTATGCTTTGTTGGATTGGTGGTAGGGATAACATAGCTAACTCAAGGAAGAGGAGGTGGAACTCCTTGGCCAGTGGGGAATTTGGAGACATTGCAGAGGCCTAAGGAAGGGCACCAATATCACCATTTTTGACTTCTAAGCGGAGCCTGGATTAGGGCAATATAGACTGGAGCTGGAAACACACATGGGAGGCTCTTGCTGGCAGGTGGGTAGAGGATGGAGAGAAGAAAATCTGGTGAAGGGGGAATCAAGAGGCTACAGCGGGGGATTGAAGCAGGGGAGAGAACATTGGACCAATGGTTCCTATTTTTGAGTCACTGTGTTCACGTCAGTATCACTTAGAGGGGTGTCAAAACTCAGATTCCTGAGTGCCACCCTAGAACTTCTGATTCACTCACTAGGACTTGGATGGATCCCAAGCAGTTGGACTGCTAGCATGTCCCAGGGTGATGCTGGTGCTGCTGTAACACAGATGGGACCCCACCGCTGTAACACAGATAATCCTTCTGGGAAATTAAGTCCCTTTGATTACTTCTTCAGATCGCTTTTTGTGGTGAAGGCTCTGAAGAGGGGCATTTAACCAGGGTCCCAGAGGCTCAGAAACAACATGGTATCTGGGAGTGAGGAGAGGAGGGTCTGCTGCAATTTCCTCATCAAGAAAGAACTTTGCATCTGTGTGTCTAAGGAGAACCCCACACCTCCAGCTACCCAGTTGTTGCCTTGAGAGAGACAGATTTTTGGGTCTTGCATTAGATAATAACTGTTCACATGTCAAAGTCCATTTTTAGAAATGCAAACAATTTGGAACATGACAGACCTACTAAATTGAGGCATAAACTTTTTTTCCCTCTCCCCTGCGAAAAACAAAGACATTGTGATCCCCATGACAGCATTTGGAGGCAATCTGCAACCCTGTCCTTATATCAGCCTGTCATCTGATACATTTAGAACATATTTCAGGTCAGGTCAAAAGTAAGGGCTGAGAAACTGTTTTCTACACAAATCAGGTTAATTTGACTTGTCTTGCTAAATGTACATTTATTTATACTGTCTTATCTGGGAGGGGAGAAAGGGTCCCAGTGAGGGCCAGACCCACATTCCTCTGTGATTATTGCTCTGCTCTAGAGTTCTCTACGAAATTTCTAGACCCAAAGTTTACAGGAGGTGTGACAAGGTTGGGGGGCGGGTGTTGCATGTCCTCACCTCCCACATTCTGCCACTTCCTTAAAAGGGAGGGGCAAGCTGGGTGTGATGGCTCAGACTCAGACACCGCTGGGTTCGAGTCCTGATGGAATGTCTTCTTCAGCAAGTCATATGACCGCTCTGAGCCCCTGTTTTCTGATCTGCAAAAGAGAGGCAGTCACATTCACCTACCTCTTGGGTCACTGTGAGAGAAGATGCTTAAAACATGTGTCACAGCACCTGTCATACGGGAGATGACAGACGCATGTAGGTTATTACTGGTATTATTGTAACTATAGTTACAGTTATCAGATGAGCAGATTAAAGACTGAAAAATCCTGTGGTAATAAAAAGTGGTAAACTGTGCTTAATCTGCCATTTCCCAAATACTTAGGAAAACCAATGAACATCTAATGTCCAGGGGGCATGAAAGGTGCTGGGAACCCACTTTGGGAACCCTCTCTGGGAACACAGGGCACTAGTTGTGGAAGTAGGTAAAGGGGAGGTGGGATAAGGGAGGAGAAAGGACGAGGTATCTGAAGGTGCCGTTTTCCTACTGCACCTGCACCTGCACCAAGTGTGACTCAGGAGGACCGGTCAGTTTTCACCACCTGAGGTTTTTCCCCCGTGCACGGTGCCCCCTAGTGGTTGCTGCTGCTGATCCACCCACATCCAGCCTTGGGAACACCTGTCCTGTTTATTTAAAACCCACTGTGTTCTTATCACAAAAGGACGCTGAATTTTATTGAATTCCTTTTCTGTGTCTACTGAGAGGATCATATGGTCTTAGTTTTTACTTGTATTTATGTGATGAATTTTTTTTTTTTTTGAGTCAGAGTGTCACTTTTTAGCCCCTGGGTAGAGTGCCATGGTGTCACAAGTATATGGACTTGTGTATGTTGAACCAGCCTTGCATCCCTGGGATGAAGGCCCGCTGGTCATGATGTATCATTATTTTTTTATTAATATTAAGTCATAGCTGTGTACATTAATGCAGTTATGGGGCACCATACATTGGTTTTATAAACAGTTTGACACATTTTCATCACACTGGTTAATATAGCCTTCCTGGCATTTTCTTAGTTATTGTGTTAAGACAATTATATTCTACATTTACTAAGTTTCACATGTAGCCTTGTAAGATGCACCGCAGGTGTAATCCCACCTATCACCCTCCCTCTGCCCATGATGTATTATTTTTTTGGATGTGCTGCTGAATTCTGTTTGCCAGGATTTCATTGAGTATTTTTACGTCAATATTCATTAATGATATTGATCTTTAGTTTTCTTTTTTTGTTGAGTCCTTTCCTGGTTTTGGTAGCAGGGTGATATTTGCTTTGGAGAAGGAGTTGGGGAGAGTTACTTCCTTCTCAGTGTTTTTCAGTAGGTTCTGCAATATAGGTATAAGCTTTTCTTTGGAGGTTTGGTAGAATTCTGCTGTGAAACCATCCTGTTCAAGACTCATTTTTGTTGAAAGCTTTTTTATTGTTGTTGCAAATAAATTGTGGCATATGTATACCATGGAATACTATTCAGTCATAAAAGATAGTTTTGTATCTTTTCTTTTCTTTTTTTTTTTTTGAGTCAGAGTGTCACTTTTTAGCCCCTGGGTAGAGTGCCATGGTGTCACAGTTCACAGCAACCTCAAACTCTTGGGCTCAAGCATTTCTCTTTCCTCGGCTTCCCAAGTAGATGGGACTACAGGTGCCCACCACAACACCTGGCTAATTTTTAGAGATGGGGTTTTGTTCTTGCTCAGCCTGGTCTTTAACCACTGAGCTCAAGTGATCCAACTGCCTTGGCCCACCAGAGTACTAGGATTACAAGGATGAGCCACTGGAGATTTTGTATCTTTTGTCACAGTTTGGATGGATTTGGAGAACACTCTCTTAAGTAAGTAAAGTATCGGAAGAATGGAAAATCAAACACCTCATGTACTCTTACTAAATTGAAACTTGTAGATTAGCAACAACGTTCACACATCAGAGAGAATCTCAATTAAAATCAAGAAGGGGCTGAGGGGGCTTGGTAACTTTTCACATAACAGGTACAATATATAGGCAAATGGCATACTTCCTGGGTGAGGGGCACAACTACAACTTAGACTTTACCTTACACGTGCAAACAGTATAACCTAATCACATGTACCCTCATATTAATCTGAAATTAAAAATTAATAATAATCAAACCTTGTATGGGAGACATCACCTTAAGGATGCCTTAGCCCAATCAAGATGAAGCCATGTCTTTGGAAATCTGTTTCTTTTGCAAAATGAATCTTAAAACCTGAATAAGTCCAGCGCCGTGATGAAGCAGTCAAGTTGGGGAACTGCCGGCATGGTACTGTGATTTAATTGCTGTGCTTTGGAATGGAATCAGCCTGTGTGCTTTTTCGTAAGCCACTTAAATGTTCAGGACTTCCACTCTGCCATTGCCAAAATAGGGACAATTGGATTATCCAACTCTCCATTCGATTTGCAGGAGTAATTGTGTGAGACAGTGTAAGTATTATAAAGTTCATTGCATGGGGTTTGGTGTACAATAGGTGCAAAATAAGTGTAAAAGAGTTCAATTATGTAACCCAAACATATATATGTATCTTCATAATATTATAAAAAATAGGAGTTTAGTACTCACAAGGTTTCCATTTACCTCTGCTTCACAGATAATTCTTAGTTACCCTGAAGCAGTCTTTCAGAAAGAAATATACTTCACCTAGCTTTTATGCATTTACAGATGAGGAATCTGGGTCCCCCTGAGACAGGAGAACCCATGCTGCTTTTGCCTATTTGGGTGTCTGTGAGCTTGGTGCTAAAATTACCTCTTCTAAATAAAAATGGAAACTTTAAAGCCCACAAGAAAGTTACATGACAACAGGGCCAGGTCAAGACCTCAAAGAGGAGCTTAAGGACTTGACCCAGAATCACTGGAGAAGCTTATTACAAATGTAAATCCTGGGCACACTTCCTGCTAGGAAATCGGAACCTCTGAGTGTGGGGTCCTGGCTAATTCATTTTTAAAATGCACCTCCTGGATGATTATTATGTACATTGAACTATAATGTACAAGCCCCATCCTAGATGCAAACACCATTTACATTAGAGCACCAATTCTCACATGCCAGCATTCCTGCCAACATGAGCATGTCTGCTATTTTCTTAGTGGTGATTTGAGCTTGGGCCAAAGGTAAGAACATCAGAGGTGGATAGTCTTGGACTTGGGTTCCTGCTCTGCCACTTACTAGCAGAGGCAGAGTAATTTGGCAGCCAAATTCTTCAACTCTGGGCCTTAATTCCTTCATTTGTCAAACGGAAAGAATAATCCTACTTTGTAATCTTTGTATAATAGTTTAAATGAGACAATGTAGGTGAAATGGTTAAAACAGCCTCTAGGCCACGGTAGGTCATCAGTAAGTCCTAGTTCATTTTTTATTCTAAAAAAATGGGTGTAGCCCAGTGAGAGACGTCCATCTACAAGATGCTACAGAAGGCACAAGATGGTAGCAAATTTACATGGGGCTCCAGCTCTGGGGGAGTGCATACCTCCTATGTACCCCATGGGGGACACCCACCTAAAGGCAGCTTTCAACATTACTTCATGAAATTCAGTCTTGTGCAGTTTCCTGATTTGGGTTATTGGTTTGGCAGTGAGTAGTAAGCAGAGTATGGAGAAGGTGGAAGATAGCAGGGTGATGTGAAGCAAAGTTTTTTAATAAAAATCAAATCCCACCTGCTCCCAAGTTCATCCCTTTTTGAAAAGTACACAGCAAGCCCTGGAGCTACCATGAGTTCTTTGGGAACCCATCAGGCATGAAATGAATCAGTGGAGCAGGCTCTCTGGTTTCCAGGAGATGCTGCATTGGGATTGCAATAAACATCTGTCTAGTTCAGAAGTCTGTCCCTGTGAGGCTATGCTAGCTGGATCTTGCTCATTTCAAAGCTGCCCTGCATGATGCCCACAGCGTACAGTAGGCACTCAATATACATGTTGTCAGTGAATTTTTAGAGGAAGCTGGACATGGCATTCACTAGGAACCTTGTCCTTTCCAAAGAGGCCCTGGGGAATAGAAAGTCAGGAAACCCAGATATTTGTCCATTTGAGTGTCCTTGAGCTTGGCCTAAAGTTACCTCTCCTAAAACATGGAAAGTTTCAGATTGTTGATCTTTTTTGCCCCCTAGACCTCTATATGTAAAGACCTACTCTGTGCTCCAATTGCCTTGCCTACATTTGAACAGATTGTTATGGGGAGGGCAGTGAAATGTGGTGTGGCTGGGGGTGGGGAATGGGTGGGTGTGTTGTCCAAACCACATGCAGTAAGAACAGAGGAGAGGTGGATTCCACCTGAAAACTGGGGGCTTTTCCTGGATGACTGCTATTTATATCAGTTATCTGTTGTCACAATAACCCTGTAACAAGTGACCCAAAATCTCCTGGCTTGAAATCTGTTTAGCTCAGCATTCACCCAGAGCAGGAGTCTGTGTGCCAGTGATTATTGGCAGCATGGGAGATTCTTTGAGTCTCAACTGAGTTCACTCATCTTTCTGGGAGTTGGTGGTGTTGGCTGGTCCAGGCCTGCTCTGCAGGTCTCCCCTCAGAGAGGGCAGCTCAGACACGCTGTCATGATGATGGACAGGGGTGAGAGGGCAACCACGCCAGCAAGCACTTCTCCAAACCTCTGTGTCACATCTGCTATCACCCATTAGTCACAGGAATGAAGTCAGGATCAAGTGATGGGGAGACAAGATCCTCCTGTGGGCCCAATGTGGGGGTTCAAACCTGTGATCCAGCAGACTGGGAGGCCGAGGTAGAGGGACTGTTTGCACTCAGGAATTTGAGACCAGCCTGAGCAAGAGCAAGACCTCATCTCTATTAAAAAGAGAAAAACTAACCAGGCATTGTGGCAGGTACTTGTGATCCCAGCTACTTGGGAGGCTGAGGCAAGAAGATCACTTGTGCCCAGGAGTTTGAGGTTGCTGTGAGCTAGGCTGAGGCCATTGCGCTCTGGCCTGGGCAACAAGGTAAGACTATGTCTCAAAAAAAAAAAAAAAAATGTAGGTATAGGGGAAATATCCTCTCTCTCTCTCTCTCTTTTTTTTTCTTTAAAGTTACAGGTGGCGGGTTCAAACCCAGCCCTGGCTGAACTGCAACCAAAAAATAGCCGGGCGTTGTGGCGGGTACCTGTAGTCCTAGCTGCTTGGGAGGCTGAGGCAGGAGAATCACGGAAGCCCAAGAGCTGGAGGTTGCTGTGAGTCCTGTGACATCATGGCACTCTACCAAAAAGTAAAGTGAGACTCTGTCTCTACAAAAAAATAAAAATAAAAAAAATAAAGTTACAATGTTTGTGATCTCTCTCTCTCTCTCTTTTTAATTGGATGAGTTTCAAAGTCACCTGGAGATGAGTGAAGCGCTCAGGGAGAATCTCCTGCTGCTGACAGCCCTCCCTCGAGACCTCAGGCCCTTTGGCTGTGCCCTTAGGCAGTTCTCCTGTGTGGTTCCATCTTCTGAAAGGCTGTTGAACAAAAGGGGAAGTAGGAAGGAAGGGCAAGGAATTGGTTCATGCCTTAATCTAACACAGGATCCCAAATCTCATATTATCTACTTTGAGATGGCACCAGGAAGAGATAGCCAAGGGAAAGGTGGCAAGTAGGACTCAGGATTCTTACCCTTAATTTGCTTTGTTTTAAAAAACACTAATTGAGCTGGGCAGATTGAGCTCACATCTGTAACCTAGCACTCTAGGAGGCCTGGCAGGTGGATTGCTTGAGCTCAGGAGTTCAAGACCAGCCTGAGCAAGAGCAAGACTCCATCTCTACTAAACATAGAGAAAGAAGCCAGGTGTGGTGGCAGGCACCTGTCCTGTAGTCCCAGCTACTTAGGAGGCTTAGGCTCAAGAATCTCTTGAGTCCAAGAGTTTCAGTGTGAACTATGGTGCTGCGGCATTGTACCCAGGTTGACGGGAGGAGACTCTGTTTCAAATAAATAAATAAAGTAATAAAAGCCATCAGCTGGACAAAATTTTACCACTTGGGAGGATGATCAGAAGACAGATCACACAATGAATCTCTGAACAAATATCTGCGGTACATAGTGGCAACGCAGGCTGCCTGGGCAGGTGTGAGGGGCACAGCCTGTTCATCTGGGGCCCTGTGGCAGAGGGGCTCCATGGTCCACCCTGGCTGGAGCATGAACCTGTGCACCTTAGTTCAACAGCCTTTCAGAAAATTGGACCACACAGCAGAACGGCCTAAGGGCAGAGCCAAAGGGCCTGAGGTCTCTAAGGGAGGGCTATCAGCAGCAGGAGATTCATGGGGAGCTCCTGGCAACCATGCAAAGGCGGCTTATGGAACAAGCTGGGCAGCTCTGATGCAAAGCTTAAGCCAGGTGCTGTCTTAGCAAATATAGCAATAGTTCCTATTGGGAGCCTTTAGGGTTAAGACAAGAAAAAGGCCAGGCTCCTAGACATGCTTTCTGGTTTTCTATCCTAGAGAGAGGTGGCTCCAGGAAAGATAGGGCTCCCTGTGTGGAGGGCCAGTGCCCTAGGCCACCTTCCACCTTCCTCACGTGCAATGACTTTCCCTACTGGATTTTTGCAGCAAGGACCTGAACCAGGTAAAACGGGGTGGATTCACCATAAAGGCAGATCTTTCCATCTCCTCCCCGGCCCGGCTTTTCTTCCTGCCTTTCTTGTGTCTGCCGACTGAGACAGCCTCAGGAGTCTGCACAGCTTTATAGCATGTACTTCAAAGGGGAGAGAAATGCCTGTGCATTTCTTTCAAACAACATGAACTCTTCCCCCTTTTACTTTATAATTCAGCTTGTGAAGAAGAAGAGGGGAAAAAAAAGACACCGGGAAAACATTCCTAATAAGTCAAAGTAAATACTGTCCTACAGGACCAAAAGGTCCCACAAATACAGTCAGTGGCTTAAGAGAAAGAAGTATATTATTTTTGTATCAAAAAGAAGCTTTTAGGGATATAATTCACCTATCACACGATTCACCCCTTTAGTGTACAATTCAGTGTTTTTCAGTATGTTCTCAGAGTCATGCAACCATCACTGCCATCAATTTTAGAACATTTTTGTCACCTCAAAAGAAACTTCATAACCATGAGTAGGCATTTCCTGTTTCTCACCCACCCTACCCGGCATTCTTTCCCTGGTACTCTCTGGCCCCAGGCAAACACTTGTTCACTTTCTGCCTCTTTCTATTTTATTATTTTGGACACTTTTTTCTCAAGTGATAGTCCCAAGGGGAGTAGTGCAGCTTGGGGGGCAGCTCTGCTCCACACGGTCCCTCAGGGACCCAGGTTTCTCCAGCCTACTGCACCACCCCCCTGACCATGCTGCCCTCACCTACATTGTTACAGTTGGGGGCTGTCACAGCATCATTTTAGCCTCTGGGAAGGGAAAGAGAGGACACTCAGGATAAGTAAAAAAAAAAAAATTTAAAGCAAGTGAGATGAAGTGGAAATTGGACACATCACTTTTGCTGACATTTGATGAGACAACAGATCGCCAAACAAAGCTTCCAAGAAGGCTGGGAAATCTCATTAGACATTGGGTGACCATGTGCCTACCAGGGGGAAAAACGGTAGAACAGATCTGATCTGGGAGATAAGTAGCAATGTGCAACGGCATCTTCTCAGAGGGAGATATACAGCTAAGGAGTCCTACCATGCACCACGTATAATGTTCTGAGCTTTTACATGTCTTGTTTCAATTCTTTCTTCATTGCACTCTGCAGAGGAGATTTTATCACCCTCATTTCATGATCTTCTTATTTTGTAACAATGACAACAACAGCAGTGCCCATCTGCTGAGTGCCTACTAAGAGCGGGGCCACTGGCACATGATGTGACACAGATGGCTCTCTATGTGTTTCTCTTCAATAGCCTCAGCTCCTCCACCAGATCTTGTTATTTGATTTTCAATTTTATAGATGAAGTTAGAGAGGTTAGATAGCTTGCCGCAGGTCTCAAGACTGTACATGAAGAGTTGGGATAGGAGCCCACATCCCTCTGTTCTCAAAGTTTATATGCACTTTCCTCCATATTGTAAAGATTTTACAGTCACAAAAATCAGATGCTCGTACTTCCAAACTTTGTTCTCTGTTGTATAAACCTGGTGCACTGAATCCTGTAATCTCTCGGCCTCATTAATTCTTTTCCCTTCTCAACAGTCCTAGATCTTACTGTCTTGCCTTGGCTCTGCACCAAGTCTGAAAGGGCTGACAGGGCTTGGTGTAGGATTCTGAGCCAACACTTGAACTCTTTGTCACCATCGAAAGAGTGGGGATCACAGAAGTGCAAGGAAGTTTATTATCTTTTGTTATTTGTTATGGTGCCCTAGGAAACTAATACTCCCTGTGGTGCATTCATAGTAAGTGTGGAAGAGTGGAGAGTGGGCAAGCCCCAGGAGTCTGGGTCTTGGGGAGCTACTACAAAGAAGTTAAATTTTATTTTTGAGTGTGATGGGAAGATGGATCACTGCATTTCATCATATTCTTGAATTAAAGATGACGACTGATGAGGAAGTCATCTCCTAAGTGATGCCCCCAACCAAAGATTTCCCATTATCTCACTGGGGCATCACTTACCATCACCGGGACACAGAATATCACCAAGCGAGAAGGAGCTGGAAGAACACCTTAAGATGCCTTGGCCTAGGGAAAGGAGGTAGGTGGGAGGCCACCTGGTGAGACCCTCAGATGTGCAGTGTGTTTTGAAAAGTGGTTATTACCTTGCGGCTCTCCATCTCCTTGGAAGCGAGGCTCCACCCGCCCTGCACCTGTACAAGTGTCTGCTGCTAATTAAGAGAGAGACAGATGGAGGAAGGTGTAGTTTAATTTTACAGCCCCAGTTTCTTCAAGGCAATTAGGCTCATTGGAAAGAAAGCACCTTTTTCTTTCTTTCTCCCTCTTTTGTAAATGAAGAGAAATCAAACCAGAGAGGGCCAGTGTTGTTGAAAGGCTCACGCATCTGTTTCCTGGTCGGCGTGTCAGCCATCTGCTGATGAGGTACTGGGGCTGATTAGGTTAATGTATTTATTAATGGGGCCTACAAGACTGTTCAATGAATCTGATTTCTTTCACAAGGAGCTGTTTAATGAGTCAGGGACAACATTGCACAAAGCTGAGAATTGCCAGGAAACACTTCTCCCTTCTTCCTGGCTCCAAATCAGATGGGACCAAAGCATTATGCAAAGGGAATTTCATGAAAACTGCATTTCCTGGTTATGGTTCATCTGCTGAAACTCCAGCCACCTTCTTGCTGTTGAAATACTCTTGAAAATATCTCTTTGGAGAACACAGATAAATCTCTGCCTATACTGCTTTTCTCTAAAATACTTCCATGTGCCACTGAGGACGGACACCCAGACAGACTAGTCTGTGTGAATGTTACAGTCTTGCCTACAGGACAGGAGCTGATCTGAGGACCCCTTGCTCTCTTCTCTCGACCTCACAGGTATGTAGTCGCTTTTCAGTTTCCTGAAGCTACTCTTCCCCTTCTCACCTCAAAGCTTTTGCAAATGCTGCAGTGTATCAGTTATCTACTGCTGTGTAACAACAATCCTGAAGCTTAGTGGCTTAATGTAACAACCATCTACTGGTTGAACTAGATTTACTGCCTTTGACTGGACTTGCTCTTCATCTGTGGTCAGCTCATAGGTGGCGGATGGCCTCACAGACATGTGGCTATGGTGAACATGGGTAACTAGCATATGGGTTTTTATCCTCTAAAAGGCTAGCCTGGCATTCCCTCTTCACTTGGAGGCAAGGTTTCAAGACTTTGAAAGCAAAAGCTGCTAGAACCTGCTGATGAAAGCCAGCTGCAAGGCCAGGCCAGGCCAGATTCCAGACATGGGGAAGAGGCTCCACCTCCTGATGGGAAGAGCTACAGTATGGCTATTCTTACAATGTATCACATTTTCTCTCCCCTGGGTTGCACTTCTGTTACTTTGTACCTTTAGCACTCAGCTTAAAGAACATTTCTTCAAGAAGGCTTCTCTGACTACTACCTCCTTCCTGGTCAGGTCAAGGCTTTTTTGCATATCCTCTTACAGAGTAACCACTCATTAAAAATGACGTGTGGAGGGAAGGAAGAGGAAAGAAGGCAGGTGGGTTTGAGTGAAGGCCTGCTTCATGCCTAGTAGATTAGCCCCAACAGACTAAGTGCTCAATTAATGTCCTTTGAATTTAATCCAGTGCTTTTTTTCTATAAGGCAGGGGATATATAACATATTTATTGAAAAGTTACTATATTCCAAGAGTATATGTACTACGTAGCCTACGCATCACATATAATTCATGCTTCACAATGAACCTGTAAGAAGTTAATATTATCCCCATTTTATACCCAAGGAAACAAGTGGCATTCCCAAGGCCTCAGGAACTCAGGCCCATTAGATTCCAGAGCCCATAGACCTTCTGGTTCACTCCACTTTTGCCCTAAAGTCTCAAAAACACTTTCTATGCCCAGGGAATACCCAATAACAGGCTCGCCAAGAAGCAAACTCAGGGCGAGATGTGGAGAAGCATGTGGATTCTCTACATGGGACGCAACGATTTCCCTTTACTGGAGCTTCTTTCCCCATCTGCACTGATATGACCAGAGTCGAATGCCTGTGTCTACTTTTTCAGAAAGAACCTCTTGAGAAGACATCACCTATTCCAGCTTCTGGGATGCCTAATTCATGAGCAATTTTGTCTGCTTGTCAGAAATGGGAAGCTTTGAATGCATCTCATGCACTGGGAAGATCCCAGGCCAGTCCAGTGTCTGGAAAGAGGAATGTGACAGTGGATGACTGTGCCTCCCGACTGGGCAGGCCAGTGAAATTTTCCTGCTGGGAGGGAAGTGGGAGAGGAGTCTCTGCCTCTCTTTTTGCCCTGACGGTCTCCCTGTGATTTCATGGCATTTTGCTCATATATTCATTCATCAAATATTTGCAAGTGCTTTATATCTACCAGGAACTGGGTTGGACATTGCTTATGAATTGGTGAGCGAGGTGAGTGAGCACTAGTGAGCGAGGTGGACTATGACAAGTGAAACTCCATGAACATGTGTGAAAGGGCAGCTGTCATGTGTACAATGGAAGGATCTGACATGGTCAGACTTATTCAAAGGGAGGGCTCCCTGAAGTGGGAGGCAGCTGGGCAGAGTAGGAGTGAGATGGGACGACACTTCCCTGGAGTTCTCTATTAAAAACTGATGTGCTGGGGCTATGGTAGATGCCAGAGCTGTGCCTGGGGTTCCCAACACCGACTGCACACTTAGAATCACATCATGGCATCTGGGCCACACCCTCAGAGATTCTGACTGCAGGTGTGGCAAGGGGTCCAGGTATCGGAAGCTTTAAATGCTCCCTCCCCATGATCCCCAGGTACTGGCAGGGTTTGGGAACTGTGGAGCCACACAGATGGAAGGATATTTCTGCTCTCAAAGGACTCATGGTCTAGTAGGGAAACAGATGTGAACACAGAAAATTATAAAATAGCACATCCAGTGCTGTGATGGAGAGAGCAGTGGTTGCCCCTGGAAACCTGGGGGAATCGGGAGACAACAGCTTACCTAAGTCTTGCAAGAAGAGTAACAGTGAGCCTGGGGCAAAGACAGGTGTAAGATACCTCAGCTCAAACATCTGGTTCTTAGATTAGATCGGTGACCTGGCTGTACATCCTATTATGACTGGATAGTTCTCCTTCATAGCACTTACCATATCTACACTTGTACACAATTTGTGGTATTATTTGGTAACTCTCATCCCTCTGTAGAGCCACCACCCTGTGAGGTCAGGGACCACGCCTGTTCTGATTCTGCCTTGTATTTACAGTTTCTAGTATGTGACAGGCACCTGTTTGATGCCTGGAATGGAGGAAGGGAGAGGAGGCAGGGAGGCCAGTGTGACATTGGAAATAAAACCCTCTTCAAAGAGGATGGGGGAAGGGAACAGGTTAGAGAAACATTTATTAGATAACAGCTGGAAGGACTTGGTGGCCCAGCACCTGTGCTACAAGAGGAAAGGAAGTTGAAATTAATGTTTCCTTCTGAGTTTCTGGTTTAGTGGTTAAGGAGTGGGTGGTCCCATGTGAAAGATAAGGAAAAGCCTGGAGAAGAACAGATCTGAGTCATGTCAATGGGTTCAGGCATAGCCACCTGGAAGTGTGAGACGCTAGTGAGGCTGTCCAGGAGGTAACTGGATATGTGAGGTTGCAGTCCATGGGGGAATCTTAGAGCATTCTTCTAGTGAAAACTCGTGGCACTAGATATCTAGAGCTTTGCACAGAAATGCAGGAAGATGGGTCCCATTCCTGGCTCTAATACTGTGCCATCATAAGCAGTTTGGGATAGGTTGGGACTGTGCTCCTCACATCTAAGCAGCAGACTCCAGGATTCCTTCTGGCTCTGACATACCATACCTTACATGCCATACTTAAATTCTTAGAATTTAGAGAAAGGGGAACTTTCTCTTGAAAGATGGAGTCAGTCAGGGCTATTTACATTACAAGCAGTCCCCAAGTTATAAACATCTGAGTGACATACAAGTGACACTTATGAGTGAAGGCTGTTCTACGAGATATGTAATGTACCTGTTAGAAACCTACAGAACCTATCTTGTTTGTAACCTGGGGACTTCCCCATACAAAGAACAGGAACCCAACGTCATCTGTATCACACCTGGAAAGTAAATGTGTGGCTACTGAGTGTTGGTCTGAGGAGCGCGTGCGGAGGCCTATGTGACTTCCGAGTGTTGTTCTGAGGAGTGTGTGCGGAGGCCTATGTGACTTCCGAGTGTTGTTCTGAGGAGTGTGTGCGGAGGCCTATGTGACTTCCGAGTGTTGTTCTGAGGAGCGTGTGCGGAGGCCTATGTGGCTTCCGAATGTTGTTCTCAGGAGCATGTGTGGAGGCCTATGTGGCTTCCGAGTGTTGCTCTGAGGAGCGTGTGTGGAGGCCTATGTGACTTTTGAGTGCTGTTCTGAAGAGCCTGTGAGGAGGTCTATGTGACTTTTGAGTGCTGTTCTGAGGAGCCTGTGAGGAGGTCTATGTGGCTTCCGAGTGCTGTTTCGAGGAGAGTGTGCGGAGGTCTATGTGGCTTCCGAGTGCTATTCCGAGGAGCCTGTGCGGAGGCCTATGTTGCTTCTGAGTGTTGTTCCGAGGAGCGTGTGCGGAGTTCTATGTGGCCTCCGAGTGCTGTTCTGAGGAGCGTGTGTGAAGGCCTATGTGACTTCCAAGTGTTGTTCTGAGGAGTGTACATAGGCTTCCAAGTGCTGTTCTGAGGAGTGTGTGTGGTAGCCAGCTAGTTAGGAAAGACTGCTGTGAGCATTGAGTGATGTCTGCCAGGGGCACAGAGGAGCAAACAGGGCATGTTTCAGTTTTGGTTCTCAAGCCAAAACATTTCTTTATAGCCTTTCAAATAATGTTGATTGAACTTAGGTTCTACCTTGAGTCAGTCTTAGCTGTGGGTAACCTTAGCTTGATCATTTTTGAAGCTTGACAGTTCCCTAATTTGTCATGCAGGAGTAAGAGTCCACATCTTTTCTATCTCTGTTGAAATGATCAAATGAGAAAAGGAAGGTGGAACTATGATGGTCTCCTTAAATGTATATGTATTCACACATGCAATGCTATGGGATATCAACATCGCAGGTGAAAGAGCAGCAAATATTTCTGGTCTCCTGAGAGATATGAATTGAAAAGTTTATTGTTAAGAAATTAATTTAAAAAGTGTAGGAAATCTTATAGTAAAAGAATTCCAAGACAAAATAAAGTCTATTATTCTAGTCTATTTTATTTTATAAAGAAAGAAATAGAGAAATATGGAGAGAAAGAATGATAATAAAAAAGGAAGGAAGGGAAAAAGGAGATGAGAAAGGAAAGAAGGAAGTAGGAAGGAGGGAAGGAAGGAAAGGGAGGGAAGAACGGAAAGAAGGAAGAAGTAGGAAGGAGGGAAGAAAAGAAGGAAGAAGGGGAGAAAGGAAGGAAGGGGAAGGAAGGAAGGAAGGAAGAGAGGGGAGAGGGGAGGGAAGAAAGGAAAGAAGGAGGAAGAAGGGAAGAAAAGAATGGAGGAGAGAAAGGAAGGAAGGAAGGAAGAGAGGGGAGAGGGGAGGGAAGAAAGGAAAGAAGGAGGAAGAAGAGAAGAAAAGAATGGAGGAGAGAAAGGAAGGAAGGAAGGAAGGGAGGGAGTGAAGTAAAGAAGGAAGGGGGAAGAAAGGAAGGAAGAAAGAATGGGAGAAAGGAAAGAAGGAAGAAGGAGGGAAGAAACAAAGGAAGGAGAGGAGAAAGGAAGGAAGGGAGGGAGGGATAGAGAGAGGAAAGAAGGAGGGAAAGGAGGGAAGAAAGGAAAGATGGAAGGAGAGGAGAAAGGAAGGAAGTAGGAAGGAGAAGGAAGGGAGGGAGGAAGGAAGGAAGGAAGGAAAGAAGGAAAGGGAGGGAAGGGAGGAAATGAAGGAAGGAAGGAAGGGAGAAGGGAAGGGAAGGAAGGAAGGGAGGGAAGGAGTAAAGGAAGTAAAGAACAATTATTCAATGCTGGAGAGAGAGTGGTGAAATTGACTGGAAATTGGTGTAAGCCTTTTGCAGAGTAATTGACAATATGTATCAAGAACCTAAACAATGTTTAATCTCTTTGACCAAATAATTTTGCTTTTGATGACACAGATCAGAGGTCAAGAAGCTTTTTCTGAATAGTAAATAATTTCTAGACAGGTACTCATTTTTACCATAGTAGAGTAAAAGCAGCCACAGACACTACTTCAGTGAGTAACTGTGGCTCATTCCCAAGAAAACCTTGTTTACAAAAATAGGTGGTGATTGGGTTTGGCCTATGGGCCATAGTTTGCCAATCTCTGATGTAGACTAATATTTTTAGAATTATTTTAATTCTAAATATAAAGTGAGCTATATGCCAAAAGATTCTCATCTCAGCCTTAATTTGTAGTAGAAAATATTAATATAACTGAAATGTTCATAAATGGAACAACTAATTAATTTTGATAGTTCTACTCAATTATTTTATAGACATTAAATGTGGTTTATTGGTAATTTATAACAGCATGGAGTAATGCTAGATAGGACGTTACATCAGAAAATTGAGACCAAGTTATTTATGATATTGGTGATGAATAATACCTAAGAACTTTACACACATTCTATCTCCAAACAACCCTATGAAATCTACTTTTTTTTTGTTAACTGCTTTCCTTATGCAGAAGCTGATGGTAATAAAAGTTAAGTAATTTAGCTGAAGTTGGCGTGTGAACGTGCTTCAGTGCTGGAAGCTGAAACAAAAGCAAACAAACCAAGAAAAAGCCTGCATAAAAGTCTGTTCAGCAAAAAGATCAGAAGAAAATACACGTGAAAGTTGATATCAGCTGTCTTGATGTATAGGTGGTAGATGTGAAGATTTCTTAACATGTTCGGTATTTTCCATAGTGAGAATGTATAGTTTTAATAATGAATAAGCAACACTTGGATTTTATAGGGAAACCAAGGATGGCAGAAGGCTCAGTGGGACTATGGTGGGAGAAGTGTTTTTTTGTTTTGTTTTTTGTTTGTTTGTTTTGTTTTGTTTTTGGCCAGGGGACAGGCAGAGATCCCCCGGGGTTGTGCCTTCACCCTCCCACCCTCTGGGCCCTGCTCTCGTCTGTGGAGAGCACGCAAGGCCCTGCCCTTCCCTCTGTCTCGTTCCAGGTGGAGTTTGTAGTCTGTTTTGGACTGTTGCTACTCTCTGAAACTGACCTGCTAATCCCTAACTCTCTCTCTCTCTTCCCCTCTCCCTGCTCTCTCCTGCCCTGCTTTGTTCACCTGCTCAGCCGACAAGGTCAATGATGACTTCTACTCCAAGCGGCGACACCTGGCTGAACTGGCTGCTAAGGGGAACCTACCTCTGCACCCCGTCCGAGTGGAGGACGAGCCGCGGGCCTTCAGCCCGGAGCACGGCCCTGCCAAGCAGAACGGACAGAAGGCTCGCACCAGCAAGATGCCCCCACACCCCCTGGCCTACAACTCCACCACCAACTTGAAGGGCTGGGACCCCAACGAGCAGTCTCTGCGGCGGCAGGCTTACGGCAGCAAGGCCAAGCTCGGCACGGCCGAGTCAGCCTCCAGCGACCCCTTGGGGACGCGCACGCAGCACTACCCTCCCCCACAGCCATACTTCATCACCAACAGCAAAACGGAGGTGACTGTCTGAGCTTTCCCGACAGGGAGCACCCTGCAGACCACACTCAGCTGAGAGAGGCAAAACAACCCCGGCCGCACCCTCCTGTCCTCCCGTCCACACACCACACACTACCCTCCATTAAGAACCGACTCGAAGGCTACTGGTGACGCGGAATCATGCTTTCCTGGGTCAGACCTAACACGTGTTCATGGGCAGCTGAGGAAGACCGGAGCATGGACCTTCAGCAGTGCAGCAAAGGGGAAACTGAGGCACACTCTTTCAACTTCAGGCCCGAGGTGGCCAACTCGCAAGCCCAAACCACAGGGCTAATGCTTCTTTTCTTCCTAACTCGAAACTGAAATCCATGATGAGAAAAAAAGAGTAGCACAATTTAGAAAAATTGTCCATTTGAGCACATATACCACTTGCCCTGTGCTGTCTGCTTCTGAGTAAAAAAAGCCAGGGTGCAAGGGTTGGAGAGAATCAGGGTGGAGATGAGGGAAGAGTGACTGGAGAAGAGTTGTTGTTGGGAGGAATTTGCCCACATTAGCAGCATTTTTCTAATCCCAAGGAGTGATGTGGATGCCAAATTTTGATGAGTGTGAGACAGTAACTGGACCCTAACCATTATATTTATAGTACTTTTCATATTCTCAATGTTTAAAGCAAAAAACAACACACACTCATACTCACACAAAAACAAACAGATCCTGAACCCACCGAAGGGAAAAGAAAATGTTTTAGAGAACTCCCACAGAGACTGCCACCATGGAAGTGGGAGGACAGGATTTTATGGCAGGGAGAGGGTCCAGAGAATATTAAATAACTTTTTAAAAAAGCAAAATAAGATATATAAGCCCACAACAAAACAGACAAGGAAGGCAAATTAATTTTTGTCCAAAATCTTTAAGACTTAGGAAATCAACATGACATCAACAACAAAATTCCACAGGTGGAAAAGTTCACAGGAGGTGAAATGGGGGCCCAGAAGCCTCCAATTTCTGGACTCCACCTCCAAGAGCTGAAACAGATACAGAAAAAAAGTCCTCTATTAACTGTCTGTCCCTGACACCCCTTTCCCTTCAGCGCGTTGCCGCCGCTGCCAAATTTCAACTGCTTCAGACTGAAAATGTCATAAGCGTGGGTGGTGCCTTCAATGTGTTACTGTTGTTTAATGACAGTCTTGTTCCCCAAGTGCAACCTGTGTTCTTTTAGCCTCTTCCCTCCTGTTTTTCTGCAGTAGTAGAAGTCGTTTTTATCCTTCCTTTGTAGGTGAGCCCACCCCATAACACCCTCTTGAGGGGGCTGCTACAATGTCAGGGTACCTAAAGATGAAGACCTTCCAACTCCCTGTGTGGTCAGAACAAGTCCTTCCATTTCCAGCCTCCCAAACCTGTCAGACATTTCTGGGTCCCATAATTCCCCCAGTCCCTCCAAATTACCTCCCCCAGACACTTTAATGTGTTCATCCCCCATCCAGAATTTCCTGAGAGTCTTCTTCAGACTGGTTCTTGGGGTCCCAACAAAGATATTTTTTCCTGCTAGTTCTATTGGTTTTATGGAAGCCCAAAGAGGTGGGTTGAGGGAGAACAAGTCTTCATTTAAGGTGAGAGGTTTTCAAACTCACCCCTAAGGGTCTTAGCTAGTTATGTAACAGGAGACCCTGAGGTCCTCTGACATCAGAAGCTTTACATAGTCTGGGCAAACAAGACCCGGAGCACTTTCTGGAGCCCTGCACTGCAGGGCTCTGCCTCACCTGTCTCTCCACCCTGATACCACAAAATCAGTAAAGCCAGCTGGTTATTCTCCTTACTCCCAGCAGACACGAGGACCCTGATGGAAGCCTTAGCCTCCCAACTGAAACATGGAGAATTTGGGCTAGGTCAAGCTTTTCAAGCTTTTTGAAACAGCAAAACCTTTGCCTATTTTTTAAAAAAGGAAACCTTTCAATGAAGCCCTATATAAGATCCCCATGTATGAAGAGGTATGGTGGGCTAAGCTGGGCTAAGCAGTTTCGAAGATTTAGCACCCACCTTTGTGGCCTCCTTGCTGAGACCCCAGAGGTCCCTCCCCCACTCCACCAAGAGTGATGTAAATACCACTGGCTTGATCCGTATGTCCTTGACTTTAGTTGGCCACATACCTGCCACACACTTTGGCATCTCTGTGTATCACTGTCACAATATCTGTATCTAAACTGATTCATTTTTAATATATTTTATTTTTAAAATGAAAACTTCCAGTTTTTACCACAAATAGAAAACCATTATTAATCACCATAAATAGAAGAAAATAAGCATAAAGGTAAGTACAAAGGCAACTAAGTGGGAATGAGTAAATTCTAGGTAGACAGTTAGTTGTTGTCTGTGGAAGAGCCCACACCTAGAGCCTGATGCCTGCAGGAGCTCCCTGCTACCAGCCCTCCCCTCCCTTCTCCCTCCTCCTCCTCAGTCCTCCCCTATCCCCCATCCTCATTCCTCCTCCCTCCTTCTCCCCCTCCTTCCTTCTCTCTCTCTTTCCCCCTTCCTTCCTACCCACCTCTTTCTCTCCTTAAAAAGAGATTAGCAGATGATAAAGAATTGTTAAAAGTACCAGCACCCAGTGGAGACTTTCTCCTTGAAGTAATAAGACCAACTAAATTGTAAGTGAAAAGGGGATTATTTTCTATGTGAGTCAGTGTGGAATAGTGCTGTGTCCGTGTACTGCCTACCGTCAATCCTTTGCACACACTAGTGGTTTACAGCCCACACTGCAGGGAGCACTGGGTTGTCTTCTCTGTGAGGTTCCCTCCAGCTCAAAGGCTCTGTAATTCTCATCTCCCTTTTACCTCATCTTGCTTTCTTGCCCTGGGCCCCCTGTATCTCACCCTTACCTCACCTCTGATTAAAGGCCTTTCTTGGTCTCTGAATCTACAGGATTTTATTTCTTCACACTCTTTCTCTTCCGAGTAAACGTCATCAACTGACCTTGGCTCCTTGCAGTCTGCAGTTGTAATTTTGGCAGCAAAGGTGCCAGCCTGATCAACGAGATGTGGCAGTGATGGTGGCCTACAGAGGACAAGTGCTTCGCAAGCAGCACTCTGCAAGGACAGCCCAAGAGGTGCTTCTCGGCTCATTTTCTGCCAGTTGACTTTGGGAGGACGAACTGAGGAGGGGAGTTTGCACAAGGAAGGTTTCCTCTTGTGAGGGTAGACAGACTTTCTGTTACTGAAAGCAAACACAACCTATGGAACTATCTCTGACTACCATGTACCGAGGAAAAGATCCCGTAGCTAGGGTGGGGAGACCTGCAAGAGAAAAACCTGAACAAAGCAGAGAGACTGTCCTGGCACCAGCCTCAACTGTTTGCCTTTATCTGTCCCCTGACTTCCAGCCCAATGGGACCAGAGTCTGACTCCCTTTGCCCCCCGGAGTGTCTCAGCCTCCATCCGCCATGGGCTCTGCCTGGCCTCCCATCTAACTGCCCCAGTTTTTTTTGTGTGTAAATGAAGCATATTTTATGTGAGAATATTTTAGTAGTCGTATGTTCTGCAAGTAAACCTGTGTTAATACTTGTCACCAACTGCAGAGTTTATGATGCCAATAATACTTCCTACACTGAAGAAAAAATTTGTTTGTTTTCTAAGAATGTTTATTTGTAAACATATGTGTTCACTATATTAATACAAGTTTCTTACCTGGCAATAAAACAGATTATATGTGATGCTGTTGGGGGCGCTATGTATCTTTTTTCAGAGCCCTTTATCCTAATTTGTGTTTTCACCAGGGAATGCCAATATTAGCATAGACAGTTAAGTTTTTTAATTTTTTTTTTTTTGTGGTTTTTGGCCGGGTCTGGGTTTGAACCCGCCACCTCTGGCATATGGGACCAGTGCCCTACTCACTGAGCCACAGGCACCGCCGACAGTTAAGTTTTTAATACTCAGAATGTATGGAAGATCATTTCAGATCAAGGAAGTTTCTAGTTAATAGTAATGTATATAAATTTTCCAGGGGACTTTTTGTTTAAAAGATTTTGGTAAGTTTGTGCCATATCTCTTAGTTCACTTCCTTACCTTAAAAAAAAAAAAAAGAAAAAGAAAAAAATATATATCCTTGCTGTGTCTCCTCACCATAACTAAATTTATCTTTAATGGTCAAGAATCTTGCTGGCTTTGGACTTTTTTGTTTTTTACCAGTGACCAGGATTATAAAAGACACAAAGATTGAAAGGATGGAAGTTTGGATTCTTTCCCTATTTGTTAAATTTTATTTCCTGTCTGGCCTCTGTTAGCATTGAGTTTGAAATTTTCAGATAGAAACTTGTCTGAAAATGGTTCCTCCATAGAAAGGATCAAGGATTTGAGAAGTGAAAGACTGGGAAGGTGCAGGGGTTCAATAAAGAAGGAAAAGCAGTGAGGAAGGGTGCTTCATCATGCCAGATACCACGCATGGTAGTCAGAGATAGTCCTGCTGTGGGGCAACTTTGGTAGAAAGTGTTGGACACACAAACATTCAGAATTATCCTGCTCAAGTAGGATGGAGGTTGGGTGTTTTCCCCCCATCAGACATCTTTTGGAAATTACTTTCCAGGTATGTTAACATTCAGTCACTCCTGGGGTGTCATATGCAAAGGCAGGGAGATTTCTATGGTGTCCAGAAAGCCCGAGGCACAGAGGTGCCCCTGCTGGCAGCTGGAAGTCAGCCATTAAGGAAAGGCTAGTGTGTGGCTCACACCTGTAATCCCAGTTCTCTTGGAGGCTAAAGTGGGGGAATTGTTTGAGCTCAGGAGTTTGAGACTAGCCTGAGCAAGAGTAAGACCCCATCTCTACTAAAAATAGGAAAACTAGGCAGGCATCATGGTGGGTGCCTGTAGTCCCAGCTACTGAGGAGGCTGAGCTAAGAGGATCACTTGAGCCCCAGAGTTTGAGGTTGCTGTGAGCTATGATGCCATGGCACTTTACCTAGGGCGACAGAGTGAGACTCTTGTCTCAAAATAAATAAATAAACAAACAAAAACAGGAGGGAAAGGGGTAGGAACTCACAGTGGCTGCTGAAAGCCACTCAGGCATGAAGTTTCTATTCTCTGAACACTTGGAGATGTTGTCAGTGTCAAACAGCAGAGTGGACCCCACTTTGCAGGCATAGTCGGGGTCTTTCCCTGGGATCCAGAGGCCTTTCGCTGGCCACTGGGCCAGCAGAGCAGTGTCACTCAGAGTAGGCGCCTGGGCTCTTTGGGGGGCATATAGTTCTGGTTAGTTTAGATGGCAGAGGGTAAATACTCAGGAAACACTGAGGGATAAAGCTATTGACCAGCACACATCAGTCCTGCGGATGCAGTTGTGGCACGGAGAACCTTGCCTCTGTGGGGAGGGAAAGACTATTTTTTTGAGTGAATCCACCTGGTTGGTTCTAACTCATGAAGAATAACAATCACGCAGAGCTTATTTGCAGAGCCAAACACTGGTAGAGACTTTATGTACCTTGCCACATTTGGTCCTCACAACTGCAAAAGGTAGGCACGTTGGGGATCCTGCTTAGAGATCTGCCTAAGATTTGGGTAATTTTCTCCCCAAGAATTTCAACTGGTAAGCAGTAGAACTAGTAATTGAACTCCAGAGCTCATCTTTTCCCTACCATTCATTGCCAGTTCTCACTTGGATGAGCATGTGAATCAGTGGGGAAGCTCCATAAAAATGCTGTTTCTCAAGCTCCCTGGAAGAGGTACAGATGAAGTGGATCTGAACTGGGGCAGGATCCAGAGTTGGTAACAAGCTCCCTGTCATTGCAATGCTGTGGGAAGCTTTGCCCGATGCCATTATGCGTATTTCCTGGTCATACAACATCTCTGTTCTCATCCTGAGGACCTTGAGATGCAGAAGAAACTGGAATGGGGGGTTATGCCTCCAGAGACAGGGACCCTTGTCATTCGGCCTCACATCCAATGGTGAAAGGCTGTGTCCTATAATGAATGGAAGGCGGACTCCAGAGCGTCATCAACTGGGGACACTGATTCCAACACCAGTTTGCCACGTGCCCTGAAACTAGCCTTCTCTGCCACTGTTTCCTCACCCTCCTTCAGAGGGAGGAGCTTGTGGCTGATAATCAATCCTGCTCTTTCACTTGACTGAGAGTTCATCACCATGGTGGTTGGTATTACCATTTCCAAAGATTTGCTCCTAGAAAACCAGGATTTTAGTGGGTGTAATGATGATCTCTGTGGTGATGATTCTGTGGGCTTTCTGTTGCTCTAACAGTAATGGGCGAGGATGGATGTTTTGACCGTTTTGAGCCACGGTCCCCTTTGGCAGTCTAGTGATGCCTACGGATTTCTCTCTCAGAATAATGATTTTAAATGGGTAAAATAAAATATACAGAATTATAAAAGAAACTCATTTTCTTGTATTATGGTCATTAAAATATTCTTTAAACCCCCACATTTGTGATACAATGATATATTCGACCCTGGAAGAACATAGTTTTGAACTGTCAGGCCCCTTTTACATGGATTTTCTTTTGCCCCTGCCACCTCTGAGGCAGCACGGCCCCTTCTCTTCCCTCCTCCTCCCCAGCCATACCTGTGAAGGCAGCCAGGACAGAGAGTTTTGCTATACCCACTTCCACTTCTCGAGCAGGAAATCTATTTTCTCTTCCTTGAGATTTCCTCGACAGTTTTATTTCTTCTAGTTTACATAATTGCAAATACAATTAGGTGGTAACCCACTGTTTATGTTATTGGTATGACTTCTGGTCAAAGTAGGATATTAGTCATTAAGTTTTGTGGTAGCCAAAAATTATATGCAAAGTTTTGACTGCATGGGGGTAACTCCTAACCCTTATGTTGTTCAAGGATCGACTATATATTTCCTTTTTAATCAAAGCATTAAACAACATGATCTAATGACAGATTTCACAGTTATGGCAGGCACAAACAATTCTTTGAGTTGTCTACTATAAATGCAATTTGATGTGACAGTATCTATGATTCTATGGGTGACAAAGCCCAGATCAGTGCTAATACCCCTGTGCTTTGTTGGCTACGTTTATAATTGAGTGTTGTATTAAATCTCACCTAGAGGTCTACTGAAAATAAACATGTTATATTTTTCCCAATAGGTTCCAAACACATGATTTTGTCCACATATTCCCTGTGGATCTCTGGGTTCCATGGACTAGTGGGACTTTGAGATACTTACCTATGCTCTTCATACTTCTATTTTCTCATCTTTAAAACAGGGATAATAATATCACAGGCTGCTGTGAGAAATAAAATAATAGATACAAAGACAATAGCTTAATGCTTGATCCCTAGTAAATACTTAGCCATTAGCTTTTGTCATAATTAATGATTTATGATTATGATAACCCTAGAAAATTGTATTTTAGTATCACCATTCATAGGAAAAGAAACTGAGGCTCAGAGAGGTTAAATTTGCACAGTAACATAGTCAGTCAGTGGCAGAGTGAATTGTTCAACCTCAAGCTCTTGACCATGTACAGTGGTATGCTTATTTATTTATTTATTTATTTATTTATTTTAGTGATTATATTAAACGTCCTCCCTTCTCCCTGGAATGAGGACAGTGAGACCCTGGAGTGAATCATAGTAGACATCACCAAATCTTCAATGAGACACCAGCGGCTCAGGCAGCTGCTGTCTGGGGCCTGTTTTATTTAAAGGCATATTGGACACAGCTAATACTAATGTCCTTCCATTCAACACAAGCTCTTTCCAGCCCAGTGCTTAGATGATCCCAATTACAAGTACCTCACTGTCCCAGTTATTGTCAAGTTCTATTTTTTAAAAGTCAATCTTATTAGAATTATATTCATCATATAAAACTGAAATAAGTCATACTCATAAATTCAAGGCTAAACACAACTGCATTCAAGATGGGGGTGGTGGTGTGTGCTCACCTAACAGGCACAATGTAAGCTCGCCTCCTTGGTAAAGGGCTCAGCTATCACTTGGACTTTACCTAATAAACGCAAACGATGTAACCCTATAATTTGTACCCTGTGAAATAAAAACAGAAATCAAATAGTCTTAGCCTTGAAGGATAGATAATGATTATCATAATACTGATGATACCAACAATTCTTTTTTTTATGTTTCAAAATATTAAGGGGATACAAATGTCTTAGGTTATATGGATAATTTTCGTGATGCTTGAGTCCTGACTATAGATGTGCCCATCACCCACATCATCCATTCTACCCATTAAGTTAGTTCCTCCCCTCCCCTCCGCCATTGCCCTCCACTGTGTTGTGCTGCCCTCTGTGCACATGTGTGCACACTGGTTAGCTCCAGTTTAATAGAGGGCACACGCAGTGTTTGTTTTTCCATTCTTGTGATATTTCAGTTAAGAAAATCCTCTCTAGTTCCACTCCGTGAAATACTACTCAGCCATAACAATTCCTTGTATTACCAGGTATTGAGTTTGTATTGTGCGCCACGCACTGGGTTAGGTGCTGTAAATGCATTGCCTCATTTTCTCCTCTCAATAGCACTCCGAGCAAGAAACATACCCCATTTTTAAGAAGGAGAAAACTGAAGCTCAGAGAGGTGAAATGACTTATTCAAGATAATACAAAAATGAATGGCAGGGCTTGACTTCAAACCTAGAGTTGTCCCCAAGCCAACCTCATCACAGTGATCCATTTTATTTTTTACACGTCCCATACCAGTGTCTGCTTCCTTTGGGGTGGAAAATGCAAACCAAAATTGTTCCAGGGAGATCCAGTTTCGTCCAGGGAGAATCCACTGGTCGGTGTCCACTCCAACCAGCTGCCAGTGTCCTGGAGGCACTGAACTGGCCCTATGCTGCCTCAGCTGGTGTCTCTGTCCTCTGTTCTTGAGGACCTTCTTTGAGTCTGTCCTCCACATTCCATAGATGACCTACAAAACAGACTTGGTCTCTGCAATGTTTGAGTGTCTATAAGGGAGGGAAGAAAGCAGGACCAGAACAGGACTCTAGGAGAAGCACACAGGAATTAAGGAATCCTGGCTTAGCATGCCTTGATTTCGTGTGATCTTGGAGAAGGCACTTTCCTTCTCAGAGGCAGGGTGAGCTTTGGGATAAGGGCAGGACCTCTAGGGTCAGGGAGTCTATGTCTGAGTCCCGGGTAACCTGTCGTGTCTGATACAGGACAACACTATCAAAGAGTTGTTATGATAATGAAATAACATGATCCGTAGAGAGCTCTGAACACAGTACTTAGAGAAAATGATTTTCAATATTTTAAAACTTCATTCATGGATCATCACATATAGGCCCTACAGGAGGGATTAGTAGAAACATCAACTTTCTTTGCTTTGGGTAAAACATATCTGAACTTGGTGTGGTGCTTTTTTTTTCCTTTTTCTGGTTCCTGTGGTGTCATGAGCAGGCCAGAGATATTATTTCACTGAAGACCCCTATGCAGTGTAGTTTTGGTGAATTTTTAAAAGAGGGGGAAATCACTTATCATTTAATGAGAGTGTTTTTCTTGGTGGAAGGACATTTTTCAGATCTAGTGGTCTATAGAAGAGACCTTTAATGACTTAGTTGCACAGTATTAAAAATGATTGAAAATCCCTGGCTTTAGGCAATGATTTTCAACCAGTAGTGCCATGGCACCCTGGTGTGCTGTGAAAATTTTTAAAGATCATTAATTAAGTTATTTTTGCAAGCCAAGTTTAGATGATCACTCTAGCACCTGCTCCGTGATCTTGAGTAAGTGATTGAACCTCTCAGCTTTCTTATCTATAAAATGGAGTTTCTCATCCTTTCAGGGTTACTAGGAGGATTAAAGATCAGACATGTAAAATTCCTAGCACAAAGGAGAAGTTTGGTTAAGGTAATGATGATGATGGTCATGATGAAGGTAACAGATGATTATTTTTTTTATGTGCCAGGTCCTGTTCCAAGTGCTTTATCTTTTGAATTTGTGAAGGAAATGCTACCTACTATAACAGATAAACCTTGAGATCTCAGGGCTTAACTCAATACAAGATTGTTTCTTACTTTTATAAAAAATTCAGTGGAGTCAGTCACTGCTCCACAAAATCATTTGGAGACTTGGTTGATTAAGGCTCTGTCATATTTGATATGGGGTTTTCCTGGGTGTTGGCACCCTTCCAACAGATTGGGGTGAGAGTTAGCAGGTTCATGCTGTAGGATTTTATGGAACCAGGGGTTCTACCATTTGTAGCATCCCATTTAACCATCTTAAAGTTGCTGGTGCTATCTGGATCCAGTGATTGGGTAAAACCTTTGTAGGAGAAGACTGTCTTCACCATCAGCTCAGCATCTCACTTATTTTCTTGTCAGATTCCAACTCCTAACTCATGCTGTGTTGTACAGTTCAAAGAATTCATTTCCCATCAAGAAATGTCATGGTTGCTAGAAATAATTTTGTCATATCTTCTTGAATTTTTATTCTTTGCAAGTTCAGTGGTTTCAGTTAGATTCAAATCTTATAATGCCTCTTTTAAAAACATTATAAAAGGGCAGCTCATTTTTAAAAATCTCAGCATCCTAATAGAACACTTCATTGTTTTCCTCTTAAAAGGCAAAAATTGGGAAGACTCTAAAGAGACAATTTATGACACACAGGTGCCTTATTTTCTGGTAATTTGAAGTTGTTTTTGATGCTGTAATTTTGTTTTTGTATTTTTCTGTCCAGTTTTCAAAGGCAGTTAAGCTGACTGTACCAGAATTCTACAAGTTAGGTATCTGTTGAATTTCCAGATTTAGGGTACCAAAAGTTAACACATGTAGATTTTTTTTGTGTGTGTGTGTTGCCCTTGGTAAAGTGCTGGGGGTCACAGCTCACAGCAACCTTAAACTCTTGGGCTTAAGTGATTCTCTTGCCTCAGCCTCCCTAGTAGTTGGGACTACAGGTGCCCACCACAACGCCTGGCTATTTTTTTTTTGTTTGTTTGTTTGTTTAGCAGGTTCAGACTGAGTTCAAACCCACCAATCCCAGTGCATGTGGCTGGTGCCCTAACCGCTGATCAACAGGTGTTGAACCAAACATGTAGATTAATGCCTTTATCTTGGGTCTCATTATTTGCCCTGAGAATTATAAGCATTTGATTCATTCTCACACTGAGTCAACATAATTTGGGGCAAAATTTAGAGAACACTCTGAGTCCTTGATTCTGCTCAAAGCACCTCATTTCGTAATTAATTCAACAAAGGCAGAGTGTCTGCTCTGTGTCAGGCGTTGTGAGGGCCTTGAGGTTACGAGGGTCTCTCTGCTGACACCTCTTTCCTTCCTTCTCCTCCGTAAAAAAAATGAAAAATAAGAAAAATGGAAGCTAGAAAATAAATACACAAGCACCACAGAGAGATGCAGAGTTGTCCTAGGGAGGGAGGCTTGATGGCAGGTAATTTTGGATTTGAATCCTCTCTGTGACACTTCTAGCTATGTGACCTCAGGGAAGCTACTGAGCTTTTCAGAATCTAGATTTTCACAACTCTAGAGCAAATACAGTCATACTAACCTTGTAGTGGTGGTTGAACATTTGAGATAAGGGATGCAAAACATTTAATCATCACAGATGTTCAATAAACTGGAACTGTTATTATAATAATATGAAGCATTTGGTTGTTGTTCGTTCTCACCCATTAAGAAATAGACTTATGGGGTGATTTGGGTTTTTCCTTTTGGTCTTTGCTGGGGTCCTAATGTGCACAGTAAGAATCCCAGTATTCCATTCATGGGAATGGTGGAAGTTAGATAGAAGTGGAAGAATTCAAGCCAGGGTATAATTTCAAGTAATATCTCTCAGAGGTAGCTAGGATGTGTATTACTATTTAGAATTTGTACCCACTCCAAGCAAGTGAGCTGGGCTTTTGTTATTACATGCCCACTAGTGATTAGCCAAAGGGATGGGAACGCCCAGGAACTCTGGTTCACTGCATATTGGGAGAAAGAATGCTGGAAGTGGGTTTCAGGTGCTAGCAGTTGGATTTAAAGGTATGCAGAATCTGGAAGAGAAGTGCGCAGAAATAGAGAAAAGGACGTAAGGTCATCTCGGTGGAGCACCACCCCCATTGGTTGTCTTCCCTTCTCTGACTTCCAGGGGACATTAGCCCTGGCCCACCTAGTCCTAAAAAAATAAGGTGAGTTTTCCTTGGTTCATAAATTCTGGATGTTTGGAGAATTTACCTGTCAAAAATATGGCTAATAGACATTTTTGGGAGTCAGCCTTGCATAGCCGTGTTACTTTGGGCAATCAATTTAGCCTCCTTGACTTAAATTTTGTCACATATAAAATAGGAATAACAATGCACTTTTTGTAGATTTGTTGTAGGCTGAGATGTCTTTATGTTCACTGATTTATTTGACAGATATACACCAAGCATCTGTTAGATGTCAAATTCACAGGTAAGCATTAGTGCATGGAGATGAATCAGACACAGGCCCTGTCTTTCAAGACCTTGGCATCTATGGGGGAGGTAGACCCAAACATCACAGAGGCTCTATTCTTTGTAAACGTTCTTTCTCTCCTTCTTTCTCCGTCTCCTTCTCAATGTCTGTTTTTATCTCAATTACGTCTCCCCTTCCTCTACCCCACATCCTTCCTTCTTCACTTTATCTCTGCATTTCACATCCTCCTACCCTTACCACAAACATATTTAGTTTTCGTATCAACGGAAAGGTATCCAATCAGCTACCTTTTCAAGTTCCTGCCTCCTGCTGCTGTTTGGTCTGTGAAGTTCTGGGGAATTCAGTTTGACCCAGAACCTCAGGTGTAACAGAAGGAGACTTGGAGATCATAGAAAACCATGCAGACAACCACTCAAGGGTTGGGGGTGGAATGGGTGTGTGTGTGTGTGTGTGTGTGTGTGTGTGCAACTAGCTGTCCTGAGCAGGCAGTCCTAGGGAATTGCAAGGTAATTTATGGTTAATTTCACTGGGGGTGCGGGGGTGGGCAGAGGTGATTTCTCTGATATTTTGCAGGTGAGTAGACTCCTAAGAGCATTAAGATAGGAGCTAGAAAATTCTTGGTTTTAGTTCTAGCTCTAGACCTAGCTGCATGTCTTGGGCATGTTTCACATGACATATAGGTTGTATTAGATCTTTTAGAGTTGCTCTGGTCCTGTGATAATGAGCTCTGTCTTTATAAGTTTCTTAGTCCTCTGACCCTCCCTTCACATTTATGCTTTACTCAGGGAATGGTACCTACAAGGTAAGGTACACATCAGAACAACTGACTCATTTTGTTCATTCCAGGATTCTGGGACATGATTAGCTTTGGGATTGAGAAAGATCTATATTGAAGGCCCTGGCAGCAGAGTCTATTGGCTGGAACTCACTCCGTCATTTTATTGTGAAGTCAAGGATCGCTGTTGTAGGTGGAGAGGCCAACCTTGGTGACTTGTATAAACAGTATTTCTCAGACTCAAAACATCACGAACCAGGACCTCTGGGTGCCCAGGAACCTGCACTTTAGGCAGCATGTGGAGAGGTGGATGCAAGTCATTGGCAGAGCACTGCTGAGAATCACCTATCAAGTTCTGAGGGTGGCTCCCCAATCAATGCTCTGTGTGAGGGCTTAGCTGGGTGTGGGGGGTCTCTGAGCACCTTTCTCCATCTGCACAACAGGACTATGTACCCCAGCTCTCTATTTCTGCAGGATTTCTGTGAGCAACAGATAAAATGGTAGATAGGAAAACTCTAGGAGGCCCCACAAGAATCGAAGAAGGCCTTTGTGTGTAAAGATGCTCTACCCCTAAGCTTCCACCCCTCTAAACACAGCTGCAAAGGGACTGCCACCAGAGAACATTCCAGGGGACATTTCAGCCCCTCGTGTCATCACTTGTATCAGATACCTCTTGAGCTCCACTTCACCTGCCTTGCCAACTTTTTAAAAATGTTTACTCCTGGCCACAGCTCCAACTGCAGAGGTGTGCCCTGGCTGGATGTGCTGTAGAGCTCTTGCTGTCTGCCTCAGTTTCTTGCTTTCCCTACCTTGGAGGAGCCATGTACAACCCTAGAAGTGTGAGGGGTGAAGTACTTGCCCGGTGGATGACAAAAGCTAGAGGTGCACCTTCCTCTCTCCATCTCTTGGGTAGACAATTCTGAGTGACTTCTACAGCTCCTCAGAGGGACCCATTTGTCCATAGTAGTTATCAGGTCCATAAAGCCCCCTAAGTTGGCTTTTACTTCTCCCCTATTTTACCCTCCCAGCCTTTCCACATTTTCCTTAGAATACCTTCCCAGAATTACCATTTGCATGCAGTGCCTTGCCCAGGCTTTGGTTTGGAGGGCAACTAGGAACAGCACAAAGTCCCCTACTTGCTGGCACCAGCCTAGATCTCAAGCACAAATTCCAGGACTGGGATAGTCACCCAATAATCTGACTATTTACTTGGTGACATAGTAGGGGCAGGTAACAGGAGATGGAACCATATGCATCCTACTAAGCCAGAAAGAATCGAGTCCAAATCCTGGCTTTGTGCCCTGAGGCCAGGCGCAAGGAAGGGAAAGGATTTTGCACCACGGCTTGGCACATAGCTGTTCCTTCAAGACAGTCCATGTCACTCTTCCTTTAGTCCCCTTCAATTTACTGCAAGTGGAGTCAAAGTCCTTTCTAAAAAAAAGGTGAAAGGACTGTCTGTGACCTGGCCTCGGTGCCCAGCCCCCCTGGCCTCCTTTCTGTTCCACACATGCTCCAGACATGCTTCCATCGAGCGTTGGCAGTGATTCTCAACTGGGTAATTTTGTCTCCCTACTTCAGGGAACATTGGCAATATCTGGGTACATTTTTGGTGTTCAGAATTTGCGGGGGGAGCAGGCTGCATCTAAGAGGTAGAAGCTAAGGGTTCTGCTAACCATCCTCCAGGCACAGGACAGCCCTCGTCCTGTACACCTGTTGGCAGTGCTGGGGGACCCCAGAAGCGCTCTCTCTGTGAGCAGTCTTGCTCCCCTTGCCCACTCCTTTATCTCCTCAGAAGCTCTGCTCATGTTTTACCTTCTTAGGGAGGCCTGACAGTGCACTCTGCCCTGCCCGTGGCTCCTCCAACTGTCTGATCTGTCTTAACCTGCACTTGATTCTTCATCCCATTGTATTTATTCTTACTGTCTATTTCTTCTTACTGGAATGGAAGCTCCATGTGGGGACACATCTTTGCCTGTAACATGTTAGGTATTTGATAAATATTTGTTAAAGAGTGAATGAATGAATGAATGAAAGGAAATGCAGTTGACATTTGATCTGTGCAGGCCCACTCCTGTGTAGATTTTCTTCCACCTCTCCACCCTGGACACAGCAAGATTAACCCCTCCTCTTCATCCTCCTCTGCCTACTCATTATGAAGATAATGAGGGTGAGACCTTTCTGATGATCCACTTCTGAGTCACAGATAGTGAACATATTTTCTGTTCCTTGTGATTTTCTTAAAATTATCTTTCCTCTAGCTTAACTTTATTGTAAGAATATAGTAGATAATGCATACAGTATTTGCATTAATTAACTGTTTCTGTTATCAATAAGGCTTTCAGTCAATAGTGGGCTATTAGTAAAGTTTGGGTGAGTAAAAAATTATATGCATATTTTTGACTGCATAGGCATCAGAGCCTCTAATCCTGCATCCTTCATGGGTCAACTTACTGTGAAGCATTTTCTCTTGTACTGCCATGACAATGTCATCAAATGCTTATGGGAACATCTGACAAAATGTACGAGACAGATATCAGTCTGCAGGCCTCAAAAATAACTAAGAAAATGCCACGAAAGCTATGTTAACTAGTGTGATGAAAATGTGTCAAACGGTCTATGAACCAAGTGTATGGTGCCCCATGATCATACTAATGTACATAGCTATGATTTAATAAAAAAATAAATGAAAAAAAATTTCCCAAATGCATGGAGTTTCTTTATCTATGGCTTGATGATTTGTCCAGCTTTTTGCTACCCTTTAAAACAAAGCAATCAGATCCTTGTTCTCTTGTGACGACATAATAGTTCATGGGCCTTGGTGTTATGCTGCTCACTCTGAGGTAGTGCCTTTTAACATTTTTTTATTGAGACAGAGTCTTTCTTTGTCACCCTTGGTAGAGTGCAGTGGCATCCCAGCTCACAGTGACCTCAAACTCTTGGGCTCAAGTGATTCTCTTGACTCAGCCTCCCAAGTAGCTGGGACTACAGGTGCCTGCCACAATGCCCGGCTATTTTTTTGTTTGTTTAGCAGGCCCAGGGCCGGGATCAAACCTACCAGCCCTGGAGCATGTGGCTGATGCCCTAACTACTGAGCTACATGCACCCAGCCAAGCTTTTATCCATGTTATGGGGAAAACCTCAGTGGTACTCTAGAGCAATATGCTGATTACAGTCTTTTTTTTTTTTTTTTGAGATAGGGTCTAACTCTGTCACCCTGGGGTTGAGTGCCCTGGTGTCATAGCTCACACCAACTTCAAACTCCTAGGCTCCTCTTACCTCAGCCTCCTGAGTAGATGGGACTACAGGCGCCCGCCACCATGCCCAACTAGTTTTTCTATTTTTAGTAAAGATGGGGTCTCACTCTTGCTCAAGCTGGTCTTGAACTTGAGTTCAAGTAATTATCTGGCTTAGCCTCCCAGAGTGCTAGGATTACAGAGTGAGCCACCACCTCCAGCCGCCAATTACAGCCTTAATCCAGAACCTTTGATCCTAACCCCTGTGTCCACATCCTGCTCCATCCAATACTAAGGATGTATTCAATTATTTTGTGAGTCTACCAGTTCTTAAGCTAGGAGGGAAATACATCCTGTTGGGCACTAATTATCCTTGGGCAGGAGTACTCTGAAACACCTCGTTAGGTCAAAAAGTGAGCACACCAGAGATGTTTCATCCAATTTCTCTTAACATTCACCAAGATTAAGAAGACAAAAATGAGATACCCCTGAAAGTTATTTTTTCCCTTTTTGTAATCCTCGCACTTTCTGTTTTCTCTTGGGAGACTGAAAAGTGTCTTCTCACACATTTCTCATTATTAAAACTTAATGAGAATTCTGATTAGGGCTACTGCACACTTCAGTGGCAGTTTTCAAAGTGTGGCTCTGGCTTCTTCCTTGTCAGGATTCCAGCCTGGCATCCTCGCCAAAGATGCCCTCTGCAATACTAATACTAATAACTATCATTTATTGAAAGTCTACTATCTGCCAGGCAATTTGCATACATTAGCAGTAGTTTTCACAAAAATTATATGAGATGGGAACTATAAACCCTAATTTTAGATGAAAAAAAGTGAGGCTCAGAGTGATGAAATAATTTGCCCAGAGCCAAGCAGCTAGGAATTGGCAGAGCTGGGATTCAAACTCAAGCTTGTTCTCTGAGCAAAAATATGTCGTGTCTAACCCGCACAGATTTGGGGAGAGGGAAGATAAGACAGAGGACAACTTGTCACCGCTTCCAGCATGGCCTCAGTTCTGACCAGAATGTCTATTATGAGTTATTATAGTCCCAGCTTTGGTTGCTGGGTCTGTCAGGAACAGTGCTGTCGTTCAGGGAATCCCACGGGACTCGGAGGTGCCCAGTTAGAAGGGCAGTAAAAGCAGACCTGAGAATAGACTGATTGCTCATTCATTATTCTTGTTGTTTCTGTACTCTTCCATCCCCTGTTCAGAGGGCTGTCAGCAATTATCAGAATATTCTTGCCAGAAAGGGGTCTCTTGGTTTGGCTTATCACTTCACCCGGGACCAAATAGAATCTTGAGGGCCAAATCCTTCTGAAGTGACATGAAAATTCTGCTGTCTATGGAGCTTCCCTCATGGACACCTTGGGGGCAAAGTGAAAAACAAATGAAGAAGCAATCCCTTCCAGGCTTGTTGAGTAGGGCGCCTTGCTGAGCAGGTGTGCCCAGAGGCAAGGCAGTCTAGTAATGGGTCAGCAGGTTGATAGCAGGTAGCAGAGGATCAAGTTTGAACTTGCACTTGTGCAGCCTGAGCTGCAAGGAGGCATCTCTTATGTTCCCCTTTCCTCCCAGCAGGGGCGTCTTTTATTTGATTTTTCTCTCCTTTTCTTTTCTTTTTCTTGTCTTTTCTGTATATCCTTCCTTCTTTGCTCATCCTCCTGAGCTTCTGAGTGCTTCATCTGCTTATTAATACCACACACGTCTATGCCTGGCTTTCTCAGGCTGAGGACGCCCTGGAGCCCTGGCATGTCCTCTCACCCCCTGGCTGCCTCTTCGCATTCCCTCTTTTTTTTCTTCTGACTCTGCTTCTGGCAGGATCTTTCTCCTGATACCCCTTTTCCTCTCTGTTCTTCTGCCTTGACTCAATTTTTATCTCTCTGGCCCTCCCTCTTCTCTCATTCTCCACCCCCCATAACATTCTCTTTCTTCTTGGCCTATTTCCTCCTTCTATTTCATGCACTTTTCAGCCTCTAAAGTCTGCTGAAGTACCTTCTCTCTCAATCCATAAAGTACCTTCTCTCTCTCTGTTTCTTGTATCTTGCTCCCCACCTTTGGGACTCTGCGTCTCTCTGTTTCTCTCATTCTTTCTTTTATATACACACTAAGAATGAATTGTATTTTTAAGTCAGTCCACATGATGCCATCACCATTATTTTTAACTCCTTCTGTTGCCAAACAACAACAGCAAAAAAACCCCCAAACAAACAAACAAACAAAAAATCTACCACTCAAATCCAGAAGACAGAAGTTACCAGATCTGCCTGATTCCAAAGCTTGCAATGTTAAAATCTGCCTCATTTTCACTCTTTTCACCATCCATATCTAATGTCTTTCCAGTCTCTTCCAGTTTAATGCTCTATTTCTTCAACATTAATTCCAACTCTCGATCCATATTACCAACTTGTTTGTCCCACATACTAACATATGAACACCTGCTATCTAGAGTAGGTCTGAGGACAAGTGGCAGGAAAGGCTGAAGAAGACATGATTTCAGTTTACTGACAAAAAAAAGTCGACCACTCTATCTGTTTAAATTTCCATTGTTCCCAGACGGGGTTAGTATGACACATTTTTCTCAACCCCACTCCTTGTATGCTAGCCAGAATACCTAAAGTTTTATTTAAATCTTTTATTTATTTATTTATTTTTAACATTTAAAACATATTTACTGAGATTCTGGCAATAGCTTTATATAACAAGACACAGCATACCAGGCCTACCATTCAACTTGTTTATGGTAAGTCTCAGGTTCAATATGAAGCTGTTTAAAAAAAAAAAAAAATCAAGACCCTGCTTTTTTACATGCTAAATATTGTAGCAAATATGCCATTAAACACAGCTATGAATTTAAAACAGTAAAGTAAGGAGTTAACAAAAGCTAAACATTGCAGCCTACACAAAATTTATACAAAAAAATAAAGTAACTATCACTGGTTACATAAAATTTTCTTGACTGGATTAAACAGAGCTTGATTAAGAAGAAGATGAATACCTACCAGATTTCTTCTTTTCTTTTTTCTTTCTCTGTCTCTTTTTTGATGAGCTCTCACTTCCACTTAACAATTTCTCCTTGTGTTTTTCTAGTTCTTTCTTCCAGTTCTCATTCATTTTTTCTTCAAATTCAGCCAAAGCCTTGGAACCTTTCTTTTTCTTTTCTAGTTGCTCTTTTACTTCTTCCCAGGAGCGCTTGGTCTATTCAGATAATCCTGGATTGTTGGCCCTGAAGACTGGATTGGACCCCTTGATCTGGCCATTGCTATTGGGTTCATATAGGCCACTCTATTGTCACGCTTCCCGATGGTGTCCGACTGAACGCACAGTCACACACAGACGAAAACCAGGCCGGAGAGCTATTTAAATCTTTTAATTACAAGGATATATGTGAAACTTAGTAAATGTAGAATGTAAATGTCTTAGCACAATAACTAAAAAGACGCCAGGAAGGCTATGTCAACCAGTGTGATGAAAATGTGTCAAACGGTTTATGAAGCTAGTGTATGATGCCCCATGATCATATCAATGTACACAGCTATGATTCAATAATAAAAAAATCTTTTAATAAGACCCCTTCCCTGTAGAATAAAAAGGTGTCACACAACAACTTTCTTATCCTGTTCTGCAAATTTTCCATACTTGTGTTTAATTATTCTCAGCCTTTTTATGAGGCAGGAAAGTCGGGCTGCTGGAGGTTCCCCTCTGGTGCACCATGCTGTTCCCACCACCAGCCTGCCTCCTTCCTCTGCTAGAAAGCCTTTCTTCTGCATTTAGGTAGCTCTACTCATCCTTTAAGACTCAAATGGGAAGCCTTCTGACCCTGCAAGCCTGGATTAGATGCTCCTTTTCATGGCCTATAAATACTCACTATTGAAAGTATAGCACACTATTTTATAATGCTCTGTTTAAGTGTCTTTCTCCCTGCTAGACCTGGAGCTCCTAAAAGATTAATTTGCCTCTGAATTCCCATTGCCTAGAACTGGAGTGTAAATTTGGGCAATTGGTAACCTTCCTTGGATAATGTTTTCTTTCCAGCATCGCTGCTGACGTGAGATAGTTTGTTATAACTCTGGAGACTGGCTTGAAGATGCTGCATAGGGTAATTGATGCAATTAAGCTGATCTAATTTGTATGTGGCTTACTTCTTATTAATTGCTTGGCAAGCTATTTATCTTCTGGGACTCTCTTTGCTGAACAATAAGATTGGGCTAACAATATCAAAGCCATAAGGTATTAAGTAGATAACATTTGGGAGTGGTGATTAGGACACGATATCTGTTATACAGCATGGGTAAGAACCATACAATGTGATTGTCACTGGCACCACCATCATCATCACCCCCTGGGCTCACCATGATTGTCAATCATTAGCACCATCATCATCACCCCTGGGTTCACCATGATCGTCATTAGCACCATCGTCATCACCCCTGGATTCAGCTTTCTGGACCTCAGTATGTGAGGCTTTACCTTTATAGCATCATCTTATTTTGATCACTTTTTTGTATAAAGTAGACGAACGCTGGAGATGTCTTCTCCAGGTGTTGTGTCTGCCAGTTTAGACACTGTGGTTTTAGGAACAATCCAGATGCCTGTGCAGGTGTTGCCCCGTCCATCTGAGTGTCCCCCTGGAATCAAGCATTTATGGAAAAACCCTTAAATTGAGCTTTAGTGTGGAAAAGTTCTCTCCCTTCTTAAAATTTTAGACTCCCTTCTGTGCTACTTAGAAGCTGGATAAAAATCTGAATTCTCCTCATTATGTGCCTTTTGGAGGAAATCCCAGTTTAAATACTTTATTTTATTGGTTTTCTTTGCATAGAACTCTGAGATTTTAAAAGCAGCCCTCTGTAAATAAAAACATATGACCAGACTTCTCAGCATGTTCTCTGTGAATGGATAGTTTTGAAAATGGAAAAAAAAAATGCATTTTCTTAATTTTAAGTGGCTGGAATTTGACTAGAAAATCTGAGTATCCCCAAAGCCATGTGACTTTATGTTTTTGACATCGTTTGGCCATCTGCCATCTGCCCCCAATTTCAATGCCCCTCCTGTACAACTCCATTCAGAGGCAGTGAGTGTTTGACCACCTAGAATAATCAGAGTAAATAAGATACCAATTAAATACATTTTCTGGCTCATTAGAAGTTATCCTGCCATGAAAAGATCATTGGCCAGACCTACGTGTGAATACAGTCACTCTCACTTATAAATGGTGTGTTCTTGGTCAAACACTTAATTTTCAGAGACTGTATTACTCCAGGCCATGAAAAGGATGGAGGGGGAGGGATAAAAATAGAAACAATTCAAGATTTCTTTGACAATTAGAAATAAGACTGTAAATCATATGGCTCAGTGAGAACTGGAAATCTTTCCTTCCACTTAGTCATTAATTCATGGAAGCATACCTTGAACAGTGTTATGGAAGGCCCAGCACACTTCCAGGCAATGAGGCTACAATGATAAATAGAACTATCTTACCTATTCTCTTGAAAAGAGTTGCAAAATGTGACATATTCTATGACTGAGAATTTAGGGTTTGGGGGAATCCTCAGGAGAGGAATACAAGCAGCCTAAATTTGTGGGGTTATAGGTGATGATAATGATGGTGCTGATGGCGGTGGGGGTGGTGATTGTGGTTATCATGACTTTGGTGATGATGACTATAGCTCTCACCTTTTGTAATGGACATTCACATGAAGTGACTTGACCAAGGCCACCCAATTGACAAGCATCAGAGTCTAATTCAAACTGGCTTTCTTCCTAAATTCAGAGCTAAAGATTTTCACCAGCTTTCTCCAACCTCATGGAAGTTGAAGATTTATTCTGAAGTTGATTAGAAATAAAATTGGAGTATCTAAATCCTTGCACTATGATTCCATTCACCATACCCTTTCTTACAATCCATACCCACTGTTTTCAATATTTTATAACTTCATGTAGGTATAAATTGGTAGATAAATGGTGTTATGTATCCATCCAGTGCTATATGCTGAGAGTATACGACCATCAACACTTTCTGTGGCCTGGAATGGGTGTGGCTGGCAACTATGGCTTCACGAGCCCAATAGATCCAACACAGAGAAAACTGTGGGGCAGAAGTTAATGAGACCCAGACTCATCTGTAGCCGACTCTCTCAGAATCAGATCTGAATACCCTCAGGAGTCAAAACATCTCTTGCCTTGCTTCTGAGTCCATGGCTAAGGATGTGGGAAGATGGGAGTTGGCTGGCAGGTGTAGACAGCAGGTGATCACTGTGCAGCCTTAACATCAACAAAATGACAACAGCTTTAAAGGTAGCAGATAGCTAACACAGACATTAATTAAATCAGCCTGCCCAGGTGGTCTCCCTCTACAGAGACTTGGAAAATGGAGATAAGAGCCAGGAGTTCTCTTTGAGATTCTGACAGAGAGAAAACTGACATCTCTACTACCCTCAAATGTCCCCAATTTGGCTTAACAACAAGTTGTCAATCGACCAGTGAGGAAAACTGGTTCTGAAACGCTCAGTGCCTGAAAAGAATGGGGTGATAACCAGCTACAAATTGACATGAGGCAGCTTGAACACCTACACAGTGAAGCCAGAACGTACTGGTGTTCACGCAGCACGCTTGGAAGTCCAAGTTCTGGATCCAGACATCTACGACTTCCTGATGACTTTCCAGCTCTGCTTCTCATTCCCTCTTCCTCAGACACACTCACAGCTTTTAGCTCTTCCTGTACTGTTTCTCTTAGACACCTCCTCATTTTATTCTACACTCGCTGAACTGTTGCCTTGCCCACCAGCTGGAAAGATCCTTAAAGGCAGAAATTCTATCTTACTTTTTCAACTTGGTCCATAGTAGGACTCATAGTATTTCCATACTCTGGCCCAGGGAGTAGGCTTTCAAAAATTTGTTTTTCATTACAAAAGGAAGGATGGTAGAAAGGCAAGGAAGGGAGAAAGGGAGGGAAGGAAGAAGGAAGGAAGGAAGGGGAAGGGAAGAAAGGAAGAAAGGAAGGAGGGAGGAAGGGAAGGAAGGGAGGAAGTAGGGAGGAAGGGAGGGAAGGAGGAAGAAAGGAAGGGAGAGAGGAATGAATGAATGAAGGAAGGAAGGAAGGCAGAAAAGAAGGGAGAAAGGGAGGGAAGGAGGAAGGAAGTAAAGAAGGAAGGAAGGGGAAGGGAAGGAAGGAAGAAAGGAAGGAGGAAGGAGGGAGGAAGGGAGGGAGGGAGGAAAGGAGGAAGGTAGGAAGGGAGGGAGGGAAGAAGGAATAAAGGAAGGGAGGGAGGAAGTGGGGGAAGGAAGGAGGGAGGGAGGAAGGGAGGAGATGTAGCCACCCCGCTATGTAACAGAACACCCCAGAGTGGAGCACAGTTGTTGGAGTGTGCTGCATTCACCACGATCACTCAGTTGAGTCATGTAAAGCCAATCCTTGCTCTTTCAGCCTTAACATGCAGGAGAAGCTTGACTCCCTTTCTACTCTCTTCTAAATCGCTCTCTCTAGGTATACCTAGGCCTTGCATTCCCACCCCAGGCATAACCATGAGGTTTCTTCTTTACCCCCCATCTCAATCTAGATACTTGCCTTAAGTGTTCTTGCAATGTAACTAATCGTTCCTGTGGATTCAATATTTGTTTCATTTCTTAAACCCCTCCACTCTGCTTCCCTCAGCCCATCTCAAATATATTTCCCTTTCTTATGAACATCTCTCTTAGCTACTTCCCCTGAGGAAAGGCGTTGGCAAGAACTTTTCCTCCATGAGTCCGTGGTCATGAGTTTGTGGATGGCCCCCACCACCAGCTCCACTGTCAGGAACCTGTAATCCCCTGTAGCTGCACGTGAAGTCTCTCATGGGATTGTGCCAACAGCCTTGTACTGTGCTTCTGAAAGACATTAACTTTGGGAGAAGCTGAATGATAGGTATGTGGAACCTGTCTGGACTATTTTAGACATTTCTTATGAATCTATAAATAATGCAAAATTTAAAAAATCCTTAAAAAATCTTGTGTGGCAACTGATATGTAAAATAGAAAATAAAACTGTATAAACCTGTTCATTCTTTTCAAGGACAGTTGGATTTTTCTTTTATTTTTTAAAATGGAATTTGATTCACAAAACAGTATAAACACCGATATAATGACTTACACAACTCTGAGTTTTAGCACCTCCTTCCTCACCATAGTAGTCTTGCTTTGTGGGTTATTTGTTATTATCCAAGTCTACTTATACATTGAAATAGGGGCAAAGGGAAGAGAAAGATTGTTTTAAATCTTGCAAGTGGTGGGAGCCAGGGACACAGTTCTCTTGGTGGTTTGACCCCAAGGTGAAGCGTTGACAATACAGTCGAACCTTCTGTGCTGCAAAGATTAACGTCGTGCTCGTATTTCTTCTGTGCTTTATTATACTAAACAGACGTCTCTTTCTTGTTTCTAGCCCTGAGTTGCATTTTGTCAGTTGCTTTTCTAAGGAGTTAGATTTGAGTTAATAGTGATCCCTGGTTTTGGAGTGATGATGAACACAGAGTGAAAGGGGTGCTTACTTTTGCCTCTGGCCATGGAGCTCTGATCTTAGTTTGTGATTGGGGAAAGAATTCACCTCATATAAGAGAACTAAATCTTTATCTTTCCAAAGAGTGAAATTGATACATAAATTCTAGGAAAGAATAATCTCCTTTCTCCTCCCCTTCCCTTATTCTCACCTTTTCCCTCGTTGCCCCTTCTCTTCTCTTAATAATTTAACAAATACTCATTGAGTACAGTATACACAAACATAAAACCATGTAATGTATTCTGAGGATAATGAAACCAATGAAGCATTGTCCCTTCTCTCTAAGAGTTTAGATCAAGATAATCCCTTTCAAAGAAAAGAGGCAAAAGATAACCCAAGGAAAAGCAAGTACCTTTGGAGAATTTTGTTTTTAAAAGAATAATTTGCCTACATCCAGAGAGTGTTTTGGGCATCAACTTACATTGATATCAATCTTCTAAACTCCAAATCATCTCCGTTTCTGGGCTTGGGCTATGAGAATTTCTATTATTAAGACAGGAGATCACAAAAGAGAGATTCAGTTTTGCTCATTAGACATGTGATAAGAAAGTGCTTCTGTGTTTTGTTGTAAGCAGGTGATTCTTAAAATATGTTATTTTTAATATCAAATAATTTGCATTCACATAGTTAAAAGTATGAATCAATTTTACAAGGAAAAGTAGAAGCCTTCTTTGCCTCTGCCTCCTCATCTCCCCTCTTGGATACATTCCCAAAGGAAAGATTTATAATAGCTGGCTCTTTCCTCCAGAAAGTTATTTCTGTACTGTATTTCTATAAATGCATACATTACTATTTTTTTGATTGTCTTTTCCTGGACATTATTTATTGATTTCTGTCTTTGGAAAGATAAAGATTTAGTTTTTTTATATGGGAATAAGTTATTTCCCCATTCTTAGCCTAAGAAGAGGACTCTGTGGTTCTCAAAGCCTGCCTGCAGCACTTCTCTGGAAGAACGTACAGGCTGTTGCCACCTTAAAGCTTGTCCAGGAGAGAAAGAGAAAGAGAGACAGAGATAGAGATAGAGAGAGAAAACTTTGACAGGGGCAGTTCTTAGCAAGTTCAAACACACAAGCAGCCTTCCCACTGGCAATTACTATTGCTGTGTTTCCCAGGTGGAATTGCTCAGGGAGGCTCAGGCCTCTCAGAGTGTAGTCTGGCATTGCAAATGCAAAATAAAAAAGGAAAACCACTCAAGATGGAAAAGTCTTTGGCTGGAAGTCCAAGGATATCTCTGGGGACCTGCTGGAGGAGGAACTGAGTAGTAGATGGTGGTGGGTAGAACTAAGACAAGAAAGGACTTGTGTTGAGGCTTCAACAGGCAATTCTGAGGATCCTGTACTTAAATGTCTTGAGAAGGGAGGGATGAAAAACAGCTACTGTAAGGAGCAGGACGTTAATATACGGCAATAAGCCATGGAGAAGTTGAGGGATTATTGAGTACATACTGCTGGGACATACGTTAGTGAATAATTTGGCATGAATGCAAGTTGATCTTTCATCAAGAAGAAAAAATAATGCCCTCCAAATAAGGTTAAAGACTTAAAATTCCTAATATAAATAATCACCAGTATTAAATAAAATTGAACATTTACCAAGTTGCTGAAACAGAGAGGACTTTGGGTGGATAAAACCATAAAATATAAGATTGATGTATTTAATCGTATTTTTTAAAAAAAGTCTTTGGCTTAAAAAATGTTAACTAGAAGCAAAATGAGACAATATTCTAAGCAATTATGAGAAACTAAGGCTTGATATTTTTAACATAAAGAGCTTATAAAATCATTACCAAAATCACTAAGATCCTGAGGTCTAAAATAGACAGGAAAATAAAAATCACAAAGAGGAAACAAAATGGCTTTAAAAACACAGGAAAGTGTCAACCTGACTAGTAATCAAAGAAATGCAAATTAAAATGGCAATACTATTTTCAGCTGGCAAATGTGTAATATTTCCAAAAAGATGAGAAAACCCAAACTGATGGGGGTGTGGTAAAATTGATTCTCTCACAGACTGCTGGAGGCAGAGAAAGTTTGTACAGCCCTTTTGGAAAGCAATTTGGCAATGCTTATCAAGAGCCTTAAGAATATTCATGCTTCTTAATTCAAGAATTCTACCTCCAAGGCAACAATCCCAAATACAGCCAAAATGTTTTATATTTTTAAAAACAACAACCAAACAAAAAAGAAACTGTCCATTGTGGCGTTATCTACAATAGTGTAAAGGAGGATGCAATGTCATTGTTTAACAAGAGGGGGAATGAGCTGGGCACAGTGGCTCACACCTGTAATCCCAGCACTCCAGGAGGCCGAGGCAGGTGGATCACTTGAGCTCATAAAATCAAGACCAGCCTGAGCAGGAGCGAGACCCCATCTCTAAAAAAGAGCCTGGTGTTGTGGTGGGCGCCTATAGTCCCAGCTACTTGGGAGGCTGAGGCAAGAGAATCGCTTGAGCCCAAGAGTCTGAGGTTGATGTGAGCTGTGATACCACAGCATTCTACTCAGGGGGACAAAGTGAGACTCTATCTCAAAAAAAAAAAAAAAAAAAAAGCCATTAGGAGTGAATCATACCTATTGGATCTGTTCCCTGTTCTTTTTTTGTATCCCAGGAATACTGTTCACATTTCTGTAAAATTGAGCTAATGAGACCCTGCAGGGTGGTGGTGAGAATTTGGCTAGGTGTTTGGTACATGGCCCAAAGGGTTCTTCTCTTGTTTCTTCTTGGTCCTTCTTGGTTCAGCATCTGGCAATGTTCTACTGAGGTAGACATTCCTGTGACTTAGGGTTTCTGTGGCCAAAGTATTCCACCAGGAAAGCATTAACAGAGAAAAGAGCATCCCCGGATCTTGGGAGCTGGGGTAGATGCAACCGGGTGCAATTATGACACAAATTCATGGTGTTGGGGGACTTCTAAGATCCTGAATACCTAAGATCCTGCCGCTCAGCTTCTCTCCTGAAACACGCCCAGTTATATTGGGATTGAATGTGTATTTTGGTGGTACGGGAGTAGAGGTGGTCAGGGGGATGTTTAGGATGCCAAGAAGAACACTCCATGCCTGATATTGAACAGAAAGTTTCCTCTTTGAGAAACTCACAGTGTGCAAGATACTCAGCAGTATACAATGTTCTCCATGTCTGCAGAGATGAAAGGGCCTCCCTCCACAGTGTTAATGGTCTTGTCTTCATCCTCAGTGTCTGCGTGTTTTCCTTTTTTAGTGTAGTGGGCATGATTTCTTGTGACTTTTCTTTCCTAATGAACTGACATGTCTTCATATTAATTCTGAGGATCCTTTACTTAAAAAAAAATCAACATGCACCTGGAATAAAAGCTATTCCTGGAGAAAACCCCCATCACCACCTTGATAACACAAGCCAGAAAGTATTCGCTGAGTACATATAATGGGCCCACGGATGCATAATAGTGATTATACCCATTGATCCGTCAGCAGTTACATGTACAGCTTTGTATGTCCGTAATGAAGAGATGTAGAAGTTCATGCATGGTCTCAGTGCTCCACATGCCACGATCAAGTGGAAGAGAAATCCAGGACAACAAAGAAATGACTATAACATGGGGAGAGCTCCACACAGAGCTCCACACTCCCAACACGCCACGTGACATGCAGTGGAAAGAGGACAGTCTGTTCAGGAAGGGGAGTGCAGGGAAGTCTTCAAGGAGGTGTTGAATTTGAGCTGATCTTGGAGAGAAGAGCAGGCTTATAGATGTTTGCAGGCAAAGCACTGTAGGGTTTTTGCAGCATACATGCAGCCTTTAAAATTATATAACATGGCTTACAAGGCAGAGAGCCCTGGAGTGAATCCCAGTTCAGTCAGTTACCAGCTGTGTACATTGGAAATGCTGCTTAATCTTCCGGAGCCTCAATTTCTGTATATGAAAAATGGGCAAAGTGTTACTTACCCTATAACACATATACAGGAATGACTCTTTCTCTACTTTTCCAGAGATGCCGAGATTCCAGTGATCCGACAGGTCTTTCTTCTAGGCTGGGGCTCTTTATGCCCCCTCTGCTCTCTGCCTTCCTCTCTCCACTCTCCCGAGTCTGTGTCAAATGCCATTAACCCATTGGTGATCTTGGAAAAGTCACTTCCCCTCTCTGTGCTTCAGTTTCCTCATCTGAAAAACAATGAAGGAAATAGACAAAAATGGCTTTTTCCAGCCAGAGAAAATCATATATACAAAGGTCCTGGGGTAATACAGGTGTTCCAAAAGTCATTCCCAAAGTTCACCACACACAGGGAAAATGGGAAATTGCAGCCAAATGTACTTTTCTTTATAAAATATTCATTACACAGTTTTACAAAGGGGGGCAACACGCAGAGGATATTTTGTAAATTTTTATAATGAATGTTTCGTGAATAAAGGTACATTTAGCTGTACTTTCCCATTTTCTGTATGTGTGGTGACTTTAGGGGCAACTCAGAAGCAGTAGGGATGATAGGAAAGAATAAAGGAGACAATGCTAGAATAAAGCAGCCGAGGCAGGTGGGAATCTGAGACTCAGAGAGGTGATGTGACTCACCTGACATCATGTACATTATAAGTAGGGCACCCAAGATTTCATCTAAGGTTTGGAGCAGAATCCCCACTCTGCAATCACCATGGATTTGGTGAAACTTGACCTCTAGAACATCCCCTCAATAGGAAGAGCAAAATTTGATACATTGAGCCTTTGTGCAAAGGCATCGGATTGGGACCCTGAGAGGCTGACCAAGTAATCATCCCTCTACCTGCCACAGAGAATTTAAAACCAGCCACATTGCAAAAAAGTGTTTGCAGGACTCTGATAAGGGCTTAAATGGAGCAATGCCCTGCCTTGCTCACCACGCTCTAACTGAATCCAACTGTTTATTTGATGAAAAATAAAATTTGCCCTAATTTACCTTTCCCCTGATGGTGAGGGTGGTCTGGGGGCTGCATTCTGGCTGAGACAGGAGTAGGACTTTGTAGCATGTGGGACCCTACAGACCCCACAGGAAGGGAAGGAGGACACCGCTGTAACTCTCCGGGGCACCGCCACTAGAGATTTGGAGAGAGACCTTCTGTACAAGGCAAAGTACACTTAGAAACAGAATGTACCTTCCTAATGGATCTCTCTTAGAAGAGTGAGGCAGGAAAAGAGGAAACAAGGTCGACAGAAAGCGCTTTGCAAGGATATATTTACGAATAAATTGCATTTTAAAGGGAATGTAGAAATCCTTGCTCTGCAGAGAAGAAAAGTGAAGTCTGTGAATTGTGGGAGAAAGCTCTCAGCCTTTGGAGTCAAGAAGATCTGAGCTAAAATGCTGAATCTACAATTATTAATGGTGTGTCCTTGGCCAATTAGCCTAGCTGAGGATCAGTGTCTGAAAATAAGGGTAATAATACACTTGTATGATGGGGTGGTTGTGGAAGTTGTGACACTGCAGTCACTGAACGTGGTTTTTCTGTCTTATTAATTGAGACATTAAATAGGATGTGGAGAGAGGCAGAAGACCTTGGAGTCATAAATATAGCCTCTAATTAGAAGTACAGTGGTTGGTATCTGGAGTCACTGGAAGAGTCTCTTGTGAGCCACTGAAGTTAGGATCCCCTAGGGAGACCGTGGGGCCCTCAGCCTCCACTTAGGAAGTCTGTCAAGTGGTCCACATTCTTGGGTCTGGGGGTTTAAGGGAAGGAGTGTACTGACCAGTGACCTCAGACCCAGGAACTGTCACATCCATGGAGAGAGAAGAGAGAAACATCACCTGCTGGGGTCTGTGGGACAGTGGTCCTCAGGGCTCTCAGCATCACCTAGACAGCTTGGGACAAAAACCATTGTCCTAAGCTCTCCCTTACGCCCGTTTAATGAAAATGAACACGTGTAGCCAAGTGTGAGAACCACGAACACAGATCAATTTCAGAAGGCATTTAGGTTTTCTTTGAAGTTTGAGGCTATTGGGAATAATACTGATATGAATGTCCTCGTGCAAGTCTGATAAACAAAATGTGGTGTATTCATACATCAGGTCAGCCTTCAACAACAAAACGAGCAAACTCCTGCCACACTCCCTGTCACGGGCAAAACTCTAATACACTATGTGAAGTGAAAAAAAAAAAAAAAGAACAGAGAGCACACGTTATATAATTCTGTTTATATGAAACATCTGGAAAAGGAGAAACAAGGCTGAGTACATTGGGTCACACCTGTCACCCTAGCACTCTGTCAGCCAAGGGAGGACCATTGCTTGAGGCCCAGACTTTAAGACCAGCCTGAGCAACAGCAAGACCCTGTCTCTACTAAAAACAGAAAAAATTAGCTGGGCATTGTGGTGCACACCTGTAATTCCAGCTTCTCGGGAGGCCAAGACAGGAGGATTGCTGGAACTTAGGAGTTTGAGGTTGCAATGAGGTGTGATGACACTACTGCAGTCTAGCTGGGGTGACAGAGTGGGACTCTGTGTCAAAAAAAAAAAAAAAAGAAAAGAAAGGATAGAAACAGAAAGTAGACTAGTGGTTTTATAGGGTTCTGGGAGGGAATAGTAAATAACTCAAAATGGGGATAAAGTATCTTATGGGCCACATGTGTGTAAAATCGGTCTAAAACTGGTTTATGATGGAGGCTGCCTCACTTGGTAGAGTTGTCAAAAATCATGAAAATATATCATTCAAATGGGTAGATTTCATAATATGTAAAATATAGCTCAATAAAATTGTTTATAAAAGCAATGCAGGAAGGTAATAACAAGCAATGGTGGTCACAGATTGTTTCAAAGCCACTGCTTTTCCTGCTTGAGTGTGAAAGTTGTAAGTAACCCCCTCCTCTCACACATCCCCACCACCTGTAGACGGCACAAAATCCTATTTCTTTCTGGTGAAATTGATGCAGAGACCTAAAAGTAGACTACCATATTTGGGGGCCAATCTTAAAGATTACTTGGAAAAATAAAAGAAATATCCCCATATTTGAGCACAAAGTTTATAGAGTGTCAGATACCAGTGATGGCAGGATTGAATGAGGTGTACACATCCTGGTAGATCCCTTGGCAGTTGGAGGATGCACAGGAAACACTAGTCTCCTTTCCCTCTACCTCAGGACACTCCTACTGTGTTTTTCTCTTTTTCTTTATGACCTACTCCCATCCTTTTGTTTACTACCAAAATTATGCAGGTATTGAATGCAATTTTCATTTTCTCTATAGTCTTTAGAATCACTTCGGTCCTTTGCCAGTACTGCAGACTTTCCTGATTAACTCACTCTCTTTCTTTCTCTCTTTCTCTTTCTCTCTCTCTGTTTGTTTGGGATTTCAAACTCTCTGGAGAACTGGAGTTATTGTTTTCTGTCTCATTTTCTGAACTTACAAAACCATGAGATGAGAGCAGTGCATTCTCATCATCAGCTGAACCTCCACATGAAGAAAAAGTTTAAAAAGTGTTATTAAGGATCCAGTTTCGACTCCACAGCACCCTCACACCAGCGCAAAGCGCCCCACCCTGGTGGTAAGATGACGTGGCCTAACAAAGGCATTTTACAGTCTCAGATCTGTGACTCTGGACAAGTCACCCAGCCCCCAGGTCCCTTCTCCATCTGCTACGTGCCTATTGCCTGTGGGAGGTGTAAAAACTCAATGAGATTGTTTTTACAAAGGGGCATGGGACTGGGCACAGAGCTGGGGCTCTGAGAATTCCCATTCTTTTCCCTAAACCTCAGAAAATGAACAACTCCAGGATTGTCATGTGTTACCGAAGTTCGTGATTATTTTTGTTTGGAGATCAGGAAGCATGTGGGATATAGCTCAGCCATAAAAAAGAGTGAAATAATACCTTTGCAGCAACTTGGATGGAACTGGAGGCCATTATCCCGAGTGAGTATCTCAGTAATGGAGAAACGAACCCCACCTATTCTCACTTAGGAGTGGGAGCTAAACCCTGGACACGCTGGGCACACAGAGACACAATGGGCACGGGAGATTCTGAGGGGACCGGCTGGGAAAGGGTAAGGTATAGACAATTATCTATTGGATATAATGTACACTTCCCCGGGGATAGTGACAGTCTTCACCACTCTACAATTCATCTACTTAACAAAAAAACCATTTGTACCGCCTAAATCTATTGAAATAAAAATTTAAGAAATAATAAAGACAGGGCCATTAGAGCCATCAGTTTTAAGTTGGCTGGAACTGAAAAGGCCAACGTAGAAAGTAAATCTAGGTGCTTCCAAAGTGTTTGAAAAAGTCACTTAACCTCTTCAAATTTTTCATTTGGTCAAAAGTACAATATTTGGCTAAACTGGTAACTATAACACACACCCGTTCACTCACTTCTTGCTTGAAACCTCATAAAATTGAAACACACAAAAAATGTGTTTCTGCCCATCAGTTATTGGACATTTCCAGAGTTGGAAGGAAGAGAAGTTATTGCCTTGACATGAGACTTTGATCCATCAGTGATTTTACTTTGGCATCCTGGCTCTCACTCTTCTCCATGAATTCATTTTGATGTTTGGGCAAATTTCCAATTGCCATATACAATTAAAGATTGCTCTACTTTAATGTCAGTTTTTGTGGTTTGATTTTATACACACACACACACACACAATGCATAGGATATGCACTTTGTATTACTAACATATTCTTGGGGGAAAAAAGTCATCTTTCCCTTGCTGGTCAGTTGAAATGCCTTGAAGAGGTTATCTACTCCTATAGTTTCAGATGCAAATGCTTGTAAATAGTTTTATTTAAAATTTTAATTAATTATTTGGGCCTCCAGCAGCTGTGCAGTGAAGAGATCGTAAATTCCCTACAGTAGAGATAATGTGAGCAGACAGATGGGGCCAGATTACTGCTGGCCCATATGAAAGGAGGGGAGAGGAGGAAGCTCCTGATCACATCAGGTTACCCAAATTCCAAGGTATTCCGACTCTGTGTGGAACCACAATGCTTGGAAAAGCCATTCAGGGTGACTCAGAGCTGGAAAAGCCACTTAGCAATGACAGCCATGCTTTGGAAGAAAGCCAGTGAAATCAAATATATTTCAGGGAGGACTGGCTAATTCCCTACATCAGCCAACGTTATGAACTCAGTCAGTTGTTCCTGGTCAAGTGCAAAGTCCCAAGGTCTACTGGAGATGTGACGAGGGTGCTCCCGCTGGGCCCACTGAGTTGGGACTGTAGTTATTTGATGGAGTAGGTCTCTCTGTCGCTCACTGCCCCGCCTGACTTCCACCTGAGGACAAGGCAGGTGGTCCAACATTCTCTTACTCAGAAGGCGTCTGAGCTCAGTTCTGCCTTCTAACAACTATGTGAGATTGAGTAACAATAATCTCTGCCTCACAGGGCTGCTGTAAAGATCGTGTGTGAGAACACTTCTAAAACCCTTAACGCTGTGGTGTGTTTGGTATTTGGCACACGTTGTTTCTTGTCTTTAACTACATCCATATTATTAGTAACATTTGGTGTTTTTCTCTTTGATATTTTCTATGCTTATTTTGACATAAATGAGATTGCACACTGCATATTACAATTTTGAATACAGAAATAAAAGTTCAACTTTTATTCTATCACAACTTCAGACATTGCTCTATTGTTTTAGCAAATAAGTCTGAGGCCAGTACATTTCTAATTTCTTTTATGTAAACATTCTTCCTCTTTCTCTTCAATATTTTACCATTCTTTTAGTGTTTTATGATTGTTATGTGTTGTCATATATATGAATTTTTTAGTAACTTTTTTTTTTTTTTTTTTTTGCAGTTTCTGGCCAGGGCTGGGTTTGAACCCGCCACTTCCGGTATGTGGGGCTGGCACCGTACTCCTTTGAGCCACAGGTGCTGCCTTTTTAGTAACATTTTAAAGGATGTTTATGTTCAGGAGGGTTTTTTTTGAGACAGGACATCACTCTGTGCCCCAGGGTACAGTGCAGTGGCATCATCATAGCTCACAGCAACCTCAAACTCCTGGCTCAAATGATCCTCCTTCCTCAGCCTCCCAAGTAGCTGAAACTCCAGGCAAATGACACCATGACCCCTCTCTGATTTATTTTTTATTTTTTGTAGCAATGGGTCTTGCTATATTGCCCAAGTGATCTCAAATTCCTGACCTCAGGCAATACTCTGATCTCTTCCTCCCTAAGTGCTGGGATTACAGGCATAAGCCACCCTGGCTGGCTCTCTTGAGAACTTTAGATCTGTCAGTTTGTCTTTGGAATGTCTTTGTGTAGTGTGCGGTGTCAGGAGATACTTCCTCTTTCTATTTTCTGAAAAGACTTTTGTAAGTTTATTGTGATTTCCCCTGTGAATGTTTCATTGAATTCATCAGTGAAACTCTCTTGGCTTTTCATTTTCTTTGTGAAAAATTTTTTCATAGAAAATTCAATTTCTTTATTAGTATTACCTCATTACATTTTTAACACTTAAGCATCTGTGGAGATAGCCTGTCTTTTATTCCTGATTTTGTTTATTTGAATTCTCTCTCTTTTTTTGATTAGTTCTAGCTAGGTCTTGATCAATATTTTTTATATTTTAAAGACACAATTTGGGGCTCTTCTAATTTTACTTTTATCTCTTATTCATTTAATTAATTTCTGTACTTTTAATTTCTTTCACTTTTGCTTTGCTTACTTTGTTTTTATCTTTCTTTATTCTGATTTCTTAAAATGCACTCTGAGACATTGCTTTTATACCTTCCTTCTTTTCTAAGACAGACACTTGAAGTTTTACATTTCCTACTAAGGAGTGCTTTAGCAAATAACAACATTTTGATATATTTTGTTTTTATTATCACTCAGTTTAACATATTTTAGAATTTTCCTTATGATTTTCTCCTTCATTTATACATTTTTTAAGATGCACTTTGTTTAATTTCTAAGTATTTTGAGGTTTATGTAGATGTATGACAGTTATTAATTTCAAATTGAATTCTATTATGTTCAGAAAATGGTGTCTGTGTGCTTTCATTCCTTTGAAATTAACTGAGGTTAGAGGCCAGCATATGATCTGCTTTTATAAGTGTCTTAATTGGAGAGTAATGTGCATTCTGCAGTTGTTGGCTGTCTTGGTTTATAAACGTCAGTTAGATCCAAGTGGTTGTCAGTTATCTTCACTTAAAATATCTGACTATCATTGTGGAATTGCCTGTTTGGTAACATCAATCTTTGGACCACTTTTTGGAAGGTCTGTTACGAGGTGCATGTGTGTTTATGATTATTGTCTTCCGTGACTTGTCCGTCCTACCATTCCGAAACATCACTCTCTGTCTCCGGCAGTACCATCTGCCTGATGTCTACTTTATCTGGCCCCAGTGTGTACGGCTACTCTCGCCTTCTCAGCTCACTGTTGGTACAATATTTATTTTTCCTCTCATATAGTTTTTTCTCTCAGCATCTTTTTAGTAATGTATGTCTTTATATAGTAATTTTTCTTTTTCATTTGTTTTCACAACTTAATATGTTTATCCGTTTGTTTTCTGTAATTAGTAATGTGGTTTGAACAAGTCTACCATTTTATTGTTTCGTTGTTTTACTTTTACTATTTTTTTTGTTATTCTGTTTTGCTTTTTTGACTTACATGGTAGAAGTTGCATAATGTTTTACATTCCGTTTTTTATTTAGCTTTTTTATTGTTAAGTCATAGTTGTGTACATTAGTACAATCAAGGGGTACAATGTGCTGGTTTCATATACAATCTGAAATATTCTCATCAAACTGTTCAATGTAGCCTTCATGGCATTTTCTTAGTTATTGTATGTAGACATTTGTATTCTGCATTTAGTAGGTTTCGCCTGTACCCATTCTAAGATGCACCGTAGGTGTGACCCCACTCATTACCCTCCCTCCATTCTAACCTCCCCCCTCCCTTCCCCTTCCTTGGCCCTTTCCCCATAGTCTTGTGCTATAGTTGGGTTATAGCCTTCATATAAAAGCTATAAATTAGCTTCATAGTGGGGCTGAGTACATTGGATACTTTTTCTTCCATTCTTGAGATACTTTGCTAAGAAGAATATGTTCCAGCTCCATCCATGTAAACATAAAAGAGGTAAAGTCTCCATCTTTCTTTAAGACTGCATAATATTCAATGGTATACATGTACCACAATTTGCTAGTCCATTCGTGGGTCGATGGGCACTTGGGCTTCTTCCATGACTTAGCAATTATGAATTGGGCTGCAATAAACATTCTGGTACAGATGTCTTTGTTATATTGTGATTTTTGGTCTTCTGGGTATATACCTAGAAAAGGAATTATAGGATCGAATGGCAGGTCTATTTTTTAGATCTCTAAGTATTCTCCAAACATCCTTCCAGAAGGAACGTATTAGTGTGCATTCCCACCAGCAGTGTAGAAGTGTGCCCTTTTCTCCACATCCATGCCAACATCTATGGTTTTGGGATTTTGTTATGTGGGCTACTCTTACTGGGGTTAGGTGATATCTCAGAGTAGTTTTGATTTGCATTTCTCTGATGATTAAGGATTATGACCTTTTTTTCATGTGTTTGTAGATCATGTGTCTGTCTTCTTTAGAGAAGTTTCTCTTCAAAGAAACTTTGCCCACCCTCAGATGGGATCACTTGTTCTTTTCTTGCTAATACATTTGAGTTCTCTGTGGATTCTGGTTATTAAACCTTTATTGGAGGTATAACCTGCAAATACTTCCTCCCATTCTGAGGGCTGTCTGCTTGCTTTACTTACTATGTTCTTGGCTGTGAAGAAGCTTTTTAGTTTGATCAGGTCCCAGTAATGTATTTTTGAATCTGCTTTAATTGCCTGGGGAGTCCTCCTCATAAAATATTCACCCAGGCTGATTCCTTCAAGAGTTTTCCCTGCACTTTCTTCAAGTATTTTTATAGTTTCATGTCTTAAGTTTAAATCTTTTATCCAGTGAGAGTCTATTTTGGGTAATGGTGAAAGGGGTGGGTCCAGTTTCAGTCTTTTACAGATTGCCAGCCAGTTCACTTAGCACCATTTGTTAAATAGGGAATCTTTTCCCCACTGAATGTTTTCAATTGGCTTGTCAAAGATCAAATAATGATAAGTAGCTGGATTTATCTCTTGGTTCTCTATTCTATTCCAGACATCTGCTTCTCTGTTTTTGTGCCAGTACCATGCTGTTTTGATCACTATCGATTTATAGTACAGTCTGAGGTCTGGTAGCGTGATTCCTCCTGCTGTGTTTTTATTGCTGAGTAATGCATTGGCTATTCGAGTTTTTTTCTGATTCCATATAAAACAAAGTATTATTTTTTCAAGATATTTAAAGTATGACAGTGGAGCTTTAATAGGGATTGCATTAAAATTGTATATTGCTTTGGGTAGTATAGATATTCTAACAATGTTGATTCTTCCCAGCCATGAGCATGGTATGTTTTTTGATTTGTTAACATTTTCAGCTATTTCTTTTCTTAGAGTTTCCTAGTTCTCTTTATAGAGATCTTTCACATCCTTTGTTAGATAAACTCCCAAATATTTCATCTTCTTTGGCACTACTGTGAAAGTAATAGAGTCCTTGAGTGTTTTTTTGGGTTGGCTATTGTTGGTATATATAAAGGCTACAGATTTATGGGTGTTGATTTTGTAGCCTGAGACATTGCTGTATTCCATGAGCACTTCTAAAAGTTTTGTAGTAGAATCCCTGTGTTTTCCAGACATACAATCATGTCATCTGTGAAGAGTGAAAGTTTGATCTCTTCTGACCCTATGTGGATACCATTGATCGCCTTTTCTTCCCTAATTGCAGTGGCTAAAACTTCCATGACAATGTTAAAGAACAATGGAATCAATGGGCAACCTTGCATGATTCCTGATCTAAGTGGAAATGATTTCAATTTAACTCCATTCAATATATTGGCTTTGGATCTGCTGTAGATGGCCTCTATAAGTTTAAGAGTTGTCCCTTCTATACCAATTTCCTTAAGTGTTCTGATCATGAAGGGATGCTGGATATTATCAAAATCTTTTTCTGCATCAATTGAGAGAATCATGTGGTCTTTATTTTTGAGTTTGTTTATGTGCTGAATTATATTTATAGATTTACGTATATTGAACCAGCCTTGAGGCCCTGGGATAAATCCCACTGGGTCATGGTGTATAATTTTTTTGATGTGTTGTTGAATTCTGTTTGTTAGGATCTTATTGAGTATTTTTGCATCAATATTCATTAGTGATATTGGTCTATAATTTTTTTTTTCTTTTTGGGTCTTTCCCTGGTTTAGGGATCAAGGTGATGTTTGCTTCATAGAATGTGTTGGGTAGTATTCCTTCTTTTTCTATATTTTGGAAGAGGTTTAGTAATATAGGTACTAGTTCTTCTTTAAAGGTTTGGTAGAATTCTGACGTAAAGCCATCTGGTCCTGGGATTTTCTTTTTAGGGAGATTTTGTATAGCTGATGCTATTTCAGAACTTGATATAGGCCTGTTCAACATTTCCACTTCATTCTGGCTAAGTCTTGGTAGGTGGCGTACTTCCAAGTATTGGTTGATTTTTTTCAGATTTTCGTATTTCTGAGAGTAGAGTTTCTTATAATATTCATTAAGGAGTTTTTTAATTTCTGAGGGGTCTGTTGTTATTTCATCTTTACCATTTCTGATTGATGAAATTAGAGATTTTACTCTTTTCTTCCTGGTTAGGTTGGCCAAAAGTTTATCTATTTTATTGATCTTTTCAAAAAACCAACTTTTGGATTTATTGATCTGTTGTATAATTCTTTTGTTTTCAATTTCATTTAACTCTGCTCTGATTTTGGTTATTTCTTTTCTTCTGCTGGGTTTGGGATTGGATGTTCTTCCTTCTCTAGTTGTGTGAGATGTCCCATAAGTTATTAACTTCCTCTCTTTCTGTTTTCTTGAGGAAGGCTTGCAGTGCTATAAATTTCCCTTTTAGGACTGCCTTTGCAGTATCCCAGAGGTTCTGGTAATTCGTGTCTTGATTGATTCAATGTTTTGTTCCCCAAATTTGGTGATTTCCTTCTTAATCTCGTCTATAACCCATCTATCCTTCAGCATAAGGTTATTTAGCTTTCATGTTTTTGTATGGGTATGCAGATTACTGTTGTTATTGAGTTCAACTTTTATTCCATAATGGTTTGAAAAGATGCAAGGAATAATTTCTATTTTTTAAAATTTGCTGAGGCTAGACTTGTGGCCTAGGATGTGGTCAATTTTGGAGTATGTTCCATGGGCTGATGAGAAGAATGTGTATTCAGTTTTGTTGGGATAAAATGTTCTATAGATGTCTGTTCAGTCGAGATGTTGAATAGTTAAGTTTAAATCTAAAATTTTTTTGCTTTGCTTTTTTTTGGAGGATCTAGCCAGCACTTCTAAAGGGGTGTTAAAATCTTCAACTACTATAGAAGTGGAGGAAATCAAGTTGCTCATGTCTGTTAGAGCGTCTTTATAAATTGAGGTGCGTTTGGGTTGGATGCATAGATATTAATAATTGAAATCTCATCATATTGAGTATTACCGTTAACAAATATGAAGTGTCCATCCTTATCCTTTCTTATTTTGGTTGGTTTAAAGCCTATTGCATCTGCAAATAGGATTGCAACTCCTGCTTTTTTCTGCTTTCCATTTGCCTGGAGTAGATGACCATCCCTTCACCTTGAGTCTATATTTGTCTTTTAATGTAAGATGAGATTCTTGTATGCAGCAGATATCCAGCTTGAGTTTTTGTATCCAGTCAGCCAACCTGTGCTTCTTTAGAGGACAATTTAAACCAGTCACATTAATTGAGAATATTGATAAGCCTTTCGGGAGTCCAGTGGACATTTTTAATCCTTTTGCAACTGTGGAAGTTGGAATTTGATCAAAATTTTCTGGGTGGGTTTACTTTTGTGGTGGAGGATTATGCTGGTCTTTATGGAGGATAGGTCTGAGAATATCCTGGAGAGCTGGTTTAGTTATGGCAAATTTCTTCAACATGTGAATGTCATTGAAGTATTTAATTTCTCTGTCATAAATGAAACTCAGTTTAGCTGGGTACAGGATCCTGGGTTGAAAGTTATTTTGTTTTAGGAGATTAAAAGTTGATGACCATCCTCTTCTAGCTTAAAGGTTTCAGCAGAGAGATATGCAGTTATTCTAATATTCTTGCCCTTGTAAGTGATGGTTTTCTTTCATCTGGCTGCTTTCAGAATTTTCTCCTTCATATTAACTGTAGTGAAATTGGTTATGATGTGTCTGGGGGATGTCTTATTCAGGTTGAGTTGTGCTGAAGTTCTGAAACTGTCTGCTATCTGAATTCTAGAATCTCTTGGCATGTCTGGAAAGTTCTCTTTCATAATCTCATGGAGAAGAGACTCTGTGCCTTGTGAATCCACTTCATCTCTTTCAGGGATCCCTATAAGTCAAATATTGGTTTTCTTAGAATTATCCAAGAGCTCTCTGAGAGAGTGATCTGTTTTTGCCCTCCATTTCTCTTCCTCTTTGAGAGTTTGGGAGCGTTCGAAAGCTTTGTCTTCAATGTCAGAAATTATTTCTTTTGCTTGCTCCATTCTGTTACTGAGGGATTCTACAGATCTTTGAGGGCTGCAACTTCTTTTCTCAATGTGTCAAAATCTTTGGTCATTTAGGCTTTGAATTTGTTGAATTCTTGAAACATCTTTTCAGTTACTGCTTGGAATTCTATTTCAATCTTATTTGCTATCCAGATTCTGAATTCGATTTCTGACATCTCAGCTATTTGTTTGTGCATGGGATCTTGTGTTGTGTCTGCCCCATTGTTACTTGGGGGAGTTGATCTACTCTGATTATTTGTATTGGCAGAATTTTCCGATTGATTTGATTTCGCCTCATGATCGTTTTTCACCATTGCCTCTGGCTGTCCTCAGAGTTGGGAAGGTGTCTCTCCAAGATTAGACCCCAGTGGGATTACTCTATTGTTACTGGATTTTTGTATGGAGTGACCCTGTGTAGCTCCTCTGGGGCTGCCCTAGCCAGGGAGTTCTGGTTGTGGGAGCAGCTCTGGAGTGTGACACACCCGGATCCAGCAACAGGGCAGGGGGTGGTGCAAACGATTCTGGGGGAGCCTGGCTCCCAGTGACTTTGGCACAGAAAGCCCAAGTCTCCAGCAGTCTCTGGCCAGGAGAAGGGCTCCACGCAGAGGCAGGGAGGGCTCTGGAGGGCATGTTGCTACCAGAGTCCCTGGCAGACAAGTGGGCCGGCGTGAAGGCGGGGAGGTTACAGGAGGGAGGACTCAGTGTTGTGCAGCTCCCGGAGTTCCTGTCAGGGCATGTGGATACCTGGTGGGCACGGGTCACAGGCCAGCTCTTACAGAGGTCCAGGTGGGCACCAATTGCACATTGCAGTGCAGCTTTTATGGAGGTTCCGGCAGGCACTGGTTGTGGGTTGTGGCGCAGCTCTTCTGGAGGTCCCGGCGGGTGCCTGTTGCCATTAGGGGCGCAGCTCTGTTACATTCTGTTTTAAATAAAGTTTCTTATTTTAGAATACTTTTAGACTGATACAATTATTATGAAGACAGTACAGAGAATTTCCTTGCACTGCACCCGGTTTTCACTATTATTAACAAGTTTCATTAGTGTGATACATCTGTCACAATGTACATCGTTCCTTAGAGAACCATTATTAACACATTATTATTTTTAAAAATCCATGCTTTATTCAGATTTCCTTAGTTTTTACCTAATGTTCCACAAGAATTATTCTTTTTACACATTGTTAGATTTGATTTGCTATGTTTTATGGAGGGTTTTTGCAGCCACCTTGATGGAAAGTATCAGTCTTTAGTTCTTCATGGTGACCTTAATGTATGGAGTATGCTGAACCCCTGAGATAAGTTAGGAATATTTCTTCTGCTCCTATTTTCTTTTTTTTTTTATTGTTGGGGATTCATTGAGGGTACAATAAGCCAGGTTACACTGATTGCAATTGTTAGGTAAAGTCCCTCTTGCAATCATGTCTTGCCCCCATAAAGTGTGACACACACAAAGGCCTCACTCCCCTCCCTCCGTCCCTCTTTCTGCTCCCCTCCCATAACCTTAATTGTCATTAATTGTCCTCATATCAAAATTGAGTACATAGGATTCATGCTTCTCCATTCTTGTGATGCTTTACTAAGAATAATGTCTTCCACTTCCATCCAGGTTAATACGAAGGATGTAAAGCCCCCATTTTTTTTTTAATGGCTGAATAGTATTCCATGGTATACATATACCACAGCTTGTTAATCCATTCCTGGGTTGGTGGGCATTTAGGCTGTTTCCACATTTTGGTGATTGTAAATTGAGCTGCAATAAACAGTCTAGTACAAGTGTCCTTATGATAAAAGGATTTTTTTCCTTCTGGGTAGATGACCAGTAATGGGATTGCAGGATCAAATGGGAGGTCTAGCTTGAGTGCTTTGAGGTTTCTGCATACTTCCTTCCAGAAAGGTTGTACTAGTTTGCAGTCCCACCAGCAGTGTAAAAGTGTTCCCTTCTCTCCACATCCACGCCAGCATCTGTGGATTTGAGATTTTGTGATGTGGGCCATTCTCACTGGGGTTAGATGATATCTCAGGGATGTTTTGATTTGCATTTCTCTAATATATAGAGATGATGAACATTTTTTCATGTGTTTGTTAGCCATTCGTCTGTCATCTTTAGAGAAAGTTCTATTCATGTCTCTTGCCCATTGATATATGGGATTGTTGGCTTTTTTCCTGTGGATTAATTTGAGTTCTCTATAGATCCTAGTTATCAAGCTTTTGTCTGATTGAAAATATGCAAATATCCTTTCCCATTGTGTGGGTTGTCTCTTTGCTTTGGTTATTGTCTCCTTAGCTGTACAGAAGCTTTTCAGTTCAATGAAGTCCCATTTATTTCTTTTTGTTGTTATTGCAATTGCCATGGCAGTCTACTTCATGAAGTCTTTCCCCAGGCCAATATATTCTAGTGTTTTTCCTATGCTTTCTTTGAGGATTTTTATTGTTTCATGCCTAAATTTAAGTCCTTTATCCATCTTGAATCAATTTTTGTGAGTGGGGAAAGGTGTGGGTCCAGTTTCAGTCTTTTACATGTAGACATCCAGTTCTCCCAACACCATTTATTGAATAGGGAGTCTTTCCCCCAAGGTATGTTCTTGTTTGGTTTATCAAAGATTAGGTGTTGAAGATGTTAGTTTCATTTCTTGGTTTTCAATTCGATTCCAAGTGTCTATGTCTCTGTTTTTGTGCCAGTACCATGCTGTCTTGAGCACTATGGCTTTGTAGTACAGACTAAAATCTAGTATGCTGATGCCCCCAGCTTTATTTTTATTACTAAGAACTGCCTTAGCTATACGGGGTTTTTTCTGGTTCCATACAAAACGCAGGATCATTTTTTCCAAATCTTGAAAGGATTATGTAGGTATTTTGATAGGAATGGCATTGAATAGGTAGATTGCTTTGGGAAGTATAGACATTTTAACAATGTTGATTCTTCCAATCCATGAGCATGGTATGTTCTTCCATTTGTTAATATCCTCTGCTATTTCCTTTCTGAGGATTTCATAGTTTTCTTTATACAGGTCCTTCACCTCCTTCCTTCGGTATATTCCTAGGTATTTCATTTTCTTTGAAACTATGGTGAAGGGAGTTGTGTCCTTAATTAGCTTCTCATCTTGACTGTTATTGGTGTATACAAAGGCTACTGACTTGTGGACATTGATTTTATATCCTGAAACATTACTGTATTTTTTGATGACTTCTAAGAGTCTTGTGGTTGAGTCTTTGGAGTTCTCTAAGTATAAGATCACGTCGTCAGCAAAGAGGGAGAGTTTGACCTCCTCTGCTCCCATTTGGATTCCCTTGATTTCCTTGTCTTGCCTAATTGTATTGGCTAGAACTTCCAGCACTATGTTGAATAGTAAAGGTGACAGAGGACAACCTTGTCTGGTTCCAGTTCTAAGAGGAAAAGCTTTCAGTTTTACTCCATTCAGTAAAATATTAGCTGTGCATTTGTCATAGATAGCTTCAATCAGTTTTAGAAATGTTCCACCTACGCCTATACTCTTCAGTGTTCTAATTAGAAAAGATGCTGGATTTTATCAAATGCTTTTTCTGCATCTATTGAGAGGATCATGTGATCTTTATTTTTGCCTCTGTTAATATGGTGGATAACGTTTATGGACTTGTGTATGTTAAACCAGCCTTGCATCCCTGGGATGAAGCCTACTTGATCATGATGAATGACTTTTTTGATGATAAGCTGTAATGTATTGGCTAGGATTTTGTTGAGAATTTTTCCATCTATATTTATGAGTGAGATTGGTCGGAAATTCTCCTTTATGTTTGGGTCTTTTTCTGGTTTTGGTATCAGGTTGATGTTTGCTTCATAGAATGTGTTGGGGAAGATTCCTTCTTCCTCAATTTTTTGGAATAATTTCTGCAGTACAGGAATAAGCTCTTCCTTGAAGGTTTGATGAATTCTGGAGTGAAGCCATCTGGACCAGGGCATTTTTTGGTTGGAAGCTTTTTTATTGTTTCTTTGATCTCAGTGCTTGAAATTGGTCTGTTCAGGAGCTCTATTTCTTCCTGGCTGAGTCTAGGGAGAGGGTGTGATTCCAAATATTGATCCATTTCCTTCACATTGTCAAATTTCTGGGCATAGAGTTTCTGGTAGTATTCAGAGATGATCTCTTGTATCTCTGTGGGATCAGTTGTTATTTCCCCTTTATCATTTCTGATTGAGGTTACTAGAGATTTTACTTTTCTATTTCTCGTTAGTCTGGCCAATGGTTTATCTATTTTATTTATTTTTTCAAAAAACCAACTCCTTGTTTCATTAATTTTCTGAATGATTCTTTTGTTTTCAATTTCATTGATCTCTGATTTGATTTTGGATATTTCTTTTCTTCTACTGAGTTTAGGCTTAGATTGTTCTTCGTTTTCCAATTCCATAAGATCACTTGTGAGATTGTTGATGCGCTGTCTCTCTGTTTTTCAAATGTAGGCATCTAAAGCGATGAATTTTCCTCTCAAAACTGCTTTTGCAGTATCCCACAGGTTTTGGTAGCTTGTGTCTTCATTGTTGTTATGCTCAAAGAAGTTAATGATTTCCTGTTTCATTTCTTCCTGCACCCATCTGTTATTCAACAGAACATTGTTTAATTTCTATGCCTTTGGGTGGGGTTGAGCGTTTTTGTTAGAGTTGAGTTCCACCTTTAGTGCCTTATGGTCTGAGAAGATACAAGGTAAAATTTCAATTCTTTTGATTCTGTTGATATTTGTTTTGTGTCCTAGGATATGATCAATTTTGGAGCATGTTCCATGGGGTGATGAGAAGAATGTATATTCTTTATCTTTGGGATGGAGTGTTCTATATATGTCTATCAAGCACAGTTGTTCTAGGGTCTCATTTAAATCTCTTATATCTTTGTTTAATTTCTGTTTAGAGGATCTGTCCAGCTCTGTAAGAGGAGTGTTAAAGTCCCCTGTTATTATGGTATTATCAGATATCATATTGCTCAGACTGAGTAAGGTCTGTTTCAAGAATCTGGGAGCATTTAAATTGGATGCATATATATTTAGAATTGAAATGTCTTCTTGTTGTACTTTTCCATTGACCAATGTAAAGTAACCATCTTTGTCTTTTTTGACTTTAGTGGCTTTAAATCCACATGTATCTGAAAATCAGATCGCAACTCCTCTTTTCTTCTGAATTCCATTTGCCTGAAAAATTGTCTTCCAACCCTTGACTCAGAGCTTTAATTTGTCTTTTGAAGCCAGGTGTGTTTCTTGCAGACAGCAAATGGATGGGTTGTGTTTTTTAATCCAGTTAGCTAATCTATGTCTCTTCAGTGGGGAATTCAAGCATTAACATTTATTGAGATAATTGATAAGTGTGGTAGTATTCTATTCGTCTTATTTTGTGAGAGTCCATTGCTTAGTTTTATGTTTTGCATCAGTTTGGAGGTTAGGTTTTTTTCCTTTAATTTCTGAGTTCTTACTTTGCTGCTGATCCATTGTGGTGGTCAGTGTGCAGAACAGGTTGAAATATTTTCTGTAGGGCTGGTCTTGTTGTGGCGAATTTCCTCAATGTTTGTATATCCGTAAATGATTTGATTTCTCCATCAATTTTTAAGCTTAGCTTAGAAGGGTACAGAATTCTGGGCTGGAAATTCTTCTGTTTAAGTAGATTAAATGTAGATGACCATTGTCTTCTTGCTTGGAAAGTTTCATTAGAGAAGTCTGCGGTCACTCTGATGGATTTGCCTTCTGCTTCTATTTTCTGTAATAGATTATTGAGAATTGGTGTTACTTCTATACGTATTAGGTGCAATTCACCAGTGAAACCATCTTGGCCTTGTATTTTCATTTTTGGAAGGTTATTAACTATTGATTCAATTTCATCAGTATGTGCAGGCTTATCAATACATTCCTTGTTTTATTAAATTGTGTCTTTGAAAGAATTGTCCATTTCATCCAAGTTATAATGTAGAGGAATGGATACCATGCTTGCAAAGGATGGTTACTGATTCTTATCACATTAAAAGGAAACACTGAGAACAGGACAGTCTCCTGGCAAGCCTATCGATGTTTTGTGACTTAGGGGTAATCCCCCAAGCATCTCAGTGTTCCGGAATGAGGTAACATTGGTCCCTCACTAGTAAGCCTGTGTTAAATATTGATGCTTAGTAGTTCTTCATGAGGGTTGCGGGAAGGAACAAATGGGGAAAGAACATGCAAGGAGAGCATGTGGCAATCCTTAAGCATGCACACCTAGTATGTAATTACCTTAACTCTTCACACCTGTTGTGTATGTCAATTACCTTAACTCTCCACACCTGTTGTGTATAACCTTAATAAATAGCCCTTGCAGAGGGGGCTCGGGGCTACACTGTAATTTGTACTTCTTCTTATTTTCTGTCATTTATTTATTTTTATTATTAAATCATAGCTGTGTACAAGAATCCACACATGTACTTTTTGTACTTCTAATTCGTGTCACACCTGGTTCCTTCCTGTGGCAACCTGTGGCAACCGAGACCACGCCTTGGGGGTTGCAACATTATCAAATGAGGACTAAGGGGATGTTTGTAGTATACACCTTTACTAGGCTTTGATTGTCCAGGAGATGACCAGAGTGAGGACTGCTTTTCCATTTCTGAAATTGGTAAATTGTATCTTCTCTTTATTTCTGAGTTAGCCTGGTGAGAAATTGATTGATGCTATTCAGCTTTTCAAAAATCCAAAATATGGCTTCATTGCTTTCTCTATTCCCCTGTTTTCAAATTAATTAATCTCTAATCTTTTATCATGACACCAGTGATCTAACCCGTGAGCAACCTGGCTCTTCTCTGCTCTTTATTGTTTCTTTTTTCTACTTACTTTAGGATTAAATTTTTCCTCTCTCCCTAGTTTCTTAAGGTGTATGATTAGTCTACTGATTTTAGATCTTTCTTCTTCTCTAACATGTGCATTTAAGATTGTAAGTTTCTGTTTATGTAATGCTTTCACTGAATCCCACGATTTTGATATGCTGTGGTTTTATTTTCATTTAGCACAAAATATTTTAAAATTTCTTTTGTGACCTCTTTGACCCATTTATTATTTGGAAGTACACTGTTTATCTTCTGCTTGTCTCAGGAATTTTCTAGATATCTTATCAAAACTCTTAGAAGTAACCACAGGAAAAAAGCTTCATGACTCTGGATTTGACTGTGATTTCTCAGATACAATGAAAACAGCCTAGAAGCAAGAGAAAGCATAGATAAATTGAACCATTCAGAATAAAAAAACAGCAACCAATATTCTGCACACCAAAGGATACAATAAACAGAGCAAAAGGTAACTCAAAGTGTGGGAGAAAATTATCTAAAGGACTCCTACAATTCTAAAATAAAACAAACAAAACTAATCTTACTTAAAAATGGGCAGATGACTTGAATAGACATTTCTCCTAAGGAGATGCACAAATGCCCAATAAATACATGAAAAGATGCTCAACAATATTAATCCTCTGAGAAATGCAAATAAAAACTCAGGGAGAGACCACCTCACACTCTTTAAGATGACTACTGTCAAAAAACAAATTCCAATACCTCAGAAGACAGAAACAAGCTGCTTTGAGTGCCCCCCAACAAAAAAAACCAAACTCCAGAAAGAAAAATAGAAAATAACAAATATTGATTAGAATGTGGAGAAACTGGGACACTTGTGCACTCTTGGTGGAAATGTAAAATGGTACAGCCACTGTGGAAAACAGCATGGGTATTCATTAAAGAACTGTAAATGGAATTACTAATGTGATCTAGCAATTCCATTCTGGACATATCCACAAAACTACTGGAAGCAGATATTTGTACATTTGTGCAGCCTTGTCCATGTGGCCAAAATATGGAGGACACCTGAGGATCCAGCAGCAGGTGAGGGGTCAGCAAGATGTGGAGCATTCGGATGACACAACACTGTTCAGTCTTTAAAAGGAAGGAAATTCTGCTGTGTGCTGCAGCATGAGAAGCCTTGAGGACATGATGGCAAGTTAAACGAGGCGGTCACCTCGATACCTAACCACAATTAAATTCAGAGACAAACTGCAGATTGGTGGCTACCCAGGATGTAGTAAGGGAAGAAACAACAGTTATTATTTAATGACTTTATTGTTTAGAGTTTTTAGTCAAAAAAGACTTTCAGCTTTACAAGATGAAAAAAAGTTCTGAAGATGGATGGTGATGATGGTTGCACAAAAATGTGAGCATGCTGGATGCCACTGAAATGTGAGAGCACTCCATGCCACTAAAAATGATGAAGGCAGTGAAAAGACTGAGAATGGGACAGAAGAAAGAGACATCTGCCACCATGCCCACTGAAATACAATTATTTATAATAAATAAGTTCACACTTTAAATTTATAAGACTTTAGTGCACATCATGTATCCTACCTCAGTGAATGTTTTATAGCCCTTGAAAAGAATGGATGTGCCACAGTTTGAGGTATGTTTTTATATAAATATCAAGAAGGGAAAATTTTCAGGGGGAGCAGACAAGATGGCTGACTGAAGCCAGCTTTCCACAGAGGCTCCCGTCCAGTAGGAGAGTTAAAGGACAAAAATTCAGCAAGTAACCTGGTGGATTTGAGCTGCACTAAGAGAGAAGGTTGAAGAATGCACGTCAACTCTGCTGAGGCGAGCTGCGACCACAAGGATACAAACAAAAGGTACAAAATCCATCACCAAGTGGACGGGAGTCCCCTCCCCCGTGAGAACAGCTCAGAGTGCCCCACAAACAATCAGGCAGAGTTCAAAGGTCTGGGAGAGACCATGGGAGAGACCCTCTAAAAACTGGACCTACCTCCCCTACTAGGATGCCACGGCATCCTCCTGTCAGGCATAAAACTGTATAAACTGTATATAGTCTCTACCTGGAATTCTGAGTTCCCAGTGCTCCCCTTCACTCACACTGAGGTCTGTAGGCCAGTCCCAGTTGGCGGAGAGGGGACTGCACCGGAGTGGCAGTTCCTTGAGGCACAGTGCGACAGCCATCTTTTGGTGACAATATGGCCAGGCATAAAACTGTAAAGCTGTGTGTGTTCTCTGCCCCAAACCCCAAGCTCCCAACACTCCCCGTGCTCCGCTCTGCTCTCGCTCCAAGGTCTGGAGGCCTCTCCCCCAGGGTCCAGACTCTTGGGCAATTGCTCGAGGGGTGTAGACAGTGCTGAGCTGCAGCTGGTCGGTGCAGACTCTGGGGTATGGGAGCGGAGAGAGGACGGTTGGCCGGAAGGGAGCTACCCCAGAGCAGCGGTTGAATGAGCCATAAAACAGCAGCCCTCTTTTGCTAGCAATATGGCTCACTACTGAATATTCTGAAGCCACACCCCATGTCTCCCTGGGCAACCAGTGACTCTGAGTATAGGATCTGCCTGAGGTAACTCCAACTTGCAAACTGGGAAAACTCCCAGGGTGGGGCTGACCCAGAGGTCCGCTTTACTAAACCTAAGACGCACTTGGCCCTGAGGGGATCGTCAGCCTATAGATAATACAAGAGCAAAGACAAGCTGATTTGGAACTCAATTCAGCTTCTCTTCTGCAGGGGAACTGCAGAGTTGTTCTGTTCTGTTCTGTCAGTAACATTAATCAGGGGCAAGACTGGACCTGAGTGAAAACCCCCCAACCTTCATCAAGCGCCCAAGGTTGTCAGGCCTCACCTCCTCCTGCTAGAGAGAGGCAGAGCGCAGTGGCCTGGCAGACTTCCTTGTGATTCAGGCAGGTGCAAACTCCTGGAGTACCGATTCACCACAGGCAACTGGGTTAGCCAACTGCAGGGCTATCAGTGACTGGGTGTGACAGTGGTGCAAGGTGGGGAAGGAGGCAGCAACCTTCCCAGACTGATCTATTGGCTGGGTGTCTCCTCCTGACTCCACGCAGCACTGGAGCAAGCCACACCAGAGTAGTCACCAGACCCCTGTGTTCCAGTTCCCAGATACCTCTTAAACTCTCTCACCAGAGACAGGTGCAGAATGAGACAATTGATTCGGACTTTTTGAACTGAACCAATCACCTGAGGACAAATAAGGTGGTGCCCTGGGTGCACAGTGGTAGGAAGGTTTGATTTTTCTTTTCCAATTGTTTGCCGGTGGGGGGTGGGGTGACTTAATTGTTGATATTTCTCCACAGCTGAGACTTCAATCCAGAGTATCTGTTTCACTAGGGTGGAACAGAAACCAGTTGAAAACAAGACAGAACCACTTAGCCCCACCACACCAGACAGGGCCCCAGTTTCTCAGGCCACAACACTGTACAGGCCCTTGACAAAGCCCCAGGGGAAAAAAATCAAAGGGAGTAAAACAACCATGGGGCGGAATCAGCGGAAAAACTCTGGTAACATGAATAACCAGAATAGATCAACCCCCCCAAGGAAAGATATGGCAGATGTAATTGAAGATCCTATTCATAAACAACTGGCTGAGATGTCAGAAATCAAATTCAGAATCTGGATTGCAGACAAGATTAACAAAGTGGAATTAGGAATTCGAGGAGAAATTCAAAAGTTGTCTCAAGAATTTAACGAATTTAAAGACTTGCCATGGCATCCCAGCTCACAGCAACCTCCAACTCCTGGGCTCAAGCGATTCTCTTGCCTCTGCCTCCCAAGTAGCTGAGACTACAGGTGCCTGCCACAATGCCTGGCTATTTTTTGGTTGCAGCCACCATTGTTGTTTGGCAGGCCCAGGCTGGATTCGAACCTGCCAGCTCAGGTAGACGTGGCTGGTGCCTTAGCCACTTGAGCCACAGGTGCCAAGCCTCTGAGAGTGATTTATGAGGGGTTAAGAAAGGATTCCAAAACCTGGCCCATTAGAATTTTCCCAAACACTAACTGAATCCAAATCACTATCTGGAGGATTCTGATGTTCAACTGGGTCTGAGAACCACTAACGTGAGGAATAAAGCAGATGGAAAAACTGACCTGATTCCACACCTGAAAGAAATGGTTTCAAATCTCACTTGATGAAGTCAAGAACATAAAATTGCCCTCAGCTTTATTAAGGTATAATTGACAAAAAAATTGCACATATTTGCCATGTGGTGTTTTGCTTTATGTCCATTGTGAGATGATTAAATCAAACTAATGAACATAAAAAAAAAATAAAGACAAAACCACCAAAGACTTAGACACACTGAAGCAAGAATTTACAGCCCTCAAAGATATGAAAAATACAGTAGAATCCCTCAGCAACAGAATGGAGCAAGCAGAAGAAAGGACTTCTGACATTGAAGATAAAGCCTTTGAATGCTCCCAAAATTCTCAAAGAGGAAGAGAAATGGAGAGCAAAAACTGATCATTCTCTCTGAGAGCTCTGTGATAATTCAAAGAAGGCGAATATCCGAATCATTGGAGTTCCAGAAATAGATGAAGTGGCCTCGCTGGGCACAGAGGCCCTTCTGCATGAAATTATGAAAGAGAATTTTCCAGACATGCCTAGAGATTCTGAAATTCAGATAGTGGACAGCTTCAGAACCCCAGCACAACTCAACCTCAATAAGACATCCCCCAGGCATGTCATAATTAACTTCACTAAGTTAATATGAAGGACAAAATCCTCAAAGCTGCCTGGAGAAAGAAAACATTACCTTCAAAGGGAAGAATATTAGAATGACTGCAGATCTCTCTGCTGAAACTTTTCAAGCCAGAGGAGGGTGGTCACCGACTTTTAATCTCCTAAAGCAAAATAACTTTCAACCCCGCATCTTGTATCCAGTTGAGTTTCATTTATGATGGAGAAATTAAATACTTTAATGACATTCATATGTTGAAGAAATTTGCCATAACCAAACCAGCTCTTCAGGATATTCTCGGACCTATCCTCCATAATGACCAACCCAATCCTATACCACAAAAGTAAACTCACTCAGAAACTTCGGATCAAACTCCAATTTCCACACTGGTGAAAGGATTAAAAATGGCCACTGGACTTTTGAAAAACTCGATACCCAAAACTTCACCAGACTTATCAATATTCTCCATTAATGTGAACGGCTTAAACTGTCCTCTAAAGAGGCATAGATTAGCTGACTGAATACAAAAACTCAGGCCAGATATTTGTTGCATACAAGAGTCACATCTTAACTTAAAAGACAAATAAAGAATCAGGGTGAAAGGATGGTCATCCATATTTCAGGCAAATGGTAATCAGAAAAAAGCAGGTGGTCGCAATTTTATTTGCAGATACAATGGGCTTTAAACCAACAAAAGTAAGGAAGGACAAGAATGGTCACTTTATATTTGTTAAGGGTAATACTCAATATGATGAGATCTCAATTATTAATATCTATGCACCCAACCAGAATGTACCTCAATTTATAAGAGAAACTCTAACAGACATGAGCAACTTGATTTCCTCCAGAACCATAATAGTCGGAGATTTCAACACTCCTTTGGCAGTGTTGGATGGATCCTCCAACAAGAAGCTGAGCAAAGAAATCTTAGATTTAAACCAAACCATATAATATTTGGATTTAGCAGACATCTACAGAACATTTCATCCCAACTAAACTGAATACACATACTTCTCATCAGCCCATGGAACTTACTCCAAAATTGATCACATCTTAGGTCACAAGTCTAACCTCAGTAAATTTAAAGGAATAGAAATTATTCCATGCATCTTCTCGGACCACCATGGAATAAAACTTGAGCTGAGTAACAACAGGAATCTGCATACTCATACAAAAACATGGAAGTTAAATAACCTTATGCTGAATGATAGCTGGGTCAGAGATGAGATTAAGAAAGAAATCGCCAATTTTTTGGAACAAAACAACAATGAAGACACGAAGTATCAGAACCTCTGGGACACTGCAAAGGCAGTTCTAAGAGGGAAATTTATAGCACTGCAAGCCTTCCTCAAGAGAACGGAAGGACAGGAAGTTCACAACTTAATGGGGAGAGGTGGAGAAAGATGGGAGCCGAGTAACAGCTTCCTTGCATTTGGGCACCGTGAGTCTGGGGAGATAGGACTTCAGACATCTCTGGCTGGTGGGATCTGCCTATCATCACCCCTGCGAGGATACAGGGAGTCAGCGAGAGACTTCTGGACCCCAAGAGGAGGACTAAAACAGTGGAAAAACGGCAAGTGGTGTGTGTTCAATCCGTCTAAACCCACCCGCAACTGTAAGTTCAGTAGCAGCGAGACTGCAAACCAAAAAGGCCTTACCTGTGAACTGTTTTGGTGTCTTTGGACTTGGCACTCAGTTGAACTGCGTTGGGGAGAGCCTGAGCGGGAGTGTGGAGAACTGTGGCCTTTGTCTAGGGCCCCAGTCTGAGCTGCTGAGCCAGACGGAGCTAATACTGTTTGGCTCTGGGTCACAGGGAGCCATTGTGAGCGATCTGCCCCGGCAAGCTCCGCCCTCAGGGTCGCAGGGCTAGAATTGGGTGGGAGCTGGTAACCCAGGGACCAAGTAGCCTAAGGGTGGGGTCTGAGCCGCCTTGCAGCCCTAACCCTCGGGGGCAGAGGGAGACCAATTTCGGCACAGTGGGTAAGAGGATAGCCACTTCAGCAGTGATTCCAGCGACAAGCACTTTCCTGGGAAAGCTTCTGCTCAGCAAGTGAGCAAGTTCAAAGTGCCTTTTAAGTGGGCTGAAGAGAGATTTAGTGTGTCTACCTGCTGGGGTTTGAGAAATCAGCAGCCTCCAGTCGTATCAGAACTGTGATTAACATCTCATACCCCAGAAGACCACGTGTTGCCCAGACAATATTCAATAACATATACATACTGCTTTGTTATTGGTTGTGTTTTTTTGGGGGGGGTTTGGTTGGGTTTTTTTTGTTTGTTTATTTTGATGTTGATAACACTGTTTTGTTTTTTAAGTTCAACCTTTTCCATACAGATCCTTTTTCTTTCTCAATTTTTCTAGTTTAATTATAATTTCTCATAGCTGCCTATTTCAATAATTAGAACTTCATTTTTGCTAGTGTTTCTACTGCTATTATTTGGTTTTCCACCCAATTTTATCCCGTAAACTTTTCTGTTTGCTTGCTTTGGTTTGATTTATAGAATTATTGTCTTTCCTCTCTACATGGTGTCTGATCAGGTTAGCAAAGAGCCGCTGACCTCAAGTGAACCACCCAACTGGGCACCCCCAGAAGGTGGTTTTTTTTTTTTTAAGGTTGTATCATAGTACCCTACTGTACACCTATATTGCTCTGTCTCCCTCTTTCTGTGCCTCTCTTCTTTTTGTCAATATTCCTTATCCCCACCCCCTCTCCTTTCTCTATTTTTCTTTGTTTTTCTTATCACTCGGTCCTCCTTTCTTTCATCCCTTTTTTGCTCTTCAACCTTCTCACACTTCTGGTCCTGCAACCCTTAGTCCACGGCATGAGAACTTAAAGAGCAAGAGGAAGTGAAAGGAAAATTAGGGCAAGGAAACAGATAAAAGAAATCACTCATGAGAAAGAATCAGCAGAAAACTCCAGGCAACATGAAGAACCAGTCCAGAACAATCCTGCCAAGGGACCATGAGGTAGCTACTGCAGAGGATTCCACCTATAAAGAAATGTTAGGAATGACAGAAAGGGAATTTAGAATACACATGTTGAAAACAATGAAAGAAATGATGGAAACAATGAAGGAAACTGCTAATAAAGTGGTAAATAACCAAAAGGAAAACCAAAAACAGAATCAAATAAGAGATGAACTATATGAAGAATATAAAAAGGATATAGCAGAGCTGAAGTAACTGAAACAGTCAATTAGGGAACATAAAGATGCAATGGAAAGTATCAGCAACAGGTTAGACCATGCAGAAGAAAGAATTTCAGAGGTAGAAGACAAAGTTCTTGAGATAACTCAGATAGTAAAAGAGGCAGAAAAGAAGAGAGAGAAAGCAGAACGTTCACTGTCATTATTATGGGACTTTATGAAGCGTTCCAACATACAAGTTATAGGAATTCCAGAAGGGGAAGAAGAATGCCCCAGAGGAATGGAAGGCATAGGAGAGAATATTATAAAAGAAAATTTCCCAAACATCACCAAAGATTCTGACACACTGCTTTCAGAGGGCTATCGTACCCCAGGTAGCCTCAACTCTAACCGAGCTTCTCCAAGACACATTGTGATGATTCTGTCCAAAGTCAAGACAAAAGAAAAGATTCTGCAAGCTGCCAGGAGTAAGCGCCAGTTGACCTACAGGGGCAAATCCATCAGAGTGACCACAGACTTCTCTAATGAAACTTTCCAAGCAAGAAGACAATGGTCATCTACCTTTAATCTACATAAACAGAACAATTTCCAGCCCAGTATTCTGTACCCTGCTAAGCTAGGCTTCAAAATTGATGGAGAAATCAAATCATTTACAGATATATAAACATTGAGAATATTCGCCACAACATGACCAGTTCTACAGGAAATATTTCAACCTATTCTGCACACTGACCACCACAATGGATCAGCAGCAAAGTAAGAACTCAGAAATTAAAAGACAGAACCTAACCCCCACAGTGATGCAAAAGATAAAACTAAACAATGGACTCTCACCAAATAAGATGAATAGAATACTGCCATACTTATCAATTATCTCAATAAATGTTAATGGCTTGAATTCCCCACTGAGGAGACATAGATTGGTTGACTGGATTAAAAAACACAAGCCATCCATTTGCTGTCTGCAAGAAACACACCCGGCTTCAAAAGACAAATTAAAGCTCCGAGTCAAGGGTTGGAAGACAATTTTTCAGGCAAATGGAATTCAGAAGAAAAGAGGAGTTGCAATCTTATTTACAGATACATGTGGATTTAAAGCCACTAAAGTCAAAAAAGACAAAGATGGTCACTTTATATTGGTCAAGGGAAAAATACAACAAGAAGACATTTCAATTCTAAATATCTATGCACCCAATTTAAATGCTCCCAGATTCTTGAAACAGACCTTACTCAGTCTGAGCAATATGATATCTGATAATACCATAATAACAGGGGACTTTAACACTCCTCTTACAGAACTGGACAGATCCTCTAAACAGAAATTAAACAAAGATATAAGAGATTTAAATGAGACCCTAGAACAACTGTGCTTGATAGACATATATAGAACACTCCATCCAAAAGATAAAGAATATATATTCTTCTCATCACCCCATGGAACATTCTCCAAAATTGATCACATCCTGGGACACAAAACAAATATCAACAGAATCAAAAGAATTGAAATTTTACCTTGTATCTTCTCAGACCATAAGGCACTAAAGGTGGAACTCAACTCTAACAAAAATGCTCGACCCCACCCAAAGGCATGGAAATTAAACAATGTTCTGTTGAATAACAGATGGGTGCAGGAAGAAATGAAACAGGAAATCATTAACTTCTTTGAGCATAACAACAATGAAGACACAAGCTACCAAAACCTGTGGGATACTGCAAAAGCAGTTTTGAGAGGAAAATTCATCGCTTTAGATGCCTACATTCGAAAACCAGAAAGAGAGCACATCAACAATCTCACAAGAGATCTTGTGGAATTGGAAAATAGAAGAACAATCTAAGCCTAAACTCAGTAGAAGAAAGGAAATACCCAAAATCAAATTAGAGATCAATGAAATTGAAAACAAAAGAATCATTTAGAAAATTAATGAAACAAGGAGTTGGTTTTTTGAAAAAATAAATAAAACAGATAAACCATTGGCCAGACTAACGAGGAATAGAAAAGTAAAATCTCTAGTAACCTCAATCAGAAATGATAAAGGGGAAATAACAGCTGATCCCACAGAGATACAGGAGATCATCTCTGAATACTACCAGAAACTCTATGACCAGAAATTTGACAATGTGAAGGAAATGGATCAATATTTGGAATCACACCCTCTCCCTACACTCAGCCAGGAAGAAATAGAGCTCCTGAATAGACCATTTTCAAGCACTGAGATCAAAGAAACAATAAAAAATCTTCCAACCAAAAAATGCCCTGGTCCAGATGGCCTCACTCCAGAATTCTATCAAACCTTCAAGGAAGAGCTTATTCCTGTACTGCAGAAATTATTCCAAAAAATTGAGGAAGAAGGAATCTTCCCCAACACATTCTATGAAGCAAACATCACCCTGATACCAAAACCAGGAAAAGACCCAAACAAAAAGGAGAATTTCCGACCGATCTCACTCATGAACATAGATGGAAAAATTCTCAACAAAATCCTAGCCAATAGATTACAGCTTATCATCAAAAAAGTCATTCATCATGATCAAGTAGGCTTCATCCCAGGGATCCAAGGCTGGTTTAACATACGCAAGTCCATAAACGTTATCCACCATATTAATAGAGGCAAAAATAAAGATCACATGATCCTCTCAATAGATGCAGAAAAAGCATTTGATAAAATCCAGCATCCTTTTCTAATTAGAACACTGAAGTGTATAGGCAAAGATGGCACATTTCTAAAACTGATTGAAGCTATCTATGACAAACCCACAACCAATATTTTACTGAATGGAGTAAAACTGAAAGCTTTTCCTCTTAGAACTGGAACCAGACAAGGTTGTCTTCTGTCACCTTTACTAGTCAACATAGTGCTGGAATTTCTAGCCAATACAATTAGGCAAGACAAGGAAATCAAGGGAATCCAAATGGGAGCAGAGGAGGTCAAACTCTCCCTCTTTGCTGACGACGTGATCTTATACTTAGAGAACCCCAAAGACTCAACCACAAGACTCTTAGAAGTCATCAAAAAATACAGTAATGTTTCAGGATATAAAATCAATGTCCACAAGTCAGTAGCCTTTGTATACACCAATAACAGTCAAGATGAGAAGCTAATTAAGGACACAACTCCCTTCACCATAGTTTCAAAGAAAATGAAATACCTAGGAATATACCGAAGGAAGGAGGTGAAGGACCTGTATAAAGAAAACTATGAAATCCTCAGAAAGGAAATAGCAGAGAATATTATCAAATGGAGGAACATACCATGCTCATGGATGGGAAGAATCAACATTGTTAAAATGTCTATACTTCCCAAAGCAATCTACCTATTCAATGCCATTCCTATCAAAATACCAACATCGTACTTTCAAGATTTGGAAAAATGATTCTGCATTTTGTATGGAACCAGAAAAAACCCCGTATAGCTAAGGCAGTTCTTCGTAACAAAAATAAAGCTGGGGGCATCAGCATACCAGATTTTAGTCTGTACTACAAAGCCATAGTGCTCAAGACCGCATGGTACTGGCACAAAAACAGAGACATAGACACTTGGAATCGAATTGAAAACCAAGAAATGAAACTAACATTTTACAACCACCTAATCTTTGATAAACCAAACAAGAACATACCTTGGGGGAAAGACTCCCTATTCAATAAATGGTGTTGGGAGAACTGGATGTCTACATGTAAAAGACTGAAACTGGTCCCACACCTTTCTCCACTCACAAAAATTGATTCAAGATCGATAAAGGACTTAAATTTAAGGCATGAAACAATAAAAATCCTCAAAGAAAGCATAGGAAAAACACTGGAAGATATTGGCCTGGGGAAAGACTTCATGAAGAAGACTGCCATGGCAATTGCAACAACAACAAAAATAAACAAATGGGACTTCATTAAACTGAAAAGCTTCTGTACAGCTAAGGAGACAATAACCAAAGCAAAGAGACAACCTACACAATGGGAAAGGATATTTGCATATTTTCAATCAGACAAAAGCTTGATAACTAGGATCTATAGAGAACTCAAATTAATCCACAGGAAAAAAGCCAACAATCCCATATATCAATGGGCAAGAGACATGAATAAAACTTTCTCTAAAGATGACAGACGAATGGCTAACAAACACATGAAAAAATGTTCATCATCTCTATATATTAGAGAAATGCAAATCAGAACCACCCTGAGATATCATCTAACCCCAGTGAGAATGGCCCACGTCACAAAATCTCAAAACTGCAGATGCTGGCGTGGATGTGGAGAGAAGGGAACACTTTTACACTGCTGGTGGGACTGCAAACTAGTACAACCTTTCTGGAAGGAAGTATGGAGAAACCTCAAAGCACTCAAGCTAGACCTCCCATTTGATCTTCCAATCCCATTACTGGTCATCTACCCAGAAGGAAAAAAATCCTTTTATCATAAGGACACTTGTACTAGACTGTTTATTGCAGCTCAATTTACAATCACCAAAATGTGGAAACAGCCTAAATGCCCACCAACCCAGGAATGGATTAACAAGCTGTGGTATATGTACACCATGGAATAATATTCAGCCATTAAAAAAAATGGAGAGTTTACATCCTTCGTATTAACTTGGATGGACATGGAAGACATTATTCTTAGTAAAGCATCACAAGAGTGGAGAAGCATGAATCCTATGTACTCAATTTTGATATGAGGACAATTAATGACAATTAAGGTTATAGGGGTGAAGCAGAAAGAGGGAAGGAGGGAGGGGGGCGGGGCCTTGGTGTGTGTCACACTTTATGGGGGCAAGACATGATTGCAAGAGGGACTTTACTTAAGAATTGCAATCAGTGTAACCTGGCTTATTGTACCCTCAATGAATCCCCAACAATAAAAAAAAAAAAACAACTTAATGGGACATCTCAAGCAACTGGAAAAGGAAGAACATTTCAACCCCAAACCCAGTAGAAGAAAAGAAATAACCAAAATTAGAGCATAATTAAATGAAATTGAAAACAAAAGAATAATACAACAGATCAATAAATCAAAAAGTTCGTTTTTCGAAAAGGTCAATAAAATAGATAAACTTTTGGCCAACCTAAGCAGGAAAAAAAGAGTAAAATCTCTAATCTCATCAATCAGAAACAACAAAGATGAAATAACAACAGACTCCTCAGAAATCAACAAAATCCTTAATGAATATTACCAGAAAGTGTATTCTCAGAAATATGAAAATCTGGAGGAAATTGACCAATACTTGGAAGCATGTCACCTTCCAAGACTTAGCCAGAATCAAATGGAAATTTTGAACAGGCCCATATCAAATTCAGAAATAGCATCAACCATACAAAACCTCCCTAAAAAGGAAAGCCTGAGACCAGATGGTTTCACGTCAGAATTCTACCAAACTTTTAAAGAGAAATTAGTACCTATATTATTCAACCTGTTCCAAAATGTAGAAAAAGAAGGAAGACTACCTAACACGTTCTATGAAGCAAACATCACCCTGATCCCCAAACCAGGAAAAGCCCCAACAAGAAAAGAAAATTATAGACCGATATCACTAATGAATATAGATGCAAAAATATTCTACAAGATCCTAACAAACAGAATCCAGTAACACATCAAACAACTTATACATCATGACCAAGTTGGTTTTATCCCAGGGTCTCAAGGCTGGTTCAATATACGTAAATCTATAAATGTAATCCAGCAATAAAAAAATTAAAAAACAGAGACCATATGATTCTCTCAATCGATGCAGAAAAAGCTTTTGATAATATCCAGCATCCCTTCATGATCAGAACACTGAAGAAAATCGGTATAGAAGGGACATTTCTTAAGCTGATAGAGACCATCTACAACAAACCCACAGCCAATATCATATTGAATGGAGTTAAATTGAAATAATTTCCACTCAGATCAGGAACCAGACAAGGCTGCCCATTGTCTCTACTGCTCTTTAACATTGTAATGGAAGTTTTAGCCACCGCAATTAGGGAAGAAAAGGCAATCAAGGGTATCCATATAGGGTCAGAAGAGATCAAACTTTCGCTCTTCACAGATGATATGATAGTATATCTGGAAAACACTAGGAACTCTACTACAAAACTCTTAGAAGTGATCAAGGAATACAGCAGTGTCTCAGGTTACAAGATCAACATTCATCAATCGGTCGCCTTTATATATACCAACAATAGTCAAGTTGAAAAAACAGTTAAGGACTCTATCCCATTCACAGTAGTGCCAAAGAAGATGAAATACTTGGGAATTTATCTAACAAAGGACGTGAACGATCTCTTTAAAGAGAACTATGAAACTCTAAGAAAAGAAAAAGCTGAAAATGTTAACAAATGGAAAAACATACCATGCTCATGGCTGGGAAGAATCAACATTATCAAAATGTCCATACTACACAAAACAATATATAATTTCAATACAATCCCTATTAAAGCTCCACTGTCATACTTTAAAGGTCTTGAAAAAACAATACTTCGTTTTATATGGAATCAGAAAAAAACCTCGAATAGCCAAGACATTACTCAGAAATTAAAACAAAGCAGGAGGAATTACGCTACCAGACCTCAGACTATGCTACAAATCAATAGTGATCAAAACAGCATGGTATTGGCACAAAAACAGAGAAGTAGATGTCTAGAACAGAATAGGGAACCAAGAGATGAATCCAGCTACTTACCATTATTTAATCTTTGACAAGCCAATTAAAAACATTCAGTGGGGAAAAGATTCCTTATTTAACAAATGGTGCTAGGTGAACTGGCTGGCAACCTGTAGAAGACTGAAACTGGACCCACACCTTTCACCATTAACTGAGATAGACTCTCACTGGATCAAAGATTTAAACTTAAGACATGAAACTATGAAAATACTAGACAGTGCAGGGAAAACCCTTGAAGAAATAGGTCTGGGCGAGTATTTTATGAGGAGGACAATTGAAGCAGCTTCAAAAATACACTACTGGGACTTGATCAAACTAAAAAGCTTCTGCACAGCCAAGAACACAGTAAGTAAAGCAAGCAAACAGCCCTCAGAATGGGAGAAAATATTTTCAGGTTATGTCTCCGACAAAGCTTTAATAACCAGAATCCACAGAGAACTCAAACACATTAGCAAGAATAGAACAAGGGATCCCATAGCAGGCTGGGCTAGGGATTTGAAGAGAAACTTCTCTGAAGAAGACAGGCGCTCGGCCTTCAGACATATGAAAAAATGCTCATCATCTTTAATCATCAGAGAAATGCAAATCAAAACTACTTTGAGATACCCTCTAACTCCAGTGAGACTAGCCTATATCACAAAATCCTAAGACCAGAGATGTTGGCGCGGATGTGGAGAAAAGGGAACACTTTTGCACTGGTGGTGGGAATGCAAATTAATACATTCCTTTTGGAAAGAGATATGGAGAACACTTAGAGATCTAAAAATAGATCTGACATTCAATCCTGTAATCCCTCTACTGGGCATATACCCAGAAGACCAAAGATCACATCATAACAAAGATATTTGTACCAGAATGTTTATTGCAGCCCAATTCATAATTGCTAAGTCATGGAAGAAGCTCAAGTGCCCATGGATCCACGAACGGATTTTTAAATTGTGGTTATATGTACACCATGGAATATTATGCAGCCTTAAAGAAAGATGGAGACTTTACCTCTTTCTTGTTTACATGGATGGAGCTGGAACATATTCTTCTTAGTAAAGTATCTCAAGAATGGAAGAAAAAGTACCCAATGTACTCAGCCCTACTATGAAACTAATTTAGGGTTTTCACATGAAAGCTGTCCCAGTTACAACCTAAGAATAGGGGGAAGGGGGAAAGGGAGGGGAGGGGGGGGAGGTGGGTAGAGGGAAAGGGATTGGTGGGATTACACCAGCGGTACATCTTACAAGGGTATATGTGAAACTTGGTAAACGGTCTGTGAAGCTAGTGAGTGATGCCTCATGATTATATCAATTTACACAGCTATGATTTAATAAAAACAATAAAAATAAATAAATATCAAGAAGGTCAATGTGATTTATAGTTTGAACTTCTGTATCCTTGCTTAATCTTTTTTGCTTGTTCTATCAGTTGATAAGAGGGGGCTGTAAGTATCTCCAAAGATGCTTCTTAATTTAATTTCTCTATTTCTTTTTTTGCTTCATAAATTTAAATGCTGTGTTATTTTTTGCATATGTTTTGGGAGTATTGTGCATTCCCAGTGAATTGTTCTTTTTATTATTATGATTGTTTCTTTCTTTTAAAAATGCTTTGTCATAAAATCTGATAGTAGTTTTTTTTTTTTTTTTGGTTCTTCTTGGTATAATTTCCTGCTCTCTCAGCTCACTGTGTGTATAATGTACCTTCTTTCCATTATTTTAATTTAAATCTTCTGTGCACTTACATTTAAAAATATGCTTCTTTTAGATAGTATGTAGTGGGGTTTGCTTTTTAGTTCAGTATGACAGATTTTGCCTTTTAATTTTAGTGTAATTCATTTACTTTTAATGGGATTTTGAATTGATTGTATTTGTCAGCTATTTTAAAATTTTTTTCCCATTTTTACTCTCTGTTTTCATTCCTCTGGGTTTTTTTCTTTCCTTCTTTTTGAGAGGTTACTTAAATATCTTTTAGAAATCTATTGTATTTTTTCTCAATTTCTTAATCATACAACTTCAAAAAATTTGTGTGTTTGTGTGTGTGTGGTCCCTCTGGATCTATCAATGGAGCTTTTCAACTGATTAAAGTTTACATAGAATCATATTGTACTCTTTGATGCTTTACTCTGATAATTCATAATTTCTGCTTCCAAAATTCTCTTTTTCACTTTATACCTGGCCACTTCACACCTTCCCAGTTCCTACTTCATTCTTTATCTTTCACACCTCATAAATGTAGTAACTTAATAACAACAGTGTAATTTCATTACCCAGAACCCTTCTGCTTCATACACTTGTTTATATAACTTTACTTTTACATTTGTTTTAAATCCCATTTTACACTGTTATTATTCTTTATTCAGTGTTCTTTTAAGTAAAGTATGAGAAGAAAGGAAACATAGTATTTTATATTTATGTCCTTTTTTGCTTTTTTGTGCACATCCAAGTTTCCATCTGGTGTCATTTACCTTTGACTTGAGTGACAGCTGTTCATATTTCTTCTAAGGAGGCTGCTGGTAATATATTCCCTCAGATTGCATTTACCTAACAATGCCTATACTTCACTGTTTATTTTGGAAGCTATTTTCACAGTGCTTTGTATTTTGGCTTTTGAATTACCAGATTTTATTTTTTTCTTCCCAACATTAAAGATACTGTTCTATTGTTTCTAATGAGGAGTTGGTGATGTTTTTTATGTTCTTCCCCTGCATCGTATATTTTTCTCTGCTTTAGAGCTTTTTTCTCTATATTTTGTTTTCTGCAGTTCAACTAGATAGTTCCTAAGTCAGATTGTGTTTATACTGAGCTTCTTGAACTATAACTTACTGTTTTGTTTTATCATGATTTTGTGAAATGCCTGCCACTATTTTTTCGGACACACTGTGTGTGCATGCATGCAAGTGTGGATGTGTGTGCTTGTGCGTGTGTGCATATGTGTGTGTGCATGAGTGTGTGTGTGTGCGTGTGTGCCTGTGTGCACGTGTGGATGTGTGCATGCATGTGTGCTTGTGCATGTGTATGCTTGTGTGTGTGCATGCGTGCGTGTGTCTATTTCTGCTCCACCATCACTGTCTTCTCTTTCAGGGACTTCAGCTTCTTGTCCACCAGATCATTTGATACCATCCACAAGACTCTGAAGCTCTGCTGATTTGTCTTCCATCTTTGTTTTTAAGATTGGACAAATTTCAATTACTTGTCTTCAAAGTTACTTTTTCTTGTGCTCATAAGTGAGTTTTAAAATTTTAGGTATTGGAATTTTAATTACTACCCTGTTTCCCTAAAAATAAGACATCCTCCGAAAATAAGACCTACTTACAGGAAAGATAAGACGTCCCCTGAAAATAAGACCTAGTGCATCTTTGGGAGCACACCTTAAAATAAGACACTGTCTTATTTTCGGGGAAACAGGGTATACATTTTTTTTTTTTAATTGTGACTACATCTGCTCCAAAGGGCATATTTTTAAAAATGGAATTCTGAAAATTCAGGTTAGTATGAGGGTACATACAATTAGATTATGTGATTTTTGATTGTCCTTTGGCCTGGTAGTGTGACATATACCCTACACCGTGACTGGGACATGGGAACTCACCAAAGCAGAGAGCTGTGTAATCACAGAGCTCACCCAGGAGCGTCTCTTCTTTCAAGACCCACAGTCCTGTGCTGTCTCAAAAATCTGTTAGTTTGCATATTTCCATCTATGTTTATGGTTATTTACAGTGGAAAATCTAGTCCAGTACCACTTACTTTAGGGTGGCCAAAAGCAGAAAAGTTTACTATTTCATTTTAGTATCTGGAATTTAGATAATGTCACTAGGATATATTTAAAGGTGATGCGAATATTCTTTATTACTGCTTTAAAATAGTGCCCAAGACACAAGTGGTCAATAACAAAAATGATTGAATAAATCATTTTAAATCAATAAATAAATCACCAGTCTCAGGGGATGTGGCAGGTGCCCTACCCACTGAGCTATGGGTGCTGCCATTCTTTAACTTTCTAATTCAATTATCAGTCATTCCCATGAAGGGGAGTCATTCTCTCCCCTTCATAATGTATGGGGGTACTTCTCCCATCTTTTTAGTTCTGCTATGATAGTTTTCCTTAAATTTGTATGTTTTTCTTCTGCAATTTTTGTCATGCCCTTTAAACAAAAAATATGCACTTACAATTTTATATCCTATTTTTCTGTAACCACTGTATCCAGACATTTTCTTTGTCATTAAATTTATTCATACCAGTATAAAATCATGCTCAAGAGCCCAGATAAAACAGGCATACAAATCTGAGTAAGCCCCTTTTCTGGGTAAAGTATGACAGACAGTTTGTTTATTCCGCAGTGATTAGGAAAATAAATTAGGCCTATATTAGGGAAAAGAGTAACCAGAAGGAACTTGCCCTCTGCAGAATCCATCTGAGAGCTTTGATGTGGGTTTGTTTATTGTTAGAGGATAATCACTGATAAAAACAGAACTTAATTTGTAGATCAAAAGTATCCCAAGACAGCAGACATTGATGGAGAGAATAGAATTGCAAGGACAAGGTAATAAAGTTACCACAAAGCCCAAATAAACTTCTTGACCTTAAATAAAAGCCATAGAAATGATACTTCTTAGAGGCTTCACAGACTCCCAATTTAAAAAAAAAAAAAAAAGTGAAGGTGTGTAGATTTTTTTTGTTTTAGTAAGAGCTGAACTTAATGAAGTACGGCCATTGTGCAACTGGAGTGTGGGTGTCTTTGTATGTTTTTGGTGTATATCTATCTATATATGTATATATTTACTCATTACCTCATTGATTCATTCATAAAACAAATATTAATTAAGTATCCACAGTAGACACCAAACACTACTCCTGTCATTAAAAAACTTCCAGTTCCTTAAGGAACTCCCCAAGGAAGAGGGAAAATGTAAGCACATCATTTACCATACTGTAAAGTGGTCCTACAGTAAGATTAATAACATGGTCTGGGATAAGAGCCTAATGAAATTTAGGAGGAAGAGAAGGCTTCCTAGAAGAAAATCAACTAAGCTGAAACTAGAAGGTGTTAATCAGGAAAAGAGCAATTTTTAGGTAGAGGGACAGATGTTCAAACATTCCAAGGCATTAGTGAGCATAGTATCATTCAAAAGAATTGTAAGGAGATCCATGTGACTGAAATAAAGAGGAGAGGGAGAAATAGCAAGAAACATTCCCGGAAAGGTTAGTGGAAGAGAGAACGCAGGGCCTCTTGTGCTGAGTCTCAGGCAAAGGGATAATCTGTATAATCACATTTGGGCTACAGAGTGCAGAATAGAACAGAGAACAGGCCCAGAATTGTGCAGAGCACTCAGGAGAATGCTGCAGAAATCAACTGACCAGTGACAGTCGCTTTCACAAAAGCGTTATCAGCAAAAGTGAAGATAAATGAAGGCATTCTAGAACTATTTGGTCAGCATAATAAATAGAATCTGGTGAGTGTTTGCACCTGAGTGAGGGAGAAGGCTGCGGATGTTGACATGGTCAACTGATGAGTAAATGCAGGTCCATTCCCAGAGAAGAGTCCAAGTGAAAACAGGGATGAGGGAGGGCACTTTGGAAGAAGGTAATGTGTCCAGTTTGGAGCTTGTGAATTTTGTGAATTTGAGGAACCAGTGGAACTATTTCACAGCAGCAGGATGTGTTCATATGTAGCTCTTTTGTGGGAAATCTGAGCTAAAATTTATATCTGGGAAGCCAAAGTGATAATGACAATTGAAAATATGGACCAGAGTAAAACTGTCAGGGAGAGAACGTCAGAGAGGGGAGAGAAAGCTGCAGTAGGCCGGCTGTTACTCAGCTTGGATTCCCACCAACATACCGTAGTTGGGGTGGCTTAAATCACAGGGAGTTACTTTCATTTATTTTTTCATAGTTCTGAGGGTAGAAAGTCCAAGATCAGCGTGATGGCAGCATGACTGGGTTCTGGTGAAAGCCCTCCTGGCTTCCTGTAGAGGGTGGCCATGTCACTGTGTTCTCACGTGGGTTGGGTGTGAGGGTGCAGGGAGAGAGAAGGAAGGAGAGAGGGAGAGTGGTTATCTTCCTTTGTCACCCTTGGTAGAGTGCTATGGTGTCATAGCTCACAGCAACCTCAAACTCCTGGACTCAAGCCTCAGCCTCCCTACTAGCTGGGACTACAGGTGTCTGCCACAACGCCCAGCTGTTTTTTTAGAGATGGGGCCTCACTCTTGCTCAGGCTGGTCTGGAACCCCTGAGCTCAGACGATCCACCTGCCTCAGCCTCCCACTCTTCCTCCTGTAGGTCCTACTGGTCTAAGGCTCTACCCTCAGGCCCTCGTTTAACTGCACTCACTTCTTTAAAGGTCCCACCTCTAATACAGTCAAAAGGGAGAGGGACTTGCAGATTCATCCTGAAACTCAATGAATTTTGAGGGGACATAGAGGTTAGTGTCACCTAAGCCAATGAAAACACACATCTGGAGGAGGAGTGCGTGGCAAATAGGGTTACATACTGCAGAGGAGTTAAGGAAGATGAGGCAGAAATGTGTGTATTGGTACTTGAGTATCCACAGGGGAATCAGTGAACAGTCTGTCCCCAGCATGCTTTCCTGTACTCTTACTTGTGTAGTGAGGAAAGAGAGAGTCTTAGATCTACCACACTCACATCTCCCTGATCACCAGGCCTGTGTGTAGCAGGTGTGTCCAACCTGGCCCAGCCAATCAGGTTTTGATCCCTTAACCATGTGGTTAAAGTTTCTCAGGGATGGCCAAGTGACTTGAACTGAGTCAACCTAATCCTATCTGGCAATTTATTTTTCTGGGCCTGGTAGGAAAGTTCATCGCTTGTTCTTGGGTTCAAGGTTTTAGGAAAAAAAAACAAACAAAATACTAAAGAGTTGCTTTCAGTTCTGGGAAAAAGTCCTTAGGCAGAAAGAAAAGATGAAGTCAACAAAGAGAAATCAAGAGAAGCAGACAAGACAGTCATAATGTGAGAAAAGAGAGAGGGAGGGAAGCAGGAAGGGGGGCTGGAGAGAGAATGGAATCGGCTTGTGGATTGATTTCTGGGAGCACTGAGTTTCAGGATGAATCTGCAAATCCCAAACTCCCAAATCTTTCCCTTTGATCCTTGTGAGCTACTCTAACTTTCTTTCCAGATACTTGATCCAAAAATTTCCCCCTTTGCCTAAGCTAGTTTGAATTGTGTTTATAGGTCGAAGAATATCATATTTTATACTTGAAGAATAGTATAATATTTGAAGCATCCTAACTAATACTGGCATCACTGGAGTGGAGATGAAAACAAGAATACTGTGAGTTGAGGAATTAATAAAGAGTGATAAAGTAGGTGTAGTTGTTTGTAAGAGAGATTTGACAGACTTTCCGTAGCCTACACACTGGACCTATTCAGCATTGAGCTTCGGTGGTGTGGGATGTGCACAGCTGAGTGTGAATAAATCTCTTTGATAAAAACCGCAGTTGAAAATAAAAATGAAAAGTCAGTTTGTAGTATGATTTAATTTTTACTTCTATGGCATTGCACATGTAGCAATAATATTAGATTTTTGTTTAACACTGTGAAAGGGCAAACATTTTCATTTATGCAAGACAGCCAAAGCAGAACTTCTCCCTTAAATACAAGACTGGTTTGGGGAATGAAGATATAAACAGAATCACGCTTTCCTGATATTCCTTCCCACGGCAGGCGTTCACCTGTCCTTCCAGGCAGGATGAACACACAGAGAGTGAAGTGGCCTAGGGGATGGGAGCTGACTTAGAAACAGACCTTCTGCACAGGGAACATGGTATCCTGTGTAGATGCCAATTAATTAGTAATGAGTTCGTCTTGTTGCCTGTTGCCCGGGATGATTAATTTGAGCCCAAATCCAACTAAACCATTAAGGAAAGTTCCCAGCAAGATAAGCTGTGAGTGACAATGTTACCCTTTAGAAGAAAGGGAGCTGGCAGAATGCAATGTGGCCCCCCACCTCCCCCTCACTGGCTTCCAGCCTGTTACAGCAACATCCCTGGGCTCCTACTGTGATAGAGCTGGGAAGGCATGAGTGAGTCGGAGTCACACAATCAGGGACTTTCAGAACTTTTAAGGGGGCATTGGACGTGCCTCTCCAGTGAGCTCGTCAGGCAGATGAGGGGGTGGGGCCCAGAGGGGTTACTTCACTTGCTTACAAATACAAGTAAAGTGTTAACTGGCAGGAGACAAGAGCTCTGCCTTGTGGCACTTCTTGTGGTCTCTTTCCTGCCATATCACAGAGTTCTGACTGCACAGAGCTGTCGAGTTGCAGTGCTGAACACGCTTTTTAAGGACCTGAGATTAGAGACCTGGAGATCAAATTTTCATCTAGCCTCTGGCACCGAAGTGCTCTGTGACCTGCAGTGAAAAGGCTGCTGATGAGGCTGTCTTGTTATTTCCATGTGACTTGTCCTTCTTCCGCAAGCTGGATCTATGTCCTTACTGGGTGGCCTCAGAGAGATATTCAAGAGAATGAAGGCAGACACAGTAAAACCTTTTGAAACCTCAACTCCAAAACTCACCCAGTATCACTGCCACCTTTTCATACTGATCAAAGCAAGTCACTGGGCCATGCTCAGGATGTAAGGAAAACAAACTGGAGCTCTTGATAAGAGGAGTGGCAGAGTTCCATTGCCGAGGATCATCTGAGATAGGACTTGTTATGTCTTTTCAGTGGTCTTTGCAAAACACATCTTTCATTTGGCAGTCTAGAAATTGAAAGTCCCCATAGAAATAGCAAAATAACCCTGCTAATTCCATTTCCTACATATTTTAGGTGTTACCTCAATTTTCATGTTGTCTGTGAAGGGCTCTGAACTCCATTGTTGTCACTGTGTGTGTGGGTTGTCTTACAAGATAAATGAGCTTCTGTATGTGGATCATGTGACCACACAGGTGCATGTGTGACAGTGGATGTCTAAGTGTATGTTTTAATTTTATATTTGAATGATGATTTGTTTTCCAAAAAAGATATCTTATGGCACCAAAGAATGTGTAACATCAAAAGAGAAAGCCCAAATTCGAAATAGATGCAAAGCTAATTTAAAAATAGAAGAGTAGAGAATAAGATGAAGCCAGAAATGGGGCTTAAAATGCATGCTATTATATCCTTAACTACCTTTGATAGGCAGACTACAGCCTTGACCCTGAACATCCTAGGAGATGTCCCAAAGACCACAACATGGGGCCGCTGCTGGGAGAGAGAGGAAGCGGGAATTATCATCGCTCCGTCACAGAGCCTTCTGTCAAGATTGCATTCTCTCTCTTGGATTTTCTAAACTATTTATATCTGAGTCTATAATTCTTCTCTCTCTCTTTTTTATGGTTTGAATGGGTTCCTCGTGACCAATTTCTTCTTCTTTAAAATGTGATCTTATGGAAAAGCAGAGACCGAATGCTGAGACTCCCCGGCTTCTGTGCTCTATCAATGATGCTGAACCAGGCGAGAACCCAAGGGGAACAGAGGTCTAGATTTCTATAAACATCTACGCTGTAAATGAGAATGAATTACAACTCAAATACGTCTGTGTTTTTCCTGATGCTGCTTTAAAACCAGGCCTCTCCTAACACAGTCTTTTTCACATTATGGAGTTGGATCTTCTTGCCTAGTTCATCAAGAAAGGCTTGGGCTTCCCTCTTTGTTCCTACTTTACCTCCTGAAATAACCTTATGTTTATATTTTACTGATCCTTTTATTTAGACTGTGGACCTAGCTGTGCTCTCATACTAAATCTTGTGGCAGATTTTTCTAGGTGTCTGTTTTTTTTAAATTTTATCTTTTCAATTATTTCTCAAATATCCAGTTTACCCTGATTTCTGTCCCTTCCTATGAGCCCTCTTCATGTAATCAAGGCAAAGTCCCAAAGGCCCACTCTCCATCCCAGAACTGGTCATCTGCTTCCTACTGCACAGCACCAGCCTCTGTGAGAGGCAGAGTAATAGAAAAAGAAATCTTATCTCCAAGACAAGACAGGGGCAAGGAGCAGATAAAGGCTCCTTTATCTGAGGTTGTCTTGTATACTGTGCCCAGAGGGGTTTCTGAGAAAGTGGCCTCTTTCAAAACACTCTTTTAAAAAATGTATCAAAGAGCAAAAGTTCCAGAGTACCCAGCTGAGTGAGGGTGCTCTGCTTCCCTGGCCCTGGCAGCCATCTTTTGGAAATATATCAAATATATATATTTGCTTGCTTGCTTTTGTAGAAAACCTAGTTATTGATCACTCTGGAATGCCACTCCCTGTCAAATGACGATCTTTCTTTCAAGAATAAGACAAAGCCAAAAATGCCCCAGTCCCCCCCGCCCCCCACAGAAACTGTTGTTTCTTTTGGCCACTGTGTTTACTGGGGTAATCAAAGAGGCAAACAGATTACAAATCACCTCCACATAGTCTACAAAATTGAAAGGGGTGCCCAGCTGTGGTAGAAAAATTCAGAACAAGTTATTTTAGACAATGGTCCTGTGATTGTTTTGAAATAATTTATTTATCGGGCGGTGCCTGTGGCTCAAGGAGTAGGGCACCGGCCCCATATCAGAGGTGGTGGGTTCAAACCCGGCCCTAATCAAAAACTGCAAAATAATAATAATAATGATAATAATAATGATAATAATTTATCTGACCTAATTTTCTAACTCTCCCTCTCTTTGTGTGTGTCTCTGTCTCTCTCCCTCTCCCACCTCTTTCCTTTCCCTAGAAGAAATGAGAAGACTGTGTTGTTTTTGAACTGTTTTGAACTCTCTGCTCCTTATCCTTTGTGGCTAATCAAGCACTAAGTCACATTTGTTGTCCCATCTGCAAAGCTCTTAATTGTGAGTGGCTGAGAGCCCGGACTCAGAATGTAGATTTGCAGAGTTGGAATCTACTACTTGCAGTCTGGGCCACCTCAAGCTAGTTGTTTAGCCTAAACATTACCACCTATAAAATACTGCAAGTAGTAGAACCTGATTCATAAAGTTGTTGCTTAAACATATGTAACGTACTAGAACAGTCCCCGACCCGTAACACTCCCCTGTGTGTTGTCCTTGTTTTTTATTGAATTTCTTCACGGATTTATTTTCTGGCTCCTCAGAGTCCCAGTTCTGCTTGGACACCTGCAGTAGCTTCCTCACTTTTCCCTGCATCTGCCTCCTCCATGCTCATTTTCATCCCGTCCATTCTTTCCTTGTGCAGCCAAAATGAACAATGAACACCAAAAACAAACCCAAAACTCCAGTGACGTGGTGTGTGTGGGAGAGAGTGTGGAGGTGACGAGAACCATGAGAACATAAGCAGTGGGAACTGAGAAAATTTAAGAAATCTTTGGATTGTATCCTGCAGTAGGTTAGTGTTTTGTCCAAGATTGTGGAAAACATTGGGAGACCTAGTTCACAGCTGGTTTGCCCCATATCCAACCCTTGAATCTTTCCCCTCATTGTGCACATCTCACAGAGCTCCTGGTCATATGTAACACAGGTGGCACCACCGTATCCTGGGAAATCTTCAATATTCTGCTGGGTCACTGGTTTATGTTAAGAGATTTCATTAACTAGTCTATCAGTGAGAGTTTGTTGTGTAACAATCTACCCCCAGACTCGGTGACTTAATTACCTACCATCCATGGCCAGGTGAGGTGGCACATGCCTGTGATCCTAGCACTCTAGGATGCCAAGACAGGTGGAGCTCAGAAGTTTAAGACCAGCCTGAGCAAGGGTGAGAGCTCATCTCTTCTAAGAACAGGAAAACTAGCCAGGGATTATGGTGGGCACCTGCAGCGACTGTGGGATGCTAAGGCAAGAGGATCACTTGAGCCCAAGAGTTTGTGGTTGCTGTGAGCTAGGACACTATGGCACTCTACCAAAGCTGTCTCAAAAATCAAACAAAACAGAACAGGAAAAGCCACATCTCATGTGACCCAGAGTTCCTGGAGAATCGGCTGACCTAAGCTGGTTTCAGCAGATCACTCATCAGTTTGTTGCTATTTCTGCAGCTCAGCTGGGATTCTACTCTGTGTTGAATTTGGGATAAATCATCTTACTTTGGAAATCCCTGGTTCATGATGTATCACTGCTCTTCTTCATGGACCAGCATCTAGCCTGAGTTTTTCCTTCTCAGTAGTGATGGTGAAAGTGCAAGGGGCTTAGTGAAAACATGAAACTTCTTAAGGCGTCAACTCAGAACCATCACATCATCAACTGTACTTCATTCAGTTGCCCAAATTAAGTCACATGGTCAAATCTGGGGAAGAAAATAATGTGCCTGTTACTGCGTTTGTAGACTTTCTGGTGTTAAGAAATTTGCAGCTATGAGATGTCTAAGCTATTACTAAAGGTATAATTACCATCATGGGATAACAAAGGCCTCATTGGCAAATACTGTTTCTCCATCTGAGAGTGGAGATGTCAAATTCAAATCCATACAGAAGTCAGGCAGCTGATAGAATGAGTGAACTGAGTTGAGCAGGAAGCGTAGTTAATGGAAAAGTTTGACCTATCTAGGGTGAGGGAGGACTGTTGAGAACGCAGGTCTCTTGTTCATAGTAATGTGCAATGACTATTCTAACATTTCCATATGGGGGGCACTCTTCTGAAAGCACTGCCTACATTAATTCGTTTAACCCTTACAATAAGTGTGTGGGTTACTATAATTTTGTTATTATTATTTCCATTTATAGATGAGAAAACTGAAGCACAAAGAGGTTTGGTAGTTTGACCCTAATCACAGAGATGAAATTCTATAAACCAGAGAATCTGGCTCCAAAGTCCATTCTCTATGAACTCTAGAGGCTGCAAAGAGCAGTCATGACACTAGACACCACCAAGTCTTTAATTAGTTAATTAATTTGGAAGAAGAGATAAATGCAGACTTTCATTTAGAAGCATTTAATTTTTACATTTTTAACTAAAATAAATACAAATCCTTGTGCAGGCCATATTAATGGGCCAGATTTAACAGGGGACCTCTCTGATTTAAGACCGTTATCTAACTTAAAGAGTAGGTCTGATTAGGAGAATTTTATCATCCTGAATTCAGGGAAGCTACTCCAGGCCTCCTGGAAAAGTACTAGACTCAATTGAAGCTTCTGGAAAAGTACTAGACTCAATTGAAGCTTCAAAAATCAATCCTCAAGATTTCAGTAGCGTCTTCACAAAAGTCTGGCCAATCCTCCTGCCTTGGCGTTGGCCCAGGGTATCAGGTAGGCACCATCTGACATCGGCCAGTCCTTCAGAGGACGTTGGAAATTAGAACTGGAGTCCAGAATGGAGCCTGGCCTTGGCTTCCAAGGCAGGCGTGGGGCCAGCTGTGGGCCTTTTCACTCTGGGTGGCTCAGCTACCTGCAGCTATTTGGGCAGGTGGGAGATGTCTCAGGTCCAAGCAGCTGGGTTTTAACATGGTTGTTGAAAATTTAAGGAGTTAAAAGAATAAACATCCCTAGGCCGGCAAGAGGATGTGAAGACTAGTGATGAAAAATTCCCCACACAGCACACACAGAGCAGAGCAACGCGTGAGGCGTTCCCAAGAGAAAGTCTGAACACCCGGAGGAAGAGATGCGTTGATTCAGAGAGAATATTCCCCCCTTTCTCCTTGCAGCTTTTCCTTCATTTGCCCAAAGTCACGAGGCAAGACCTTGTAGGACCGGGCCCTCCTCTCCTGAGCCTGTATCAGACGTTGTTTATGTGTGTTAGAGAAGGGGAAGGATTTTTCCGTGTCTTCCTTGCAAATCTGAAATGTGTCCCTTAAGCCCCAGTCCTTCTGTTGGTCTCATCTGTCACTCTCATGCTATAAAATCCAGCCTATTTGTTGTTGTGCTTTCAGCGATGATAACAGGCAAATCTCTTTTTTGTTGAATGCAACATTTTCCTCCATGATCAACCCCACCTCTTCTTCTGTTTGAAAGAAAAGACTTACCTTTTTTTTTTTCCTCTGCAAAATTCCCCACCCTCCAACTTTTTGGCAGAAACAGATGCTGGGATTTCTGAAGGTGGGAAAATAAGTGGTTAGATCCTCAAGTTATTTTTTTTTTAGCACTTTATGTAACAAATCCTGGCAATATTTACCCATTTGTATTATCTAGAGGGTTGTTATTTGCTGTGCCTGCTGTTTTCTGAACAGCACATAGGAGGATTAAAAAAAAAACAAGCAGATCTGTTCCTCACTGTGTCCAAGAAGGCTGGATGTGGCTAATGTGGTTGACAACACCGGGGTTGAGGGCCACATTCTGTGGTCCTGGCTGCTGCGTTCCCGGCAGCAGAGCAGATCACCGGGCCTGTGAAAAGCTCTCATGCACACACCTTGTGGTGTTAGTTCCTTCTTATACACGTGACGTGTTCACTGTAGAAATATCTGAGAAAATACTAAAGAAACGAAGAGAATAACCTTCTGTATTTCTCTCCATCTGTGAATAACCTTAGAAGTTTGATGCGTGCTCTCTGCTCTATGCACCACTCAGAGTTAAGTGAATATTAACATCTGAATGGGCTCCCACAGCATGAAGGACTTGAAATGCCTGCGTGATGTTCAATAACATTTTAATCTATTCGCTTATGGCTAGATATGGAGGCTATTTTCAACTTCTCACTTCTATAAAAGTGACCTCAGTGAACATTCTTGCTCACCATTCTTTGTGCTTCATATAACCTCAGGCTACTCCTCATTGACTCAAAGGGAATGGATATTTTTAAGGCTCGTGATAATTTTGCCACATAATTAGGAAATTGGAACAAGCTTCCACTGTAGACCAGGTTGATGTGAGATTGCAGGTGGGACTTGCCAGGGTCCTCAGGGAGAAATCTACAGCAGTGGGGGATGGCGGGTCCCTGGGGGGGAATCTATGTTTGGAACAGGATAGTCAGGGATGCTGCTTCTCAGGTGACAGACACCTGAATCAGGTGAGAAAGAGCCACAGGTTTATTTAGGGGAAGAGATTCTCAGCAAGAAGCTGCAGACAGGTCCTGGCAATATTCATCCATTTGCATTATCTAGAGGGTTGTTATCTGCTGTGCCAGTTCTCAGCAGGAGCCAGGATGTGTTAGAGTAAAGATTTGGACCAGAATCTTCCTTGCTTTGTCTTAGGCAGGAGAAGTTTTGACTTAGTGAAGAATAGTAAGAAGGATGGTCTGACTGTTGGCTTTGAGCTTCCTGACTATCAGAGAAAGGAGAACTTCAGTTCTGCTTTCCACACAGACACAGCTGTCAGTGCTTTCTGAGGTTCTTACCCTCGGTGGACCTGCTAGTTTACGGGGAAGCACATTCCAGTGGCTAATTCACCCATCGACACCTGTGGCTTATCATCATCATTCAAGTACAGCTATGTGCCTGTCCTTACAGAAGCTCAGCAGGCCTCCTGCTCAGGATCTGTCCTTCAGACTGTTCATAAGTTCAGAGGGAAAGCAGATATTGATGGACACTACTGAGGTGAAGAAACTAATGACTAAACTCCTGTTGGGTAAAGTCCCATAGAAACTCTAATTTTCCATTAGTAATTGTTTGTAATTTTAGTAATTATTAATATCCATAATTATCAATAATGAAAAGAAAGCTAGCTCACACATGTGAAGAGGTTGTCTCCTAGGCACTATACAAAGAGCTTTATATGGATTATCTCATTTTAATCATCACAACAACCTTAAGAAGTAGGTGATATTATCATCCTCATGTTTTCAGAGGAGGAAATCAGGGCCGGGAGTGCTTATGTAACTTTCCCAGAACCACCGAGATGATAAGTGGTAGAGCAGGGACTTGAACTCACTTCTGTCTGACTCTGGGGCTTGAGCTCTTGACCACCATACCACGTTGCCTGGGCATTTCAGGTCAGAGTGAACTCTGTCAGGGCCATACCTCATCTCATGAAACGCTGATCCACAGCCCTTTGGAAGAGTCTATTCAGTTAACTAGGTCCTGAGGAAGGCAGGCCCAGTCTTTCCTCTAACACACCTTGGCTTCTGCTGAGAAGTGGCCTAATTATGGCCTTCAAAGTGGCTGAGGGGCTCAGTTTGTCAGAAGGTTCATGCAGCGTCCCTTCTCTATGTCACTGGCTCTGGTCCCGGCTGAGTGGAATGTCCCTTGCACTGTCCCTGGAGACCTGTCCCAGACCCTCTTGACTTAAATGAGCAGTCCCCTGGGCTTCCCTTAGAGCTGTGAGAACAAGCAAGGTCTGTTGGAGGGGCCACCAGAAGGACGCTCCCTCTGGCACCCAGGGGCTCCCTGCTCATCCTACAAAGTCCTGCTGAGATATCCCTGAACCTTATCTCAACCACATCCTCCAGTAGTCTGACAGAACTCCGTCACTGCACCAAATATTGCTTTGTGGGAGGGCATAAAATACCCACCAGTTTTTCCCTTGTCTAAAAGACTGGCCCCTTAGATCACAGAGATTTAGATACGCAATTGCTCTTCCTGACTGGGAAGTGGGTGTGAATTTGATCACCCTTTTGCAGAGACCGATGCCGAGGCACAGAAACCTTCTGCAGCCTGCTCTGCCTCACACAGAAGGAGTGCTCAGGTCCAGATACGGAGGAGCTGGCTCTGGAGTCCACACTCTTCACCCTCCTGTAGAAATGAAGGTGAGCAGATCTGCGTTTGGATCCTGGCCCTGCCACACTCCTGCTGTGGGTGTGTGGGCACATTCTCTGATCGCTTGGGGCCTCAGTTTCCTGACGTGTGACCTGCAGGTGCCCCCTGTGCTCTGCAGGGCTTCCATGGGGATTGAACGCCACAGTGTGTTTGGCTCGCCCAGGCGGAGTGCCCACTGTGTCGCCAAGCGAACTCACTACTTGGGTTTGCATCCCACTTCTACTTCCATGCTGTGCCCCTTGTTTCAAAGCAACACAGAGGTTTTCCTCCTCTGGGAAAACAGTGAAACTGCACCTTGATCCAAGCAAAAGAAAGGATGCAATGTGGGGAAGGGGAAAGCCTAGAAGTAGCTGTCTCTTGCTCACTCTTCTCTTGTTCTTTTCTCTCCTATACTCCTGCGTTTCAAGATGTGCTCACTTCCTAGACCCAATCCACCCCCAGATTCCGTTTCTGAGTGGGATACTATGATGTAACAAGATACAAGGAGAAGCCAGCTCCCATAGAACAAGCATCCATTTTTGGAGCTTCCCTGCAAATGTGACCCTGTTCCTCCCTCCTCCTCCCTACTCTCAAACCAGCTCATCCAGGTGGGTCCTCCAGGAGAGAAACTGCAGCAGAGAGGAACTGTGAGCAACTGTGCTCTTGCTCTGTCACCTGCTCTGCCCCATCAGTGAAATGTGGAGTCAGATTACTCAAGGTCTCATTTATTAATTGGGAATTGGAGCCCCTTTAGGAGAGGATTGGGCAATCATTGAGGAGCTGAGCTGCAATGAAATAATTTAATTTGAAGCATGAGTCAATTCAATTGAATCCTGAAAATCATTCTGATGTGCTCCCAGGGGGCTCTATTTGAAATCAATAAAAGTGCCCTTGTCGGAGTCTTCCGTCTACATTCTCTCCCTTCCTGGCCCCTTGCCAGGGGAAATCATTCAAAGGGACCAGGTTTCAGCTCAGAGAAACGTGTACCCTGCCCAATGCATGAAATAAGGCACTTCTCGGCCCTGTGAGTCTCTCTCTGTCTTTGCCCCTCCTCTTTCTTCTCTTTCTCTCCCTCTCTCCCTCCTTCTCTCTCTCCCTCCTTCTCTCCTTCCCTTCTCTCCTCTCTCTCACTCTCCTGGGCCTCCTTTCTTTGTCAACATTCACTCTAGCCCTTCCTTTTCTTTCCTCTTTTATCACAACTCTTTCTTCGCTGGCTTCAAAAATGCTTACTAACCCTTCCCTGGACAATCTTACAACCTGCATGCATGAATCTGTCCAGGCACTTCAAGCCAGTTCACTGTAAAAATGCCCTTGTGAATCTGTGGTGCCAACCACCTCAGCACAGCCTACATGACTGTGAGGTCAGGTCTGTTGCAGCCAGAAATTCTGAGAATGTTAGAAAGGGCAGCTTCTGGGACATCATATGGTGGGGACTAGAACGTCTCAAACCTTAATGTATGGAACCACCCAGGAAGTCTTGCTAAAATGCAGGGTCTGATTGACTATGTCTCACCTGGGGCACAATATTCTGAATTTTGAACAGGCTCCCAGGTAATGCTGCAGCTGGTGTCTAAAACACTGCCCTTGGCATATGTTTGTATGGTTGGGCTGTGTGGTATGACCTATGACCCTGAATATAAGTCATGTGCTGGTATTGCACAGAATAACTTTTGCTGGTACACAGGCAAAGCCTTTTGAAGTTCTAATAAATTCTGTGTTAATTTTTCTGAGTAACAGAAAATTATAACCAAGCACTTGTGGTATTATAAATAATACTGTTTGAGATGAGTTTGGAAAAAAGCATTTAATTTTGTAACTGAGTTGAATTATATAAAATTAATAAGGAATTGGTGGTATGAGTTAGGTGGGTATAACAGTGCTGTGAATGTGATGAATGAACGAATGAAGCTGGGCTAGCAGAGGGGTGGCCCAGTGCAGAAGAACGTGGGCTTTGGAATGAGGTCAAGACTTGGGCTCAGGCCCTGATCCTGCCAAACGAGTCCTCTTTGAACCTCATCGTTCTCAGTGTACAATGGAGCTGTTCTTGTCTACCCTGCAGAGTTGTTGTGAAGACAGAAAAGATAGTTGTGGGACATGCCAGATGCAAGATGAGATAATGGTGATAATGGTGCTGATTTTACTATTGCAGTGGGTTTGGTGGGCTGGGACTGAGGAGTACACACTAGTTTTAAAGGATACTGGGCAGGCTTAGAAGGCTTTAAACTGTGGGGTGGAATGATCTGAGCTGGTCATTTCTTTCTTGATCACATTGTAGGGCATAGATTCATATCTCTCTATCCAGCTGAGTCATAATTGTTAATAGGGGAACTGGAAAGCCACAGTCTTTCCACATAATCTCTCATTTGCATCCCACAGAACTAAGGTATATAAGTACCCTGTTTCCCTGAAAATAAGACATCCTCCGAAAAGAAGACCTACTTACAGGAAAGATAAGACGTCCCCTGAAAATAAGACCTAGTGCATCTTTGGGAGCACGCCTTAAAATAAGACACTGTCTTATTTTTGGGGAAACAGAGTAGGAAATTAACCTTTCTTTTAGATAGCATGAAAAGCCCATAGCATGTGTGTATGTATGTGAGGATGCTCAAAAGAATTGAAAATGGATATCCATACAAATACATGTACATGCTTGTTTATACCAGCAGTATTCACAGTACCCTAAATGTGGGCAGCTGCATTCCACCAGAGCAAGGAAGAGCAAGAGGGAAGAAGAAAGGGTAAGCACCAGAGTCTTTGTAGATTTGTTGGGACACAGTCCCTGACCTGCAGGAGCTCATGAGCTAGGAGGATAGAAAGATAAACACTTGCAGGGGCAGCTAGGAATGTGTACAAGGGTTGGAGGTGATGGGGATGACCCATCATTAATGAAGAGGTCCAGGGCCTTGAAGTAGGAGTTCATAAGAAAAGGATGCAAATAATACATTTTTTGAAACAATGAATAGGCTAGATTGGTAGAAAATGGGAAGAGGAGTAGGGCATCGGCCCCATATACTGAGGGTGGCAGGTTCAAACTCAGCCATGGCCAAACTGCAAAAAAAAAAATAGCTGGGCTTTGTGGCAGGCACCTGTGGTCCCAGCTACTTGGGAGGCTGAGGCAAGACAATTGCCTAAGCCCAGGAGTTGGAGGTTGCTGTGAGCTTTGTGACGCCATGGCACTCTATCGAGGGTGACAAAGTGAGACTCTGTTTCTACAAAAAAAAAAAAAAAGGGGGGTGGAGACAAGATGGCTGACTGAAGCCAGCTTTCCACAGAGGCTCCCATCCAGAAGGAGAGTTAAAGGACAGAAATTTAGCAAGTAACCTGGTGGATTAGAGCTGTCCCAAGAGAGAAGGTTGAAGAACGCACATCAACCCTGCTGAGGCAAGCTGTGACCCCAAGGATACAAACAAAAGGTACAAAATCCATCACCAAGTGGACAGGAGTCCCCTCCCCCATGAGAACTACTCAGAATACCCCATAAACAAACGAGCAGAGTTCAAAAGTCCTCCCATTATACTCCATAAGAGAGACCCTCTAAAAACTGGACCTACTTCACCTACTAGGGTGCCATGGTGCTCTCCTGCCAGGCATAAAACTGTGTAAAACTGTACATATTCTCTACCTGCAATTCCGAGCTCCCAACACTCCCCTCCATTCTCACTCTGGGGTCTGGAGGCCTGTCCCCCAGGAGTCCAGATTCTTGGGTGTTTTCTTGAGAGGTGTGGACAGGGCATGGACTGCTGCTGGCCAGTGCTGATTATGTGGCATGGGAGTGAGGAGAGGACGGTCAGCTGAGAGGGAAGAATGCTGGAACAGTGATGCCCCAAGGCGCAGAACAGCAGCCATTTCTGGCAACAATAGGGCTTACCCCTGGATATTCTGGAGTCACACCCCCTGTCTCTCTGGGCAACCAGAGGAGGCCAGGCATCTTCACAGGTGGGAACAACTGGCAGAACAGATCTGGGGCAGAAACGCAGGCCCCGTGAGTAAAGGGTTTGCCTGAGGCGGTACTGGCCTGGGTGGAGCTCAGGGACTAGAAAACACATGTGCAGTGCCGGCAGAATCCCAGGGCAGGGCTGACCCAGAGGACCACTTAACTGAGCCTAAGATGCACCTGACCTTCAGGGGAACATCAGCCTAGACAAAGGAGGGCAAGAGGCTAGAACTGACAGCTAACTGTGCGCGAATACAAACCTGCAACAGCAAAGATAGGGCCTGAGGCTCAGGTTCTGTGAACTCAAAACAGCTTCTCTTCTGCAGGGGAATTTAGCTGGGACAAAAACAAATAACGCAAAGTTGTTCCGTTCTGTAACATCAATCAGGAGATGGTTGGAACTGAGTGAACAGCCCAGGCTTTATCAGGTGCCCAAACTTGTCAGGCCTCATCTCACCCTGCCGGATAGTGGGAGAGAGCAGTGGCAGCTTGGAGGAGACATAGATTTCCTTGTGATTCAGGCAGGTGCAAACACCTGAAGTATCTGCTCATTGGAGGCAACTGGGTCACAGTCCTGTGAAGTTATCAGTGACTGGGTGTGACAGAGGTGCACTGTGGGGAAGGAGGCATCAACCTTCCCAGACTAATCTATTTGCTGGGTGGATCCTGCTGACCTCATGGAGCACCGGAGCAAGTCATATTTGAGTTGTCAGCAGACCCCTGTGATCTAGTTGCCAGAGACCTTTTAAACTCTTCCACCTGAGATAGGTTCTGACTGAGACAATTGATTTGGACCTCTTGAACTGGGCCAATCACCCGAGGACTATCCAAGTGGTACCGTGGGTATGTGGTTGTAGGACGGTTTGATTTTTATTTTCCAATTGTTGCCTGTAGGGGGCAGGGTGACTTAATTGCTGGTATTTCTCCACAGCTGAGACTTCAACCTAGAGTAACTGATTCAACAGGGTCAGACAGAGACCAGATGAAAACAAGAAAGAGCCACTTTGCCCCACCACACCAAGCAGGTCCCCAGTTTCTCAGGCTGTAGCACTGTATGGGTGCTCAGCAAAGCTCCAGGGGAAAAGGTACAGACAACAGTCCCATCTTTGGGCAAAGGACTGATTAATCACTACTCCAAGAGCCCCAAACCCAACTTTTCTTTATCCACTCATTTAGTCAAACGGTATAAAATAATCACGGTGTGGAATCAGCGGAAAAATTCTGGTAACATGAATAACCAGAGTATATCAACCCACCCCCCCGCAAAGGAAAGATATGGCAGATATAACTGAAGAACCCAATCATAAACAGATGGCCAAGATGTCAGAATTCGAATTCAGAATCTGGATTGCAAACAAGATTAATAGAATGGAGGAAAAGTTGGAATTAGAAATTCGAGGAGAAATTCAAAAGTCGTCTCAAGAATTTAATGAATTTAAAGACAAAACCACCAAAGATTTTGAATTTGCAGCCCTCAAAGATCTGAAAAATCCAGTAGAATTCCTCAGTAGCAGAGTGGACAATCAAGAAAGTATTTCTGACATTGAAGACAAAGCATTTGAACGCTCTCAAACCCTCAAAGAGGAAGAGAAATGGAGAGCAAAAATGGACCATTCTCTCAGCTCTGGGATAATTCGAGAAGGCTAATATCCACCTCATTGGAATCCCTGAAAGTGATGAAATGGCTTTGTAAGGCACAGAGGCTCTTCTCCATGAAATTATGAAAGAGAATTTTCCAAACATGCAAAGAGATTCTGAAATTCAGATAGCGGACAGTTTCAGAACCCCAGCATGACGCAACCAGAATAAGACATCCCCCTGGCACATCATAATAAACTTCACTAAAGTTAATATGAAGGAGAAAATTCTGAAAGCAGCCAGACATAAGAAAACCATAACCTACAAAGGGAAGAATACTAGAATGACTTCAGATCTCTCTGCTGAAACCTTACAGCCAGAGGAGGGTGGTCATTGACTTTTGATCTCCTAAAACAAAATAACATTCAACCCCAGATCCTGTATTCAGCTAAACTGAGTTTCATTTAGATGCAGAAATTAAATATTTTAATGACATTCACATGTTGAAGAAATTTGCCATAACCAAACCAGCTCTTCAGGATATTCTCAGACCTATCCTCCATAATGACCAGCTCAATCCTCTACCACAAAAGTAAACTCACTCAGAAACTTTTGATCAAACCCCAACTTCCACAGTGGCAAAATGATTAAAAATGTCCACTGGACATTCAAAAAACTTGATACCCCAAATTTTACCAACTTATCAACATTGTCCCTTAATCTGAATGGCTTAAACTGTCCTCTAAAGAGGCACAGGTTGGCTGAATGATTACAAAAACTCAGGCCAGATATTTGCTGTATACAAGAATGTCATCTTACCTTAAAAGATGAAGATAGCCTCAGGGTGAAAGGATGGTTGTCCATATTTCAGGCAAATAGAAATCATATAAAAGCAGGTATTGCAATTCTATTTGCAGATACAATAGATTTTAAACCAACAAAAGTAAGGAAGCATAAGAATGGTTACTTCATATTTGTTAAGGGTAATACTCAATATGATGTAATTTCAATTATTAATATTTATGCACCCAACCAGAATGTGCCTCAATTTATAAGAGAAACTCTAACAGACATGAGCAACTTGATTTCCTCCAGCTCCATAATAGTCAGAGATTTTAACACTCCTTTGTCAGTGTTGGATATATCCTCCAATAAGAAACTGAGTAAAGAAATTTTAGATTTAAACCTAACCATCCAACATATACAGACATATACAGAACATTTCATCCCAACAAAACTGAATACACATACTTCTCATCAGCCCACAGAACATATTCCAAAATTGATCAGATCTTAGATCATAAGTCTAACCTCAGTAGATTTAAAGGAATAGAAATTATTCCTTGCATCTTCTTGGACCACAATGGAATAAAAGTTGAATTCAGTAACAACAGGAATCTGCATACTCATACAAAAACATGGAAGTTAAATGACTTTATACTGAATGAAAGCTGGGTCATAGACAAGATTAAGAAGGAAACTGCCAAATTTTTGGAACAAAATGACAATGAAGACACGAATTATCAGAACCTCTGGGATACCCCAAAGGCAGTCATAAGAGGGAAATTCATAGAACTGCAAGCCTTCCTCAAGAGAATGGAAAGAGAGGAAGTTAACAACTTAATGGGACATCTCAAGGAACTGGAAAAGGAAGAACATTCCAACCCCAAACCCAGTAGAAGAAAAGAAATAACCAAAATTAGAGCAGAATTAAATGAAATTGAAAATAAAAGAATTATACAACAGATCGATAAATCGAAAAGTTGGTTTTTTGAAAAGGTCAATAAAATAGATAAACCTTTGGCTAACCTAACCAGGAAAAAAAGAGTAAAATCTCTAATTTCATCAATCAGAAATGACAAAGATGAAATAACAACAAACTCCTCAGAAATTCAAAAAATCCTTAATGAATATTACAAGAAACTTTATTCTCAGAAATATGAAAATCTGAAGGAAATGGACCAATACTTGGAAGCACAGCACCTTCCAAGACTTAGCCAGAATCAAGTGGAAATGTTGAACAGGCCTATATCAAGTTCTGAAATAGCATTGGCCATACACAATCTCCCTAAAATTAAAAGCCCGGAACCAGATGGCTTCATGTCAGAATTCTACTATACCTTTAAAGAGCAACTAGTACCTATATTACTCAACCTGTTCCAAAGTATAGAAAAAGAAGGAAGACTACCCAACACATTCTATGAAGTAAACATCACCCTGATCCCCAAACCAGGAAAAGACCCAACAAGAAAAGAAAATTATAGACCAGTATCACCAATGAATATGGATGCAAAAATTTTCAACAAGAGCCTAACAAACAGAATCCAGCAACACATCAAACAAATTATACATCATGACCAAGTCGGTTTTATCCCAGGGTCTCAAGGCTGGTTCAATATACATAAATCTATAAGTATAATTCAGCAAATTAAAAAACAAAGACCATATGATTCTCTCAATTGATGAAGAAAAAGCTTTTGATAATATCCAGCATCCCTTCATGATCAGAACACTTAAGAAAATTGGTATAGAAGGGACATTTCTTAAACTGATAGAGGCCATCTACAGCAAACCCACAGCTAATATCATATTGAATGGAGTTAAATTGAAATAATTTCCACTCAGATCAGAAACCAGACAAGGCTGCCCATTGTCTCCACTGCTCTTTAACATTGTAATGGAAGTTTTAGCCATCGCACAGGGAGGAAAAGGTGATAAAGTGTATCCATATAGGGTCAGAAGAGATAAAACTCTTTGCACATGATTTTATTGTATATCTGGAAAACACCAGGGATTCTACTACAAAACTCTTAGAAGTGATCAAGAAATACAGAAGCATCTTAGGTTACAAAATCAACATTCATAAATCGGTAGCCTTTATATATACCAACAATAGTCAAGCTGAAAAACAGTTAAGGACTCTATTCCATTCACAGTAGTGCCAAAGAAAATGAAATATTTGGGAGTTTATCTAACAAAGGACGTGAAAGATCTCTATAAAGAGAACTAGGAAACTCTAAGAAAATAAATAGCTAAAAATGTTAACAAATGGAAAAACATACCATGCTCGTGGCTGGGAAGAATCAACATTGTTAAAATGTCCATATTACCCAAAGCAATATACAATTTTAATGCAATCCCTATTAAAGCTCCTCTGTCATACTTTAAAGATCTTGAAAAAATAATACTTCATTTTATATGGAATCATAACAAACCTCGAATAGCCAAGACATTACTCAGAAATAAAAACAAAGCAGGAGGAATCATGCTACCAGACCTCAGACTAAACTATAAACCGATAGTGATCAAAACAGCATGGTACTTGGTCAAAAACAGAGTGGTAGCTGTATGGAACAGAAGAAAGAACCAAGAGATGAACCCAGCTACTTACCGTTATTTGATCTTTGACAAGCCATTTAAAACTATTCAGTGGGGAAAAGATTCCCTATTTAACAAATGGTGCTGGGTGAACTGGCTGGCAACCTGTAGAAGACTGAAACTGGACCCACACCTTTCACCATTAACTAAGATAGACTCTCACTGGATTAAAGATTTAAATGTAAGATATAAAACTATAAAAATACATGAAGAAAGTGCAGGGAAAACTCTTGAGGAAATTGGTCTGGGTGAGTATTTTATGAGGAGGACCCCCCCTGGCAATTGAAGCAGCTTCAAAAGTACACCTGATCAAAAAGCTTATGCACAGCCAAGAACACAGTAAGTAAAGCAAGCAGACAGCCCTCAGAATGGGAGAAGATATTTGCATGTTATGTCTCCGACAAAGGTTTAATAACCAGAATCCATAGAGAACTCAAACGTATAAGCAAGAAAAGAACAAGTGATCCCATCTCAGGCTGGGCAAGGGACTTGAAGAGAAACTTCTCTGAAGAAGACAGGCTTATGGCCTACAGACATATGAAAAAATGCTCATCTTTAATCATCAGAGAAATGCAAATCAAAACTACTTTCAGATATCATCTAACTCCAGTAAGATTAGCCCATATCACAAAATCCCAAGACCAGAGAGGTCGGCATGGATGTGGAGAAAAGGAAACACTTCTACACTGGTGGTGGGAATGCAAATTAATACATTCCATTTGGAAAGATGTTTGGAGAACACTTAGAGATCTAAAAATAGACCTGCCATTCAATACTATAATTCCTCTTCTAGGTATATACCCAGAAGACCAAAAATCACATTATAACAAAGATATTTGTACCAGAATGTTTGCTGGAGCCCAATTCATAATTGCTAAGTCATAGAAAAAGCCCAAGTGGCCAAGGATCCACAAATGGATTAATAAATTTTGGTATATGTACACCATAGAATATTATACAGCCTTAAAGAAAGATGAGACTTTACCTGTTTCATGTTTACATGGATGGAGCTGGAACATACTCTTCTTAGTAAAGTATCTCAAGAATGGAAGAAAAAGTATCCAATGTACTCAGCCCTACTATGAAACTAATTTATGGCTTTCATATGAAAACTGTAATCCATTTATAACCTAGGAATATGGGGAAGGGGGAGAAGAAGGGGAGGGAGGAGGGAGAATGAGTAGAGGGAGAGTAATTGGTGGGATCACACCTACGGTGCATTTTACAAGGGTACATGTGAAACTTAATAAATGTAGAATATAAATGTCTTAACACAATAACTAAGAAAATGCCAGGAAGGCTATGTTAACCAGTGTGATGAGAATATGTCAAATGGTATATAAAACCAATGTATGGTGCCCCATGATTGCATTAATGTACACAGATATGATTTAGTAAAAAAAGAAAAAAAAAGGAAAAAGAAAATGGGAAGAAAAACCAGCAGAGAGGCAGAAGTGGGATTATCGTGATTTGGTTGGCAGCTCATTCATAAGAAGGAAAGGTTGGAGATAGGAAGTAGTTAACGGTGACTTTTGTTGTTGTTGTTGTTGTTGTTATTGTTGTTGTTGGTTGAACAAGTGGGTGGTTGTGCTGGCAACTAAGATAAAGACCACAGGGAGAAGATTGCAAAGAACAGAGAGTCTTTGGGAAAGATCTCGGTCATGTTCCACATTGCTGTTCTTTAGCTTTCTTTGGTTATTATTTGATAACACACACACATAGAGTATTAGTCATTGATGCAAAGCAAAAATTAGTGATTTTAAACAATAAACACTTAACTTTTCTGAAAGTCAGGGTTCTGAGAATGACTTAGCCACTCAAGGTCTCTCTAGAGTTGTGAAGATACTTCCCAGGCTGCCATCATCTGAAGGCTTGACTGGGGCCAAAGGATTCACTTCCAAGATGGCCCATGCAAGTGGATGTCTGCTTACCCATAGAGTCTCCATGTGTAACTAATGCCTTCCAGAGTAAAGCAATACAAGTGCTGAAGAATGATTTAGAAAGCTGAAGGGTTTTGTATAAGTTAGACTCCTGAGTCATACCTTGTCACTTCCGCTTTATGTTATGTTAGAAGTGAAAGACACCAAAAAATGTGTGGACATATATTAAAACTAGCGCACATCACAGACAGGTGCATGTGTACATATATATGTGTATATATGCTTGTGTGTGTTTGTTTATTCAGTGCCTATACTCAATAAGTATTTTTAAAGGAAATAATTTTATTGCATGCAGAAGTTTTATTCTGTGTTTAATATATTTTAAACATATAATATATGGTATTAAGACCTACATATATCATATACTTTGCAGTCAGGCTGGCTTGGGTTTGAATCTCAGATCCAATCTGTGCAAACTTGGGCAAGTCATTTATCTGCTCCAAAGCTCAGTTTCATCATCTGTAAAGTGAGAATAATGGCACTCATATATCCCAGAATTGTTACGAGAATTAAAATAATCTAATATGTACACAGGATTTAGTCACTGCCTGGAACATAGTAATTATTATCTAACCGTCATTTATTGTTCGTATTGTGCATTTCTGAATGGAGTGGCTTTTCATATGCTCTCCATTTGTTTCCTGCTGCTGTTTACCCTGGGCCTGTGGTTGAGGCTTTATGGATTCAGACATTCAGGGATGAGCTATCACAGGGGCCTCTGAGTGTGAAAGGGGCTGTCCTTTCTGTTCTAGTAAAAGCACAGGGTAGCTGCCTGCTTTGTATTTGCGGTAGGAGTCCAGGAAGAATGAAGCCTGACGTCATCCAGGCTTGGCCATAGACATGATTAATTGGCTGTCCATTCCAAGAATCCACAGTTCTTCCCGTAGATACCAGATTACAGTGACTTGTTAGACAAAATTTCTTCCCAAAGCCTGTTTGAATTACAGCTCTAATGTCATAAGCCTTATTCATGTGAACATGATTTTTTTCCCCATGCTTTCTTTTCCCAGGAGTCAGTGAGTTATTTAGGTGCATTTAATACAGAGGAAATGAACAAAAAGATGGTTTTCCTCCTTTGTGAAAGTGATTTTCAAATTTTTTTTTTTTTTTTTTTACCTTTAGAAGAGACAACCTCTTCAATCGACCCACAGAGTTAAGATTTTCAGGAAAATATAGATGGGCTTGTTTTCATGTTCAGGTAAGGATGATTAATGGGTTCACCACAATTATAGCTGGATTTCACTATAAATGAAATGAACTCGCTCTTGCAAAGTTCACTGTGTATATTCTGAGTGCCGCACCTCACAGACCAGGGGCAGTTTCTTTTCTGTTCCTGCCTCATGCTGCAGCTACTGCTTGTGTTTCCTGCACTCTCTCATGACATTCAAAGTGCATCTAGAATGCTAAGATTATCTCAGAAAATAATTATTTTTGAGGCATCACATGAATAATAGGACAGTGAGAAAAAAGGAATGCAATGTTCTGGGACTTTTTAACCCCCATGGCATCCAACTGTAGAAATTTTTCTTTTATATTCATCAGTGTAATCTTTATACCAAGCCCATCCTCTTAAGGGAAAAGTTTCTTCTGGTGCTTTAAGAGTGGATGAAAAGCTGTGTGTAAGTGTCAGACAGCATTGTTAATTGAGGTGGGCGAGTGACTGGCACCTGCTAGCAGGGCCTCTGCATCTCCTCAATCTCTCCTACCCAAGGGACTTGAGGGCCCTGAGGCCACTCAAGTTGGACCATGTGGGCAGGATATTCATGGAGAAAATGTTGGGCATATAGTGTCCCCCTGAGCTCAGATCAATATTCTGAACCAAAGATCTCCTAAGCACCATTAGTGACAGTAAATTTTTTGAAATTCTCCCCTGCCAATTCCACCCCACTCCCAAATAATTCTTAGCATAACCATGTCTGTGATGGGAGACAAGATGTGTGTGGGGGGGTGGGGGCTGAGAGGTGAAAGAACCTGCAGCACGAGAGATAACTCACAGCTGAGACTTTGGGGAATTGAGGCTGTTTCTGTGCATTGATTCACTATAGGCTGAATACGTAATATGGCAGGGGCAGAAAAACTCCAGCAGCACTGTCTGAAAGTCCTGACTAAGTCTGAAAATGAAATCAGCCTAAGATCAACTATGTTAACAATTTTTTAAGTGCACAATATGTTATGTTAAACATGTAACATAACAGGGAGAAGTGTGATACAAGTTTCATGTAGCACAGGAGCTATCATAGAGAAATGAAGATTTGAGTAAGTACAGCCAGTTACTTATATACAGGGTTGAGAACGCTTATTGTGATATGGAGAAGTTTAACAGATGAGAGTTATTCTATTAAGGTCTGTATAGTATTCTCTTGGTCTCAACTTTTCATTCTTGACAGATTTCGATTTTCATAATTATGTAAATGTTTTTTATGCATTTTCAAGTTTTAGAATCATTTTATAAAGGAAGCATTAATGTCTCAATTATGGACTAAGTAGAGACTATGAAAACACTGTCAAAATTACCCAATTAAAAGAAAAACTACAGTTAGCAGAAGTTGGGAAGTGTCAGGGAAGATAATAAGATGAGGATCTTACAAAACATTGAATAAAAAAAATGCAATTAATAAAAACAGAAAAGTAAGGTTTAGGCATGTTATTTATAATTATAATGGTAACCAAGAAAGAAAAAAACCTGGAGATGTGACTATTGAGAGAGGAAGCAGTGGAGGAACACGTGCAGAAGTGGAGGTAGAAATTCCCACCAACGGAATAGGAAGTCTACCAGTAATTCCTGAAGCAGAAAAACCCAGAAGTCACATATTATTTAGCCACGTGGAAGTAACAGAAAAACTTTAAATCTAAATGGTTAAAGGTGGTTCTCAAGGGGACATGAATAGCTTAAGGGTGGGTTGGAAGAAGGCAGGGAACTGCTGCATTTCACTGTTGAAAAACTGTTTATGGATAGTCTGTAATAACATGGAAAATATTTTTAATTTAAGTGGGAAGACTGGTGAACAACAAATTGTATACACAGAAATTTCACGATTATATAAAAATGAAAAAAAAAAAAAAAACCCAAACAGAAAGCTTTTTTTTGTTTGCATGGGAAAAGGCTTAGAAGGAGACATGCCAAATTACCTACGGCCTACGGCCCTGGGTGGGGGAAACAGGGATCATTTTATTTTTGTCACAACTTTCTTCATTTCCATATTTTCCCAATTTTTCTGTAGCAAACATGCACCGTTTTTATAACGCCAAGATAAATTACACATCAAAAGACCTGAATGGAAGCCCTTCGGTGCAGTTTGCTATGCCCTCTGTGTTGGAGGTTATTAAACAGGAAAGGGGAAGTTTGGCTGAAGTCAGAGTGATGGGATTTTAGTCTCTCTTCTGCGGGAGGGAAAGGCTAGTACTTGGTGATGCCCTAGATTCCTTTTTTCTTTGGCAATTTGCTTTGTACTAAGAAAAAACTTCCCATTCTTTTATTTCCATTTTATTTTATTTTTTAGCAGCTAGCTTTATGTATAATCAATATACAAAACCCCTGCACATAATTAACGTATACAATTTGATGAGTTTGGGCACACGCATACACCCGTGAACTGTCACCACATCAAGGCATAGACACGTCTATCACAGTGTTACTGGAACTTCTCTCTTCAGTAGGTCCTTGCTCTCTCAGATCAGTGGTAAGATAGGATTTTCTTAGAAAAGAATACAGAAGAAGAAAAAAGCACCAGAGCTTCTGGCAGGGAGAAGACCAAGTGGGGAGTCTCTAGGTGGGCTCTTTGTCTAAGGGTTTTAGGTCTTGAGAATTACACTTGGCCAGGACTTGGCAGATGGAAACACGATTTCAACATTAATGAGTGTTATCAACAAATGAATTAATGCAGTCCTTCCAGCTCAGGGCAAAAGGTCAGGGTGTTCCTTTCATGAAATTACGCAAGCCTAGGACAACTGGGGTCCCCTGTCCAGCCTTCAGTGGGGAAAGCCTGTATCAATATCACCTTCAAATTTTCCTTGTGACCTTTATCTTTTTTTTTTTTTAATCTTTATGGTAAAAATACCATACGTAGAATCAAAATAGGCAAACTCGAAAAGCAGAAAATAAAGTGGTGGCTATTAGCATCGGGGGGAGAAGAAATGGGTAGTTATTGTTTAATTGGTAGAGAGTTTCAATCATGTAAGACAGGTAAGTTGTAGAGATCTGCTGTACAATTTGGTGCTTGCAGTTAATAATACTGTATTGTATACTTAAAAAATTGTTAACAGGCTTGATTTTATGTTAAGTGTTCTGACCACAACTCCTCATTCTTGGTCACCATGGTCCCCTGTCCTTGCACCTGTGTCAGTTGGAGTTCCAGATAGAATGGAGAGAAATGAGTTTTGGAGTCACCAGGCAGCCACTTACTAGTTGTGTGCCCTGGAGCAAATCACCTTTAGCACAACACCTTTGTTGTAAAGAAAGAATCTCTCTGAACCTACTTCCTTCTTGCTTTAAAGGGTTGGAGATAATGACAACTACTCCCAGAGTTACTGAGAGGAGGAGAGAAACTCGATGTTAAGGAACATAGCATAATGTGTGACATGTGACAGGTACTTGTGAAAGGAAGTTGTCATAGCTGCCAACCTTTCCCATGTTTATAAAGCCTTGCACTGAGATACATGCTTTATATTCATTATTTCATTTCATCTTCCAGTCAGGGAAGCATTTCTAGCAGGTTGGGAAAGAGCACAAGCTCTGAGCCAGCCAGTTGGCCACTGTCTAGCTGTGTACCTGGGCAAGTTACGCAACCTCTCAAAACTATTTTTTTCCTCATCTGTCAAATGAGGATGTCAATGGGACACCCACCTCAAAGATGGTTGTGAAGATTAAATAAGTTACTGGATGTAAACTGGGTAGAGTAGTGCCTGCTACAGGGTATGGTTAGCTATTATCATTTTTGTTTTACAGATGAGGTCACTGAAGTTGAAAGTCGTTGGATAGTTTTCCTGTGGAGGAAGGCCACACATTTAGGAGTACAGACACAAACCCAGGCGATTAGGTACCAGCACTCCCACTTTCCTGATCATCTTGCTATTGGCTTTCTCCTTGGTCAACTATTTAGCTTGAGTGCATATTGATTAAAAGGCCCAAGATAAACTGTATGCCTCCTAAATATTGTATCTGCAGGTCAAAGTAAATAAAATCTGGTAGATGGTGTCATTAGAACAACAAAAAGAACCTAGAAATCCTCAGATGCCCAATTCTGTGGCCATGCTGAAGATGTGGGGTGGTGGGAAGGACTCCTCACAGGGCCAGCAGAGCCTGGGCGTGGAACAATTTGCCAACCAGAGTCTGGATGGCTTGTTGGTAGCTTGAGACATGAAGGAAGAGGGGCTAACGCCTTTGGATTGCAAATTGTGAAGCAGAAAAGAAACAGGGTGGCAAAAGTTTTCTGAAGCCTGTCCAGAGTGATTTATTGGAACTGGAGTTTCATTATTTCTTCCTGTCTAGGGGATTCTGTTTGTACGTTTCTGCTGGCCTCTTTCCCTGGGAAGGCAGCTCAGAGCGTGATCCCTCCTTGTTCTTTGCCAGGTCCCCATGCATAAGTACACCTCCAGGTCAGACTTAAACTCATGAGCCTACACTTGCTGAGTGCTGATATGTTACAGGCAGCAATAAAAATGGGGACAACTCCTAATACTTTAAGCCTATACCATGTTGCAGGCAAACTTTACTGAATCTAAGACAACATCAATAACTTATACTTTTATTTTATGCACCTCTAAGAAAAAAAAAAAACTTTATTTAACCCTTCAACAATTTAAGATGAACCAACAATTGTAAGCCACATTCCAGGCTTAGTGATGATGTAATGTTGGCTCATTTGTTCCACAAAGCAAGTATTAATATATATACCCTTTAAGAATAGAAAACTAGTTCAGAGATATTTAATAACCTGTTCAAAATTATTCAGTTAGTCAGAGAGAGACGCAAAGTTTCAACCTAAGAAGCCTGATGCCAGCTCTTATACCTCCAGCGACCTGCGAGTTAACTGTTCTTCATGCACATAGGCAGGAGGCCTTATGGTGCCTTCTTACTCCCATCCCCTGAAATCCCAGCTTCAAACATGACAGCTTCCTGTTCCTAACTCTGTAGCTGGCTCCATGGGCCAGCAGAGCTTCAGAGGTCAGAATATCCTCCTTGGATCTTTTCTGTACCAGAATTAACTGTTTGCAAACAACCTAAACTAACAACAGCCTACTCAGCAGAAGGGAGCTTGCTGTTGAGAAAGGGCACAGTTTGCAGAATGGACAGGGGAGTGGGGCCAGGCCAACACAGGAGTCTAGAGGTAGGAAGTCTTCAAACATCTCTGTGAAGGGATCTATATTAGATGGGGGAGTGGGGCGAGGCCAACACAGGAGTCTAGAGGTAGGAAGTCTTCAAACATCTCTGTGAAGGGATCTATATTAGATGGGGGAGTGGGGCGAGGCCAACACAGGAGTCTAGAGGTAGGAAGTCTTCAAACATTCTCTGTGAAGGGATCTATATTGGACGGAGGAGTGGGGCCAGGCCAACCCAGGAGTCTAGACGTAGGAAGTCTTCAAACATCTCTGTGAAGGTATCTATTTTGGACAGGGGAAGTGGGGCTAGGCCAACACAGGAGTCTAGACGTAGGAAGTCTTCAAGGCATCTATATTGGATGGGGGTGTGGGGCCAGGCATCTATATTGGATAGGGGAGTGGGGCGAGGCCAACACAGGAGTCTAGAGGTAGGAAGTCTTCAAACATCTCTGTGAAGGCATCTATATTGGACGGGGGAGTGGGGCGAGGTCAACACAGGAGTCTAGACGTAGGAAGTCTTCAAACATCTCTGTGAAGGTATCTGTTTTGGACAGGGGAAGTGGGGCCAGGCCAACACAGGCATCTAGACGTAGGAAGTCTTCAAACATCTCTGTGAAGGCATCCATATTAACCATTTCTGATTAGTTTTCTGACTTTTGGATATTTTTTGTCATGAAGTTCACATTTCAGGACAGACAACCCAGTTGGGGATGCTCATCAGTAGGCCCCAGTACCACACCCCGTGGGAGTTCCTCCTCTCAGGCAAGGAGTACAGGCTTTGGGATTAATCTGCCTGCTCTCTGGGTGACTTTGGCATTGGTTTAATCCTTCTGTACTTCAGTGCCTTTGTCTGTAAACCAGAGATCACAATAGATCTGCCCCACAGGGCTGGTGGACAGGGATGAATGCCTGAGACCAAGTCTCATGGCTGTATGTAGTGAGGGTTTAACCCATGCCGGCCACCTTGTGTCCCTTCCTGTGTCCAGCGTTGAAGTACATGACTGTCACAGAAACTTCCTGACTCTTAGAACTTCACAAATCATTTTGTTCCAGAAACACCTGGAATCTCTAAAATCAGAAATGACTCATGTTTGATTTTTGTCAGCTCCTACTTAGAAGCAAAAAAACTACAAATGCTCAAGTTATTTGTCTTAAGTATGTACTATCTGATGTTGGTATGCAAATGGATAATTGTAAAAGCCATTTCACAAATGCCTTATTTTATCTGATCTACCATTAACATTTTCATACTCTGTGCCCGCACTGTGGTAGTATCTGTGATAGAAGGTGACAAGGTCAGTATCATTTATGGGTCTATGAGTTAATAGTTTGGGTTTTCCAACCTCAGAATTACAAGCATTTTTTTCAATTGTTTGTTGTGTGTGTTTCTGAGGGGGCTACCCTCTGCATTGGATGCCAGTAGAATATACCTGTCTTCCTAGTGATGAAAACCAAAAATGCTTCCAGACATTTCTAAATGTCCCCTGGGGACAATGTTGTCCCAAGTTAAGAACCTCTATGCTGAATCAATATGCTGGGAAACTGGCCATTTCTGTCTCTCTGTTCATCCTTCAGTTCTCAGGGTCTAGAAGAGTACCCGGCAGATAGAAGGTGCCTTGTACTTGCAAAATGATCAAATACACCCCGATCAAGGTAGTCTTTGCTAAAAACAAAAGAAGTACCCTGGTGCAGCGGCTCATGCCTGTAATCTTATCATTCAGAGAGGCGAGATCAGTTATGGCCAGGGATTCAAGGTGAGACGGAGTGACAGCAAGACCCTGCTTTTATAAATTTAAAAATAGATATAGTGGTGTGCACCTGTAGTCCTTGCTACTAAGGAGGCTTAGGCAGAATAACCTGTCCAGCCCAGTAGTTCAAGGTTGTAGTGAGCTATGATAACATCACTGCCATCTATCTTCTGCAACAAAGGGAGACTCTGTCTCAAAACAAACAAACAAACAAACAAACAACAAAAACAATACCATCAAAGAACCCACTTAGAATCCCTATTGCCTCCAAAATCAAACCCAAGCTCTTCAGCTGACACCCCACCCTCGGCAGTGTGGGTCCCAGTGTACCTTCTCACTCAGTCTTATGTTCCCGGGTTCTTCAGCTCACACCCTTCCCTCTCCAGTGTGGGTCCCAGTGTACCTTCTCACTCAGTCTTATGTTCCCGAGTTCTTCAGCTGACACCCCGCCCTCTGCAGTGTGGGTCCCTGTGTACCTTCTCACCCAGTCTTATGTTACCCAGTGCTTCAGCTGACACCCCGCCCTCTGCAGTGTGGGTCCCTGTGTACCTTCTCACTCAGTCTTATGTTCCCGAGTTCTTCAGCTGACACCACACCTTCTGCAGTGTGGGTCCCTGTGTACCTTCTCACTCAGTCTTAAATTCCTGAGTTCTTCAGCTGACACCCCACCCTGTGCAGTGTGGGTCCATGTGTACCTTCTCCCTCAGTCTTACCTTCCCGAGTTCTTCAGCTGACACCACACCCTCTGCAGTGTGGGTCCCTGTGTACCTTCTCACTCAGTCTTAAATTCCTGAGTTCTTCAGCTGACACCCCACCCTGTGCAGTGTGGGTCCATGTGTACCTTCTCCCTCAGTCTTACCTTCCCGAGTTCTTCAGCTGACACCACACCCTCTGCAGTGTGGGTCCCTGTGTACCTTCTCACTCAGTCTTAAATTCCCGAGTTCTTCAGCTGACACCCCACCCTCTGCATTGTGGGTCCCTGTGTACCTTCTCACTCAGTCTTATGTTCCCGAGTTCTTCTTCTGACACCACGCCTGCTGCAGTGTGGGTCCCTGTGTACCTTCTCACTCAGTCTTAAATTCCCGAGTTCTTCAGCTGACACCCCACCCTGTGCAGTGTGGGTCCATGTGTACCTTCTCCCTCAGTCTTACCTTCCCGAGTTCTTCAGCTGACATCCCGCCCTCTGCAGTGTGGGTCCTTGTGTACCTTCTCACTCAGTCTTACCTTCCCGAGTTCTTCAGCTGACACCACACCTTCTGCAGTGTGGGTCCCTGTGTACCTTCTCACTCAGTCTTACCTTCCCGAGTTCTTCAGCTGACACCACACCCTCTGCAGTGTGGGTCCCTGTGTACCTTCTCACTCAGCCTTATGTTCCCGAGATCTTCAGTTGACACCCCACCCTCTGCATTGTGGTTCCCTGTGTACCTTCCCATTCAGTCTTATGTTCCCGAGTTCTTCAGCTGACACCCCACCCTGTGCAGTGTGGGTCCCTGTGTACCTTCTCACTCAGTCTTACGTTCCCGAGTTCTTCAGCTGACACCACACCCTCTGCAGTGTGGGTCCCTGTGTACCTTCTCACTCAGTCTTACGTTCCCGAGTTCTTCAGCTGACACCACACCCTCTGCAGTGTGGGTCCCTGTGTACCTTCTCACTCAGTCTTACCTTCCCGAGTTCTTCAGCTGACACCCCACCCTGTGCAGTGTGGGTCCCTGTGTACCTTCTCACTCAGCCTTATGTTCCCGAGATCTTCAGTTGACACCCCACCCTCTGCATTGTGGTTCCCTGTGTACCTTCCCATTCAGTCTTATGTTCCCGAGTTCTTCAGCTGACACCCCACCCTGTGCAGTGTGGGTCCCTGTGTACCTTCTCACTCAGTCTTACGTTCCCGAGTTCTTCAGCTGACACCACACCCTCTGCAGTGTGGGTCCCTGTGTACCTTCTCACTCAGTCTTACCTTCCCGAGTTCTACAGCTGACACCCCACCCTCTGCAGTGTGGGTCCCTGTGTACCTTCCCATTCAGTCTTACGTTCCCGAGTTCTTCAGCTGACACCCCACCCTGTGCAGTGTGGGTCCCTGTGTACCTTCTCACTCAGTCTTATGTTCCCGAGTTCTTCAGCTGACACCACACCTTCTGCAGTGTGGGTCCCTGTGTACCTTCTCCCTCAGTCTTAAATTCCCGAGTTCTTCAGCTGACACCACACCCTCTGCAGTGTGGGTCCCTGTGTACCTTCCCATTCAGTCTTACGTTCCCGAGTTCTTCAGCTGACACCACACCCTCTGCAGTGTGGGTCCCTGTGTACCTTCCCATTCAGTCTTATGTTCCCGAGTTCTTCTTCTGACACCACGCCCGCTGCAGTGTGGGTCCCTGTGTACCTTCTCACTCTGTCTTAAATTCCCGAGTTCTTCAGCTGACACCCCACCCTCTGCATTGTGGGTTCCTGTGTACCTTCCCATTCAGTTTTATGTTACCCTTTGCGTCAGCTGACACCCCGCCCTCTGCAGTGTGGGTCTCTGTGTACCTTCTCACTCAGTCTTATGTTACCCTTTGCGTCTTCTGACACCACACCCTCTGCAGTCTTGGTCCCTGTGTACCTTCTCACTTAGTCTTATATTCCCACTTGGACTCAAATGGTCCCCATGGAGTCATTTCACCGCATTTGTTTTCGCAAAATAGACTCAACTGCTCAGCGAGAAAGCACACCAGTCAGCTGCACTTCCCCTGCCCTGGGAGACCCTTCAGAAGCACTCTCAAATATTTTAGTCGTCAAAGTGACACTGTGAAGTAAACCCCACATGAATAAGAGATGATAACGCTTTATTGCACAAGAAAAAAGCTGACTCTTTTCCTTGCCTGACACAGATTTGAAATGGCACAGCTGAGGCTGTTCTGGGAAAAGCCCTATTTGAAGAGAGCCTCCTGCCTTTTGTTTGCCCCTCTCTGCCATCCTGGGATGGGAGTATGTGGTGGGGGACCTGGGACAATACTCCGGATCTGATTTAATTTTTTGTATCTGCCCACAACATGCAGTTTGAATTTGTAGAAGGAGAGCTGAGGATGCTCTCTTGCCTGTGGCTCCTTTCTGGTCCTTCTAGATCCCACATAAGTATTTCTAGGGTCTGCAGTGATGAGATGCGAACAGAAACGAAAAAAAGAAGAAAAGCCAAGGAATGGAATGCATTTGGGTTTTCCAGCAGGGATGGTTTTTGTTTAAACTTTAGTTTTTTATAATTATTTTGATATTTTAATTTGAAGCCAGGCCAGGAAAGAGGAAATTTTGCAGTTGTAATAGTTTCTCATCCTGTTAAGATAAAGCTTTAAAGTGAAATGTTGGGTTAGAAAGGAGGCAGAACGGCAACAGGCTCAGAGGGGTCCAGAGACCCAGGTTCCAATTCAGGTTTCTCTCTTGGTCGCTGGGTGACCTCAGGCACCGTAGCTCACCTTTCTGAGCCTTGGTTTCCTTACCATTAGTTGCTGGGGAGACGTACAAGAAATAATCCATGTCCAGTGCTTAGGACCATCCCGATAGCCACATACAAAGGTAAACTGCCGTCTGTGGTTCTGTTGCTGTTATAGTTACTGGTGCTGTGTCTTCTCTGGACAGTGCTTTCCTCTGAAGACCAGCTCTTATCCCTGGAACAAGCAGAGCAATGTCAAATCTGAAGTTCCAGCTTTTATCCATTGTTCTTCAAGGGCGGCTGACAAGCTGGGTGGGACAGGATTTGGGCAGGGTTGTTATTTGGCAAAAGCACTGAAAAAGTTTTCACTTACAGCGGGACTCATTCTGAGGCCATCCCTTTCTGGACCTGCAGCTCACCATTTATTTGAGGGTACAATTTGAATATCTCTAAACTATCTTCATTCTTTGATTTGCTAGCCAGGTGCTAGCCTGGTTCAGTGAAGCTGTGTACAAAGCTGGAAATATTGTGTCACCTGTCATAGTAGCCATCAACCAAATCGATGTATTGAGACTTAGAATGTAGCTAGTACAACTGAGAAACTGAATTTTTTACTTCATTTAATTTTAATAAACTTAAATTCAAATACAAATAGCTCATGTGGCTAGTGGTCATCATATTGAACAACAGAATTCCGAGATTCTGGGAACCCATAATGAAGATTCTAAATGGAACCACAACTCCTACATTTTGGCCAGTTCCATCCATGCACATGTGGCATTAAGAAGATGTGTCAAGAGCAACTGTAACACCCACAGACTCTAACGTCTGTCAGGTCAAGGATCAAGTCTGCCTTTTTATGGCTTTCTCTCTAGGGTCTTGCAGTGTGTGGCACACAGCTGGTGATCAATAACATGTCACAGAATGAATGGATGATTTTTATCTAGGAATTTATTTTATTTTTTTTTCTTATTATAGGCTTGTAATTTCTTTAAGAGAAAATAAATCTGGCAGCATTTACATTGTGGTATCTAGCATTCAGCTGTTAAAATGCAGCTACCTTTGGAAAGATATTGCAATAAAGCCATTATTAGCATCCTAACTGAGTAATCTCTGAAATTCCTGGAAATCTGAAAGTGGTGCAAAGAAAGACAATCAGATCACAGAAGGAAGGGGAAGTCTAAAATGTAACAAGTCTGTGTATGTCATAATATATTTGTTTCTTTGTTCCTTACGTATTTAGGTATGTCTAGTTAAGGATCTCAGAGTATGTTTTTGTATGGATCTGTGTGCAATTTACAGGTGGAATTTATGCATTGATAGAGAACTAAGCTCCATGTGACAGAACTAGTAAGAACAGTCATAGTTACAATAACCTCCACCAATTAATAGCTAATGTGACCCTTGAGCAGACACTTAATCTTTTGGAATTCTCTAGCTGTGAATGGGGATAATAATAGGAATTACATCTAAGGATTTGTGGTAATTAAATAAAATATTTTTAAAGTACTTAACATAACACCTGACATATAATAGGTGCTCAACAAATGCTTGCTAAACAGTCTAACAGAATTGTGATTATATATTGTACGTGACTACATATTAGATATATGTCTTAGTAATTATATCAAATGCATTATACTTCTTTAATTCTCATAATATTTCCAGCTAGTATGTTATTCTTATTTTATAGATTTGGGAATGACCTCAAAGTAGCTGAGTACCTTAACTGAGTTCAGTCAACCAGATCAGCAAATTAGCCAGTGTTGAAGAATAGTAGTAATGATCGTACAGTGATCTAATAGAAAAAGATAATTGGAAATGAGCACAGATTGAACTTCAAATGTACAGCCTTTCCTAATACTGCTAAGGGCCCTGGAGCTGAAAAAAGCCCTCAGTAGCCAGACATCTGCATAATGGCTTCCCATCCTCTTCTCTCTCAGCAGTTAATTCAGCAAGCTGAATGTGGCTCCAGGCTCAAAACCAGTTAGAGCCCTCTGGGTGTAGGTAGTGCATGATGCCCCATGATCATATCAATGTACACAGCTATGATTTAATAAAAAAAAAGAAAAAGAAAAAGAAAAAAGGGTGTAGGAGGGTAAGTGGGGAATGTCTGTTTTCTTCTTTTTTGCATGTGAAACCCAGACTGTATGGAAAATGAAGTTAGTAGAGGTACCAAGGTGGCTACTCAAGGCTATATGAAATGTCAAGGGCTGAGATAGAACATCTCAGGTCAGATAATAAGGAAATAGTAGCAGCTGGCTCTGTAGATGGGTATTGCTCACCCACTCCTGTACCCTGCACCCTGCAGCCATCCTAACGATGTGGGTGGTTGCACAGTTGTGTTTAGAGAAGGGGCACAATTGGGTGGGGAAATATTATCATCATGTTGGAGCTGTCAAATCTTTGTGAAACCTTCCCCCACTGCATCAAACTTGGCCTGCAAAGTTGTTCAACTCCTGTGTCAAGGTTGTGGGAGATATCCCCAGCCAATAAAACCAGGATGCTGCCAGTCAGACTGTGACCCTGGACTACAACTACGAGATGTGGGCATCCAGGCAGGTTCCCACTGGAGGAATCCTCTCATGGCCCCAGGATCTTCTTACTCCATTTGCTTAAGAATCAGGTTGTTTTGGTTCAAATCCCAGCTCAGAGACCTTAATAAAGTTATTCACTTCCTTTCTCCTTTCTAACAGGGGGTGATAATGTTGATGTCGATGTGCAGTTAAAGAAGACAATCTATGGAAGACATGTGAGACAGTGCCTAGCACAAAATAATGGTTCAACAAATGCTGGTTCTTTTTATTACCACTCCATGTATACAAACACCCTTTTGGAAATGAACTACCGTAATGTGTTTCATGACCAGGAGTCAGATACGATGTACGATCACAATGCCTGTACCCACAGCTGAGCCAACAGATGCATTTTACCTCTCATGTTTCTTAAGGGGCAGAACCCCTGGTGATTGAGTAGGAGTCCACTAGTGTGGTGCTCATCTCTGGATCAGAATCGATCACCCTTTCATCCATAAATCTGTGTCGTCTTAGCATCTTCCTTGCTCCACTGGCTGAACCAGCTGGCTTTGGGCGTTTCTGTAGTTCAAGAGCTGGTGAAGAGTCACCTGCAGGATCTCAGTGGCATTTCTGTCCCTTCTTTTGCCACTTCTGATTGTCAGCCTGAAGAAAAAAGGAGAAACAGCCGAAGCTCTAGATTTAGGCAGACAGGCCAAATCCTGGCCCTCTACTCACTGGCTGGGTGATATTAGTCAAGGAACATCATCTCTATGAACCACAGGGCATTAAAGGGGAAACAGTGTTTATCTGTCTAGTAAAGTGAATGTCAGCTACATTATTAGCCAATGTTTTCTGGTTATAAAAACAGAATCTGGTTCCAAATTACTTAAACAAAATGAATTAATTGGAAAACTAAAGAGTAGCCTCGAGAATGGTAGAAAGCAGGAAGTACAAACTGTCTATTCATTTGGTTTGTGCAACCAACCTCTTGATGGTTATGTTAGAGTTCTCCAGAGAAACAGAAAAGATAGGATATATTTATATTGATATGAATTACAGAAATTGGTTCATGAAATCATGGTGACTGAAAAGTTCCATGATTTTCTGCCTGCTGCCTGTAGACCCAGGAGAGCCAGTGACATAGTTCCCCTCTGAATCCCCAGACCCAGGAGAGCTGATAATGTAAGTACAGGAAGGGAAAGATGTCCCAGTTCAAAAACAGTCAAGCAAAGAGGGGAAATTCTCTCTCATCTAGTCCTGTTTTTTTCTTAATTGGACTCACCCACAGTAGAGAGGGCCATCTGCTTTATTCAGTCTACCCATTCAAATATTAATCTTATCTCCTTGTTTGTATAGTGGTGAGTAAAAAAAAAGAAAAAGCAAACAAAGATTAACCTTATCCAGAAAGACCTTCATAGACACACCAAGAATAATGTTTGATTATTTTTATGTGGGCACTCTGTGGCACAGTCAAGTTGACACATAAATTAACCATCACAGGAGTCTCTTGTAGGTGCCAATGTTGAAATAAATAAACCTCAATGTTCCCGCTGTCCTGGCATCCCTTCACTTAGGAGTCAAATTCCCAGCAAAGAGAGTCCATGTCTGATATTGGTCGTGTCCCTCTCCCTGATGTACTGGGGTGGTGAGAAAAGTGATCTGGTTGCAGCAAGGAGCACACAGAAAGTGTTCTGCACACAGATAGCTACTGTTATGATTTCTGTTTCTCTCCTCTCTGTGCCTTATTGTCAGTAACTCAGCAAATCATCTCAGAATGTCTTAGTGACTTAGTGATCCTGAAAACAACCTCCTCTATCCACCAGCAAAATCTGCTTTTCCCCCAGTAACAACCTATTAATTTAGGTGTTAAATAATATGATAACACTTATTTCAGTTCTTGCCATAGTGTTTACCAGTTTTTAAAAGTTTTGCCTTCAGGAAACATGAGGTATGAGCTGCAGATTACTCTTCCTAATACACCAAGCCAGACTCTTACCAGCCCCTCCCCTTGCCCACTGCTCTAGAGGTGTGAACAGGTCCTCATTTGGGAAGGAGAAGGCCTGGGGCCAGGGCCTGGCATGGGTGGGACCTCTTGCATAGGGTGCAGCCTATATCAGAGGCATAGCTCTGGGCTTTCTCTGGGCCTCAAAGTTACAGTTTAATATTTATATCATTTTTGAAGGGGGATATCCAAGATTACAAATCTGACAAAACATTGACAACTACAATCTATAGAGAGCTCAAATTAATCAATAGAAACAGAGTAAACAATCTCATCTATTACTGGGCAAGAGACATGACCAGAGTCTTCTCTGAAGAAGATAGATGAATGGTCAATAAACATATGAAAAAATACTCATTGTCCTTAATCATCAAAGAAATGCAAATCAAAACCACCCTGAGATATTACCTAATCCTAGTGAGAATTGCCCACATCACAAAGTTCCAAAGCTGCAGATGCTGGTGCAGATGTGGAGAGAAGGGAACACTTCTATACTGCTTACGGGATTGCAAACTAATACAGCCTCTTTGGAAAGAAGTATGAGAATCCTCAAAGAACTCAAAATAGACCTTCCGAGGCCTGGTGCAGTGGCTCACACCTGTAATCTTAACACTCTGGGAAGCCGAGGTGGGTGGTGCTAGAGCAAACTGAGTAAGAGCAAGAGCCTATCTCTAAAAATAGCTAAGCATTGTGGTGGGCACCTATAGTCCCAGCTACTTGGGAGCCTGAGGCAAGAGGATCACTTAAGCCCATGAGTTTGAGGTTGCTGTGAGCTATTGTGTCACAACACTCTGCAGAGGCTGACAAAGTAAGAATTTATCTCAAAAGAAAAAAAAAATACACCTTCTATTTGATCCTGCAATCCCATTACTAGGCATCTATCTAGAAGAAAAAAATTATTATTTTATCATAAGGACAGTTGCTCTAGATTGTTTATTGCAGCTCCATTTACAATCACCAAGATGTAGAACCAACCAAAATGCCCATTAACCTATGATAGGATTAATAAACTGGTATATGTATACCATGGAATACTATTCATCCATAAAAAGATGGAGATTTTATATCTTTTCTATTATCCTGGATAGAGTTGGAGAGCATTTCTCTTTACTAAAGTATCACAAGAATGGAAAAGCAAGTATTCAATGTACTCAATACTATGAGTACTCAATACTATATGAAGCAGGTAGATGAACCAATATATGCCCACACAAAAGAAAAACTCAATTTAGTTCAAGTTGGGAACATGGAGGAGGAAGAAGGGGGATTGGTGTGCTCCGACCTAATAGGACAATGTAAGAGTGTGTGGCACACCTCCTGGGTGAAGGGCACAGTTACAATAGGAACCTTCCTCAACAATCACAAACATTGTGACCTAGTTACTTTTTTCTTAAATTACCTGAAAAAAATATATATTATAAATTTATATATACATATTATTTGGGGATTCACTGAGGATACAAGAAACCAGGTTAAACACACCAAGATGCCCTCCTCTCCCCCTTTCCTCTCTCTGCTCTTCCTTCTCCCACCCTCACCCTCCTTCTCACTCTCTGCTCTTCCTTTCCCCCACTCCCTTCCCTCCCTCTCTCTCTCTCTGCTCTCCCCTTCCCCCACTCGACATGTATGAGGTCATTAATTGTCCTCATATCAAAATTGAGTACATAGGATTCATGCTTCTCCATTCTTGTGAAGTTTTACTAAGAATAATGTCTTCCACTTCCATCCAGGTTAATATGAAGGATGTAAAGTCTCCATTTTTATAATGGCTGAATAGTATTCCATGGTATACATATACCACAGCTTGTTAACCCATTCCTGGGTTGGTGGGCATTTAGGCTGTTTCCACATTTGGGCGATTGTAAATTGAGCTGCAATAAACAGTCTAGTACAAGTGTCCTTATGATAAAAGGATTTTTTTCCTTCTGGGTAGATGCCAGTAATGGGATTGCAGGATCAAATGGGAGGTCTAGCTTGAGTGCTTTGAGGGTTCTCCATACTTCCTTCCAAAAAAGGTTGTATTAGTTTGCAGTCCCACCAGCAGTGTAAAAGTGTTCCTTTCTCTCCACATCCACGCCAGTATCTGCAGTTTTGAGATTTTGTGATGTGAGCCATGCTTGCTGGGGTTAGATGATATCTCAGGGTGGTTTTGATTTGCATTTCTCTAATAATTAGGGATGAGGAGCATTTTTTCATATGTTTGCTAGCCACTCGTCTATCTTCTTCAGAGAAGGTTCTATTCATCTCTCTTACCTGTTGATATATTGATATTGTTGGCTTTTTCCATGTTGATTAATGTGAGTTCTCTATAGATTCTAGTTATCAAGCTTTTGTCTGATTCAAAATATGCAAATGTCCTTTCCCATTGTGTAGGTTGTCCCATTTTCTTGGTTGTTATCTCCTTAGCTGTACAGAAGCTTTTCAGTTTAATTAAGTTTCACTTGTTTATTTTTTGTATTTTTATTTTTTAAATTATTTTTGTATTAAATCATAACTTTGTATATTGATGCATTTATGGGGCTCAGGGTACTGCTTTGATATACAATGTGAAATGTTTACATTGAACTAAGTAACACATCCATCACAATGATACTCATTTCTTAATAGTTTTGAAATGTACTGTTGCATCATGCACATTAGGTGAAGTCCACCCAAATGCCATCCCTCCTCTTATATCCCCTCCCATCTCTCTCCTCTTCCCTTCTACTTTCTTGACTATAGTTGTGTTTTGCCATTTGTATGAGTGGTGTAGGTGGTTATATATTGATTTCATAGTAGTATTTATTGAGTACATTGGATACATTTTTTTTTCCATTCTTGAGATACTTTACTAAGAAGAATATGTTCCAACTCCATCCAGGTAAACATAAAAGATGAAGTCTCCATATTTTTATGGCTGCATAGTATTCCATGGTTTACATATACCACAATTTGTTAATCTATTCATGGGTCAATGGGCACTTGGGCTGTTTCCATGTCTTGGCTATTATGAATTGGGCTGCAATAAACATTCTGGTGCAAATGTCTTTGTTGTGAAATAATTTTCGATCATATGGGTATATACCTAGTAGAGGAATTGCAGGATCGAATGGTAGGTCTACTTTTAGTTCTTTGAGTGTTCTCCAAAGTTCTTTCCAAAAAGGTTGTATTAGCTTTCATTCTCACCAGAAGTGTAGAAGCATTCTCTTCTCTCTGCGTCCTTGCCAACATCTGTAGTTTGGGGATTTTGTGATGTGGGCTAATCTTACTGGAGTTAGATGATATCTCAAAGTGGTTTTGATTTGCATTTCTCTGATGATTAAGGATGATGAGCATTTTTTCATGTATTTGTAGGCCATGTGCCTGTCTTCATTGGAGAAGGTTCTGTTCAAGTCTCTTGCCCACATAGAAATGGAGTTATTTATTCTTTTCTTATTGATTAATTTGAGTTCTCTGTAGATTCTAGTTATCAGACCCTTTTCAGAAACATAACCTGCAAAAATCTTCTCCCATTCAGAAGGTTGTCTGTTGCTTTACTTACTGTGCTCTTGCTTGTGCAAAAGCTTTTTAGTTTGATCAGATCCCAGTAATGGATATTTGGTGTTGCTTCAATTGCCCAGGTGGTCCTCCTCATAAAATATTCTCCCAGGCCAATTTCTTCAAGTGTTTTCCCTGCACTCTTTTCTAGTATTTTTATAGTTTCATGTCTTAAGTTTAAATCTTTTATCCAGTGAGAATCAATTTTTGTTAATGGTGAAAGGTCAGGGTCCATTTCAGGCTTCTACAGGTTGCCAGCCAGTTCACCCAGCATCATTTGTTAAAATGGGAGTCTTTCCCCCACTGAATATTTTTGATAGGCTTGTCAAAGTTCAAATGATGGTAAGCAGCTGGGTTCATCTCTTGGTTCTCTATTCTGTTCCATAAATCGACCACTCTGTTTTTTTGTGCCAGTACCATGCTGGTTTGATCACTATGGATTTATAGTATAGCCTGAAGTCTGGTAATGTGATGCCTCCTGATTTGTTCTTATTTCTGAGTAATGTATTTGCTATTCAACATTTTTTCTGATTCCATATAAAATGAAGTACTATTTTTTCCAGTTCTTTAAGTATAACAATGGTGCTTTAATAGGGATTGCATGAAATCTGTGGATTGCTTTGGGTAATATGGACATTTTAACAATGTTGATTCTACCCAGCCATGAGCATGGTAAGTTTTTCCATTTGTTAACATCTTCAGCTATTCCTTTTCTCAGAGTTTCATAGTTCTCTTTATAGAGATCTTTCATGTCCTTTGTTAGGTAAATTCCCAGATATTTCATCTTCTTTGACACTATTGTAAAAGGAATAGAGTTCTTGGTTGTTTTTTCAGCTTGACTATTGTTGGCGTATATAAAAGCTACTGACTTGTAAGTATTGATTTTGTATCCTGAGATGCTGCTATTTTCCTTGATCACTTCTAAAAGTTTTGAAGTTGAGTCCCTGGGATTTTCCAGGTATGGGATCATGTCATCAGTGAAGAGTGAGAGTTTGATCTCCTCTGACCCTATTTGGATACCCTTGGTCACCTTCTCTTGCCTCATTGAGATAGCTAAGACTTCCATTACTATGTTAAATAGCAGTGGTGACAGTGGGCATCCTTGTCTCATTCCTGATCTGAGTGGAAATGCTTTCAATTTTATATCATTCAATATGATATTGGCTGTGGGTTTGCTGTAGATGGCCTCTATCAGTTTAGGAAATATCCCTTCTATGCCTATTTTCTTAAAAATTCTGATCATGAAAGGATGCTGGATATTATCAAAGGCTTTTTCTGTGTCAATTGAGAGAATCCTATGGTCTTTGTTTTTTATTTTATTGATGTGATATATTATATTTATAGATTTGTGTATGTTGAACCAACCCTGTAATCCTGGAATAAAATAAACTTGATCATGGTGTATAATTTTTTTGATGTGTTGTTGAATCCTGTTTGCTAAGATCTTATTGAATATCTTTGCATTGATATTTATTAATGATATTCGTCTATAATTTTCTTTCTTTGTTGGATCCTTTCCTGGTTTGGGCATCAGGGTGATATTTGCTTCCTAGAATCTGGTGGGAAGTATTCCTTGTTTTTCTATGCTCTGGAAAATGTTGTATAATATAGGTACTAGTTCCTCTTGAAAGGTTTGATAGAATTCAAATGTGAAGCCGTCTGGTCCTGGACTTTTCTTTTTAGGGAGATTTCATATTGATGATGCTATTTCAGTGGTTGATATAGGTCTAAGCAAAATTTCTAACTCTTTCTGGTTGAGTCTAGGAAGGTGGCATGCTTCCAGGTATTGGTCCATTTCCTTCAGATTTTCATATTTCTGGTAATAGATATTTTTGTAGTAATCATTGAGGATTTTTTAAATTCTGAAGTATCTGTTGTTATTTCTCCTTTATCATTTCTGATAGATGGTATTAGATATTTTAATTTTCTATTTCTTGTTAGGTTGGCCAAAGGTTTATTAATTTTGTTAATTTTTTCAAAAAACCAGCTTTTTGTTTCATTGATCTTCTGAATGATCCTTTTGTTTTCAATTTCATTTAATTCTGTCCTAATTTTGGTTATTTCTTTTCTTCTGCTAGGTTTGGGGTTGGAATGTTTTTCCTTTTCCAGTTGCTTGAGATGATCCATTAAGTTGTTGGCTTCCTCTCTGTTTTCTTTTCCAATGCTATAAATTTCCCTCTTAGGACTACCTTTGCAGTATCCCACAGGTTTTAATAATTTGTGTCTTTGTTATCATTTAGTTCCAAAAATTTGGTGATTTCCTTCTTAATCTCATCTTTGACCCAGTTATCATTCAGCCTAAGATTATTTAGCTTCCATGACTTTGTTTGAGTATGGAGAGTCCCATTGCTGTTGAGTTCAACTTTTATTCCATGGTGGTACGAGATGATACAAGGAATAATTTCTACACTTTTAAATTTGCTGAGGTGAGACTTGTGTCCTAGGATATGATCTATTTTGGAGGATGACCCACAGGCTGATGAGAAGAATGTATATTCAGTTTTATTAGGGTGAAATGTTCTGTGGAGGTCTGTAAAGTCCATTTGTTCTAGGGTCAGGTTTATGTCTAATATTTCTTTGTTTAGTTTCTTCTTGGAGGATCTATCCAAAACTGTCAAAGGGGTGTTAAAATCTCCAACTATTCTAGGGCAGGAAGATACCAAGTTGTTCATATCCATTAGGGTCTGCTTTATGAATTGAGGAGCATTCTGGTAGGGTGCATAAATGTTAATTATCAAAATCTCTTCATGTTGGGTGTTTCCCTTGACAAATATGTAGTGACCTTCCTTATCTTTCTTTATCTTTATTGCTTTAAAGCCAATTGTATCTGCTAGTAAAATTGCAACCCCTTCTTTTTTCTTGTTTCCATTTGCCTATACAAGTCCATCCCTTCACCCTGAGTCTATTTTTATCCTTTAAGGTAAGATGATATTCTTGTATACAGCAGATATCCAGTTTGAGTTTATGTATATAGTCAGCCAACCTGTGCCTCTTTAGAGGACAATTTAAACCATTCACATTAATTGAGAGAATTGATAAGCCTGGTTGTGTTTTGGGTGTCATGATTTTCGATGTCCAGTGGCCAATTTTAATCCTTTCACCACTATGGAAGTTGGGTTTTGTTCAAAAAATTTCTGAGTGAGTTTACTTTGGAGGTAGAGCATTGCACTGGTCATTGTGGAGGGTAGATCTGAGAATATCCAGGAGAGCTGGTTTAGTTATGGCAAATTTCTTCAACATGTCTATGTCATTAAAGTATTTGATTTCTCCATCACAAATGAAACTCAGTTTAGCTGGATAGAGAATCCTGGGCTGGAAGTTGTTTTGTTTTAAGAGATTGAAGGTTGATGACCATCTTTTTCTGGCTTGAAAAGTTTCAGCTGAGAGATCTGCAGATATTTTGATATTTCTCCCTTTGTAGGTGATACTTTTCTTATGTCTGGCTGCTTGCAGAATTTTCTCCTTCATCTTAACTTTGGCAAAGTTAATCACAATGTGTCTAGGAGATGCTTTATTTGGATTGAGTCTTGATGGGGTTCTGAAACTGTCTGCTATCTGAAGTTCCGTATCTCTTGCAACACTTGGGAAATTCTCCTCCAAAATCTCTTGGAGTAAAGCATCTATACCTTTAGGAACATACTGTTCTTCTTAGGGAATTCCTATAAGACGAATGTTTGATCCTTTGGAGTGATCCTACAACTCTCTCAGGGAATAATCAGTTTTTCTCTCCATTTGTCTGCCTCTTTGAGCATTTGGGAATGTTCAAAAGCTTTGTCCTCAGTTTCAGAGATCCTTTCTTCTGCCTGGTCAAGTCTATTACTGAGGGATTCTACTGTATTTTGGAGCTCCTCAACTAACTTTTTCGTTTCCTTGAGCTCTGCTATCTCTTTTCTGATTATGTCCATATCTTTGGTGACTTGGGCTTTGAAGTCATTAATTTCTTGAGACAACTTTAGAACTACTCTTTGGAATTCAATTTTAATCTTTTCTTCCATTCCATTTATCTTATTTGTGCTCCACATTCTGAATTCAATTTCTGACATTGCAGTCATTCATCTATGCATGGCATCTTCAGTTGTACCTCTTTTGTCATTTCTTGGGGGGCAGAGGTTGATCTAATATCGTTATTCATGTTGCCAGAGTTCTTCTGTTGGGTCTGCATCAAGTTTATTTTCCACTGTTTGGTTATTAGAACTGGTAGGGTGAGAGTAAATTGGGGTTCCTAAGTAGTAGAGAGAGCCCCTTACCAAAGCTCTAGGCTTTGTAATTGTGGCTTATCTCCTACAACTATACAAAGGCCCCTTTCAGAGTTTGGCTGGAGACTCTGAGGACCCAGTTGGTGAGATAGTGCAAAGCTCTGGTTTGATATCAGCCAACCTCTACCCTATCCTAAGAAACCACATTATTAGATTTAAATTTCAACTGTGAAGAGATATAAACAGCTGTGGTGCCCGGCCCCAACCCTTCAGTTCTTTTCCACTACAGAACTTCAAAGGTCAACCTCAGAATGTCCTACATGGACAGCCCCAGGCACGGGTTCCAACCAAATTGTCTCTGGCAGTGCAAACCCTGCCAAACAGAGAGGTATTCAATGAAAATTCAAAGCAAAGGGATTCAAAGCACAATTGGAGCCAGGGAATCACACTCCCACCCACCAGACTCAGTCCACACTATTATCTGCTTCTTTGCTCGCAGGCCCAGCTGGAGCCAGGGGCAATGCCCCCAACCCCCTGGTTGCACACACAGCTAGCCTCTGGAGTAGGGTCTGAAGTAGTGCTTGCCAGACCAGTTGGAGTCAGGGGACCATGCCCCGCCTTGCCAGTCTCAGTTCACTGCCAGGCAAGCCTCTGTTTGTAGGCTCTGTTGGAGTTAGGGCACTGGGCCTGCCCTCTGTCTCAGTCCACACACAGCTAGCCTCTGCTTGCCAGACCAGTGGAGTCAGGCGACCATGTACCATCTGTCTGTCTCAGTCCATGGCCTGACAAGCCTCTGTTTGCAAGCTCTGTTAGAGTCAGGGTACCACACTCTGCCCGCAAGTCTCAGTTCTCACCTGGTAAGCCTCTGTTCACCAGTCCCGCTGGAGGCAGTGGAGCATGCCCTAGCCCTCAGGTCTTGGTTCACACCCAGTAAGCCACTGCTTGAAGGGTTTGTTGGAATCAGGAAACCACACCCTTGTAAGCCTCTGCTTACAGGCCCAGCAGGAACCAGCCCTGTCTTCCAAACTCAGTCCACATGGGGTAACCACTCTCCTGCTGTGGGTGCCATCAGAGCTGGGGGTTCTGCAACCCATTCTGCCAGACACAGCCTGATCCAAGGGTCAACACTACCACTGGCCAGGCATAGTCATAACCAGGGGACTGTTCCTCCTCCTGCCAAATGTCCCTTTCTTCCCTGTTAGTCACAGACTCGGTCCTGATGATTGGCAGTCCTCACTATGCCCAGGTGTCTCAGGACAAGACCAAACACTCTATGCTTTGCAGGGGGCAGAACCTCAGACCACCATGCAAGGGGGAAAGGGTGGAGTGGGAGTTTGGACTTGTGATGAAAAATATCTGTTCAATTTTATGCCTGGTGGTGTAATGTCTAGGTTCATAAGAGGAACCTCTCTGGAGAAAGAGACCCAGAGTTTAGTGGCTCTTTCCAGCAAGGTATAATGAGAGATCTTTTGTTCCCTGCTCATTCGCAGATAGCCTGCAGCAGACCTCCTGCTTGGAGGAGGGGTCTTCCATCCTCTAGTCAATAGGCTTTGTACCTGTAATTTGTTTTCTTAAATGATCTTCCTTGGAGTTACAGCTTCTTTTCCACTACAGCTTGCCGAACTTCTTTCTCAGCTCAGTTTCCTGTCTTTGGCTTTGTAGAGTCTGATTCCATTTAGATTTTCTTCCTCTGCTCAGGAGCCTCTGATGAGGGTTGCTACCAGTCAGCCATCTTCACAGAATTCTCCCCTACTTATTTTTGTTATTGTTGCAATTGCCGTGGAAGTCTTCTTCATAAAGTCTTTCCCTAGGTCAATACTTTTAAATGTTTTTCTCATGCTTTCTTTGAGGATTTTTATCATTTCATGCCTTAAATTTAGGTCTTTTATCCATCTTGAATCAATTTTTGTAGTGGAGAAAGGTGTGGGTTCAGTTTCAGTCTTCTACATGTGGACATCCAGTTCTCCCAGCACCATTTTTTTGCATAGGAATCTTTCCTGCAGCGTATATTCTTGTTTGGTTTATTGCAGATTGGGTGGCTATAAGATGTTAGTTTCATTTTCTGGTTTTCTATTTGATTCCAAATATTTATGTCTCTATTATTGTGCCAGTACCATGCTGTTTTGACCACTATGGCCTTGTAGCATAGCCTAAGGTATGCTGATGCCCCCAGCTTTGTTTTTTATTATTAAGAATTAACTTAGCCATATGGGGTTTTCTCTGGTTCCATACAAAATGAAGAATTATTTTTTGCAAGTCTTGAAAGTACTACTTTGGTATTTTAATAGGGATGGCATTGAATCAGTAGATTGCTTTGGGAAGTACAGACATTTTAAAAATGTTGATTCTTCCCAGCCATGAACGTGATATATTCTTCCATTTGTTAATACCTTCTGCTATTCCTTTCTTAGGGTTTCATAATTTTTCTTTATAAAGGTCCTTCACCTCATTTGTTAGATATATTCCTAGGTATTACATTTTCTTTGAAGCTATGGTGAAGAGAGTTGTGTCCTTAATTAGCCTCTCATCTTGGCTTTTATTGGCATATACAAAGACTTGTGGACATTGATTTTATATCCTGAGACATTACTGTATTTTTTGATGACTTCCAAGAGTCTTGTGGTTGAGTCTTTGGGGTTCTCTATGTATAGGATCATACTGTCAGCAAAGAGGGAGAGTTTGACCTCCTCTGCTCTCATTTGGATGCCCTTTATTTCCTTCTCTTGCCTAATTATATTGGCTAGAATTTCCAGCACTATGTTGAATAGCAGTGGCAATAGAGGACAACCTTGTCTGGTTCCAGTTCTAAGTGGAAATGCTTTCAGTTTTACTCCATACAGTAAAATATTAGCTGTGGATTTGTCATAGATAGCTTCAATTGGTTTCAGAAACATGCCACCTATGCCTATACTCTTCAATGTTCTAATTAGGAAAAAATGCTGGATTTTATTGAATGCTCTTTCTGTATCTGTTGAGAGGATTATATGGTCTTTGTTTTGCTTCTATTGATACAGTGAATAACGTTTATGGACTTGCGTATGTTAGACCAGCCTTGCATCACTGGGATGAAACCTGCTTGATAATGATGTATGACTTTTTTTGATGATAAGCTGTAATCTATTGGCTAGGATATTATTGAGAATTTTTGCATCTATATTCATTAGTTAAATTGGCCTGAAGTTCCCCTTTTTAGTTGGGTCTTTTCCTTGTTAGGGTATCGGGGTGATGTTTGCTTCATAGAATGTGTTGGAGAAGACTCCTTCCTCCTCAATGTTTTGAAAGAATTTCTGCAGTATGGGAATAAGCTTTCTCTGAAGGTTTGATAGAATTCTGGTGTGAAGCCATCTGGACAACTGCCCCCCCCCCTTTTTTTTTTATTGTTTCTTAGTTCTCAGTACTTGAAATTGGTCTGTTCAGGAGATCTATTTCTTCCTGGTTAAGACTAGGAAGAGGGTGTGATTTTAAATATTGCTCCATTTCCTCTACATTGTCAAATTTCTGGGCATAGAGTTTCTTGTAATATTCAGAGATAATCTCTTGTATCTCTGTGGCATCTGTTGTTATTTCTCCTTTATCAGTTCTGATTGTGGTTACTAGAAACTTTACTTTTCTATTTCTAGTTAGTCTGGCCAAAAGTTTATCAATTTTATTTATTTTTTCAAAAAACCAACTTCTTGTTTCATTAATTTTCTGAATGATTTTTTTGTTTTCAATTTCATTGATCTCTGATTTGATTTTGGATATTTCTTTTCTTCTACTGGGTTTAGGCTTAGATTGTTCTTCTTTTTCCAATTCCATAAGATGGCTTGTAAGTTTGTTGATGCGCTCTCTTTCTGTTTTTCAGATGTAGGCATCTAAAGCAATAAATTTTCCTGTCAGGACTGCTTTTGCTATATCCCACAGGTTTTGGTAGCTTGTGTCTTCATTGTTGTTATGCTCAAGGAAGTTAATGTTTTCCTGTTTTATTTCTTCCTGCACTCAACTGTCATTCAGCATTAGGTTTAGTTTGCATGCCTTTGTGTGGGGTTGAACATTTTTGTTGGAGTTGAGTTCCACCTTTAGTGCCTTGTGATCTGAGAAGATACAAGGTAAAATTTCAATTCTTTTGATTCTGTTGAGGTTTGTTTTGTGTCCTAGGATATTATCAATTTTGGAGAATGTTCCATGGGCCAATGAGAAGCATGTATATTCCTTAGCTTTGGAATGGAGTGTTCTATGTACATCTATCAAGCACAGTTGTTCTAGGATTTCCTTTAAGTCCCTTATATCTTTGCTTAATTGCTATTTAGAGGATCTGTCCATCTCTGTATGAGGATTGTTAAGGTCCCCTGTTATTATGGTGTTATAGGATATCATATGGCTCAGACTGAGTAAGGTCTGTTTCAAGAATCTGGGAGCATTTAAGTTGGGTGCATAAATATTTAGAATTGAAATGTCTTCTTGTTGTATTTTTCCCTTGACCAATGTAAAGTGACCATCTTTGTCTTTTTTGACTTTAGTTGCTTTAAATCTACTTGTATCTGAAAATAAGATTGTAACCCCTCTTTTCTTCTGAATTCCATTTGCCTGAAAAATTATCTTCTAACTCTTAACTCTGAGTTTTAATTTGTCTTTTGAAGCTAGGTGTGTTTCCTGCAGACAGCAAATGGATGGCTTGTGTTTTTTAATCCAATCAGCAAGACTATGCCTCTTTAATGGGGAATTCAAGCCATTAACATTTATTGAGAGAATTGATAGGTGTGGTAGCATTCTATTCATCTTATTTTGTGAAAGTCCATTGCTTAGTTTTGTCTTTTGCATCATTGTGGAAGCTAGGTTCTATCCTTTAATTTGTGGGTGCTTGCTTTGCTGGTGGTCCATTGTGATGGTCAGTGTGTAGAACAGGTTGAAGTACTTCCTGTAGAGCTGGTCTTGTTGTGGCAAATTTCTTCAATGTTTGCATATCAGTAAAAGATTTGATTTCTCTGTTAATTTTAAAGCTTAGCTTAGCAGGACATAGAATTCTTGGTTATAAATTCTTTTGTTTAAGTAGATTAAAGGTAGATGACCATTCTCTTCTGGCTTTGAAAGTTTCATGTGAGAAATCTGCAGTCACCTGGTGGATTTGCCTTTGTAGGTCAATTGGCACTTTCTTCTGGCAGCTTGCAGAATCTTTTCTTTTGTCTTTGACTTTGGGCAGGCTCATCACAATGTGTCTTGGAGAAGCTCTATTTGAGCTGAGGTGACTTGGGGTCTGATATCTCTCCGAAAGGAGTGTGTCAGAATCTTCGGTGATATAATATTCTCTAGTATGGTTTCAAATCCTCTAGGGCATTCTTCTTCCCTTTACAGGATACCTATAATTCATATGTTTGAATGCTTCATAAAGTCCCATAATTCTGTTAATTAATATTCTGCAGAAGAACCTGGTCTCATTTCAGTACCAAGCAGGGAAGGGCACTTGGCCAAGAGGGCTGCTGGAAATGATATCTAGCCCTCAACTCATCACACCAGGAACCTTAATGAAGCACTCCACTAGAAGTGCAGGCACAGCAAAGAAGTAGCTTCTTGGACTCATTGCCCCCAAACACTCAAGCACTCCTCTGAGCCTAGCACCAGCCTATCTCAGAGCTCAGCTGGATTGAGCTGTTGCTCAACTTGTTGACCAGTTGCCATTATGAATGATCACAGACACTAGCTACTCCATAGGTAGTTAATTATGAAAGATATTAAATCAGAAGCTGGACAAAAGGCTAAGACTTGACAACAGTCCAGGGAAAACAATGGGGTCAGAGGCATGAAGTGTCCCATGATTACAGAGAAAGAGGGAATGCAGAGGGAAGGGGAAAGATAGTGATGCTGATAGTGATCCCCCTTGGCAGGAAGTCAGTCTGAGAGTTCCTGAAGGTTAACAGAGGACAGGAAATGTTAATGCCTACACAAATAGAACTGTGAACATCTGATGAGAAAAACAGAAAAATTCTCTTTAATATGATTTTTTTCCAAAACATTTTAAGTTTTCTCAAAAAAAAAGCTATTTCCCCAAGACTCTTCTCCTTTTTCCTATGTTCTCATATCTTTAAATACACCAAACATGATAATTTTATGAACAGACCACATCATACATAATACATTTTTATGTTTCAAAGCTTACAGAGTGACTTAAGTTCCATAAAGAGTGTCAATTTTTTTTTTTTAACAGAAGAACGCATATATTTCAGGTTTTCCCCCACACTGCTACTTCATCTGCTCTCCTTCATCACAGTAGATTCTTTCCCCCTTGGCTTTAACATTTTGTTAAATTTTTGAGAAATTTTATGTCAGTAATCCCAAATTTCTTTTCCAGGATGACTTCTCCTTTTCAGATAAGACCTTCTGATCCAGTGCTGCAGAGTGACTTGCGTGAGTCATTTAATCTCTCCAGCCCTTTGGAAAGTGGAAGCATACTAATACTGCCCCTATGTTGAAATGGTTACCTGGTCATGTTTCATGGCTCTGGTATAGCGCTCTGTGCTCATAAGGCAGACTTTGTGTTCTGTTTATCCTCCCAACACCTTTCAGAAAATGCTCCCATTGATCTTGGGCCAGGGGTCTCTCTTAATAACATGGACAGAGAGTAGAAATTAGACACTAGCAATTAGGAGAAATAGGAGGGACCAGAAGTCATTTCAGAAGAGAAATGACTACAGGTGCAAAAAAAAGGTGACACCAGGAAGGGACATAATTAGAGAGATCCTCGGCAGGTACATAGCAGAAGCCAGGCCTTTTGGAAAGTCCAGGAGCACCTCTCTAGGATGACCAACTGTTCTGGTTTCTTGGCAGTGAGGAAGTTGTCAATCTGTGAGACTTTCAGGGCAAGAGTCAGGAAATACCCAGACACAGCACAAGTTGGTCACCTAGTGAACCTGTTGGAAATCATGAAGGGGACTTCCTGTGCCTGTGAGACACTGGAAGGACTGACCAGCCTCTTGGCAGAGTAATCTCCATTTCTTGCTTTAGATCCATTGAAAGGACCAGTGAGAGAACATGACCAAGAAAATACTGGAGATGAGAGAGATATAGGAATGGCTCAATGGTTCCAATTGGCCAGGTGAGTCCCCACTCTACACCAAAGATCCACTTGTGTTCCCAAAGAAGCATCAAATTTGATTAAAAAGATGTTCTTCCCCTAAAGAAAATGATCCCTCCTTCCAAAAAGCAAGGAATCTGCACTGTTCAGATGGGATCTCTGATGTCCCCAGGGAGCCTGGAGTAGCTGCTTTTCCTCAGAAAAAGAAGAACTGGGGAATGAAAAAAATCCAACAGGATAGACTTGGTGCCCATAGCTCACTGGTTAGAGTGCCGGCCACATACACTGGGGCTGGCAAGTTCAAACCTGACCTGTGCCTGCTAAACAACAGTGACAATTACAACAAAAAATAGCCAGGCATTGTGGCAGGTGCCTGTAGTGTCAGTTTCTGGGAGGCTGAAGCAAGAGTATCGCTTAAGTCCAAGAGTTGGAGGTTGCTGTGAGGTGTGATGCCATGGCACTCTACTGAGGGCAACATAGTGAGACTCTGTCTCAAAAAAAAAAAAAAAAAAAGAAAAAGAAAAAATCCAACGGGATGTGACTTCAGGAGGGTTCTCAGAAGCCTTATGTGGGAAGACTATTAGAGTCCCAATAAAATAACAGGGCATTTTCTTTGTGTATTCATGAACTCTGTTCTTGTGTCACTCATCCCCATGCACTCTGGGGCAGGGGGCAGAGGAGCAGAATGGCCCAGTGTTTGGGCCACCATAACCTCCAGGGATATCTGACTTGTGCTGGACCATCTGACTTGTGCTGCCCTTTTCAAATGGATTTCTCTTTTGAAGTCTGTGTTTGCCCTTCAAGAAATATCCAGCCCTCAGCCTCTTCTCAGCAAGAAGTCATCTGCAGTGCCCATTGGAAGTCAGGGCTCCAGAAGAGCCACCTTCCCCTGGAGAAGAGCAGAGAAAGTAGTACTGTCCAGGCCAGCTCTTGCACACTGAACAGCCCTGACATGGTTAGTGCCTGATTGAAACATCCACACAAAGGCAAAAGGCCTTACTTCACTTCCTTTAAGGGAAGGAAAAGAAAGCCCCAGTGAGGGACATGGGAGGACCATTTTGGTCCCAGGGTCCCTTCCAGGTGCAATCAAAGCCTCTTCTGGTCTATCAGGTGATCTGGAGGAGAAATCTTGTTTGGATAAAGTGTGACATGCTGTAGCCCTAATGGAGTTATTCACATTGCTCCAGGTCATCCCCAGATGAACCTTTGACAGAAAGGTGCACAGACCACACAGGCTGCCCTGCCAACTTCCAGGAGAGAGGGGGTTTCAAGCCTGCCTGTTGGAGTGAATCCAGGGTGAATTGGACCTGCGGACATTTCCCAACCATCTTGACTTTCTAGAGTCAAGAGCCACATTATGCCTTTTGATTTAGGAGATGATAATCTAGGCTTCCATTCAGCCACTAAGTGGTCTAAGTGAGGGGGCTCAGTAGTGATGCCCTAAGACAGGAACAGAAGGAATTGTTAAGTAAATATCTGATACATAAACTGCCTTGTCTTAGGTGACCACCCATTCTGTGGGAGGGAGCTCCCAGGGCCCCTGCTTGCTGGTATCATTTCTGCTGTATGCTTCCTTGCTAAAAATCCACAACCTTGTTGCAAAGGATAATGAAAACCTCTAGTTCCAACTTGTCTTTTCTGTAAGTACAACCACAGAAGCTAGCGGGACCAACATTTTCATCATGTACTCCTATTTTCACACATACCTTACCCCATTTGATTTTCCCAACCAAGTTCACGTCCCCTGTTTTCAAAAATAGGAGACTGAGACTTGCTGACCTGTAGACTTTGAGGCCAATGCCACCTTGTTTTCCAATGAGAAGAGAAATCCAGACCCTTTTCTCTCCTCACGTGGGATAGACGATTGTCACTCATCAATGTGTTTGTTTCCTCTTTCCTGGGGACTTTCTTGTTTCGGCCACCCCTAAGGAGAAGAATGTGCCTCGTGGCAGTCTTGGCCAGTGGTCTGAAGTCTGAGCCATTGTTGGTCACCAGTCAATCCTCTGGCTGATGATGAGAAGCAGCTCCTTGCTTCTGATGTGAAATTAAAGTCCTATTTGCAGAGGATTTTTCCCCTTTTCTCTGGGCTGCACTTAAATAAGGATAATGAGAGTCCTTAGCTCTTGGGTTTGTCATGAAGAATAAATGAACTTATATGAATAATCATTTGCCTGTTACAAATTGAGCTAAATAGGGTTATGGATTATAAAGTTTGCAATTGGGAGCTTGATGCACTGATAGTCAGTAAATGGTACCTGCCCACCCCTCATGCAGCAGAACGGTCCACTTCCATTTTACATTCTAGGAATCTAAGTATCTTAGGGCCATGTGAATTTTACTGTTGGTTCTGGTAACTTTTCATGCTATCTTCCTCTTTTGATTTTTTTTCCATGTGCAAACCTAACTCCTGAATTCTAATTTCCACACAGAGATCTCAGGTATTATGGGTAGAATTCCCCCCCACCCCCCAATTAAGATACATTGAATTCATACCCCCTCCCATGCACTTTATTTGTAAGAATGCAAGGTTATAATGCATCTTTATTTGGAGTCTCGGTCTTTGTAGAGGTAATCAAGTTAAAATGATGTCATTAGGGTGGGCTCCAATCCCATATGGCCAGGGTCCTTATAAAAAGAGGAAATTTGAACACAGAGACAAATAAATACAAAAGGAAAGATGGCGTGAAGACACAGGGAAGAAGGTGACCCTGAGACTAGAGTGAGGCACCTACAGGGCAAGGAGTGCTGGAGCCTCCGAGAAGCCCAGAGGGAGGCCAGGGAAGCCCTCCCTGGAGCCTGTATAGGGGCAGGGCCCTGCTGACACTTTGGATCCAGACGTCTGGTCTCCAGAACTGTGAGACAATATATTTCTGTTGTTTTGTGCCACCCAATTTGGGTTACTTTGTTATGGCATGACTAGGAACCCAGTACACTGGGGGCTTGAGGTGAACTCATCCAGGACTTCCTGGCTTGAGGGTGAGGCCCAGTAAGACTCCTCCCATAGCTCTGTTCCATGATCCAGCTGATGGATGCATCACAGCCTAGTCTTTGGAGGCCAAGTCTTCTAATCTAATTTGTTGCAAAAAGTCATGCTGTTTACACACACACACACACACCCACACACACACACGTCTCCATCTCAAATGCCAATTACAAAGAAAATAAAGGAAGGATATATGTAGGTCAGGATGGCTGACAAGCATATTAGATACTTTGGAAAGAACATGGATGGACGCTGAGTTAACTCTGCTAATCATCTGTAGTGTGAATGGGCACAAATTCCTCACCTGTAAAATGGAAGTACTTACAGTACTGACCTCACAGTGTTGTTATAAAGTTAAGTGGGAAGCTATATGCAGTGTATCAGTCACACTGCTACATGGACAGTAGTGAGTATTCCTTAAAGGGCAATTCTTAATGATGCTATTGCTATCTTATCCTAAAGAATGAAACAGTCATGAGTTATTTCCCCAGAGTTTTCATTCCTAATTACATGGCTTGTTTAAAAAGTTTAGAAAATGATGGAGAGAGAATCTAATGACCTAATTCCTTCAACTACCCAGGGATGATGGTTCGATGGTTCTGTTTTTATTTAATCAATAATGAGTGAATCATGCCATATGCATCTTTGCATATAAAGATGAGCTTTTGAGGAAACAGAAGGGAAAACATTTGAATGGATTGTTGAGTGATAATGAAGACACCAGCTTTAGTGCATCCCTAGACCTCACCCGTACCCTTCCTGGACTACGATTCAAGTCAGTTTTCAGATCATGATGGGATATAAGCCATCACCATCCACCATGTGCCTAGGCAGACATTGCTAATCAGTCATAGAACCCTCTGCCAGTGAATATGTTCATGTACTTAGAATCCCATCTCAAGAACTCAGTTACTACCATACAATTACAATCAATTTTCAGTATGAAGAAATGTTTACTATCTCTAGCTCAGGAAAAAAAGATCAGAGGCTAACATTTATGTCTCTGGCAGGGCAAAGGTGAGGTAAGTCACTTACCTACAACATTTAACGGCTATAGTGGGAAGAAGAAAAGGTAGAGGTCTGGGCATGAAGGGCTAGCTAAGGTAAAAAATGGGAGAATAAAAAGTGTAATGAATCAGACTATACTCAGAGGAAAGAAAGAACTCAGGGCAAAGACATTGGGACAAAGAACAAGAGTGGTAGAAGACTGTTGAAAGTCCAAGCTAGACATATCAGTGACAACGCTTGTGAAGAATTAGTTATTCATATCAGGATTATAATTATTTACTGAGAAAGTATTGGGTGCCAGAGACTTTTTTAGACCCCTCCATAGACATTTTCTCTCTCAACTCTCACAGTAACTCTATAAGGTAGGAATTATTTTCCCATTTTACAGGTAAGACACTGAGATTCACAAAGATCAAGTCACTTGTCCAAAGTCCCAGATGTGCACTACCTTTTAAATATTTTCCTTTTTCTTTGATATCACAGCTTAAGTTCTTACTTTTGGATCCCAAAGGCATTCTAGACTTCTTGAACAGTCTACTAATAAAATGCAAAGCAACAATAACAAAAAATAGTAATAATGACATTTTACCAGGTTATGTTGGGTAAAATTTTTTCTTGCTATCACAGACCTTCAAGATAGGTTCTAATCCGTACCCTGACTGGTGAAAGACTAGAAAAGGAAATAAAGACATACCAAAGACAACTCCTACTAGGAGAGGCTGGAGTTATTCACAGCAACTATGTCTGTGCAAAGGTCAGAGCCAGTGCAGAGCCACCAGCTTGTTTCCTTGAGGGTGCACTGGTGGCTCCGGCCTGAGGAGTGACGTAGCACACTCATGTGCATATGTGCAGCTCCAGGCCCCAACCTGCGTGGGTCTGAACCCAGGTTACTCCTCTCCACAACTATATTACTGTTTTAACTATTACCTTGAGTGAGGTACAGTGGTACCTCTCTCTCAGATCAAGAGAAAGAAACAGGAAATTTCTAAGTCTTGTACCCTCCCAGTTCCCTGGAGAGAAGCAGCACCCCAGAAAGGGGCACTCAGGGGAAGAACCAGAGTGAGTCAGGAGAGAGAGCTGGGGAACTGTGGGTAGGAGCCTTATTGTGTGTGCGGCTTCTAAAGAAAGGTTGAGGCAGGGTCAATAGGTTTAGGATTGGCTCATTTCAATAATTTCATTGTGTGGGGGAGGGGAGCACAGTTGTCTGTGGTTGTCTGGTAACTAGCCCCGAAGCATTTAGAGTGGATGAATTGGCTCCAAAAGTGAGGTGCCAGTGAAGGAGTTGATTAGCACTGATCATTAGCTCCAGAAGGAAAATGACTAACCTCTAGTTAGACCCTCAAGACTAGGTCAAGGCAGCATTTATTTTATTTATTTTTTTTTTTTGTAGAGACAGAGTCTCACTGTACCGCCCTCGGGTAGAGTGCCGTGGCGTCACACGGCTCACAGCAACCTCTAAGTCTTGGGCTTCCGCGATTCTCTTGCCTCAGCCTCCTGAGCAGCTGGGACTACAGGCGCCCGCCACAACGCCCGGCTATTTTTTGGTTGCAGTTTGGCCGGGGCTGGGTTTGAACCCGCCACCCTCGGCATGTGGGGCCGGCGCCCTACTCGCTGAGCCACAGGCGGCGCCCTCAAGGCAGCATTTAAAACACTTTATTAGAGTTGCCTCAAGCAAATCATAAGTTCTCTGCATCTCCATTTCTTTATCTGTGAAATGGGTAACAGTGCATACCTCACAGGGTTGTGTGAGGATTAAATGAGAAAATAAATGGTAAAGTGCTTAGGTGGTGCCAGGAAGTGCTCAATAAAAAAGTGTTATTATTTCAATAAGAAACGTTAGCTGGGTTCAGTGGCACACATCTGTAATCCTAGCACTCTGAGAGGCCAAGATAGGTGAATTGCCTGAGCTCAAGAGTTCGAGACCAGCCTGAGCCAGAGGTAGACACCTGTCTCTAAAAACGGGCATTGTGGTGGGCACCTGTAATCCCACCTACTCAGGAGGCTGAGGCAGGAGGATCAGTTCAGCCCAAGAGTCTGAGGTTGCTGTGAGCTACGACACTGCAGTACTCTACTAAGGAATAGAGTCTCTGTCTCAAAAAAAAATGTTATAAATAAAGTAACTAAAGTCCTAAGAAGGACTCTACTTGCAAAACCCTCTTTTTTTATTATTATTAAATCATAGCTGTATACATTAATGCGATTATGGGGCACTATACACTGGTTTTATAGATCATTTGACATAGTTGCATCACACTGGTTAAACATAGCCTTCCTGGCATTTTCTTAGTTATTGTGTTAAGACATTTATACTCTACATTTAGTAAGTTTCACATGTACCCTCGTAAGATGCACCGTAGGTGTGATCCCACCAATCACCCTCCCTCCACCCATCCTCCCATCTCCCCTCCCCTCACTCTCCCCCTTCCCCATATTCTTAGGTTATAACTGGGTTACAGCTTTCATATGAAAGCTATAAATTAGTTTCATAGTAGGGCTGAGTACATTGGATACTTTTTCTTCCATTTTTGAGATACTTTACTAAGAAGAATAGGCTCCAGCTCCATCCATGTACACATGAAAGAGGTAAAGTCTCCATCTTTCTTTAAGGCTGCATAATATTCCATGGTGTATATATAGCACAATTTATTAATCCATTCATAGATTGATGGGCACTTGGGCTTTTTCCATGACTTAGCAATTGTGAATTGGGTTGCAATAAACATTCTGGTGCAAATATCTTTGTTATAACGTGATTTTTGGTCTTCTGGGTATATATCTAGTAGAGGAATTATAGGATTGAATGGCAGGTCTATTTTTAGATCTCTAAGTGTTCTCCAAACTTCTTTCCAAGAGGAATGTATTAATTTGCATTCCCATCAACAGTGTAGAAGTGTGCCCTTTTCTCCACATCCACGCCAACATCTCTGGTCTTGGGATTTTGTGATATGGGCTAATCTTACTGGAGTTAGATGGTATCTCAGGTAGTTTTGATTTGCATTTCTCTGATGATTAAAGATGATGAGCATTTTTTCATATGTCTGTAGCCCATGTGCCTGTCTTCTTCAGAGAAGTTTCTCTTCAAGTCCCTTGCCCAGCCTGCGATGGGATCACTTGTTCTTTTCTTGCTTGTACGTTTGAGTTCTCTGTGGATTCTGGTTATTAAACCTTTGTCGGAGACACATACTGCAAATATCTTCTCTCATTCTGAGAGCTATTTGCTTGCTTTACTTACTGTGTTCTTGGCTGTGCAGAAGCTTTTTAGTTTGATCAGGTCCCAGTAGTGTATTTTTGAAGCTGCTTCAATTGCCCAGGGGGTCCTCCTCATAAAATACTCTCCCAGACCGATTTCTTCAAGGTGGCCCTGCACTCTCTTACAGTATTTTTAAAGTTTCATGTCTTAAGTTTAAATCTTTAATCCAGTGAGAGTCTATCTTAGTTAATGGTGAAAGGTGTGGGTCCAGTTTCAGTCTACTACAGGTTGCCAGCCAGTTCACTTTGCACCATTTGTTAAATAGGGAATTTTTTGCCCACTGAATGTTTTTAATTGGCTTGTCAAAGATCAAATAATGGTAAGTAGCTAGATTCATCTCTTGCTTCTTTATTCTGTTCCAGACATCTACTTCTATGTTTTTGTACCAGTATCATGCTGTTTTGATCATTATTGATTTGTAGTATAGTCTGAGGTCTGGTAGCGTGATTCCTCCTGCTTCATTTTTATTTCTGAATAATGTCTTGGCTATTCGAGGCTTTTTCTGATTCCATATATAACGAAGAATTATTTTTTCAAGATCTTTAAAGTATGATAGTGGAGCTTTAATAGGGATTGCATTAAAATAGTGTATTGCTTTGGGTAGTATGTACATTTTAAGAATGTTGATTCTTCCCAGCCACGAGCATGGTATGTTTTTCTTTTTTTTAAATTTTATTTTATTTTATTTTTTGTAGAGACAGAGTTTCACTTTATTGCCCTCGGTAGAGTGCTGTGGCGTCACACAGCTCACAGCAACCTCCAACTCCTGGGCTTAGGTGATTCTCCTGCCTCAGCCTCCGAGTAGCTGGGACTACAGGCGCCCGCCACAATGCCCAGCTATTTTTTTGTTGCAGTTTGGCCGGGGGTGGGTTTGAACCCGCCACCCTCGGCATATGGGGCCAGCACCCTGCTCACTGAGCCACAGGCACTGTCTGTGTTTTTCCATTTGTTAACATTTTCAGCTATTTCTTTTCTTAGAGTTTCCTAGTTCTCTTTATAGAGATCTTTCATGTCCTATGTTAGATAAACTCCCAAATATTTCATCTTCTTTGGCACTATTGTGAATGGAATAGAGTCCTTAACTGTTTTTTCAGCTTGACTATTGTTGGTATATATAACGGCTACCTATTTATGAATGTTTATTTTGTAACCTGAGATGCTGCTGTATTCCTTGATCACTTCTAAGAGTTCAGTAGTAGAATCCCTGGTGTTTTCCAGATATACAATCATATCATCTGCGAAGAGCCAAAGTTTGATCTCTTCTGACCTGATATGGATACCCTTGATCGCCTTTTCTTCCCTAATTGCGGTAGCAAAAACTTCCATTACAATGTTAAAGAATAGTGGAGACAATCAGAAGTCTTGTCTGGTTCTTGATCTGAGTGGAAATGATTTAAATTTAACTCTATTCAATAGTATATTGGGTGTGGGTTTGCTGTACATGGCCTCTATCAGTTTAAGGAATGTCCCTTCTATACTAGTTTTCTTATGTGTTCCGATCATGAAGGGATGCTGGATATTATCAAAAGCTTTTTCTGCATCAACTGAGGGAATCATATGGTCTTTGTTTTTTAATTTGTTTATGTGCTGAATTATAGTTATAGATTTACATATATTGAACCAGCCTCGAGATCCTGGAATAAAACTGTCTTGGTCATGATATATACTTTGTTTGATATGTTGCTGGATTCTGTTTGTTAGGATCTTGCTGAATATTTTTGCATCTATATTCATTAGTGATATTGGTCTATAATTTTCTTTTCTTGTTGGGTCTTTTCCTGGTTTGGGGATCAGGGTGATGTTTGCTTCATAGAACGTGTTGGGTGGTCTTCCTTCTTTTTCTACCCTTTGGAACAGGTTGAGTAATATAGGTACTAATTCCTCTTTAAAGGTTTGGTAGAATTCTGATGTGAAGCCATCTAGTCCCGGGCTTTTCTTTTTAGGGAGATTGTGTTTGGTTGATACTATTTCAGAACTTGATATTGGCCTGTTTAACATTTCCACTTGATTCTGGCTAAGTCTTGGAAGGTGACGTGCTTCCAAGTATCGGTCAATTTCCTTCAGATTTTCATATTTCTGAGACAAAGTTTCATTCATTAAGGATTTTTTTTATTTCTGAGGAGTCTGTTGTTATTTTGTCTTTGTCATTTCTGATTGATGAGATTAGAGATTTTACTCTTTCTTTCTTGGTTAGGTTAGCCAAAGGTTTTTGTATTTTTTTTTTTGACCTTTTCAAAAAACCAACTTTTTGATTTATTGATCTGTTGTATAACTCTTTTGTTTTCAATTTCATTTAATTCTGCTCTAATTTGGGTTATTTCTTTTTTTCTACTGGGTTTGGGGTTGGAATATTCTTCCTTTTTCAGTTGCTTGAGATGTCCCATTAAGTTGTTAACTTCCTCTCTTTCTGTTTTCTTGAGGAAGGCTTGCAGTGCTATAAATTTCCCTCTTAGGACTGCCTTTGCGGTATCCTAGAGGTTCTGATAATTCATGTCTTCATTGTTGTTTGTTCCAAAAATTTGGCAGTTTCCTTCTTTATCTCATCTCTGACCCAGCTATAATGTAGCATAAGGTTATTTAACTTCCATGTTTTTGTATGAGCATACAGATTCCTGTTGTTACTGAGTTCAACTTTTATTCCATTGTTGTCTGAGAAGATGCAAGGAATAATTTCCATTCCTTTAAATTTACTGAGGTTAGACTTGTGACCTAAGATGTGATCAATTTTGGAGTATGTTCCATGGGCTGATGAGAAGTATGTGTATTCAGTTTTGTTGTTATGAAATGTCCTTTAGATGTCTGTTAAATCCAAATATTGGATGGTTAGGTTTAAATCTAAAATTTCTTTGCTCAGCTTCTTATTGGAGTATCTCTCCAACACTGCGAAAGGAATGTTGAAATCTCTAACTATTATGGAGCTGGAGGAAATCAAGTTGCTCATGTCTGTTAGAGTTTCTCTTATAAATTGAGGTGCATTCTGTTTGGGTGCATAGGTATTAATAACTGAAATTTCATCATATTGAGTATTACCCTTAACAAATATGAAGTGACCATTCTTATGCTTCCTTACTTTTGTTGGTTTAAAGCCTATTGTATCTGCAAATAGAATTGCAACACCTGCTTTTTTCTGATTACCATTTGCCTGAAATATGGATGACCTTCCTTTCACCCTGAGTCTATTTTTGTATTTTAAGGTAAGGTGTGAATCTTGTATGCATAAAATATCTGGTCTGAGTTTTTGTATCCAGTCAGCTAACCTGTGCCTCTTTAGAGGACAATTTAAGCCATTCACGTTAATGGAGAATATTGATAAGTCTGGTAAAATTTGGGGTATCGAGTTTTTTGAATGTTCAGTGGATATTTTCAATCCTTTCGCCACTGTGGAAGTTGGAGTTTGATCAAAAGTTTCTGAGTGAGTTTTCTCTTGTGGTAGGTGATTGGGCTGGTCATTTTGGAGGATTGGTCTGAGAATATCCTGAAAAGCTGGTTTGGTTATGGCAAATTTATTCAACATATGAATGTCATTAAAGTATTTAATTTCTCCATCATAAATGGAACTCAGTTTAGCTGGATCCAGGATCTGGGGTTGAAAGTTATTTTGTTTAGGAGATTAAAATTCGATGACCACCCTCTTCTGGCTTGAAAAGTTTCAGTAGAGAGATCTGCAGTCATTCTAATATTCTTCCCATTGTAGGTAATGGATTTCTTATGTCTGGCTGCTTTCAGAATTTCCTCCTTCATATTAACTTTAGTGAACTTAACTATGATATGCCTGGGGGATGTCTTATTCGGATTGAGTCATGCTGGGGTTCTGAAACTGTCTGAAATCTGAATTTCAGAATCTCTTGGCATGTCTGGAAAATTCTCTTTCATAATTTCATGAAGAAAGGCCTCTGTGCCTTGAGAGGCCACTTCATCACTTTCAGGGATTCCAGTGAGGCGGATATTAGCCGTCTTCTAATTATCCCAGAGCTCTCTGAGAGAATGATCCATTTTTGCTCTCCATTTCTCTTCTTTGAGTTTTGGGAGCGTTCAAAGGATTTGTCTTCAATGTCAGAAATCATTTCTTCTGCTTGCTTCCTTCTGTTACTGAGGGATTTTACTGTATTTTTCAGATCTTTGAGGGCTGCAAATTCTTGCTTCGGTCTGTCAAAATCTTTGGTGGTTTTGCCTTTAAATTCGTTAAATTCTTGACACAACTTTTGAATTTCTCCTTGAATTTCTAATTCCGATTTTTGAATTGCTCTTTGAATTTCTAATTCCAAATTTTCCTCAATTTTATTAATCTTATTTGCAATCAAAATCTGAGTTCGATTTCTGAAATCTCATCCAGCTGTTTATGAATAGGATCTTCAGTTGCATCTGCCATATCTTTCCTTGGGGGGGTTGATCTATTCTGGTTATTTATATTACCAGAGTTTTTCTGCTGATTCTGCCCCATGATTATTTAACACCCTTTGATTTTTTCCCCTGGAGCTTTGTTGAGGACCCATACAGTGCTATGGACTGAGAAACTGAGGACCTGTTTGTTATGGTGGGGCTAAGTGGTTCTGTCTTGTTTTCAGCTGGTTTCTGTTCAACCCTAGTTAAACAGTTACTCTGGGTTGAAGTCTCAGCTGTGGAGAAATACCAGCAATTAAGTCACTCCGCCCCCCACAGGCAAGTGGAAAAGGAAAATCAAACCTTTCTACAACCACAGGGCACCCAGGGCACCACTTGAATACTCCTTGGGTGATTGGCTCAGTTCAAAATGTCCAAACAAATCAATTGTCTCAGCCAGCACCTGTCTCAGGTGGGAGAGTTTAGAAGGTCTCTGGTAACTGGATCACAGGGGTCTGGCGATAACTCAGATATGACTTGCTCTGGTGCTCCATGAAGTCAGGAGGACCGACCCAGCAAATAGATTTGTCTAGGAAGGTTGATGCCTCCTTTCCCACCTTGCAGCTCTGTCACACCCAGTCACTGATAGCCCTGCTGGGCTGTGACCCAGTTGCCTCTAGTGAACAGATACTCCAGGGGTTTGCACCTGCCTGAATCACAAGGAAATCTATATCTACTCAGCCAGGCTGCTGCACTCTGCCTTTATCCAGCAGGGGGAGGTGAGGCCTGACAACCTGGGTTGCTTGATGGAGGCTAGGGGGTGTTCACTGAGTTCTAGCCCCGCACCTGATTGATGTTACTGACAGAACAGAACAGAACAACTTTGTGGGAATTTGTTTCTGTCCCTGCTAAATTCCCCTGCAGAAGAGAAGCTATTTTGAGTTCCCAGAGCCTGCACCTCATGTCCTGTCTTTGCTCCTGCAGGTTTGTATTTGTTTAGCTATCTGTTCTAGCCTCTTGCCTTTGTCTATAGGCTGATGATCCCCTGAGGGCTGGGTGCGTCTTAGGCTCAGTAAAGTGGTCCTCTGGGTCAGCTCCGCCCTGGGAATTTCCCGGCTCTGCACATGTGTTTTCTATTCCCTGCGCTCCACCCAGGCCGGTATCACCTCAGGCAAACCCTTTACCCATGGGGCCTACGTTTCCATCCAAAATCTGTTCCACAGTGGTTGCCACCTGCGAAGATGACAGGCTTCCTCTGGTTGCCCAGGGAGAAGGGGGCATGGTTTTGGAATATCTGGGAGTGAGCCCTATTGTTGCTGAAAACGGCTGCTGCTCTGCTCCTCGGGGCACCGCCGCTCTGGTGTGGTTCCCTCTCAGACTGCTGTCCTCTCCTCACTCCCATACCGCAGAATCAGCACTGACCAGCTATAGTCTAGGCCCTGTCCACACCCCTGAAGAAATCACCCCAGAATCTGGACTTCTGGGGGACAGGCCTCCAGACATCAGAGAGAGTGGAGTGGAGTGCTGGGAGCTCAGAATTGCAGGTAGAGAATATATACAGTTTTATACAGTTTTATATCTGGGAGGAGAATGCCATGGCACCCTAGTAGGGAGGTAGGTCCAGTTTTTAGAGGGTGTCTCCCATGGAGTGTAGTGGGAGGACCTTTGAATTCTGCTTGTTTGTTTGTGGGGCACTCCGAGCCATTCTCATGGGGGAGGGGACTCCCGTCCATTTGGTGATGGATTTTGTACCTTTTGTTTGTGTCCTTGGGGTCACGGCTCACCTCAGTGGGGTTGGTGTGCGTTCTTCAACCTTCTCTCTTGGTGCAGCTCTAATCAACCAGGTTTCTTGCTGAATTTCTGTCCTTTAACTCTCCTTCTAGACGGGAGCCTCTGTGGAAAGCTGGCTTTAGTCAACCATCTTGTTTCTGCCTCGGCAATTCTTATCATGATGATGAGGTATATTTTCCTCCCAGATTTTGGCACCAACGTGTCACTTATGAAGCCCAGATGTCAGGTCATGTCTGTGTTCCCATTTCCCAGCTTCCAGGGTATCCCGGTGTCTTCTCTACAAATGTCACAGTACCTGCAAGCCAGAGGAGGGCAGAGACTGCAGCAGAGATGCCTAAGGCCTCCGAAAGAATCAACAGTGAAAAGACTATACCACAATTTATTAATCCATTCATGGATCGATGGGCACTTGGGCTTTTATCCATGACTTAGCAATTATGAATTGGGCTGCAATAAACATTCTGGTACAAATATCTTTGTTATAATGTGATTTTTGGTCTTCTGAGTATATACCCAGTAAAGGAATTGAAAGATTGAATGGCAGGTCTATTTTTAGATCTCTAAATGTTCTGAAAATATCTTTCCGAAAGGAATGTATTAATTTGTATTCCTTTTGGAAAGGAATTCCTTTTGGAAACTCCACTAGAAGTTTAGAAGTGTTCCCTTGTCTCCACATCCACGCCAACATCTCTGGTCTTGGGATTTTGTGATATGGGCTAATCTTACTGGAGTTAGATGGTATCTCAGGTAGTTTTGATTTGCATTTCTCTGATGATTAAGGATGATGAGCATTTTTTCATATGTCTGTATGCCATGAGCCTGTCTTCTTCAGAGAAGTTTCTCTTCAAGTCCCATGCCGAGCCTGAGATGGGATCACTTGTTCTTTTTTTGCTAATATGTTTGAGTTCACTGTGGATTCTGGTTATTAAACCTTTGTCAGAGACATAACCTGCAAATATCTTCTTCTATTCTGAGAGCTGTCTGCTTGCTCTACTTACTGTGTTCTTGGCTGTGCAGAAGCTTTTTAGTTTGATCAGGTCCCAGTAGTGTATTTTTGAAGCTGCTTCAATTGCCCAGGGGGTCCTTCTCATAAAATATTCACCCTGACCAATTTCTTCAAGAGTTTTCTCTGTACTTTCTTCTAGTATTTTTATAGTTTCATGTCTTATGTTTAAATCTTTAATCCAGTGACAGTCTATCTTAGTTAAAGGTGAAAGCTGTGGGTCCATTTTCAGTCTTCTATAGGTTGCCAGCCAGTTCACCCAGCGCCATTAGTTAAATAGGGAATCTTTTCTCCATCAAATGTCAAAGATCAAATCACAGTAAGTAGCTGGGTTCATCTCTTGGTTCTCTATTCTGTTCCTTACATTTACCTTTCTGTTATTGTGCCAGTACCATACCTGTTTTGTTTACTATCGACTTACAATATAGTCTCAGGTCTGACTAGTGTGATTACTCTGCTTTGTTTTTATTTCTGAGTTGTCTTGACTATTCGAGGCTTTTTCTGATTCCATATAAAACGAAGTATTATTTTTTCAAGATTTTTAAAGTATGACAGTGGAGCTTTAATAGGGATTGCATTAAAATTGTGTATTGCTTTGGGTAGTATGTACATTTTAAGAATGTTGATTCTTCACAGCCATGAGCATGGTATGTTTTTTCCATTTGTTAACATTTTCAGCTATTTCTTTTCTTAGAGTTTCCTAGTTCTCTTTATAGAGCTCTTTCATGTCCTTTGTTAGATAAACTCTCAAATATTTCATCTCCTTTGGCACTACTGTGAATGGAATAGAGTCCTTAACTGTTTTTTTAGCTTGACTATTGTTGGTATACATAAAGGCTACCTATTTATAAATGTTGATTTTGTAACTTGAGATGCTGCTGTATTCCTTGATCACTTCTAAGAGTTTTATAGTAGAATCCCTGGTGTTTTCCAGATATACAATCATATCATCTGCAAAGAGCCAAAGTTTGATCTCTTTTGACCCAATATGGATACCCTTGATCACCTTTTCTTCCCTAATTGCGGTGGCTAAAACTTCCATTACAATGTTAAAAAGCAGTGGAGACAATGGGCAACCTTGCCTGGTTCCTGATCTGAGTGGAAATGATTTCAATTTAACTCCATTCAATAAGATATTGGGTGTGGGTTTGCTGTATCAGCGTTCCTCAAACTATGGCCCATGAGCCACATGAAGCTGTGTGATTGTATTTGTTCCCGTTTTGTTTTTTCACTTCAAAATAAGATATGTGCAGTGTGCATAGGAATTTTTTCAGAGTTTTTTTGTTTTAAACTATAGTCTGGCCCTCCAACGGTCTCAAGGACAGTGAACTGGACCCTGTTTAAAGAGTTTGAGGACCCCTGTGATGGCCTCTATCAGTTTAAGAAATGTCCCTTCTATACCAATTTTCTTAAGTGTTCTGATCATGAAGGGATGCTGTATATTATCAAAAGCTTTTTTTGCATCAATTGAGAGAATCATATGGCCTTTGTTTTTTAATTTGTTTATGTGCTGAATTATAATTATAGATTTACGTATATTGAATGAGCCTTGACACCCTGGGATAAAACCAACTTGGTCATGATGTATAATTTGTTGTGCTGCTGGTTTCTGTTTGTTAGGATCTTGTTGGATATTTTTGCATCTATATTCATTAGTGATATTGGTCTATAATTTTCTTTCCTTGTTGGGTCTTTTCCTGGTTTGGGGATCAGGGTGATATTTGCTTCATGGAACGTGTTGGGTAGGCTTCCTTCTTTTTCTATTTTTTGGAACAGGTTGAGTAATATAGGTACTAGTTCCTCTTTAAAGGTTTGGTAGAATTCTCATGTGAAGCCATCTAGTTCTGGGCTTTTCTTTTTAGGGTGATTTTGTATGGTTGATGCTATTTCAGAACTTGATATAGGCCTGTTTAACATTTTCACTTCATTCTGGGTATGTCTTGGAAGGTGATTTGATTCCAAATATTGGTCAATTTCCTTCAATTTATTTCTGAGAATAATTTTTTTTAAGTCATTAAGGATTTTTTGAATTTCTGAGGAGTCTGTTGTTATTTTGTCTTTGTCATTTCTGATTGATGAAATTAAAGATTTTACTCTTTTTTTCCTGGTTAGGTAAGCCAAAGGTTCATCTATTTTATTGACCTTTTCAAGAAACCAACTTTTGATTTATTGATCTGTTGTATAACTCTTTGTTTTCAATTTCATTAATTCTGCTCTAATTTGGGTTATTTCTTTTCTTTTGCTTGGATTGGGGTTGGAATGTTCTTCCTTTTCCAGTTGCTTGAGATGTCCCATAAGGTTGTTAACTTCCTCTCTTTCAGTTCTCTTAAGGAAGGCTTGCAGTGCTATAAATTTCCCTCTTAGGACTGCCTTTGCAGTATCCCAGAGGTTCTGATAATTTGTGTCTTCGTCATTTTGTTCCAAAAATTTGGTAATTTTTTTCTTAATCTCATCTCTGACCCAGCTATCATTCAACATAAGGTTATTTAACTTCCATGTTTTTGTATGAGTATGCAGATTCCTGTTGTTACTGAGTTCAACTTTTATTCCATGGTGGTCCAAGAAGATGCAAGGAATAATTTCTATTCCTTTAAATTTACTGAGGTTAGACTTGTGACCTAAGATGTGATCGATTTTGGAGTATGTTCCACAGGCTGATGGGAAGTATGTGTATTCAGTTTTGTTGGGATGAAATGTTCTATAGATGTCTGTTAAATCCAAATGTTGGATGGTTAGGTTTAAATCTAAAATTTCTTTGCTCAGCTTCTTATTGGAGGATCGATCCAACACTGCCAGAGGAGTGTTAAAATCTCTGACTATTATGGAGCTGGAGGAATTCAACTTGCTCATGTCTGTTAGAGTTTCTCTTATAAATTGAGGTGCATTCTGGTTCGGTACATAAATATTAATAATTGAAATCTGATCATATTGAGTATTACCCTTAACAAATATGAAGTGACCATTCTTATCCTTCCTTACTTTTGTTGGTTTAAAGCCTACTGTAATTGCAAATAGAGCAAAACCCTTTTCAACCCACCTGTCCCTACCCACAGCTCCAGCTCACAAGGGAGACTTCTGATTGGATGTTTGTGTGTTGGGATCATCTGTAGCTCATCCATTGGCTGGCCAGAGACCTATGAGATCCCCTGACACAAAGGAGAATAAAGGTGGCTGTTTGCAGAGCCAATCCAATTGGCTCTCTATGGGATGTGTCCTATAAACAGGAAAAGTATTAGCTAGGCAAGAGGAGGTGCGGGAACCAGGTTGAGAGGTAGGAGACTTAGAGTCTGCAATAGTGAGAAGGAGTGTGCAGGAAGAGAGAGAAACAGGGAAAGTTGGTTGTGGAACTACCTTGAGTCCTGATTTCAGTACTACCTGTCCCCTTTTAAAGGTGACTATAGTCCCTTAAAAGAGAGTGACCATATCATTTTTCAGCTGCCAGGAATAAAAAAGAACATCCTGACTTGGCAGATGGAAATGGCATGTGGCCCCTGCATAAAAACCAAAGCTAGGTCATGTGACTGCCTTTCGCCATACACCACTTCAGAGCCTCAGCTTCCTTCCTCATCTGTCAAACCACCTCAACAGCCCCTAAGGCTCTGAGTCCTCCTGAGCCACAGAGCCTTAGACAATTTGTGCCTTTGAGGAGGACTGTGGCCACTTTTGAGTGGAAACAGGGACTCCAATAACAGAGAAGAGTGAAGGCAACCTGCATCCTGTGGGTCAGGGCAGGACTAGCTTGGTGCTTGGGTCCTGTACCTCCCTTCTTCTTGGAGAAAAATGGAAATGTATTATCAACCAGAGAAATGGAGATAGTAGATAAATATAGTTTTTGCTGGATTAATATCCGTACGATTACTTGTGTCTCCTTCAAAGTGAAGCCGAGATCACATGCTGCTTGACAACCACCCATCTGGCCCAAGAAGAGTCACCATATGGATAGTCCTCACTAATTATACTTAAATACTGCAAGGAGGGGTTCCAGTGTGCAGCCTTACTCTGATCAGAAGTCCCCTGGCTCCCCGTTTGTCAGGAGCTAGTGCAAAGGCTTTGTGGTTACTCAGCACAGGCTTGTCTGGGTGTAGGCAGGCTTGTCATTCAACCTTTCTCCAGAACCAACTGTCTCCAGTTCAGAAATGGAAGAATAATCCTCATCCTCCTTTGTGTTAAAAAGGGTTAACAACAATGGCCTCTATGCCAAGTTAGGAGACAATCACAATCCTGACTCATGGAGGAATCCAAGGAAACAATCAATAATTTAATAAAGCCGCATTTGGTTTCTAGTATGGACCTGAGTCTTATTTTAGTGTGCTGGGATTTCTACAAAAGATGTAAAGGTAAAATTCTTTGATGAATGAATGAATGAATTCGCTAGTCCCAGGCAAAAAGCACTCAGTGAATCACTTTGATCCCAGAAAGGAATTTTCCTTGTAGAAAGCATGTAGCAACTTATAGCAAGGCTTTCTTAAAATAGTTGGAGATCACTTTCCCTTCATTCCAAGAGGATTGGAAGATAACTAACTTGAAAGATGAGAAATGCATTTTCTACATCTGCTTTTGAATCATCACCGAGAGCCATCAGTTTAGCTCTGGACTACATGTGGAGTGGGGGACTCAGCTTAGGGCAAGGTAAGGTGGAATATTCAATTTGTGAACAGACATTTGTCAGAGATTTCATTCTGCCTGAATCACTTTGTCGCTGGACACTGGTTCTCGAGGCACAGTTAGGTAGCCCACCTATCTTCCCATGGAGACTTAAACCTCCATGCCCTTGGACTGCCAGGTAGATAACGTACATAACAAGAGAGGAACAGGTGTGAGAAAACACACAGGGCTCCCAGTATTCATTAAGTGACTTACATTTTTTAAAAAAAGATGCGGCCACAAAGAAACATTTACAATCACAGCATGACAAATGAAAACTGGTGGTTGGCTCTAGAGTTTGAGAGACAAAGAGTATGAGAGGGACAGATTCCCTCTCTAAATAGCCATCCCATGGCTACTGTTTACAAATGGAAGCTCAATATTACTAGGTCAATGAATTTTTCTAGAGATACTCTGAACTGGGATGTTTATTTGCAATATTCTAATTTTTCTTGATGCAAATTTTTTGTAAATGCCAGAAGATTCACAAGTATTCTTTTAAGAGGCACCATCTTTGTGTTGGGTTGGCTGAAGTGATAGGATATGAGCCACACATTACCAGGGGCCCTCTTGAGTCCCAGGAATGTCATTGGCACCCCTGCATCCACAACTGAAGCTTTTGATATCCTTGAGCTTCCCAACTGCACAGACTAACAGTTTCTTCTTTCTGCTTAAGTCAGTTTAAATTATGGTTATTTTGCAACTGCAAAAATATAATCCAAGTCAATACAAAGGCCTCGGGGTTGTTCATAAATGGCTGATGAGAGGAGTGTTCAGTATGAGCATGCCAGAGATCTGCGGATGTTTGAAATGGGGGCAGCGCCTGTGGCTCAGTGAGTAGGGCGCCGGCCCCATATGCCGAGGGTGGCAGGTTCAAACCCAGCCCCGGCCAAACTGCAACAAAAAATAGCCGGGCATTGTGGCGGGCGCCTGTAGTCCCAGCTACTCGGGAGGCTGAGGCAAGAGAATCATGTACGCCCAAGAGTTAGAGGTTGCTGTGAGCTGTGTGACGCCACGGCACTCTACCGAGGGTGGTACAGTGAGACTCTCTCTCTACAAAAAAAAAAAGTATGTTGGGGCCAAACACGGTGCACACACAGAAAGATGCAATGTCATAAATAACCTAGAATTTTCTCCTAAAAGTTTATTTCTTCCTATAGAGAATAGGAAGCCAGTGAAGGGTTTGGGAGGCTGTTTCTGTCTTGAGGTTCTTTTTGGAAGTTTAGCTTCTCTACTGAAGGCCCTGTCTTTTTCTGCTAGTTGCTTCTAGGGCGGGGGTGTGGTGGGGGGTTGTCCCCTGAGTGATGGGACATAATTATTAAGCCCATGTTTTCTGGATTTCTAACATCTCTGAGCCTGTTACAGACTCATTTGACTCATTTGTAATCCCCAGGTGAATGTATAGTAAGCAGAAGCTCTCCCAGCACTTTGAATACATGATACAATAAAGTGAAAGTCAGGATAATAGAAGAACAAATGGCACAATATTTTCCTAAGTGTGTTTGGATTAGATTTATGTTAGACTTGGGAACCTGGCAATTTAATAGGTGGGAGAACTTTCATCAAACTTCAGAAGTACATGTATAATTCATGGCCGCTTGGTACATGAAATTGCAGGGAGGGATTGTAACCTTAGAGAGAGATACACTATGACAGAGAGCAAAATAGTGTCACCTGTCACCCTGCTGAGACTCCTCTTGCAATTTATGGGGACTGTCAGCTACTAACAATCTAAATAACTCATTTCCATGCCAGAGATTACAACTGAAGAAGAAAATACAGGAGATCAATCCCTTGTGAATTTTTCTTTTCTTTTTTTCTTTCTTTTCTTTTCTTTTTTTTTTTGACTGGAACACTGGTCTGTATGAGTGTCCTGGGGTGATAGCAGGCATGACTTAAGAGCTATTAGGCAATTTTTACCTCATCAGTCTTTCACTCTACTTTTTTGCAAAAGTCCCAAAATTCATTCTAGAAAGGCTGAAATGAAACCAGAGGAGAGAGGATGATAGGAAATTGTTTTCCTGTCCTAATAGCAAAGGCTTTGACTTCAGATAATCTTGGATTTGAGGTGTGATTCCTTCAGTTACAATCAGTGCTATCTTGGATAAATAATTAATTTCTGTGAGCCTCAGTCTCCCTATCAATAAAATGGGTACAATAATAGCACCAATATCAGAGTTTACACAGGTAGATATTCCTTTGTGCTGCTTCATTTAAAAATATGTATTCACATAAGAATTCATGAATAATAGTCATAGTGGATTTTTCCTTTTTGTGTGTGCTTGTTTGGGGGAGAGAGAGAAAGGGAGGGAGAGTGAAAGAAAAGAAAGGGGAGAGAGAAAGGGAGAGGATGAATTGCATTGTTTTTTAACAGTTGGGGCTCTAAGGACAACCTGCGAGGGTTCAGGTCATGGCTCTGTGACTTGCATGTTGAGTAACCTGCTCAAACTCTCAAATTACTTAATTTTTCAGTGCCGCAGTTCCTTATCTGTAAAATCAAGACAATGATATTGCTTAGCTGTTAGGCTGTTATAAGAGTTACATGAGTGAATATAAAGTGTTTAGGACAGTTCCTGGAAGATAATACACTACATATCTCAGCTGTCAGTAGGAATTATATTGTTATTTATTGGACACTACGATTATTACTGCTAGGAATGATAATGCTAACAGTTACTCATTTGATGTGGTGGGTTGTAAGGTTTAGGAGGAAAATTATGAAAAGTATATAGACTTTAGAGTTAGAAGATTTTAAAATATGCTTAACCTTAATTTCCATTTCTATGAAATGAGGACAATAATTGCCACCTCTTGGGGTTAAGATGATATTAAAGTAAGATCATGGTGTGCCAGCCTGGGACACATGGCTGCCATGATGATTTTTTTGTTTTACAGAGCAGGAAGTAAGGGAGGTTAAGCCATCTATGCCACAGAAACACAAATGATTTGGCCATGTGTCTTTCCCAAAGTCCCTCACCCTTCCACTTGCCAGATGCTGCCTCCTCCACTGGAATCTGGGAACATTTAAGGGATGGGAAGTCTTTGGGTTTCTATATCATGGAAGGAGATAGCACCATGTGAATTGATGCCTTATTTAGGATAATTCTGTAGAGTTCATTTTTTTTCTGAAAACTTCCTTCAGTAGCTATGTGACTTTTCACCATGCTGGCTATACTAGGGTGGACACCTGATCAAAACTAGGACAATCAGATTCACTCTCTGAGGAGATGAGGATCAGAAGCTGAGTCCTTCCAAACCACATACCACAGTTCAGCCAGCGTGATCCTTGTGAAAGGTGAATCTGGAAATCAGTCACCTCCTCCCTGCTTCCAACACATCCATGGCTCCCTGTGGCTCTTTTCCAGTCCAGCCTAGGCCACAATGGCCCTGCAAGGCCTCCTCTCACACCACCTAATCTTCTATTTCACTGCTGCACCCACCCTGGCCTCAGTGCTCCTTGAGTGTCCTCTTGCTATCAGGCCTTTGTGCATGCCATTCCCTCCATCCACAACACCATTCTGTCCACTTTCCAGTATCACCTAAGTGGTTACTTTTTCATGGAAGCTTTCCTTCCTGTCCCTGGACATTATCTTCTACGTGCTTTTAATTGCACTGTGAATATTTCTGTCATAACACTAACCACAGTTGCAATTATACATTTGCTTGTGTGATTTTTGATTAATGAGTATCTCTCCCAGCAGACTTCAGGCTCTACTTGGGAGGAACCCTCTTTACTTCTATTCACTTTTGTATTCCCAGCTTCTGGCACAGACCTTGGCCCATAGAAGACACTCGAGAGGTATTTGCTGAGCACATGAACAAGAATCAGAGATGAGGGAAGCTACAGGGTGAAAACTTACAGACCCCACTACAGAGATTCCTCTTGAGAAAGAACTTTCTTATCTTTCCAAGGTAGATATAATTTAATTTTGCTTTCTCTCTCCCTCTCTCTCTCTCTTTGACAGAATCTAACTCTGTTGCCCCAGGCAAGTTGTCAACCTAGTTCAACTTCAAACTCTTAGGCTCAATTGATCCTCTTGCCTCAGCCTCCCAAGTAGCTGGGACTACAGGAGTCCACCATGATGCCTGGCTAATTTTTCATTTCTAGTAGAGACAGGGTCTCAAGATTGGGGTGGCCTCAAGCTCCTGAGCTCCCTCAGGCCACCTGTATTGGTCTCCCAAAGTGTTAGGATTATAGGGATGAGCCACCATGCCTGTCCTTATTTTGCTTTCTTAAGACATTTTCTCATTTTTCCTTTTTCTCCCTTGTGCCAAATACAAAACTAGTCATCATCGGAACTAAAATGAAAGTCTCCAGCTCCCACTGCCCCATACGCAGGCTGTTCCCTTAAATCAAGAATTTAAAACATGTTCTACAAAATGGCACTGGGGATCTAGCTTCAGATGGAGAAAGCCTCAGTCTACGAGGAAAATAGCCATCAATTGCTTTTTTAAAAAGTAAGGAATTCTGTAATTAAAGTCCTAGTTGATATACATAATTGTATCTTGAAAGCCATTTCTTTCAGAATTGTAATTCATTATCCCAAAGCAATTTATCTCTGGTGTTCACATGTCAAAAAGTGTAAGAACCATCCTGACAGAAGGGCTGACTGAACTAATTATATTAAGCATTGTGATCTTTAATTAGATCAATGGGAGAAGAGCATCAGTAAACACCTTGGGAAGCCTTTGCTGCATTGGCTGGGCCCTCCAAGGACCCTAGATCAATACTAATCCATAGGAAAGTGTTCAGAAAAACATGATGGATTAACAATGAGAGTAAGGATAATTTGGGTGAAATTAATCATTGTTGTCATAGCACAACAGCAAAAATTGAATCGGCTTACAAAATGATCCCAGAGCACTAAGGACTATGCCCTTCCTTGCCACAGTCTTAGAATTACTCTCAGTTTTACGACCCATGACGTTCTGTTAGCAGAGACAAGTGACAATTTCATCACCAATGCATACTATTCTTCACACAAAAACCCTGGAGTTATTTTGTTTACATTGATAACCCCCAAGAAACTCCCTGAGTGTGAATCACAGGGCAGGATCAGAGCTTTCCTCACTTACCAACTTCATGTGGGACCATGGCAGAGAGAGTGATGAGATAGAAGATCCAGCCAATAAGTCTGATCACCATTTAAATCTTGGTTTTATCTACAAAAGGGGGCTTGTATGTGTGTACATGTGTGTGTGTGTGTGTATGGGGGGCATGTGTTTGCACATGTAGAGGGTAGAGGTAGACATTACTACATACCAAGAATGGTTCCAAGTGCTGTAAATTTATTTTATTCCACCATTCTTTTTTTTGGTTTTTATTCCCTGTTCCTTCTCTATGCCCTTTTCTTACTTCTGAGGACTCTCTGAATTTGTCACGGATTTCAGAATTATTTTTTTAAGATCAGATCCTTGCAATATGTTTGTCCACAGTCTATCTGCCTCAAGATAGGATGATATGTAATGATGTTGACAACGATAACAGTAGAAATGATGGTAGCTGCAGCAATAGTAACATTATGGCCAGACTCAGTGAGTTTATACAGCTTGTCAGGCACAATGCTAAGTGACTCTGACATGTACTATTAGTGTCTCACTTCATAGACAAAGAAACAGAAGGCACAGAGAGGAGACGTTAGTCCCAAATCTCACATCCAGTAAATGACAGACTACAAGTTCAAGTCCATGAAATATGACTGCAAATCCTGGGCTCTCAGCCATTATACTATAGTAAATACCTCAAAGAAGGTATTTACCCTTTTTGCTTCCCTGATCCAGAAGGAGTCAGCATTCTGAACATAGAGAAAAGTGAGTCCCCAAAGGTCTGCAATATCCCCAATGCATGTAGAACTAGCAGGAAGTGGAGGAAGGTCGGGCTAGAGGGATTTCACAGTTTTTGAGTGAATCTCTGCCATGACTTATTTAGTGGGGTCACTATGCTGCTTGCTTGATTACATTCAAAGGCACAGCCAGTGAAGAGGCAGCTTAAATTAGCTAAGACATATTCAGAGGTTCATCAGGTGGAGATCCCTACAGCTTGATAGAGCATGCAATGCTCAAGCTCTCAGGGAAAATTGGGCTTACTAAAGACTAGGCAAGACTTGGTCATACAGGTTATCCTGAAACCTGAGTCTACTGCATTCAGTGTAGACTGGATACAGTTCTTGTATTACCTGTAACATGTCCAGACAGTTCCTTTGAAACAGACGTAGGAAGGTGGCTACTGATCCTTGTTGTTGGCTTTAACAAAGGATCCAAAGAACGAAGAATTGAGATGATCAGATTCTCCTGCTCCTAGCATGTTATCCTTAGTGGGAGAACTCTCATTTACTTTCCTTTTTTACTTTTATTTTCTCTTTTCCCATAGAAAGTGTACACATTAGTGCTTTTAATACACAGAGACTGCCAAAAAAAAATACATATATATATACACACACACTTTAAGAAAGGCAAAAACTGCATTAAATTTGTAAAACTCAAGTCACATTTGACTTCTGCAATTATGAGAGGTGCTCAGTGTCACTTGCATTCATTTTTTTGCTATCAGTATATATTGAGTATTACAATTGTAATATAACTTTTTTCCTTTCTTAAAATGTGTATACATTTTTTGACACCCTCTGCATATCAGTCAAGTAGACTCCTATGTTTTATAATCACTTAAAACATACCTGTACCCTTGAAAAGACACAGTGTTGTTTGTGTGTGTGTCTGCTTTTAGTTTGTGTAAATAGTATTGTGGTATAAATCCTGGACTGTCTCTCAGCTTTTCTGTACTCATGTATTGTTCTATGTAGTACGGCACACAGATCTAGAGTTTTCTGGCCATCTCCTATTCTCTGCCTTCATTCATTGATTCAAAAACAATACTGTTTAGTTTCTTTTTATTTTTTTACCTGATGCAATGAGGAAGTAAAATGTCTGGGATACATTTTTGATTTCCTGTTCATCCAAACGAAAGGAGTGAAATTGCCATTTTTGAATACTTGCCCAAACATCTTTTAAGCACTAGGTCAAGTATAGTATGTTCATTTAATTCTTACATTGATTCTATGAGACAGGAAATGTTATCTCCATTTTATCCAATGAGGGTACTGAGCTCATATCCCCAGCATGGAGGCTGCATATCTTTCTCAGGCTACTGGAGCTTACAGAAGGCAGAAATAAGACTCAAGTCTTATCCTTCCTCAAGTCTTTCCATAATTTAATTCCAAGTAAAATTTCACAGTGCAAGGTTAGTTTACCCATATAATGCTCACAGAAATCTTACACCTAAATATCTTCCCTTTACAGGTAAAGCACCAAGATGATGATGATTTAGAGGAGGATGAAAAAGGAAACTTGAGAATCCCCTTTGAAAGAACATTGAATTTATGGACAAAGAAAATATATAAAAGTGGATTTAACTTTGCTGAGATTCTGGAGTATATCATCAATGAATGGTGTAATTAAGTTTTTAGGGGCTACTGAATGACATAAAAGTGCTAGGTTATTTCTGGAATGAGTGTTTAGTTCCTAAATGAACCAACTCAACTACTCAGGAAGCAAATCCCAAGATATCCCAACTGCAGTATAAGTTTCAGAGGTCTCTCAGATGTGGAGATAACACTGGCCTGGTGCGTTATGTGCACCTTTGCCTCCATGGGCTTTGTACAAAATTTTGGAGCAGATGTGCTTTAGAATGCTGTTTTGGGGAAAATTTCCATCTTACCAATATTCCAGTTACAAAAACTAGCAACGCTGGGGAAGAAAAAAAGGAGAAGGAGAATCTGTGGTCATGACCTTGGGGTGTTCCAGGGAGGCCATGTGAAGGGTGAAGATGGTCTCCAGAACTCCCTGTGTCTCCCTACCCCGTGGAGTTGCTGCTTCTCTTCATTCCCCATCTTCATGATGTACTATTGTTGTCCTACAGTTCCCCAAATTTTCTGTGACATTTTGATAAGGAGAATAATTCCCCCTCCCCAGAATAAGTTACATTTCATGGCTTAGGGGAATTAAAATTGCAGATGGAATTAAGGCTGCTAATTAGCTGGCCTTAAAATAGGAAGATTACCCTGGATTATCCAGATGGGCCCAATGTAATCACATAATCCCAAGGGCAAGAAGTGCATCGGATTGCCAACCTATAGAACTGTAAGGTAATACATTTGGGTTGATTCAAGTCCCTAAGTATGTGATAATTTTCAGGGTAGCCAGTGAAAACTGATACAATAATAATAATGTAAGTATGGAGCACATATCCCTTATCTGAAATGCTTGAAACCAAAAATGTTTTGAATTTAGCATTTTCCAGAAACCTCAAATCTGAGAATTTCCTTTGAGGGTATTGTTCATGTTTAAAAAGTATCAGATTTTGAAGCACTTTGGAGTTTGGATTTTCAGATTAGGGAAGCTCAACGTATATTTGTTAAGCACTTTCACATGTCAAGAGCAATGTGCTAAGCATCTTATATGAAGCCTGTGTTAACATTGCGCTTCGTGTACAGGTGAGAGAACTGAGGGATACAGTGATTAAGTAACAGAGCCTAAGAAAAGCCAGAAAATGGGAGAGCTGATTCCAGGAGCCTGACTTTGCAGGAAACACAGAGACTGATTGGCTGCTACTTGATTGGATTCTGAGTTCCATTAGAGACAACTTGATTGGCCCTGTATGAATCAGGTGGTCAGCTCTAGTCCAATCAGATTATGCTCAGGGTGATGGGATTATGTAGTATGATCAAGGCAGGTCAAATCTACCTCTGTTAAATGGAGAGGGCAGAGAAGAAAAAGATTCATGGAACAACTATTGATCCCACCAGAAGCTGTCTATTGCAGAGTTCCCTCATTTGTGGCCTTATCACCACTGTCTTCTCCCCTTCCATCCTCCACTAATGTCGTTGCAGAGGAAATGGCCTGAAAAAAAAAAGATGGCAAAAATATTTTCTGTCTCCCTAACTTTTGGGGAACTGAAACCTACAAGTCCCTGCCTCATGCTAGTGGTCTGAAGAGGCAGGGATTTTCTCTTGGTCTTTGTGCCATGTAAGATAGCTCAAGGAAACCATTTCGGAAGAGGTCACAAGATCTCAGCTGAATCTGGGATGGGCAGAGGTCATTAGGTCCTCCTAGTTGAAGATGGGATTAACCTGGGTGTAAGTCACCAGACTGTTGCAGAGGCCAGAGATTGTTTGAGCCCAAGATGGGATTATGGAATCAGAACCTCTAAAAGCTCTGTGCTTCTACTCAGAAGCAGGAATTTGGATTTTGAGACCTTTGGCCATTTTCTGCCTTTGTCAGCAAAGTAATAAACTTCTCTTCCCTTCTCCTCAAGTTGTCTCTTTTTCTGATGTGGCTTCAGGGGACAAGTGCCAAACTTTTGGTAACACTGTGGACTAACATCCCTTTCTGACCAAGTGGGCAGGTTAGTGGCCCAAAGAAACATTTTTAAAGCACTTTTCCCTCGTGTACACACCCTCTCTTGGCATTTGTTCTTCAAAATGTCCAAACTGATGTGTCTGCTCTATTTGTTAGCCTGGTAAAGGGCTCTTTGTAACCAAGGAGATAGATCTTATTTTGGACCAAAGAGTTAGACAAGAAGCATATAATTTCCATCTAGACCTTTACATAGCAAATCTAAACTTCCTGGGTTCTCTTTCCCCCACTAGGGGAATGTCAATGATGCTCACTAGGAAGTCATCAATTTAGACTTTCCTATTGTCCGACAGTCAATGGGCCTTAACCCAGAGAATTAACCCATGGGGAGTTAAAGGGAATGGGATCTCACAGAGGCAGCTTGAGTTCTTCAGAAAATATAAAAATTCTCTAATGTAGTCAATAGTAATATGAAACCTTATAGATAAACAACTATAAACCCACATGAGAGAAAAACACAATTATATTCAAGTAAGGAGGAAGAGGAGGAGGAGGAAAAGGGGGACTGGTAAACCCTTACCTAATGGGCACAATGTAAGGGTGCACAGCACACACAGTGGGTGAAGGGCTCAAGTACAACTTGAACTTTACCTTAGAAATGTAAACAATGTAACCTAATCATTTATGCCCTTATATTATTTTGAAATAAAAAAGAGACAACAATAATATATATGTATACAAACACATACACACACACACACACACATATATATATCTTGCATAAATAACGATAGTGGTGAGAGCTCCAGGGCACAGATTCTATAGTATGTGACTGTGCTGGGCAGCACCACCTCTCAGTAGACCAGGTACCAGGTTTCTGAGGACCATGGAATGGAGGGAGAAGGGGAGCCTGGGAGCCCTGATACCACACAGAGCTGCTCCCACCCTTGCTAGTTCCTTGACAGTTTCAGCATTTCAGTTGCAACAAGTGCCCTTGTAGTTGACATGACAAAACTTTTTCAATTCCAAGTTGCACATCTTTTCATATTTTGCCATTTTCTGCGAGCACAGTGTGATGCACAATTGATGTGTATATTTAATTTTGTGTTTTTCTTCTAGAAAGATGCCATTAAATCAATCATGAGTCTCATAAATATGGCGTTGTAGAATTATAAAAATGTGGTACTAAATTTTATTTAGGGATGGTTACTTAGGTTCGGTGTCCAAACTTTTGACTTCTCTGCACCATATTGGAAGAAGATGAGTTGCCTTGAACCACACATTAAATACACAAATGCTAACAAGCTAATAAGAAAAAAAGAGAAAAAATGTCTGTGTGCAATTTTCATGGTATCCAAAACAGACAAGCCCATAGGCCGCAGGTTAGATACCCCTGTGTCTAGATGGACAGAGAAAGAGGTCTTATCTTTCCCTGGTCTGGAAGAGAGGGACCAGGTCCTTAGACCTAGGTTCTTACAGGATGTACAGAAGTCAGAAGGTTCATTATTTTTACTGGAATTCTCTGAAAGACCCTCTTGATGGTTTATGTTAGTTGACAACTTGACAGGATTAAGGAATACCAAACTAGGTGGTAAGTATTCTTTCTGGGTGTGTCTGTGAGTGTGTTTGGGGAAGAGAGCAGCATATGAACCAGCAGACTAAGTAAGAGACATCCTCCCTCAATGTGGGCAATCTAATCAGCAGAGGGTCCTGCTAGGACTAAAAAGCAGGAGGGGTGAATTGGTTCTCTCTTCTCCAGCTGGAATACCCTTCTTTCCCTGCCTTCGGACATCAGAGTTCCAGATTCCCATCCTTGAGAGTCCTGGCCTTGACTTGCGGCCCCCCACAGTCTCCCAGGCCTCTGGCCTTGAGCTGAGAGTTACAGGGTTGGCTTCCCTGGGTCTGGGGCCTTCACACGTGACTGAGCCATGCAGCCAGATTGCCAGGTTCTCCTCTACTCATGGTCTGCCGTGGGACTTCTCAGCCTCCATAACCTGGCCAGCTAATTCTGCTAACGTGACATCTCTCACATCTCTCTCTGTCTTGTTTGTTTTGTGCCTCTAGGGAACCCCGACTAATACAGCTTCTAAACTGGTAAATGGGGTTGCTTCCTGTCTGGCCTCAGGCCCCAGGCTTCTGAGAGCCAGGTCAGGGTCTCCAGGTCTGTGCCACTGCGTCCTAATCCTAGATTTGACCTTGCAGAAGTGGGTCCTTCCCAGGTATGCCTTCAGGCCCAGAGGCAGAAGTCCCTCCATGCAAAGGCAGAGAATGAGGGAAAGAATGAGCCTTGGTGTAGTAACTCTGTGTGGCTTGTTGAATGGCTGACTTGAGTACTTTGCTCTTTATTTCACAGAAACACTCTATTCTTCTAAAATTCAGAATTAGTAGGACTTATTCTTACATAGAACTCTGCAATTGTAGGAAATGGTTATAGCCTGATGTTAAAATTATTCATATGAATGGATTTTTGTATGAATGGCCTGAATCAATTTTCTTAACAGTTCCCACGATACAGATGAGAGGATTAAGAATCAGAGCTTTCCACTGGTCAGGGTCACACAGAAAAAAAAATGGCAGAGCCAGGACTCAAATCCAGATCCGTGTCACATCAAAACTCATCTCTTAGTCACTCCCCTCACGCACTGTCTGCCACAAGCGGTCCCTTCTCCTCCATGCACAGTGTCCAATCTACACCTCCAGCCACATGGTGTTAATGCTACCAGGGCGAGCAAATGGTAGCAGCTTCTGTGTAAACATACTCTTCTATGCAACTTGCCTTTCTGCCCTTCTGGAGCTTGTGGGCTGGTGGGTGGCAAAGAAAGAAGGAGCAGAAGACAAGAAAACACGCTGTGAAGAGCAGAAGCAGGAGCCAGGGCCTGTCAATGCGCAAGGGAGGAAGCCAGGACGGTTTCCACCAGCCCCAGGTCCTACTTCCCCACCCACTGCTTTCCTCTTCCTTCTAGGCCGTGATAAATCTGAGGAGGAGATGTGAACACTTGCCCAAGTTCCAAGTCAGCTGGGAAAACTTCATCTTCCAGTCTACAACTAGGAAAAATCATTGCGTTGGGATAATTATGAATTATCCTTTGATCTGTCTCTATATCTGCAAAGCACCAATATTATCCGCTGGTGAGAGGTCTGATTGATAGTTCAGGTTTGTATTTTGAATAACACAAGGCTTAGTTGCTAACACCAGTAAATAATTTACTCTAGTCTGAAATACAAGCTCTAGGCAATAAACATGAGATCAAACGTGGGGAACTGCAGTAGGGTAGCAAACACACGCTGCCAGGAAGGGCTTTTCTAAATTCACTGCTGGAAGAAAGTGGGGGAGATGACAACAGGTGATGTGTCAGCCGAGGTCTTTCTGGCTACTCCCCAAATAAAATAGTTGTGCCAACATCAAAGGAGGAGGCTGGAAAGATGGATATCAATTGTGAGCATGGATGGGGACGTGATGCAGGAGATCCTCCTGCTTCTAACACCAAAACATTCCTTCCCCACCCAACCCCACCGTCACACCAAGCAGACTGGGTGACAATGCCAGTTTCTTACATCTCCCTTAAAAAATCGTTCTAAGCCACAGGAGTGAACAATAGTGGGGCAAAGGAATGCATGGTCTGATTTCCGGGGCAGAAATAAAAATTAACCACTGGAGTTTCTTGTGATATGGGAGTTTGTTTGATGCTTTCATTCTGACATTCAATTTTTTGAGGCAGGATTTGAAATGCAGCTTCACGCAGCACGATCACAAGGAAATTCAAGTCAACAGCAAAGTTTCTGGAGTGAGCGAATAGTGAAAATAAACACATGAACGTGTTATCAGTGGTTGCTGCAGGCAGTGGGAGGGTAGCCCCATGCGGCGCCTCCTTCCTTCTGTACAGCATGATCCTATGGAAAGGCAGGGGCTGCCCTGTTGTCCTTAAGATAGTTCTGGACAGTAACAGTAGACCTCTGTGAGGGGAATGGCCTTCCTGAAAAGGGAGAACCTTCCTTCCGCCAGCTGATCTTTGGTATGTGAGAAGGGTACCGACTTGCCCTCACAAGTCTCTGCCTCATTAACGGTGACTATCTGGGACAATGAGGTGAGAAGGATTTTGAGATCAAAGGAATTAAAGGCCTGACTGAGTAGCAGTGTCCACCTGTGGGCAGGAAGTGATGTATTTGCTATCTGGGTTTGAGGTCGTACACTTGAGTTCAAAACCTGCCCTTAAACCTGGGTTTTGAGCCTTAAATTTCACTCTCATTTTCTGGGATCAGCTACCTAATCTGTTTCCACACTGTGAAGATTACATGAAACACATTTCCTCTCTCTCCTCTCCTTCCCTCTCTTTTTCATGTTTCAGAACCCAAAGACCACAGGAGAATGTTATTCTCTTTTCCGGAACCTCAATACCTTTAGCATCATTCTAAATACTTTGCCTCACCAGGGGAAGGCCCCAGGTTAGAGAGGCGTGGGGGACCCTGCCCCTGTGTGCCTGACCTACGTAAAACATTTGAGGGTTATGGGTTCCAGACATCAACTGCACCTACAATACCTGCTCTTTGCTGTTTTTAGCGCAGCCATAAAAAGATGAACATGATACAGTTGACAGGCCTAGAAGGCAGGGTGGTATCAGGACTAAATAGTGTTAGAAGGACCTGTCAGAGGAAAACAGAAAAATGCCAAATATATTGCACACAGTACTGAGCTCAGCAGATTACAGATGGAATATTTGGGATTCCTCCTCGGAGGCCAGAAGCCTAGAACTTTAATAGTTCCATATCCCTAGAGGTAAAGAAAGAGGTAAAGATTGAGGTGAGAAGTGTACTTCCCGTCCATTGGACTTCAAGTGGAGCAGAATATCCAATTTCAGATTCTCTGTGGCTCTTATATTTATCTTTATTCTGGAGGCTCATCCACTCTCTTAAGAGATATATATGTTTTAAGTCCTAGCCTGAAGAACAATAAGTCAACGAAACGCCAATAATTGGTACTGGGGAGAACTGGTCCATTAATATACTGTCGCCATTCTCATTTTAATAAAGTTCTTTGCAGAAGGCTGATGGCAGGGTGAGCGGAAAATGCAGGCAAATTTAGGATTCCATCCAACATGCATTTAAACCCCAATTTGCTACCTTTGTTTCACCTCTCTGAGACTCATGTCCTCATGTTAAATGACATTAAAAGTCTTTACGCATTTCGGTATTTCTGTAAGATCTGAAGTTTATTGGCACTGATTTCATAGCAGGTGTTGTTGGCACCCAGTGTCGCTTTCCCTCTGCAGAGCAGGTTCACTGTGCACTGGCTGCCAACGTGCCTGAATCTGGTGAGGCAGAGCATCAACAATGTGGATGTGTTATCTACAGATGAGCATCAAGGGACGACAGAAGCCACGGACTCACCATGAGCTGGCACCTCCACTCAGGAAATCTGCCTGGGTGCATCGAGCCTTCCTTGCACCACAGCTAAGGGGCTGTGGGAAGCTGCCCAGCCCTGGCTTTGTGCCTCAGAGAAACAAGACTCACGGGGCTGAGGTGCTGGAGGGCATCCTGCTCTGGGGAGGGGCCGCCCCAACACAGCTTGGGCTGCTCAAGCCAGTTCCTCCCTGTGTCAGGATGTTGTATTCCCAGCACATTCTAGTTATTTTTGAGAACTACAAGTGAGCATGTAGAAGAGCTGAGTCAGTGCAAGGCTACTCAGAGCACCACTGTGCACCCTTGGCCCACCCGGGACTCTGGCTGCAAGCTGGTGCCCACCAACGGTGTCCCACCTCGCCCTCTTAGTGTCTCTGCTTTTCTGTCTCAGCTCACTCAGGTCTCACAGAGGTGGAGTCTAGAATTGCAGAGGCCTTCACCCCGACAGGACAGCCTTCATCCAACGGGAGATCAGCATCAACAGCAGGTAAATGCCCCAGCTCCTGTGCTCAGAAGGCACATTCTGAGGTGCGTTCATTCCACATAGCTCCACAGAGGGCCCCAGCAAGGGGGTGACTTCTGGCTGCCTGGAGTAGGAACCAGCTCCACGTGCTTCGTCACCAGCTCTCCTTTCTTCCCCTTTCCCCCCTCATTTCCACTTTGGAGACAGCCTCTCACAGTCCCTGCACCCAGGTCCTCATCCCAGGTTCCGTTTTAGGGAGATTTTGAACTGACACTTGAGCTATGCTAAATGTTCTTCCTCTTTCTAACACGCTTCCTCCTTCATTTCCCATTCATGGATGACTCAGTTTCTCCCTAAAGATGGAGAAGATTAAAGAATTCCTCTTTTTCCCCTTTATATCTCTGTCCACCTTTCTATTCTTTTCATTCTTTGGGAAATAGGGTTCCTCTCCCTCTAGAACCAACACTTTTATTTTGTTTTGCACAAAGCAGGTTCTTCATCAGGGCAATCCTTTTCTACTCATGGCACCATTTTTTCCCTCTGTTGCTTAAACCAGAAATGGGCATCTTTTTCTTATCTCCTAATCAATTGCCAAATTATGACTGTTTCTTACTTTTATTTGTTTCTCTCTGTATTAACCTTTGTTGGGCATCTGCTATGTGCTAAGCATCTTATGAGCTTTGCAAGCTCAATTCTTATTTATATCCTTGTAGGAATGCTAGTATTGTAGTTTTAAATGGTACTATTTTTATTCCCATTTGCAAATGACAAAGCTGAGGCAAGGAACCTGCCCAAAGTTGTACAAGTGAGTACGTAGGAATGTGGGTATTGATCCCCACGGCACAGCTCCTGCTCTCACCACTCTGCTGTCCCTCCCACCCCACCCCCCCACCCGGCCCCATGGCGGCTCCTCCCTGCTCTGTCGTCTCTGCCCTTCCCCTCTCAGGGACTCTTGCCTTCTGTCTTTATTGGTAATGAGTCTCCCTTGTTTCATACACTAGACTCACAAATGACTTATCGGATGAATGAGCCTTTATGTAACCAGTTTTTCCTCTTCTATGCATTATAATTTATATCGACATGTAGTTGTTCACTGTCATTTGTCACTGTTAAATAGATGTGAAGCTTTATGAATTTTGGAGACAGAGGGCCTAGGATTAACCCCATTGCCATCACCCACTAGTTATGTGACCTTGAGTGACTCAATATTCTCAAGGCTTAGTTTTCTCATCTGCAAAGTATAGATGAAAAATAATTCCTATCCTGCAGGTTTGTTGAGAGAAGTGAAGGGATAATTTATACATGTAAATTACTCTTCCATTCCATGTTTCTGACACATAATTAACATTTATTATCCTGTAATAGTAGCAGCAGCAATGCAGTGGTAATAATAGGAGCAGTGATAGCATCCCAGTGAGTAGTATCAGTAATAGTGGCAGCAGTAATGGGAGTATTAAACCTAGATGTCAACCGGATCTCCCAAACACATGCAATCTATGGGAGATGGACATAAAACCTCATTTCCAGGGCCAGGAGAAGGTCAATGCCTTCCCGAAGACTTTCACACATTTTTACAGTAATACTGTCTCCCTTTTTCCAATCTTGCCACTTGCTATTTTCCACAGAGCATCCAGAAAATGCCTTTAAAAACTCAAATCAGATCGTGCCACTTCTATGCTCCAGACCCATCAGTGGTCCCCCACTTCATACCCCACTTGGGGCACAATCCAGATACCTTGCCACGCTGCAGTGCACATGAGTCTGCGGCCCAGCTCTTCACACGCCTCCCGCCCCTGCTGTGGCTCTGCTGGAGCTCTGGCTCTCCTCAGCCATGTGAGCTGCTCCCTCGCAGTGCTCCTGCAGCTGTTCTCTCTGCAGGGAGCTCCCTGACCTCAGGTAGCTTGCCACCCACTCTCCTTTCCACCCCGGCCTCCTCTAAAACATCTCCTCCTCCTGGAGCTTACCTTGGCCACCATGTGCAGTCATCACACCATTGTCTTGCCATAGTTTATTTTCCTTCTTGGCACTCGGTGTCCTGGCTATGCTGCATCCCGCAGCCTTCTCCTCCCACCTGAATGGGAATCCCCTGAGATCAGGATTCTTCTACTGAATTCACTGCTATGTCCCCAGGGCTAGAAAAGTGTCCTCCTGGATATGCCAGTCATGTTTGTGTCCTAATTCAATGAAATTGTCTAGTTTCACAGGTCATCTTACCACTGTTACCATCTTACCAAGAATCCTGGCTCCAGTCCTCTCTGTTTGGATCCAGGCACAAAATTCAGTCTCTTCCTTTAGTTCCACAAAAGAAAACACTAACAAAAGCGCTCAGGTAGGGCCTTTGTGAGTTGATGAATTTTATTGGAATTGTGGATGTTCAAGACAGGCATAAAAGAGGTGCCAATGAAAGCGATACAGGAAAGTTCAGGAAAACATCCTTGTTATTGAAATGTGTGGTCACCGTGCTGAGGGGTTTCCCTGGGCCCTTCACCCCACCTTGTGTTGGGCTCACCTCCTCCCACTGGCGGCAGGTTCCCTGCTTTCCCCTTCACACTTTGCTTTCTTCCTTTCATTTTTATTTCTTCCTTCTCTTCCCACTCTTCTCACAGAAAGCCACGCAGCTTTCTCTCCTTCTGTGTCTTGATCTTTTCCAAAGTCCAGGCACTCAGAATTTTTCTTCAGTCCCCAAGTGACTTCTCAAAAGGCTTTCTCTCAACAAAAACACATATAAAAGGAATTTCTGACGCCAAATAATAACATAGTCAAACTATCCACATCTGCTGCACTTGTGTTAGTTTTAGATTGTCACCCCTTTGGGAAGAAGAACCATATTTTATTGAACCCAGAAAACATTGGAAAATACTGGACCATGTGAGCAACTCTGAGAGGAAAAGATGAGAATCTGCCTCTCCTGGGGACCACCGTCTGTGAGAGTAAGAAAACATAGAAAACGACTATTTAGGTGTTAAGGAATAAGCCCAACATTAAGGTCCGTGGAAAGCCTAGGAAGTGGCATCACAACCCAGAGAGATTCCTTTCACCTCTCTCCCTCCAGACTGTCATTGATTTCCCTGAGAAGGACTAAGCCCCCTTTTCCTGTCATTTTACTCCAGATGAGAGAAAAATGACAGGCACATAAGATAAGCCTGGTAAATATTTGTTGGATGAAAGAATAAATGAATGAATTAAAAAAAATAAAGTGTGATGGCTTTAGAGAGGTGGAGGAGGAGGAGGTAAGGGCAGTGGTGTCAGCAGGACTGGGCTCTGGAGGAGGAAGCCGAGGAGTGGGGAGGGGTGTTCTGGACACAGGAGACACCGGGCGCTAAGATGTGCGGTGCAGGACAGCTTCAGGTTTGGAGCCCTGTAAGTGGTTTGGTGAAACTGGAACACGCAGCAGGGACATGGGCTCATGAAGGACAGGGGTCCAGAGGCCAGCAGGTCCTGGCCCTTTCTGCACCCTCTGTGCTGACTTTAACGTGGTTCTGGCTTCAGAATAAGTGTGCATTGCATTTGTGGTTTTAAACTTTTGGATGTCTGGTTTCTTAGCATGCATAACATACATGTGCATTCTCAATTTTCACAAGATTTTGATTCTGGATCTGTAGGTTAAAAGTAGTCAAAGGGTGGTCCACAGGCAGTAGTACCAGCATGTCCTGGAAACTGGTTAGAAATGCACATTCTCAGGCACCCAGAACCCAGACTTCCAGCGGAGCCCGGTAGTCTGTGTTTTAACAAACCTTCCACATAATTTCAGATGTATACATGAGTTTGAGAACAACTGACTGAAGTATGGGGCTGAGAAGTTACACTAGAAAACAAAATAAAAAACTCTATGATTTTGGTAATCTGTCCAGGTTGAGAACATCTCTCCAAATGTACCCCTATCTTTATCCCCATTGGCTTAGCACCACACTGACAGATGTACTGCGCCTTTGGGACTAGCCTGGGATTCCTCCAAAAGATTCGTGACCACTACGTTCTTAATGCAAACATGAAACAGGGTAGGATCCGGGGAGGGAGGAGAGCGAGTCTCCCATGTTCACATGTTCCAAAGGAGGAAGGAAAAGCAATTGCCTCTTTCCTGAATAGGTTGAATTATAAACAAGAGATGCCCCAAGAAAATAAAGAGAAGCAAATTTAGAACAAGCAACAAAAGACATTTTCCCATTCAGCATCCACTCAACTTGCAGAATTTGGGTGGTTTATGTCTTCCGATGAATATGTAAGATGGTTCATTCCACCCAAATATAATTAACACCATTCAGTATTTTTATTCAGCAGACAATATGCCATATAGACAATATTAAACAGACAATACTCAATTATACTGAATACTTTTATTAAATAGACAACTTAATGATAAGAGACTTCTGAAAGCCTGTTTCCTTTTTCATTTGTTCTCAGATTAACCTCAGAAAGAGACACGATTCCCTATGTCTGAAGAATTGTGCTCTTTGAATGAGTGACAAGTACACACCATCTTCCTTATCTCAACCTGCCCTGGTGGTTGCCTTTCCCACTCAGACACAAACCTCAGTGAGAAATGGGAAGTAAAGTTAATGGTCCTGGGGAAAAAAATCAGATGATATGGTGGCCCTGTTTTCAAAATTAGGAAATAAAAGTCCTGAGACAAGAAATGCCTTGCCTCAAAGACACAGCTAAAGAGTAGTAGATCCAGGATTTAAACACTAATTTTCTGACACCATTTTGAAATTAAAGAGCATTCTATGAATAAGAGTTGATTTTTCACAGCCAATAATGTTAACCTGAACTGGCTTAAGAAGGCGTTGCTGAGTAGACTTTCTTTTGAGGATAAAAAAAATTTATAATTATACTAATTGTGTGGCAATGAGAGCTTCTCAAACACATGAAGGGTCCTGAAACATCTTGTTAACTATTTTAAGTGTTGCTATTATGACCCTGCTTGTAACATAAATTTGTTTATTTTTGAGGGAGTATTTGGTTAGTAACAAAAGCTCTAAGCTACCCTGTGTTTGAATGGGGATACATCAAAGTTATTGGAAGCCAAATTAATAAGGTTCTGAAGGACTCTTTAGTCTGGCAGAGAGGCTGGGAATGGAGCGGGCTCAATAATAAAGATCAAATTATAATAGTAATAGTAATAGCAAACACTTATTAGCAGTGCCTGGCTACTCTTTGATGGGGGTGCCAGATTTAGCAAATAGAAATACAGAGTACTCAATTAAATTTAAATTTCAGATACACAGCAGATAAGTTTTTAGTATAAGTACATTCCTCTATTTTTCTTTTTTTTTCCTTTTATTAAGTCATATACACACAGATCATGAATGCATTTATGCATTTGTGGGGTACAATGTGTTGATTTTTTATACAATTTGGAATGCTTACATCAAACTAATTAATATAGCTTTCATTCCTCTGTTTTTCTTTGCTGATACTGTTAACTCTACTAAGTGAATCAACACACTCAATCTTTGCAACCCTATAAGGTAGGTTGGATTCTAATTTCCATGGTACAGATGAGAAAATGGAGGCAGCAAGTGCCAGGCAGAGTTGTCAAAGCTACTGCATGGCAGAGCTGGGATTTGAACCCAGGAGGTCTGGCTCCAGAATCCAACCATTTAACTATGGTAATATACTGCCTTGCTCAAGAGCTAAGACAACTGTTGGGTCAGCAGATATTCACTCCCTGTCTGGGGGACTTGCTGACCTCCAGATGTCCCGCCCTCATGTCCACGGATTCTGATTGCATTAGGTGTGGTCCTTGGCCTCTGCTGAAGATGATAAACCTGAAGTTTGCGACCCTCCGAATGAGGTCACCTCCGCCCTTCATGATTCTCAATTCCAGCTGCACACTAAAATCGGTCTCCTGGGGAGGTTGCAGCTTTCTTTGGTGTGGGATAGAGCCAGCGCACAGAGCAATTGACCAGCGCAGGAGCCGGGCTGAGAATCACTGCAGTGTCACCTCCTGGCAATTGCTCTATTTGATGGTAAAAGTGAGAACCCGTGGCTGAAACACAGAGAGTCAGTCTCATGATGTCCCTTCATAATATTGGACCTTTCCCTTACCTGACATTTGAATATTCATTGTTAAGTCAGTTCTTTCAATGTACGTACACTGAGCACCTACTGTGAGCTTGGTGGGGAGTTCTACAGAATCAAAAATGGAAGAGACGCCTGCTTGGGAAGCAGGGTGCCACTTGGGAAGACTGTGCTTTCATCTTCACTCAGACGCTCCAACTTCTCTACTCCACCCCCCCCCTTCCCATAATCAGGAGCAGAATTCTGATTTCATTTCTCAGACCCACCCAGTGTGAGAGGAGCTGCCGGGGGAACACTCACACTCCTGCCCAGCCTCCTTCTTTCCTTCTACAGTCCAGTCCCTCCCAAGCTCTCCAGGAATCTACAACCCCAACAGCTACTATGTAAATACCTGACTATGTTTTGAAATTTGGCCATGGCTGAAGAGTTTGTCCTGAGAACAGAGAGTAAGGGTTGGAGTTGGGGTACTGGGACTTCCTTTTGTGGACTCCGGGGATTCTGCATCCCACAAGTTTGAGAGCCTCCAGTGGGCAGCACACTCCATACTAGAGATGAATTATTGAAGACTCAAAGTTGCTAATGCCCAACATCTTTCATTCATTTTCAAAATACCAACAAAGTACTGGGTGCTGGGCTAGATCATGAGAAAACAAGGCTAATCCACTAACAGCTCCCTGTCTCCACGGGACTTATAATCCCTCTAAGTCCAAAATGACACAGCTTCCTCCTAGTCAACATAGTACAGACACAGAATTCTAGGTTTAATTGCAATGCTCCCTGAAGCAAAAGCGACACTACCTTTTCTACTGTAACTCCTACTCTAACACAGTGTACAAGCAGCACCACCTCAGCTGCAATGCTGAAATTTGGGACATTTGAGAAATAGACCCTGGTTCCTTGAAATAGGCTCTGGCCAGGAGTGGTGGCTTACCCCTATAGTTCCAGCTAGCGCTCCAAGGTGGGAGGATTGCTTGAGCTTAGGAGTTCAAGACCAGCCTGAGCCAGAGTGAGACCTCATCTCTCCTAAAAATAGAAAAACTGGCTGTGGATCATGGGAGGCCCCTGTAGTACCAGTTGCTTGGGAGGCTGAGGCAGGAGGATCCCTTAAGCCCAAGAGTTTGAGGCGCTGTGAGCTATGATGACATCACAGCACTCTGTAGCCCATAAAAGAAATGGGTAACAGAGTGAGACTCTGTCTCATAAAAAAAAAAGGAAAGTAAAGAAGAGAAACAGGCTCTGCCAGCCCTTCACCCCAGTTCTCAGCATTCATTAAGCACCTCCTAAGATGATCCTGCATAAGATAATACCCATGGCTGGGTGATTTATAACAAATAAAAAATAAAAACACTGTACCCTACAAATGCATAAATCTGTATATGATTTAATAAAAGGAAAAAAAAGAAAAGAGATTTATTTGAATCACAGTCCTGCAGCCTTTACAAGAGCCACTGAACCAGCATCTGCTTTGGGGGAAGATTTCAGGGAGCTTCCAGTGAAGATGAAAGGTGAAGGGGGAAAGAGGCGTATCGCCTGGCAAGAGTGGAGGCAAGGCAGAGGTGCTGCCAGGCTATGTACCATCAGCTCTGGTGGGAATGAAGAGACAGCTCACACCACCTCGGGGAGGACACCAGCCATTCGTGAGGGGTCTTGTGATCCCAGAATCTCCCACCAGGCCCCACGGGGCCTGATTTCCACATGAGGTTTTGAGGTACCAGACACCCCAACCATTATCAGTAACTATGCCTAATGTTCATGCAGCCCTTTTAATGTCCAAGATTCTATGAATTGCCTCATTTTAAGCTCAAAATGAAGAACTGTAAGATTGAATAAGCCATAAAAGAACCAGAGACTTCCCTGACAACAGCCTCACTCCATTGCAGTGTTTCCTGAGCTTGTTTTCAATGTTATTCCTCTAAGGAGCCTTTTAAACATTTTTTCCCCTAATTACCTCCCATATGAAATTTTATTGTCATAGTTATAATCATTATATGTTATATGCATTTCAAGTATTTAATATACTGTATACGTATCTCTGCTTTATACATACAAACAGTAAGTTTTTTCACCCTAAAACCAATTCTTGCCCTCGTGGGAACCACAGCACCCCAGATAAGAATGCGTCCCCCAACTGCTAGTCTACACCACCTTTCCATACTTCATGGCATCGTTATGTGCAAAACACCATATTGAGGACTATGGATAGTATCAGAAATGAGAGAAAACAGAACAGAATAATCATTTAGGATATTTATAGCATAGAAGGTGTTATGGGTTGAATTGGGCCTCTTCACCCACTAGTATGTTGGCATCCTAACCCCTTGAGACGTGACCTTATTTGAAGATGAGTCTTTACACAGATAATAAAAAGGAGGTCATTTGGTTGTACCCAATTCCAATATGACTGTATAAGAAGGGGAAATTTGGGCACTGACACAGACACGCATACAGGAAGAACACCAGGTCAAGACGGGAGCTGCGCTGCCACATCGAGGAGGTCCCAGAAGCTGGGAGAGGCCGGAGCAGACCCTTCCCCGGGAACTTCAGGGGGAGGCATCCCTGCCAACACCTGGGTCTTGGACTCCAGACTCTAGAACTCCAAGACAGCATATTTCTGTTGTTTAAACCACTTCGTTTATGATACTGTGTTACAGCAGCTCAGAAAACTAGCCCAACAGGAGGAAACCTCACCCACAAAACACAATTTAAAACACACCAACAATGAGAAATAAACAGTGTAACAAGTACCAGGGAGTCAGTTATTAATTTTGAATCTTCCCGGAGAAGGTGACATTTGAATTGAGCCTCAGAGGATGAGTGGGACTTTATAATGATTTTTAAAATAGGTGTGTAACGATCTCCCCCAAATGAGGGCTGCCGCTGTGGACAGAACTCACTGTCATTACGCTCAGTATACGCCTGGCGTTCCCCGTCCGCTTGCAGACTGCCTGGTGGGGGTCCTGGAACATGCAAATGGTCAAGCTTTCCTAGGATGGGAACCCCCACACCACACAGTCATGTGCTCCAGCCAGGATTAGACCAGCAGTGGAGGACTCATGGTGACATTTCGCTTCACTTTTTAATGTTTCCCCTCATTTGGGGAAAGGGAGAGACACTTCTCTCTAATCACTGGCAAAATTTTCAACGCAAGAAGGACTGTTTGCAAAGAATCCCTACAAACAGAAGGATTATTAAACTAAAAGAAACTTTCAACAAAGGGTCTTATAGAAACAACACAATTGTACATGTATTTTCTCAGTACAGGGAGGCAAGTTTTTAGTTTTTATTTTTATCAGGAAAGGACAGAGAGGCCTTGATGAGCGTTTTCAAAGTTCAGCCTATAAAATTCCACTTTCCCCTCCCTGAATAAGAAAACATTTCATGGCAATGCTTTCTCACGAGAGCAAGGAATATTTTATAAAAGTGTTGAGTGATAAAGTCTCCCTCCATTCTCTAAAGCAGTTCCTCCAACAACTACCGTAAGTAGCTGGAACACAGTCTCCAGGACTTGTTTCTGGACACATTTCCGTGTGTGTACACATCCACTCACTCCTGCACTTCATTCATCTGTAAAGTATTTGGAGAGTGCCTATTGTGGGCCAGACACAGCTCTAAGGCATTTGAGGAAACCAAGCCCTTGCCTTCATGGAACTACATTCTGTAATAGCAGGGAAGCCAGATGTGTGGTTCAGTAGTGATAAAGAAAGATAAAGTGGGTAAATGGCATGGGGAGGGCACAGGGGCCCCTTATGCAGGAGAGGTCCAGGAAACCTTCTCTAGGGAGGTGACATTGGAACAGAGGCCTGAATGAGGTGAGGAATCAAGGTATGGTTTCATTCGGAGCAGTGTTTTTCAGCCTTTGTCATCTCACAGCATATTTGAACCTATAGGTAAACTTGCACAGCACACTTAAATTATGTTGATTAAAAAAAAAAAGAGTGAGAAAAAAAGAATATTCTTGCTGGGCTTTGAACTTCTTTTGAAAAATAATCAATGATCTCTTAAAAATTTTGCAGCACACCTATGATCCTCTCACAGCACACGGCGTGCTGAAGAAAAGCCCTGCTCTAGAGTAAGAAGCCTCCATATGGGGGCCACAAAGGCAAAGCACCTAAGGCAGAAAGGTGCTGGGTGTCCATGGACTAAAGTCAGAAGCCAGTATGCCGAGGGCTGGGGGATCATGGTGTAGAATGTGCCCAGAGGGTGACCAGGGCTCAGGAACTGTGGTGAGGACTCAATGCATTGGCAAGCCATTGGCAAGTTTTGGCAAAATTTGTTATTGGTTGTTTTTCTATATAAAATGACTTTGTGCTGCAGGCGCACCAGTCATTTATTTTTGTTTGCTTTGCAGTGTACTTTGTGGATGGGGTCGCTTAGTAGTGTGTTTGGATTTCACATCATTCCCTGTGGACTATCGCATAGGTTTCAATAAGAGTCCACGTTATACACAATTCACTTAATGTGTGGAATGTTTGACAGGCAGGATTTGGGGCAAAGGGACAAGCACAGCAGAGGCCTGGCAGTCTCACCCCCTCACGCGGCCGCAGCCTCTGCTGGCTCCATCTCCAGGCTGCCACAGTCCAGAGCTCCACAGACACCTCCCACTTCCTTTACACCAAAGTACTATTTCCCCAGCCCAGGAGTTGAGAAACGGGCTACATGCTTGAGCACAGGAGAAGGTGCAGGTTAAAAACTGAAGTCCATTTCTGTTCTAGAGCTGTGGAATTATTTGGGGTCTAATGCTTGAACTCCATTGCTCCACTTGCTGCAGTCACCAGTTCAAAGCCACGTGTTTTGTCCATTTGGAGTCCACCGAATTCAGTACCAGATCAACTTTTTTGCTTAGGATCTTTTACAATGTCTGTTTGGTTAGGTGCTCCTAAAGGTAAAACTGATGCTTCCAGCTGACCCAGGGTAAGAGCCATGATATTTCCTGAATGTCTGTGGTGTAATGGTTTAGAAGCAGGGGTCCTCAAACTATGGCCTGCAGGCCACATGAGGCAGTGTGATTGTATTTGTTCCCGTTTTGTTTTTTTACTTCAAAATAAGATATGTGCAGTGTGCATAGGAATTTGTTCATAGTTTATTTTTTTAAACTATAGTCTGGCCCTCCAACGGTCTGAGGGACAGTGAACTGGCCCCCTGTTTAAAAAGTTTGAGGACCTCTGGGAGCATGGGTTTCCAATCCTGGCTGTGCTACCTACTGGCTCTGGGACCTGTGAGTGAGCAACTAACCCCCTGAGCCTGGGCTCTGTCATCTCTAAGTTGGGGATAATCATAGTGACTATCTCACAGCATTGTTTTGAGGATACAAAGTGGAATCATTTGCAGAATTGCTCAATAGAGAGTTTGTTGCTCTCTAGGGTCTCAGTAGATACTCACTGTTGCTACCATGATCATTATTTCTTTGTGCCAGATATTCTGCATATATTATCTTAGCTAACTCTCATGACCACCTTATGTAATATGTAATATTATCCCATTTCATTGAGGCACAGAGGAAAAAGATATCTTACCCCAAGTCACATAGCTTTTAAATAGCAAGATTGGGAGTTCAGGCCCAGATATGTTTCTATGTTATCAAGCTGCTCAAAAAAAAAAAAGGTTGCCTTTCTCAAAGTCACTGGCTTATTAGTAAACTCACCTGAGGCTAAGCTAAGTTTCTTTCCCAGCGACACGAGAAAGTTCATATCCTGGTTGATGTGACTATTCCCGAGACTGAAAGCGTGATGCTGCCACAGCTGGTTCTCCATAAAACACAGATCCTTGCTGCGCACTCTGGGGTATAGTCTGGGATAGAATTTGACCTTCTAGAAAAAATATAACAACACGGAATAAACTAGCGCTCTTGCCCAAATCTTGTCTGTTCCCCAGCTTTAAAGAGAATCTCCTTTTACTAACCGTATGACTTTAGGCCAAGTCATTATCATGTCTGGGCCTCATGAATAAAATGGGAGCGATGATAGTTCCCACCCGTGAGGCTGCTGTGTGAATTAAATGAGGCAATGTGCACGACAAGCTCAGTGTGGAAGAAAACACACAGCCTGAGTTCCCAGGAAGCAGATGCCAAGATGGAGTTTGGGCATTAACACCTGGGCAAGGAAGGCTGTGGGGGAAAATGTTTAGTAATGATCACCTGAGCACAGACAGCGAGCAACAGAGACTCAGAGCAGTGACGTGGGTGCAGCACCTCTCAGTCACGCGGTGCTGAGCTCTGACCCCATCGGATTGACCAGCTGGTCTCTCCTACCTCCCTCAGTCACAGGGTGGCTTGGGCAGGGCGTGACTCTGCTTAGCTGAGTCTCTACCCTGAACAAAGAGCTGTTGGCTGTCTACTGGTCATGGCTCCCAAACTCTGCAGCAAGTCCCACTTAGAAGAAAGATCTGGACATCACACCTCCACCCCTGTGCCCTCCACTGTCACCATCGTGACCATCATCTTCATTGTTAGGAAAGAAATACCGTAACCATACTGAAACTCCCCCCTTTCCCTGCTACCAGCTAGCATGCTTCACCCACTGAGTCCGGCTTCCACCTCGCACCTGCAGGGCTCAAGGAATTCCCGGAGTGAGATGTGACCAGGGGGGCTCCAGACTCATTTCTTCAGGGAGAAGACCTGTTGTGATGGATGGATAGATAGATCAGGTAGAAACAAAATGAGTGGGGAAGGACGAGGACTTCCTCCCCCAAGAAGAGTGGGTTTTCCCAACCTGCAAGGCAAGCTCCCCATGTTTCATGGGTCTACTTTCATGGGTCTACCCACAGGTCTCCCCACAGGGAGACCCACAGGTCAGCTCCCCACAGGTCTCCGTGACTGACCACAGTAGACCCACAGGTTGTGACTTTAATGGGTGTGCCTTGCGGGTGCCTGGGACACACTCTCTTGCCATTCACCATCTAGAAACTATTGGCTGAATTGCTTCCCTATCACACAGAGAGACACACATTCACAAATATGCACACATAGATGCACACTGGCCACACTTCCAGACACGCACATAGATGCCCACAAACCCTCACATACACAAGTGATCCGAGTCTAAGGGAACAATTATTTATTAAGCACATACTGTATGCTGAGCCTTGTTCTAGGCATTGAGAATACAGTAGTTAACAAAACTGATAATAAAATGAATTATCAGGAAGGACATGTGAGTATCTTCATGTGAGGGGGCAGAAATGATAATTCGGTAAAATATGAATTGTTGATAAGCACAAAAAATAAAAATAAAAAAGAAGGTGACAAGGAGTGCTGGATAGTACCTCTTGGACATTTACTTTGTACAAAGCACTGCCTTCTTTTCGACAGAGTCTCACTGTTGCCCTGGGATTGAGTGCTGTGGCACCTTCATAGCTAACAGCAATGTCAAACTCTTAGGCTCAAGCAATCCTTCTGTTGCAGCTTGCTAAGTAGCTGGGACTATAGGTGCCCACCACTATGCTTGGCTAGTTTTTCTATTTTTAGTACAGACAGTGTCTTGCTCTTTCTCAAGCTGGTCTCAAACTTCTGAGCTCAAGCTATCCACCCACCTCAGCCTCCCAGAGTGCCGGGATTATAAGTGTGAGCCACCACACCCAGCCATGTGCTAACTCTTTTCACATGCAATAACATTTAACCCCCATATCTTGGTGGTACAGGTATTATACATGGGTCATTACAAAAGTTTTGAGATATACAAAAATCAAGTAATGTAAAATCTGTGTGGACAAAAACAAAGGAAGCCCTCCCAGCAAGACCAATCAGCTGAGCAAGGTGAAACTTGCACAAGTGAATCAGAAAGGACGCCGTCAACTGGGTTTCGTGGAAGTGAAATAATGGACCATAACACAGTTGGTCTCAAAATTTTCATAATGACTCACTAACTATCTCATTTTTCAGGTGAGAGAATTGAGACATAGATAGCTTAAGTACCTTGTCCCAGGCCACATGGGTAGTCAGTGGCAGTGTTGAGATGTAACTAAGACAGTCTGCCTCCGAGCCTGTGCTCTGAATCATCATATATCAAACCATGAGGACATAGGGAGATCCCCAGGAACTAATAGAGATTCACACCACACCCCAACACACGGGTATGCAGTACACAAACACACGCCTATAAACAGACACAATGAGTGCAGTGACACTTAGATGCCTAAGTGAAGGTACACACACAGAGCCATGCACACGTACACACATGCAGATGCTACTGCCTCACCTACTGCCCCTCCTTCCCTCTGCGTGTGACAAGCCCAGTCCATGTGCATATGACACGATGTGGCTGTAGCCCCTGACACACTCACACACTGGAATCCTGGCAATTTCCTTCCTCTCTGAATCAACCAGCAGAGTGGATGCAAGCTCATTACCGTGACTGACAGGGTAAAGATAACCCAGCAGAATAGTGGCAGTCACCCTGACAGAGGGGCAGGAAGAAGGGGACAGAAAGGAGACTGTCAAAACACTAACTAAGCACATGTCATTCTATAAATGGGATACGGATGGAGAAGCAGAGATGGTGACTGCTCTTAGAATCATTACCAGCAGGGGAGGAATTTGCTAGTAAATAATTTAGCCCATGAAGATTTCTTGAATATGCCAAATGTTCTCCCATTTCTCATCCTCTCAGATCATCTCAAACAAAGCATCCTTTACTCACAGATTACCAGGGATAGCTGGCATGACAGCCTATAGACAGCCTATTGCATCATTAGACCCAATCTACCCATCCCCATTTCACAGATGACTAAACTGAGGGGTGGGGAGGAGAGCTTTACTTATCCAAGATGACCACAGCCAATGGGAGAGAACAAGATTAGAAGTGAATTTCAAGACTCCCAGGACAGGATTTTTTTTTTTTTATAATAGAATTATTTCCTTAAGAGAACAACATCTAAATATTCCTTTAATGAATGAACTGTTATGATGCAAAGTGATTGATAGAGGGTCACGAACAAATCCCCATCTGTTCTCACCTCTTTTCCATTCCACTGATTAACTGTCTGTTAATCATCTAATATATTATTAACTTTAACATATGATCAGCATGTGATATGTATTTGGTGGTTTTCATGTGCACACACCTCACACACATTATCTCATCTACTCTGCACCACAATCTCAGGAGGTGGGCACTGTTATTATTCCCTTTATCCAGATGAACAGACTGCAGTTTGGGAAGGTTGCACACACTATTCAAAGCAATAACTCACGTGTATTGGTCCAGAATTTTAACCCAGAGTTTTTAATGACTCAAAGCTTTGTGTTTTGGGCCACTGACCTATACTTCTTCCTCCAAAGGCTTCTTGGAATCAAACCTTGGTTAATGTCTGGCTCTGTTGCATCTTGACGCTCTGTGATCTTGGGAAGATTGCTATAAATCTAAGTCCTCTTATATAAAATAAGGAGCACTGCCACATTTTGAATTTAAAACACACACTGTTTTCGCATTTTTTAAACATGTCTCAAATGTGACATACAATTGACTTAGACATTTAAAACGCTAATTTTCCCTCTTCAGGTTTTGAATTGATTGTGCATCTTACAACACATGGTTCTATTCTTTAGAATAGAGAAGATGAAGCAGTAAGACCTCACCAGAATAACAGCAGTTCTAAATTTCCACTGGGTTTAACCCTTGGGTGGTTGCAGGCAGGCCTCATTCACTCATTCATCCCTTGAGTCCTCAAATACGTACTGAATACTTGCTGCCCAGCAGGCTGTGGACTGGGCAGAGGGCTATAATGGTAAACAAGACAAATCAAACTACTGCCCTTGTGGAAACTTTCATTTAGTGGGAATAATATTCTTTAGGATGATTATAAAAGTAAAGCTTTTAGACTCTGATTTAGTATCCATTAGAGGGACATCAGTGTAAATAGCATAGTAAAGACTCCAAAAAAAAAAAAAATGCTCTTTGAGAGAAGCAATAAAAATACTAAAATTGTGAAAAATATAAAAATCAACTTTTTCAAAACTCTGGAAATTAACCAAATGCTTGTAAAAATTCAAGGAGCATTTATTAAAAAGTAATTTCACATGAACTTTATGACACCCCTGTACTGTTAGAAAGATTTGTGGCATTCTAACTTGCTGATTTCTCATGCCCATCTTCAGCTCCATAGTAGCCTAGAAAACCAGGAGCTCTGCAGTCACTGGAAGGCACAAATGAGTTTGGAGCTCTCCAAAAGCACATTTTCAGATATTATCATTATTGATCTGTCTGAGAGTTCCCTGGAAACTCTCACTCATGAGGCTTGTATTTATTTGACCTTACTCAGAGCTTTCTCTGTGTGAACAATATTTTCCCTAGAGGCATTTGTCAAAAACAATAAGCAGTAATTGTTGAACATTGCCAGTGTCTAAGGCAGCAAGAAGAATTTGAGCAAACAAAAAGATGACCAAAAAACTTCAAAGGAAGAGGCAAAGAGTGAGATGGCTATAGAGAGTCCTGAAGATCTGTGATGTGCTCCTGATGATATCAGAGGCCGCACACATGTGCAAGAAGACTGTATCATGCCCAGGGATACACCCATGTTCAGAAAGGTGCTGAGAAGATCTTAAATTTTTATTCCAGGCCATCTTGGGTGCTGTGCACAAGCAGGAAGTGAGAGCTAAGGCAGAGTTGTAAAAAAAAAAGAGAGAGGTCTGAAATAACTATAAGAATGAAAGTGGGGAAAGTCAAATTTGCAGGGAGGGAAGATGGCTGACTGAAGCCAGCCTTCCACAGAGGCTCCCGTCCAGAAGGAGAGTTAAAGGACAGAAATTTAGCAAGTAACCTGGCAGATTAGAGCTGTGCCAAGAGAGAAGGTTGAAGAACACACATCAACCCTGCTGAGGTGAGTTGCGACCCCAAGGATACAAAAAAAAGGTACAAAATCCATCACGTGGACGGGAGTCCCCTTCCCCATGAGAACAACTTGGAGTACCCCATAAACAAATGAGCAGAGTTCAAAAGTCCTCCCATTATATCCCACAGGAGAGACCCTCTAAAAACTGGACCTACTTCCCCTACTAGGGTGCCAAGGCACTCTCCTGCCAGGCATAAAACTGTGTAAAACTGTATATATTCTCTACCTGCAATTCTGAGCTCCCAGCACTCTCGGCATTCTCACTCTGAGGTCTGGAGGTCTGTCCCCCAGGAGTCCAGATTCTTCTATTTTCTCAAGAGGTATGGACAGGGCATGGACTGCTGCTGGTCAGTGCTGATTCTGTGGCACGAAAGTGAGGAGAGGATGGTTGGCTGAGAAGGAACCACACAGGACCGGCAGTGCCCCAAGGCACAGAGCAGCAGCTGTTTTTGGCAACATTAGGGCTCACCCCTGGATATTCCAGAGTCACACCCCCTGTCTCTCTGGGCAACCAGAGGAGGCTGGGCATCTTCTCCGGTGGCAGCCACTGATGGAACAGATCTGGGACCAAAACGCAGGCCCCATGAATAAAGAGTTTGCCTGAGGTGGTACCGGCCTGAGTGGAGCACGGGGACTAGAAAAATGCATGCACAGAGTTGGAAGATTCCCAGGGCAGGGCTAACCCAGAGGACCACTTTACTGAGCCTAAGATGCACTCGACCCTCAGGGGATCATAAGTCCAGAAAAAAGAGGGAAGCTAGAGGCTGGAACTGACAGCTAACTGGGTGCCGCTGGAAGACAAACGGCACTGAGACCGGGCAACAGCACAGACAGAGCCTGAGGCACAGGTTATGTGAACTCTAACAGCCTCTCTTCTGCAGGGAAAGATAGCCAGGACAGAAATAAATTCTGTGAAGTTGTTCTGTTCTGTCAGTAACATCAATCAGGGGCGGGGCTGGAACTGAGTGAACAGTCCCAGCCTCCATCAAGCACCCGAGATTGTCAGGCCTCACCTCCCCCTGATGGATAGTGGCAGACAGCAGAAGCCTGGCTGAGGAGACATAGATCTCCCTGTGATTTAGGCAGGTGCAAACTCCTGGAGTATCTGCTCATTGGAGGCAACTGGATCACAGCCCTGTGGGGTTATCAGTGACTGGGTGTGACAGAGATGCAAGGTGGGGAAGGAAAGATTAACCTTCCCAGACTAATTTATTTGCTGGGTAGGCCCTCCTGACCTCATGGAGCACTGGAGCAAGTCATATTTGAGTTGTCAGCAGACTCCTGTGATCTAGTTGCCAGAGACCTTTTAAACTCTCCCACCTGAGACAGGTGCCGACTGAGACAATTGATTTGGACCTCTTGAACTGGGCCAATCACCTGAAGACTATCCAAGTGGTACCCTGGGTGTGTGCCTGTAAGAAGGTTTGATTTTCCTTTTCCAATTGTTGTCTGTAGAGGGTGGGGTGACTTAATTGCTGGTATTTCTCCACAGCTGAGACTTCAACCCAGAGTAACTGATTCACTGGGGTTGGACAGAGACCAGCTGAAAACAAGACAGAGCCACTTAGCCCCACCACACCAAGCAGGTCCCCAGTTTCTCAGGCTGTAGCACTATATGGGTACTTGCAAAGCACCAGGGGAAAAGGTACAGACACCAGTCCCAGCTTTTGGGCAAAGGGCTGATTAATCACTACTCCTGGAGCCCAGAACCCAAATTTTCTTTATCCACTCATCTAGTCAAATGGTGTAAAATAATCATAGGGTGGAATAAGTGGAAAAACTCTGGTAACATGAATAATCCCCCCCCCCCATGGAAAGATATGGCAGATGTAACTGAAGATCGCATTCATAAACAGATGGCCAGGATGTCAGAAATCGAATTCAGAATTTGGATTGCAAACAAGATTAACAGAATAGAGGAAAAGGTGGAATTAGAAATTTGAGGAGCAATTCAAAACTTGTCTCAAGAATTAAATGAATTTAAGAAAAAAATCACCAAAGATTTTGACACATTGAGGCAAGAATTTGCTGCCCTGAAAGATCTGAAAAATACAATACAATCCCTCAGTAACAGAGTGAAGCAAGCAGAAGAAAGGGTTTCTGATAACGAAGACAAAGTTTTTGAATGATCCCAAACTCTCAAAGAGGAAGAGAAATGGAGAGCAAAAATGGATCATTCTCTCATAGTGCTCTGGGATAATTTGAAGAAAGCTAATATCCACCTCATTGGAATCCCTGAAAGCAATGAAGTGGCTTTGCAAGGCACAGAGGCTCTTCTCCATGAAATTATGAAAGAGAATTTTCCAGACATGCCATGAGATTCAGGAATTCAGATAGAAGACAGTTTCAGAACCCCAGAACAACTCAACACGAATAAGACATCCCCCAGGCACATCATAATTAAGTTCACAAAAGTTAATTTGAAGGAGACAATTCTGAAAGCAGCCAGATATAAGAAAAACATAACCTACAAAGGGAAGAATATTAGAATGACTGCAGATCTCTCTGCTGAAAACTTTCAAGCCAGAAGAGGGTGGTCATAGACTTTTAATCTCCCAAACAAAATAACTTTCAACCCAGGATTCTGTATTCAGCTAAACCGAGTTTCATTTATGATGGAGAAATTAAATACTTTAATGACATTCACAGGTTGAAGAAATTTGCCATAACCAAACTAGCTCTTCAGGATATTCTCACACCTATCCTCCATAATGACTAACCCAATCCTCTACCACAAAAGTAAATTTACTCAGAAACTTTTGATCAACTTACACAGTGGTGAAAAAATTAAAAATGTCCACTGGACTTTCAAAAAACTCGATACCCTGGGTGGCGCCTGTGGCTCAGTCGGTAAGGCACCAGCCCCATATACCAAGGGTGGCAGGTTCAAACCCGGCCCCGGATGAACTGCAACCAAAAAATATCAGGGTGCTGTGGCGGGCGCCTGTAGTCCCAGCTACTCGGGAGGCTGAGGCAAGAGAATCACTTAAGCCCAGGAGTTGGAGGTTGCTGTGAGCTGTGTGATGCCATGGCACCCTACTGAGGGCCATAAAGTGAGACTCTGTCTCTACAAAAAAACAAAAAAAACTCGATACCCAAAATTTTACCAGGCTTATCAATATTCTCCATTAATGTGAATGGCTTAAACTGTCCTCTAAAGAGGCAAAGCTTGGCTGACTGGATACAAAAACTCAGGCCAGATATTTGCTACATGCAAGAATCTCATCTTTCCTTAAAAGATAAATATAGACTCAGGGTGAAAGGACAGTCATCCATATTTCAGGCAAATGGAAATCAGAAAAAACCAGGTGTTGCAATTCCATTTGCAGATACAATAGGCTGTAAACCAATCAAAATAATGAAGGATAAGGATGGACACTTCATATTTGTTAAAGGTAATACTCAATATGATGAGATTTCAATTATTAATATATATGCACCCAACCAGAATGCACCTCAACTTATAAGAGAAACTCTAACAGACATGAGCAACTTGATTTCCTCCAGCTCCATAATAGTCAGATATTTCAACACTCCTTTGGCAGTGTTGAATAGATCCTCCAATAAGAAGCTGAGCAAAGAAATTTTAGATTTAAACCTAATCATCCAATGTTTGGATTTAACAGACATGTGCTCGCTTCAGCAGCACATATACTAAAAATTGGATTTAACAGACATCTACAGGACATTTTATCCCAACAAAACTGAATACACATACTTCTCATCAGCCCACAGAACATACTCCAAAATCAATCAAATCTTAGGTCACAAGTCTAACTTCAGTAAACTTAAAGGAATAGAAATTATTCCATGCATCTTCTCGGACCATCATGGAATAAAGGTTGAACTCAGTAACAACAGGAATCTGCATACTCATACAAAAAACATGGAAGTTAAATAACCTTATGCTGAATGATAGCTGGGTCATAGATGAGATTAAGAAAGAAAGTACCAAATTTTTGGAACAAAACGACAATGAAGACACAAATTATCAGAACCTCTGGGATACCACAAAGGCAGTCCTAAGAGGGAAATTTATAGCACTGCAAGCCTTCCTCAAGAGAACAGAAAGAGAGGAAGTTAACAACTTAATGGGACATCTCAAGCAACAGGAAAATGAAGAACATTCCAACCCCAAACCCAGTGGAAGAAAACAAATAACCCAAACTGGAGCAGAATTAAATGAAATTGAAAACAAAAGGATTATACAATAGATGAATAAATCAAAACGTTGGTTTTTTGAAAAGGCCAATAAAATAGATAAAACTTTGGCTAACTTAGTCAGGAAAAAAAAACAAAAACAGTAAAATCTCTAATTTCATCAATCAGAAATGACAAAGAGGAAATAACAACAGACTCCTCAGAAAAGCACTCCAATTTGTACAAATAATCAACACATGGAAAATGGCATAAATGTATTTATATGTACAAAAGACTTAATAAAAAACTAAACTAAAAATATCTTTAATGAATATTACAAGAAATCTTATTCTCAGAAATGTGAAAATGTGAAGGAAATTGACCAAGCACATCACCTTCTAAGACTTAGCCAGAATCAAGTGGAAATGTTAAACAGGACTATATCATGTTCTGAAATAGCATTAACCACACAAAATCTCCCTAAAAAGAAAAGCCCGGGACCAGATGGCTTCACGTCAGAGTTCTACTAAACATTTAAAGAAGAACTCACTATGGGGCTCACTAGAGGGCTCACTATGTACAAAAGCTCTCATATCTACCAATCCCAAAGATTCTCACCATGGCACCTGTTCAGTGGCAACTTCTCATCCATGCTTTCCAGGCACTGCCCCCTCCACTCCACATTAGCCAGTCATGGGATGAACCATTTTGAGTGTTTAACTTTATGCTCACAGGTTACCTATGTTACTCAACCTGTTCCAAAATGTACAAAAAGAAGGAATACTACCCAACACGTAATATGAAGCAAACATCACCCTGATCCCCAAACCAGGAAAAGACAACAAGAAAAGAAAATTATAGACCAATATCACTAATGAATATAGATGCAAAAATATTCAACAAGATCCTAAAAAAACAGAATCCAGCAACACATCAAACAAATTATACATCATGACCAAATCAGTTTTATCCAGGGTCTCAATGCTGGTTCAATATACGTAAATCTATAAATATAATTCAGCACATAAACAAATTAAAAAACAAAGAACATATGATTCTCTCAATTGATGCAGAACAAGCTTTTGATAATATCCAGCATCCCTTTGTGATCAGAATACTTAAGAAAATTGGTATAGAAGGGACATTTCTTAAACTGATAAAGGCCATCTACAGCAAATCCACAGCCAATATTGTATTGAATGGAATTAAATTGAAATCATTTCCACTCAGATCAGGAACAAGACAAGGTTGCCCATTGTCTCCACTACTCTTTAACATTGTAATGGAAGTTTTAGCCATTGCAATTAGGGGGAAAAAGGTGATCAAGGGTATCCATAAAGGGTCAGAAGAGATCAAACTTTCACTCTTCACAGATAATATAATTTTATATCTAGAAAACACCAAGGATTCTACCACAAAACTCTTACAAGTGATCAAGGAATACAGCAATGTCTCAGGTTACAAAATCAACACCCATAAATCTGTAGCCTTTATATATAGCAACAATAGTCAAGCTGAGCCAAAGAAGATGAAATATTTGGGAGTTTATCTAACAAAGGACATGAAAGATCTCTAGAAAGAGAACTATGAAACTCTAAGAAAAGAAATAGCTGAAAATGTTAACAAATGGAAAAGCATACCATGATCATGGCTGGGAAGAATCAACACTGGTAAAATGTCCATACTACCCAAAGCAATATACCATTTTAATGCAATCCCTATTAAAGCTCCACTGTCATACTTCAAACATCTTGAAAAAATAATACTTTGTTTTATATGGAATCAGAATAAACCTCAAACAACCAAGACATTACTCAGAAATAAAAACAAAGCAGGAGGAATCATGCTACCAGACCTTGGACTATACTATAAATTGATAGTGATCAAAACAGCATGGTACTAGCACAAAAACAGAGAGGTAGATGTCTGGAACAGAATAGAGAACCAAGAGATGAATCCAGCTACTTAACTGTTATTTGATCTTTGACAAGCCAATTAAAAACATTCAGTGGGGAAAAGATTCCCTATTTAACAAATGGTGCTGGGTGAATTGGCTGGTGACCTGTAGAAGACTGAAACTGAGAGTCTTCTTTACTCTCACTGGAGTAAAGATTTAAACATAAGACATGAAACTATAAAAATACTAGAAGAAAGTGCAGGGAAAACTCTTGAAGAAATCGATCTGGGCGAATATTTTATGAGGAGGACCTCCCAGGCAATTGAAGCAGCTTTAAAAACACACTACTGGGACCTTATCAAACTAAAAAGCTTCTGCACAGCCAAGAGCATAGTCAGTAAAGCAAGCAAACAGCCCTCAGAATGGAAGAAGATATTTGCAGGTTATGTCTCCAACAAAGGTTTAATAATTAGATCCACAGAGAACTCAAATGTATAAGCAAGAAAAGAACAAGTGATCCCATCTCAGGCTGGGCAAGGGACTTGAAGAGAAACTTCTCTGAAGAAGACAGGCACACGGCCTATAGACATATGAAAAAATGCTCATCATCCTTAATCATCAGAGAAATGCAAATCAAAACTACTTTGAGATATCATCTAACTCCAGTAAGATTAGTCCATATCACAAAATCCCATGACCAGAGATACTGGTGTGAATGTTGAGAAAAGGGAACACTTCTATACCGCTGGTGGGAATGCAAGTTAATACATTCCTTTTGGAAAGATGTTTGGAGAACATTTAGAGATCTAAAAATAGACCTGCCATTCAATCCTATAATTCCTTTAATAGGTATATCTCCAAAAGACCAAAAATTACATTATAACAAAGATATCTGTACCAGAATGTTTATTACAGCCCAATTCATAATCCCTAAGTTATGGAAAAAGCCCAGTTCTGTCCTACAGCTCAAAGAGATTTGCCAGCCCATGCTGAGCAAACAGCAAAGATAGAATACTTGAACTCTATGATACCCACAGGTTTTGACCATTGTCACTTTTAATATGTTGATGTCATCACTTTTAATATGTTAATGAAATGTAAAAACATATATGTGGTTCTCTAGATACAAGTATATTCTCAAGGATTGTTGGCCTCACTGAATATAAAAAGCTCCTACTCAGGATGTAACTCAATGATATTCCCAGGATCCTTTCTGTATGAAAAAAACAACCCCCCATCATGGGAACTGGAGACATGTGATGGGTGGCACCTCCCTAACTCAGCACAGCCTACATACAGGTCTAGGATAGATGTGTCTTGAATAATTACTAAGGGACAGAACTGGTTTGGGTCAAGGGAAGTATTTAATGACCGACATACCTGAACAGTATACCCAAATATTTGAGGGAATTGGTCTAATATGGCTACTTCAGGAGTAACTGGTTCTAGACACTCATATAATGTCATAAAAATGTGATCTCTTTCCCTCTCTTGGCTCTGTTTTACTTTGTGTAGGTTTTATTTGCAGGAGGCTCTCTCTGTGTGGTGGCAGGATGCCTGTATATACCAAACTGCCCTAGTGTAAATAGAATGCCTACTGCCAGATAGTCTCAGTAGAGCTTCTGGGTTATATTATTAACCCTGACTGGGTTCTGTGCCCAACACTGTAATGACCAGTGTTTCCAGGAAGGTGCATTGCTGTGATTGACCAGCCCTTGTTCACATGTCTGGAATGGAATCAGCACACTGTCTCTGCACTTTAGCTGGCAGTGACAGGTGGCTGGACCCGCTTCATCTGGTACCTCAAGGATGTCCAAGGAATGAGGGCTGAGGCAAGAATGCAGTGAGTTTGAACAGGAAGAAGAGTCAAGAATGAGAGAAATGAGGAGTTCACTCCAAGTTCACGTCTCTCTTATTTTGGAAGGAAGTGGGAAAGGAGAAGAAAGTTTTCATGAATAATACAGCTTATTAAAACGTTTGCTCTCTCTGATAGTGATTAAGATGGATGCAGCATCATACTGACTTTCAGAGGGAGTGGGAGTACAGCTGACAATTTTCCCATCAGAGTTTTTCATGAAGAAGATGCAACTCCTGGGTCCCCCTCACTTCCCTCCTCCTGCTCCAGCCTGCCTCTCCTGCACAGCTTCTGGCTGCTTCGAGGCACTGGGGGAGGAATTCATCAGTGGCTGACAAGTGGCAAATGACAGTAGCTTCCAACTATATTAAAAAAAATGTCTGAATACAGAAGGGTTGGTGCCTCACTCTTCTCTCCCTGTTCTCAGCCCCTGTGTCTAACAATAGTGCCCGGATCCTGGTAGGCACATGATACTTTGAATCATTCTGTGGTGGGCCTCTGTCATTTTGGACTGCCCCACATTCATTTCCTTTTCTTCTTTTATCCAATGCCTTTCTTTTCTTTGAAGAACCAATCCCTTATCTCAAGCTATGTGGTTCTGGAGAGTCAAAGAGCTAATTATGTAAAGTTCTTAAAATATTCTCTTGCTCAATTAAAACAGAAACTTCTCTGAGGATGACAGATGAATGGCCAACAAACACTTGAAAAAATGCTCATCATCTTTAATCATCAAAGAAATCCAAATCAAAACCACTCTAAGATATTACCTAACCCCAGCAAGATTAGCCCACATCACAAAGTCCCAAAATACCAGACGCTGTCATGGATGGGAGAGAAGGGAACAATTCTACACTGCTGGTAAGATTGCAAACTAATACAGCCCTTTTGGAGAGAAGTATAGAGTAGTATAGAATAAAAGTAGACCTTCCATTTCATCCTGCAATCCCATTACTAGGTATCTACCCAGAAAAGCAAAATCATTTTACCACAAAGACATTTGCACCAGAATGTTTATTGTATCTCAATTCATAATTGCCAAGTTGTAGAAGCAACCTAAGTGCCCATCAACCCATAAATGGATCAACAAACTGTGGTATATGTATAACATGAAATACTATTCAGACATTTAAAAAGATGGAGACTTTACAGTTATTTAAATTTACCTGGATGGAGTTGAAACATATTCTTCTTAGTAAATTATTGCAAGAATGGAAAAATAAATATCCAATGTTCTACATACTGATATGAAATCAATATATAAACAATTACATGCTCATATGAATAATGAAACACTATCCCCCCAGTCTACTTTGGGGGTAGAGGGAAGCAGGAGGAGGTGGGGGAGGGGAGAGAATGATTGGCAGGAGGAGGGAGGGCAGGAGGCGGGATCTCACCTAATGTGCACATTGTGAGGGTGTATAACACGCCCCCTGGGTGAGGGGCTCTTCTACAAATGGAACTTTACCCTGGAAGTGAGAACAATGTAACCAAAAAATTGTGCCTTTATATTAATTTGAAAAAAATAAAATAAAAGTACATTGTTTAATATGCGCAAAAACGTTAGCTATCATGAAAGCTGATATTATGTTATGTCATAATACATGAAACAGGACACCATGAAGAAAGGACTTGTCAGAGTTTATGAAAGAGCTCTTTAAAATTAAAACTTCATAGCCTATCTTTTAAAAAATTTAATAAGCAAAAGAGTTGGACGATAAAGGTAGAACTAAGAGACAAAGATATAAACACAGACACACACAGATGTTTAACTCGAGCACCAGACTAAGAGGTTCAATATTATCATTAGAAAGAGTCCTCAAAAATAGAACAGAAATTACAAAGGAAATTATCAAAAAAAAAAAAAAAGAAAAGAAATAAGAAACATGTCCAGGTTTGAAAAACATGTTTTCTTCAGATTTAAAGATGCTTTTTCTAACCCAATACTAAGCAGAAAAATTTTTTCACAAATGTCAAATCAACACATACCATCATCCAGTTTTAAAAGAGAAGAGGGTAAAGAAAAATGTTCAGAACTTTGTAAGAGAAAAACAACATACAAAAGCATGTGCAAATATCGGAAGTCACTATGACTGGGTGTCTCAGAAGTTTCATTAGAGACTAGAGGACACGGCAGCAGTGATTTCACAATTCTGGCCAGTAATGATTACCATGTTGGAATTCTATCCCTATTTAAACCATAGATTAAGTACTGGGGGGACTCTTGGATTGTTTTGTTTCATTTTGTTTTGTTTCCAAATTCTCAGAAAGTTGCTAAACAGTGCATTTTACCAACATGAAAACATAAACCAAAAGACAGAAAAATAAGGTTCTGATGCAAGCGGAGAAAGGAGGCAAAGGCAGTCTCAGGAACGGATCTGAAGGTGAGGCCCTGATGACGACTGCAAGAGGAGCTCCAGAGGGCACTAAAATGGACTGGAGCAGAAAACAGGGGACCTTGACAGATCTGTAGAGAGTATCCCTGAGAAAACAGTGGAGCCAGTAGAAGAAATAATTAATTTGACTATGAAAAAAGTGCTAAAAGGATTTTTAGTGTTCCGTGAAAGTGTGAAGTAATTCATACATAGAAAACTAAAAAAATTGTTAATACTCCTGACTTAGCAGTGCACTTATATGTACTGATTGGCTCATGTCCTGTCAATGGACAATTCATTATAATGTAAACATTAAATGTTTATTTGACTATATTTGAGATCTAACTTTATTGGTAGCATTAGGGAGGGAAAAGGTGTGGGTGCTGCTACTTCCGCTTACTGAAAAAGAGATTCTTCCTTTCTTTATAAGAAAGTGGCTTATAAATTAAGAAATAGCAGTAGTGTAAATATACTATCCATAAACATAAGTGTATAAATGTCAGAATAGCTGAAAGTTTGAAAGTCGCGTTGCCTCTCAAGCAGGGCTTGGGAAAGTTAAGGGGCATGGGAGGTAGTTTTTGTCATGAGACTTGTATAATTGAATCTTCAGAGCCGATTATAGGTATTATTCCAATAACAATATAAACTAACTTTGAAGTAGGGAAACAACATAAACAACAAATGAAAAAATGTCCACTCCTACACAAAATTAGAAAAATACTTATAATTAAAGTAAGATGTCACTTAAACATATCAGATTGGATAATTTTAAAAGAGAATATACTCAGGGAAGACGTGGGGGTAAAGTACATTAAATTTGCATGAGAGTATTCAGGCTGATACAACTTCTTTGAGTGAAAATTAATGCTATGTATCAAATTAGGCTGTGATCCAGCATTTCTGTAGTGCAGAATTTGTCTTACAGATATTTGCTTATATTCAAGCAGAGGTATAGAATGTAAAGGATATTTGTTACAACACAGTTTTTGATAGGGAAAAATAACTTTAAACAGCAACCAGCATGGGACTGATTGCTTATGTCCCTGCTCCTCTGTGTAACCTGTTCAGTTAACAGACATTCACGAAGAGCTTGCTGCACATCAGCTGCCTTTCTAAGCTCTGGAAACAAAGCCACGAGCAAAACTAAGTCACAACCTTCATGGAACTTGTATTCTAGTGGACCTGGAAAAAGACAATAAATAAAGAAACAAATAAATAGGTCAAGTGATGTTAAATGTTACAGAAAAACACATCTAAAGTGGGAATAGTGGCAGGAGATGGCAGCTCTTTTACAAGGGCAATTAGGGACAGCTATTCTTATCTGGTAAAATTTGAGCAAAGATCGGGAGGAGATGGGAATCTAGCCAGGTAGTAATAAAGTTTAAAAGCTGTCTTCCGTGGCTGGGGGCAGTGGCTCACGCCTGTAATCCTAGCATTCTGGGAGGCCCAGGCAGGTGAATGAGCTCATGAGTTGGAGACCAGCCTGAGCCAGAGCGAGACCCAGCAAAAAACAGCCAGTGCTTGTGGTGGGTGTCTGTAGAACCAGCTACCCCAAAGGCTGAGGCAAGAGAATCACTGAAGCCCACGAGTTTGAGGTTGCTGTGAGCAAGGGAGGCACTCTTCAGAGGGCAACAAAGTGAGACTCTGTCTTAAATGAAGGACTAAATAAATAAATACAAATACTGTCTTCTAGGAAGAGGGACAGCAAGACCAACTCAAGGCAAGAATGTGAGTGAAATACAATATAATAATATTCAGATTTTTTTTAAAGGGATGAGGAAGATTTTATATGTAATGATCTTTATAATATATTTTATTGGTGGTGCCTGTAGCTCAGTGGGTAGGGCACTGGCTGCATACACCAAGGCTGGTGGGTTCGAACCTGGCCTGGGCCAGCTAAAACAACAATGACAACTGCAACCAAAAAAGTAGCTACACATTGTGGCAGGTGCCTATAGTCCCAGCTACTTGGGAGACTGAGGCAAAAGAATCGCTTAAGCCCAAGAATTTGAGGTTGCTGTGAGCTGTGACATGACGGCATGCCATGGCACTCTACTGAGGGCAAAATAGTGAGACTCTGTCTCAAAATAAATAAATAAATAAAATAAAATATATCTTATTAATCTATTAAGTAAAAATAAGGGAGTAGACTAACATGCTGCCATTGCTGGGGACAGATGGACCGAGATATGAGAGAATGAAATCAACATTTATATGCTATGCATCAGTAGACTATCTCTGGAAAGATGAACGAGAAACTAGTAATAAGGATGTCCTTTGAATCATGGAACTAGAAAAGGCATTCAGAAGAATTTAAATGTAACATTTGACTCTAATTTTTTTTTTTTACAGTATGCAATTATTTCCTACTTTTTAAAGCATACTTATCTGATGAAAATAACAAAATTGGGGAAGGGGGAAAAATCTATGCCTCAGAGATATTACAATGTCTAGTAAGTTCCATTCTTCTGTATTCATAGGCAAATACTAAAGCTCAAAAAATTCAGGATAGACTGGGCATGGTGGCTCACGGGAGGTTTAGGAGGGAGGATTACTTGAGCTCAGGAGTCTAAGACAGCCTGAGCAAGAGCAAGAGCAAGAGCAAGATCCCACCTGTCTCTACTAAAAATAGAAAAATTAGCTGGGTGTGGTGATGGGCACCTGGAGCCCAGTACTCTGGAGGCTGAGCTGGGAGGATTGCTAAAGCCCAGGAGTTTGAGGTTGCCCCAAGCTAGGCTAAGGCGATAGTGCTTCCCCCTGGAGCAACAGAGTGAGACTCTGCATAAGAAGGAACGAAAGAAAAGAAAGAAGGTGGTCACTTCATATTTGTTAAGGGTAATACTCACTATGATGAGATCTCAATTATTAATATCTATGCACCCAACCAGAATGCACCTCAATTTATAAGAGAAACTCTAACAGACATGAGCAACTTGATTTCCTCCAGATCCATAATAGTCGGAGATTTCAACACTCCTTTGGCAGTGTTGGATCGATCCTCCAACAAGAAGCTGAGCAAAGAAATCTTAGATTTAAACCTAATCATCCAACATTTGGATTTAGCAGACATCTACAGAACATTTCATCCCAACAAAACTGAATACACATACTTCTCATCAGCCCATGGAACTTACTCCAAAATCGATCACATCTTAGGTCACAAGTCTAACCTCAGTAAATTTAAAGGAATAGAAATTATTCCATGCATCTTCTCGGACCACCATGGAATAAAACTTGAGCTGAGTAACAACAGGAATCTGCATACTCATACAAAAACATGGAAGTTAAATAACCTTATGCTGAATGATAGCTGGGTCAGAGATGAGATTAAGAAAGAAATCGCCAATTTTTTGGAACAAAACAACAATGAAGACACGAACTATCAGAACCTCTGGGACACTGCAAAGGCAGTTCTAAGAGGGAAATTTATAGCACTGCAAGCCTTCCTCAAGAGAACGGAAAAAGAGGAAGTTAACAACTTAATGGGACATCTCAAGCAACTGGAAAAGGAAGAATATTCCAACCCCAAACCCAGTAGAAGAAAAGAAATAACCAAAATTAGAGCAGAATTAAATGGAATTGAAAACAAAAGAATAATACAACATATCAATAAAGCAAAAAGCTGGTTTTTTGAAAAGGTCAATAAAATAGATAAACCTTTGGACAACCTAATCAGGAAAAAAAGAGTAAAATCTCTAATCTCATCAATCAGAAACAACAAAGACAAAATAACAACAGACTCCTCAGAAATCCAAAAAATCCTTAATGAATATTACAAGAAACTTTATTCTCAGAAATATGAAAATCTGAAGGAAATTGACCAATACTTGGAAGCATGTCACCTTCCAAGACTTAGCCAGAATCAAGTGGAAATGTTGAACAGGCCCATATCAAGTTCGGAAATAGAATCAACCATACAAAACCTCCCTAAAAAGAAAAGCCCAGGACCAGATGGTTTCACGTCTGAATTCTACCAAACCTTTAAAGAGGAATTAGTACCTATATTACTTAACGTGTTCCAAAAGGTAGAAAAAGAAGGAAGACTACCCAACACGTTCTATGAAGCAAACATCACCCTGATCCCCAAACCAGGGAAAGACCCAACAAGAGAAGAAAATTATAGACCGATATCACTAATGAATATAGACGCAAAAATATTTAACAAGATCCTAACAAACAGAATCCAGCAACACATCAAACAAATTATACATCATGACCAAGTTGGTTTTATCCCAGGATCTCAAGGCTGGTTCAATATACATAAATCTATAAATGTAATCCAGCACATAAACAAATTAAAAAACAAAGACCATATGATTCTCTCAATTGATGCAGAAAAAGCTTTTGATAATATCCAGCATCTCTTCATGATCAGAACACTTAAGAAAATCGGTATAGAAGGGACATTTCTTAAACTGATAGAGACCATCTACAGCAAACCCACAGCCAATATCATATTGAATGGAGTTAAATTGGAATCATTTCCACTCAGATCAGGAACCAGACAAGGCTGCCCATTGTCTCCATTGCTTTTTAACATTGTAATGGAAGTTTAAGCCACCGCAATTAGGGAAGAAAAGGCGATCAAGAGTATCCATATAGGGTCAGAAGAGATCAAACTTTTGCTCTTCGCGGATGATATGATAGTATATCTGGAAAACACTAGGAACTCTACTACAAAACTCTTAGAAGTGATCAAGGAATACAGCAGCATCTCAGGTTACAAAATCGACATTCATAAATCGGTAGCCTTTATATATACCAACAACAGTCAAGTTGAAAAAACAGTTAAGGATTCTATCTCATTCACAGTAGTGCCAAAGAAGATGAAATATTTGGGAATTTATCTAACAAAGGACGTGAAAGATCTCTATAAAGAGAACTATGAAACTCTAAGAAAAGAAATAGCTGAAAATATTAACAAATGGAAAAACATACCATACTCATGGCTGGGAAGAATCAACATAGTTAAAATGTCTATACTACCCAAAGCAATATATAATTTCAATGCAATCCCTATTAAAGCTCCACTGTCATACTTTAAAGATCTGGAAAAAACAATACTTCGTTTTATATGGAATCAGAAAAAACCTCGAATAGCCAAGACATTACTCAGAAATAAAAACAAAGCAGGAGGAATTATGCTACCAGACCTCAGACTATACTACAAATCAATAGTGATCAAAACAGCATGGTATTGGCACAAAAACAGAGAGGTAGATGTCTGGAATAGAATAGAGAATCAAGAGATGAATCCAGCTACTTACCGTTATTTAATCTTTGACAAGCCAATTAAAAACATTCAGTGGGGAAAAGATTCCCTATTTAACAAATGGTGCTGGGTGAACTGGCTGGCAACCTGTAAAAGACTGAAAGTGGACCCACACCTTTCGCCATTAACTAAGATAGACTCTCACTGGATCAAAGATTTAAACTTAAGACATGAAACTATAAAAATACTAGAGGAGAGTGCAGGGAAAACCCTTGAAGAAATCGGGATGTGCGAGTATTTTATGAGGAGGACCCCCGGGGCAATTGAAGCAGCTTCAAAAATACACTACTGGGACTTGATCAAACTAAAAAGCTTCTGCACAGCCAAGAACACAGTAAGTAAAGCAAGCAAACAGCCCTCAGAATGGGAGAAGATATTTGCAGGTTATGTCTCCAACAAAGGTTTAATAACCAGAATCCATAGAGAACTCAAACACATTAGCAAGAATAGAACAAGGGATCACATCACAGGCTGGGCAAGGGATTTGAAGAGAAACTTCTCTGAAGAAGACAGGTGTGCAGCCTTCAGACATATGAAAAAATGCTCATCATCTTTAATCATGAGAGAAATGCAAATCAAAACTACTTTGAGATACCATCTAACTCCAGTGAGACTAGCTTATATCACAAAATCCCAAGACCAGAGATGTTGGCGTGGATGTGGAGAAAAGGGAACACTTTTGCACTGCTGGTGGGAATGCAAATTAATACATTCCTTTTGGAAAGAGATATGGAGAACACTTAGAGATCTAAAAATAGATCTGCCATTCAATTTTGTAATCCCTCTACTGGGCATATACCCAGAAGACCAAAAATCACGTCATAACAAAGATATTTGTACCAGATATTTGCAATTTATTGCAGCCCAATTCATAATTGCTAAGTCATGGAAGAAGCCCAGGTGCCCATCGATCCACGAATTGATTAATAAATTGTGGCATATGTACACCATGGAATATTATGCAGCCTTAAAGAAAGATGGAGACTTTACCTCTTTCATGTTTACATGGATGGAGCTGGAACATAGTAAAGTATCTCAAGAATGGAAGAGAAAGTACCCAATGTACTCAGCCCTACTATGAGACTATTTTAGGGTTTTCACATGAAAGCTATAACCCAGTTACAACCTAAGAATAGGGGGAAGGGGGAAAGGGAGGGGAGGGAGGGGGAAGGTGGGTACAGGGAAGGGGATTGGTGGGATTACACCAGCGGTGCATTTTACAAGGGTATATGTGAAAATTGGTAAACGGTCTGTGAAGCTAGTGAATGATGCCCCATGATCATATCAATGTACACAGCTATGATTTAATTAAAAAAAAAAGAATTTCCACAATATATCTCTAAAGAAAAAATTATATTGCAAAAACTAAACAAAAAAAAAAAAAAAGAAAAGAAAGAAGGAAGGGTGGGGAGGGAGGGAGAGAAGTTTCAAGATAAGAACTACGTAGGCTCAGAGAATACCCCGACAGAACTCTCCTAATGTGGAGAGTTCCTCCACTTCATCTCCCTTAGGCTGGTTTGTGGAGACTGACTTGGATGATGGGAGGGTAGGAAATAATCTCCACTTTGCATCTTAGAAGATGATTTCAGAAACCCTTCTCTCCAGCCAAGGGCTGGGCCCCACCCAGCCTCACCTTGAAATTTGATCCCCAACATGGGAGGTGGAGCCTGGTAGGAGGTGTTTGGATACTTGGGTGGGTCTCTCAGGAATGGCAGGAGGGAGGGAGTTCTCATTGTTAGTTCCAAGGAGAACCATTGAGAAGAGGCCATCATCTCTCTCCGTTATCTCTATCTCTTCCTCTCTGAAGTAAACAGAACTTAAATACTATATATTTTTAACTTTTTATTTATTTATTCTCTGTACTGAGCCTAGAATTAAAAGGAATTTTTTCTCCGTCTCTCTCATAGGACACTGACAAACCAGAAGCAAACATGCATTTTCTAAAATCAGCAGAACACACACACACACACACACAGTCTTCCTTAGGGAGGAGCAGTCAGTATTTTGAGCAATAATAATATTCCAGGTGATGTTTTAGATAAAGTGATGGCTTAATAATTAGGAAGTCTAGTTATCCCTGGAACCTGATGTTATAAGTTGTTCATCTTAAATACATACATTAGAAAAAAGAAAATATATTTCATTTTCTGGAAGTACCATAGTTTATCTATTCATCTATTGAAGGGAATGACCCTTTTATTGAATTCAGTCAGGTCTCCATCCTCCCCCCCCAGTGACTGCAGCACAGCCTAGAATCAGCAGGCGGCAGCATCCAGATCAAACTGGTGTGAATCTCATCAGTTTAGGTTCACAAGGACAGGTCTTAGGTCTGTAATGTCACAACTCACCACATGAAGAAGTTAAAGAAACAAAACCTATTTGCTGGCGATCCTGCGATTGGCACGGAGCATCACAGCTCAGAATCTGCATCCCTGACAAGTTCCATTTGCCCCCAAAGGGTTGAGCCACTTCCCTGGGATGGGCTCTCGGAAGAGCTAATCCCAGAAATGAATTCCTTTCTCTTCTTATCTCCACTTACTTCTAAGGACAATACTGGGTTAGGCCCTAGATTTAAAGGGATTTTTGAAGACCCCAATTGGCAAGTACAAATGATAAAACTTGAAAAGAACATCAGAATGTTTTGCCTTGGTTTGATAAAGGCCAAAGCAAATAGAACCTAAATGCTATATATATATATTAAATTTTTTTTTCTGTACTGAGCCTAGAACTAAAAGCATTTTTTTCTGTAAGACAAAGGTAAACTAGAAGCAAACATTTGTTTTCTAAAATCAGTGAACCAAGATATCAGAATATTCTCCAAATCACACATGCACTGAATCTATATTTTACCCAGTTGGAGTCACTGATCTAGATCAGGACCCAGACATGACCTTGTGCAGCCCAGGTCAGGGAACCGCCACAGCTCCGCCGTTGTTTGTGTCTGAGCCTGTCCTGCTGGTGCTCTGTGCTCTGGTGGTGGCTCTTTGTCTCTGCCTGTCTCTGTGATCTTGCCCCCTCTCCCACTTCTTTCCTCTGAAATTCTTGCCATGGAAAGCCACGTTTCAGAGTAGACACCCTGGGCTGCAAGTCTCTGCTTTCACTGTCGTCTGTCAACATGCTCAGAAGTGTACCCGACATGCAACAAGCACATTGTGGTTACCGGCTATTACCATCCCCCATGCTGTGGAGTCTGCTTTTCCCGGTACTTTCTGGGACCAGCACACAGGGTGTCATAGCAGAACAGCAAGAAAAGACTCGGGGGAAAGAAGGCTATGTGAGCTGAGAGAAGAAGAGAAAGACCTGGGTTAGTCTTTGGATTAAACACTTCAGCTGTACTTCTCCCCTCACATCCATTGAGAGGCAATCTGACTCAGAAGACTGCAGGGTAAGAACATGGTATATCTTGATTTATCTTGATCCGCTTAATGCTTGGGCGGTTGAATCTCCACCCCAACCATGGCAATCTGTGAAAGCAACAATGCTTTATCAAATCAAGAATTTTGAGGAGAGAAAGGGAGGGGAAAGGAGAGACAACATGAAAGAGAACATGAGAGAGAGGGAGAAAGAGGGTGAGAATTAAGACAGGTGAGAAAAATAATCGACAAGAGTGATAATAAAAGGAAGAGAAGGGGAGAGAGAGATTGAGATTCACTAAAACTGTACCCTAGTGTGTTCTGCTGAACAGAATGAGATCAACCTGCATTCCTGGAGAAAAGATGCCATGGTCCACGTTATTGCTCCTTATAATAAATTGCACTGCATGAAAACCTATCATCAGTTCAATTCAGTGTTGGTATAATGCACTGTGCGGTGCTGGCCTCAGTTTCCAGCTGAGGTGCAGCTTTTGTAAGCAGACATGTCACTCAATACAGCAAAGATTTGGCTCCTTAGCAACTGAAAGAAGTTCGGCTAGAGAAAAGAAAACCAAGCACATGATGTTACAGAGTTAAAGCAAAGAGATATTGAAGTATTTAATTTGGAAGCAACGAATGAAAAACAACCCCCAACAAATCCACGCCATGCCATCTGCAGTCACCATGCACCATTACAGTCACACAGATGGCTGGGCTCCGGGAGAGTTCCAGGCCAGCGGTTCTCAACCTTAGCTGTGCGCTGTAAATACCCAAGAGCTTTAAAAGAAAAACAAAACAAAACCTGAGTGTTCAGTTTGGACCCCAGACCAAGTAAAGGGTGGGAGGTGGGCATCAATATTTTTACAGCTCCCCAGGTGAGTGAGGCATTGGGTAGCAAGGCTGCCAACATTTGATCCTGAATAACACTGTGAGCTAGGTCATAATGTCTTTGAGCTCTGTAACCTGACTTCTTGTAAGGCAGCTCAAGAAATGACTGCACCTGTCAGGTAATTAAGGCATCAGCCCAGGGACTGCAGAGGACTATGAAAAGTCCATCTGTTTTGGGTGATGCAGTTTAATCAAATGACATTCTTCAAAAGTGACTACCTCATTCCTTGACATTTGCTTTGCCCCAAGTGTTTGATGGTCCTGGTTGCTGGTGTCTATTTATAGCCTTCTGCGACCAGTGACTGTGGAGGAAACGAGTGGCCCTGCCAGGTGGGGTGCGTCGCAGGGCAGCTCCCCTACTTGCTGGTTTCTGGGAGCAAAGATGTATGTGCCCATGTGCGCCCTGTACCTCGAGCACCCTGAATATGCCTTGGGTTGAGTTGTGTTCTCCATCCCCAAGTTCACATGCTGAAATCCAAACTCCCTGTATCTCAGAAGGTGGCATTTTATGGAAGCAGTGTCCCTGCAGATGTAATTAGTTAGGGTGAGGCCATGCTGGAGTAGGGTGGCCCTCTAATCCAACACAACTGTGGTCTTATAAAAAGGGGGGATTTGGACATGGAGTCCAAATTTAATTACCCAACAGGTGCAGTCACGTCATGGAGACATGTTACCGAGGAGAGCCAGTACCAGGTGAAGATGAAGGCAAAGGAGCATCTGCAGAGGAATTGATCCTGCCCACCCCTGTATTTTGGATTTCCAGTCTCCAGAGACACCAAGTTTCTGCTTTCTAAAGCTATACAGATTGTGTTACATTGTTCCAGCAGCTTAGAAACCTCCCACCACGGCCCAGCCCCCAAGATCCAATTCTGCCCACTGTTGGATGTAAGTGGAGGGTTTCAGGCTGGGGGAGGAAGGACTCTGACCCAATCAGCTGCCCCAGTGACAAGCCTGATTCAAACCAGTCACACAGACGACTGCTCCTGGCCCCGTCCTGCTTGCTCTCTCTGCTTTCTGGGGACTGGGAAACCCCCAGAGTGGCCGGCTCTGTGGGTGTGCAATCGGAGCAGTCCACGGGTCCCACTCCTGCTTCAATTCTCTGGTGTTGCCATCTTGAAGTTCCCCATCAGTTTTCCCCAGACGTTTTGCTCTGCGTGGGGCCCCACACGCCATGTAGCTGTCCCTTCCCCGAGCCTGTCACTGGCGCTCCCATCTTCAAGCACGTCTCATCCACGAGTGCGGCAGCATTTCTCCTGGTTTCCTCATCCACTGGTATCACCACTCCATTCTTTCTAATGATTTTATAGACTTTCTTTTCTAATAATATTTCCTGTCATTTGTAGGAATTTGAATCAGGAGGAGTAGTGAAGGGCGTGTGTCAGCCATGTGCTGAATGTCCCAACACAACCCCTATTCACGTGCTACTGGGGTGTGGGTCCTATCAGGGGGTCATAGCAAGGTGGTGGGCAGACGTTTATGAGCGACTGGGTGGGCATGGCACAGGGGGACAATTCTGGCCTCAGGTGACTGCATGTGACTGAGGCTGGTGAGGCTCACACTCCCCTTAGCACTCTGGAGGGCGGCTGGCCTGTCCAGGTCACCCTGGCATGGTATACTGAGACTGGTGAGGAGCACTCCCCTTAGCACTCTGGAGGGCGGCTGGCCTGTCCAGGTCACCCTGGCATGGTATACTGAGACTGGTGAGGAGCACTCCCCTCCTCAGCACTCTGGAGGGCGGCTGGCCTGTCCAGGTCACCCTGGCATGGTATACTGAGACTGGTGAGGAGCACTCCCCTTAGCACTCTGGAGGGTGGCTGGCCTGTCCAGGTCACCCTGGCACAGTGTTCTGCTAGTCTGATCATTTAATTCACAGATCTCCTTGAAGCCCCCGGGCAACAGTTTCTATCATCCTCAGGATGTTATGAGGAGTTGGGATGTTCTTTCTACTCCTTTATTTCCTTTCTGAATTAGAAATTATACACCCATGCCCTGTGCCATGGTTCTCTACAGTGCACGGCCAAGGTGATGTTCCCCTCCACAAAGATGTTGAGTTGGCCTCATGACTTGCCTTGGCCCATGGAACTTAAAAGCCGCTGTCAACATGCCAGTTCCCACTGGAGGCCTTAAGAGACATATTTCCTGATCACCTTCTTGCTTCTCTGCCATCTGCCCTGAGACAAGCACGCTGAGGCAGAAGCTGGGCCAAAGAGCATGAGGCGATGGGGAAGCGGTCCCAATGCCCAGCCGATTCAAACTGCATGCACCCCAACCAGCCCAGGAGAGTCACAGCCTCTCCACTAACCTAGAAGCTGCACTCGAATGCTTATTTATGGAGGCTACTGCGTGTGGGAGGTCTGCATTAGGCAGAATTATTACAGCAATGACTGAGTGGTACACAAATAATGCAGTTCCTTTAGGAGGAATGGCAAGGCCTTTGCAGGCCTGGCTCTCCCCCCTTGCTCAGGCTGTGGCCCTCCACCCTCTCTTCTCTCCACCTCACACTCCGTTCTTTCATTCTGCAAGTGTGCTGTGTTCTCTCCGGGCTTTGCGCCAACAGCACAGTCTCTCCCTCCCTTTTCATCCCACCCCAGGACCCTTTTACTGGCCTACCTCCTTCTCATTCTCTAGCTGTCAGCCACAGTGCCAGGTACAGCAGTAAATCCTCCTCGAGGCTCAGCAGGAAGTGCTAACGGCCCTGTTATGTGCTCCCCTTCCACTTCCATATCACAGCACTCAGGGCAGCGCTGTGTCATCACTGGTATCGAGGTGTTTATTGGTATTTCATTTGCACTGCTGCAGAAGGATCAGAACAAAAGAGAGATGGTAGCACTTTGCTTTCCGCACCGACTGCCCCTCAGCTCCTCCACACAAACTAACCCCAAGGCATCTGCAGCCCAGGTCCCTTCCTCTGCCTGGTGCCATTTTAAAGCAAAAGTGCAATCTGGGAATCCTTTTTGTGAAATCCTTAGAAATGCTAAACCATTCTAGTGTCATCCAGAAGGGGAATGAGAATGAGAGAGGCGTGGCTGTGGGGTCCGGCCCCACGACCTTCTCCCAGAGTGAAGATGGACAGAGGTTGGTGGGGCCAGGAACGTTGCTGTGTCACTGCAGGAATTTAGGTCTGGTGCACCTGAGAGGGGCTAGGCTCTGATCTCCAGGCTTCTGGGCCCTCGAGAATGCCTGTTTCTCAGGTGTCATGGAAACAAAATCTCCAGTGAACTTCAGGAACTGTTTAGGCTTGGACAATATGGTACTCAGCAAAAGTTGGAGGGACTAATGTTTTCATTCTCTGTTGCTGTGTAACAAATAACCACGAATCTTGGGGCTTAAAGCTGGAGTCCTGGCTGTGGTGGGCGGCTCATGCCTGTAATCCCAGCACTCTGGGGGGCCAGGGTGGGATTATCACTTGAAATCAGGAGTTTGAGACCAGTCTGAGCAAAGCAAGACTCCTATCTCTACTAAAAATAGAAAAAAAAATAGCTGGGCCTGGTAGTACTTGCCTGTACTCCCAGTTACGTGGGGGGACTGAGGCAGGAGGCTCACTTGAGCCCAGGAGTTTGAGGTTGCTGTGAGCTAAGCCGACACCACAGCACTGTAGCCTGGGCAACAGAGCGAGACTCTGTGTCAAAAAACAAAAGAGAAAAAAGGAAAGGACTGTGGTTCCTACCCCTTAGGCCATAGAGCCAGCCTGCCCCTGATGGAAAAATTGTCTTCTGTAGAACAATTGCCTTCTATGAAACTTAGGACCTGAGCTGCACGGCAGTGGGTGAGCAGTGTCTGATCAAGCAAAGCAGCTTCTTCGTGTCAGGTAGGCAGTATTTACAGCCAGTCCCTGCCTCCCAGCCCTCACATCACTGCCTGAGCTCCACCTGCACCCCCACAACCATCATTCTCAGAAAAATTGTCTTTCATGAAACCAGTCCCTGGTGCCAAAGAGGTTGGGGACCACTGTCTTAAAACACAAATTTATTCTCTTACAGTAGTCCACAGGTCAGGAGTCTGGGCACAGCATAACAAAGCTCTCCGTTCAAAGTCTCACGGGGCTGAGATTGAGGTTCTTTTCTTTTTTTTATTTTTTTTTTATTTTTTTTTGTAGAGACAGAGTCTCACTTTATGGCCCTCGGTAGAGTGCCGTGGCCTCACACAGCTCACAGCAACCTCCAACTCCTGGGCTTAAGCGATTCTCTTGCCTCAGCCTCCTGAGAAGCTGGGACTACAGGCGTCTGCCACAACGCCCGGCTATTTTTTGGTTGCAGTTTGGCCGGGGCTGGGTTTGAACCCGTCACCCTCGGTATATGGGGCCGGCGCCTTACCGACTGAGCCACAGGCGCCGCCCGATTGAGGTTCTTTTCAAAGACTCGCACTAAGGGAATGAATCCTAGTAGTGTCTGAGGCTGAATTACCTGCTAAGCAGACATGCTGGGGCTGGGAATGAGGTTTAACCTGATTTACAGGAAATAAATGTCTTTGCTGTTTCTTGCATCCTCACATGCAGGTTTTAAATTGGCATCTACTACACTTTAGTTTTCTTTTTCCCAGTGAACCATAAGTTCTCGGAAGGTGGGCTATTTCTGTCTTGTTTATTGCTACATCTCCAGAGTCTAATGCAGTGCCTGGAGCATTGTGGCAGGGATTCAGTAAATGCTTGTGAAATGGGTATTTGACTTTTAGGTGCTTATTGAACTAAGTTGAACGGATTTTCATAAACACCATGCGGTCTCTGCAGGCCGGTGTCGTAGCACTGTGGTTGTCTTATGAAGGAAGAACCAACGTGATCAGCATCCTGTGAGCGTAAGAGCAGAGCTAGCACTTTTTCATTATACTCAGAAGAAAATTAGTCCTTCCTATCTGAAACGTGGCCCTGAAACGTGACACTGTGACAAATTCCGAATCATGTGGCTCCTACTTTTCATCTTCTGTGACTGGGGGAGGGGGAAGAGGTGATGAACTGGGGGTCTTCCTTATGAGATGAAATTGTATGCTGAGGTCCCAGATGCTAGCGTCTTATAGAGTCTCTAACTCTGTGGAACCTGGATTTTCCAAGTGGCCGACTTCGCTCTTAGCAGAAGCACACGTGAAATCAATCTGGGGGCCCACAGCAGAACCTGGTTTCTCTCAGAAAGGCTCTACGTGAATCTTCTTTTAGGTTATCTGTTGCCTAAATAGGGTGGTTTGTTCAGTGAGGAGAAAGCTCGGCTTCGGAGTATATTTCCTTTAAGTCACTCTAGCTCCTGGCCTCCCGGCTTTTGCACAGGCTGTGATGATTGTTTGAAATGCTCTTTGCCTTCCTCTTGGCTTCATCCTGCTCATTCTTCAGGTCTTGTCCTAACTATCTGTCCTGAGGGGTCTTTCTTGCTACCCTATCCGAGGATAGCCCTGACTAATCCCTGTTGTTGTGCACCGCGTGTGGCACTTTTGCAGTTTACAACGATGATCCTCTCTGGAGCAACCTGGCAGAACTGTGCAGGTCCACACACGCCGGGCGTTCCGCCTCCTCTGCCCTTGCTCCTCCCCTCCCCGCCACAGCCTACCTGATGCGGAGATTCAGAGGACAAAGACCATTAGGATGACCCACTGCCACTTCGTAAGTAGTAAATATATTTTCTCTTCCTTATGATTTTCTTAAGAGTATTTTATGTTCTCTAGCTTACTTTCTAATAAGAACACACATAACATACAAAATATGTGTTAATTGATGGTTTGTGCTATGAGTAAGACTTTTGGTCAACAGTAGGCTATTAGCAGTTATGCTTTGTGAAAGTCAAAAGCTATCTGTGGATTTCTTAGAGTTCAGGGGGTCAGTGGTCTTAACTCCCATATTGTTCAAGGATCAACTGTATATAAATAATTTGTTTTCGTCTGCTCGTTCACCAGCCCCCACTAGGGTTCAGGGTTCACAGGGACAGCCACCAATGTGATTTGTTCACCAATGTTAATTCAGGGCTAACACAGTGCTGGGACTAAAACAGACACTCAAGGGTTGTAGTGAACAGCGACCCAGGTAGGCTGCTGTGATGTCCACCCCGTGAGGCGCCCACCACAGGTGCTGCCACTTGGCCAATGCTTTGAAGAGGATCAGGTGCTGTCAGTGCCTTGCCCACCTGTCTCAGAATTCACCTCTACACACCAATGCCTTCAACTGTGAATACCTATTATGTTTTCCACCCATGGAAACATGACTGATCCTCATGTAAAGCAGCCCAGAAATGCTGGACAGTGATGCCCCCAGAGCAAGTGATAATGGACAGAAACTTGGAAATAATCCCCCATCTCCCTTGCCCCTCAGGTAGAACCACTCTGAGGCTCATTTTCTGTACAGGCTTCCAAAGTTCCCGAGAGGATGGAGGCCCAACTACTGACACAAATAACTTTCTTGACCGTACCCCATTAATGGGCTTCACTCATTCTCTTCCCTGTCTCACTTCCCTCTGACCCACCCAACCCCCCAAACATGCGCGCGCATGCACACACTCACACACACACGTGTGCATACACAAACATGCATGCACACACACACGTGTGCACACACACACATGCACATGCACACTCGTGTATGCAGTGGTATTTCCCAGAACTACCTCCCAAACAAACCCTTTGGATTTGAATCGTTCCCTCTGGGTCTGCTTCCTAAACGTTTGTCTCCGTGGGGGCCAAACTGCCTTACCATAGAGTCACTCCTTTTCCAGACAGATGAAGTCTGATCGTGGAGGCCACCTCCCAACACTGCTACTGTGTCAAGCAAGGGGGTTTCAGCCACAGCTCCCATGGCCCTCCAAATGTCATCATCTCAATTAAGGAAGACAGGTGCCACCAGGGTACCCACAATGCTGTTGTGATCAGATGGCCTGTGAATAATTCATCTCCATATTCTTCACTCCTTGTCTACACAAATCGGTCTGCCTGTTGACATTTCATACAGGCAGCCCACGGTGGGATGACCTTGGTCCCTGGTAAGCCAGGTGTTTGGGACAGTCTGGGAGGCACTAATTACCAGCCACACAGAGTAGCCAGAGAGCCTTTCTCTTACCAACTCAGACTTCTTTCAACCGCATGAAACAAAGAGACCTTATTTGAAAACCAAATGAAGACAGCCTGGGTGAACTCTGGGCTTTAGGAATGAAATTGCCCCTAGACAAATCTAAACTTCTTTTAACAGGTGAGCTAATGATTCTCCAGCTTAAGCCTGCATCCACTTAGGGTCTGTGTGAAGTGCAAATTTCCAGGCCCAGCTCTCAAAACTCTGACTTTGGGAAACAGTGCTGTTAGAGTAATGACTGTCCAACAGAATCTCGGGAGGATTAAATACAATATTGAGTGTCTGTGTGCCAGTCACTGTTCTAAGCTCTTTATCTACATCAGCTCTTTGGTCTTTGTAATAATCTTATGAGTCAGATAGAGTTACTCAGATTAATTTTATAGATGAGAAAATGAAAGCACAGCCTGGGGATCCCAGCACTTGGGAGGCTGAGGCAGGTGAATCGCCTGAACTCACAGGTTCCAGACTAGCCTGAGCCAGAGCAAGACTTCGTCTCTAAAAAAAAAGCCAGGTGTTGTGTCGGGCACCTGTTGTCCCAGTTACTTGGGAAGCTGAGGCAAGAGAATCGCTTAAGCCCAAGAGTTTGAGGTTGCTGTGAGCTGTGACACTATGGCACTCTATTAAGGGTGAAAAAATGAGACCCTGTCTCAAAAAAAAGAAAAAAGAAAATGAAGGCACAGATAAGTTAAGGACCTTGCTTTAGGTCACACAGCTAGACACTGGAGGAGCCAGGATTCAAACTGCCAATCTGACTGTAGAGCCCTGCCCCCTTCCCTCGACTCTAGACCGGAAAGGCCGAGCAAGACCCCTGCATGTCATTCTCCTTCCCTATAAAGACCCTGCTACACGTGGACTGAATGTTCATGTTTTCCCCAACATTTGTATTTGTGTGTAGGCCATAAGCCCTAGTACAATTGTATTTGGGCAGAGGGTCTATGGGAAGCGGATCTCCTATAAGCATCAAAAGAGATGCAAAGCTTTCTGTTTGCTCAGCTGTAAGAGGCCATCTATAAGCCAGGAAGAGAGGCCTCCCAAGTCACCAAATTGGCCAGCACCTTGATCTCGGAATTCCCAGCCTCTGTGTATTTAGTCAGCTTTCTCCAGAGAAATAGAACCAATAAGACATGTAGAGACATGTGGGAGGGGAATTATGGCCTGGTGGCTCATGCCTGTAACCCTGGCATTCTGGGAGGCCGGGGCATGTGGACTGCTTGAGCTCAGGAGTTCAAAACCAGCCTGAGCAAAGGTGAGACCCTGTCTCTACTTAAAATAGAAAAACTAGCTGGGCATTGTGGTGGCAAATATTTGTAGACCCAGCTACTCAGGAGACTGAGGCAAGAGAATCACTTGAGCCCAGGTTTGAGGTTGGTGTGAGCTATGACACCACATCACTCTACTCAGGTGACAGAGAGACCCTGTCTCAAAAAAAAAAAGAAAAAAAGAGCAAATTTATTTGGGGAATTGTCTCATATGTATGGAGGTTGAGGAGTCCTACAGTCGCCATCTGGAAACTGGAGAACAGGAGAGCTGATGGTGTCAGTTTGTCCAGGTGCAAAGAGGCCAAAGTCCTCAGAACTTATAGCTATGATGACTCAGGGCAGGAGAGGACAGCTGTCCAGCTCCAGAGCAGACTTAGAAGATGAGCACGGACACTGAACTATAGCATTCTGTGAGGTTTTCTTGATTCTACCCATTGGAACTTATCTGTCATATTCTCATTTTTCTTAGATCTCTGACACATAACCAGAAATAAACTAGAAATAAATTAAAACCATCTTTTAGGACCTAATTTTTAAATAGCTTTCTTATCTCTAGTTGCAATCATGAACTGAGCTCAGAACAGAATATTTGGCCAGCAGTACATCTCTGAGGGATGGATGGATGGATGGATGGATGGATAGATGGATGGATGGATGGATGGGTGGATGGATGACTAGAGTGAGGCCCTATCCCCACCAGAGTGCACTCCAAGTAGCAACCATGCTAACACCATGTGAAATAGTAGACCTGATTGCCACTGGGTTTGACACTTTTGAAACATAGCACTGGAAATGGAGATAGTGATTCAAAAGCAGCACTTAATCTCATCACTAGATACTGTAGCAAACAGCCATCACACATGCTTCCAGAAGGAAAGAAGGACATCATTACATTAAATCATCTGAGTCGGTTGTGCAAGGATCTGAGGACAGAATGATGCCTTCCCAGTTCAGGGTCTGAAATGCATTTTTAAAAAGATCGATTGAAGCAGGACAGTGACTGTGGAAATTAGAATCTGCTAAGGTATAGAACATTTTACTTTCGCAAATTTCCAAAAAATTATGTGATCATGTGAACACATTGCTACAGCTTCAGGAAGGGTCCATGCTTATGAGGGGGTCTTAAAACTTCTGTTGGCTTCACAGTAAATAAATCCTTCTCTGATCATAGACATGTTGTAAGAATTAAATAAACACGTAAAGTAAGTAAAGTGCTCAGCGCAATGTCTGGCACATAACAAGCCTTGAAATATGGTGCCAATTATTATATTTTTAGTGGTATTTAGGATGGTACGTGCTATGGTGCTTAATTTCTTTCCTCCTGAGTGTGTTTTCATTGCTGTAAGCATTTGACCCCATGGTTTTCTTTCTCTGGGTGAACAGAGTTTTCAAGCTGATTTTTCAGTGGGAAATTTGCTTGTGATAGTCTTTTGTGTTTAAGGGTTAAACATTTCCATGCCTGAAAATGGTGAATATCTCTATAATTGCAGTAACTAGGAAATCAAAGTGATTTCCAATCAATAGTTTTATTATTATGTTTTAAATTTACAGGCATCTTTGGCCTAAAATCGGCATGCTATATTTAGTCACCATCACCAAGAGACATCTGCCCAATGAGGCAACAGTGCTTTTCATAAGAGAAACGTCATCTATTTATTTCGGCAGCTAAGCACCTTCTGGCACAACAAACAGCCACCTTTGGAAACAAAGACAAAATTTGGGTGCCTTAACAGATATGGGTTGTCTAAAATTAAAGACGGTGCTAATTAACTGGAACACAAAATTAGAACCTACAGTTCAGAAAATATGCAAGGAAAAGAATGTTTGTCAGAAACTTTAGCACTGGGGAACTAAGCTGGCTGTTTCAAGGACACTAAATTGATTATAAGAATTACATAACATTGTTAAATCTCAATAAACAAAGCCAGGTTGAGCCTGAATTAGATTACTTGTTTGCTCAAAGAGCTGTTGTTTAAAGTAAACTTCCTTTCACTGATAACAAATTATGAATAAACCTAGTGAAGAAATGCTGTCTGTGGCATGCGAGACTGAAATTGACCATAGCCTCATTTATGTGTAGCTAGAATTTTTTTCTGTCAAATACACCTTAATTCAAAGAAAGAAATTGTCATTAGTATCCTTGAATGAGTTGCTTAGAGTGTTAAAAAAAAAATGTATTATCAGGAGCTGGTGGAATACTGGGTTCATGTGCTAGTGTTCCTCCTGGAGAGCTACATTGATAGTGTCAAGGGAAAAGGGCAAAGTTTCAGAGTCTGGAGATGTGGATTTTCATCCCAGATCCATCACTAATTCACTGGATGATTTTAACCAAGTCTCCTAACCTCATCTGGCCCATAAGGACAATGACTATTCCTGCATCCTTCATGGAGACCATGATTGCAGAACACTTTGAAAGATAAAGACACGATATAAAAGGAAAAGTGGGAACAGCAATAGAGCATGGGGTTAGGAGCCCAAAGTTTATGTGAATCAAAACTAGACTCCACTAGAAGCTCTGCTACAACCAGATATATTGTAGTCCTGGGCAGAGTACTTAATTTCTATTCTTTAGAAAGGAAGTAATTTCATATGAGATCATGTGTGTGAACTGGTTCACCTGGCTGTATAAATAGCCAAGAATAATTATGACTTAAACATAAAGATGAACCCAAGGCAAGTAGGCCTGGGATGGCCTCTCTGCTCCAAGGGGTCATTCAGCAACCCAGGACCCCTCTCATTGTTGTTCTGCTATCCCTAGACTGTTGTTTTAATTTCCATTGGCAAAGATGGTTTGATAGCACCTCCAAATTCTAAGCAGCAGGGTGAATGAAAACAAGGTGAGCAGAATCAAGACACAGCCCTTTTGTTAAGGACGCAATTGGTAAGTTGCACATGACACTTCTTTTTATATTTCATTGGTTGGAATTTTTCAGAGATAGAAGGAGCCTTCAAAGTACAGACCAAACTCTTGTTTGATGGTGAAAGTTGCTGTTTATCAGAAAGGGAAAGAGATTTAACCAAGGTTATGCTGTTTCTAAGTGTAGAGGTGAGTAGAGTGATTTGCAGAGGGCCACTCTTCAATCATACTGCTACAATGGTCTGTACTAGCATGGTCTTCTCCTGCCCAACATGGAAGTTTATTCACCAATTCTATTGACAGGTCACAGGTGGCAGATTCAGACGTCAGAAGAGACCTGGTGGTAGTACTCAAAGTGACAGAAGTCTCTCTTCTTGGTTTTTCTTTCTTTTCTCCCTAATAACTTTTAATTAGGGCTCTGTTGGTTACATACAAGAGAAACCCAACTCTAATTCAGTGGGAAAAAAGAAAATATATTGGTTCATGTAACTAGATTCATAAGCAGGTTAGCGTTGGGCCCAGCTAGATACAGGGGTATAGTTACTGCTTCTAATTTGGACCTGAGAATTCTCTGGAGAGTGGCCATAAGCTAAGATAGCCACTATCTTGGGGGGCCCTGATAGGGTTTCAGGGTGTCAGCCAAGGTGATGCCAGGAAGGGGAAGAACAAAGCACAGGAGGTGACAGAAGCTGACTTTATTACCAACGGGTCCCAGAGGATGGCAGGGCCCTCAGTGCCCGTGGGAAGGAGAGGCCATCCAGGACACACATGCTCAGTTGCTGCTAGGAAGCAAGAAAGAGATAGAACTATAGCTCAAAGCCCTCACTGGGGTCCAGGGCACTGTCTCAACAGTTTTCCCTTCAGTTTCCCCTTCTGATGGGGAGGTGGTCAAAGCAAGTGAGCATTCCAGGCCGTCACTGTGGTGTGTCTGCATGGTCCATGCAAGTGGGAGGCGGTCGGGGGGTTGTGAGAGGAGCAGATGTGGAGACAGGGTTGAGACCAAAAGTGGGGCTTGAAGATCAGGGGCAGATGTCAAAGTGGACGACCCTTGAACAGAAAGAAGTTAACTAGAGGGTCTGATGACCACAGGTGGGATCCAACCTCATCTGGCCTCTCTCTGTCACCACACTAAACTGTGGCTAATTACAATCTCATTTACATTGTGGTTTTAAGTTTTCTTCATCCTTACAATCTCCATGATAGTTCCAAAACAGCCATATCAAGTATGAAAATGGGAGGGAACCCGATTCTCAGAATTACTACTCAAGGCCTTGGGTATTTCTCCCCTCAATTAGCAAGACCACAAAAGCCCCCACAGCAGCTCCTCTCAGTAAAGCCACTCTTCCCAGCCGTCCTGCTCTCTTTCCTGAGACTGTGCTTTTGCTTTCAGTAAAGCTCTTGCTTGCTTGGCTTATGTGGTGCTTCCTAAAATTCTTTTCTGCTACAAACACCAAAAACCTCCACTCAGAAGACAGTGTCAGGGGGAGTCGAGCATGTTGTAGCCCCTGGGGAGGTGGTCACAGGAGGGTGGTTGCATAGGGATGAAGTACAGGTGGATCACACTGTGGAAGTGGGAAGAGATGAACTGGAAAATTTGCCAAGGGTGATTAGGTCCTACTCCCCGTGTGAGAAAATTAAACTGATATTGAAAATGAATGCCAAGGTAGTATAAAGTCATAAGAATTTCCCACAAGTGGCTCAAATCACAGCATCAGGAATCTATTTTCCTCTCTGCTTCACTGAATTAGCTTCATTTACTATCAGTTTGTGGTCTTGGTGGCAAAATTGCTACTGGAAGACCCAGTGGAAAGAGGCTTTTTCTTTTGGTAGTTCTCATAATTTGCCCAGAATTGAGCTACGCCAGTGTGACTCAGGCACATGCCCGTCATTATGGTCAGGAGAGGGGACCCGATGATTGGGTGTGACCTGTGTGCTCAGCTGCAGAGTAGAAGACTGTGAGGTCAGCTCCCCTGAGTTACACGGGCTAGGAGTGGGAGGGATGATTTCCCAGATAAAATAGGGATGCTGGAGACAGAAGAAGGGAATATAAACATTAAGTATAAACAAACAAACAAACAAAAGGTGTCCATAGCTTCCTCTCAATTCTCTCCCACTCATTTTTCTCTCTCTTCCTTCTTCTCCCCTGCATCATTTCTCTCTCTCCCTTCCCCGCCTCTCTCTCTCTCTCTCTTTTCTCTGTCTCTGTCTTCCCTCCTCCCCCACCTGTGATAACTACTGTGTAAGATACAAAGATGAACCTCTCGTGGTCCCTAACTTCCAACAGCTCTCAATTCAGGAAGGAGAAAGACAAATAATAAACTCTGATAAAATGTGATATGTTTTGGAAATACATGCATACATGAACGAATGACTGATGGAAGGCATGAATGTATGAAATAATATAATAGAGAAATGTGCAGCATACTCTAAGTGAACAGGAAAAGGAGGGATTAAATTCACTTGGATTGGGTAAAAACTCTGGGAAATTTTCACAAAGGAGACAATCCGATTTTAAAGAATGAAAAGTAAATTGCAACATTTCCCAGAAGAAAGAGAATCCCATGTAACCATAATTAAGGTCTTTACTGTTAGCTGCACACCAATCTCCACATCTTCTCATAACTTTTGAAAAAAAAAAATCCCATGATCAAAAATTAGAAAATCTGAATCGACACAGCCTGTCACTAAATGTAACCTTGTGTAAGTCATTTGTCCACTCTTGTCACCAGTTTTTATCATTTATAAAATAAGCAGATGGGACTATTTCTGAGGCTCCTTCCAGCTCTAAAAACAAGGATTTTCCATCTTGAAGGGTCAAAGATGGTAGGTTGCAGAGGGAACAGGGGAGTCTCTGATGCTGAGAATCTAGTTCAGCGTGCACTGTTGCATTGGAGAATTGGGAGTATGTATGTGGGAGACACTGGTTTACCAGACATGTGAATCAGCTAGTTGATACTATGGCTACCACAAAAACAGGCAACAAGACTTCTCTCAGCTGAACCATGTCTAAAGCCATCATCAAACTCCACTGCAGAGACAACAGGAAACTTCTGCGACCAGATGACTTTGCTTTCTGGGTCCCACCATCTGAAGATCAATCTCAGTAAAGTTCTCATTGTGGTCTTCTCCTCAACAGTTAGATTTTGCTTTCTCGCAGCTGAGATGTCACACTTGGCTAACTGATGAGACACGGTAGGTATACTAAAATATACGCACACTTTTAAATTGTCACTGGGTTCTGTTTGCACCTCTTAATTTAGTAAACAGGAGGCAAACGGACCCTATACCACCTCCTGGTGTTGTAATCTCGTATTCAAAAGTCGTGGTGTGAAAGACGTGTGACCCATTCAGCCCTGACTTTCTAACCACAAAAATTACTACCTTGGCCTAATGATTACAATTAGTTATTGGTGCACAGTCCCAGTGGATGAGTAAGTTTTAGCATACAGGGAGAAAATGGACTTGAAAACAGGATGGAGTGGGAGTTCACAAATGCCCACACGGTATTCCTGAAAACAGGGCTGCTATTTCCCTGGGAACATTATTAGCCTCATTTTTAAATACAAGGAAACAGGTTCAGGGAAGTAAAATGACTTGCTACACCACACACCTAGGAGGTGGCTATGTAAATTTCAGAGTTAGGGGCTCAAAGCAGGTTTTTATTTGCGTCATGTTCTTTCCATTGTTCTTGGTCAGAATGATTTTCAAAAACAAAACACACCTGCCAACATGGCTAACATGAAAAAGATGGAGAATACCAAGAACGGAAATGAGGGGAGCCCCCACGCACCACTGGTGGGAGAATGAAGGGCACAGTATCTTCAAAAAACTGGTGCGGGCGGCGCCCATAGCTCAGTAGGTAGGGCGCCGGCCACATACCCCAAGGCTGGTGGGTTTGAACCCAGCCCAGGCCACCTAAACAACAATGGCAAGTGCAACAGAAAAATAGCCAGGCATTGGGGCAGGCACCTGTGGTCCCAGCTGCTTGGGAGGCTGAGGCAAGAGAATCGTTTGAACCCAGGAGTTTGAGGTTGCTGTGAGCTGTGACAACACAGCACAGTACCATGACACTCTACTCTCCGGGCAACAGCTTGAGACTCTGTCTAAAAACAAAAAAAAACAACAAAAAACAAACAAAGAACTGTTTGTTGTCGGTTCAAACCACATGTATGGGGACTGCATGAACCACCCATTGCATTGCCAATAGTAAGACATCTGTACGTCCACCCAAACAAATGTGCATGAGGGTCTGTAGTGTTAGTCACAGGATCTTCAAACTGAGACTAGCCAAACTCTCATCAGCAGTAGGGATAGTATACCTATAACAGTGTGGCAGAGTCATACAATGTAACATTGAGCAAAAGAAGCTACACATAAAGAGAGGGCCAAGTGAAGTGGAAGGCAGCATTTACACACATTTCAATAGGTGAAACTGAGCTGTGGTGTCAGAAGTCAGAACAGGAGCTGTCCTTGGGAAGTAGAAACTAGAAGGGGACGTGAGTAGGGTGCTTTTGGGAGACTGGTGACTTGCTCTGAGTCTGGTTATGTGACTGATTGGTCTGTGAAAATTCACAGAGCTGCATGCTCTTATGACCTTTGTACCCTTCTGTGGATAAAATCTCCAAAAGTGAAAAATAAAATAGACCCCAAAGTTAAGAAATAAGCTGTCTGAAGATCTATCAGAAAGATTTATAAATGATGACAATGGTACTGACCTTTATGATGGGCTGTCTTGGACTCTGGCATTGGTACACATTAATTTATTTAATTCTTTCTGATATCACAAAGTAGATAACAACTGCCACCTCTTTCTTGGAAGGGAAACAGTACTCCAAAGCTTAATTACCTCATTCCTGACCCTACAACATTCAAGACCCAGAGCAGGTGTTCAAACAGAAGCATCCCACCTCCAGGGTGCACGTTTTCACCGTCCTGTGACACTGCTTCTCACACGCTGCAAGGCCCTGGGACACCCACGAGCATGTTGATTCACAAGTGTATTCCTACAGAAACCACTCAGAAGCCTAAGCAATCGGGATGCAGTCCCTAAAATTACCTCTGGAGGACAATAAAATGTTTAATCGAAATCTAATGTTAACTGAGATGGAGAAAGCCTGTTTATAAAAATTTAAGAACCACGGAGAAAATCACAAGGGCTGCAACTTCCTGCTTGAGGAGCGCAGGCTCCTGCTGGATGAATCCCTGTGTGGCAGCAGAGGAAGGCAGGGATCGAGGCTGTTGTTTTCAGGAAGTCAGAGGCTCGTAACATCAGCACAAGACTCATGATGATGTGTGAGAGTGGTGAAAGACGGTGGCACCAGAGGAAGGGAGGGTGTATGTTTCGTGTTTTATCACTTGAGGGAATTTAGAGGTGGAGGCTCCTTATGGTGAGAATGGAAGCCCACTTTCTCTCCTTATCGCTTGTGTTATTTGTGATGGTTTAAATAGAAAAGTGGGGGGCAGGGAAGCAGAGATGGAATCTGTCCACTGAGGGGAACAGAGCTATTATTAATAACTGGATTGGAACTGGGGAGTGGTCAGGAGAGGCGAGGCTGAAGACACTTGCTCACTCTCTCTCTCTCTCTCTCTCATTTGGTATTAGAGATACCGTCTTTGCTTCTTTCTGCAAGCCTTTGCCATCAGTGTCTCACAACCTCCTGACCACTGCTGCAGCCTTCATTCCTAAACCAGAAGTCTCTTGACTGAATGGCACAGTAGTGGGCCTCGGGCAGGCTGGCTGGACCTCAGAAGACAGAGCTGCAAAGACAGCCTGTGTGTGGGTGAAGCTGTGTCACCTCCCCTCCGTGAACAAGCCCATTGCTGCTTCCCTGAGTGGGGGCATGGGCAGAGAAGGCAGGCATGGTGGGTGACCCCACTGACATGCTCATTACAATTGACCTACCAAACGCTGAGTCAAACAGAGGATGCTTGGAGTTGTGCTATGGAGAAGTTGATGTCACTTTGGGGATCACTTTGGAAGCTTGTACTTTAAGCCAAATGACACCCTGTGTGAACTCCACCGTGCATTTCCTGTGTTGGTGCCTTGAGCCTCTTTTCTTCCTCCCTTCCTTTCTTCTTTAAATCCTGCTTCCCTTCCTTCCTTTACTCCTCCATTCAACACATACTTGTCATGTTTGGAAGGGAAGACCCTAATCTGAAATAATCCAGATTGTGTTTATCTCTGAGAATATGACTTGTCTAAGCATGTCCAGAGCCACGGCACAGTGGCTGACCCCTGGGTGTTTGTCGGCATTGCTTTTTGAGAAGGACATAGACATGCTCCAGTTGGTTACTGCTACACATCAAAACTTCCCCAAAGCTCCTGGCATCTGAGAAGCACCATTGCAATGTGCTTGTGAGTCTGTGCGTGAGGAATTTGAAAGCCCACAGAAAAGCAGCTTGTCCTCTCAGCCATGCCCATGTTCCACAACATCCGGGGTAACAAATGCCTGGCGTTGCTGGAATGGCTGAACTGGGGGTGTATGTCGAGAGCCTCAAGCCTTCCCACGTGTCATCTGCTGAAACTGAGTGTGCAGCAGGACCACTGTACTCGGATGCCTGGCGCCTGAGCTGAAACGGCTGCAGCCTGCTGGGGGCTGCCTGGCATCTCTTTCCATACTAGCCACAGGGACTTCCTCACGATGTGCTGGCTACAGGTGCTCAGCCCAGAGACTCCTGCCAGGCCCTGAGGAAGCAGAAGCCGCAGGAGCTGTGGTGATGCTTTGCCCCAGATGGCAAAGCAGCAAAGAAGTGGAGGGATTGTTTCCCCTTCTGCATGAATTCACAGTCACACCATGGGGCTCTAGCCCCAAAAGGGCTGCAAGTGACAATCTAACCTTCAGAATGCTGGAGGTAACATGCTCGGTGTGATCACACCAAGGTCCCCGCCCCTCTGTCAGCCCAAGAGGCAGGATAAACAGCACGGGCCATGATGCACATCTCAGTGACCGTAGCTAATGGTCTGATTAAGGAGCACAAATGAGCTCACCCTGGGTGGGGGGCGGGGTTCTCAGACGCCAACTGAGGGGCCTCTTGCGGGGCCCGGAGCTTCCTGTAAGTGGCTGAAGCAGAACTCGTGGAAGATGGATGTTCAATCTTTTGTGAGTCCATTTGTATAGCCTGGTTTGTGAAGACACGGATTATATTTTATAACATTTTTAGTTCAAGTTTTGTACTTAATGACCTCACCCTCAGGGGTTTAGCATCTAATTGGAGAATAAAAATAATATATATTAAATAATGACATAAGACAGCATAAGAACTGTCACCAGGGAGCCCTGACTAAATGGCTCACACGCTAAGTTTTATAGGAATAACCTGCAAGAAAGAAAAAGACGTTTTGAGAGCTGGAGGCATAATGGGCCTCCTGGAAGAGGCAGATAGCTTGTCAGCCATCCCTCTGGATGTTCAATTCCATTCTGAGAGTATTTGCAGAAGTCTACACTAATTTTACCACTGGGGATAAGAAATGTTCAGTGTGGCTGAGGGAGTGTGAAAGATCAGTGTAAAAGATCAAATTGTAAGTTTTACCGGACACCCACAAGTATCCCCAGAAATGCAGAAACATCAAAATGCCTTGACCTTCAGAATATTCTCATTTCTTCTCCAACATCAGGGAGTTTCATAGTCAGCCTTGTTTGGGAGATTCCGCAGATGACAAATGCTATGAAATCCGCTCATGTACATACTGATTCCTCTTATGAGATGATGGTATTATGGCTGTTCCAAGAGAAAAGGCTAAATTTTGCTTCAGGGGAAAGCAGGGACCCAACTTCTACTCTTCGACACACACTATGCAGGGAGAAAGTTCCATTTCCACTTCATTTCAGCACTGAATGAACTGGCACCAATTGACGTAAACCCAGAGAGCACTCGGAAGCGGCCCTTGGCTCTGCCCTTTCCACAAGAACATGTAATTGGTGGGAGCTCTTCATGCTCTGCCCACATCAGGTAAGAGAGAGCCCACTGCGTCAGGACATCCTAGAGGCACAGTTGTTCCTTCTCTTCCATCACTGACAATAAGCACTTTCTGCATCCCACGTAAACTCCAATATTCTGTCTTCATGCTGTAATAAACCAAGATGCAATCTTCATCCAGTGGAACGTGGTAAACACTCAGCAAAGTTTAATTTATATTATTTTTTTTCTGTAAAAGGACTCAATGCAACACTTGGCATGTAGTGGGTATCAGCAAATGTTAGTTCTCTTTCTTTTCTCCCAGGACGTTCTCGTATTCAGCTCCCACATGGGATCTCATACAGCCTCTCATGTGCTATACTTTCCATGTCACCATATACCTTGGGGGCATCTGTTTAAACAAATCTCGCATTTGCACAAATCCTTTCCAGCCACACTAAAAGAAATGTGTGACAGCAGGATACAGAGGGGAGGCCACCAGCTCAGGAAATGCCTGTGTAGGAATCTAAACCCAACCTGGGCTTTCCTACTTCCTGCATACTCTAATACTGCAGCCCCCAACCCCTGGGCTGTGGTGCATTGGCCAGTACTGGTCCAGTCTGTGGCCTGGTAGTAACCAGGTGCACAGCAGGTGGTGAGTGGCAGGTGAGCTAGGGAAGCTTCATCTGTACTTACAGATGCTCCCCCTGCTCATGTCACCGCCTGAATTCTGCCTCCTCTACACATAATTGGCCACATTAGATTCTCACAGGGGAGCAAACTCTTCTGTGAACTGCGCATGTGAGGGATCTAGGCGTGTGCTCCTCATGAGAAGCTGGCGCCTGATGATCAGAGGTGGAGCTGTAACGCACTTGAATCATCCCAGCCATCACCTCCCTGCCCTACCCACCATCCATGGAAAAATTATCTTCTGTGAAACGGGTCCCTGGTGACAAAAAGGTTGGGGATCCTGCTCTAATATAAATTGCAGACTTGCAGATCCAACTCTGAGAGCACAGACCCAACAGCAGTGTAGCTGGGGCTGGTTATCTTCTCTTACCCATGCGGCCATGGAAGAGAGCACTTTCTAGAACACACTCCAGCCAGTGGTTCTCAACCTTCCTAATGCCACAACCCTTTAATACAGTTCCTGTGGGTCGCTGGTAGGTCCTACAAGAAATTACTAATAGTAAAATGGCTCTCACATCAGACTGCAAGTGTCCCCCTCAGAGCCAGCAAAGAGGGGAAGTGAGGCTCCAAAGGTGTGGGAGGGGCTAAAGCACAAAGGAAGGGCAAATATGTTCCTCTCCCTGTTACAAGGGTCAGGTTAAAAAAAAAGTTATTTCTGATCTGGCTCAGCAGCTCAGTCCAGGGCCCTAGACAATGCTTTAAGTCCTCCGCACTCTCGCCCAAGTTCTCCCAAGGAAGTTCGACTGAGTGCCAAGTCCAAAAAAAGAAACAAAACATCTCACAGGGCTCGTTCTCATTGGATCCTGCCATCCTGAATATAAAAGGCATTGGAGTGGAGAGCAAGATGGCAGCCAAGTAACAGCTTCCTTGCATCTGGGCACCGTGAGTCTGGGGAGATAGGACTCCAGGCATCTCTGGCTGGTGGGATCTGCCTATCATCACCCCTGTGAAGATACAGGGAGTCAGTGAGAGATTTCTGGACCCCAAGAGGAGGACTAAAAAGTGGAAAACCTGCAAGTGCTCGCGTGTGTTCAATCGGTCTAAACCTGCCCGCAACTGCACAAGAACTTAAAGAGCAAGAGGAAGTGAAAGGAAAATTAGGGCAAGGAAATGGAGAAAAGAAATCACTCATGAGGAAGAATCAGCAGAAAACTCCAGGCAACATGAAGAACCAGTCCAGAACAACCCTGCCAAGGGACCATGAGGTAGCTACTGCAGAGGATTCCACCTATAAAGAAATGTTAGGAATGACAGAAAGGGAATTTAGAATACACAAGATGAAAACAATGAAAGAAATGATGGAAACAATGAAGGAAACTGCTAATAAAGTGGAAAATAACCAAAAGGAAACCCAAAAACAGAATCAAACAAGAGATGAACGATATGAAGAATATAAAAAGGATATAGCAGAGCTGAAGGAACTGAAACAGTCAATTAGGGAACTTAAAGATGCAATGGAAAGTATCAGCAACAGGTTAGACCAGACAGAAGAAAGAATTTCAGAGGTAGAAGACAAAGTTCTTGAGATAACTCAGTAAAAGAGGCAGAAAAGAAGAGAGAGAAAGCAGAACGTTCACTGTCACAATTATGGGACTTTATGAAGCATTCCAACATACGAGTTATAGGAATCCCAGAAGGGGAAGAAGAATGCCCCAAAGGAATGGAAGCCATACTAGAGAATATTATAAAAGAAAATTTCCCAAATATCACCAAAGATTCTGACACACTGCTTTCAGAGGGATATCAGACCCCAGGTCACCTCAACTCTAACCGAGCTTCTCCAAGACACATTGTGATGAACCTGTCCAAAGTCAAGACGAAAGAAAAGATTCTGCAAGCTGCCAGGAGTAAGCGCCAGTTGACCTACAGGGGCAAATCCATCAGAGTGACTGCAGACTTCTCTAATGAAACTTTCCAAGCAAGAAGACAATGGTCATCTACCTTTAATCTACTTAAACAGAACAATTTCCAGCCCAGAATTCTGTAACCTGCTAAGCTAAGCTTCAAAATTGACGGAGAAATCAAATCATTTACGGATATACAAACATTGAGAAAATTTGCCACAACAAGACCAGCTCTTGAAAATACTTCAGGAAAAAACAGGAAATACTTCAACCTGTTCTGCACACTGACCACCACAATGGATCAGCAGCAAAGTAAGAACTCAGAAATTAAAGGACAGAACCTAACCTCCACACTGATGCAAAAGATAAAACTAAGCAATGGACTCTCACAAAATAAGACGAATAGAATACTACCACACTTATCAATTATCTCAATAAATGTTAATGGCTTGAATTCCCCACTGAAGAAACATAGATTGGCTGACTGGATTAAAAAACACAAGCCATCCATTTGCTGTCTGCAAGAATCACACCTGGCTTCAAAAGACAAATTAAAGCTCTGAGTCAAGTGTTGGAAGACAATTTTTCAGGCAAATGGAATTCAGAAGAAAAGAGGAGTTGCGATCTTATTTTCAGATACGTGTGGATTTAAAACAACTAAAGTCAAAAAAGACAAAGATGGTCACTTTATATTGGTCAAGGGAAAAATACAACAAGAAGATGCTTCAATTCTAAATATTTATGCACCTAATTTAAATGCTCCCAGAATCTTGAAATAGACCTTACTCAGTCTGAGCAATATGATATCTGATGATACCATAATAACAGGGGACTTTAACACTCCTCTTACAGAGCTGGACAGATCCTCTAAACAGAAATTAAAGATAAGAGATTTAAATGAGACCCTAGATCAACTGTGCTTGATAGACGCATATAGAACACTCCACCCCAAAGATAAAGAATATACATTCTTCTCATCACCCCATGGAACATTCTCCAAAATTGATCATATCCTGGGACACAAAACAAATATCAACAGAATCAAAAGAATTGAAATTTTACCTTGTATCTTCTCAGACTATAAGGCACTAAAGGTGTAACTCAACTCTAACAAAAACGCTCGACCCCACACAAAGGCATGGAAATTAAACAATCTTCTGTTGAATAACAGATGGCTACAGGAAGAAATAAAACAGGAAATCATTAACTTCCTTGAGCATAACAACAATGAAGACACAAGCTACCAAAACCTGTGGGATACTGCAAAAGCAGTTTTGAGAGGAAAATTCATCGCTTTAGATGCCTACATTCGAAAAACAGAAAGAGAGTGCATCAACAATCTCACAAGCCATCTTATGGAATTGGAAAAAGAAGAACAATCTAAGCCTAAACTCAGTAGAAGAAAAGAAATCTCCAAAATCAAATCAGAGATCAATAAAATTGAAAACAAAAGAATCATTCAGAAAATTAACAAAACAAGGAGTTGGTTTTTTGAAAAAATAAATAAAATAGACAAACCATTGCCCAGACTAATGAGGAATGGAAAAGTAAAATCTCTAGTAACCTCAATCAGAAATGATAAAGGGGAAATAACAACTGATCCCACAGAGATACAAGAGATCATCTCTGAATACTACCAGAAACTCTATGCCCAGAAATTTGACAATGTGAAGGAAATGGATCAATATTTGGAATCACATCCTCTCCCTACACTCAGCCAGGAAGAAACAGAGCTCCTGAACAGACCAATTTCAAGCACTGAGATCAAAGAAACAATACAAAATCTTCCAACCAAAAAATGCCCTGGTCCAGATGGCCTCACACCAGAATTCTATCAAACCTTCAAGGAAGAGCTTATTCCTGTACTGCAGAAATTATTCCAAAAAATTGAGGAAGAAGGAATCTTCCCCAACACATTCTATGAAGCAAACATCACCCTGATACCAAAACCAGGAAAAGACCCAAACAAAAGGGAGAATTTCAGACCAGTCTCACTCATGAATATAGATGGAAAAATTCTCAACAAAATCCTAGCCAATAGATTACAGCTTATCATCAAAAAAGTCATTCATCATGATCAAGTAGGCTTCATCCCAGGGATGCAAGGCTGGTTTAACATACACAAGTCCATAAACGTTATCCACCATATTAACAGAGGCAAAAATAAAGATCACATGATCCTCTCAATAGATGCAGAAAAAGCATTCGATAAAATCCAGCATCCTTTTCTAATTAGAACACTGAAGGGCATAGGCATTTGTGGCTCATTTCTAAAACTGATTGAAGCTATCTATGACAAGCCCACAGCTAATATTTTACTGAATGGAGTAAAACTGAAAGCTTTTCCTCTTAGAACTGGAACCAGACAAGGTTGTCCTCTGTCACCTTTACTATTCAACATAGTGCTGGAAGTTCTAGCCAATACAATTAGGCAAGACAAGGAAATAAAGGGAATCCAAATGGGAGCAGAGGAGGTCAAACTCTCCCTCTTTGATGACGACATGATCTTATACTTAGAGAACCCCAAGGACTCAACCACAAGACTCCTAGAAGTCATCAAAAAATACAGTAATGTTTCAGGATATAAAATCAATGTCCACAACTCAGTAGCCTTTGTATACACCAATAACAGTCAAGATGAGAAGCTAATTAAGGACACAACTCCCTTCACCATAGTTTCAAAGAAAATGAAATACCTAGGAATATACCTAACGAAGGAGGTGAAGGACCTCTATAAAGAAAACTATGAAATCCTCAGAAAGGAAATAGCAGAGGATATTAACAAATGGAAGAACATACCATGCTCATGGATGGGAAGAATCAACATTGTTAAAATGTCTATACTTCCCAAAGCAATCTACTTATTCAATGCCATTCCTATCAAAATACCAAGATTTGGAAAAAATGATTCTGCGTTTTGTATGGAACTGGAAAAAACCCCATATAGCTAAGGCAGTTCTTAGTAATAAAAATAAAGCTGGGGGCATCAGTATACCAGATTTTATTCTGTACTACAAAGCCATAGTAGTCAAGACAGCGTGGCACTGGCACAAAAACAGAGACATAGACACTTGGAATCGAATTGAAAACCAAGAAATGAAACTAAGATTTTAAAACCACCTAATCTTCGATAAACCAAACAAGAACATACCTTGGGGGAAAGACTCCCTATTCAATAAATGGTGTTGGGAGAACTGGATGTCTACATGTAAAAGACTGAAACTGGACCCACACCTTTCCCCACTCACAAAAATTGATTAAAAATGGGTAAAGGACTTAAATTTAAGGCATGAAACAATAAAAATCCTCAAAGAAAGCATAGGAAAAACACTGGAAGATATTGGCCTGGGGAAAGACTTCATGAAGAAGACTGCCATGGCAATTGCAACAACAACAAAAATAAACAAATGGGACTTCATTAAACTGAAAAGCTTCTGTACAGCTAAGGAGACAATAACCAAAGCAAAGAGACAACCTACACAATGAGAAAGGATATTTGCATATTTTCAATCAGACAAAAGCTTGATAACTAGAATCTATAGAGAACTCAAATTAATCCACATGAAAAAAGCCAACAATCCCATATATCAGTGGGCAAGAGACATGAATAGAACCTTCTCTAAAGATGACAGATGAATGGCTAACAAACATGAAAAAATGTTCATCATCTCTATATATTAGAGAAATGGAAATCAAAACAACCCTGAGATATCATCTAACCCCAGTGAGAATGGCCCACATCACAAAATCTCAAAACTGCAGATGCTGGCGTGGATGTGGAGAGAAGGGAACACTTTTACACTGCTGGTGGGACTGCAAACTAGTACAACCTTTTTGGAACGAAGTATGGAGAAACCTCAAAGCACTCAAGCTAACCTCCCATTTGATCCTGAAATCCCATTACTGGGCATCTACCCAGAAGGAAAAAAATCCTTTTATCATAAGGACACTTTACTAGACTGTTTATTGCAGCTCAATTTACAATCGCCAAAATGTGGAAACAGCCTAAATGCCCACCAACCCAGGAATGGATTAACAAGCTGTGGTGTATGTACACCATGGAATACTATTCAGCTATTAAAAAAAATGGAGACTTTACATCCTTCGTATTAACCTGGATGGAAGTGGAAGACATTATTCTTAGTAAAGCATCACAAGAATGGAGAAGAATGAATCCTATGTACTCAATTTTGATATGAGGACAATTAATGAGAAGGTTATGGGGGGAGGAAAAGCATAAAGAGGGTCGGAGGGAGGGGTTGGGGATTTGGTGTGTGTCACACTTTATGGGGGCAAGACATGATTGCAAGAGGGACTTTGCCTAACAATTGCAATCAATGTAACCTGGCTTATTGTACCCTCAATGAATCCCCAACAATAAAAAATAAATAAATAAAAAGTTATTTCTTATTGCTACCAATATTCACACAATGTGGGGAAAGCTACATTTGAGATGGCCAATGTAAGACAATGGGGTTAAAGCATTCAGTTTGACTTCTGACCCTGTAATTGTCACTCCCCTCTGAGTGGCCCTAGTGAGATACGATGTGTGTCTCCGTTTTCTCATCTTTCTAATGAGTGCCTCCAGACGAGAGCTAAGATTTTACCTAGTTCTAAAAATTGAAGGTACCTGTGGTATCTGGAGTAAGGAGGAAAGCACCCTGGATTCAAAGTTGCAGGACTTGGTTCCTCTCCTAACTTCACCACTAATCAGGTGTACGGCCTTAGATAAATAATTTAGTGTCTCTGGGAATCCGTTTCCTTAACTACAAAATGAGAAGGGGAAGCTTGATCACCTCTGAGTTCCGTGAGCTGGTGCCAAGTGGCTCTGGGCATCTTCTCTGAGCAGCACCTGTGAGCTCATGCGATCAACTGTATCTGAAGGTTTGCCTGACACAAACAAAGGCTTCGGTGCACCAGCAGTGTGACAACTGTTGTCTACTTGTCTTGCAGACAGACAACTAGTCTCTGGCCATCTGACATCTGCCTTGCTTTACTCAGAATTACTTTCTTTAGTTTTATCTTATTAGAAAAGCAAGGCAAGTTAAAGGAAAAGAAAAACAAAAGAAGAAATAACACCCACAGTCTACTTTATCCCCACAGTTACCCATAGATTAATTTTGTTTTCTATATAATCTCCAGACCTAGTTTCAATAACTCTAAGTAAGAAACATTATTTGCCCAAATTATCCCTTAGTTTTTTAGCTTTGTGACCCCAACCTTTACTTTAATATTCAAGTAAAAAACACATTTCCCCTGTATTAGTTCTCTATTGTTTCATAACAAATTGTCACAAATCTAGGAGCTGATAACAACACCCGTTTATTAGCTCACAGCTCTGTGGGTCTGAATTCCAGACACGGCATGACTGGGTCCTCTGCTCCCTGTCTATCAAGGCTGAAATAATGCTGTCAGGAGGCCCACATCCCATTCTGGAGGCGCTGAGGGTAGCTCCACTTCCAAGCTCATTCAGATTGTTGGCTGAATTCATTTCTTTGCAACTGTAAAACTGAGGTCCCTGTTTCCCTTCAAGCTGGCAACAAAGGGCTTCTTTCTGTTCTCAGAGGCCACCAGCCATGTTCAAGCGAGCACAGGCATGGTGCGTTCCCTTCATGCTTCCACTGCCCCTTTGAAGGACTCACCTGATTATGTGAGTCCACATAATTCATCTTTTGATTAACTTGAAGTCCACTGACTAGTAACCAAATCATGGGAGCTCTATCCAATTTTATTCACTGCTCCTCCCCATTCCCAAGGAGAAGCAGTATACACAAGCAGGGGAAGGAGTTGTGGCAGCTGTCTCAGAACTTTTCCTGCCAAACACACCCCATTCTGTATCACTACAATAAAATCATTACTCTTGTAAATATTTCACTAGCAAGTAATCTCTTAACAGTGTTCAACACATGGCCGACACTCAATAAACAAGTGTCAAATAAATCAAGGTGGTCCAGACCCCTCTCAGTGGTTACTCCACTGGTGTCCCCTTCTTGGTCACCTCCGGCTGTATCTTCACTGCTTTCCAGGCTTCCCTGCCTGTCTCTTCCACTCCAACCCCGCAGCCCCCACCCAGCCTTCCACAGCAGCTCTGACGCAGTAAGTCTGAGGCAGGGAAGAGCCAATGGGGCCATTGTAAACAGGAAACCCCAGGCATCACTCCTGCTAGCTGAAGTCATAGCCCATCACAAGTCTTTACCAGTAATCTCTCACCTTTGCCTAGAGCTCGGAAAACTTCTGTGTAGGGCCAGATAGTAAATAAGGGATCCGACAATGAAGTTCACAAACTTGTCCCAGAGAAAGAGCTACATACCTCACTGCAATTGTGGAACTCTTTTCCTGGAATGGCCATCAGAGCTGTCATGATATGAGGTCTGAGAATTAAGTGTGAGAACTCTTCCTAGGAAAAGTGCTTTCCAGGGTGGACTAGATGTTGGCATTGGTGCGTAGCTTCCCGAGGGGTGTACTGCCAAGGTGACTGTAGTGATATTCAGAAATGTAGCATGTAGCACTTCTTCTTGGCTGAGTTCACAAATTTAATTGTCTGACCTTGTATGTTAGATTTTTCAGGCTATGATGTCTCTGTTGCAGTGATTTAGTGTTGAAGTTGTAACGCAAAGGCACTCATATGTGGTATATAAACACATGAGTGTGACTATGTGAAAATTAGCTTTTGGGTCATTGCTTAATTGCATCTGGCTGCTTTGAGTCTGTGACCCACACTCTCAGCACTGAGTCTCTCTCTGTTCCTTTATCCCTCCAGGAAACTTCTATCCCAGGTAAGGAGAAACAAACAAACAAACAAACAAAAAACCCCACTCATTCACATTAACGTGGAAAGCAGTTTTAGCTTTGCATTGTCCTGAACTATGTCATTATGAATTTTGCATTTGCCTGGAAAAGCTCATTTGAGGGGTGAATGTTTGCTCGCTTATTCCTTCCTAGAGAAGAACTCTTAAAAAATCAAAAGATCCAAAAGAAACATTGAAATTGTAGTTGCTATTGTTGCTTTAGATTCTGCAGGTATAGATGGAATTCTCATGCACTGTCTGAGGTCAAGTCCACCCGCCTCACTTTCTACCAGCCCCACTGTCATGGAGGCTAAGGGGCCGAGAGTGGACACAGAAGAGTTATCCCCATTTTTCTAAGCCAACACCGAAGGTCCTTGTTTTCTTTCTTTCTTTTTTTTTCCTTCCTGTTATAACAAGAACTTCACAGTTCAATGGGTTTTGTAGAGTATTTGGCAGAAAATGTAGTTTGAGCTGCAATTTGCTGTAATAATAATAGCTACCATTTATTGGGAGCTTACTACATGCCAGGCACTTTGCCAAGTGTTTTATATGTGTTATCTCATTTAATTCTCACAACAATTTTGTGAGACAGGCACTATTCCTTTTCCATTCCATGCCCAGGAAACTGTAGTGTCAAGAGGTTAATCAGCTTCCCTAGGACCACAGAGCCAGGAAGTGGTGGATCAGTTTTGAATGCAGATCTCTCTGATTCCAAAACAAGATCCCCAGAACACGACACCAAGGAGCCCTTCCATTGGGGAGACTGAGTCCTTCTGGGGTGCACCGTCTTTGCACACTCCTCCTGCCATCAAGGTGATGGAAGGTCATGGTCTACCATACAAAGGGCACCACAGAGAGTCTTGACATTTCTCTTAAGACCAAGGCTACTTAATAAAGTACTTCTATTGATTGCTGCTAGTAAATAAGTTCAAGACCAGCTAGAGGGTTTAATTTCAGACAGGAGGATGTATTGTGAGGAGGCAAATGCCACATAGTTAACTTAATAAAGCATCTTCTCTTAGGGGAGGAGGCCACATCAAAATACGACACTGAAATGGAATGTCTGTCCATGAGTCAGTTAGAATTCACATCACCCCCATCTCATTTTATGCTTTATGCAACATGGTGGTGACAGTGAGTAAACACTTCCCAAGTATCACTAAGCATTCTGTTTACATATATTTCCCATTTTGATTCTCATGATAACCCTCTGCATTGGTCAGGACAGCCTGAGTAACAGGTAACCCTAAAATCTCAGAGACTTGCAGTAGCAAAGCTTTATTTCTTATTCATGCTACTCATCTGTTACAGTCAGCGAGGGGCTCCACTACTATGAGACCAGGATGGCAGAACATTCTGGAAAGTTTTATCTGGAACATTTCTGGTCAGTATCTGAAAAATGGTTGGCTGGCATTGCAGAGGGGAAAGAGCTCTGGGGTATCTTACTCCACCGATTAAAGGCTCGTGCTTAGAACTGTCACATGCTGAAAACTCATCCACCAGAAAGGGAAAGAAATAAAATATTTGCTCCTAGGCAAATGAGATTATTACCCCACCTTTTATAAAAGAGAAAAAAGAAACTGAGGAGTTTAGCCAAGGTTATACAGCTAGATAAATGGTTGAGCCAAAAAAGGTTGAGCCTTTTTCTTCTACTTTCAAAGTTTTATGGAAAAGCAAATGTGCCCACAAACCTGGGGATACACACCAACAAAGCGGGGAAGGTCCCAGAGCCTGCCGTGACTTGAACAGATTTTATACAAGATTCAGAGTAAGGGCGGGGTGCTCCTCTTACCAAAGCTGCTCTCTTTACACTGGAGGACATAGTGACGGCATGGCCTGCTGCCATGAAACAGAACACTGGTTTATTTTTAAGATCTGACTTTCTGAGTTGATCCCTTCCCTTCTCTGATAGAGACAGAAGTACAAACAGGTTACTATAGTACAAAATAGATTAAGATGCAATTATAGCTTAAATAATTGTATTGTAGGTAATATAGCTCAAAAGAATTGTAGGGAATGAATAATTTTAACAGGGAGGTGGAAGATTTAAACAACAAAGCAAGCCCTGGGAGGAGATGTGGCGTGAGTGGAGTGTTGAGAGATGGAAGGGGCGTTCCAGGTAAAGAGCAGAGCAGTAAGGCACAGAGGTGGACGGCAGGAGGCAGCTGGGCCATCACGCAGCGTGGCTAAAGGGAGGGAAAACTCGAGACTAAAAGGTAAAACGATGCAGCGAGAGAGGCGGTAAAAATCAGACTGGCAGAAGACAGGCCTAACTCTCTCAGCCATGAGGAGATGTGAACAGGGCATTATTCCAGAATAACTCATACCCACAGCCAGAAAAAGCACTAAAGCACAAACCCACTCAATAATGACTAAAAAGCCTCATGTTTTATAGAATTGTAGTGTTTCTAGAGAGTGCATGGCACACTGTAGGTGTTTAATAAATATTGATTGCACATTGAATGATTTCCAGAAGTGTGTATGAATTTTAGAGTTTACCCCGAGGACAGAACAAGAAGAACCACTAGAAATCCAAGCACGAAGGGAAACTGCAAAGAATTTTCTAGATTGCAATTGTCACCAGGACACAGAACACCAACAGGCTGGCAAACACCCAAGAGAAAAAGGAAGATGAAACTCCAGCGCAAACTGTGTGGTCAAGGTTTAACTAGTCTCGCGGTGAATGAGACTGCCATATGGAACTGTTTTTATTTGATGTGGGTAATTTTCTGTGGAAGAGCATCCTTCTAACCTGGCATAATGAAGCTGATTATTCGTGCTTAGAATCACCAGTAAGGGGAAAAAGAAAGAGGGAAATTCAGCCATGAAACATTCGAGCTAAGCTACATCTTGGCTCAATTTTCTCAGCACAGACTCCCCTGGATAAATCACCGAGAATTTGGCAAGAGCTGCATTGTTAAGAACATTGACCAAGAGTGCAAAACAACTGGGATTTCTTATCCCCAAATACACAGACTCTAAGTGAGAAGAGAAGGGAAATTCCAGAGAGAATTCTGTTCTGAGGACTGCAGGGATCTCTAACCCCATGGACAGAAACAAAAGCTGGTGGATAGTTTTCTGGGCATGGACCATTCTTTCCACTTCATGCCCAAATGAATTCTAACTACATAAGAATAAACTTAAAAGATCTAAATGTTAGATAGATGATGCTCAGGGAAGAAAAGTGATTCCATTAATGAAGATCTTGTACTTCTAACATTGGACTGATGATCTTGGACCTCACCCTAAAGAAAATGTTAAACCTTGCTTGAATTTTTAGGATGATCATGAGGCAGCTGAGTGGAGGATGGATGAAGGAGGAGGTGTTGGGCTTGCGGTGGGAATGGTGTCCATGCTTGTTTGTAGTAGACCAGGCAAGAAGGGCTGAAGACTTCACCTTCAACCGTGGTTAACTGGATGATGGAGGAGGAGACCTGGATTACCTGACGTCACTGGTGGAGTCCTAATGCCGCATGACTAGTGTCCTTATAAGGACAGAACAGCTTGAGCCCAGGAGTTTGAGGCTGCAGTGAGCTGTGATGATACTACTATACTCTAGGCCAGGCAACAGAGCAAGACCCTGTCTCAAAAAATTAAAAAAAAGAAAAAGAAAAAAGAGAGAGAGATTAGAACACAGACACACACAGAAGGTAGACCATGTGTGTGAAGTCAGAGGGTGAAGACGGCCCTGTAAGCCCAGGAGAAAAAAAATAACCCTGCTGACACTTTGATCGCAGACTTCTTGCCTAGAGAACTATGACAAAATAAACCACTGCTGTTTAAGCCTCCCATCTTGTGGGAATGTGTCATGGCAGCTCCAGAAAACTAGTACAGTCCTTAGGAACCTCCTGATGGTCATTTGAGGGGCTCTGCCAGAGCAGTGCAGGAAACAACACTTTGGAAGTGAGGAACTTTGAGTCCTTCCATGTCACTGGATTCTTATCTCTTAGGAACAAATTTAATGGTTTTTTTGGAATCTGCTGCTTTGTAAACTCCATCAGGCCTGTAGCTCAGAGGAAGAAGCATAGACAGGGAGCTGCACTTTAGTCCCTAAATGGCACCAAGTTCTTTGCCTCAGGTGACCTTACCGTTTGGCTTCTTAGATGTAACTTCTGCTCAGTGAGGAGTGTTTTATTTTATCTGTTGTCAAGAGGGGGAAAAGGTTAGAAGAGAGGATGGGGGAGGCAGAGAAGATAGTGAGAGAGCAAAAGGAAAGAGAAAAGGAGAAGAGCAAATGAAAGAATGAAATGAAAGACATGAGCCGAACTTGTTGAGTGTGGAGTTTCTGAGCCTCAACACTACTGACCGGAGGGCTCAATAGCTCCGCACTGTGGGGACTCCCTGGGCGTCTTGGGGTGTGTGTCAGCACCCTGGTCCTTACCTACCTGATGCCATTAGCACTGCTTCTCCCCTGGTTGTGACAACCAGGAGTGTATGCAGACATTGCCAAATGTCCCCAGATGTACAAAATGGTCATGGGCTGTGGTGTGATTTGTCATGAAATACACTTTACAGCATGAAGGGCAAAGGCGAGGAAACACGTAAAGACACCAAGGGAGGGTGTGGGCAGAGGCCTTGTCTGTCCTGTGGTTTCGGGGTCTTTGCACAGATGTGGCTGAGGATTCAGCACACAGTCCTGCTGTGTTTCTTGGAAAGAGATGAAACAGTGACTTACGCTTTGCCATTCAGACAGTAGCGTCCATGTACTTGTGATAGTTACATGGCAGTTCTTCTCACCAAAACACGTTCCTTCCTGCTCAGAACACAGAGCACAAGGCAAATATAATTCTAGATTGGAATTTGGCTTCTTTCTCTAAATTGGCTCCAATGCATCCTACTTTTTGATATGATATTTCTCCTAAGCTACAATGTAGGAATAGGCAACTAAGGTCTTTGTTTCTTACCCTTTTAATAAAATCCATAGACTTGATGGAGGCAATATTGTTAATAGACTGTTGAAGCTAGCACTCAGGCCTCTGCAAGTGTGGATTCTATCACCCACTACTGGCCTTACTTTGGGGAGGTTATTTTCAGGGTCGTTGTTTTCTCGTCCGTAAAATGGGCTAAAAATAGTGTTATCCAAGGATTTGTCTAAGGCTAGAGCAAAAAATGGAAAGTTTTTAGCATAAGCTCCAAAATAGACATGGTACATTTTTATTTTAACCAGCAAAGGGTGGTCAGAAAAATGAAGGCACTAGATGTCAAGTTATGTTAGAAGATGAAAAAATGTTTATTTTTTTATTTTTTTTAATTTTTTATTTTATTTTATTTTTATTTTTATTTTTGTAGAGACAGAGTCTCACTGTACCACCCTCGAGTAGAGTGCCATGATGTCACACGGCTCACAGCAACCTCTAACTCTTGGGCTTACGTGATTCTCTTGCCTCAGCCTCCTGAGCAGCTGGACTACAGGCGCCCGCCACAATGCCCGGCTATTTTTTGTTGCAGTTTGGCGGGAGCTGGGTTTGAAACTGCCACCCTTGGCATATGGGGCTGGCGCCCTACTCACTGAGCCACAATGCTTTTTAATAAAGGGCATTATAGGGGTGAAAAGGGCTGTCTTTAAGCATCTGATGGTACCCTATAAAAAGAAAAGAGATTTTTTTCAAAACACAGAAGTAGAAACAATAGAGGTTTTATAGGAATGAATGTATAGGTTAAATAGGTTTTCCCAAAACTGTTCCAACATGGGTAACTACTGGAGAAGGAAGAGGGTCTCCTCAAGAGAAACAGTTGAGCAGAGGCTGCTGGGAAACCTCTTCAGTGAGATGAGGTGGAAATCCTGCACACTCTTCAAGACCCACCTCAGTTGCCCTGCCCTGAAGAAGCCTGCCCAGATCACCTTCACCATCCACCTCGAATTCGGTTACCCACCTGAGAGTTCAATGCTTATGTTCTTCTTCCTAAAACTCCAGGGGGCGGGGGACTCCTCTGAGACAGAAGCTCAGGGGTGGTTCACCTCTAGAGCTAAAGTGCCTGTCAAAATGCTCGAGACTGAACAAACAATCAGAAGGTATCAAACAGGCAAAATAATCCAATGACCAAAAGCAATTTCTGATTTGAGCAGAGGGGGTTAAAGTTGATCACCTGTAAATTCCCGTTCATCTCAAAGATGTGACGATTTCTTAGTTATGTTTTATAACCTCTAATTTTATTTTTATCAAGGCATTATCAGGCTGGATAACCAGCAGCAAAACAACAACTTGAAACAGGAAAAGGGAAACAAACAAACATTCAGTCCACTGTTTTGTTTTTCTCTTTTGCTTCCTAAGGCAATGCCCCGTGGCCCATTTTGTGGTAGTCATAATTTTCCCCACTGACTGGTCAGTCTGAAAGATATTTGGCTTAAACAACTGCTTCTGGACTGACTCAGCTTCCTGCCTTCTAACAGTGAGTTCATAAACAAAGTCCTCTTGGAAAGTTAAGAATATAAGAAAATATGTATTTAATTCAAAGAACAAAATAAAAATGACTTGTCTTCATGCTGTGTGTCTTGTAATGTCTCATGTTGTGAATTTCTGTATTATAGTCTCTGAAATATAAAAGTCGCATAAGCATTTGAAAAAGCTGGTCAGTTTGCCCTCATTCCTCTTTTCTGTACACTTCCAAGTTCAGTAGATGTAGGACATCTGTATTCTTTTTAACCTCTTAGCATAGATGCCAGTCCTGGGGCAGAGAGCAGGTGACTATTTGTTAGGTTGCAAATAAATAGAAGCTGCAAATCAGGAAAAAGAGGGCGAGAACTATTTTCTAAGAATGGCTTAGGTGGGGATTGAGAAAGGAAGAGGGAATTGGAGACTGATGAGCTGTGAATGATTGAAATGGACAATGACATTTTAAAGTGTTCAAGAATTTGCATTTTAAACAAAGCTCCAGGGTTATGGGGTGGGGTGGGAACATGTATCCACAAAAATTGACAAAATGAAAATTTAACATAGTCTATCCCTTAGGTTTTTGTTTTCATTTGGTTTGTTTTCTTTTTAGAAATATCACTTCAATTCAATTCAAAAAACAAATATGGTGGACTTGCTATGTGCAGAGCACAGACTAGGAAGAGATACACGTTCATATGAATGTTTGTCTGCGGACTCACTGTTAGAAGCTGAGTCCATCCAGAAGCAGTTGCTTAAGCCATTTGACTCTCAGATGGGACCAGTCAGTGGGGAAAATTATGATGACTGCAAAATGGGCCATTGGGCATTGCCTTAGGAAGCAAAGCTACGAACAGAGTAGTGGGAAAACACAAACAAAATTGTGTTTATCATTAGCATAATAATAGTTACCGTGTATTAAAGGCTACCATGTTCTTCTAGAAAAGCCAGTAAGATCATGAACATAGGAGGCAATGAATCTTGATTCAAGATCCAGATGCATCATTTAATTCACCATGTGACTTGGAGAGATTTCCTCAACTGCTGTTTCTCAGTTGCTAATCTGTGAACGTCAAGTAACCAGATTGTTATTATATGGAGTAAATGGGTTAATGTGCATAAAGTACTTAGAAAAATGCATTGTCCTGAGTAAAGTTTCTCAAGAATGGAAAAACAGACATGACATTAGGTACTCGCTACTAAACTGAACTAACCAATGAGCACACCAGTGCACAGAGGGACAAAAAACCTGGTGGAAATCGAGCAGGGGAGAGACGGGAGGAGGAAGGGAGCAAAAGCCTGTCTGATGGGTACAGTGAACACTCTCTGAGTGGTAGTCACATTTATAGCTGTGACTTGAGCATTACAAAAGGAACCCAGGCAACCAAAAACATTCATACTCTGAAATGAAAAAGGAGAGAAAGAAAAGGAAAATGCAGCTAGTACTACATTGGTGTCATTCCTCTCTCCCTGGGTGTGAAATATGGCACATAAGCATGCTGTATCACACGGGAGCCTTCTATCCCTGGGTCCAGAGAGGTGACTTAAGGTGTTCAAGGTCACAGAGCAGGTAGGGTAAGCCGAGGACACTAATCTCAATCTAGCACTAAGATCCTTGTTCTTGCTGCTGTGGTTTCTCTGCAGACAAGGCAACAGTATTATAACACAAAAGGAAATAAGTGAAAAAGGAAGTAATAGGAAAAAACTTCCTGCAGGGAAAAGGATGAACTGATTCACAGAGGAGGTTGCATTTGAGCAAAGCTTGGAGAAAGCAGCTGACTGACCTTGGTATCCCCAGGATAGACACCCCTGATATATTTTGGTTTTGACCATCTATTGTCTGATTTTTGTCAGTTTGGTGATGTTACTGTGTTAGACAAACTGAGTCTCATACACGTATACAGTAAGTTCTCAATAATTTCCATTGGAATGAGGAATAAATTAATGAATCAATTAATAAAATGGGACTGCCATTTCAGGCTTTAGCAGAACCATACTGAAACACCTCAGTAGCATTTAGGCAGCCCATTAGCCAGTCTTCTGATTACAAAGTTGTTGGATTCTCCTTTGTTTAGAAAGAGATTGGTGCTTTTCAGAATATACTGTGAGCAGAGAGTGCCTTTGGGGCTTAATTAATAATCTCTCTTTAAAATGAAAAATATACTAAATCTACAAACATGTTGTGTGACAAGATTTCAGCCCTGTAGGTAATCTTTTTTTTTCCCCTCCAAATATAATTTCTTCCCTATTTCCTAGATCCATTATGTTAATTAGTGAAAACACTAACTTCCAGGGATATGCCACGGCTGTATGAGGTGGGGTTTTTGGTAGTAAAATTGCTATTGTTTTAGCAGTTTTATTGCCTGAGAGCATAGATGTACCCAGTCTTTGAATCATTTTTTCCAATAAATTTAAGTGAGATAACTGTATGTCAGGTGCACTCTGAGCTGCAAAGACTTTAAAGGTATTCAGCAAGAATTTTCTCCTCAAGGAATGTGAAATGTGGTGCACAAGATAAGATAGATGCACACAAGGAAGTTAAGATAACAAGATAAGATAGATACACACAAGGAAATTAAATAACAAACGTCGGACAAATGACAGAAAGCTGTGTTACCCGAAAGGATAGAAAGCTGTGTGCGCGTGAGCCGAACTCGCTGGAAAATGACGCCTGTTCCAAAGGGAGTTTTTATCTTGACAAGTTTATGTTCACAAATGTATAACTAGAAGAGATAGTTTTCTTCTTCTTCTTCCTCTCCTTCTCCTTCTTCTTCTTCTTTTTTTTTTTATAGCCAGGAGTTGCGGCAGGTGCCTGTAGTCCCAGCTACTTGGGAGGCTGAGGCAAGAGAATCACTTGAGCCCAAGAGTTGGAGGTTACTATGAGCTGTGATGCCACAGCACTCTACCCAGGGTGACAGCTTGAGGTTCTGTCTCAAAAAAAAAAAAAAAAAACAGGCTCGGTGTCCGTAGCTCAGTGAGTAGGGCGTGGCGCAGCCACATACACCTGGGGTTAGAGCCCACCTGGGCCTGCTAAACAACAACAATTGCCACCGGAAGAGAGAGTTTTCAATGAATTAGTTGACACAGAAACCATCTAGACTCTGATACAAGTATCTTTGTTATGATGTGATTTTTTTGGTCTTCTGGGTATATGCCCAGTAGAGGGATTACAGGATTGAATGGCAGATCTATTTTTAGATCTCTAAGTGTTCTCCATATCTCTTTCCAAAAGGAATGCCCTATTCATAATTGCTAAGTCATGGAAAAAGCCCAAGTGCCCATCGATCCACGATTGGATTAATAAATTGTGGTATATATACACCACGGAATATCATGCAGCCTTAAAAAAAGATGGAGACTTTACCTCTTTCATGTTTACATGGATGGAGCTGAAACATATTCTTCTTAGTAAAGTGTCTCAAGGATGGAAGAAAAAGCACCCAATGTACTCACCCTTATTATGAAACTAATGTAGGACCTTCACATGAAAGCTATAACCCAGTTACAACCTAAGAATAGGGAGAAGGGGGAAAGGGAGGGGAGGGAGGGGGGAGGTAGGTGGAGGGAGGGGGATTAATGGGATTACACCTGTGGTGCATCTTACAAGGGAATATGTGAATCCTAGTAAAAGTGGAATGTAAAGGTCTTAGCAAAATAACTAAGAAAATGCCACGAAAGCTATGTTAACTAGTGTGATGAAAATGTGTCAAACGGTCTATGAACCAAGTGTATGGTGCCCCATGATCATACTAATGTACACAGCTATGATTTGATAAAAAAATAAAAAATAAAAAAAAGAATCAAGAATTAAAGAAAAAAATAAAAAAAATAATTCATCAAAAAAAAAAAAAACCATCTAGACTCTTTGAAAATTATTTCTGGTGGGTTCAGCCTTCGCCAAAATCTAAGAAAGAGAAATAATACTACATTCCATTGTCTCAGACAGTTTAAAGCCAAGTGGTTTATTTATTTATTTATTTATTTTTATTTTGCAGTTTTTGGCGGGGCTGGGTTTGACCCCACCACCTCCGGCATATGGGGCTGGCACCCTGCTTATTTGAGCCACAGGTGCCACTCAAGTGGTTTGTTTTTAAACATTTGAATATTGTCATTTCTTGTTAGGGCTGTGAGGATGAAGGAAATTTGAGAATGAAACAAGGTGAAAAGGCTCTGATAATGTTCTGTCTCTTGATCTGGGCACTGGTCATACTTGTGTGCTTATTTGTAAAAATTCATTTAAGATCTGTGTTCTTTCCCATGTACACTTTATATATCCATGTAAGTTTTACATTAAAAAAACAGAAAGGAATAAACTACTTAGGTGAGCAAGACCATTTAGAATTCTCTCCCATTCTTCATTCCTGCTTAAGTTTCCTAAGTCACCTAACAAGATAATGACCTTGCATTTCATGTAGATTTGCTTTCTTTTTCTTCTGCGTATAGTTAATTGCTTGAGGACTTCCTGACTAATCCCTTATATCTTTGCCTTTTATGTCTCTCATAGAAACATAGATTCCCTTTGGTCTGGAAAAATTAGATATCTTTGGTTCTAAAAAGGGAATTTCAAGTTTTTGCTACACACAAAAAAATTGTCATGGAAACATCTGGAGGGGCTGTTTGCCATGGTTACGGTAAGATGATGGGGCTCCAGAAAAGATGGACATTAAGACGCATGCCTCCTGCTACACCCTGGGGAGAAGAGATTTCTGTGATAATGATGGTTACTAATTACTCAGCACTTTTATCTCTTCAAGGCTCAATTCAAAGCACTTTAAACATATTAATATGCCCCAACAGCACAATGAGATACCTGGGCTATCAATATTTCCATTTTATAGATGGGAAACTGGAAGCAGAGAGGCGAGCCTTTTGCCCAAGGTTGGACAGTCAGAAAGTGGTGCCATTCTGGCCCCAGTGCACAATCCTTCACTCTCTTCTGTATTTTCTCCTAAGCCATGAAGAACTGGATTACTATGATTCCATTGAGAAGATTCTGGTAGGGTTTAATCTCTCTCCTATAAACTCCCCACTGACTTCTAGGGGATAATATTTCTCAAGTTGCTACACATGTCAGCTTTGTTTTTTCCCTGGTAACACTTGACAGTGAGCATAACAAAAACAATCAAAGCCCTGAAAATTCCACCTATTGTCTTTAAGGCAACCACGTCTGGGTTAATAGCACTTTTTCTACCATTTAATTAACTGTGAGAACTTCTGCAAGGCATTCACTTTCCCTGACCCTTAGTTTGTTCATCTGGAAAGTGGCAATGATTTTCATTTTCCGAAGATTCTGGGAGGATTAAAAGAGATTAAATATGCACTGGGCACACAAGTAGGTGCTCAGATAGTATCAGTTTTTCACACTCATCACTGCGGCATTTACATCATAGGCCCTCGCAGCACCTGCCTATTTCCATCTCTTACATACCTGGTGCGCTCTCACCTGCCTAGTGGAGCCTCAGTAGCTATTATAACAAATCTTAAATAATCATTTATTTTGTAGATAAGCTACAAAAAAGAAAGAAAAGAAGACCATAGCTGATATTTTTAGTGAAAATGTCAGTGCAGAAATGTAGCTGAAAATTAGGTATATCATTGTTATTAGCTATTTCTCCAAATTATGTGGGAATCTGCTAGTGGGGGAAAATAATAATCATTTCATTATTACTATTGAAAAGCTTTGGCAAACTGTGAAGAATATGTAACCTCTGGAGAGGGATGGGAAGTTGACAGTGAAAATTCATTAAAAGATCAGGAAAAAAAGAGCCCGTGTGAAAAGGGTAAAAATAATTGGTATTAGTTAGCCCAGAAAGGAAAAGACTAAACAGCGACTTAATTACTGTCTTCATTTCTTTGCGAAATGAGCTGCCCTTCATTGCAGCCATCTCAGCTAATGATAAAACTAGAGGAAGTGACCCTAAAAGAAACCAAAGGAAATGCAGGCCGTTTGGGGGACATTTTTACTTGAGAGAGCAAACACTTAAAACCCTCCTGTTTGCCACAGTGTGGATGCACCTGGAGGACATTATGGTCAGTGAGAGAAGCCAGGTGCAGAAAGACAGAGCTGCATGATGTCACTCACACCCGGAGTCCAAAGGCACCCACATGGGGGCACAGGGCAGAGCAGTGGTGGTTGCCAGGGACTGGGGGAAGGGCAGTGAGGAGATGTTGGTCAAGGGGTAGAAATTTTCAGTTGTAAAATTGTTATCGAGGAAGGGGGTCCAGCCACCTGTCACTGTCAGCAGGTATGCAGAGGCAGGGACAGGCCCACTAAACTTTGTCAGAAGACCCGTGATTCTGAAAAACAGTGAGACTAGCCTCTCCAAGACTGTTCTGTTCTTCCATTTCCCAAATCAGTTTTACACACAAAGGTTCAAAGTAAAGATCACATTAACCCTTATTTTAAATAATAATCAATGTAACTCAGTGACCCTATTACATTTCCAATTCAAAAATCAATTTCCTTGTGGTGGGTGTCCATAGATGGGTAGAGTGCTGGCCCCGTCATCAGGGCTGGTGGGTTCAAACCTGCCTGGGTCTGCTAAACAACAACAACAAAAAACAAGTCCAACGAAAATCGATTTTCTAAGGGCTGTGGCTCAAAGGAGTAGGGCGCTGGCCCCATATGCCAAGCCCTGGCCAAAAACTGCAAAAAAAAAAAAAAAAAATTACCTAAATCAATCTTCCTAAACTATTCAAGATGGGCATCTTTAATAAGAATGGGAGACAGGAGGTGAGGGTCACCTAGGACCTACACTGACCAGGCCAACATGTCACGCGCCTCAGCCAGACTGCTTCCGTCCATTCTCACCGCACGTGCTCTCACACTGATTCAGTTCTGGGGCTGCGTGCCCAGCATGGTGACTATGGGTTAATAATACTACACCGAATGCTTGGCATTGTCCTTGTTGCCACCCAGCTGGGTTTATATGCCCACTGCCTGAGAGTGAGTGCCCAGAGACAAAAGGGTTCACAGAAGAGAGACTGAGCAAGGCCACGGCAGAAATCTCTCACATCTGCTCCCCCATGAACTGGGCAGAAAGGTTTATAAAGACAGTTTGGTGAGCAGAGGGTGAGGCGGCTGGGTCTGCTAACTGGCTGGTTTCTGGTTGGACCAAGCAGTGCTTGGTGTGGGCCTCTGTGTGGGGCCGGCCAGTCCACTGGAATGCAGGACCTGGGAGACAGCTCCATAACTGCCCCCAGGTTCTGAACAGGTGATGGGTTCTATAGAAAAAAGTTAAGAATCTTTTCCAGCTGTGGCCTCTAAGAGCAGCAATTGTAAAGAAGCAACAAGGGGGCAGTGACTGCCTATTATCCAGCAAAGGAGGGGACACTGGAGGATGACGATTATTGCTCTGGCTAGGCCCGTTCCTTCACAGAGCACTGGGGCCCTCACGCTGTTCTTTCTTGAATCCCTCCATTAGTCTGTGAGGGCCGTTCATTCTTACCACACACACAGGTAACCATGGGAGGTGCTAATTAACTTGATTTTGGTCATCATTTCCCAGGCGGGTCTTTCACGTGTGACATGCTTGGGATGCAGGGTGAGGGGGAAGGACTTACTACATCTTAATCAAAAAATGGCAGAAACTAAAGGCAGGGGATACAGCTCTCAGTGGCCCTTCAAGTTTTCCGATCTTTAATTCATTGAATTTGAGCCTGAGTCTCTACCTCATTAAATGTCTCTGCTGCTGCCATTATATTAACCCAATCACAATGACCTTCTTGGGAAATGAGGGCTTGGTTCTGCCACAGAGGAAATGAAAGGTCAGCTCTCAAAAGCCCAGCTGGGAGCCGGCTCTGCTTCTTTTGACCTTCCAAACTTTCCATTAGCTGGGCAGTGATCTCAGTGATTTACCAGCATGGGCAGCTGGGGCTATGATTCGATGAAATGCTATTAAGGGGCAGAGTTAATACTCACACAGGCACACTGCAGGGAGATGTGTGTTTTGGGTGGTGGTGGGGGTGGTGGTGGTGGTGGTGTCACAGTCTTCTTATCTTGGTTGGTAAGTTTATCTGCTTAAGGGAGGAGGAGAGGCCAGGCCAGTTATCAGTCTTACTGTCTGTCACCCTGTTAAATGACCCCACAGAATCTACAGATTGGCAGGGGGCTTCTTAATATTATGAGGGGGGAGAGGGAGGGGAGGTTCAATTTGGATATTTGGGGCTCCCTCTCTCCCCTTTGTGTGCCCTCCAGCTCTCCTCTGTAACCCCAGTGGAGTGCCATCTATTCCTCTCTTTGTCTTTAAGGAAGAGTTGTCAGTCATGTGAACCCCTCTACCCAGTTTCCTGCTGGGCTGGTGATCAGGGATTAGAGTTTAAGCTCATTTAAAGGGGGAGAAGGAATGGGGGGCGGGGGGGGGACTTTGCCATTGTCTGGACTTAAAACAGAGTAAAGACATCCAGATTTCTAAATGTCAGGGACGACTGTTTCTTAGCTCATCCTCTAGTTATTCTGTTAACAGACTCTCTCTTCCTGCTTTGAGTATCATTTCCAAACATCTTTTCTATTAGCCTAAAACCTGTGTATGCTTTGTTTAAAGAAGGGATATGGGCATGTTTCAAATCCTTGGATCCCCTTGGAGGGATAACGAGGGAGTGGGGGAAGTTAATCCAACTCAGAACAGCAATAATCAGGTCCCATGGTGAGGCCTGGGACAGGTGGAGAGGAACAGTAGATGGCAGAGAAGGAATACGTTTTATTTCACAGGGATCTAATGGAAAGTAAAAACAGAAGAGAAAAGCAGTGAAGAAAAAGATATGCAGGTGTGCTGGGAACTCCATTTCTGTGGGCAGGGAAAGAGTGAGCTCAGTCACAAATGGATGTAAGCGGTAATGTGAAGTATTCTTCTCAAACAAAAATGCTTAAACCTTCCAGGGTCAGAGGGACACAGAAAGTTCCCGTACTCACCAGACCCCAGCAATTGGCATCATCTATGTGCCCCAGATTAAGAACTTCAGGTTCCGATGTGGTTTTGTACCCAAAGCTATGTCAGGTCAAAATATATATGTCAAATATTAATAATTCCATGCGTGAAGGCAGGAGTTGGAAAGGTAACCTTGGATCATATTTTTCTTCTGAAGAACACAATTACTTATTGTAATTACTTATTACTGTTGAAGCCAGGAAAGGGGCCTGCAAGACGGAGTCTGAGAAGCTGAGCTGAGGCTGTACAGCTGACCCCGTCTGCTCAGCTCACGTTCTGCCCCACACATACCCATGATGGTCTACTCAAAAATATTTCACTGTGATTGTGAGGATGTTTCTCTCAGCAGACCTGAGGAATCGTCACACACAGACAATAGGTTTTGTAATATTGGTAGAGTGAAGGTTACTCCAGTGATATGTTTTCTCTGAGGAATCCCTAAGATATTTTGTTAAAATGAAAATCACCTTTCTTTGTTTAAACATTTTGCATTGTTAGAATGGAGACTAATTTGATGTTGCTTCCTATCAAATAAGGTTGAAATTTTCTAGCTTGCTTTCTTCATGTTTCATTATAAAAGTTATTAGAATTGTAACTGAGGCAGAACACAGTTGAGAAGCTGCTTTCACCATTCTCCAGAATCGCTTCTCCTTGTGACAAATAAAGCTTATTGGGACCTAAACCCGGCTCTGCATACGGGCTGGACAGTGACAGGCAACCCAACCCTCTTTACTTGATAACCCTGGAGCTGCAAATGCAAACTCGCCTGCGTCCAGAAACCAGACAGGTGGCAAAGGAGAATGACAGCCTGTGAGTACTTGCTTGTTAACAATGAGCAGCTGCTGGTTAGCTGCCAGTGGGGCCCATGTGGGCACACGTGGCCAGATCTTCCAAGTTTCCGAATCCAACTTTTCTGTTAGACCTCCTAGTTTTGTTATTGGTATTTGTTTTCTTTTTTCTTGTGTTGTTGTTTGGTCTGGGGAACTAATTTATAAAAACAATGAAAAACACCCATGATATTGTATAATGCTATGAATGTATAACACCTTACCACTGGGGGAATCCGAGTGAAGGGGACCTGGGCCTTCTCTGAGTACAGTTAATATTTTTACAACTTTCGGTGAGTCTATACCTACTTAAAAATTAAAAGTTAGGAAAAAAAACTTCTCAAAGAAAACACCTGGAAACCAAATAAAGCTAGGTTGGCAACTGACATTTTTTCCCCTACCCTCATTCTTGAGAAGCTCCTTTGCTTCACTCGAGTGGTTAACTTACGGAGAAGCAAGAACAGACCATGCTGGCCAGGGCTGCCCCGGACAGAGTTTTGCCTTACACTTCTTTTCTTTTGAGACAACAAATTGTTTCTCTGGTGAACTTCCCCTGGAAGAAACAATGTTTCTGGAATTCTAACCATACCGAAGGGAATGATTTTGGTCTGTGTTGAAGCTATTTTATCAAGGGTGATGATTAAATGAGACGTTGGGACTAGGTAGGAATTCTAATTAATGTTTGGAGAACTGTGTTTAGGCCAGTGTGGTTGGGATAGGATGCTATGTAGACCAGGTACGCTCATTTTAGAGTCAGTACACCTCAGTTTCAGTTCCGTTTTGGCTTCTTCCTTCCTTGGGCAAGACTTTGGCCATCTCATTCCTTATTATCTGTAAAACAGGTTGGTATATTGTCCACTTCCCAGGGCTGAGACAGGGTGACATGAAATAATGCCACGTGAAAACAAGTGATAATCTTTAAAGTAGCAAACAAACGTAGATGACGGTGGTGGTTTTGTTACTGCATGGTAGGACATCCTTCCGTAATCAATTTTATGTCCTTATAATCAACTCCTCATGTTCCCAAGCCCCTATGTTTTTATTTGGTTCATAGGGGCTTGTTATTTTAAACAAGAAAATAAAACTTCCATCCATTGCCTGTTCTGTGACTTGCATGACACACCTGGGGAAGCTTAACATTAACAAAATGGCACACGCCGTAAACCACCCGCTAACACCCCGTCATTATTCTTCTCAGGACTGTCTTTATTCAGTTTTTCTCCCCCTAGACATTATTTTCTGTCTCTTGTGAAATAGTCTGGACATCAATCTTCTTTAAGTACAGTTTTCTTCTCGTACAAAGAGTTCATCCTGGAAGTCCAGTAACTTATTTCCAGAGTACTTCTTGGGCCGGTGAGGCAGTAATTGTCATGTAATGGTGATGTCCCAGGAGCTATGTTTTACACAACCATCTGAGAAGGAAATTCACCTCCCCTGTCTCTCTCAACAAGACCAGTTTGTTTCATTTTTATTTCTGCAAAATAATATGTAGAAAGTGGAAGATCTCATAAGTCATCCAGAGACCCTTACTTTTCTTGCATGTTCTGTGCCCCATGTTCTTTGTGCTCCCTGACTTTATCTCCTACCCTCGACTTTGTCTCACTATGCTCTGGCAAAACCAGGGAGCCACTGGCCATCTGGGTGCCTTTGCCGAAGCTGCCCTGGGTCCCTCCACCTGGTTAGCATCTGCAGATCCCTTAAAACTCAGAAGATGTTTGCCAAAAGAGAGAGAAATGGAAATGCATTTAGATGGTAAACTTTATGGAGATAAAGGTTGTGTTTTTTTCTGTTTATTATTGAAAGCCGATTCCTGTAATAGTCCCTGGAACATGGTAGTCAATAAATATTTGTGGAAAGAACAAAGGTAAATACCAACAAATGAGCAAATATTGTCCCAAGTATTAGTGATAGAACAAAGGGGATGCTATTCTTAGGTAGTTACTTTGTTCACTACCCTTTCCTCTGATTGAACCCTTTGGTCTTTTTCACAGTGCTAAGAGATTACTCAGGAGACTTAGGTCTAAGAGTGCTGTGCTGAACTTGTGGATCCTGTTGAAACCAGACTACCTAGACTTACATCCTGACTGTACCACGTACAAGCTGTGTGACTTTGGGAAGGGACTGCAAAAGAGGCTCTTCACATAGTATGAGCACCTAGTACAAGCTCATCATAAGTGTTATAACTGTATAAACTAGGACACATGTTAACTCTAACACTCAATACAGGCAGTCCCCAAGTTACAAACAACTTATGTACAATTCACAACTACAGATGGAGGCTATTGCAAGTAACAGGTCAAAGGACTTGTTCCAACTTACATACAAATTTAGCTTAACCCACAGAACACATATCATTCGTGACCCTGTTATGTCCCAACTCCATCTTGCTAAGGGCTTTCAACACGCCCCCTTTAACACAGGAAGCTCAGCTGAAAGAGTTTAGTAATAACTGCTAAGTGCTGTGAAGCCTCAGCTCCCCCTTGGAAGCACGCCCCTTACCAGCTCTTGTGAAAATCGGCTTGTGCTGAGGATTGCCCCTCCCCTACCCAAAGCCCCTCATACAAGGTTTCCACCCCTGCTTCCTGGTGTCCAGAGACTTTGAGGCATGAGCCTGTTCTCTGTTGGCGATCAGTAAAGGACCCTGGTGAATTTGGACTCAGTGTGCTGGCGTTTCTCTATTCCACTTGCCTGTGTCATTAAAAGTATTCACTGAGCCCCTAATACGTGTTTGACACTAAGTTCAGTCCTAGGGAAGCAAATATAGTGGAACAAATTATTGCCTACAAGTCAAAACCTGAATTTGGGCCGGGCGCGGTTAGGAGGCTGACATGGGCTGATTGCCTGAGCTCACAGGTTAGAGACCAGCCTGCGCAAGACAACCACATCTCTAAAAATAGCCCGGCATTACACTGGGCACCTGTAGTCCCAGCTACTTGGGAGGCTGAGACCAGAGAATCGCTTGAGCCCAAGATTGCCATGAGCTATGATGCAACAGCACTCTACTGAGGGCAACATAGTGAGAACTTGCCTCAAAAACAAACAAACAAAAAAACTCAAAGTCTTAATTTGGTGTTAATGGGTTTAGGGAGATGAACAAGGTCAGCAGAGGGGAGTTGATTTGCTTTTAATTGGTGGAATGGGACACATAAGGTATCCCCCAAGAATGAGATTCTGAGCTGGGACTGAACATACGTACTGCAGGGTCATCACAACAGAGTCCATCGTATTTTGTCTTCCGTGTTTCTGCCCCACCCATTGAAGATGGCAGCTTGGCACCTGTGAGCCTTTAGCTTGAGTGTGCTCAGCCAAAAACTGAAGATACCACCATATCGCCTTCAGAGTTTTATTTCTCGGAAATCCATTAAACAGATTATGTGTATTGTGGTGTTATCAGGGGTGATGTTTTGTTTTTAATTTAGTTTTTATTAAATCATAACTATACATTTATGGGGTACAATGTGATGATTTGATATACAATATGGAATGCTTATATCAAACTGATTAATATAATCATCAACTCACTTTTTTTTTGTGGTAAGACAATTATACTCTTAGTTGTTTTGAGATGTACCCTTGCATTATGTACATTAGGTGAATCCCATCGAATGCTCCCCCCCCTCCGCCCCTCCTCCTTTCTGGACTATCTTTGTGTTTTATCATTCATAGGAATGTGCAAGTGGTTATATATTGAGTTCAGGTAGCCAGAAGTTGCAGGAGCAAAAGGAAAGACTCCGAAAGCAGTGGTTCGGGGTGGCTGCATATGCATTGAGGACTTGCATTCTACATATGCACAGTGGCGTCCCAAGAGGTGGTGGGAGCTCTGGAGAGAATGACTGTGAGATGTGTATAAAGGTGGAGCCCTTGTTGCTCAGCCTCTGGCCTCACAGCATGGCTGCAGGTTGGGCAGCTGAGGAGAGGAAGAGTGCCTGCACCCCCACCACAGTTGCTGCCGTCAGGGTGGACCCTGCTACCTGGGATGTCCAGCATCCCAACATTTACCTTCTTAGCCTCAGTCTGATCTCCCTGACAATCTGAATCATTTTCTGTTGGGGATGGACCTGCATTATAAACTGCAGATCACAGAATAAACACAAAGAAACCAAGAGCGTCGAGGTTAATAAGACCCAGAGAGCAGCCACTCCCCAGCTGTATGCTGCTGGCACACAAAATCTCTTTTCTCTTTTTGTTCTTACCTTTTCTTCCTTTCTGTCCCAGATGTTGAAAGATTGTCACAGAATTGTGATTACTATCATGGACAAACATATAACTCCTGAAAAAAAATACACACATTCACAATAAAATCATTATGTGCCCATCATTGTAATGTATGATGGATTGAAGAGAAGATGATATGTAAAAACTGGAGGATGGTACCTTCATGCGGTCAGGATCATCTAGAGAGGACTCTGTCAAGGAGAACCATGGTTCATAAACATTGGCCTCGGGTATCTCTTTAGGCAAACAAGCAGCACTTCCAGGGAGGGTTTAGAATGAAACCCTCGTGCACCTGGGCCTCTTGCTGTCAGACACACCCACCATTGCAGTGAATCCATTGAGCTTTTTGAAAGTCTCTGAGAAATGGGTTTTTTTGCTCCTTTGGAGGACAATTTTCATGAGAGTGCTTTTCATGGAAGCAAGTTTGGAAGTGTTCTGTAGGAAGCATGGGCATGTACCCTGGCCTTTTATTCCAGTGCAGAAGGCCAGCTTTCTATCTTTCTATCTGGAGATGGGAGGGTAAATTTAAGTATTGAAACACTCCATCAAAGGCCATTATTGAGTCTGAGCTAAATGTTAGGTTGGCCTGATCATCATGCCTCCTAGCTGTGCCCTGCACAATCATTACCAGTTCTCATGGTGCTCTGAGCATCACAGAGGTGCCCTTGGAAACTGCCAAAGTTGCAGACTGGGTCTGTCAGCATCTTCCTTCTCCATGCCCAGATGAGATGAGAGGTGAACAGAACGTGTTCTTCTGAAGACGGTCATGTAAGAAGAGGCCATCTGTGACCCTGCTCCGAGGCACACGTCAGCACCCTCATCTGTCCTCACTGCTCATGGATGGTTCCAGATGTTGAACCAAAGTGACTTCTGAGGTCATGTATTCAGCACATGTACACAGAATAGGAGAGGAAAGATAATCTTGCATTGTCCTTCAGAGTGGATACCAAACACAGCCATACAGAAGTGTTTATGGTCTTTCCCCAGATAGCCTCAAGTTGGAAAAAAAAAAACAAAAAAACCCTAGTGCTGGATGCTGTGGAGTTTACAGCTCAGTGGGCGCCCCTGTGCATCCAGGTGATGGGAACACAAATCTGTATGTTCTGTCTGGCAGTAGGTTTCAAGGGTTTGAAAAATATACACTATTTTAACCCAGGACTTCCACTCTTATTCTAATAAAATAGTCTGAAATTGAGACAGTACTTTATGGAAAAAGCATTCATTACTGTGAAACCTTCGAAACAAACTAAAATAGCCCATATTTAGGGGAAAAAGTACTTTTTGCTGAATTCCTAATTAGAATATTTAAAGCCATGTAAAATAAAGTTTACAAAGAATTTGTTCTGGAAAAATTGCTTATGTCTTAATGGTTAATTTACAAAGCAGAATATAAAACTGAACATGCAATATGGTCTCAAGTTAAAAATTTTAAACATGGCTCGGTGCCTGTAGCACAGTGTTCATGATGCCAGCCACATACACCGAGGGTGGCAAGTTCGAACCCTGCCTGGGCCAGCTAAACAACTGCAACAACACAAAAAAATAGCCAGGCATTGTGGCAGGTGCCTGTAGTCCCAGCTACTTGGGAGGCTGAGGCAAGAAAATCACTTAAGCCCAAGAGTTTGAAGTTGCTGTGAGCTCTGACATCACAGCACTCTATCGAGGGTGACATAGTAAGACTGTCTCAAAAAAAAAAATTTTTTTTTTTAATGTACCAATAAATACAGCAAGAAATGGATTTGAATATTCAAGGCAGTTTCTTCTGGGCCATGGGATTATGGTCTATTTAACTTATTCTCTTCAATCTTTTTGTCATTGTCCAAATTTTTAATGACATGCATGTATTTCTTTTATGCAATAGAAAGATGTTACTTTAAAAGACTAAGTGATAAAAGCCAAAAGGGTAATTTCCTGGGGGAGGGTACAGGGGAGCTATTGACCGGTAAAGGACATAGGGGAGCTTCCTGGAGTGAAATATTCTAGAATAGAAATATTCTCTATTGATTTGAGTGGTGATCCAGTTGCATACAGAGCTGGAGACCCACTGGGTTGTGCCGTCAGTGTTTATGTGCTCCAGTGGTAGGTAAATTTTGCCTCCATTTTTACAATGCAGCACCTTAATCTTTCCATTCACTTCATTGCAGAAAGCCGTCCTTGTTTTTCTTGGCATACATGACCACCCGCTATTTCCCCGTGGCCCCATCACTCTGGTCAGCTGTTCTTACCCACGTGCCCTGTGCCACCTGAATATCACAGACGCCTTCTGGGAAGAGCCTCGTGTGTCTTCCCCATGAAGCTCTCTGAGGATTATTCCCCCCTTTTCCCCATATTCTGCTACTTACTGGCCAAGTGACCTCAGGTAACCAATTCATTTTTCCTTTAGTTTTCTTTCCTTTTCAAGATTGAGGGTAGGGATTTAATAACACCTACCTCACTGCATTATATTGTGCAGATTAGGAATTACACATGTAGTGTGCTTCCTAACAGGATCTAAGGTGGAGCCTGGACGTAGATCTATCAGCCACGCCCATTTCCCATCTCCCACTGAACCCTGCTAATCTCACCCACTGCTCAAAGCACACCTCACCCCTAGGAGTCCTCTCTGAACACCAAAGTTGCAGACTGGGTCTGTCAGCATCTTCCTTCTCCATGCCCAGATGAGATGAGAGGTGAACAGAACGTGTTCTTCTGAAGACGGTCATGTAAGAAGAGGGAAAGACCCAACATCACACACTACCATGGAGAACTTGGTGCTATTTCATGGTGAAGAGAAATGAGATTTATGGGTCACCTCACATATGCCAACATGGGCATTTTTCAACCATGCTGTGAGGTAAAAGTTCACAGAAGAGGAAACTAAAGTCAGAGCCTCAGGAGGTCATGAAGTTTGTCTAAAGTCAACAGGCAGATTAGAACTGAGTCTGCTGAGCCACAGACCTCTGTGCATGTCCTTTGATGTGTGCAGTTATGGGCCTACTAGGCTTAAGCGTTTCTTTTTTTTTTTTCTTTTTTTATTGTTAAATCATAGCTGTGTACATTAGTGCAATCGCCTGCACCCATTCTAAGATGCACCATAGATGTGGCCCCACCCATTACCCTCCTTCCACCAAACCCTCCCCCTCCCTTCCCCTTCCTTGGCCCTTTCCCCATAGCCTTGTGCTATAGTTGGGTTATAATCTTCATGTGAAAGCTATAATTTAGCTTCATAGTAGGGCTGAGTACATTGGATACTTTTTCTTCCATTCCTGAGATACTTTGCTAAGAAGAATATGTTCCAGTTCCATCCATGTAAACATGAAAGAGGTAAAGTCTCCATCTTTCTTTAAGGCTGCCTAGTATTCCATGGTGTACATGTACCACAATTTGCTAGTCCATTCGTGGGTCGATGGGCACTTGGGCTTCTTCCATGACTTAGCAATTATGAATTGGGCTGCCATAAACATTCTGGTACAGATGTCTTTGTTATATTGTGACTTTTGGTCTTCTGGGTTATACCTAGTAAAGGAATTATAGGATCAAATGGCAGGTCTATTTTTAGGTCTTTCTCCAAACATCCTTCCAGAAGGAACGTATTAGTGGGCATTCCCACCAGCAGTGTAGAAGTGTGCCCTTTCCTCCACATCCACGCCAACATCTCTGGTTTTGGGATTTTGTTATGTGGGCTACTCTTACTGGGGTTAGGTAATATCTCAGAGTAGTTTTGATTTGCATTTCTCTGATGATTAAGGATGATGAGCTTTTTTTCATGTGTTTGTAGATCTTGCGTCAGTCTTCTTTAGAGAAGTTTCTCTTTAAGTCCCTTGCCCACCCTGAGATGGGGTCACGTGTTCTTTTCTTGTTAATACGTTTGAGTTCTCTGTGGACTCTGGTTATTAGACCTTTATCAGAGGTATAACCTGCAAATATTTTCTCCCATTCTGAGGGCTGTCTGCTTGCTTTACTCACTATGTTCTTGGCTGTGCAGAAGCTTTTTAGTTTGATCAGGTCCCAGTAGTGTATTTTTTATACTGCTTCAATTGCCTGGGGAGTCCTCCTCATAAAATATTCACCCAGGCCTATTCCTTCAAGAGTTTTCCCTGCACTTTCTTCAAGTATTTTTATAGTTTCATGTCTTAAGTTTAAATCTTTTATCCAGTGAGAGTCTATTTTAGTTAATGGTGAAAGGCGTGGGTCCAGTTTCAATCTTCTACAGGTTGCCAGCCAGTTCACCCAGCACCATTTGTTAAATAGGGAATTTTTCCCCACTGAATGTTTTTAATTGGCTTGTCAAAGATCAAATAACGGTAAGTAGCTGGATCCATCTCTTGGTTCTCTATTCTGTTCCAGACATCTACTTCTCTGCTTTTGTGCCAGTACCATGCTGTTTTGATCACTATGGATTTATAGTACAGTCTCAGGTCTGGTAGCGTGATTCCTCCTGCTTTGTTTTTATTGCTCAGTAATGTTTTGGCTATTCGAGGTTTTTTCTGATTCCAGATAAAATGAAGTATTATTTTTTCAAGATCTTTAAAGTATGACAATGGAGCTTTGTTAGGAATTGCATTAAAATTATATATTGCTTTGGGCAGTAGGGACATTTTAACAATGTTGATTCTTCCCAGCCATGAGCATGGTATGTTTTTCTATCTGTTAACATCTTCGGCTATTTCTTTTCTTAGAGTATCATAGTTCTCTTTGTAGAGATCTTTCACGTCCTTTGTTAGGTATACTCCCAAATATTTCATCTTCTTTGGTACTACTGTGAAAGGAATAGAGTCCTTGACTGTTTTTTCGGCTTGGTTTTTGTTGGTATATATAAAGGCTACAGATTTATTTTGTAGCCTGAGACATTGCTATATTCCTTGATCACTTCTAAAAGTTTTGTAGTAGAATCCCTAGTGTTTTCCAGATATACGATCATATCATCTGCGAAGAGTGAAAGTTTGATCTCTTCTGACCTTATGTGGATACCCTTGATCGCCTTTTCTTCCCTAATTGCAATGGCTAAAACTTCCATTACAATGTTAAAGAGCAATGGAGACAATGGGCAACCTTGCCTGGTTCCTGATCTAAGTGGAAATGATTTCAATTTAACTCCATTCAATACCATATTGGCTGTGGGTTTGCTGTAGATGGCCTCTATTAGTTAAGAAATGTCCCTTCTATACCAATTTTCTTAAGTGCTCTGATCATGAAGGGACGCTGGATATTATCAAAAGCTTTTTCTGCATCAATTGAAAGAATCATATGGTCTTTATTTTTAAGTTTGTGTATGTGTTGAATTACATTTATAGATTTATGTATATTGAACCAGCCTTGAGACCCTGGGATAAATCCACTTGGTCATGGTGTATAATTTTTTTGATGTGTTGTTGGATTCTGTTTGTTAGGATCTTATTGAATATTTTAGCATCTATATTCATTAGTGATATTGGTCTATAATTTTCTTTTCTTGTTGGGTCTTTCCCTGGTTTGGGGATCAAGGTGATGTTTGCTATGTGTAATGTGCTGGGTAATATTCCTTCTTTTTCTATATTTTGGAAGAGGTTTAGTAGTATAGGTACTAGTTCTTCTTTAAATCTTTGGTAGAATTCTGACGTAAAGCCATCTGGTCCTGGGCTTTTGTTTTTAGGGAGATTTTGTATAGTTGATGCTATTTCAGAACTTGATATAGGCCTGTTCAACATTTCCACTTCATTCTGGCTAAGTCTTGGTAGGTGGCATGCTTCCAGGTATTGGTCGATTTCTTTCAGATTTTCATATTTGTGAGAGTAGAGTTTCTTGTAGTATTCGTTAAGGATTTTTTGAATTTTGGGGGGGTCTGTTGTTATTTCATCATTACCATTTCTGATTGATGAAATTAGAGATTTTACTGTTTTTTTTTACCTGGTTAGTTTGGCCAAAGGTTTATCTATTTTATTGATCTTTTCAAAAAACCAGCTTTTGGATTTATTGATCTGTTGTATAATTCTTTTGTTTTTAATTTCATATAATTCTGCTCTGATTTTGGTTATTTCTTTTCTTCTGCTGTGTTTGGGGTTGAAGTGTTCTTCTTTCTCCATTTGCTTGAGATGTTCCATTAAGTTATTGACTTCCCCTCTTTCCATTTTCTTGAGGAAGGCTTGCAGTGCTATAAATTTCCCTCTTAGGACTGCCTTTGCAGTATCCCAGAGGTTCTGATAATTCGTGTCTTGATTGTTGTTTTGTTCCAAAAATCTGGTGATTTCCTTCTTAATCTCATCTATAACCCATGTATCCTTCAGCATAGGTTGTTTAGCTTCCATGTTTTTGTATGGGTATGCAGGTTCCTGTTGTTATTGAGTTCAACTTTTATTCCATGATGGTCTGAGAAGATGCAAGGAATAATTTCTATTTTTTAAAATTTGCTGAGGTTAGATTTGTGTCCTAAGATGTGGTCGATTTTGGATTATGTTCCATGGGCTGATGCGAAGAATGTGTATTCAGTTTTTTTCAGGATGAAATGTTCTGTAGGTGTCTGTTAAGTCCAGATGTTGAATGGTTGAGTTTAAATCTAAAATTTCTTTGCTTAGCTTCTTTTTGGAGGGTCTATCCAGGACTGCTAAAGGGGTGTTAAAATCTCCAACTACTATGGAAGTGGAGGAAATCGAGTTGCTCATGTCTGTTAGAGTTTCTTTTATAAATTGAGGTGCGTTGTGGTTGGGTGCATAAATATTAATAATAGAAATCTCATCATATTGAGTATTACCTTTTTTTTTTGTTTTGTTTTATTGTTGGGGATTCATTGAGGGTACAATAAGCCAGTTACACTGATTGCAATTGTTAGGTAAAGTCCCTCTTGAGTATTACCTTTAACAAATATGAAGTGTCCATCCTTATCCTTCCTTATTTTGGTTGGTTTAAAGCCTTTTGCGTCTGCGAACAGGATTGCAACGCCTGCTTTTTTCTGCTTTCCATTTGCCTGGAATATAGATGACCATCCCTTCACCTTCAGTCTATATCTGTCTTTTAATGTAAGATGTGATTCTTGGATGCAGTAGTTATCTGGCTTGAGTTTTTGTATCCAGTCCGCCAACCTATGCCTCTTTAGAGGACAATTTAAACCATTCACATTAATTGAGAGTATTGATAAGCCTTTCAAGAGACCGGTGGACATTTTTAATCCTTTTGCCACTGTGGAAGTTGGAATTTGATGAAAAATTTTTGGGTGGGTTTACTTTTGTGGTGGAGAATTACGCTCGTCTTTATGGAGGATAGGTCTAAGAATGTCCTGGAGAGCTGGTTTAGTTGTGGCAAATTTCTTCTACATGTGAATGTCGTTGAAGTATTTTATTTCTCCGTCATAAATGAAACTCATTTTAGCTGGGTACAGGATCCTGGGTTGAAGATTATTTTGTTTTAGGAGATTAAAAGTCGATGACCATCCTCTTCTAGCTTGAAAGGTTTCAGCAGAGAGATCTGCAGTTATTCTGATATTCTTCCCCTTGTAGGTAATGGTTTTCTTTCATCTGGCAGCTTTCAGAATTTTCTCCTTCGTATTAACTTTAGTGAAATTGATTATGATGTGTCTGGGGGATGTCTTATTTGGGTTCAGTGTTGCTGGAGTTCTGAAACTGTGTGCTATCTGAATTTCAGAATCTCTTGGCATGTCTGGAAAGTTCTCCTTCATAATCTCATGGAGAAGAGACTCTGTGCCTTGTGAAGCCACTTCGTCACTTTCGGGGATCCATAAAAGATGAATATTGGTTTTCTTCAAATTATCCGAGAGCTCTCTGAGAGAGTGGTCTGTTTTTGCTCTCCATTTCTCTTCTTCTTTGAGGGTTTGGGAGCGTTCGAAAGCTTTGTCTTCAATGTCAGAAATACTTTCTTCTGCTTTCTCTATTCTGTTACTGAGGGATTCTACTGTGTTTCTCAGATCTTTGAGGGATGCAACTTCTTGTCTCAATGTGGCAAAATCTTTGGTCATTTGGTCTTTGAATCCATTGAATTCTTGAGATAACTTTTGGAATTCTAATTCAATCTTATTTGCCATCCAGATCCTGAATTCAATTTCTGACATCTTAGCTATTTGTTTGTGCATTGGATCTTGTGCTGTTTCTGCCCCATTGATCCTTGGGGGAGTTGATCTACTCTGATTATTCATATTGCCAGAGTTTTTCTGTTGATTTCACCTCATGATTGTTTTTCACCGTTGCCTCTGGCTGTCCTCAGAGTTGGGGAGGTGTCTGTCCAAGATTAGACCCCAGCGGGATCACTTTATTGTTGCTGGATCTTTGTAGGGAGTGACCCTGTGTAGTTCCTCTGGGGCTGCTCTCGCTAGGGAGTTCTGGTTGTGGAAGCAGCTCCAGTTTGTGACACACCCAGATCCAGCAACAGGGCTGGGGGTGGTGCGCACGGTTCTGGGAGTGCCAGGCGCAGAGTGACTTTGGCACAAAGAGCCCAAGGCTCCAGCAGTCTCTGGCCAGGAGAAGAGCTCTTCCCAGAGGCAGGGAGGGCTCCAAAGGGCACGCAGCTACCAGCTACCAGAGTCCTTGTCCAGATGAACAGGCTAGTGTGGAAGCTGGGAGGACACAGGAGGGAGGACGCAGTGTTGCGTGGCTCCCGCAGTTCCTGGTCAGGGAATGTGGAGGCCTGGTGGGTATGGGTCACCGGTTGGGGGTTGCTGCACAGCTCTTATGGAGGTCTGGGTGGCACCAAGCCCAGGAGTTTGAGGTTGCTATGAGCTGTGACATCAAGGCACTCTACCCAGGGCAATAGCCCAAGGCTCCAGTGTGTCAAAACCGTCTCACTCTGCCCCTAAGGATTAAGGTTGTAAGGCAGCTCAGTCCCTGCCTTTAGGCTGCTCAGTCAGTAGGTTACTTTGACCTGGCCAATCCTTGCTCTGAGACCCTGAGGGCGGAGCTTGCCGGGGCAGTTCTTTCACAATGGCTTCCTGCGCCCAGCTCAGTGGCTCAGTCTGGGGCCCCAGACATTGCCCAAAGTTCTCCACACTCCTGCTCAAGCTCTCCCCAAGGCAGTTCAACTGAGTGCCAAGTCCAAGAACACCGAAACAGTTCACAGGTAAGGCCTTTCCAGTTTGCAGTCTCACTGCTGCTTGTACTTACGGTTGCCGGCGTGATTAGGTCGATCGAACACACGCAACCACTTGCCAGTTTTCCACTGTTTTTGTCCTCCTCTTGGGGTCCAGAAGTCCCTTGTTGGCTCCCTGTATCCTCAAAGGGATGATTATTAGGCAGATCCCACCGGCCAGAGATGCCTGGAGTCTTGTCTCCCCAGACTCGCTGTTCCCAGTTGCAAGGAAGCTGTTACTTGGCAGCCATCTTTAATCTCTCCCATCTGCTTAAGCATTTCTTGAGGATCAGATGTTAGCAGCAGTAAGAGACAGTGAGCATTGTTCACTTAGTATCTGCAGAGTGCTGTGACAGACGCTGTGTGTCCCCTCTTTTTCCTCTTAGGCCTTACCCACATACGGTACAGAACCCAACTCCCAATACCCCCATGCACATCATTCACTTAGAGATTTTCTCTGGCAACCAGAGCATAACTCTGCCCATGGACTGAAGGTGCTGGAGCATGCCTGCTCCCAGGGAGCAGCCTCCAGGACTTCTGGGGACTGGGGACAGGTGACAGGTACCCAGCTCTGTCCCTCGTCAGCCGGGGACTCTGACATGTGTGTCCCCCACTGGCCCCTGGAGTTTCCCAGCAGGATTACTCTCTGGTTGCCCCAAGTGTAACCTGCCCTTTATTGTCTATCTTCTATTTTTTTGTCTCTCTCCCCCCTTTCCTTCCTACTCCTCCTTTACCTCTGGGACAGAACACTTGCACTTGAACCCCTGACCCAGCACCTGCTTTGGGAAGAAACCAAACTGCGATGAGCACGTGTGTCTGTCTTGATCCTGCCTCCATGCAGTTGGTTCCCCAGAACCACCCTTACATACGCAGACGGTAAGTAAACACATCATGAAAACACCAGGAAGGGACCAAGATAACGTGATAGAAAATAAACGAGGTGGAGGAATTATTTTTCAATGTGACAGGCAAGCATGGTTTCTGTGGAAAGTGGTCTTCAAACTGAGACCTAAAGAGAGAGGAGGAGATGTCACACGAAGGGCAGGGAGAGGATTCTGGGAAGGGAATATGGAGGGCAGAAGCCCTGCAGTTGGGGAAATGCTTTGCCTGTGTGTGTACTGGAAGGAGTAACAGAGACACTGAAGAATCTGGAGACAGAGGTCGGGGACAGACCTCTCAGAACTTGTAGGTAGGTCAGGAAGTTTGGAACACTGGAAACCTACTGATGTGGTTTAAAGGAGGCCTTTGCTCTGTGCATGAATTTGTGCCACATGTGAAGTTTTCTGCTTTTCATCCTTCTAAGTAAGGCCTTTGGATTCAAACCCATTCACCCGGTTTCAGGGAGCTGTGGAGAGAAAGGGCTTGGGGGGAGGCTGCTTCTGCACAGAAGAGTGTCGCAGAATGCTGAAGGGACCCTTTGTTTCATTAAGTTCATTTTCCCTTTGATTCTCCAATACCTCTAATTCTGCATGTCACTGGGAAATAGGTGTGCTGTGGCTTGGTGACAGCTTTCTCTAGTGTCTATGGCAACCTGGGGTTGGGGCCATTTTTCCTTCATTGAAAGAATGGGCCAGTTTCCTGAAGATAAGTAAAACCCATTGTTTCTCTCAACTGTTAGAGAGGGAGCGTGCACAGGGGTAATAAAGATACAGCTGAATATGCGCGTGATATTGAATGAAATAACACGAATTAAGTAAACCATTTCTTTCCAGCCTACTTATAGATGCTCCAGAGTGAAAATGTAAGAAAGGGCCTTACTCTGGGGCCTTGCCTTGCACTTCAGCCATGCTCTCCAGTGTTCTTGTGTGTGTGTGTCCAGAGCCTGGACACCTTATTATCTGACTGTGAAAAGAACCAGCTTTCTTTTTTTTTTTTGTAGAGACAGAGTCTCACTTTATGGCCCTCGGTAGAGTGCCGTGGCCTCACACAGCTCACAGCAACCTCCAACTCCTGGGCTTAAGCAATTCTCTTGCCTCAGCCTCCCGAGTAGCTGGGACTACAGGCGCCCACCACAACGCCGGCTATTTTTTGGTTGCAGTTTGGCTGGGGCCGGGTTTGAACCCACCACCCTCAGTATATGGGGCTGGCGCCTTACCAACTGAGCCACAGGCGCTGCCCAAGAGCCAGCTTTCAGATTGTGAATTAGAACCACTTCATCGTGCTCCTGAGAGGAACAATAGAGCTGAACAAAGCTTGGTGGATAGAAGAAAGAGCATTATTTGGCAACAAAAGTGTCCTGACTTATAGCTCTGGTGGGAGTAAAATTCTTCCTCCTCTCCCTGCTCCGTATGGACAGTGGTTGTCTTTCTAAAGGAAGGCTCATCCCCTCCTCCATCACCTCGTTCAGTAGCGTGAAAGCCCTTCTGCGGCCTCTGGTAGACAGCAAGATAAAACCTAAGCTATTTACCCCGACCTCATCAACCTCAGCTCTCAGGATGCCCCTTTGTACTTGACTCCACTGAGCTATAACTAGTTCTTCCAATACTCCCGGCTGTGTGGGGCCTCTGAACTTCTGCTCAAGCTGTGCCCACCCTCCTTGTAAAGAAAACATGCTCATCTTCTAAAGCTTGGCTCAAGAACCCCCACACTATAGAGCTTTCCCAGGCTCCCCAGGTAAAGCTGTTCGCTATCACCCTTGTAGTGTACAGGTATATACCCCAAACTCAGACTTGGGACTGACCCTGATTGATTGATTGCATCCATGGCCCCAATGAGTGGGCTACCTTTATCCATTCCTTTTGCCTGTAGTCTGATCAGACATGTGGCTTGTTTTGTAAGATAAGGTGATAGCAAATTTCTCACTCTCACTCTCGGACCCCTGCCAAGACCACCAGGGCAAGGCTGCGCCAGCCTGCTGGAGGTGAAGACGCTGAGCAGAGCAGCGTTTCCCAGCCCAGCCCAGCCCAGCCGGCCGCCAGCCAGAGTGAGCGAGGATGCCCCAGTGAGTCCCCCCAAATCGACAGCATTGTCCAGATAGCCCATAGTCCAGCAAAACGTAATAAATGGTGGTGGTTTTAAGCCATTAAGTTTTAAAGTACTTTGTTTTCTGCCAGTTGCCAAACAATACGGGGCCCCCCCGGAGGAGAAGGCTTAAGTCTGGCTGGTTGTCACGCCCAACTGCGCTGACAGGTTGCGCGGCTGCCCGCACCCCTAGTCAAGGTCACAGTGAAAAGACTGCCCGTCACCTTTCGCACGTGTGCTCTTTCCAGTACAAAAGTCTGGTCCAATTCATGTTATAAGCCCCTCATTTTATACATCAGATCAAGAACTCCTTCTCGGAGGAGACCAGTGGGAGGCAGGAGGGGGCAGCGCGCGCCCTAGGTGCTTGGAGAGGACGCGGTTTCCCCTCCCCGGCGGGTCGCAGCGCGAGGAGAGCGCACCGGCACCCCCTACAGGACGCACGCGGCCGCTCAGGCGCAGCAGAAGCGCGTCCTCCGCCCTTTCCCCCTAGGGGCGGGTTTGCGGAAAGGCAGAAGGTGCTGTTTTGATGTAGGTCACTATGGAGGAAATGGAGATAGGGGCACAGGCAGGAAGACCGGCAGAAGTAAAAAGAACTGAGATGCAGGCAGGAAGAGAGGCACTTTAGGAGGGGAGTTTGCCTTGGCTGACGGCCGCTCCATCCCCCAGCGGACGCACATCCGTGCACCCCCATAGAGGGTTCAACCCCACGGTGGAAAGTGTCTGGACGTCGGCTCTGGCCCGGCCTTGTGCAGACTATCTGGGTGGGCCGCCGGAAGAGGAAAGACGAGAGGAAGGGAGGACCCTGCCGTGGCCACACGGTGAGGGGTGCGGATTCAGATCCAGACAGACCCACTGCGACACCGGCGCTCATCCTGGCCCTGAGGAGAGAGCCACTGTGTGCAGGTTAGCCCGGCACATGGACTCCGGCCTTGGACGTGGATTGAAGGGAGGGGAGTCGCATCCCCGAGTGCAGCTGCTCTGCCTCTGCTTGCTATCATCTCCAGGCACATGGATTCCCTCACTGTGAAGGCGTTTGCCTGGGGAGGAGGGTCTCAAAGCCGGGCAATGTGAGACCTGCCTGTGGGTCCGCCCTCAGTGGGACGCTCCTCTCCGTGGGGGTGAAGTCCACGTGTGTCCCGGGTCGCCCGCCCTGTTGCTGTCACAGCAGCATAACCGGTAACTCCTTTTTATCCTGCCCACCAAGTCATGTTCTAATTCTACTATTTTAGTCCATGTAATTCCTACACCAGAATATTTCCAAATATATGTAACCACATAATTATACCTTTAAAAACCGTTTATCCAAATTCATTTTATGTATATAACTTAGTGTACTTTCCTTCTCCAGAACAAAAGATCCCCCTTGCGCCCTATATTTTACATCACCTTCTTCTACTTCAAGTTTAGAATGTGTCTGAGTTTGTCTTCCAGTAACTGAAGAAGCCCACCTCTGCACTGTCTCACCTCGTTTTCTGCCAATTATACCCCTCTAGGATGTACCAGTTGTTTCCTCTAAAGAAAGCAAAGTCAAATTCCATTTTGTTTCCCACCCCCAATTGGATTGATTTCAACTGCAATTTCAGTGTTGCATTCACCAGGGACATATGTGGAAATCAATAAAATGGAGCCCCCCCCAAAGTGACACAGATCTGCACACCATGGGCAGGAGAGAGGCATGGACGTGCCCATCACCTCCACCAGAGCCTGTGTTTGGGAAGCATTTGCCTGACCCCAGCTGAATCATAATGTGCATGTGGAAATTGATAATTATGTTCATTCAACCCTTTACAAAGTACCTTCACGTGTTAAGATGCAAACACATGAAGCTAAGTGCCCAATTCTGTATTAACTTGGTGCAGAGTTTTACAGTTAAAGGCATCAGGTTCACATCTGCAATCATCCCTCAGCTATAAAGTGGATCTAAAAGGACAAATGAGCCACACTAGTGACAGCCTTCTGTCCCCCACACGAGGCATCATTCTCCTGCTGGAAGTGGTGAACTGGACAAGAGTAGATTTAGAGATAGATGCTCTGTTGCTGGCTGTGAGTTTCTCTTTGAGTTAGCTGGAGAAACCTAAGCCCTGTAAATAGAGAGTTCAGAGATCTTTCTTGTAACCTGGAGTTGGAATCAGATTATTTAATGAAGTGGCTACCATGGGCTAGGGACACTTCCAGGAAGGGCAATATGGTGGTCAGATAGGCAACCCCTGTCCCATTCTGCTGGGAGAGAAAAACACCAATCAAGTAAATAAGCTCATTTCAGATGTGGTGAGGGTTAAGGAGAAAATAAGACGGAATAGAAACCTGGCCGGTGAGTCCACACTGCCTGTTTCCTGCGGTTGAGGGACTTGCCTATTCCCTGTGCTCTGGCTGTATAATTGGACTTTCTGATCTCACCCTTCCGGGAGCTGTATGCCACTGTGCACTGTGTCCTTCCTGCTAACCGCTCGAGCTCTGTCCTGTCTAAGTAGCTGGAACACTTACCTGTCTTCTGCCCACTGTGGGTCCCTCATCACTGCTCACTTCTTTTGTCACCACCATCTCCCCTACACTGCCTAGTAGAGTGTTTTGCACAGAGAAATGGAGGAATGAATGAATGATCCACAAGGCCGACTCTGGGATGCTGAAGTCCATTCTTCAAGACCACTGTCTAGTAAAGAATTCATCTTACCTCCAAAGAGGTCTGGCCTCTGCCCCTGGCTGCTGAATTGTATATACCCCATAGCCATGCCATGCCTGAGGGCCTTTGTTTGCCCGAGGCTCTCCGCCACTGAGAAGTTTCTGTGATTTAAGGCAGAAGCTTTGGGCCATACAATATCAATTCTACCTCCAGATAAGCTACAGACTAACATTCAACCCCCATTACCAGCTCTGACTCTGGAGGGGGCAATGTGCGATCAGGCTTCAGTAAAAACTCTAGACAGCAAGTCTCAAGTAAGTGGCTGAGGTAGGCAATACCTAATGCTTGCTGTCACACCCTGATGAAAGGAAATAATTCTGTCCCCTACTCTGTGAGGGGGACAAAAAAAGGTCCATGTTTGGAACTTTTCCTGGACTCTGCCCACGGGCTCCCTCCCTTGGCTGATTTTAATCTGGATTCCTTCATTGTAATAAACTGGAACCATGAGTATTTCAGTGAATTGCCTGAGTCCTTTTAGCTAATAATCAAAACTGAGGGTGGTTGCGCCCTTCTCCTCCTGAACTTGCAGTTGGTACCAGAAGTGAGGGTAGTCTGGTGTGGACTGTGTCCCCTCCAACCTCACGGTTGTCTCATGTGGACTGTGACCCCTCCAACTGTACAGTTGTCTGGTGTGGACTGTGTGACCCCTCCAACCTCACGGTTGTCTGGTGTGGACTGTGTCCCCTCCAACCGCACAGTTGTCTGGTGTGGACTGTATCCCCTCCTACCTCACGGTTGTCTGGTGTGGACTGTATCCCCTCCTACCTCACGGTTGTCTGGTGTGGACTGTGTCCCCTCCAACCACACAGTTGTCTGGTGTGGACTGTGTCCCCTCCTACCTCACGGTTGTCTGGTGTGGACTGTCCCCTCCTACCTCCTGGTTGTCTGGTGTGGACTGTGTCCCCTCCAACCACACAGTTGTCTGGTGTGGACTGTGTCCCCTCCTACCTCACGGTTGTCTGGTGTGGACTGTGTCCCCTCCAACCACACAGTTGTCTGGGGTGGACTGTGTCCCCTCCAACCACACAGTTTTCTGGTGTGGACTGTGCTCCCTCCAACCACACAATTGTCTGGTGTGGACTGTGTCCCCTCCTGCCTCATGGTTGTCAGGTGTGGACTATGTTCCTTCCAACCTCCCGGTTGTCTGGTGTGGACTGTGTCCCCTCCTACCTCATGGTTGTCTGGTGTGGACAGTGTCCTCTCCAACCTCACAGTTGTCAGGTGTGGACTGTGTTCCCTCCAAGTGCACAGTTGTCTGGTGTGGACTGTGTCCCCTCCAACCTCATGTTTGTCTGGTGTGGACTGTGTCCCCTCCAACTGCACAGTTGTCTGGCTCACACAGCCAAAGGCCTGCCCCACGGCATCACACGCTGTAGTTCACCACAGAGTCCTGAATGATTCTCTTCAGTTCATTCTTTGCACAGATACCAGCTCTGTGCGGCCTTCCAAAGTTTGTAGTTTCTCCCTTGTTCTTTCTATTTGGCCTTGAACCATTTACCATCTATAATATTCTTTGTGAATTGAGTTTCTTTGTACTGACTACTCAGCCACCAGTAAACACAATCTATGAAACTTCCTAGTGCTACCCTTTATGCTTAGGAGAGACCTTGACAGGAACTGAAGCTCCATGTAATTCACATGAGGAACAAGAAGAAAATTAAATTAGTGAGGATTCCATATGAGAAATAAGAAATATGAGTAGGGGCTTTCTAGGTTTGCCCATTTGTACATTCCATGGACAGTGACTGTCTACTCTGTGCCCATCAATACTGGATATGCCAGAAGAAGAAATACAGCCCCTGTCCTCCTGGACCTGGGGTCTGCCTGCATGCTGTGCCCCTCCCTCCTTCCCTTCCTACCTCCCTTCCCGTCTTCTCCCACACCCTTCCCTCCCTCCCTTCCTCCTTTCCTTCCTTCCCTTCTTCAGTTATGTTAAGGACAATATCTAACATGTACTAGGAGTTTAGTAAATATTTGCAGTATTTGTTCAATGAACTAACCTGTACTGAGCATCTACCACACTGCACCATTGTGCCAGGCACCGGGGATACAGTGATGGATAATAAAGACATGTTCCAAGTCTGATGTCCTTGTTCTACCAGTCAGCCCATGGAACCAAGTGGCATCTGAATGAAACACAGGGATAATAGGAATCTCAAATTCTCCTTCAAATAACTGTGGCTCTTCGGCCATCCTGGTATGTCATAAAAATGATAGAGACTCCAAACAGAATTCTGCGTTAGCAGCATGTGCCATGGCTCATGAGTCAAGCAGAGTCCTGGTGTATGGTGTAGGGCACGCCTTACGGGGAAAGGACTTTTACAAATGCTTTTAGAGCAAATGTCCACTCTTCCTCTCTCAGTCCCACCCTCCTTCCCCCATGTCACCATGGACATGTCAAGGGGAATAGGATACAAAGGGAACATTATGAAGAAAAAAAACAAGAAAAATTAGCATATGATCTTCATATTATGGCTGGAGATGGCCTAGTGTATTGACTTCTTAGTCTCTTTTTTTTCAGGGTCTTTATTTTACTTGTTATTTCAAATAGGGGCCTTAGACAGATTATTTGGCATCCCAGGCCAAACTCTAAATTCTGAAATCACTGGAGATTGTTTATCAGATAGGTAACATTTATATATCAGAGAGGGAAATGTGCTTTCCTCCTCACCTTTTCCAGCCTAGCTGTTTATGGCAGCACCAGATTGACCCTACATATTATTCCTGGAGACCTTATTGGAGGTATTGTAACACAATTAACTTAGCAGAAAAGGCCAAAAGGAAAGGTACTATGCTATTATCTGGCTGTTAGAAGATACTCTGCTTTGAGATGATGGGTGTGGAAAGAAATAAGTTCGCATGAGTCCTTAGATAATCTAACATTCAGCATCAAGCCTCATATGGTTATTAATATCATTCCCTAAAGACGTCCATTTGCATATTACATGGACAGTGACCCCATGCTGCATGCCCATGATGGTGGATTCACAGCAGACACCAGAAGAACAACTATAGTCCCTGTGCTCTTGGAGATGGTCTATTTGGTATATAAACAGTGCACGCAAATAACCTCAAAATGAGTCAGCTCCATGGGTTCCTCAAGGAGATGAGTGGTCTCCTTGTGGTCTCCCTAATAATAATATGAAGACTTAGTATTTATCAATCACTCACTGTGTGCTTGAAACTTTGTTCTGCCTTCTGTAATGCTCACAACAAACCCCTGAGATCCATCCTATTAGTCCTATTTTGCAGATGAGAAAGCCCAAGATGAGAAGTTATGTGAGCTGATCAATGTCATGCACTGGCAAAGGCCTGGATCAGGCCTAGAACTCAGGAGTATCTAATTCCTCCAAAGCCCATGATTTTTCTAGTAGTTTATATATTTTTATGGCCAACTGCTATGTCTGCCACATGGTAAAAATTCAAATAGAGTTGTGTAAATGCATTAATGTACTCAGTTATGATTTAAAAAAGAAAACGGAGTTGTTTGATGCTTAAAGGAATGTGGCAGAGCTTATCAGAGGGTATCTCAGAACAAGGGAACCCATCAGGGCTCAGGCATCTAATTCTAAAGCTGCCAACATTACTGAGGTCCATATTGTGAGTACAAATTATCTGCCTTCTCTCGAGGGTGACTTGTCCTAGGCCAACTGCACTGTGTCTGGATTTGTAATGATGAAGACACCAGGGTTAGGTCTTGAGGTAAATTCTATTCCACATTCAGAGAAGCTGGGCTTGGCTTACAGAATTATCACCTTTTCCCAGCCAGCTGCTCTGTATGGTATGAGCACACCCAACCTTGTCCTTCATTGCTCCTTGTTCAAATCACTTTCAGTTTTCTGCTGGTGTGTTTTGCTCTCTTGGGCAGTAACCCATTTCTCAACATGTCGTTTATCCAATAGACATCAGAGCAACAAGGCAGCTTTGTCTAAAAGTGTTTGGCAAATGAAGGAGGTGCTGTTGCTGAGGTGACAATAATGTTAAGGAAACTCAAGCCCAAAGTGATGGCAGCTCTCTCAATTTGTGCACACTTAGCCTCTTGGGAAGTTCTTAGTGTGCTCAAGGACCAGCCAAGGCACCGTCCTGGTAGCTAAGCCCAAGACACCTAATCCTTCAGGTTTAGTGGCTCTCTAAAGAGTTACAGATTTACTTTGCTAAAAACATAGATTCACCAATTCAACAAAGACTTGTTGCATACCTATATGTTCCAGACCTATTAATTTATTCAAGTCTCCAACAAATATTTATTGAACACGCACTGTGTATTTTGCCTTGGGCTAGACATGTTAATGTAGAAATTAATAACACATGGTCCTGATCCCCTATGAAACATGAAATTTACCATTTATCATTCATCTAACAAGTATTTATAGGATTCATACTCTGTGCCTGACAACAAGTTAAGCACTTTATATTCATTATCTTGTTTAATTCTCATAACGTTGTCATGGCAGATTGTATGTTCCTGCTCCACATACTCTATAGAATCTTGCTATCCCTATCAGGAGGTGAAATCTCTTTCTCCTCTTCTTAAACCTCAGTGGCTTTTTTGACTGTCTAGAATAACAGAGTATGGTGAACATGACAATATGTGACTCCTAAGACTTTGTCATAATGGGCAATTCGGCTCAGCTTGGCTCTCTTTTCTGTAACAATCACTCTTGCACACAACCGTCATCCTGTGAGGAGGCCCAGGACACACGAAGATGCCTAGGTGGAGGAGATGAAGGTCCCTAGCCTTTAGTTCAAGTTGAACTCCCAGCCAACAGCCAGCACCAACTTGGCAGCCATGAGAGCACACTGTCTAGGAAACATACCTTCATCCTGCAGTGAGTAGCCACCACTGATGCCTATTGGAGTGGAGAGAAGCCTTCCTTCCTGATCCCTGCCCCAATTGCAGGTGTACAAGCAAAATACATTTTTATGTGTCAAACCTCTGCTTTGGCCTGGGTTGTTACATACAACTGATAACCAGAGCAAATGCTGAGATTAATGTTAATATAATCCTCATTTTACAGCTGAGTAGCTAGAACCTGAGCAAAATGAACAAACACGAAAGTTACACAGCTGTAAGCAGAAGTTATAAGTAGAGCCCTAACTGGAACCTAGGCCTGAATCTAGTTTCCAAATTCTTAGTTGCATTGTTGTACTGGTTTCTGATTCCAGAAGAAATTTAAAGGGAAAGCATTTGATCATTGCCATTTTCATAGTGAGCAGGTATCATGCACCAGACATGTGTTAGGTAAAGGTAACCAAAATAAATAAATAAATAAGTAATAATAATAATTTGACATTGCCCTCAAGGAGCCCACAGTCTAGTGAAAAACATACCAATAAAAATTATAATGTGATGGTGCTGTCACAATAGCAAGCATGTATTAAACACTTCCTGCATGGCACGAGGGTGTTTTATATGCATTAGCTCGTGTAATCTTCATAATTATCCTAAGAAATAGTTAGTATTATTCTTATTTAATAGATGTGGAAACTGAAGCACAGAGAAATGAAACAACTTGCTCAAAGTCACAGAGTCAGTGAAGAACTGAACCAGGATTTGAACTCAGGCAGTTGGTTTCTAGAGATGTATTAGTTATCTATTGCTACATGATAATGACCCCACAATTTAGTGACTTAAAACCACAGTTTATTGTCTTTATAATTTCTATGAGTAAGAAACTGTGGAGTGGCTTAGCTGGGCATTCTTAGCTCAAGTATAGTCAAGATGTCTGCTAGGACTGTGGTCATCTAAAGGAGTGAGTAAAGTTAAAAGACACACATGGTGTCGCCAGTGACAGGAGTCCTCAGTTACGTTCCGTGGAAGCCTCTCCACAGGCTGCTTCAGTGCCCTCATAACATGGCGGCTGGCCTCCCCTGGAGTAGGCGATCCAAGAAGGAGCAAATGGGGGCAGAAATATTTTTTATGACCTAGCCTCAAAAGCCATATTCATCTATTCTACCATGTTATATTTATTAGAAGCACATTGCTAAATTTGGCTCTCCATTTTGAAGGAAGAGTGCCAAAGATTTTGTGGACACTCAAACTACAATGAGAATTAAGAACAGGAGATCACTCAAATGCAGATGAACAAGTGCCTGACTCAATTCAAGTAATTTTAACTCTTGATTTGAGTCATTATAAAGTTAAATAGAATTAAACTACTTGTTTAATCCTGTTAAGCTTGGAGAAGGGAGGAAAAGTAATTCAGACAAGAGAAATAGCATGTATAAAGGTTAAAAAAATGTATAGGGAACTGAAATAAAAGTCACTCAAGGTAGGGGCCTGAAGAAACAGGAATGAGAGATGAAGCTGAAAATGTAGGTGATGCCTAGATTTTGGAGGGTGTCATGTCACAATGATGAGCTCAGTTTCATCCCATTGTAGGGGCCCAGCAAGGTAATGGCACAGTCAAAACTGTGGCGGTGTAGAAAGTTTACTACACTTTTCATGTAAAGAAATATTGGGAAGGGTGAGTGTGGGGTGTCTGGTTAGGAAGCTGTAGTTTAATCCTGAGGACACTTGGGTTGGGAAGTAATATTTTAGGTGTGGGGAAGGAGAAGGATCATGTGAGCAGGAGAGGAAATGTGGAGTCAGAATCAACTGTACTTGGAGATTAGACTCCTTAAAAGTCATGGAACAGAGAGAGGAGTCTGGGCTTGTTCTGGTTGGAGGGCTTTACCTGCCTTCTGAAGAGTTGCCAGTTAACTCTATTTACTTTCTGCATTTGCAAAAATTAATATCAACTATGTTGAAGGTGATGACCCTGAGCTTGGTGTGGTACACTGGATAGTCAAAGTCTAAAAGAAGGAAAAATAGGATTTGCAAATCTTGTGTATGCCCAGGGCAGGGAGGCCCTGTTTCCCTAAAGATCTTCCTTAGCAGAGTCTTCATTTAACCAGTTACAGTTGGCAGCATCTCCACGGTTGTTGCTGGGGAAGGACTGTTGGCTGCTGAGAAAATATCGAGCAACTAATCAGCTGGCAAGGAATCAATTCCTCTGTCACATTCTTCCCCTTAGACCACAAGTCTACAAAATTGCTAAGTGGCAGAGGCTTTCGAATCCTTGCCTGTGGCTCCCTGGAATCGCGGAAGCTTGTTAATATTGACTTTCATGTAATTACTTCACTATTAAGTTGGCAGGGTTTTTCGTTTTTAGTTTTTTCCCCTAGTTACCTTGTGCCCAAAGGCAATGCTAATTAATAGAAAGGCTTTCTCAGATTCAAAGTACATACTCCTCATCCCACTACCTGTGTGTTGTGAGAATTACATGTTTGTCACTTAAATTTTCCATGTCTCAGTTACATCATCTTTCAAATGGGTGACACTCATAATTATGGGTGTCATAATTATGAGGATTAGCAGATTTCCAGCTAAGTATACTACCAAGCACTTGGGATTTAATAAAGTGTACCTATAAATAATAACCGCCCCATTTGTAGGGTGATGTTATAAGGCCTCCCTGACCTATTGGAAGAGTTCTAGAATTTCACTTGGCAGATTTCATCATCCTGCATTGGCTTATCTCACCGTGGGTTTTTCATAGATGGCTGCTAAGCTTCATCCAAAAATTAGCCTCAAACTCACAACTTTGTAACACCAATGCTGGCAGTATGTTCCCCACTCTGATGTCTCCATCTCAGCCTAAGTTCTCACAAGCTTTAAACATATGTTTCTGGCTAGGCGTGGTGGCTCACACCCGTAATCAGGCAGGTAGACTGCTTGAGCTCAGGAGTTTGAGACTAGCCTGAGCAAGAGCAAGACCCTGTCTCTAAAAATAGATGGGTGTTGTGGCAGGCACCTGTAGTCCCAGCTACTCAGGAAACTGAGGCAAGAGAATCACTTGAGCCCAAGAGTTTGAGGTTGCTGTGAGCTATGATGATGCCATGGCATTCTACCAAGGGTGATAAAATGAGACTATAAATAAATAAATATATAAACAAACAAACATGTATTTCCATTTTGTAATTTGAGCCTGACCCAGACTTCCTTGTCTAAAACTGAAGCCTTCTTGGAACTTCATTTCTATTTTGTTTTGAACCAAACTGAAATCACCATCCTCATTCCCAAAACCACTGATTCATTTTTCCCAAATAGAGCAACTGGAAAATGTTCCCATTACTACTACTACTACTACCATTACTACTACTAATTTATAATAAAATAATTATAATGGCAGAAATTAGGTGCTTACTGGGTACTGGGCCCTCTGCTAAGTGATTCACCTGTATAATAGCCTTTTGTCCTCATAAAATTCCTAAGGCAGCTTCTATTCTATCCCTTTTATAAAAGGAGAAAAATAAGAACATGCATAATTCATTAAGTCCTATAACTAGAAGCAGGCTTCCATAAACCCTCAAATAGGTAGATAGTATTTTTCTAATGCTGCTATTAATATTTAGGGACCTAAGAGGATTAAAGATTTTGTTATAAAGGATAATGGAGACCTCATTCTAAAATATACTTTTTATAAAAGAAATGCTACTACTTGCTATTAACTTTACAGCAGGGTTTCTATGCCTTGGTTTTATTACATTTAGGGACAGACGTTATCTGTTCAGGTGGGTTTGGCTTGTAAATTGTACAGAGTTTAGCAGTATCCCATTTGCTACTCATTAGATGCCAGTAGCCACCCTGCTCAAGCCGTGACAACCAGACATGTCTCCAGACATTTCCAAGGGTCCTCTAGCGATGCAGTCACCACTGATTGAGGACCAGCACATAATAATCTAAGAAATCATCTCTCAAATGGAATTGAAGATGAGGCAGATGGAGATGAAAAGAAAGGTCCAGGACATAGGATTTTGCCCAGAAAGGGTAGGGTCTGTAATAAGTTGTGGGGCAAGAAGATGAAAAGGCATCATGTTAGGCTGGGTTGATTGGGAAGAACCCTTAGAAATAATACCCATAAGGGAATGAGAGGCCCAGAATTGGGCAGAAGGAGAAGCTGAGCTACAACACAGGTGGGACAGAGGCCTCAGATGGTACCAAGGGAAATGTGGACACCCCCTCAGAATTGTCCCAAATTGATGGGTGAGGTCTGGACAATCAGAAGTGAGTTTCCCCTGGAGAATCCATAAATGAGGACAAGGACTATGATTCAGCAGCCAATACTCCTAACAGCTTAAGAATTAAGTGTCTTGATCCTAAACATAAGATCTTATGGCAAACCATGGTAGTCACTGTAGGCATGGAATTATGTTTTAGCCTCTGTGATAAATGCTTTTTATATATTTTCTCGTGTATCCCTCACTAGAACACATTATATCATCATTCTTCCCATTTTATAGATGAAAGATTTAACTCTATGTGGAGCAGAATATTTTTGGAGACAAATGACAATGTGACTAGTCTCCTAAAGGAGAACTATAATTATCACGCATAATTCCTATTTTGTTAAAAATACATTTGTGTGTATATAAACATATATTATGCAAATACAGTAGAACCTCTGTAAGTTGACACCGCCAAGGGCCTGCAATAAACTGGTCAACATACATAGGTGTTCAACAGAAGGAACGAGGCCTGCTATTCTGGTTCATACACGCACTTTCTTATGCAGCTTTTATTACAGAATATCATATGAAATCATACATGCTAAAAACAGTAAAATCACACATACAGCACATACAAAATCAATGAATTTACTGTTTCCTCATGGTTTAATTATTCTGTCTGTTTCTTATTCTTATTACAAATGTCAGTGGAGAAAGCACTGGTTATACTATTCGGCACACCTGGGCGTTTTTATGCACCTCAACTGCATTATCAGATGCCTGACATCCTCTTCTTTTGTAGTCTCTGCATTTCTGCGTCATCATCCCTTGATTCTTCCACTTCATCAGCTGCTTCATGCACTTTGATGCTGGTTTGCTCTTTGGTCAGTATCACTTGGAAAATAGCTCTGGGTCAGGTTCATTACAGGTTGCTACTTCATCATCCATTGCAACAAATCCTTCAAAATCTACTCCTTCGAATTCTGTCATGGGAGATGAACTGTCTGATGGGGTCAAAATATGCTCTTGGGTTGTGAACAAATCCAACTTTCTTGAAACATTTCTGTATCATCTCTGCCTGAACTTTATTCCAAGCAGACCTGATCCAGGACAGCATCCAGGGCATTAACTGATGGAGCAGATGAAGCTGCTTCCACAGGCAAACACAGGTGTGTGTTTTAGTGATGACCCACTGCAGGAGCTGGGCTTATAGTGCATTTTAAATGTTTTGATGAGGCCTTGGTCATGAGGTCGAATTTTTGAGGTTGTGTTTAGAGGCAGAAATTTCACAAAAATTTCATATTTGTGAGATGATTCACTTGTGGGTGGCCAGGACAGTTGTCTACTGTCAGTAGAATAGACCATTTCTTCTAATTCACTTCTCAGCCAATACTCCTTACCCACTCCTCCAACAGGGCACCAGTCATCCATGCACATTTATTTGATCTCCAAATACAAGAGGGGTCTGCAGGTGTAGGTTCTTGAATGTGTGTGACTTTGCAAGTTTACCAGTCACCAAGGGCTTTCATTTATTTCTAGTTGAGCTAGCACAAAGCAGAAATGTGAAATGTTCCTTGGAAAGTTTCTCCACTCTTACATTTGTCACCCTTTGTGTCAAGGCTCCTGTCAGGCATAGCCTTGAAAAGGAGTCTGCATTCATCAGCGCTAAAGATGTCACTGTCTTTGAAGCCTCTGGCAAAGTCCAGAAACTTTTCGATGAACTCTTCTACAACTTCTACTGGAACTTCACTGGATCCATCACTCAAGACTTTCTGGGAGATCACCTGCTACAGTTTAAATTTTCTAAGCCAACCACTTGATGCCTGTAAATCTGTCACCCTGAATTCCCATGTGAATTTTTGAGCAACTTCTTTTATCAGCAGCCTGGAGATTTTTGTATTAAATGCTCTCATTCATTTGAACCAGCTTAATGTGGCTTTGTTGATGTCATCTAGGGAAGTTTTCCTCCTTTTCCACTGTAGGGCTCTTCTTTCCTTTCTATATCTCTCCAAGTATTCAAATTTATGTTTTTGGATGTTGCCAGCTGTGGTCTTGCTAACACCAAAATATAATATTGTCTATTTTAGGGTGCTGGTTTCCAGAAAACATAGCCTCTGATGCTCTCCAGAGGCTGCCTGATGGGTGGAGGCAAGAGGCAGCAAGATGTCCACTTGTGTCTTTTCACTCCTCTGTCACTCCCAAGTGAAATGTTGGCACATCAACCCTATTACTTGCTTTCTTTCCATTAACATATAACACTAGGTTCCTTGCCTTTACTAAAAGGATCCTGTTATTAAAAAGTGAAAACAATTCAGGAAGGAAGACCTATGACATAAATTACTCATGCAAATGCTACCAAAATTCACCATCCCACATATCACTATTTTTTTTTTGAGAGTCTCACTATGTCACCATCCATAGAGTGCTGTTGCGTCACAGCTCACAGCAACCTCAAACTCTTGGGCTTAAGCCATTCTCTTGCCTCAGCTTTCCAAGTAACTGGGACTACAGGCGCCCGCCACAGAGCTCAGATACTTTTTGATTGCAGTTGTCATTGTTATTTGGCAGGCCCGAGAGGGATTCAAACCCACCAGCTCCAGGTGTATGTGGCTGGCGCCCTAGCTGCTGAGCTACAGACGCCGAGCCTCACATATCCCTATTCTTGATGGTGTTTTAACTCCTTAAAAAGAACTGAAAAACTTAACAGCAGCATCACAATAAAACCCACTTCAGCCCCACCATTAGACTGAAAGGGTTTTATTCTCCTTGTTCTTCTGTCAGATTTTAAATGGATGTGGTTTTATTTCCTTTCTTATCTAATATTGGAACATATCAATCTATAGCAAGATATCATTTTAAAAAGATGTTCTTACATTTCAAGAGGCCTTTCAAAAAACGAAAAATAGCTCCACTCCAGAGAAAGCTCATGGCTTGAAACCAAGAAAATTTATCTCTAATTATTCAACAAAGATTTACTGAGTTCTAGGCCCAGATTTTTGGTGCCCAGGGGAGGAGATGTGACTTCTTCAGAGTTGCACACCCAAGTTAGAGTCCGGTAACCTACGCTTTTTCTTATGGATCTTACAAATTTATAGTCCGCTGAGGGGGAGGCATAGACTTTGGTTGGAATAAGAATTACTGTCCTGTGCTCTAAGATGTAGCACCCTAGAGAATAAGGATGTCAGCTCTTCCCATTCTCTGGCTTAAATCTCAGTATTCACTCATTTCCCTTTGGAGAAATTCACTCACTAGAACTTGACTGCTGCCCCCGGGTGACCCGAGCAGTCCTAATCAGATAAGCCTGGGCTCTCCGTGGGCATCTCTGCAGTCCTGCACTCACAGGTCCCTCCTCTCTGCACTCACAGGTCCCTCCTCTCTGCACTCACAGGTCTCCTCCTCTCTGCAGTCACAGGTCCATCCTCTCTGCAGTCACGGGACTCTCCTCTCTGCAGCCACAGGTCCCCTCTTCTCTGCAGTCACAGGTCCCTCCCCTCTGCAGTCACAGGTCTCCTCCCCTCTGCAGTCACATGTCCCTCCTCTAAGTAGTTACAGGTCCCTCCTCTCTGCAACCACAGGTCCCATCCTCTCTGCAGTCACAGGTCCCCTCTTCTCTGCAGTCACAGGTCCCCTCCTCTCTGCAGTCACAGGTCCCATCCTCTCTGCAGTCACATGTCCCCTCTTCTCTGCAGTCACAGGTCCCCTCCTCTCTGCAGTCACAGGTCCCTCCTCTCCGCAGTCACAGGTCCATCCTCTCTGCAATCACAAGTCCCTCCTCTCTGCAGTCACAGGTCCCTCCCCTCTGCAGTCACAGATTCCTCCTCTCTGCAGTCACAGGTCCCTCCTCTCTGTAGTCACAGGTCCCTCCTCTCTGCAGTCACATGTCCCCTCTTCTCTGCAGTCACAGGTCCCCTCCTCTCTGCAGTCACAGGTCCCTCCTCTCCGCAGTCACAGGTCCATCCTCTCTGCAATCACAAGTCCCTCCTCTCTGCAGTCACAGGTCCCTCCCCTCTGCAGTCACAGATTCCTCCTCTCTGCAGTCACAGGTCCCTCCTCTCTGTAGTCACAGGTCCCTCCTCTCTGCAGTCACAGGTCCCCTCTTCTCTGCAGTCACATGTCCCTCCTCTCTGCAACCACAGGTCCCTCCTCTCTGCAGTCACAGGTCCCTCCTCTCTGCAGTCACAGGTCCCCTCCTCTCTGCAGTCACAGGTCCCTCCTCTCTGCAGTCACATTCCCTCCTCTCTGCAACCACAGGTCCCTCCTCTCTGCAGTCACAGGTCCATCCTCTCTGCAGTCACAGATCCCTCCTCTCTGCAGTCACAGGTCCCCTCTTCTCTGCAGTCACAGGTCCCTCCTCTCTGTAGTCACAGGTCCCTCCTCTCTGCTCTCAGAAGTCCCCTCTTTCAATTATGTGTACCTACTGTGCCAGGGATGACAGGCTTACAAACTCCCCATGTCTAATTACCCCAGCCCTCTCCCTCAGGTATTCTTTGCCCAGTGAACACCTCTGTGTTCATTCCCCACCACAACACTGGCACTGACTCCTCAGCCTAGGTTGAACTCCTGGCAGGACTCTCAAATCTTCCTTTACTGTTTATTCATCACAGTGAGTCACATTTGTAATTATTCACTTAACAAAAGAGTCGCTCCCATTTCTCTGTAAACTTCATGAAAGTGAGAACTGAGCCATTCTGTTCACTGCCACCCAAACAGCAGCCAGCTTTCTGCTGGATACACAGTATTTGTATGTAGCTTACTGGCCAAGGTGACCTTTAGGCTCTGGGTGGGGAAGAGGCAGCAGGTACCATCATTATATAAGAAAGTGAGGACAGTGGGCGCACACGCCTGACCCTTCTCTCTCCCACCATACGCCTGGCCTCCCGCACCCACCATGGCCACCGGTCAGCAGCATGTAGGACCATCGCACCTGGGGAGCAGCAAGGGCTTTGATGACTACAGGAAGGAACTAAGGGTGAGGTGGGCGAGCTCTGTGAGAAATGGGTGCAGTGGCCAAACCAGATTGTATTGTCACTTGTGGTGGCAAAAACCTAACCATAAAAACTGAGAACACTTTGAAAAGACACCATTTTCTTGTGTGTTTGGAGAGAAGTTTGAGGAAACTACAGCTGATGGCAGAAAAGCTCAGACTGTCTGCAACTGTACAGATAGCACATTGGTCCAACATCAAGAATGGGATGGGAAGCATGATAACAAGAAAATTGTCAGATGGGAAATTAGCAGTGGAATTTGTCATGAACAACGTTACCTGTACTCGAGTTTATGAAAAAGTAAAATAAAAATTCCATCATCACTCTGGGCAGGAATTAGGAGAATGAAGAAGCTCAATTTAATGAGCAAGTCTCCAGACCGCTTTTTTTTCATTATTGTATTCAATTATCTTTATCACAAGTATTTTACATGCAACTGTTTCAAACTGTTGGTTTAATTAGGTCCCTCCCTTTGGTTAATAAATAAATGTTTATGCTAATTTAAAAAAAAGAAAGTAAGGCTGGTGGGGGCAATTTGCCTTTCTGCCCTTTTATATGATGTGCTCTTCAAAATACTTAAGCCCCTGCATTTTACAGCTGGAATCAAATAAAGTAGTTTTTTTAACATCTCCACTTTATTCACAGGCTTATACATCTCCTAGATCCCACTTATGCTCCAGACCAGCTTCTGAACTCTTTTTTTTTGTGTGTGGGGGGGTGATCCATTTGTTTTATTTATTTATTTATTTATTTATTTATTTATTTATTTTATTGTTAAATCATAGCTGTGTACATTAATGCAATCAAGGGGTACAATGTGCGGGTTTCATATACAATCTGAAATATTCTCATCAAACTGTTCAACGTAGCCTTCATGGCATTTTCTTAGTTATTGTATATAGACATTTGTATTCTGAATTTAGTAAGTTTTGCCTGTACCCATTCTAAGGTGCACCGTAGGTGTGGCCCCACCCAGTATCCTCCCTCCACCCTAACCTCCCCCCTCCCTTCCCCTTCCTTGGTCCTTTCCCCATATTCTTGTGGTATAGTTGGGTTATAGCCTTCATGTGAAAGCTATAAATTAGGTTCATAGTAGGGCCGAGTACATTGGATACTTTTTCTTCCATTCCTGAGATACTTTGCTAAGAATATGTTCCAGCTCCATCCATATAAACATGAAAGAGGTAAAGTCTCCATCTTTCTTTAAGGCTGCATAATATTCCATGGTATACATGTACCACAATTTGCTAGTCCATTCGTGGGTTGATGGGCACTTGGGCTTCTTCCATGACTTAGCAATTATGAACTGGGCTGCAATAAACATTCTGGTACAGATGTCTTTGTTATATTGTGATTTTTGGTCTTCTGGGTATAAACCTAATAAAGGAATTATAGAATCGAATGGCAGGTCTATTTTTAGGTCTCTAAGTATTCTCCAAACATCCTTCCAGAAGGAACGTATTAGTGTGCATTCCCACCAGCAGTGTAAAAGTGTGCCCTTTTCTCCACATCCACGCCAACATTCATCTCCACCCAGCTGATTTCTCCAACATATAGACCTGATTTGAGATAGTTCTGTCTTTTCCCACCCCTGAATTCATGACCAAGGCCCCATTATTCATTAAAGATACGTTTTGTTCCATTTTGTAGAGTATGCTCTGCTTCCAAAGAGTGCAGCTCTGAGCATACTCCAGCCTAACTCATAACTTCTCAGTTTTTCAAGCTCTGTGCTGTCCCTCCCTGCCCCACTGCAACCTCCCCAGAGTTTACGTGTGTGTGTTCCCTACCTATACCTGGGGGATATCCCTGCCGGCCCCATTCACTTGGTTAACCCTTATTCAGACTTCAGACACCATCTCAAATAGGAAGACTTTTCTGGCTGTCAAGTCTGCATCAGGCCCTTGTTATATTATTTCTTAACCTGATATTTTTAAAAATATTTGGAGCAGTTTATAAAGGTCATATTTGTGAAATTATTCTCATTAATGTCTATCTGTTCTAGACTGTAAATTCCATAAAGTCAGAAAACATGCCTGTTTTATCTATTGTTATGATCTCAATGTCTAGAACAAGTAGGTGATTAAAATAACAGTTGAAGGAGTGAAGGAGGGGGTTATTCAAACTGGGCATCCTCCCTGAACCTTCGCCTCCTTTTTTACTCTGAGGAAATAGGTTGAAGAGCATCGGGGATCTCTTTTACCACTTTTGCTAAATGTCTCCTACACTATGGAGGAAAAATATTTGGCATATCTAACCTCAGTCACAACTGTGAGAATTTGAACAAGCTTTTTACTTGTTCTGCTCTTCAGTTTCCACCTTTGTGGAATAATTGTTAGAATAACTGCCTCAAAGTGTTCATTCATTCATTTATTCATCCAGTAAAGACAGCAGTAAGAATCACCCATTTAGGGTTTACTTGGGTGTAGTGAGTTGTTGTGATCCTGAAACCTGGTTGGTGCCACATGTGAGTCTGTCAATCTTTCAATTTACTTATCTGTACATTTAACATGACCATCTGACCCAGCCATCTATCTACCTCTATCTTTAAAAATATAATACTTTTAAAAAATATATAATACTTTAATATTTTCCTCTAATTCCACCCTATTTTTCTCTTTTATCTGCTTTTCTCATCTTATCTTGCTCTACTCAGAGTCAATAGGAGGCCCACCCCACACACGATGTAAGGAGAGAATTCTAGGATGTGAAGCCAGGTACTGAAAGAGTCCTGTTAGAGACAGGAGACCCGAATGAAACTCTGCAGATACATAGAGACATGCAGGCTCATCAGACACTGGCTTACAAACTAACTGCCTCTCGTCCTCTCTTCTCCCAGCCCATGAAGCCCAGTTCCATGATCACCCAAATGATGCTGGCTCTTCCTCTCCTGGCTCCTCCCACTATCACAGTCACCACATCCCACCTGTGCATCCAGAACATCTGCCTCCTCAGGGTAATCGCAGAGTAAGATTAATTATGTTAATAAGCCTTTACAGGCTGACATAATTAACCAGAGCTTGCAATAGCTCCAGAAATCTATATAGGAGGTGCCTACCTGCTGGGTTTAATTTCACCATTCAGCACAGTAATTAAGGGGAGGAGGTAGATTTCTCTTTTCAGCTAAGGAGCATATGGTACCATCTACCAATGAAACTTGGGTGAGGTTTTTCAGGAAATGTTTGACCACTTAATGTTTCCTCTTAGGGGGTGGCCACTGGACATCTCCTCATTGGGCCTATTCTACTTTCTTAGTGGAACAAATGAGGTGCTTATATTCCAATACATTTTAAAATCCTTTTCTTTCTTCCACCTACTCTTCTATACCTTAAAAATTAATTTTATTTATTCAATCTAAGAACAGTTATAAGAAAACTTTGGATCAGACATGCCAAACACATGTTTCATGGAGTGCTATTCTGAAAGTTGACTTGGGGAATAAAAGTTTAAAATCCGAGGTAAGGAAGCTTTAATTTATATATGCCCCCATTCGAAGGGTCATAATGAAGTTATATCAGACTTTGAAAATCCTGTAACAAAGAAAACATGTTAACTAAATACAGTTAACCCAGTATCTTCCAAATTTATTTTACCACATATCTTAGCTTTTATGCCCTTAAAGGGAGACCCTATGACAATGACTTGGGCACAGTTCATTTATTGAGAAAAGATTGAGAAAAATGAGAAGGTGTGAAAAGTGAAGCAGGCTAGGGAGAAATCCAACCAAAGTGTATTAATGAATTAATTACTGCTTTGTACAATCAAGGTTCAGTCTCACTGGGGACCCCCTAAAAATTCATGTAGAAAGTATCACAGCATTATCTTACTGGGGGATAGAAAGGCTAAGGCATCATTTATCCACCGACTCATACTGTTCATTGTTTGGCAAGTTTTTATGTGTATTTCTGGGTTGATGAGCTCATGGAGACAAGATGGGACACACTCTTATTGTGCAACTGATGCATGGAACAGTCCACTACAGCAGTGCCAAAATCTGGAGGACCCAAGGGATGTGATGTGGTCACAGGATCACAAAACAGTCCACTACAGCAGGGCTGAAATCTGGAGGACCCAAAGGATGTGATGTGGTCACACGATCATAAGTTCTTATCACATGTGCCATACAACTTTTTTTTTTTTTTGTAGAGACAGAGTCTCACTTTATGGCCCTTGGTAGAGTGCCGTGGCCTCACACAGCTCACAGCAACCTCCAACTCCTGGGCCTAAGCGATTCTCTTGCCTCAGCCTCCCCAGTAGCTGGGACTACAGGCGCCCGCCACAACGCCCGGCTATTTTTTGGTTGCAGTTTGGCCGGGGCCGGGTTTGAACCCGCCACCCTCGGTTATGGGGCCGGCGCCTTACTGACTGAGCCACAGGCGCCACCCCATACAACTTTTAAAAAACACTTTAGAATGCTGAGTTATTAACATCCCCAAACTTGCATTCTGTGTGCATAATTCAAGGAACACTGCTCTGTTTGAATTTATTGGTGATTTTCTTTATCTGGCTCCCCCTTTTTTTCTTCCAGGGAACATCAAAGACTACCCTTCCAGCCCCCATGCACCAGGCATTGACTGATGCTGTTCAGTAGATGAAGAGTTGAAGTGTGTGTGTCCCTTCCAAACTGAGACAGCAGAAGTCTCCATACAATGCTCTGTCTTTTGCTTCCCCTGCAGTGACAAACCTGCAGGGGAAGCAGGTTTGTATCAGTTGAGTTGGCCACAAAAAGTAAGCAGACTAGATCCCTAATGAACTTGGAAGAGACTTCCCCAGTGACATAGATATGTCACTTGCAATAGACTTTCAGTGAAAAAAGTAAGCTTCACTATGTCAGTCCATTGAAATTTAGGGCTTTTTAATTACTGCAACAAAACCTAGCCTAGCCCGAGTAACACAACAGCCTTAGAGAATACAGCCATAGATGAGCAAAAGTCACTGTAAGCTGAGTATTCCTCCCACAGAATATCTGATATGGGCCAGCTGGTGTTACAGCAGAAAGAACAAGGAGGGGGACCGAGAGGGATGGAACGAACGTCTGTGCTTCTTAGTGTACTGTGGAGACCCCCAAGGCAAGGGAAGGGAGGGCCGGGCGAGGGATCCACGCACTGCATGGAAATGCCCTATTTCTGAAAAATGAGATGGTTAAGACAAGTGTGTTCAATGTTAAAAAAGAAAATATAAATCCAACTCTTCCTGAAAAGGAGAAAAGACCTGAGTGCTGTGCTTCTACAGCCCTTCCCCTGAATCTCTGAGTGGGCTCATTGATTTATTAAACACACACTATCACTATGTGAATAATTGAAGAATGGTCTCTCATTCTTGCTTATTCCAATTTGCTTTCATCACGTTTTCCTATCTAAACTAGCTTGGAAATGCTGGCTCTGTAATCCTTGTTCAAGTATTTTTATCCCCCATTCCTTCCTTTCAGGAATTCAATTGCTCATGTATCTGACTGACTTCATCCCAGAGCTCACTGATATTCTGCTAAAATTTTTAAATGATCTTTTCTTTTTAATTCATTTTTGATCATTTTTCTTGTTCTGTCTTCAAGTCCACTAATCTTTTCTCCCGCCATGTCTCATGTCTTGTTAATCCTACCTAATTTATTTTGTACCTAATATTTTTAATTCCATATATTTTAGTTTTTGTCTCATGAATGTCAACATATATTTTTATATTTCCCATGTGTCTATTTAGATTTTTTGATATTCTGAATGAGTTATTACAACTATTTTAATGTTCTCACCTGCTGATTTTAACATATGAGTTAGTGTTGGGTTAGTTTGATTGTTTATTTTTCTCACTATGGGTCATACTTTTCCACTTCTTTACATGTCTGTTAATTTTTTACTGGATGTCGGACGTTATGAATTATGCCTGTTAGGCACTGCATATCTTTGTAATCCTTTAAGTATTCTTCAGCTTTGTTATGGGACGCAGTTAAATTAGTTTGAAAAGTTTTATCCTATCAGATCTTGCTGTTAATATTTGTAATCAGGACCAGATCAGTGCCCCGTCTTGGGAAGATTATTCCTCATTATTGAGGCAAGATCCTTCTGTGTAATCATTTTTAATGCCTCATAAATCAGAGGTTTGTAATCGGGGTGTAGGGAACAGATATTGTTCCTACCCCTGTTATCCAATCCTTTTGGATTTTTTTTTCACATATCACATAGTTTTCTCACATGCATGTGCTAATCAGTATTCGGCCCAATATCCAAAGGGTATCCTGTCTAAATCTCCAGAGTTTTATTTTTGTGCAGCTTTCTCCTTTCCAGTAGGTTCCCTGTGAACTCAAGCTGCCTTAGTCTCTGAATTCTGTTCTTTAACTCAGAGCGTTGTACCAGGTTCTGTCTGGGTTCTGCCTTCTTACATTTTATCCTGGAAAATCTCTCACGGCAGTAAGGTATGGCAACGAAAGGGTTCACATGATTTATCTTTCATCTCTCAGGTATCTTTTGTTACCTGACGTTGAGTGCCTTTAAGTTATTATTTTATGTGTCTTGGACTGTTTATTTTCTTTTTGTCTTTTCTTTCCTTTGGCTGTTTTAGGTGGGAAGTTAAATCTGGTCCCTGCTAACCTTGTTGGCGGGAAGCAGAACTATACTGATTTTAAGTCCTATCAAGGTCCCCTTTGGAATTTGTGGTTTTTAACATGCCTTCTTAGGTTTGGCCCATTGACTCGAATAATTAACTTTTACTGGTCTTGACCTTTTCCAAAGTCTCTGAAATACCCACCCTTCCTCAATTTCTTTTGTCACATCAACCCTCTTTATTAATTTGTCAATTATCTGGTGCACCCTTTCTTTAGAAGACACTGCCAGTTGCCTACTTAATAGTTATTCTCCCCTTGTTTATTAATTAACGGGCCTCTGATAATGCTCAGGGAAACCTTTTTTCTCAGCTAAGTCTTACCTCTCTAGACTCCGAAAGTTGGAAGATTTTTTTTTTGACTGTTGTTTTTTATTAGTAACAGAGCTGCTCAGACATGATTGTTTTCCTTTTAGTAACTTGGATTGACTGCCTGAAGATTCAGCAACCACCTTGCAACCATAAGCATATGTAAAATGTGCACTGTGCAATTCCATGATATTCAGATACAGCAGACTGTGAATGGTGCCCCTGGTATTCTGCTGTGTGCAGTACATGTGGCCAAACTCCAAAGCTTAAAAAGGATGAGGAGCAGGAGGATAGAGAGCCCTGGGTATGAATCTTCAGCTGTCCATATCCTGTCTTCCTGCTGTGTGAGGGGGGAAACCCTTACCTGTTTAAATCACCTTTTCTGTTGGTTTTTGTTACTTGCAGTTGAGCATAATCTTCACTTTTACCCCTCTTCTCCTTTCCTCCACAGGTAATGTAACATCAGTGTATACTGTTATCCAAAACACACAAAACAGAAACAAATCAATTCTGCTTGAAGGACCTCCCCCCACAACTCCAAATGGGTTTGATAGAATTGATGCTGAGATAGAAACTTAGAAGTGGAATTTTTTTTAAAGAAACCAGATAGTCAGTAATTAAAACAACTGCATTCATTGCTTATTATTTATGTGTCAGATACTGGGCTAAGTGTTTTCCATAAATTACCTCATTCAATCTTCTAAACTACATGAAGATGCTGAAATTTACATATTTATTCAACAAATATTTATGGGTTATGTACTGTGGACATAGCCATGAATTATAAAAGATACTTTCTGTCTGTGAAGTATTTTTCTAATGAGGGAGACAAGTAACATCTAAGAAATAAAGAAATAAAGTAAAAATACAAGGCTATGGATGAATCTCTGAAGATTATTAAATGACCTGATGTGATAGCAATGCTGGCTATTTTAAATCAGGCCCTTTGGGAAGGCCTCTCAGGTATGTACCATCTAAGGAGAAATCTGCATGACAAGAATAAAACAACACGTGAAAATCAGTGCATCACAGGTGGAAGTCACAGCAGTGCAAATGTCTTGAGTGGAGAACAGCATGATCTGCTGAAAGAACAGCCAAAAATGTCCCCTGTCTTTGGAGTGAAGATGAAAGGAGATGAGGCTGTCATAATTGTAGGAGCACAGGCCTGGAGGTAAACCAATGGTGGGAGTTTTGTTCCATTCCAGGTGCAAGGGTGGGTCACTGGAGGATTTTAAGCAAGGTAGTGCTGCAATTTTTTTTATTTGTTTTATTAAGTATTTTGTACATAGATCATAAATATATTTATGCCCATTTCAGTGTGTTGATTATTTGTACAAATTGGAGTGCTTACATCATACTAATCAGCATAGCTTTCATCTCATTTACCCAATTATAGCATTAGGACATTTGTGTTCTACACATGATAGAACCAACTTGTACTTGCAATGTGCTCCATAGTTGTGGTCCCCCTACTATCCCCTACTTTCCCTCCTAGCCCTTCCCCATCCCCACCCTTCCCCATCACTCCTTCATCATAGCCTAAAGTTGTGTTTCATTTTGCATATGCAAGTGTGAGTTATTATAAATTGGTTTCACAGTAGTACTGAGTACATTGGATACTTTTTTTCCCCATTCCTGAGATACTTTGCTAAGAAGAATATTTTCCAGCTCCATCCATGTAAACATAAAGGAGGTAAAGTCTCCATTTTTTTTTTTACTTCTGCATAATATTCCGTGGTAAACATATGCCACAATTTATTAATCCATTCATGGGTCGATGGGCACTTGGGCTTCTTCCATGACTTGGCAATTATGAATTGAGTTGCAATGAACAATCTGGTGCAAATATCTTTATTGCCAAATTATTTTTGGTCCTTTGGGCATACACCTAGTAGAGGAATTGCAGGATCAAATGGCAGGTCTACATTTAGATCCCTGAGTGTTCTCCAAACTTCCTTCCAGAAGGAACGTACTAGCTTGCATTCCCACCAGCAGCGTAGAAGTGTTCCCTTTTCTCCACATTCATGCCAATATCTGTTGTTTTGGGATTTTGTCATGTAGGCTACTCTTACTGGAGTTAGATGGTATCTCAGAGTAGTTTTGGTTTGCATTTCTCTGATGATTAAAGATGATGAGCATTTTTTCATGTGTCTGTAGGCCATGCGCCTGTCTTCTTCAGAGAAGCTTCTGTTCATGTCTCTTGCCCACAATGAAATGGGATCACTTGTTTTTTGCTTAGTAATAAGTTTGAGTTCTCTGTGGATTCTGGTTATTAGACCTTTGTCAGTAGCATAACTTGCAAAAATCCTCTCCCATTCTGAGGGCTGTCTATTTGCTTTACTTAGTGTGTTCTTGGCAGTGCAGAAGCTTTTTAATTTGATAAGATCCCAGTAATGTATTTTTGATGTTGCTTCAATTGCCCAGGGTGTCTTCCTCATGAAGTATTCTCCAAGGCCAATTTTCTCAAGTGTTTCCCCTGCACTTTCTCTAAGAATATTTATAGTTTCATGCCTTATGTTTAAGTCCTTTAACCAGTGAGAGTCAATTTTGTTAGAGGTGTGGGTACCGTTTCAGTCTTCTACAAGTTGCCAGCCAGTTCATCCAGCACCATTTATTGAATAGGGAATCTTTCTCCCAATTTATATTTTCAATAGGCTTACCGAAAATCAAATGAAGTGTCTGGGTTCACCTATTGGTCTTCAATTCTATTCCATACATCTACCTCTCTGTTTTTGTGCCAGTACCATGCTGGGTTTTTTTTGTTTGTTTGTTTGTTTGTTTGTTTTATTGTTGGGGATTCATTGAGGGTACAATAAGCCAGTTACACTGATTACAATTGTTAGGTAAAGTCCCTCTTGCAATCATGTCTTGCCCCCATAAAGTGTGACACACACTAAGGCCCCACCCCCCTCCCTCCATCCCTCTTTCTGCTTCCCCCCCCATAACCTTAATTGTCATTAATTGTCCTCATATCAAGATTGAGTACATAGGATTCATGCTTCTCCATTCTTGTGATGCTTTACTAAGAATAATGTCTTCCACTTCCATCCAGGTTAATATGAAGGATGTAAAGTCTCCATTTTTTTTAATGGCTGAATAGTATTCCATGGTATACATATACCACAGCTTGTTAATCCATTCCTGGGTTGGTGGGCATTTGGGCTGTTTCCACATTTTGGCGATTGTAAATTGAGCTGCAATAAACAGTCTAGTACAAGTAGAAGTACCATGCTGTTTTGATCACTATCCATTTATAATGAAGACTGAAGTCTGGAAGCGTGATTCCTCCCAATTTGTTTTTATTTCTGAGTAATGTCTTGGCTATTCAAGTTTTTTTCTGTTTCCATATAAAATGAAGTACTAATTTTTCCAGGTCTTTAAAATATGAGAGAGGTGCTTTAATAGGGATCACGTTAAATCTGTAAATTGCTTTAGGTAGTATAGACATTTTAACAATGTTGATTCTTCCCAGCCATGAGCATGGTATATTTTTCCATTTGTTAACATCTTCAGCTGTTTCTTTTCCCAGAGTTTTATAGTTCTCTTTATAGAGATCTTTCACATTCTTAGTTAGATACACTCCGAGATATTTCATCTTCTTTGGCACTATTGTAAAGGGAATAGAATCTTTGATTGTTTTTGCCCCTTGACTATTGTTGGTGTATATAAAGGCTACAAATTTATGAGTGTTAATTTTGTATCCTGAGACGTTGCTATATTCCTTGATCACTTCTAGGAGTTTTGTAGTTGATTCCCTGGGGTTTTCAAGATATATAATCATATCGTCTGCTAAGAGTGACAATTCATTCTCCTCTGGTCCTATTTGGATCCCCTTGATTGCCTTCTCTTGCCTGATTGTGGTGGCTAAGTCTTCCATTACAATGTTAAAAAGCAGTGGAGACAGTGGGCATCTTTGTCTGGTTCCTGATCTCAGTGGAATGATTTCAATTTTACTCATTCACTATGATATTGGCTGTGGTTTTGCTTTAGATGACCTCTATCAGTTTAAGAAATGTTCCCTCTATACCTATTTTCTTAAGTTCTGACCAAGAAAGGATGCTGGATATTGTCAAAAGCTTTTTCTGCATCAATTGAGAGAATCATATGGTCTTTGTTTTTTATTTTGTTAATGTGATGTATTATATTTATGGATTTATGTATATTGAACCATCCTTGGGACCCTGGGATGAAACCCACCTGATCTTGGTGTATAATTTGTTTGATGTGTTGTTGGATTCTGTCTGCTAGAATCTTATTGAATATTTTGCATCAATATTCATTAGAGATATTAGTCTATAATTTTCTTTTCTTGTTGGGTCTTTTCCTGGTTTGGGTATCAGGGTGATATTTGTTTCATAGAATGAGTTGGGAAGTATTCCTTCTTTTTCTATGTTTTGGAAAAGATTAAGTAATATAGGTACTAGTTCCTCTTTAAAGGTTTGGTAGAATTCTGATGTGAAGCCATCTGGTCCCAGGCTATTCTTTTTGGGGAGATTTCTTATAGTTGATGCTATTTCAGAGCTTGTTATAGGCTTGTTCAACATTTCCACTTCTTTCTTGCTAAGTCTGGGAGGGTGACATGGTTCCAAGTATTGATCTATTTTCTTCAGATTTTCATACTTCTAAGAGTAGAGTTTTATGTAGTATTCATTAAGGATTTGCTGAATTTCTGAGGAGTCCATTGTTATTTGGCCTTTACCATTTCTGATTGATGAAATTAGGGATTTTACTCTTCTACTTCTGGTTAGGCTAGCTAAAGGTTTATCTATTTTATTGACCTTTTCAAAAAACCAACTCTTTGGTTGATCTGTTGTATGATTCTTTTGTTTTCAATTTCATTAAGTTCTGCTCTAATTTTAGTTATTTCTTTTCTTCTGCTGGGTTTAGGGTTGGAAAGTTCTTCCTTTTCCAGTTGCTTGAGATGACCCATTAAGTTATTGACTTCCTCTCTTTCTGTTCTCTTGAGGAAGGCTTGCAATGCTATAAATTTTCCTCTTAAGACTGCCTTTGCTGTATCCCAAAGGTTGTGATAGTTCTTTTCTTCATTATTGTTTTGTTCCAAAAATTTGGCAATTTTCTTCTTAATCTTGCCTATGACCTAGCTATCATTTAGCATCAGGTTATTTAGTTTCCATGTTTTTGTATGCATGTGGAGATTCCTGTTGTTACTGAGTTCAACTTTTATTCCGTGGTGGTCCGAGAAAATACAAGGAATGATTTTGATTCTTTTAAATTTGCTGAGGTTAGACTTGTGACCTAAGATGTGATCAATTTTGGAGGATGATCACTGGGCTGATGAGAAAAATGTGTATTCTGTTTTGTTAGGATGAAATGTTTTATAGATGTCTATTAGATGCAAATGTTGAACAGTTAAGTTTAATTCTAAAGTTTCTTCGCTGAGCTTCTTTTTGGAGGATCTATCCAACACTGCCAGAGGAATGTTAAAGTCTCCAACAATCATGGTGCTGGGGGAAATCAAATTGCTCACTTCAATTAGAGTTTCTCTTATAAATTGAGGCACATTCTGGTTGGGTGCATATATACTGATAATTGAAAGCTCATCATGGTGAGTGTTGCCTTTAACAAATAAGCAGTGATCATCATTGTCTTTTCTTACTTTGGTTTAAAGCCTATAGTATCTGTGAATAAAATTGCAACACCTTTTTTCTGATTTCCATTTGCCTGAATTATAGATGACCATCCCTTCCCCCTGAGGCTATATTTATCTTTTAAGGTAAGGTGCGATTCTTGAATGCAACAGATGTCTGGCCTGAGTTTTTGTATCTAGTCAGCCACCCTGTGTCTCTTTAGAGGGCAATTTAAGCCATTCACATTAATTGAGAGTAATGATAAACCCAACAGAGTTTTGGGTATCAAGTTTTTCGAAAGTCCAGTGGACATTTTTAATCCTTTGCCACTGTGGAAGTTAGAATTTGATCAAAAGTTTCTGAGTGATTTTACTTTGGTGGTGGAGGATTGTGTTGTTCATTATGGAGGATAAGTCTGAGAATTTCCTAAAGAGCTGGTTTAGTTATGGCAAATTTCTTCAACATGTAAATGTTATTAGAGTATTTAGTTTCTCCATCATAGATGAAACTCAGTTTAGCTGGATATAGGATCCTGAGTTAAAATTTCTTTTGTTTAAGGAGATTAAAGGTTGATGACCACCCTCTTCTAGTTTGAAAGGTTTCATTGGAAAGATCTGCAGTCATTCTAATGCTCTTCCCCTTGTATGTAATGGTTTTCTTACTTCTTACAGCTTTCAGAATTCTCCTTCATATTAACTTTAGCTAAATTAATTATAATATGTCTATGAGAATTTTTATTCAGGTTGAGTTGTGCCTGTGTTCTGAAACTGTCTGCTATCTGAGTTTCCAAATCTCTGGGCATGTCTGGAAAATTCCCTTTAATTATTTCATGAAGCAAAGCATCTGTATTCTTTGCAGCAAGCTCATCACTTTCAGGTATTCCTATATGGTGAATATTAGACCTCTTCAAATTATCCCAGAGCTCTCTGGGAGAATGATCCATTTTTGTTCTCCACTTTTTTTTCCTCTTTGAGTGTTTGGGAGCGTTCGAAAGCTTTGTCTTCAATATCGGAGATTCTTTCTTTTGCCTGCTCCATTCTGTTATTGAGGGATTCTATTGTATTTTTTAGATCTTTGAGGGCTGCAAATTCTTGCTTTAATGTGTCCAAATCTTTGGTCATTTTTGTCTTTAAATTCGTTAAATTCTGAGACATCTTTTGAATTTCTGCTTTAAATTCTAATTTTATCATTTCCTCCATTTTGTTGATCCTATTTGCTATCCAAATTCTGAACTCGATTTCTGTCTTCTCAGCCATTTGTTTGGGAATAGGATCTTGTGCTGTATCTGCTTTATCGTTTCTTTGGAAAGTTGATATACTCTGATTGTTCATGTTGCCAGAGTTTTTCTGCTGATTCTGATTTATGATTGTTTTTCACTGTTGGCTAGGTGGTCTGGTAAGGTAAGATTGGATTGGGGTTTCCTGGGGTTGTGGTGAACCAGCCCTTTGTTAAGGATCTGAGACTGATGACTGCAGCTTTTTCCCCTTTAGCTTTGCAAAGAACCTGTATAGTATTACAGTTTGAGGCTGGGGAAATGTGCTTGGTGTGGTAGGCTTCGTTGGCTCAGTCTTGTATTCATCTGGTTCTTGTCCTATCCTGGTGGATCAGTGACTCTGGAGAAGTTTTAGCTGTGAAGAAATACAAGCAATTAAGAAATCCCACCTCCCCAGACAACAACTGGAATGGGAAAACAGACCCTTCCTGTTACTACACAACCAGGGTATTCCCCTAGAGGGTCCTTAGGTAATTGTCCCAAGTTAGGGGTTCTGAACCAATTGACTCTGTCAGTACGAACTCTCAGGTGGGAGAGTTTGAAAGGTCTCCAGCAATTAGGTAGCAGAGGTCTACTGGCTGCTCAAATTTGGCTCTTTCTGGTGCTCTACAGAGTCAGAAAGGCCCACTCGGTAGAACAGTAGGACCAGGGGGCTTAGTCTCTTTCTCCACTTTGTTCCTTTTTCATGCCTAATCACTGGTGACCCTGCAGGGCTGCAGTCCTGTTTCCTCCAATAATGCAAAGTGCCAGGGCTTAGCGCCTGTCAGAGTCAAAGGAAGGTCAATGCCCCCAAGGCCCAGCCACTGCCCTCAGCTACCAGCCAGCTGTGGGAGCTGAGGCCTGCCTACCTTGGGTGTTCAATTTCCACTGGCGAGTGTTCCACTTGGGCTCAGTCTAATCCTGGGGAATTAAGGATTCCTACAAATGCTTATTTCCCTCAGACACTGCACCTTTGTCCCTGCCACTCTGCAGCACCAGTATCCCTATAGAGTGACTTCTAGTTTCCTCTGGCAGTGCAGAGTTTGGGGGGGGGGTGTTTCTCCAAGATTGGACCATGATGTGATCACTCTATTGTTGCTGGATCTTTGTGGGAAGTGCCCCTGCACAGTTCTACTACCACTGCCAAAGCCAGAGAATTCTGGCTGTAGGAGCAGCTCTAGGAGCGTGCTGCACACGGATCTGGCAGCCGGGCAGGGTCCACTGTATGGATTCTGGCAGTATCTAGCGCCTGGTGACTTCAGCAAGATCACTACTCCACTGGAAATTCTGGTCAGGCGGGGGCCTGGCACGGAGGCAGAGCAGGCTCAGCGTGCAGCTTCAGTGGTTTCTGGATGGACAGGGTGCTGCACACAGCCTTAGTGAACTCCCAGTGGGCAGGGTGTGGCATGCAGCCTCTGCCTCCGGCGCGGCTTCAGTGGTTTCTGAGTGGGCGGGGCGCTGGTGCAGCAAAAGGCCTTGGGGAGGTCTCTGGGCGGGTGGCTTATGGCGCTGGCCTCAGCAGTCTCTGGGTGGGCGGGGCACGGTGCAGAGGCAGGGAGGGAGCAGGGTGCTGATCAGGCAGGGGGCAGGGTACTCATTCAGGCAGGCTGGGGGTCGGGGGGTGGAGCTTCTCATGAGCCTCCTCCCTCAGTCTCTGCGGAGGTAAGGGATCTGGTTTATCTGGTTACTGGGGAAGGGTGGACTGAAAGTTCAGAATGGTAGGGAAAATGTAAGTTCAGTTTTTCTGCCTGGTAAGAGAATGATCAGAGTCACTGCAGGGTCCCTCTGGAGGAAGAAGTCCCCACTTCTTATTGGTCTCACCCATGGGTTGAGACAAGAGGTCCTCAGTTCACTACTTGCCTATAGAAATCCCACAGGAGCAAAAGAAGAGTGAAAGGAAAAGGAAAAAAAGAACCCACAACTTTCTTGAGGGAGGGGTCAGGCATTTTTCTTTTTGGTTGAGTTTTGTACCTGGAGATTGTTGTTTTGGAATCGCAGCTTGCCTCAGCAAGGGTGACCTGTAGTTATCTCTCTTCTTTCTCGGTTGAGCTTCCTGTCTTCAGCTCAATTGGATACCCTCTGGACATTATCCTTCTCTCTGGACAGGAGCCTATTCAGAGGCTGCATCCAGTCGGCCATCTTGCCCCTCCCTCTGCGATTTTTTTATATTTTACAAAATGAATCTGGCTACACTTCAGTGACTAGATTAGAGGGATGGGAGAAAGAATAAAAGCAAGTAAATGACTTAGGGAGCTTTGCACCCACCCAGATGAAAGGATGCAGTTTGGATACGGTGCTAGAAGAGAAGAAGGGATGAAGATGAATTTGAACTATGTTTTGGAGGTGGAATTTTCAGATCTTATCCCGTGATTGTCTATGGACTGTGAGATAAAGGTATCAAGGATTACTCTTAAGGCTTTGAAAAAGGAATTATCACCCCCAGTTCATATATATAACAAAACTCATGTAAGGAGATGTTATACATCAGTAGAGATTACGTATTAGAGAGGTTATGTAATTTATCAAAGGTCACACAGCTAGCTCATGACAATCATTTAACATATATTTATTCATTCAACAACCTTTTAAACTTGATCAGGTCCCATTTATTTATTTTTGTTGCTGCCATGATTGCCAGTGGGGACTTCTTCATAAATTATTCCTTAGGCCAATAAAATTAAGAGTTTATCCACACTATCTTCTAGAGTTTTTATAGTTTAGTGTTTTAGATTTATATATTCTATCCATCATGAGTTAATTTTTGAAAGTGGTGAGAGGCATGGGTACAGCTTCAGTCTCTTACATGTGGCTAACCAGTTCTCTCAACACTATTAAATAGGGATCCTTTCCCCCAGTGTATGCTTTTGTTTGCTTTGTCAAAGATCAGATGGCTATATGAGGCTGTTTTCCTCTAGATTCTCTATTTTGTTGTATAGATTTATATTCTATTTTTATGCCAGTATTATGCCTTTTTTTTTGCAGTTTTTGGCTGGGTCTAGGTTTGAACCCGCCACCTCCAGTGTATGGGGCCAGTGCCCTAGTCCTTTGAGCTACAGGCACCGCCCCCAGTATTATGCTTTTTTAACCTGAAGTATAACCTGAAGTCTGCTAAAGTGATGCTTCCAGATTTATTCTTATTTTGTAGAATTGCTCTGGCTACTTGTTTTTTGTTTTTTTTTTTTCTGGCTCTCTACAAAACATAGAACTACTTTTCTCAAGATCTTCAAAGTATGATATTGGTATTTTAATGGGGATTGCAGTAAATCTATAGGCTGTTTTGAGAAGTATAGACATTTTAACAATGTTGATTCTTCCAAGCCTTGAGTATGATATGTTCTTTGGTCTGAGAACATTCTTGTTGAGTCCCATCTGGGGTGCCACTTGTCAGGGCCTGGGACTGGCCAAGTCTCTCTGGCCAGGGCTTATCTATTGTCCAGATGCAGACTGCTGTGCTTTCTTACTCAGGAACAATTACCCTTAGGTGCCTGAGGGCTATTTGCCTTAGCAGAAGAGAGAGAGAGAGAAACAGTCTTTGAGGGAAACAGTCTCAATAGGAGAGTAAATCTTAGCTTAGCAGTCTTGTGGGAGAGACCCTGGGCAGATGCCCTGCAGGCAGGCAGAAGTGAAAGAGTCAGAGTGAGTGAGTCTGTGAAAGAATGAGCACTCTCCCAGACTGCCTGCTCCTGCAGCTTCTTATAGAGGTAATCTGGCGGCTTCTTGCACCATAGGTGTAGAGACTGCCAACCACTGATATTCTCATATTGGGAGCTCTCGTTTTTTAAGGACAGTTGAATCCCTTCCATTCCCTTATCACCAAGGTGTTATATTACTGACGTGTCACCGTGTTTCTTATAATTACAGAGTATTCAGAGTCCTGTAATCTACATGGTCTGCTACACATTCTCTGCTCTTTCTTTTCTCAGCATTTCATAATTCTCTCTGTAGAAATCTTTCACCACCTTTGTTAAATATATTCCAAGGTATATAATTTTCTTTGGTGCTATTGTCAAGGGTACAGTATCTTTGATTCTCAGTTTGACTTGTTGAAGTATATGAAGGTTACTGATATGTGTACATTGATTTTACATACTGAGATGTTGCTGTACTTATTCAGAAGTCTTGTGTTTGAGTTCTTGAGATTTTCTAAGTATAAGGTCATATCATCTGCACAGAGCAATGGTTTAACCTCCTCTGTTCCCATTTAAATACCCTGATATCTTTCTTTTATCTGATCGCACTGGCTAGAACTTCCAGTACTATATCAAATAGTACTGTTGAGAGTACACATCCTTATGTGGTCCTAAGTGAGGATGCTTTTAGCTTTACTTTGCTCAATAAGATGTTGGCTGCAGGTTTGTCATAGATGACTTCTACTAGTTTAAAGACTGTCCCATCTATGCCAATTTTCTTAAGTGTTCTTATCAAAAAATGATGCTGAATTTTGTCAAATGTTTTTTCTGCATTTATTGAGAGAATCATATGGCTTTTACTTCTGTTTATGTGGTGATTTACATTTATAGATTTGCATATGTTGAACCAGCCTTGCATCCTTGGGATGAAACCCATCTGGTTATGATGAATTTTTTTTTTTATGTGCATGTGAATTCTGTTTGCTAAGAATTTATTGAGCATTTTTGTGTCAATATTTATTTATGATATTGGTCTATAGTTTTTTGTTTGTTTGTTTATTGGGTACTTTCCTGGCTTTTTGTATCAAGACTCATGGTGAAGGGTTAGAAATCAATATTTCAGGCAAATGGAAAACAAAAGAAAATGGGGGAATTGGGGAAGAGTCCTTCCTTCTCAATATTTTGGAATAGGTTCTGCAATATAGATCTAAGCTCTTCTTTGCAGTTTTGGTAGAATTCTGTGTGAAACCACCTGGTCCAGGACTTTTATTTGTTGGTAACTTTTTATTGTTATTTCAATTTTGGTGCTTAATATTGCTCTGTTTAATACTTCTATTTTGGTTGAGTCTAGGGACGCAGGAACTTGTTCATTTTCTCCCTGTTTTCAAATTTCTGGGCATAAAGATTTTTCTAGTATGTGTGTTGCGTCTCTGTGGTATCTTGTTATTCACCCCCCCCTTTTGTTTCTAATTGAGCTCATTAGATATCTTTTCTGTTCCTGGTTAATCTGGATAAGAGTTTATCAATTTTATTTATCTTTTCAAAGATCCAGCTTTTTATTTTGTTAATCTTCTGAATGATTCTTTTCTTGTTCTCAATTTAGTTCTGATCTGATTTTTATTATTTCTTTTCTTCCATTGTGTTTGAGATTGGATTGCTCCTCCTTTTCCAGTTCTTTGAGATTAATTATTAGATTATTGACTTGTACTTTTTCTGGTTTCTAGATGAAGGCATTCAACGTGATGAATTTCATTCATAGGACTGCTTTTGTAGTATCCCACAGTTTTGATAGATTGTGGCTTCATTTTATTTACGATTTCCTTCTTTATCTTCTCTTTGGCCCAGCTATCTTTCAGCAATAGCTTGTTTAGTTGCCCTGACTTTGTGTGGGGATGAGGGTTTCTGTTGGCACTGAGTTGACTTTCATTCTGTTGTGGTCTATAAAAATACAAGGTATTTATTTATAGGTAAAAATACAGGTATATCCTCAAAGAAAGCATAGGAAAAACACTGGAAGATATCGGCCTGGGGAAAGACTTCATGAAGAAGACTGCCATGGCAATTGCAACAACAAAAATAAACAAATGGGACTTCATTAAACTGAAAAGCTTCTGTACAGCTAAGGAGACAATAACCAAAGCAAAGAGACAACCTACACAATGGGAAAGGATATTTGCATATTTTCAATCAGACAAAAGCTTGATAACTAGGATCTATAGAGAACTCAAATTAATCCACATGAAAAAAGCCAACAATCCCATATATCAATGGGCAAGAGACATGAATAGAACCTTCTCTAAAGATGACAGATGAATGGCTAACAAACACATGAAAAAATGTTCATCATCTCTATATATTAGAGAAATGCAAATCAAAACAACCCTGAGATATCATCTAACCCCAGTGAGAATGGCCCACATCACAAAATCTCAAAACTGCAGATGCTGGCGTGGATGTGGAGAGAAGGGAACACTTTTACACTGCTAGTGGGACTGCAAACTAGGACAACCTTTCTGGAAGGAAGTATGGAGAAACCTCAAAGCACTCAAGCTAGACCTCCCATTTGATCCTGCAATCCCATTACTGGGCATCTACCCAGAAGGAAAAAAATCCTTTTATCATAAGGACACTTGTACTAGACTGTTTCTTGCAGCTCAATTTACAATCGCCAAAATGTGGAAACAGCCTAAATGCCCACCAACCCAGGAATGGATTAACAAGCTGTGGTATATGTATACCATGGAATACTATTCAGCTATTTAAAAAAAATGGAGACTTTACATCCTTCATACTAACCTGGATGGAAGTGGAAGACATTATTCTTAGTAAAGCATCACAAGAATGGAGAAGCATGAATCCTATGTACTCAATTTTGATATGAGGACAATTAATGACAATTAAGGTTATGGGGGGGTGGAAAAGCAGAAAGAGAGACGGAGGGAGGGGGGTGGGCTCTTGGTGTGTGTCAAGGGGGCAGGACATGATTGCAAGAGGGACTTTACCTAACAATTGCAATCAGTGTAACCTGGCTTATTGTACCCTCAATGAATCCCCAACAATAAAAAAAAATACAAGGTATAATTTCTATTTTTTTAATTTGATGAGGCTTAATTTGTGTACAAGGATGTGATTGATCTTGGAGAACGATCCATGAGCTGTTTAGAAGAATGTATATTCAGTAGTATTGGGGTGAAATGTTTTGTAATGTCTTTTAAGCCCATTTTTTCTGGAGTCAGGTATAAGTCTACTGTTTCTTTTTAAAAGTCTTCTCCTTGTAGTATCTGCCCAGTTCTCTCAGTGGGGTGTTGCTCCCTGGCTATTATGATGTTGTAGGTTTTCATATTGTTCAGACCAAGTAGGATTCATTTTATAAATCTGGGAGTGTTCATGTTAGGTGCATAAGTATTGAGGATTGAAATATCTTCTTCTTCTTTTCTTTTTTTTGTATTGTTTCCTTGTCTGGGATATAGTGCCCATCTTTGTCTTTCTTTACGTTTGTTGCTTTAAAGTCAACTATACCTACAAAAAGTAATTGTGACTCTCCCACTTTCTTTTGGTTTCCATTTGCCTGAAAGATTGTTTTCCATCTCTTCAGACTGAGTCTTTATTTGTCCTTGGAGGAGTGGGTGGTTAGATGTGTTTCCTGAAGACAGCGTATGCTTGACTTATACTTTTTTATCCAGTCAGCCTGTCTGTGCCACTTCAGTGGGGAATTCAAGCCATTCATATTTATTGAGATAATTGATAATTGAGGTCTTTTACCTTTTTTATTACTTGGGCCATTGCAGAGGCTAGGCTTTGTCCTTAGTTTCTGATGTCTTTACTTTGCTGGTGGTGCATTGTGTTGGTCTGTGTACCATACAGGTCTTAGTACCTCCTGCACAGCTTGTCTTATAGTGGCAAATATCCTCAATGTTTGCTTGTCAGTAAAAGATTTGATTTCTCCATTGAATACAAAACTTAGTTTTGCAGGATACAGCATCCTAGGCTGACAGTTGTCTTGTTTGGGAAGATTGAAGGTGGAAGCCCACACTGTCACCCTAATGGTTTTGTCCTTGTAGGTGAACTGTTGCTTATGCCTGTATGCTTACAAAATTTTCTCTTTTATTTTGATTTTGATTTAATTACAATGTGTCTAGGTGATGCTCTGTTTGAATTACATTGGCCCAGGCTTCAATATGAATCTCATAGGTGTGTGTTTGAATCTTTGGTGATGCTTGGGAAATTTTCAGGTGAAATTTCATGAACTAAGGTTTCCATGCTTTTGATACTCCCCTTTTCTCCTTTGGGGATACCTATAATTCATATGTTTGTGTATTTTGCATAGTCTCATATCTCTTTAAGAGATTGTTCTGCTTTTGCTCTCTTCTTTTCTGCCTCTTTACATGATTAGGTTAGCTCAAGTGCCTTAACTTCTAGTTCTGGGATTCTTTCTTCTGCTTGGTTTAATCTGTTGTTGATACTTTCTACTATGTTTTTAAATGCCCTGAATGACTCCACCAATTTTTTCTTAATTTTTAATAATTCATAACTATATACATTTACGGGGTACAATTTGATGATTTGATATACAATGTGAAATGCTTAAATCAAACTAACATAGTCATCACCTCACTTATTTTTGTGGCAAGACATTTACAATATACTCTTAGTTACTTTGAAATGTACACTTGCATTGTGTACATTAGGTGAGATCCCACCAATACCCTCCCTTTACTCACCTTTCCCCATCCCTTCCCCTCTTTTTCCTCTTCCCTCTTTCTTTATGGACTATCTTTGTGTTTTATCATTCGTATGAATGTGTGTTTGTATATTGGTTTCATAATAATATTGAGTACATTGGATACTTTCCCCCCCATTATTCAGACACTTTATTAAGAATAATATGTTCTAGCTCCATCCAGGTAAACATAAAAGATGTAAAGTCATCCTTTTTATGACTGCATACTATTCCGTGGTATACATATACCTCACTTTGTTAATCCATTGATGGGTTGATGGGCATTTGGGCTGCTTCCACAACTTGGCTATTGTGAATTGGGCTGCAATAACCATTCTGGTACAAATGTCTTTGTTGTAAAATGATTTTTGTTCATCTGGGTAGATACCTAGTAATGATACTGCAGGATCAAACAGTAGCTCAACTTTTAGTTCCTCGAGAATTTTCCATACTTGTTTCCAAAAAAGCTGTATTAGTTTGCAGTCCCACCAGCAGTGTAGAAGTATTCCTTTCTCTCCACATCCATGCCAACATCTGTAGTGTGGGAATTTTATGATGTGGGCTACTCTTACTGGAGTTAGGTGATATCTCAAATTGGTTTTGATTTGCATTTCTATCATATCAAAGAACATGAGCATTTTTTTTTCATTTGTTTGTAGGCCATCCTCCTGTCATCTTCAGAGAATTTTCTGTTCAAGTCTCTTGCCCACAAAGAAAGGGGATTGTTTGTTCCTTTCTTATTGATTAGTTTGAGTTTTCTGTGGATTCTAGTTATCAGACCTTTGTTGGAAATATAACCTGCAAAAATCTTCTCCCATTCTGAAGGCTGTTTGCCTTACTTACTTCACCAATTCCTTAAGCAACATTATACCCTTCCTAATTACATCCAGATTCTCAGTGACTTTGTCTTGTCTTCCATTAATTTCTTGGATGAAGTGTTGGATTTCCTTTTGCTAGTTTTCAACTTTCCCTTCAATTCCCTTCATCGTTTTTTCCATCCATACTCTGAAATTCATTTCTGTCATTTCCACAATTTCTCTATAGTTGGGATCTTCTGTGGTACCTACATTGTGATCCCTAGGGGAAGTTGATCTAATCTGATTCAGTGGCTTTTGTTTTTGTTTTGTTTGTTTTGTTTTTGCTAATTCCTCCTCACGTGCGGTTTCTATTTTTTTCAATTTTAAGCTAAAAGGATAGGGTATCTCTGAATCATAGTTGAGAGATATTCCAATTTGGTTCAATGAGCCAGCTCACAAGAAGCAGTTACGGCCTCAAGGGTGAAGTCTGGGCCAACAGGCACACTGATATTCCAGCTTTAGTGCCATTAAACGTGGTCTAGGGCCATTTGGATGCCCAGTCAGGCAGGTTTATGTCAACACTGGCTGCACTGGAACACAGAGCTCTTTACACTCCTAGGATTTACCTAAGCAAAGTGGTAGCTCCCTGTTCCACCATTCCACTCAGCAGATTTTAGGGACAGTTGGGTGCCACGTATGAGGGGCTGATAGCAGTTTCAGAGGCTCTGGGAGTAGGACTCTTCAGTAGGACCCCTTCTAGGACTGGCCAAAACAAAGGGACAGTTTGCTTTTCTGCTACCCCACTCAGCAGTGTTTTAGGGCCATTTGGGTACTAAATCCAGCAGGCTAATGTCAGTGTCAGGGCCTCTGGGACATGGCACACTCTACACCCCTTCCAGGACCTACTTGTTGGGAAGCAATAGCTTGTTGTTCTGCAGGCACACTCAGTGGGTTTTAGAGCCACTCAGATGCCAAATCTGGCTGACTGGTGCCAGTTTCAAGGTCCCTGGGGATACAGAGCAGGTAGTTCTCCATGTCCCTTCTAGGACCTGCCAAAGTGAGGCAGCAGCCCATTGTTCTGCTGGCCCACTCAGCAGGTTTAAGGGCCACTTGCACCTCTGAATCCAGTCAGTTGTTGTGAGTTTCTGAGGATATGTCAGTTTCCCAGGATATGAAACTCACCACACCTCTAACAGGGCCTGCCTGCAGTGAAGCAGAAGCCCTCTGCTTCTCAGCTTAGGACCTGCTCTGCCCCACCTTTGTCTGTTCTCCAGTTCAGTCCCCTTGTGCTTTATAGGGGAAGTGCTTGTTTCCAAGTTACCAGGATGGCTAATGGCAGCCACCAGTTGATCCTACACCCATCACCCCAAATGAAAGACTAATGCAGTTCACCCAAAGCTCAGGCTGGCTTTAACTACTATCCAATCTCTACTGCACCTGCTGACTGGTGTAATATGGCTGCACAGATTTCAGAGGGGTCCTGGCCAGACCTGGCAGTGGTCTAAAGGGCAACTTGCTCAGTGCCAGTAAAGCAAATGCAGTGGTCCGGTGTTTCTATTATTCCCCATGTGGACCCCAAACTTGTTACATATGTCCTTCCATCAACTGCTTCCTAGGACGTTCCTCTTCCTTTGTTTTCATTCTGAGTGTCTCACATTGCCTCTCTGCACTTTCACACTGCTGTTTCTGTGAAGAGCAGTTCTAATGAAGGCAGCTGCTTGCACCTTTCCCTGATTTTCTTAGGAGTGGCAAGTATGCTGGCTGCGTTTAGTCCACCAATTTTTTCTCTGATTATTTTTTCTTTTGATCTTTTTCCTCATGTGGTCCACTGGTGACTATCACAGAAGTCCTGGAAAACACTTACTAATGACCTAGTATGTGTCAGGTACTGGTAGTTTTATAGATCCTCCTGCCTTCAAGGAGCCCTCAGTCTAGCTGGAAAACAGGATCATAAGGAGTTGTTTCACTACAGTTAATTAGTGTTGTTACAGAGATAAACACAGGACACCACTGGGTCGCACATGCAAGTACCTTACAGTTCGGGAGAAAGTTATTAGAAATGCTGTCTCAGAGGAAGAGACAGGAAAAAAGAGATGGGTTCCACCAAGCAAAAGGACAGAAAAAAAAAAACTGTAAGGCAGACAGAGCAATTGCAGTAAAATCACAGAGGCTTGAAATAACCTAGTGAGTCCAAGGCACTATGATGTGCTTGGACCATAAAGTGAATAAGGGGTTGATAGAAGGTGAGCCTGGAGCAAGAGGTCCAGCTAGGCCCCAAATGCAAGTGATTTCAAAGCCTTTTTCCTCCCCGCCTCTTTCCCTCTCTTTTACCCTTTTTCTTAAAAAAAGGGGAGGGGGCAGGGATTTCATAATGCAGAGTACAGACTGAAATCTGCATTTAAAAGACTAAACTTTGTTGTTGTTTTTTTTTCCAGGATCTTATTTTCTGGGGACCTGCTACATTCTAATTGTGGATCCTCTTTTGTTTGCGAGAATCTTAGTATTTTCATCTGAAATTCTTTCTGTCCCTCTCCCATCCAATTATTTCTTTAACTAAGAAAGAAACCTGCCAGGGGAACATGTCAGGATCTTGACACAATCTGCCGTCTGTTTATATTTTAAAGCACATGAAAGACACCTGATTCACTGAGGGCCAGTCTCCTATTCCTGGTGTTGCCCATTCCAGGGGCTTTGCCAAAGTTCAGCTTTCACTGCTGAGAGTTTGGGGGCTTTTTCATGGAGTTTAAGTTATATTTAGGGAACTCAACTGGGTTAGGCCCTTGAAAGCTTTTGTCTTGTGGGGAAAAATATACAGTAGAACCTCCATAGTTAACAGCTTCCCTACATGGACTGCTGCCTTACATTGACTTAATGTGCACAGAGTGGACACGCACCACACGTACTCAATGGAAGTTCCGGATGTTGTCCAGCTCCATATATTGACCAGTTTATTACTGTCCCTTGGGTGGTCAACTTACAAAGGTTCTACTGTGTTTAATTCTCCTAAGAGCTCTCATTATCTTTTTAAATCTTAGAGAAACATAAGCAAATACATACATGCACACACATACACATTCTCAAGTTTGTTTATCTTGAGACAGGTTCTCACTCTGTCACCCAAGTGAAGTACAGTGGCATCATCACAGCTCACCACAATCACAAACTCCTGGGCTGAAGTGATCCTCCCACCTCAGCCTCCTAAGTAGCTGGGACTACAGGCACACACCACCACCCCCCAGCTAATTTTTCTATTTTTCATAGAGAAGCTCTCTTTCCTATGTTGTTCAGGCTGGTCTCAAACTTCTGGCCTCAAATGATCCTCCTGCGTCAGCCTCTCAGAGTGCTGGGATTACAGGTAGGAGCCACCATGCCAGGCCTCTTTTGTTTATTTTTTAAAAGAAATGCAAATTTTTGCAGGAATCTCTGAGAATAGTGCCCCACTTTAGGGTTCTGTTCTACCAGTGTTTAAGCTATGGACCGGCACAATAACCCCACCTGGCCCCTAATTTTACTGCAGCAGCAGTTCTGAGAAAACTCCCAATAGTTATGTGTGTTCATAGTTTATTTTAATGTCTTTTATTCTATTTTTGAAGAAACTGCTCTGAGAATTTAAAAAATATAACCCCTCTTTCATTCCCAAGATGACCTATAACAATTCATAGTCTCCAACAATAGAAATAGAAAACTTTTTTTAAAAGCCAGAGAAAGGAAGGCAGGAAGGAAGGCAGAGGGAAGGGGTGGGGGAGGGAAGTAGAAAGAAATGAAACAAAGAAAGAGAGGAAAGGAGGAAGAAAGTAAGGAAGAGAATGGAAAGATTAGACCAAGAGAAAAGATAAAATGTAAATGTGCAGTCCATGATATTACATACAAGCATGAAAACTAGAGTTTTAATTTGGCTTTGAGCTATCTGGAAACTTAAGAAAATAGGCACTTTCAAGTCAATGTTGTCTTCACAAAACAAAAGATCATACCTTCAGAAGAACCAGGATTTCCTTTTAACTTAGGTAAAAAAAAAAAAAAAAAAAAAAAAAAATATATATATATATATATATATATTATTCTGCAGCTCTGGATTCTGGGTCAGACTTGGACTCCATAGTTTACCCACCCCGCACTCCCACCCACCCCAGAGACCCTGGAGTTCCTATTGCTTCAGTTCCTGCATCTATAAAATCCAGGCATTCAAATAAAATCTCATTCTGGAAGGTCCATTTCTAGGATTGTTTAGGATTTTATAAATAATTGGCTGATGGTTTGGTTAGTGCTTCTGCCAAACAATTTCCAAAAACCTTCACCCAAGCTTTTGAAAAGGTCAGATCCTTCTAGATTTCATCTCCCTCCTTGAGCATTTCCCAGTCTTCTAGACTGAGTATCACTTGGAGATTTGGGGATAGGATGGGGCTAAACATGCAGGCTTATCTGTGTTGGGGTCCCGCCCTGGGAACAGGGTCCACTAAGACCTGTGGAAACTGGTGGCAATTGACTGAAGAAATATAGATCTAGAAACTATGGTAAAGAGACATGAGACATAGAATAGAATTAAAGTTGGGAGCTCAGGGATGCATTGCCAATTTGTGGGTTTCTGTCACTGGCCCAGAGTGTTTGCTCCACTCTGATTTTATTGAAGTGAATCTGCCCAGAGGGTAAGATGAGGGAGGGAACAAAGACTCCACAGTTTCTCCGATTGAGCATAACAACTCCTTTGGTTATTATTATTAACCTTAAGGGTAACCTTGAGAAATCTGAAATCTGAGCCTTATATTGGGAAAGCCTCCTGCTTGAGGTCACACACACAGATTTCTAGGGAGGTGTTAAACTCCACTAGTTCTCTATGGAGTAAAATGCCACTGGTGTTAATCTCTTCTGATGATTCTGAGGGAGGGAGGCATTTTCCTCCCATCACCGCCACAGAGGATGAGAGAGATCAAGGGAGTAGCTCCGGCCCTGAGATATGAGCCCTTGATCTCTGCCACAGGCAAACGCAAATCTCTACAATGGGTATTTGCCTATTTAATAAGCAGGAAACGCCCTAGAAGATGTATCTTTTTCTAGGACTTGCCACAGTCTCTTCTATGGCCATTACTCTTCTCAGAGTGCTCACAGACCCAGCAGGTGTGTTTGTAAGCTGTATCCCCAACAGGGTAGAATTTCAGAAGAGGTAGGAAGCTTGCTAGCCATGGATAGCTTAAATGTAAACTAGCTTACTTTTTAATTTTCCTCTTTTTCTGGGGTTGCTTTCCCTTGCCAAGAATGAGGGTCTTCATTCCCCCATTTTCCCAGCAGGCTGGATTTGTATTTAATGAATCCTGGTGTCTAGGGTGGTGCTAGAGGATTCACCAAGCTGCCTGGGTGATTCTGATTCTCATCCACCATCACTGTCTCTGATGTTTCCACAGGAAACACACTATATAATTTTCCTATTTCTGCTGTGACAAATTACCACAAGCCTGGTGACTTAAAACAACACCAATCTCCTGTCTTTACAGTTCTGGATGTTTAGAAGCCCGAAATCAGCTTCACAGTGCTAAAATCAGGGTGTCAGCAGACTCTGCTATTGGAAGACTCCAGTTTCTTGCCTTTTCCTACTTGTAGAAGTTCCTTGGTTTGCAGTCCAGTGTCATTCCTACTCTGTCCTTTGTCATATCCCTTTCTCTGAGCCCAACTCTTAACTCTCCTGCCTCTTTTAAGGAGCCTTATGAATGCATTGAGCCCTCTCAGATAATCCAAGAAAATCTCCCCATCTCAACATCCTTAACTCATGTCTGCAAAGACCCTGTTGCCAGGTAAGGTAACACAATTACAGGTCTGGGTATTAAGATCTAAATGTCTTTGGGAGCCATTTTTGACATATATTAACCCCCTTCATTTTGCTGAAACTCATGGAAGGGCCTCAGAATTTGCTGCTCCACTTTGTCTGTTATAAAAGCAAATGAACTGCCTCCAGGAGATGCCTCTGAAACATGTGGGAAAAATAATCTACATCCCACCAGGTTATCTGCAATTACCTACATCACTTATCACTTAAAAGCCTTCATTTCATTAATGCAAATATAGATTTCGCAGAGGATAGGATAATGTCTATTAAGACAAGATGGCCTATGAGCTGGACTGACCTGAATTAGCATCCTACCTTGGTCACTTGCCAAATGCATTGTATTTGGCACATTACTTAACCTCTCTATACCTCAGTTTCTTCATCTGTAGAATGGGTTCTCCTACCTATTAACCAGCATCTAATACTAGATTTCTATGTCTAGCTCTTTTGACTCCTGGACCCACGTTTTGCTTGGTGTGTGTGTGTGTGTGGGGGGGGGTGGTGTCTTTCTTTTTCTATAAAACACATTTTTTTGTTTTGAGCCTCAATTGTACCAAGCAGAGAAAACTAGTATCTTGGTCTATTTAGGGCTTTTCTCCTCTCTTTTCCCAAGGTGTTGTGGCTAAGTTCTGAGACTCACAGAATAAATAAACAGGCCCTTTTTGATTATGCTAAAGGAGAGGATACCCTTTCTTTCTTTTTATTTATTTATTTATTTATTTATTTATTTATTTATTTATTTATTTATTTATTTCATTTTCTCCCAAAGAATAGGTTAGGTATCACAAATTAGTTCCATCTCATTATTTGAGGAGGATATCCTTTCTTTCTGACATTTGCAATCTGTGCTAACTTCTCCTAATAACTGCTCTATCCCATCTGGTCAAAGCCAAGGCCACTCCAGGCCTCAGTCACTCTGAGCCTCTGTTGAGTATAGGAAATTTGTTATTGTTCTTCCCCAGAGCTCAGGGAATGGGAAGAAAAGGAGCCCAAAGCACTCAGCATGGACCTGGTCTCTATACTTTGCTGGTTACTCAGGACTTGAGATTCTTGGTGCATCTGTCTCAGGAAAATTGTCCAGGGCAACTCCCACTTCCATTTATCCCCTGACATTCCCAGGTGACGAGTGAGGGTACTGCCAGTTTTGAACTTTGCTCTGGAGAAAACCATGTCAGACTCTCATTCCAGGTGCTTTGCAAGCTTTCTTTTGTAGGCAGACAGAGACACAAGGTTGAGAATGGTGCAAGGGAACTAGAGATCCTAACACCACAGAGAGTCCTGAGCGAGAAATGGAGCTGTACGTGTGTCCATTCCTCAAACACCACTCTTGGCAGCAGAAACTCAGAAGGCGATAGTGCGGTTGTAGATGGGATAAATCATTTATGTTTAATTGCCTTGGGAGGGTCAGAAACAAGCCTGTGTTCAGCTTTGTCAGGCTAATTAGTCAGAAAAGAATGTGCTCAGCACATAAACAAAAGCCTTTTTTTCTATAAGCAATTAGGAACTACCCTAATCTTACTCACTTAAACACACACCCCACCACAAAGTTGGAAAGACACCAAAGTTGGGGCTGAACAACTGCCTTTGCTAATCTTCAAACCTTCGCAATTAAAGACTGATCTTCCTTTCTGAAAAGCTTCTCCTCTTCACTAAGCTCTGAGCATTCATTTTCAAATGTTTGGTTCTAAAAGCATCAGCCTGGAGCCCCAATCATGCCCTGCAGAAGTAACTGTACCGCTGCAGTGTTCTTCCTCCATCTCACACTCACATATTGCTTTCCTGGTCCCTGGTTCTCTGCTCTCCACCACCTGTCAACACTGACACCAGGTGTGTGTCCACCACCAGGTCCTCCATGTGGCTCCTCCCATGCCTGGCGCATAGAGGGTGCTGAGTAAATCACTGTTGAACAAATGAATGAATAAATGGATGTCTTCCCTGAGGGGGTAAGTAGAAAATGCCAGAGGCCATCGCTGGGGCAAGAAGGATCTGTAAATCTGCGAGCAAATAATCTTTCTCCCAATCTTCCATAAAACTGAATGTCAAAGTGAAGTGGAAATGAATCACAAGATGGTGGATCTATAATTTTACACACTTCGACCAAGTAATCAGGGCCAATATTTATTAAACATGCATTCTAGGCCAAGCACTGTGATGCAATACTTAAGTTACATCCCTCCCTCTGTTTAGGATTCAAACTTGATGCCTGTCACTGGACTCTGCAGGTCCACCTGCTATCCCTCTCCACCCTGCTTTGGTGCTGGTACACTAACCTGTACAAACTGCATGGGTCCTTGTGCCTTCAGCTTCTAGATGGAGTCAAAGGAAGAAAGCAGACAGTGGTCAGGGCAACCCTGCCAAGTTTCCCTGAGTGAGCTGGCTGCACCCCCTATTGTGCAGTCTTCTCTGGACCTCTGCCTTCCTGGGGTGCCAGTAACCATCTTTCCTCCTCTTGCTCATCATGGCTCAGTTACAGATGCTATTGGCTACTTCTATTACTACCCCACAGGCATTCACTTGTGGGTTTTCTTAAACCCTGTGTAAACGTTCCTTGTTACAACAGTTCTATGACAGAGATTATTAATAGCTTTGTTTTAAAGTCTCAAAGAGATTAAAAGGCGTGTCTGAGGTCACAGAGTCCACAGGAGCAGATCCTTAACCCTGCATTGATTCAGCTCTAATGCCAATGCCCCTCTATTATATCCGAGGGCAGAGAGTGGCTGGTGCCCCAAGCTTGAGATATAACTTGCAGAAAAACTAACTAACTGGAACAAGGTTTAGTGACAGCCAGAAGCAGAATTCTCATTTCAGAACTCTGCTTTCACAGATGGGCACTTAGAGATTGGCTCTGCCAGGTGGTGGTGGTTCATCAAGAGTTCAAATCCCATCACAGACACGTGTGGGTGAATAAGTGGCGGGGTCTTTGGTTCTTCCAAGTGCCTGACACAGGCTTGCAGATGCATGGGGGTGTGAACAAGAGAGCCTCAAGTGGGTTTCATGCCTGAGGATAGCCTATAAATATGTATGTTGGGTGCCATGAATCATTTAGGGTGGATTGGTTGCATTTTCTCATTTTATAAGGGATGGTTTGACTAACTCAGAGATATTGGCAGGCACCCCGAGGCCAGAGTGGAACCAAGTGCTTTACAGAAATTGGAAGATGACAAGCTATTCGCTGCCTAACTTTATTCTGAGAACTTTTTCTAAGTTTGAAAAGATACAAGTTTGAAAGAAAGCCAGTCACTGAAGAGCTTGGTTTCGAGTGATAAAGGTCTCGAAAATTGAACAGTTTTTAGGATTTTTCATCACTTATTAGAGTTTTGACTTTCAGCAAGTCACCTCCGCTCCCTGAGCCTCAGTTTTCACATCAGCATAATGGGTCTAAGAGCCTGATGAGCTGCTTGTATGTAAGGCACAGTAAAGGACATAGAATGTACCTGCTAACTACTGACTTCTCTACTCCTTCTGCTCATACTGCTCCAATCTGCATGCAAACCTGAGTACCCAGAACTCTGATGGCGAGGCCTCCAAGATCACCTATGCTAGTCAAGGGAGCCCCACAGGGCAGCTGCATCAGCAGTGAGTGATGCTGCAGTGGCATCACTAAACCTCCTCCTCTGGACCACATGGGTTCTTTCAGTCCTTTACTGAATATCTACCTGCATGGCCTTTGTCACTCCTCTCTAGTTCACCCAGAGGGTTATTCTAGAAGTTCCTATGTCAGAAAAATATTACCCTACTCCCACACAGAGTTGGTTCCATATGGTCTGTGGATGGCATCTGATCCGACAAGGGACCTTCCTGGAGAATTGAAGAGCTGGAAGTTAGACTGAGACTCCATCTCTACTCAGGACTATAAAGATGTAAAGTTTGGGAGGTGTTCATATCTGTCTGTCCTTTCACATGGACCCGGGAAATGGAAAAGTCTGGGCAGAGACTGAAATAGAAACAGCCATTCAGAAAGAATATGGACTGAGAGGAGAGGTTGTCATGAGCATTCAGAAGGATATGGACTGAGAGGAGAGGTTGTCATGAGCATTCAGAAGAATATGGACTGAGAGGAGAGGTTGTCATGAGCATTCAGAAGGATATGGACTGAGAGGAGAGGTTGTCATGAGTATTCAGAGGGATATGGACTGAGAGGAGAGGTTGTCATGAGCATTCAGAGGGATATGGACTGAGAGGAGAGGTTGTCATGAGCATTCAAAAGGATATGGACTGAGAGGAGAGGTTGTCATGAGCATTCAGAAGGATATGGACTGAGAGGAGATGTTGTCATGAGCATTCAGAAGGATATGGACTGAGAGGAGAGGTTGCCATGAGCATTCAGAAGGATATGGACTGAGAGGAGAGGTTATCATGAGCGTTCAGAAGGATATGGACTGAGAGGAGAGGTTGTCATGAGCGTTCAGAAGGATATGGACTGAGAGGAGAGGTTGTCATGAGCATTCAGAAGGATATGGACTGAGAGGAGAGGTTGTCATGAGCATTCAGAAGGATATGGACTGAGAGGAGATGTTGTCATGAGCATTCAGAGGGATATGGACTGAGAGGCAAGGTTGCCATGAGCATTCAGAAGGATATGGACTGAGAGGAGAGGTTGCCATGAGCATTCAGAAGGATATGGACTGAGAGGAGAGGTTGTCATGAGCATTCAGAAGTTTATGGACTGAGAGGAGAGGTTGATATGAGCTGAGGTAGAGGTAGACCTGAGGCCCAGCCACACCACTATCTTGGCGTCTGCGAGTCACCCAGCATCCTACTTTTCTGAAATACTTTAGGTTTCCATTATTTGCAACCAAGAGTCAAGATCCAGTTATCAGATTAGCAACTACCAGCTTGTTTTGCTTTAACTTCTTATTCTGAAATAATTTTAGATTTATTGCCAACTCTGTTTACTCTACCATCATTGCTACTTTGATTTTGCTCATTAATGAAATAGGGAGAAAGATTTTGTGGACAATCCATTTTTTTAGCAGGATTCATGTAAATCGTCCACTATAGACCCTGGCACATGGCAGATATGGAGATGCAATAATTCAGGGGGTACTTGCAATGATTCTCTCTACCCCCTTTTCTCCTAGAGAGGCTTGCTTCTTGGTTTTGACCCAGACTAAGCTGCGGTTTCTGGCCCATCTCTCTAATCCCCTTTCTGAATGGGTGGCCTCCACCTCCTTCCCCATTGCTTGTGCTATCCTTCCTCAGTATCTGTAGGAGACTGGTTCTAGGACCCCAGCAGATACCAAAATCCATGGATCCTTATATAAAATGGTACATTATTTGCAAATAACCTCACATACATCCTCCCATAGACTTAAAATCATCTTGATTACTTATAATACTTAATACAATATGAACACTATGTAAAATAGTTGTTATGTCTTAAAAATTTGCATTATTTTTTGTCATAATTTTTCTTAAATACTTTCCACCATGGTTGGAACTGCCTCACATTATTTCTGTGTCTGTGGACATAGACGCCCTTGATACAGAGGGCCAACTGTGTGTGCATTTGTGCTGAGAAAGTTTGGATAAGTTTGGATATAGACAATGGAATTATTTGAGGGAGTTGAGATGGTGGAGTAGTTTAAAACCCAGGAGGAAAATCCCTTTTAACAACACTGATCTTACTCAACAAGACCAAAGAAAACTATTAACTAAGGTCGATACTTGCACTTGGCTCACATCCAAGGTAATAAATCATAGTGCCCATTCAAACCATTTTGTGTGATGTTTTAGAAAGCTGATGGGCCACCAGGGAGGCTTATTAGCAGTGAACTTGACCTCTACAGCCATCCCTCCTCTCTCCTCCCACCCAAGCCCCTAACAGCTTTTCTTCTCTCTTCCTCTTACCTCCACATTAAATATATATGGCCTAAGGATTTCAGACTTTGTCAAAATGCAGAAGAGGAATGATTTCTAACTTTACGTCAAGGAATGAGAAATGTATATTTGAGGACAATAGTCCAACATTTAATTATGGACTCCTATTGACCTACTGTCAGACCTCAATTTAAACCCTTTATTTTTCTCTATCATCTGGGAAGCTTTCATATTAAGACTTCTTTATTCTCATGTTCAATAGCTTATTCTTCCAATAAGTACCCCTTACATATGAGGGGAGTCAGTACGGGTGATAAGGTGCCTTCACCTACGGAATATTCTGGCAATCTGCATGCTCCCAGGCACATATCAGGTACTAAAAATATTTGCAGAACAAGCAAAATGAATGTTATTCAGTAGGGCCAGAAATGTTAGAGGATATGAAAACATTTTATCATTCTTATTTCACAAATAAAATAAGAAAGAGGCTTAGAGAGGTTGAATGGATGGCCTAAGATCACACAAGTAGTGTATGGCAGAAATAGGATACAAACCGAGGTCTTTATTTGTTCAATAAACATCTATTGGTCATTTATCCACTGGTTCCTCATGGGACATTGTGGGAATGAGGTCGTGGTAAGCCCTCAGTGAGCACATAGTCTAAAAGGGGAGTCCAGTAAAAAAGCAATGATTCCAGTGTAATAGTTGTAATACTTATTTACCATACTTCAGCATTAATTATATGCCCAGAATTATGTTAAATAAATATGAACAACCACGCACAGCATTTGGACATTTTGGTGAGTGGCAGACAGCACACACAATGGAAGTCCCACAGGATCGCGCTATGCCTTTGTCATGTTTCAGAGACTTATACATACAAGTACTCACTGCTGTATCACGACGTCTGCAGGATTCAGTGTGCAGCAGCACGCCACATAGGTTCCTAGTCTTCATACCATACTACGCATAGGTTTAAGTAAAAGATGTGATTTTGCACAATTAAATCATCTAATGACGCATTCTTCAGTCTGTACCCATCGCTGACACATGTCCACATGTGTATGTATTTTTCCCATTTAATCCCTCATGTTATAAGATGGATTATATTATTGTCACTTTACAAATAGGAAAACTGAGGCACAGAATGGTTGAGTAACTTTCCCAAGGTCACAGTGCAGGTAAGTGGCAGAGCTTACCTGGACCAAGGCAGTCGCACTCCAGAGCCCACATGTTTATGCCACCACCTTGCGTTGTTTCTGAAGTGTATAGAGTCACACTGGGATCCCACAGGATTCAGTTAAACCAATGAAATTGACAGAATTAACCTACAAAAGGGCCATTTCATGTGGTGCGATACAGTATACGCACAGGGTATAGTAGGTGGGAGAGGCATCTGTGGGGGACACGGGGCTATAGCTGAGTTTGTCTCCATCTTTGCAAAGAAAGATTTGGAAAGGGTGATTTAAATGGGAGCCACAGTGACACAGAGTCACTGGGGCATGAGGAGCACAGCACATTCTTTCTGACATGGGCTTTGGGCATTTGTCAAAGAATAGTTTGACAAAGACGGGGCTAAGAAGACATGGAGACCAGAACCTGAAGCTCTTGGAATAAACTGAGTCTGAACTTTCATCTAGGAACTACAGGCTCTTCTGATTCCCTGCCCAATTTTTCTCCTGATGCAAGTTATGTGTTAATTTACCCTAGCTCTTTTGGGCCTTCTGTATCTTCTTCCCCTCTGTAGAATGCCAGGCAAAGCACTTAACACAGAGAAGGTGCTTAATAAATGTCTGCTGAGCAGCCAAGTGACTGTTCAACACCATAGCATCGCGTTGATGATATTAAAGGGTCAGCGACGTTAACAGAAGATTAACTTTGTTTCAGACAGTTTGTAATATATTCTCTGTTTTTCACTATTTGGGAAAGGGAAATTTTTTTCTTTCTTTTTTAATTATAAATACCATATCAAGTTTTAGCAATGAAAACTACTAAAAAATCAAAGGCTATCTTGGTACAAGGTCTACGTCCAAACTCAGATTCAACTAATTTGTGTTAAGTGCTTGAATACCAGATACCTCCACTTAACTAAGTTCAATGAATCTTCAGCCTGAAAGGTGGATTCTATTTTTTCCATTTTATAAATAAGGAAACCTAGACAGATGCATTAATAGATTCGCTCCTGGGGATAGGGTGAGGATTTGAACTTTGCCCTCTTTGTTCTTTGCCATGACTCTTTACAAAGATGCTATTGGGAATGTATTTGTGATAATGATGATGAGGTGACAATAGTGATGATGGTGATAGTAGTGGCCATAACACAGTAGCAGACATCAATGACCCTGCTCTGTACCAAATACTGTTTTCAGCACTTAAAGACTAACAGCACTTCATTTGCTTTTCAGACGCTTTCCAAACCAAAGTTGTTTATTACCCTACCTTTTCTGATGAGGAAACTGAGTCTTACAAGAGTTAATAACCTGCTGGGATTATATAACTTAATCATGACAGGGTTGGGATTTTAAAACACAAGTAGTGGCCTTTGGAATAAAGGTATCTGCCTGTTTGAGATTCTAGACCCCACTCGCAGCCCTAATCATCTCACCCCACCACCACCATCAAAAAGAAAGAACAAAGAAAATGTTCCTTGGGAGAAGAAGTCAAGGCTGTCATCATCCTGTCACCATGCCAACTAGCAGGAGTCAATCTTCTCATGAGGAGGGAAAAATCAAAATTCAAATAGAGTTTCCAAGGGAATTTTCTGTGGGCAAACACAGGGGCCGGTGTGCCCAAGTCTCCATATTTTCACATAAACAAGGTGAATCACTCCTGGAATTGGAGCTGGGAAGCTGGCCAGGATCCTGTATAGGTACAGTTAATGGTGCTCTTGGAGAACCTCTGGGTCACTTTCAAAATTAATCCTTTTTACTCTGGAATCTGAGCTCATAAATGAGCAGATAAGATATCAAAGGCGAGAGACAAATGGCAGTTTCTGGCACAGGACTGCAGAACCTCACAGCATCCTTTTTAGGCTAACATCATCTTGCCTCACCTCTGCAGCCCATCTGTTGGCAAGATCTTATCTGTCTGAAGACTGTTAGGCACCAAAAGAATGTAGACTCCAAGAAGTCAGAGGCCATGGTAAGCTGTTCACTGCTGTGTCCACGACCTCTAACATAATTCCTGACTTATCCTGGGGAACTTACTAATGACAATCCACTAATTCGTTGATTGCAGCTGACATAAACAATGATTTGGCTGGGCCAGAATGCTTTTGTTTTTGATATTTGATCATTTAAAGCAGAACGTTTTGACCTCTCTAGGAGGTGACATTTAAGCTGAGATGTGAATGACAGGAAGCAGCCAGTTATATGAAAATGGGAGAGTTTTCCAGGCACAAGAAATAGAAGATTCTGAGGTGGGAAGGAGGTTGGTATGTTAGAGAAACAGCCAGAGGCAGCTGTGGCTTGAGAGAAGTGGGGAATGAACAGAATGTGAAATGAGGAGGTTAAGACTGGAAAAACAGAAAGGACCAGCTCCTATTGAGAGGGGCTGGAACCGGGTGTCTATTCTGAGTCAGGTGAAGCCATGGAAGAGTTTAAGGGGGAAGTGTGGGGTGGGATGTGTCATTTGCTCTATGTTCCCAGTGCATAGCATATAACAGGTGCTCAGAAACTGGATGAACGAACTGAGACAATGCATATAAAATGCTTTTAAACAATGAAGTGTTTCAGAAATGACAATCCTTATCATTTGGAGGAGAATGAGATGCTACACCCAATCCCATGAGGATGGCAGGCTAGAGGCACCTGGTTTATATAGTACCTGTTTTCTGTTGAAATAATTTCAAACCACACTTAGGCTCATTATTACAATAGCACAGGGAAGACTCCAAAAGAAATTTTCATGAAGAATTTGCTCCCAGCCATCTGAAGCAGAATAGGAAGATCAGGAGGGAAAGGTGATAGATTTCTAGTGGCCCCTGATGGCTTAGACATGGGGCCTCTGACACGTAGAGGCACGTTCTGATGAGGTCATGGCTGTTTCACTGACCTTCCCTTCCTGACACTGTATTATTAGTCACTTGGTGACTGATGGATGGAGTTGTGATGTGGTGGAGAAAGGAGGAGCACTGGATGCTTGACTACAACTTGAGATACAAGATATGAGAACTACAGTGGGTTAAACTAAGAGAGACAAGAAATGCTAGGACCAGCGTACTCTGGGTAATGTTTAATGGGCTGCTTCTGACAAGCAAAGAGCTAGAATACAAGTTAATAATCCATGAATAAACCACCACTGTGTCATCAGGGGGGTAAAGCTCACTCCTCTGCTCTCACACACAAGATATAGCCACCAGGCTTCAGAAGTCTGGCCACATACAAAGATCTAGGGGAGAGAGATCTAGAAGAACACAAGGGAGCAATTAGGGCCATGAAGGAACCCCCCCTCCCCAGCCTGACCATCCAAAGGCACCCAGGAGGTCCCACCTCCCTCGCTCCCCCGTCTGCCCATCAGACACCCAGGAGGACCCACCCCCCAACCAACAGGCACCCAGGAGAACCCATCTCACCAGCCATCAGACACCAGGAGAACCCCCCACATGACTAGCAGACACCCAAGAGAACCTACCCCTCCTGACCAGCAGGGACCAAGGAGAATCCACCCCACCTGACCATCAGGCACCAAGGAGAACACACCCCACCTGACCATCAGGCACCAAGGAGAACACACCCTACCTGTCCATCAGGCGCCAAGGAGAACACACCCCACCTGACCATCAGACGCCAAGGAGAACACACCCCACCTGACCATCAGGCACCAAGGAGAACACACCCTACCTGACCATCAGATGCCACCAAGGAGAACACACCCCACCTGACCATCAGACGCCAAGGAGAACACACCCCACCTGTCCATCAGGCGCCAAGGAGAACACACCCCACCTGACCATCAGACGCCAAGGAGAACACACCCACCTGACCATCAGATGCCAAGGAGAACACACCCCACCTGACCATCAGACGCCAAGGAGAACCCACTCCACCTGACCATCAGGCACCAAGGAAAACACACTCCACCTGACCATCAGGCACCAAGGAGAACACACCCCACCTGACCATCAGACACCAAGGGGAACACACCCCACCTGACCATTAGACAGGCACCAAGCCAGCCTACATATGTTCTCATTTTTGAAAAGGAAGAATAAGAAACCAACATCCTGGGGTCTAGGAAACAACTTACAATCAAAAGGAAGAATATTGCCCTCAAAATGCATAGAAAGTGCACACAATGTTAAAGGAATATTACGAAAAGGAAGAACGTTCTAAAAAAGCATCTGGTATGCTGCCAATAACATTAAAGAAAACATGATCTTACAGGGAAATGGTTAAATAAATTAAGGAACATCCATATGGTAGAATATTTTGCAGCCATTATAAGCCATGTTTTCCAAACTAGTGACAGGGAAAAATTCTCACAATAGAATGCTTATGTTTTTAAAAAAGATTTAAATGTGGTGTATACCAGAGAATCCCAATCTTTGTATGAATGTTCATAGAGGCTTTGTTCACTGCAGAAACAAACAAAAAACATAACCCAGAACCTCAAATGTCCTTCAGTGGGTGAATGGTTCTATAAATTCTTAACCCACGTACACTGATACATGCCACATCCGTCCTGGATCTCAAGGACATCATGCTTCAGCAAAATAAGTAAATCTTACAAGATTACATACTATATGATTCTATTTCTATAACATTTTCGTAAACTAATGGTTACCAAAGTACAAGGATGGAGTGGAGGGTCTGACTTTAAAGGGATAGGATGAGGGAGCTTCTTTGTGGTAACAGTCAACAGTTCTGTTTTGATTGCAGTGGTGATTCCATGAGTTTGCATTTGGGATAAAATTGCACAAAACTAAACGGAACCATGCCCACACCCATACAGTAATACATGCGTATGAAAATGGTAAGACACTGACAAAGGTGTACAGTATAGGAAAGAGCATTTTACCAATGTCACTGTCCCAGTTTTTTTTTTTTTTTAATTTTTTTATTAAATCATAAGTGTATACAATGATATGATTATGGGGTATCATACACTCACTTCATAAACCATTTGACACATTTTTATCCCAGTGGTTAACAGAGCCTTTCCGGCGTTATCTCAGTTACTGTGCCAAAACATTTATATTCTACATTTACCAAGTTTCGCAAATACCCCTGTAATATGCACCACAGGTGTGATCCCACCGATTCCCCTCCCTCTACCCACCCCCCCCTTTCCCACTTCCCCCTATTGTTAAGTTGTAGCTGGGTTATAGCTTTCATGTGAGAGTCCCAAATTAGTTTCATAGTAGGGCTGTGTACATTGGGTATTTTTTCTTCCATTCTTGGGATACTTTACTAAGAAGAATATGTTCCAGCTCCATCCATGTAAACATGAAAGAGGTAAAGTCTCCATCTTTCTTTAAGGCTGCATAGTATTCCATGGTATACATATACCACAATTTATTAATCCATTCGTGGATCGATGGGCACTTCGGCTTTTTCCATGACTTAGCAATTATGAATTGGGCTGCAATAAACATTCTGGTACAAATATCTTTGTTATGTTGTGATTTTTGGTCTTCTGGGTATATGCCCAGCAGAGGAATTACAGGATTGAATGGCAGATCCATTTTTAGATCTCTGAGTGTTCTCCATATATCCCTCCAAAAGGAATGTATTAATTTGCATTCCCACCAGCAGTGCAGAAGTGTTCCCTTTTCTCCGCATCCACGCCAACATCTCTGGTCTTGAGATTTTGTGATATAGGCTAGTCTCATTGGAGTTAGATGATATCTCAAAGTAGTTTTGATTTGCATTTCTCTGATGATTAAAGATGATGAGCATTTTTTCATATGTCTGAAGGCACTGTCCCAGTTTTGATATTATGCTAAAGTTGTATGAGATGGCACAAGGAAGGTGAGTGAAGTTTAATGTGGGACTCTACGTGGTGTTTTGAAACTTCCTGTGAGTCTATAATTATTTCAAAATAAGCTTAAAAATAATGTACACCAAAGAATACCAATTTTATAAAAAAAATTAAAAGCAAAATGAAAACATTGATCAAAGGAAAATACTCCATTATATTAACAGTGATTTATTTATTTATGATGAGATAATGGTCATTTTAATATCTCATGTGCTTTTTTATACTTCCAAAATTTTCTGCTAAAGAAAATAAAAATATGTTACTTTTATTTTTTTATTTTTTTTAATTTATTTATTTTTATTAAACCATAGCTGTGTACATTAGTATGATCATGGGGCACCATACACTTGTTTCATAGATCGTTTGACACATTTTCATCACATTAGTTAACATAGCTTTTGTAGCATTTTCTTAGTTATTTTGCTAAGACCTTTACATTCCACATTTACTAGGATTCACATATACCCTTGTAAGATGCACCGCTGGTGTAATCCCATTAATCCCCGTCCTTCCCCCTCCCTCCCCCCTTCCCCTCCCTTTCCCCCTATTCTTAGGTTGTAACTGGGTTATAGCTTTCATGTGAAGGTCCTACATTAGTTTCATAATAAGGGTGATTACATTGGGTACTTTTTCTTCCATTCTTGAGACACTTTACTAAGGAGAATATGTTCCAGCTCCATCCATGTAAACATGAAAGAGGTAAAGTCTCCATCTTTCTTTAAGGCTGCATAATATTCCATGGTGTACATATACCACAATTTATTAATCCATTCATGGATCGATGGGCACTTGGGCTTTTTCCATGACTTAACAATTATGAATAGGGCTGCAATAAATATTCTGATACAAATATCTTTGTTATGGTGTGATTTTTGGTCTTCTGGGTATATGCCCAGTAGGGGGATTACAGGATTGAATGGCAGATCTATTTTTAGATCTCTAAGTGTTCTCCATATCTCTTTCCAAAAGGAATGTATTAATTTGCATTCCCACCAGCAGTGCAAAAGTGTTCCCTTTTCTCCACATCTGCGCCAACATCTCTGGTCTTGGGATTTTGTGATATAGGCTAGTCTCACTGGAGTTAGATGATATCTCAAAGTAGTTTTGATTTGCATTTCTCTGATGATTAAAGATGATGACAGGCGCACGGCCTTCACACATATGAAAAAATGCTCATCATCTTTAAATATATTACTTTTAGAATCTGTTGATAACTTGCAAATTCTGACTGAAAGAAAACATTTAATAAATGAGAAAAGTATTCAAGGGAAAAAATCAATAATAACGTTATGAAAAGAAATTTTTAAAAAGGGTAGAAAAAATATGGATATATGGCAAGGAAGTACAAAATGTAATAGCAAAATTAAACCCTACATTGAAAGCATTGAAACCCAAAGTAGAATACTATGGAAACTAAACCAGTGGTATGTAGGACAAACACCCAAGCCTGGCCCAGAATGCAGAATCAGAATCAAAGAACAAAGACACAAAATAGAGGTAAAATGAAAGATGTGGAGAACCAAACACGGAACATACCACTAACTGGTGTTTCTAAAACAGCTATCCTGAAAAATAGGACAAAGCAATAGTGAGAGAGATTAAACAGAAAAATGCCTCCCAGGCTTATGGATGGCCTGAATTTGTAATTCAAATAGATATACTGAATACTATTGTCTAGAAATATACCAGGTAAAGATTTAGAATTTTTTTTTTTTTTGTCCGGGGCTGGGTTTGAACCCACCACCTCCAGTATATGGGGCTGGCGCCCTACTCCTTTGAGCCACAGGTGCTGCCAAAGTTTTAGAATTTTAAGGATAAATGTTCTAAATTCTACATGGAGCTAGGCACAAAACAAAACAACTAAAAAAGACTAATTCACCTAGAAAGATTAAAACATGGAACTGATCTTAACTTTTTCTTTTGTAAAATCAAGTTTTGAGAAGGAAATATCATGACCTAAGAATTTCCACCAAAACTCCAAGTGATTATTAGTTTAATAGTAAGCAACAATAGGCATTTGATAAAAATCAACACTCATGATTAAGTAAAATTTGGTGCAACTAGAATAAAATAAAAGTTCCTCAAACACTTGTTAAATCATTTTCAGTCAATGGCCAGCATCTTATAAGGAGATTTTCCATTAATACTAAAACAGGGAAGCCAACTATTATTTATTAGCATAATGGGTATTCTAGTTAACCCAATGAGTCTTGAGAAATAAAAAGATAAGAAAACTTATCACTACTTCCATAAGATATGATTGCCTACTTAGAAAAAAAGCAAGCTGGAAAAATTGGAAATAGTAGGTATTTTTTGAAGGTGATGAATTTTACAAAATCAGTATGGCTATGCTCTCTCTATTTAGCATTTGAAATAAAGCAGTTAGAAAAGACTATAAAATCCTTTCACAAAATCCCAAGACCAGAGATGTTGGCGCAGATGTGGAGAAAAGGGAACACTTTTGCACTGCTGGTGGGAATGCAAATTAATACATTCCTTTTGGAAAGAGATATGGAGAACACTTAGAGATCTAAAAATAGATCTGCCATTCAATCCTGTAATTCCTCTACTGGGCATATACCCAGAAGACCAAAAATCACATCATGACAAAGATATTTGTACCAGAATGTTTATTGCAGCCCAATTCATAATTGCTAAGTCATGGAAGAAGCCCAGGTGCCCATCGATCCACGAATGGATTAATAAATTGTGGTATATGTACACCATGGAATATTATGCAGCCTTTACCTCTTTCATGTTTACATGGATGGAGCTGGAACATATTCTTCTTAGTAAAGTATCTCAAGAATGGAAGAGAAAGTACCCAATGTACTCAGCCCTACTATGAGACTAATTTAGGGTTTTCACATGAAAGCTATAACCCAGTTACAACCTAAGAATTGGGGGAAGGGGGAAAGGGAGGGGAGGGAGGGGGGAAGTGGGTAGAGGGAAGGGGATTGGTGGGATTACACCAGTGGTGCATCTTACAAGGGTATATGTGAAACTTGGTAAACGGTCTGTGAAGCTAGTGAATGATGACCCATGATCATATCAATGTACACAGATATGATTTAATAAAAAAAAAAAGAAAGATGTCAGGAGAAAAAAAAAAATCCTTTCACAATAGAAATAGAAAAAAATTAAAATTCTACAATGGGCAAAACACACACAGACAGACATGCCCACACAGGCATCTTGACCAAGGGATACTGTGTACATTTGAAGATTTGAAGTGCTCCAAATGCCATTTTCCTGAATAGGAAAATTGAATATTATTAAAATGTCACTTCTTACAAAATTAATTATTCCTTTAATTCAGTGCACAGAATTACAGAAAGGATTGTTTCAAAACTATCCTAAAATTATCCTAAAGTTTATTTGAAGATATAAATAGATGAGACTAAGATTTGGTTTTAAAAAGCAAGAAAAGTAGAAGCAGCACTGTGTTCTGCTAGATATGAAAATATGTTATTAATATTCTTAAAATTTTATTTTTAATTGACACATCATAAGTGTATATATTTATGGGATACAATGTGATGTTTTGATATATGCTTACAATGTGGAATGATTAAATCACACCAATTAACAAATATAGAAGAGACTTAGGTGTCTGTCGTCAGATGGATGGATACATAAAGGGAGATTTTAAAATTTTAATAAGATGCTGCATAAAATGTCCTAGCAGGCAAGTTGACTGACAGATAAATACAACATAAAAGGTGCCCATTGTAGCAGTAAAAGAAAAAAATAAATGGTGCTGCAACAATTAATTATCTATTTATTACAGGGGAAATCATGCAACAATCTTATAATGCACACCAAAATAAATTCCAACCAGATTAAAATGTTAAATGCAAATATATGAATAAAATCATAAAAAAATTGTAGATGAATGTTTTGTGCCTGAAGAGGAAGACATTTGTAAGCAATTAAAAAAACACAAAACAAACACTCAACAAGTTTGATAATACATAATCTCTTTAAATTACAAACAAAATGAAAAACAAATTAAAAATATATCAAAGTTTGATATAAAAAGCACATGATTCTATCAGAAAATATTAAAATTCAGCACAAAACATGGACAAGAAATAAGAAAAGACCATTCAGAGTAAAAGAAGCCTAAATAATGAAGTGACAAAAAAAAGATCAGTTTCATTACTATTCAGATAAACAAAAATGAAAAAAATGAACTGCCTTTTTTCTATCAAATAAAGGGAAGAAAAACTTTTAAGGTAGTATTATGTACTCCTTAATACTGGTGTTGACACAATGACATGGCCAAGTGCCACACTGCTTGTGGTAAGGTGAATTGGAATAAACATTGCCGTAAACCATTAATATTAAATTTCCTTGACCTAGCAATTCTAGAAGTGACCTTACGAAAACAGTCATGAATTTCCAACAAGATCAGGAATGTGGAAGACATCTAATAGAGTGTCATAGGTGACTGTAAGGAAAGAGGAGAGACCTGTCCGGTCAGTTAATTTGGAGACATTGACAGGTCTGACCAGTACTACCTTTTCCACCCTCTTCCTTTTGGAAAGGATCTGCCCTCCTGCTTAGAAGCACCTTCTGATCTGTTCTCCAGACGTAGAGGTCAGCCTTTCAACAGGAGGACTGAGGTTTGTTCACAATGCCCATCCTTCGTAGATCTGTCAACTTTTTGAGTGTAGTATCAGGGAACTCTTTTTTTTTTTAATTTCAGATTAATATGAGGGTGTGAATGATTAGGTTACATTGTCTGCATGTCTTAGGTAAAGTTCAAGTTGTAGTTGAGCCCTTCACCCAGGGAGCAGACTGTACACCCTTACATTGTGCACATTAGGTGAGCTTACCAATCCCCCTTCCTCCTCTCCACTTCTCCTGCGTTTGAATTAAGTTGTGTTTTTCCTCTCATGTGGGCATGTAGTTGTTTATCTTTTGGTTTCATATCAGTATTGAGCACATTGGATACTTGCTTTTCCATTCTTGTGATACTTTACTAAGAAGAATGTTCTTCAACTCCATCCAGGTAAATACAAAAGATGTAAAGTCTCCATCTTTTTATGGGTAGAGAGTATTCTGTAGTGTATACACGCCACAGTTTATCAATCCATTCATGGTTTGAGGGGCGCCTGGGTTGATTCCATGTTGTGGATGTCTTGGCGATTGTGAATTAAGCTGCTCCTGAAAGAGCTAAAAGGGAATTCTGTTTCCCCTCCTAAGCTGCATCCTCTAAACTAGTAACCAACCAGCAACTGAATTGATAATTGCTCCCCACCTGTCTTAACTTCCTGTGCCTAACCCTCCATTTGCTCTGAAGTTGGACAGGAACAGGAACTCAGTTATTTATCACCACTCCTAAGAAATAGAAAATGATGTAAATATGGGAAGGAAAGAGCTTGGTTAAATCAATATTAGTTTATGTGTGAAATGGAATATTATGCATAATCTTAAAGTGGTTCTTAGAATATATAAGGGAAAAAGAGTATTATTTAAGATCAAATGGGAGAAACCAGGTAACAAAAATAGTATATCAATAAATATCTCTATAAATTACGAGTAAATAGGAGGAAAAATACAGAATTAATCTAAAATGCTAGGATTTTTCTCTGGGTACTGGAGTTATTGGTGATTCTTATTTTCTCCTTTCTACATTTTTGTATTATATAAATTCTTTTTTTTTTTTTTATAAATTCTTGACAATATATGGTTGTACTTCTTTTATAATAAAAAAAAAATCCATGTTATTTTTGAAGAAAGCAGATGCTCAGAGGTCACAGTGACTTTGTACCGGTGTCCTCTGCACATCAGGAGGAATAAACTGTTTGATTTTGGCCCAGGGCACTTTGAACACATGAGCACAAATGCACTAAAGGTTTATTTTAAGACAATTCAGTGCCATTGCTCAGTCTCAGACTCTCAAACCTTTTTTGCTTGCACGGGACAGAGCGTCTATCCCTCTACATACCCATACAAAGAACGATAACTGAGTGGGGACCATGTGCCCAGTACAGTGCTCACAGTCACATGTGTGGCACTCAGAAGTTTGATTCTCATCCCAGAGTGAGGTGTGACAGATGCCGTACTCAAGGCACGCACACAGCCCTGTGGGGGAGATAGGAGCCAGTGTCCAGCCTGTCTGGAATATTCACAGAGGGAAGTAATCCTGGGGTCTAAGGGGATGGAGACCCCGGCGGGTGGCCACTTGGGTTGGGTGCTCCAGCAATGGGAGTGAGTGAAGGGGTGAGAGGAGAGAGGCAGATGAGAGAGCAGGAGAATATGTGAACACTGTACTCTAAAAATTACAAAGTCTGTGGGAGGAGTACCAGTTAGGACTCTTCAGTCATAAATCACAGAAACTGACTTTCAGGGAGAAGGGAAGCTTGCCAGAAGTACATGGCAGCTCTGAGAAGCGCCAAGCAAGTTCAAGAACTACAACAGGGAAAGTCCAGGTTCCGGAAGCTTCAGGAAGCTGTGGGAAGCCAGAGTCAGCTGGGGGCAGCAACAGGGTGGACCACCTGTTTCAATACAATGTGTCCCTCAAGAACAAAGTCCAGGGTGTGGGGAGCAGTTTAGCAGCCTCATAATCAAGGCGTGGTCACCCCTTGGGTGGAGGAGGGGTACATTTTGATTGACATTGGAGGGTCTTCAGGAAGGACAGGATAATCTTCCCAGTATCAAACTGCATACTCTTACCCCCAGAACACTAGTTAGCCTTCCAGGGAGCACTTAAAAATTTCTGCAGATATTTTTTCCTTGTCACAAATTGAGGGTGGGGGAAATGCTACTGTCCTCTGTGGGTGGAGTCCAGGATACTCATAAACATTTTCCAATGCTCAAGACGGTCCCACAGCAAAGGACTGTCTAGTCCCGGGATTGAAGGATCCTGGTCCAGAAAGCAAAATATATGTGAAAGAAGAAACTACAGAGGCCCATTAGGAAAGTGTGGGTGGAAGGGAGGAAAGGACCACAAGGATTGCAAATTGTATCTTAAGGGCAGCAGTAGGGTCTTTGAAAGTGGTTTAAGCCAGAAATAGACATGACTTGCGGCAAGCTTGAGCACATTAGTATATATGGCAACACGCTGTTCATCAATTACAGAGTGATAGAATTAATATATATTCCCCCATTTTTAATTAATATATGTCTTCAAAATGTTTGTTTATTCATGGTCTGCTACTAGTCAGTAATCTTCATTAGGGACAGGACCATATCTGTTTCATTAACATTGTATCCCAGTGCCTGGAATGGCAACTGGCACATACAGATTCAATTAATATTTGCTAAAAGAATAAACAAATAAATATATGGATGAATGCAGAGATGTAGGTATGGATAAATAGACGAGTGAATGAATAGGTGGATCAAATGAAAAATGTGTTTAAAAATACTGGTCTCACCCGATGTGCACATTCTGAGAGTGTAGAACATGTCCCCTGGGGGAGAGGCTCTTTTACAAATGGAATTTTACCCTTGGAGTGAGAACAATGTAACCTAAAATTTGTACCCTCATATTAATTTGAAATAAAAAATAAATAAAAATAAAAATGCTGGTATAAAAGAGTCTAAAATTTTTAGGTTATGTTTGTTAAGACTACCTATGTAACTGTCAGATTCCTGCCTACAAAATAATCCAAAGCAATCATTTGGACAAAAAGAAAGGATTCCAAATGATTTGGGTCCATGATCTCTGCATTTTATAAGCCCTGTAAGTACACGTTGTGCATGGTGCCATGCCAGGATCTGCGCAATGTGCTAAGTGAAAAACACGCATGTGCCAGATGTGGCTTCTGCCTAGGAGGGCAGAGATTTAGCACAGGGGTTGAACACATAGCACACCAATCACTTATTCATTCAACAAAAACATTTAATTTATGCCTACTGTGTCCCTGGGTATAGTGCTAGATACAAAATATCCACTTGTTAAAAAGATCCACTCTTTATCCCTGTGGTATTTAAAATCCATTGGGAAATGGAGATAATGAAGGAGTCAACAAAGAGATATGCAATTGTAAATTAGTCAAAATAGAGTGATCAGTTCAAAAAAGGAGGGTGGGTAACTGAGTAGGGACAACACAGGGATCATCAGAAAAAATGACTTTAAGCCAGGTCTGATGGAAGACTAGAAGCCTGACATGCCAAGAATGGAGGAGAGAATGTCCCAGGTAGAGGAAACAGTGGAGCAAAAAAAGCTTTGAATTAGGAAGGGGCTGTTATGTTTGAGAAGCTCAAAAGATGCCAGTTTGGTGGGAGCATAGTCAGTAATATGGAAAAACGTAGAAAACCAGAATAGAGGTATAATCAACGTCTGGTCTTAAAGGCCGTGGCAAACATTTGGATTTTGTTTCGTTTAGCTATTGCTGAATAACAGACCCAAACTTGGTGGCTTTAAATGATAATAACTTATTATTTCTCATGATTCTGTGAATTTCCTGATTGGTTCTTGTGTTCGTATTACCTGGCCTCAGCCACGCTGATGCACTCACCTGGATGTTGGATTGAGCTGAAATGTTTAAGACATGGCCAGCTTGGGCTTCCTTACAGCCTGGCAGCTGGATTCTAAGAGAGAGGCAGAATGAGGCAGATTTCTTAAGGTTCAGCTTTAGATGTTACACGTTACCCACATTCTACTGATCAGAACAAGTCACGGTGCCATCCTGAGAGGAATGACAAAAAACATTAGGCCTGTAACATAATCTACCATAGATTTTTTTTTTTTTTAATCTGGAAGCAATGGAAATTCATTGAAGATTTTAAAGCATGAATGTAATATAATGAGATTTATGTTTTTCAAATAGTTTTGTTAAAGCTTCTAAGGGGAGGGCGGTGCCTGTGGCTCAGTGAGTAGGGCACTGGCCTCATATGCCGAGGATGGTGGGTTCAAACCCAGCCCCAGCCAAACTGCAACCAAAAAATAGCCAGACGTTGTGGCCGGCGCCTGTGGTCCCAGCTGCTCGGGAGGCTGAGGCAAGAGAATCGCTTAAGCCCAGGAGTTGGAGGTTGCTGTGAGCTGTGTGAGGCCACGGCCCTCTACCAAGGGCCATAAAGTGAGACTCTGTCTCTACCAAAAAAAAAAAAATAGCCGGGTGTTGTGGCAGGCACCTGTAGTCCCAGCTGCTCGGGAGGCTGAGGCAAGAGAATCGCGTAAGCCCAAGAGTTTGAGGTTGCTGTGAGCTGTGTGATGTCATAGCACTCTACTGGAGGACGGTGCAGTGAGACTCTGTCTCTATTAAAAAAAAAAAAAAAGCTTCTAAGGGGAGAATGAATTGCAGAGGGACAAGAACAGGATCAGGAATAGATCCTTCTGTGTTAGGAAAAGCCCACGGTAGCATAAAGAGGGAACGTAAATTAGAACAGAGCCATGAAAACCAATCACAATATAAATTATAAGAAACATAATTCCCTATGGTGGTGAATATAACTTAAGCAAATACCTTCAATGTGAGTATTCAAAATCCTCTACATGAATTTGCAGAAGCAGCCTGGTTTATCAAAATGAGCCTTGTCTCGAGAGTCCAACATATTCAGATTTGAATTCTGCTTTTACCAGTTAGTTTCCTGATTTAGAAAATGGAGATCTGTACCTTTATTTCTTGGAATTTCTATACGGAGTCACATAATTTACATAAAGCAATGTACAATGCTTACCACTCAACGAATTTTGTTTTCCTCTCTTCCTTACAATACCCAAATTGCAGTGAGATCAACATGTAAGATTTCATTGAGATATACGAGAGAAATTTATAAGCAGAAAGTACACACTATTTATGTGTCATTTAGCTGAAATGACCACAACCAACTGATTCTCTTCCCTGAGATTTCCAGCACCCATGCAGTCCCTGGACAGAAAGTGGCCTTACGTGGAAACCTCAGGCCAGCGTTGTTCTTCAAGCTTCCAAGAATACTGCTCTAAGCTGAAGCCAGAAATAATCCTATTAGTCACATTCAAAGTGCTAAGCAGAAACAAAAAGAAATCAAAATTAATTTCAATACTTACAGTGACAGCAGCAATTAAGGTGACAAGATTATGGAAATCATCACCATCACCAGAGATCTTTGCCTAAGGGGAAAAATAACCGGTGATACAAAGGGCTGAGAAAAAGGAATTTGAGTTGTGGTGCAATGAAGCCCACTGTTCACAGCACATGAGCCACCAGCCCGCAGTGGGTTTCAACTGGGCATTTCTCCATTCAATAATAATGTAGTCTGCACCTACCATATAACAAGATCTTTAAGTAATTAGCCCCAGTACTCACATCAGCTCTGTAAGAAGGTGATTGTTCTAGTCTGTAATTCAAGAAACTGAGTCACAGAAGGTTAAATAAATTCTGTCCACATTGATGGAAAGCGTCAGAACCTTGAAGCAAGATCTTCCTTATTTGAGATGCCACAACCCTTCTGCTGTCCTGTCTTTGTAGATATTAATCCCAGTCCCAGAAGACATTCTCACTGCTCCACTTTCCCCTTGATATGTATGCTAGGGATTATTAGAGAAAGCCTGTTCCATGTGGCATGAAGGGTTCATGAGTTGCCTGTTTTTATTTTTTTAATTTTTATTTATTATTATTATTATTATTTTGAGACAGAGTCTCAAGCTGTTGCCCTTAATAGAGTGCAGTGGTGTCACGGCTCACAGCAACCTCAAACTCTTGGGCTTAAGTGATTCTCTTGCCTCAGCCTCCCAAGTAGCTGGGACTACAGGCACCTGCCACAACATCTGGCTATTTTTTTTTGTTGTTGTTGCAGTTGTTGTTGTTGTTTTAGCTGGCCCTGGCTGGATGTGAACCCGCCAGCCTTGGTATATGTGGCTGGTGTGCTACCCACTGAGCTATGGGCACCACCCTGAGTTGCCCATTTCTTTGTTTGTTTTCTTTTTCTGCTTTCTGGTTTGTGCTACTGCAAGTACTCAGTGCTAAAGAACTCCAGTGTGGTTATCTGAAAAAGAGCCTCACACAGGAAAGGAGCATCCTGTTCTGAAATCTCAGAGAGGACAAATTGCATTTTGCTGCACCGAATGACAGAAACAATCCTTGAAGCCAAGGGGGCTGGCATGGGGAAGCCCAAGCAGTGCTAAGAAGCTTTCTGTGGCTCTGTGCTCTGGCCCTATGTCTGGAGAACAGTGCCCTTTTGGGGCTTCATATGTTCTCAATGATCACCTCCCTGGAGACACGGGTGATGGAGAAAGCGAGCTAGTCTGAGAAAACTTGCTTTTATCAGGATGACAACAAGTCACTGTTCTGGGATAATCATATCACTTAGTCTGCTCTGGGGCAAATTTGAAGGATTTTAAAGCAAGAAAGCAGAAAGACTTACCAAAAGTTTTCATGTATATGAGTGAGGACAAATAAATATAACAATAACAATAATTAAAACTAGACCTTTATCTCTCCATATACAAAAATCAAATCAAAATGGATTAAAGACCTAAATCTAACACCTGAAACTATGAAACTACTAAAGAAACATAGGGCAAAGGCTTCAGGGCATTGGTGTAGGCAAGGACTTCTTGTGTAATCTCCCAATGCACAGATCAGCAAAGCCAAATTGGACAAATGGGGTCGCATCAAGATAAAAGGAAACAAGAAAGTGACGGACAACCCATAGAATTGGAGAAAATACCTGCAAACTACCCATCTGACAAGGAACTAATGACTAGACACATAAGGATCTCCACAACATGAACAGGAAATAAATTCGAAACCTTATTAGAAATGGGCAAAGGATCTGAACAGACATTTCTCAAAAGGAGACATACAAATGGCCAACAGGTATATGAAAAAATGCTCAACATCATTAGTCACCAAGGAAATGAAAATCAAAACTACAGCTAAAATGGCTTTTTTCAAAAAGACAGGCAATAACAAATGCTGGTGAGGATGTGGACAAAGGAGAGCCCTCTGCACTGCTGGGGTAAGTGAGGATCAGTGCAGCCGCTGTGGAGAACAGGGTGGAGTTCCTCAGAAAACTGAAAATAGAACTACCATGTGACCCAGCAATCCCACTGGTGGGCCTGTATGCAAGGGAGGGGAATTCAATATATAGGAAAGATATCTTCACTCCCATGTTTTTTTGCAACACTATTTGAAACATCTAAGATTTGGAGTCAATCCAAGTAACCATCAGATAAAGAAATGGCTGTGTAGGCACAAAGAGAGTGTCATATAGCCACATAAAAGAATGAACTTCTGCCATTTTACACAAATTGGATGAAATGGAGAACATTATGTTAAGTGAAATAAGTCAAGCATTAGAAAGGCAAATCTTGCATGTTCTCACTCAGATGCGGGAGCTAAACTGTTAAAACAATTGATCTCATGAAGACAGAGAGTAGAGTGGTGGTTATCAGAGGCTGGGAAGCAAAGGAACATAAATTTGGTATAGTAAATGGTACAAAAATATGGTTATATTGTTATATAGAATGAGCAATATTTGTTTAATTTTTATTAATCATAACTATATACTTTATGGTCTACAATGTGATAATTTGACATACAATGTGGAATGCTTAAATCAAACTGATTAACATAACTGTCACCTCACTATTTTTTCTGGTAAGACATTTCTAATTTACTCTTAGTTATTTTGAAATGTACCCTTGCATTGTGCACATTAGGTGAGATCCCAACAAATACCCTCCCATCTCCCTCTACTCTCCTCCCTCTTCTCCTCCCCTCTCCTTGCCTTCTTTCTAGACTATATTTGTGTTTTATCATTCACATGAATGTGTAAGTGATTATATATTGGTTTCATAATAGTATTGGGTACACTGGATACTTTTTTTCCCCATTCTTGAGATACTTTACTAAGAAGAATATGTTCCAGCTTCATCCAGGTAAACATAAAAGTTGTAAAGTCTCCATCTTTTTATGCTGCATAGTATTCCATGGTGTACATATACAGCACTTTGTTAATCCATTCATGGGTTAATGGGCATTTGGGCTGCTTCCATGACTTGGCAGTTATGAATTAGGCTGTAGTAAACATTTTGGTACAAATATCTTTGGAATGGGAGAAGATTTTAGCAGGTTATTTCCAACAAAGTTCTGATAACTAGAATCCACAGATAACTTAATCAATAAGAAAAGAATAAACAACCACATTTCTTTTTTTTTTTTTATTGTTGGAGATTCATTGAGGGTACAATAAGCCAGGTTACACTGATTGCAATTGTTAGGTAAAGTCCCTCTTGCAATCATGTCTTGCCCCCATAAAGTGTGACACGCACCAAGGCCCCACCCACCTCCCTCCTTCCCTCTTTCTGTTTCCCCCCCCATAACCATAATTGTCATTAATTGTCCTCATATCAAAATTGAGTACATAGGATTCATGCTTCTCCATTATTGTGATGCTTTACTAAGAATAATATCTTCCACGTCCATCCAGGTTAATACGAAGGATGTAAAGTCTCCATTTTTTTTAATGGCTGAATAGTATTCCATGGTATACATATACCACAGCTTGTTAATCCATTCCTGGGTTGGTGGGCATTTAGGCTGTTTCCACATTTTGGCGATTGTAAATTGAGCTGCAAGAAACAGTCTAGTACAAGTGTCCTTATGATAAAAGGATTTCTTTCCTTCTGGGTAGATGCCCAGTAATGGGATTGCAGGATCAAATGGGAGGTCTAGCTTGAGTGCTTTGAGGTTTCTCCATACTTCCTTCCAGAAAGGTTGTACTAGTTTGCAGTCCCACCAGCAGTGTAAAAGTGTTCCCTTCTCTCCACATCCACGCCAGCATCTGCAGTTTTGAGATTTTGTGATGTGGGCCATTCTCACTGGGGTTAGATGATATCTCAGGGTTGTTTTGATTTGCATTTCTCTAATATATAGAGATGATGAACATTTTTTCATGTGTTTGTAAGCCATTCGTCTGTCGTCTTTAGAGAAAGTTCTATTCATGTCTCTTGCCCATTGATATATGGGATTGTTGGCTTTTTTCATGTGGATTAATTTGAGTTCTCTATAGATCCTAGTTATCAAGCTTTTGTCTGATTGAAAATATGCAAATATCCTTTCCCATTGTGTAGGTTGTCTCTTTGCTTTGGTTATTGTCTCCTTAGCTGTACAGAAGCTTTTCAGTTTAATGAAGTCCCATTTGTTTATTTTTGTTGTTGTTGCAATTGCCATGGCAGTCTTCTTCATGAAGTCTTTCCCCAGGCCAATATCTTCCAGTGTTTTTCCTATACTTTCTTGGAGGATTTTTATTGTTTCATGCCTTAAGTTTAAGTCCTTTATCCATCTTGAATCAATTTTTGTGAGTGGGGAAAGGTGTGGGTCCAGTTTCAGTCTTTTACATGTAGACATCCAGTTCTCCCAACACCATTTATTGAATAGGGAGTCTTTCCCCCAAGGTATGTTCTTGTTTGGTTTATCAAAGATTAGGTGGTTGTAAAATGTTAGTTTCATTTCTTGGTTTTCAATTCGATTCCAAGTGTCTATGTCTCTGTTTTTGTGCCAGTACCATGCTGTCTTGAGCACTATGGCTTTGTAGTACAGACTAAAATCTGGTATGCTGATGCCCCCAGCTTTATTTTTGTTACAGAGAACTGCCTTAGCTATACGGGGTGTTTTCCGGTTCCATACAAAACACAGAATCATTTTTTCCAAATCTTGAAAGTACGATGTTGGTATTTTGATAGGAATGGCATTGAATAGGTAGATTGCTTTGGGAAGTATAGACATTTTAACAATGTTGATTCTTCCCATCCATGAGCATGGTATGTTCTTCCATTTGTTAATATCCTCTGCTATTTCCTTTCTGAGGATTTCATAGTTTTCTTTATAGAGGTCCTTCACCTCCTTCGTTAGGTATATTCCTAGGTATTTCATTTTCTTTGAGACTATGGTGAAGGGAGTTGTGTCCTTAATTAGCTTCTCATCTTGACTGTTATTGGTGTACACAAAGGCTACTGACTTGTGGACATTGATTTTATATCCTGAAACATTACTGTATTTTTTGATGAATTCTAGGAGTCTTGTGGTTGAGTCTTTGGGGTTCTCTAAGTATAAGATCATGTCATCAGCAAAGAGGGAGAGTTTGACCTCCTCTGCTCCCATTTGGATTCCCTTGATTTCCTTGTCTTGCCTAATTGTATTGGCTAGAACTTCCAGCACTACATTGAATAGTGAAGGTGACAGAGGACAACCTTGTCTGGTTCCAGTTCTAAGAGGAAAAGCTTTCGGTTTTACTCCATTCAGTAAAATATTGGCTGTGGGTTTGTCATAGATAGCTTCCATCAGTTTTAGAAATGTGCCACCTATGCCTATACTCTTCAGTGTTCTAATTAGAAAAGGATGCTGGATTTTATCAAATGCTTTTTCTGCATCTATTGAGAGGATCATGTGATCTTTATTTTTGCCTTGTTAATATGGTGGATAACGTTTATAGACTTGCGTATGTTAAACCAGCCTTGCATCCCTGGGATGAAGCCTACTTGATCATGATGAATGACTTTTTTGATGATAAGCTGTAATCTATTGGCTAGGATTTTGTTGAGAATTTTTGCGTCTATGTTCATGAGTGAGATTGGTCTGAAATTCTCCTTTTTGTTTGGGTCTTTTCCTGGTTTTGGTATCAGGGTGATGTTTGCTTCATAGAATGTGTTGGGGAAGATTCCTTCTTCCTCAATTGTTTGGAATAATTTCTGCAGTACAGGAATCAGCTCTTCCTTGAAGGTTTGATAGAATTCTGGAGTGAAGCCATCTGGACCAGGGTATTTTTTGGTTGGAAGCTTTTTTATTGTTTCTTTGATCTCAGTGCTTGAAATTGGTCTGTTCAGGAGCTCTATTTCTTCCTGGCTGAGTCTAGGGAGAGGGTGTGATTCCAAATATTGATCCATTTCTTTCTCATTGTCAAATTTCTGGGCATAGAGTTTCTGGTAGTATTCAGAGATGATCTCTTGTATCTGTGTGGGATCAGTTGTTATTTCCCCTTTATCATTTCTGATTGAGGTTACTAGAGATTTTACTTTTCTATTCATCGTTAGTCTGGCCAATGGTTTATCTATTTTATTTATTTTTTCAAAAAACCAACTCCTTGTTTCATTAATTTTCTGAACGATTCTTTTGTTTTCAATTTCATTGATCTCTGATTTGATTTTGGATATTTCTTTTCTTCTACTGAGTTTAGGCTTAGATTGTTCTTCTTTTTCCAATTCCATAAGATCTCTTGTGAGATTGTTGATGTGCTCTCTTTCTGTTTTTCGAATGTAGGCATCTAAAGTGATGAATTTTCCTCTCAAAACTGCTTTTGCAGTATCCCACAGGTTTTGGTAGCTTGTGTCTTCATTGTTGTTATGCTCAAGGAAGTTAATGATTTCCTGTTTTATTTCTTCCTTCACCCATCTGTTATTCAACAGAAGATTGTTTAGTTTCCATGCCTTTGGGTGGGGTCGAGCATTTTTGTTGGAGTTGAGTTCCACCTTTAGTGCCTTATGGTCTGAGAAGATACAAGGTAAAATTTCAATTCTTTTGATTCTGTTGATATTTGTTTTGTGTCCCAGGATATGATCAATTTTGGAGAATGTTCCATGGGGTGATGAGAAGAATGTATATTCTTTATCTTTGGGATGGAGTGTTCTATATGCGTCTATCAAGCACAGTTGTTCTAGGGTCTCATTTAAGTCTCTTATATCCTTGTTTAATTTCTGTTTAGAGGATCTGTCCAGCTCTGTAAGAGGAGTGTTAAGGTCCCCTGTTATTATGGTATTATCAGATATCATATTGCTCAGACTGAGTAAGGTCTGTTTCAAGAATCTGGGAGCATTTAAATTAGGTGCATAGATATTTAGAATTGAAATGTCTTCTTGTTGTATTTTTCCCTTGACCAATATAAAGTGACCATCTTTGTCTTTTTTGACTTTAGTTGCTTTAAATCCACATGTGTCTGAAAATAAGATTGCAACTCCTCTTTTCTTCTGAATTCCATTTGCCTGAAAAATTGTCTTCCAACCCTTGACTCGGAGCTTTAATTTGTCTTTTGAAGCCAGGTGTGTTTCTTGCAGACAGCAAATGGATGGCTTGTGTTTTTTAATCCAGTCAACCAATCTATGTCTCTTCAGTGGGGAATTCAAGCCATTAACATTTATTGAGATAATTGATAAGTGTGGTAGTATTCTATTCATCTTATTTTGTGAGAGTCCATTGCTTAGTTTTATCTTTTGCATCAGTGTGGAGGTTTGGTTCTGTCCTTTAATTTCTGAGTTCTTACTTTGCTGCTGATCCATTGTGGTGGTCAGTGTGCAGAACAGGTTGAAGTATTTCCTGTAGAGCTGGTCTTGTTGTGGCGAATTTCCTCAATGTTTGTATATCCATAAATGATTTGATTTCTCCGTCAATTTTGAAGCTTAGCTTAGCAGGGTACAGAATTCTGGGCTGGAAATTGTTCTGTTTAAGTAGATTAAAGGTAGATGACCATTGTCTTCTTGCTTGGAAAGTTTCATTAGAGAAGTCTGCGGTCACTCTGATGGATTTGCCACTGTAGGTCAACTGGCGCTTACTCCTAGCAGCTTGCAGAATCTTTTCTTTCGTCTTGACTTTGGACAGGTTCATCACAATGTGTCTTGGAGAAGCTCGGTTAGAGTTGAGGCGACCTGGGGTCCGATAGCCCTCTGAAAGCAGTGTGTCAGAATCTTTGGTGATATTTGGGAAATTTTCTTTTATAATATTCTCTAGTATGGCTTCCATTCCTCTGGGGCATTCTTCTACCCCTTCTGGAATTCCTATAACTCGTATGTTGGAACGCTTCATAAAGTCCCATAATTCTGACAGTGAACGTTCTGCTTTCTCTCTCTTCTTTTCTGCCTCTTTTACTATCTGATTTATCTCAAAAACTTTGTCTTCTACCTCTGAAATTCTTTCTTCTGCATGGTCTAACCTGTTGCTGATACTTTCCATTGCATCTTTAAGTTCCCTGATTGACTGTTTCATTTCCTTCAGCTCTGCTATATCCTTTTTATATTCTTCATATCGTTCATCTCTTATTTGATTCTGTTTTTGAATTTCCTTTTGGTTATTTTCCACTTTATTAGCAGTTTCCTTCATTGTTTCCATCATTTCTTTCATTGTTTTCAACATGTGTATTCTAAATTCCGTTTCTGTCATTCCTAACATTTCTGTATAGGTGGAATCCTCTGCAGTAGCTACCTCATGGTCCCTTGGCGGGGTTGTTCTGGACTGGTTCTTCATGTTGCCTGGAGTTTTCTGCTGATTCTTCCTCATGGGTGATTTCTTTTATCTGTTTCCTTGCCCTAATTTTCCTTTCACTTCCTCTTGCTCTTTAAGTTCTCGTGCCTGTGGACTAAGGGTTACAGGACCAGAAGGGTGACAAGGTTTAAGAGCAAAAAAGGGATGAAAGAAAGTAGGACCAAGTGATAAGAAAAAAAAAAAAAAAAAGAAAAATAGAGAAAGGAGAGGGGGTGGGTGAAAGGAATATTGACAAAAAGAAGAGAGGCACAGAAAGAGGGAGACAGAGCAATATAGGTGTACAGTAGGGTACTTTGATAGAACCTTAAAAAAAAAAAAACCACCTCTGGGGGTGCCCAGTGGGGTGGTTCCCTTGAGGTCAGCAGCTCTTTGCTAACCTGATCAGACACAGTACCCCACCTCCACCAAGTAGAGAGGAAAGACAAAAATGCTAAAAATCAAACCAAAACAAGCAAACAGAAAACTTTACGGGATAAAATTGGCTGGAATAACCAAATAATAGCGGTAGAAACACTAACAAAAATGAACTTCTGATTATTGAAATTGGCAGCAATGGGAAATTATAATTAAACTAGAAAAATTGAGAAAGAAAAAGGATCTATATGGAAAAGGTTGAACTTAAAAAACAAAACAACATTCCACAACATCACAATAAACAAAAAAAACAACCAAAAAAAAAACACACACACAACCAAAAACAAAGCAGTATGTATATGTTATTGAATATTGTCTGGGCAACACGTGGTCTTCTGGGGTATGAGATGTTAATCACAGTTCTGATATGACTGGAGGCTGCTAGTTTCTCAAACCCCAGCAGGTAGACACCCTAATTCTCTCTTCAGCCCACTTAAAAGGCACTTTGAATTTGTTCACTTACTGAGCAGAAGCTTTCTCAGGGAAGTGCTTGTTGCTGGAATCACTGCTGAAGTGGCTATCCACTTACCCTGTGTGTTAAAACTGGTCTCCCTCTGCCCCCGAGGGTTAGGGCTGCAAGGCGGCTCAGACCCCGCCCTTAGGCTACTTGGTCGCTGGGTTACCAGCTCCCACCCAATTCCAGCTCTGCGACCCTGAGGGCGGAGCTTGCCGGGGCAGATCGCTCACAATGTCTGCCTGTGACCCAGAGCCAAACTCTATTAGCTCCGTCTGGCTCAGCGGCTCAGACTTGGGCCCTAGACAAAGGCCAAAGTTCTCCGCACTCCCGCTCAGGCTCTCCCCAAGGCAGTTCAGCTGAGTGCCAAGTCCAAAGACACCAAAACAGTTCACAGGTAAGGCCTTTCTGGTTTGCAGTCTCGCTGCTACTGAACTTACAGTTGTGGGCGGGTTTAGGCGGATTGAACACACGCGACCACTTGCCGGTTTTCCACTGTTTTAGTCCTCCTCTTGGGGTCCAGAAGTCTCTCGCTGACTCCCTGTATCCTCTCAGGTGTGATGATAGGCAGATCCCACCAGCCAGAGATGCCTGGAGACCTATATCCCCAGACTCACGGTGCCCAGATGCAAGGAAGCTGTTACTCGGCTGCCATCTTGCTCCACCCTCTGCTACAACCACATTTCTTTATGGGCAAGAGACGTGAACAGAAACTTCTCTGAAGATGAGAGGAGAATGGCCAACACATGAAAAAATGCTCATCATCTTTAATTATCAGAGAATTGTAAATCAAAACCACTGTGAGATATCACCTAACTCCAGTAAGATTATCCCACATCACAAAATCCCAAAGCTGCAGATGCCAGCATGGATGTGGAGAGAAGGGAACACTTCTACATTGCTGATGGGATTGTAAACTAATACAGCCTTTTTGGAAAGAAGTGTGGAGAATTCTCAAGGAACTAAAAGTTGACCTATAATTTGATCCTGCAATTTCATTACCAGGTATCTACCCAGATGAACAAAAATCATTTTACAACAAATAATGAACAATATTTGATAGCACAACAAAGTGACCACAGTCAAAAATAAGTTACGGTATATTTTAAAATAACTAGAAGAGTGGAATTAGAATGTTCCTAAGAAAAGAAATGATAAATGAGGTTATGGATATCCCAATTACCCTGATTAGATTAATTTGCATTGTGTACCTGTATGAAACCATCACATGTACCTTATTAAGATATATAACTATTATATACCCATAGTAATTGAAATAAAACAATTTTTTAAAAGAAACACCAGAGAGCTTAAATATTTTTTTTTCGTTTTACACCTCTGTGCTTTTGCCCCTGGGATGGACTTCTAAAGGAGGAATGACAAAGAAAACAAGTACAAACATTTTAAGGCTTTTTATGAATGTTGCCAGAGTGGGTAGAAAGTGTATACTTTCAATACCATTGCCAGCATTGACAATAGGTTCGAATTCAACACTCATCTCAGAGATGTGTGTATGTCAGCATATTAATTGATGGTAACAATGGAAAGATAAAATTCATTACAGATTCCAAAAACCATCAAGTCTTCTTGGTGTATATAGTACATTGGATTCTTTAAGGAGAGAATTTGGAATGTTGATGCATTTTCTAACCATTGCTCACTTGCTAAGAAACCTTCATCAGGGTAAAGACACATTTTCTCATTGGCAAGTTTCTAATATTAGTCCATAATTTGAAAAATCTTCCATTCTTCTGGTCCCTACTGCTAAATTTCAGTCATCCTGAAGGGGATTGATAATTGTGGCAACTGCATAAAATGATTGCTACCTGCAGAGGCAGTCACTTTCATCTCCTGCAGAACTGATGAGCAATTCATTATCAAGGACTTAAATGCTTTTAAATTGGGAGGAAAAGGGATTTTCATATGATTTCCAGGATTTTTGTGCATTTGACCTGCCTTGGCTCCAAATTAGCTTGCATGAATAGGAATTTGAAATCAGGCTGTGGCAGGAGGGTAATAGCATGATGGAAAGTGCAGTGGAAATATTTGCATAACCTGTCTTGAATTTATGATGTTACTTCTAAATGGGATGCTGCATCCATGAGTGAATGGATGAATCTTCTTAAATGATTATGACAATCCTGGCAACAACCCTACAGCTGGCTTCAGTTAGAAATGCAAAACATCACGGATGAACGCAACGTGTATCAAGAGCCATGATGAGGTAGTATGATTTATGGGTAAAGTCAGGACTCGGGACTTGGACTGCCTGGATTCAAAGTCTGCCTCTCCTCCTCAGCTCTTACCAGGTGAATCTGAATGAGGTAGACATACATGCTCTCCAAAATTCCCAATAGGAATGATGCAAATAATAGTGTCTGCCTCACATAATTGCAATAAAGATTATCTTAGAATGTCCATACAAAACCTCAGGCATGAAGTCCATACAAAGTAATATTATTCCTGAAGTATCCTAACAGTTTCCTTCATTGTCTAAATTTGAATTTTCCCATTGATCTCAATTACTGTCACCACTAAGGACTATTTGTTTAAATTTTAGACCTCTCTTATGAACTCCCTATTTTAAGAGATTACAGTAAGAAAAAGACCACCATTATTAAAGACTCACTATATATTAAGAATGTATGACATTTCATCTTTACCAACTACTTTTTAAGATAAGTGTCATTTTGCCTATTTTGCATGATACTCCTGTGAGCCAATGTTCAAATCCTGGTTCACCATTTGTTATCCATGTGAGTTAGGGCAAGCGATCTCCCTCAGCCTCATTTTCCTCATCTATAAAGTAGGTATAAGAATAGTCCCTATCTTGCCTTATACTGATAACTGGTACGTATCAAGTGTTCAAGTAATGCTAGCTCTCAATAAAATAGTTGAGGCTTATTCAGGTAAGTTATTTTCCCAGGGATCACAAAACTAATCTGTGGCTGAGCTGAGATTTAAAGCCACACCTGATTCCAAAGACCACATCTATTTTACTGTATCATGTTGACAAATTATACAGTGCCTTACTTTCCTCATTTGAAAAGAGTGGATAATAATGCCTTCCTCACATAGTGGTTTAAGGATTAGAAATTATTTCTTAAATATATAATATTTTCTTGTTAAGTAGTAGCCATTGTTTTTATATTATATATTCCAACCCAAAGAAACAATGATAAATGACATGTTAGTTTCTCTGTATATATTTATTGCTGAGAAATATACATTTTCTGTGGAGTTAGTGTGTAATGTAAGAAACATCTTAAAGTCCACTGTCACTGTAATTAGAACCTTTGTCATGTAGGTACTTCAGTTTGGAATTATCATAGTAGAACCTGCTAAATACATATATATTAGAACTATGCCTGCAATTTTTGCATCAGCCAACAAGCAACATATGTCTCTGCCTATGCAGGGCAATTAGATTTATTCTAGTCACAAATACCTGGAGAAGGCAAAATTCAGCACATGGTCCAAATTAGGGGCACATCATTGTATTAGCCATGCATCTGAACTAAAGACAAAATTTTGGCTAATGTTCATACACTGAGAATAATTACTAATAAGTCAATTAATGAAGCAGACACTGTAGTTGTACCTACATAAGTCACTAGACCCTTGTACTTCTTTGTAAATTATTTGGGAAAATTGGTTGCTCAGAAGAGACCCTATTGCTAGACCTGGGGAATTCACACATAGTTGTGATATTCAAAATGTTATTTCAAAAAGTTAAGATTAAGTATCTAGAATAAATAGAGATCTCATTTTAAGATTACAAACTGTAAGGAGAAGTAAATTAACATTGTTTATCTATTTCTTCGTTGTATAAGGCATTTTTTGTGCATATATTCTTTTTTTTTTTTTTTTTTGTAGAGACAGAGTCTCACTGTACCGCCCTCGGGTACAGTGCCGTGGCGTCACACGGCTCACAGCAACCTCTAACTCTTGGGCTTACGCAATTCTCTTGCCTCAGCCTCCCAAGTAGCTGGGACTACAGGCGCCCGCCACAACGCTCGGCTATTTTTTTTGTTGTTGCAGTTTTTGGCCAGGGCTGGGTTTGAACCTGCCACCCTCAGCATATGGGGCCGGCGCCCTACTCACTGAGCCACAGGCGCCGCCTTGTGCATATATTCTTAACCTTCCTAACAGAGACATTTGCTTGCAATGAAGATGAAATAACAGGGATCAGATTTACCCTCCTACCTGAAAGAACTAAAAAACTGGGCATGATAAATGAAACATGAGTTTTCAGATATCAGACATCAGAGAATAGAAGTTAGTGATCCCTGAAAGAAACAATACAAATCACGGGAGCTCTACAAATTGCCCCAACTTACTACTGGTGAGAGGTTTCAAGTGATGAGGCAGGGAGAGGGATTTGGGCAACATCAGTGATCTCTCTGAATTGAGATGAAATTAGTTGATCAGAGAGATGAAGTTAAGTAGAATTCACCAGGAAGAGTACTGGAGAGGAGAAGGGGCAGGGACAGGGGAACAAGGAAAGGAAGATGAAGGTGGGAGGGATAGATCTGAAGAAATCCCTCTTAAGCCCTAGGCTGAGTACTGATCACCACATTATTGTGATAAAACTACCCAAGTGTAGAAAAATAACCACCTGATAGTAACAGAGGAAACAATCCTCAGAGTTCGTAATAAGTAAGGACAATTTCCCATTCCTACCATCCAGAGTAGAAAATTTCATAAAACAGAACACGGAGGAAAGTAATCTGGAGAATATTTAAGCCTTTTCTGGTCCCCCCTAAAGAAAGCCTCAAAAAAACAAAAATGCTCCCAAGGAAGCTAAATGCACCTCAGAACACAGCTCAAGAATATTTATAGAAATATAAAACTTCCAACACCCAGCGAGCTACAATACAGTGGTATCCAAACAAAACTTACCAGGAATGCAAAGAAGCAGCAAAATACAACTTGTCAGGAGAATAACTAATCAATCAAAACAGATCCAGAAATGACACGTGATAAAATTAATTAGATAAGAATATGAAAGCAATATAAGCATATCTCGTGTGCTCAAGATGTAGAAGAAAGATTAAGTATATCAAGCAGAGACATGGAAGATATTTAAAAGACTTAAATTGAACTTTCAGAGATTAACTTATGCTAGAGGAAATCAACAGAAGATTAGACACTGTAAGAAAAGATCAGCAAATTTAAAGACAGCAACAGAAACTGTTCAAAGTGAAATGAAGCAGAAAAACAAAATAAACAGAGCATTAGTGAGCTATAACCAACTTTAACTGTCCTAATATGCAATTGGAGACTCCACAGAGCCAGAACAGGAAAAATAGTTGAGAAAATAATGACCTAAAATTTTACAAATGTCACACAAACCGTAAATCTATTGATCTGAGAAGCTCAACAAAACTAAATAAAAGAAACATGAAGGAAACTGTACCAAGACATATCATAACTAAATTGATTGAAACCAATGAGAAAGAGAAAATCATAAAAACAGCTGGAGTAAAAATACATTATGTGCAAAAGAACAAAGATAAAAGCAACAGAATCTACAGTTCAATCTTTATCAAAATAACAATGTCATTTTTTCACATAAATAGAAAAAAAAATCTTAAAATTCATACAGAATCAAAAAAGAGCCTACAATGCCAAAGCAATCATGAGCAAAAAGGAAAGGCCTGAGGACATCACGCCACTTGACTTCCTTGTACATTCTGGATATTAGTTTATTGTCATATAAATAGTTTGCAAATATTTTCTTTCACTCAATATGCCTCTTCACTGCATGCTGTTTCCTTTGTGGTGCGGAAACTTTTTAGTTTAATATATTCCCATTTGTCTATTTTTCTCTTTGTTGCTTATGCTTTTGAGGTATTAGCTGTAACATCTTTGCCTAGACCAATGTCCAGGAGTGTTTACCCTATGTTTTATTTTAGCAGTTTTTTAATTTGGGGTGTCATATTTAAGCCTTTAATAGACCGCAAGTTGGTGTATGGTGAAAGATGGGGTCCAGTCTCATTCTTCTACATATGAATATCCAATTTTCCAATCACCATTTATTGAAAGAGGGTGTCTTTTTCCTAATGTATGTTCTTGGTGTCTTTGTCAAATATCAGTTGATTATGAACACTTGGATTTATTTCTGGGAACTCTGTTCTGTTCCACTGATCGATGTGTCTCTTTTTAGCCAAAACCATCGTGCTGTTTTGATTGTGACAACCTTGTAATGTATTTTGAAGTCAAGTGGCGTGATGGTGTTGCACCTTGCCTCAGCAGGGTTGATGTGTGTTCTTCAACCTTCCCTCTTGGCGAAGCTCTAATCCACCAGGTTACTTGCTAAATTTCTATCCTTTAACTCTCCTTCTGGATGGGAGCCTCTGTGGAAAGCTGGCTTCAGTCAGCCATCTTCTCTCCTCCCTTATCCCCATTTTAGAGATAAGAAAGCTAAGACTTATACAAATGAAGTACTTCCCCAGGGACACAGTTATACTTGACATTAAATCCCCTACCTCTCTCACAAAAACTGTATATGACCTTATCTGTGAAACTAGTTAATATGTTTTGTATTTATCAACAATGAATATTCAGAAGTTTGAGGAGGCTTAAAAAAGTATTTGGTCAACTAGTACTGATCTGAACTAACTGAGCACCTTTATAGAGAAGTTCGAGTCCAACAGATAAATTAAAGTCTATTCAGCACAATTTCCTGTCTCCTTTACTTTCTACGTGAATATTATATTTCTGTTCGTTCATTTTATGCCATTTGGTATTGTTCATCTCTTTCTTTCCTAGATCAGAACATTTCCAACCGGGCCTCGTGTGAAATTAATGTATCTATTACATATGTTCTATGGTGAAATGTAGTAGGAACAGTGAGTTAAGTAAGCTTATTCCCTATAGAATATTATGCAATCTTAAATATGTTAGCATGGGTTACATTATCTTACATTTCTCTAAGAGAAGAAGGAAAATATATGGTATTTCCCCACTAATGTCATTTCAGAAACTTATTTGTGTAACTTTTATAAATAGAGCATAATTTTGCTTTTTGTTGGCAAGCAAGATATTGGTGGTCAGAGAAGGATATAATTTTTAAAAATTATTCAATCTTAGTATTTTTGCTGAACTTTAGAAAACACATGTATGCATCTGAAATAGGTCATTAGTGACAAAAGGTTAGACATTCTCAGATCTGCTGGTTATTTGTTCAGTAGTAATAAGTAAATATTATATGTTAAAAAGTAAGCGGTGCCCAAAAGAAGAAATTGATATCACTACAAGAATACTCCTGGAAATAAAACATTTCTAAATTGGAGGTAAACGTCATATTTGCTAGCTTGCTCTTTTCTTCTTTCCTGTTAACACCCTTTTTGATTATTGCAGGATATAAGCTGTTATGATGGTAAGAAAAGTGCTCAACTATATGGAAATTCAGGACAATGTTTCAAAGAGAATAGTATAGCCTAATGCTTCTCACACATTAGCAGGCATATGAATCAGTTAAAATTCAGATTAAAAAAAAAAACAAAACTGTTCTTTTTCCCTGTTTGCTCCTTGCCTCACACCGAGCTGTCTTCCCAGAATTACTCATTCTACAAAGCCCATTTAGCTCAAGTGCCACTGTCTCTGAGAAGTGTCCCCCAGAACCCCAAACAGAACCAATCACATGCTTTTCCACTGCATATCATTAGTATTTATATAAATGCGTTTATCATGGCATATACTTTGTACTGGAGCCATGTACATTATGACAACTTTTCCCATTACATTTTGAGGTCTTGCTGATAAGATGCCTTTTCTTATCTACTTTTAAACCCTCTTCTTCACAGTACTTAATATAGAGACATACCATAATAAATACTTGTTTAATTAGTTTAATTATGTAGAAAATGTATTAGACAGTCTAAAGAGAAGAATTTACCATCTTTGTTTGGAAACATGACACATAAAACCATTTGAGAAAAATACAAGCCTAGAAATAAGAAAAAAAGCTATCATGTGCTGAGAGATTATTAGATGCCAGACACTGTACTAAGCATAGTTTACATGTTGTCTTTGATCCTCCTAAAAACTCTGAGAAGTTATACCATAGATTTGACACAGTACCCTCAACTGACTGAATAACCTATGTTTTTTCATAGGTTATTCAGTTGCTTATGATACAATTTACCTCCTAATTATATGTCAAACTGATCAAGAATATTCCAAAGTTCTTCATGGAAACATGTCCTTCTGCAGAGAAGGTGTCCTGTCCAGGCTAATCCTCAACCCAGATAAACAGCAGAGCTAATGGAAGGCCAATAGGGATGGGTAAAGTTTTGGCCTACCCCAGCCATGCAAAGTGGAGAGCAAACATCCTCCCTGTTGCACAGAGGAAGGACTCCTTTGTTCCTCAACAAAGGCTAAGGGAGGTAAAATGAAGGGTTAGTAATCACCTCGAAACTAGAAGCAGAAGGGAACACATTTTTGGAATCTGTTCATAAGATTGAAGCCACGTTTTTAGAGAAAACTCCCACAAAAGGAAAGAAGTCAGAGATGCAGGTCCTAGATAATGAGGACAGAAAAGTATAGTTGGATCCAGGATGGACTTAAGAGGTACTTGTGCAATGAGCAGAAGATGACAGAGAAGCAACCAGAGTCACAGTTCATTACACACATGCATTCTTTCATTTAGTCCATAAATATATGCTGGGACTCACTCCATGTGAGGTGCCAAATATGTCCACTCTCTCTCCTCATAGAGGTTACATGGTGGTAAGAAATACACATGTGTTGCTGCAGTGGGGTTATAGTGTCCCCAAGTAGCCATATCCACCCACAAATTTAAAATGTTTGAAAACAGGGTCTTTGCTGATGTCATTAGTTGGGATGATGTTATATTGGATTAAGGTGGGCTCCTAATCCAAAAACTGATAGGAAGAGGAGAGGATATGTAGAGATGCTAAGTTCAATAACTGATGGAAAGAGGAGAATGTATGCAGAGATGCTAAGTCCATTAACTGATAGGAAGAGGAGAGGATATGCAGAGACACTAAGTCTAGTAAGCAATGGGAAGAGGAGAAGATATGCAGAGACGCTAAGTTCAATAACTGATAGGAAGAGGAGAGGATACATGGAGACACTAAATCAAATAACCAATGGGAAGAGGACAGGATATGCAGAGACGCTAAGTTCAATAACTGATGGGAAGAGGAGAATATACGCAGAGATGCTAAGTCCATTAACCGATGAAGAGGAGAAGATACACAGAGATGCTAAATTCAATATCCGAAGGGAAGAGGAGAATGTATGCAGAGATGCGAAATCCAGTAACTGATGGGATGAGGAGAGGATATTCAGAGACGCACACAGAAGAATGCATGTGCAGTCAAAGGCACTGACTGGAGTGATGTCTGTCTACAAGCCGAAGGATGCCCAGAATGGCTGACAACCACCAGCAACTAGGAGAATGACAGGGAACAGATTCTCCCTCTGATTAGGGACAGAAAAGGGCTATGGGGAAGTAAGAGAAAATTCTGGCCTCCTAATTAAAAAGGACCCTGAAGCAAATGATGAGTTCTGGCAACCTTGTCACTCAGTTGACTATGTCCTATTCTCCAAAAAATGCTGTTTCCATGTGACACAAGTTGAGGTAATGCACACAGTTACAAAATAGTGCACACAGCAAATGTCACAGACTTCAGAAGACTAACAGACACCACCATACAACTGCCAGGAAAACAGTAGGTAGCGATTACTGTTAACAGGTAAAGGAAAAAGGACACATGTGGCAGCAAAGGTAACCTGGAACCAATAAGAAATGGACAGGAATACCTAAGGGCCTCAGGGAGACGATGAAAACTCTTACAGATAATTGCAGGAGGGACTGAAATAAGATACTCACATTTGTGTACTGCCTTTGTGTGGGGTCTCCTGTCACTGGAGAGGGGGGCCCTTTCCCAACATCTCTGGAAAAGTCTGTGCTTATCTATGCTTTCCTTCCTTTATATAAACTGCACTCTTCTCCTGCTGCATTGGGGTCCTGGCTGCTATATTTCCACCTCCCCATATCTTTCTTTATGAGTCCACTAAACTTTCTAGTTCTGCTGAGTAAAGCAGAGCAGGTCTATGGAACAGTTTGAAGGTCAGCTTATAGACCCCTGACACCCTCCAAGCTCTAAAAGGAATCAACCCTGATGACACCTCGATTTCAGATGTCTGGCCTCCGGAACCAGGAGGGAATAAATTGTTATTATTCTAAGCTACCCACTTCGCAGTAATTCTTTGTGCAGCCCTAGGAAAGTAATACAATTAGGTCATAAACGTGACATTATACCCAAGTTTTCAGGAGAAGGCACCATTTATATTTCCAAAATTAGCCCAATAACCTCATCATGATGGATAGTGGTGAAAGTTTCCAACATACACTTTTGGAGAGGATAGATTCTAACCATAACAAACATGATTCACCACAGAAAAAGAGTAAACTTCCCTCTAAATTTTTCAAACTATTATTCTCATTACATTGAGTAAACAAAGATGCAAATAAAATATTTGATGACTATTAAGAATAAAATGAATTGAATATAAATGGCAGAAAATAATTGAGGATTTTTTGAAATAGTTAACACATTCAGGGCATGACAATCCCTTAATGTCTTAAAATTCCTGTCATTGCAGCAGTAGTTGTGGCATTGTTCTGGGTCATTCCACTGTGAACTGTAATAATTTACCAGATGCTGGATAAGGCATGGGCCGTTTCATGGCTCAGCTGGTGATGGGTGGATGGCTTGACTAGAAGCTCAAGCAGTATTTCCAGCACATGAATGCCATTGCCAATTTTCCCACATCTTCAGAACTTCCACCAAGTACCACGTCTCCGTAAATGGTAATTCTGTAGCTCCAGTTGTCTTTGTTTCCATTAGCTGCAATGCCCACTCATGAAAATGCTGCAGCTTATGATCTCTCCTTTGTCTCAGTCAACAGCACACATCCAGACCAAGGAAGACCCAGAGACTCTGGACCACAAGATCCACAGCAATAGCCATATTGGCAAGCGTCAGAAATAACAGGAGGCTGGGGCTGTGCTGGTGACGGGTGTCACCACAAATGCCACCTAGGGGATACAGGAAGATTGGTATGAGGCTTTCTCACTTCAAAAGGAGGGAGATCCTCCACCCCACCACCAGCCTCGGTCAGTGAGCTGATATAGGCAAATGCTTCCTGCATAAGGCTGGAGCTGCCCCTATCATTGACATGGCAACTAAAAAGCTGTGGGGAAGGGAAAGCTTCTAAAACAGCCTGTCATCATTAAGACCAAATTTTTTAGCAGAAGAGCCAAGGAGAGGATTAAGGGTAGGTATGTGTGTGTGTGTATGTGTGGGTAGAGGGAAAGGAGTTTGTGTCCTGGTGACTTGAAGGTCACTTAATGGTGAGTCCATTAAGTGCTAACAAAAGCTTTACAAAATGCTATTAGCACAAGAGGTTAGCTGTCCTCCAACATCTTGTCACTTGTATTTTTTGACATAGATGTACATATTTGTGGGGTAAAATGTGATGTTCTGATACATGTATACATTGTACAATGATCAAATCATGGTAATTAGCAAATCAGTCATCTTAAAGATTTATCACTTCTTTGATGTGGAAGCATCCAAAATCCTCTTCTCTTACCCTGGAAAGGGCATCTCTGTGTGGACTTCCCTCCACCTCTTTGAGCTACAGTGAAGGGAAAGGAAGACTTTCCCAGCCACTGATTCCCCACCAGTCCAGGGCAGCTTCCATGGTGGGCATGACCGTTCTGCACAGGTTGTCTCCATAGCTCACAACTACGTGGTGGCAAACTGCTGCCATCTGCTTGGCTTTTCTCTAGTTGCGTACATCACATATGAGAATATGAACTTCTTTCACCCTCAAATCTTCTTTCCTGCTACCCATATTGGTAAAATCCTATATTTTCTTCAGAATTATTCTACCATCATCCCTTTGATGTAACCATCTTTCATCTTCCCAAGAAAAATTAATATTTTGTTTTATGCAAACCCCCTGCACCTCATACAATACACATTCCCACTGGTGCAGCTCATATCCAGCATCACATGTGTTTATTTACCTGATTGCCTCTGATTATTTTCTTGAGGGAGCAAATCATCTATCAGTTCAGGCCAGTGGTGCTCTACCCTGAAATCACCTGGGAAGATTTAAATAAATAACAATTCCTGGTAAAATCCCTAGGGCTTCTGGTTTAATTAGTCAAGGGTTTGGCATTAGAGTGACTTTTAAGTTGGATTGTTTTTGAATACCACAGATAATTTTAATGCACGGCCAAGCTTGAGAGTCACTGTCCTCAGAATAGGGCTTAGCATATCATATCCTTTGCCATTTAACTGTTTGATGTCTTACATTTAATGCTCTTAACCTTTATTGTGTTTCCCCCTACAACTGTTGTTAAGATGAGTCACCAAAATATCACTTGTCCCTGAAAAACTGAACAAATCTTTGAAATGGAGTCTCCATCCGTCAGTGCTATCCTCAGAGGATAGCTCGTAAAAACACTCAAGTAATAACTCCCTCTGAAGGAGTCACAGGCTGGATGTTAACTATTATTTTTGCATGAAGCCCACACATTCCCTGAAAGATACTCAGTGGCCCAGAAACAGAACTCTGAAGCAACAACAACAAATCTGATGGGTGCTCCCAGAATGTTTGAATTCCCCACAATCTGTCCTCCCCAAGCCTGTAATCTGAAGACAGTTTGCAGAGAGCAAGATCTGCTTTCCCATAATTCCAGATAAGAGGAGATCGTCGCCATCAGGAGGGCTGCGTGGGCACCTAGGTGAGATTGCCCTGTTTTGTGCTGTTCTGATTTGGAGCAAGTCTTGCACTGTGATGCTCAGATTCAAATGCAGAAAGGGGGTTTCACATCAGGTGAATGATGGTGAAAGCTGGGAGCCTCTTGGGAGACCTTTGGCATATTTCTGAGGCTACATAGACAAAAAAGAACTGTGAACAGTTCTCATTCTAATAACATCTTCAGAGTTTCCCCCATCAGCCCCTTCCTCAGTGGTCAGAGCATCTGGAGGCAAATCAGGAGTGCCCTGCTATTAATGACACTGACCTCATTTGCTTCCTGAACCATAAATGGAGAGTCCCCTACCTATTCCCTTTTTCCTAGTTTGACCTAGAGGCAAGCCTTCCTTCTATCTGTGCTGATTTCTACATACTTTAATATTCAGGCAACAGTTGAACTTAATGAGAGCAGACAGATTCTGATTCTTCCCCTTTATTATTTTGAAAGCCATATTAACCTGGTCCAAGCTGACCTTATAAAAGCTGCTGTGAGAGCCTGTTTGTGTGGAGCAAAGTTGTCCTCATCCCTTTGCCTGAAATGTCTTCCCTGGTGCTGATAACCTATTATTTAAAATTAATTCTTTAATATGCAGGGCAGCCAGATTAGTGCAAGATACCTGCCTCATCCCCCTTGGTAATAATACCAACCTTCCAGGGCCAGGGTGAAATCCAATTTATCACCTACCACATTGGAGGGAAGGGGAGAGAAAAGGCTGATTCCGGATAAGCAGCATTGGTGCAGGTTTGAGGGGGAACAAGGAGCCCAGCCCTGGGATGGGCTCAATGACGTGGGTATCTGGGTTCTTCTTGCATGCTGAGGGGGCAGACTTGTCATTTTTAAAGGATGGAAGATGAAAGGGACTGCAAAGAATATTCATAATAATAACCAGCAGACAGCAGATTTATATGCATTACCCATTTTACCCTCATAATGATGCTGAGAGAATGGCACTACTTACTATTGTCACACTGACTTCACAAAAAAAAAAAAGAAGAAAGAAGCCAGCTGTTTAGCTCAGGACACAAGAATTTAGGCCCATGAAGAAAATTGGATGAGTTATTTAAAATCCCAAAGCCTCAATTTCCTAAACCATAAAATGGAGTGAAGAACAAGTGTCAGTTTATTTATTTACTCTGAATTGTTGGCAACTTGATAACATGACGTGGTCATGAAATAACAATCCCAAACTTGGATCATCCCCCAAACACATGATTTTTTTACCACATCCACCTACCAGATGAAATGAATACTTCTCTGTAAACCTATTCCCTAAGAGAAGGGGCGGACCCTTACTTATCTACTTAATCATAAAGAAACATCTGTGAAATCATGGCTTTCCCTTGCTAAATTATATTTTTCCTAATAAGCATTAAGATTGCTATTCAAGATCTCCACATACCACCTGGGTTTTATGTTGCCCAGTTTGGAAAACATGGAAATGGAAAACATTTGTGATAGAGTTTTATGAGAGGCAAAGTATTGTGCACAGTACAGGTGCTGCCATCAACTCTTCCTGAGCAGGGAAGTTTTTGCATCAGTCTGGAAAGTGAGTGACAGGAGAGACCAAGGTGACCCTTCCTGATGTGAGCCAGTGGAGCAAGCCAATGTTCTTATTCTGCTCTTGAGGTTTGGCTGTATATCAGAAACGGCCACTTGAGCCTGTTATCCCATCACCTGAGGTCTGTGAGAGCTCTTCCTAATACGCTGTAATACCATTTCCAATGGGAGACGATGAATTAAAAGGGCAGAGCAGATTGGAGCCACTAGGAGAGTGCTTAACACTAATAGCATTGCCGGAGTTTCCATAATTTCTCCTATAATTATCAAAAACAGGTCTGACCCCAGCAGAGACCCACCACTGACTACAGTGCCTGACGAGCACCTCACCTCGGAGCCTGGCCAGTGTCCGCCTGTGGCAAACTGAGACTTCTTTGTCTGTCGGCCTTTTGGTCTTGGTTTCTTTTTGAAATAGACTTGGGTCCTCAGGCAACTGCTTCTCACTTTAAATCAGTGGTTCTCCCCCTCCGTGTATATTAGACTCACCTTGAAGCTTTTTGAAAATGCATTTGGCCTATGCCATACCATCTGAATCAATCACAATCCCTGGAGGTACGACATTAACATCGGTGCTCACAAAGCACCTTGGGTAATCTAAATGTGCATCCACAGTTAAAAACACCATTTGAAATGCAGAACAATAGACCCCCACATACTGGAGTTCTCCCTATAACAGAGGACCTTGTCCTTAGAGATAAGCAAGCACTAATTTCAGTTCAAAGAAGTATTCTATGATATTTCATTCATTCCCTTTGAGCTCATGAACCAACTTTTTCTCTTTTCCAAATAGCAACCCATTCTGTTTTCCACCTCCAGACTTAAAGAAGGGAACAAACGAACATTGTTTAGTACCAAATTCTACAACACTGCTCCATTAATTGAGCATTTACTCCAACAAACACGGTTTAAACATTTTCCATGACATTCACTGGATCCTCATAATGAGTAAATATAATTATAAATTTTCTTATGAAAGAGAGCTCTTAGGTTGTGTTACCAGCAAAAACAAACCTTCTGGAATCTCTCTTCAGTTTTTGGAGAACACTTCCCTCTCTCCCTCCCATTATAGGGTTCTAGTGGGATCTGCCATTTTGATGTAACATTACAGGCAGTCCCCAGGTTACAAAGATCCAACTTACGTACAACATGCACTTAAGTGAATGGAGGCTACCGCAGGTACTAGGTAAATGTACCTGTTACAACACACATAAAAATTCACCTTAATAACCTATTTGGTGTCATGACCCCTATGGCTCTGGTCTCTGTGGCCACAAGAAGGAACCAGGTGTGACACAGATTAGAAGTACAAGCCTGTGGGAGGCAGGCTAACATTAAGTGCAGGGTAGCCCAAAGTTCCCTCTGCAATGGCTATTTAAGGTTATACACAACAGGTGTGGAGAATTAAGGTAATTACATTCAAGGGCTGCATGGGTAAGGATTGCCACATGCTCTTTCCTCATGTGTTCTTTCCCCACAACCCTCATGAAGAAGTACTAAGCATCAATGTTTAACACATGCGTACTAGTGAGTGACTGATCTTATCTCACTCTGGAACACTGAGTTACTTGGGGGATTGCCCCTAAGTCACAAAACGTCTCTAGGCTTGCCAGGAGACTGTCCTGTTCTCAGTATTTCCTTTTAATGTGATAAGAATCAGTAACTGTCCTTATAAGCATGGTGTCCATCTCTATAATCCAGATCATTTTGTAGTTCTTAAGTGGGAGGATTGGGTTTTCATGCGCATGTGTGAGATGTGCCTCCCACATGTCTTATTACAACCTTGGCACATTATCTGTTTGATGTGGAAAAAGGACCAATCTGATTGGTAACCTGGGGGGCTTCCGGTGCTCCCAGTCTTTGGACACAGATGATTGGCTTAGGGATGGAAGCCTAAGATGTAGTCAAGCTAATTAATCTCTCCCCTGAGAACACAGAATTGGCAGGGGAAGAGAGAGGAAAACAGAAAGAGATGGGGGAAGTGAGAAAGAAAAGAGAAAGCTTCTTCATAGACATGTAACTAGTCTAGTTTAAATTTAAACTAGTGTCTAGTGCTAGAGATACTACCACAAGGATTTCTCTTGTATATGGGGGTCGGAGTGGGGTGTGGGGGCAGGGGCAGAGTCTGCAGTGAGCAAGAATAATGAAGCAAAACACAGAGGTCTGTGTGAAAGACGGAGGGAAGGGCTGCGTGGAATTCAAGTTCCTAGTTACTCCTGTTTGGTTTTGCTCTTGGCTTGGTAAGAAACCTAAGTTACTTACAATAAATGTCTCCTTTTTATTAAGCTAGTCTGAGTGGGTTTCTGTTACTTGCAACTGAAAGAAATTAATATTACTATGGGTAAGATATGGAGGAGGAGTACCAAGAATTACAAGACTTTGGCAGGTACCCTACGGAAACGAAATTTACAATCCAGGAAACACAATACCAAAAACTACAATTTGAAGTCAGACCCTGGTCAAATCCAAATTCTTAACAGCTTTCTCATCTTGGTATTTTACTTCTATGAACCACAGCTATTTTTTTATTTTTTGCATTTCCACAAAGCCTACTGATATTTCATGGGACTACTGTGAAAATTAAATACTAGTATACTGCCTTGCAATTCCTTGGGGACTCAACTAATCAGAATTCCTTTCCCTGTCTTAAAATCTCCCTGTAGAAGAGATTTTAGGGAACAAAGAGGAAATGCTTTTGAGAACTTGGCTGCCTTCCCACCCCAAGATCATGAACCTAAGCATGCACTGGGTTTCATGTGCTCACAGTCTCCTCCTCTCTCTCCCTGCTCGTGGCTAAGGGAGAAGAGGAGGCTTGCTATCATATAACATAAAGAGGCTATTTCCACATTCCTGACTCCATGCAACCCAAAGGGCATCAGAGCAGCCAATTAAGATGTTTAATCTCTAAAGTTCTCAAAGAAGGAAGGTGGAGAGAAGAGGTCACAGAAATTGGAGTGCAATAAAAAAAGAAAAAAGTTCACTAGGGCATGTTATTTGAAAATGTCTTATTCTAAAATAAAAATTATTTTAAAAATTGGGTCATTGCATTGATATTCATCAGGATCCTCATTAAAAGTTTGATTTTTTTCCCCTCATTTGAATCCCAAAATAGAGTACTGTGTAAAGGACATTTGGTTTTTGGAGGTCATAGAAAAAGTTTAGGATTTGGAACTAGACAGACTTGGGTTTAAATTTTGGCATTGCCACTGCCACCACATTCACTGATTGAACCTCAGTTTATCCTCCTTCCCAGTGAAATGGACCTCAAAGACCTAATTCATTGTGTTGATTAAAGTGATTAAAAATATTCTTGCAACATGTCTACACAGTGTCTACTGCATGGCATAAGCTTAACAGAAGTGGCCACAACTCCTTTCCATACCCTATAAAGTTTTAGCATAACACTAAAGAATGCCTATTTTTATAATCAGAGACAGGTTCAAGTTTCACTTTTGATTGGACAACCCTTTGAAATTACTTAAGCTTTCAGACCCTCAGTTTTCCTGTCAAAAAGGAAAGCTACCTACCACCTACTTTTAGTGGACCCTGTTTTTCGCCATGCAAACTGACTTCCCTTTCTTTCTCTCTCACAGAAGTACGATTTCCTTCAGGCATCACCTTCCCAGGGAGATATGTGCTTCCAGGGGGCTGATCCCACCCTTAGCTTGAAGGGTGACCTGATTTGTCTGGAGGAAATACCATTTTCTTGATTGGTTCAGGAATGGGTATGTGACACAATTGAGGCCAATGAGACAAGGGAAAACACTTGCTAGAGACTTCTGGGAAAAGGTTTCTCCAAGAGACTCTTTTCCTTTTCTGGATGTTGTCTGATCTATGTGTGATGCTTTATAACCAGCTGATGGGTGAGCAAAGCCCTGAATAAGCAGAGTAGAAAGATTAAAAAAAAATCCCAGATCCCTGTATTATCTTTTACTCCTTCAGGGGTCCTCAAACTTTTTAAATAGGGGGCCAGTTCACTGTCCCTTAGACTGTGGGAGGGTCAGACTATAGTTTAAAAAAAAAACTATGAACAAATTCCTATGCACACTGTGTAGATCTTATTTTGAAGTAAAAAAACAAAACGGGGTGGAGACAAGATGGCTGACTGAAGCCAGCTTTCCACACAGGCTCGCATCCAGAAGGAGAGTTAAAGGACAGATATTTAGCAAGTAACCTGGTGTATTAGAGCTGCACCAAGAGAGAAGGTTGAAGAATGCACATCAACCCCGCTGAGGTGAGCTGCGAACCCAAGCATACAAACAAAAGATACAAAATCCATCACCAAGTGGATGGGAGTCCCCTCCCCCAAGAGAATGGCTCGGAGTGCCCCACAAACAAATGAGCAGAGTTCAAAGTTCCTCCCACTACACTTCACAGGAGATACCCTCTAAAAACTGGACCTACCTCCCCTACTAGGGTGCCACAGTGTTCTCCTGCCAGGCATAGAACTGTATAAAACTGTATATATTCTCTACCTGCAATTCTGAGCTCCCAGCACTCTCCTCCACTCTCACTCTGAGGTCTGGAGGCATGACCCCCAGGAGTCCAGATTCTTGGGTGATTTCTTGAGGGGTATGGACAGGGCCTAGACTGCTGCTGGTCAGTGCTGATTCTGAGGCATGGGAGTAAGGAGAGGACGGTTGGCTGAGAGGGAACCACACCCAAGCAGCAGTGCCCCAAGGCACAGAGCAGCAGCTGTTTTTTTGGCAACAATAGGGCTCACTCCCAGATATTCTGAAGCCACACCCCCTGTCTCCCTGGGCAACCAGAGGAGGACGGGCATCTTCTCAGGTGGCAACCACTGCAGAACAGATCTGGGATGGAAATGCAGGCCTCATGAGTAAAGGGTTTGCCTGAGGCAGTACCAGCCTGGGTGGAGTGCGGGGACTAGAAACACACATGAAGAGCCAGAAAGTTCCCAGGGTGGGGCTGACCCAGAGGACCACTTTACTGAGCCTAAGGCGCACCCGGCCCTCAGGGGATTGTCAGCCTATAGACAAGGGAAGGCAGGAGGCTAAAACTGACAGTTAACTGACTACAAACCTGCAGGAGCAAAGACAGGGCCTGAGGTGTAGGCTCTGGGAACTCAAAACAGCTTCTCTTCTTCAGTGGAATTTAGCAGGGACAGAAACAAATTCCCACAAAGTTTTTCTGTTCTGTTCTGTTAGTAACATCAATCAGGGGCAGGGCTGGAACTGAGTGAACACCCCCCAGTCTCCATCAGGCACCCAAGGTTGTCAGGCCTCATTTCTTCCTGCTGAATAGAGGCAGAGTGCAGCAGCCTGGCTGAGCAGAAATAGATTTCCTTGTGATTCAGGCAGGTGCAAACACCTGGAGTATCTGTTCACTAGAGGCAACTGGGTTACAGCCTTGCCGGGTTATCGGTGACTGGGTGTGACAGAGGTGCAAGGTGGGGGAGGCACCAACCTTCCCAGACTAATCTATTTGCTGGGTGGGTCCTCCTGACTCCACAGAGCACTGGAGCAAGCCATATCTGAGTTGTAACCAGAACCCTGCGATCCACTTTGGCAGAGACCTTTTAAACTTGCCCACCTGAGACAGGTGCTGACTGAGGCAATTGATTTGGACCTTTTGAAATGAGCAAATCACCCGAGGACAATTCAACTGGTGCCCTGAATGTGTGGTTGTAGGAAGATTTGATTTTTCTTTTCCAATTGTTGCCTGTGGGGGGTGGGGTGACTTAATTGCTGGCATTTCTCCACAGCTAAGACTTCAACCCATAGTAACTGCTTCACTAGGGTCGAACAAAGACCAGCTGAAAACAAGACAGAACCACTTAGCACCACCACACCAAACCAGTCCCCAGTTTCTCAGGCCATAGCACTGTACAAGTCCTCGACAAAGCTCCAGGGGAAAAATCAAATGGTGTAAAACAATCAAGGGGCACAATCAGTGGAAAAACTCTGGTAGCATGAATAACCAAAATAGATCAAACTCCCAAGGAATGATATGGCAGATGTAACTGATTTCCCATTCATAAACAGCTGGCTGAGATGTCAGAAATCGAATTCAGAATTTGGATTGCAAACAAGATTAATAGAATGGAGGAAAATTTGGAATTAGAAATTTGAGGAGCAATTCAAAAGTTGGAATTAGAAATTCGAGGAGAAATTCAAAAGTTGTCTCAAGAACTCAATGAATTTAAAGACAAAACCACCAAAGATTTTGACACACTGAAGGAAGAATTTGCAGCCCTCAAAGATCTGAAAAATACAGTAGAATCCCTCAGTAACAGAGTGGAGCAAGCAGAAGAAAGGATATCTGACACTGAAGACAAAGCTTTGGAATGCTCTAAAACTCTCAAAGAGGAAGAGAAATGGAGAGCAAAAATGGATCATTCTCCCATAGAGCTCTGGGATAATTCAAATAAGGCTAATATCTGCCTCATTGGAATCCCTGAAAGTGATGAAGTGGCCTCGGAAGGCACAGAGGCCCTTCTCCATGAAATTATGAAACAGAATTTTCCAGACATGCCAAGAGATTCTGGAATTCAGATAGCAGACAGTTTCAGAAACCCAGCATGAACTCAATCCAAATAAGACATCCCCCAGGCATATCATAATTAACTTCACTAAAGTTAATATGAAGGAGAAAATTCTGAAAGCAGCTACACGTAAGAAATCCATTACCTACAAAGGGAAGAATATTAGAATGACTGCAGATCTCTCTGCTGAAACTTTTCAAGCCAGAAGAGGGTGGTCATCGACTTTTAATCTCCTAAAACAAAATAACACTCAACCCCGTATTCTGTATCCAGCTAAACTGAGTTTCATTTATGATGGAGAAATTAAATACTTTAATGACATTCATATGTTGAAGAAATTTGCCATAACCAAACAAGCTCTTCAGGATATTCTCAGGCCTATCCTCCATAATGACCAGCCCAGTCCTCTACCACAAAAGTAAACTCACTCAGAAACTTTTGATCAAACTCCAACATCCACAGTGGCAAAAGGATTAAAAATGTCCACTGGATGTTCGAAAAACTCGATACCCAAAATTTTACCAGACTTATCAATATTCTCCATTAATGTGAATGGCTTAAACTGTCCTATAAAGAGGCACAGGTTAGCTGACTGGATGCAACAACTGAGGCCAGATATTTGCTGCATACAAGAGTCACATCTTACCTTAAAAGATAAATATAGACTCAGGGTGAAAAAATTGTCGTCCATATTTCAGGTAAATTGTAATCAGAAAAAAGTAGGAAATGTGTTGAAATTCTATATGCAGACACAATAGGCTTTAAACCAACAAAAGTAAGAAAGGATAGGAATGGTCACTTCAAATTTGTTAAAGGTAATACTCAATATGATGAGATTTCAATTATTAATATTTAGGCACCCAACCAGAATTGACCTCAATTTATAAAAGAAAGTCTAAAAGACATGAGCAACTTGATTTCCTCCAGCTCCTTAATAATTGGAGATTTCAACACTCCTTTGGTAGTGCTAGATAGATACTCCAATAAGAAGCTGAGCAAAAGAATTTTAGATTTAAACCTAACCATCCAACATTTGGAGTTAGCAGACATCTACAGAACATTTCATCCCAACAAAACTGAATACACATACTTCTCATCAGCCCACGGAACATACTCCAAAATCGATCAAATTTTAGGTCACAAGTCTAACATCAGTAAATATAAAGGAATAGAAATTATTCCTTGCATCTTCTCAGACCACCATGGAATAAAAGTTGAACTCAGTAACAATAGGAATATGCATACTCATACAAAAATATGGAAGTTAAATAACCTTATGCTGAATGATAGTTGGGTCAGAGATGAGATTAAGAAAGAAATTGCCAAGTTTTTGGAACAAAACGACAATGAAGACATGAATTATCAGAACCTCTTCGATATTGCAAGGGCAGTCCTATGGGGGAAATTTATAGCACTGCAAGCCTTCCTCAAGAGAACGAAAAGAGAGGAAGTTAACAACTTAATGGGACATCTCAAGCAACTGGAAAAGGAAGAACATTCTAACCCCAAACCCAGTAGAAGAAAAGAAATAACAAAATTAGAGCAGAATTAAATGAAATTGAAAACAAAGAATTATACAACAGATCAATAAGTCAAAAAGTTGGTTTTTGAAGAGGTCAATAAAATAGATAAGCCTTTGGCTAACCTAACCAGGAAAAAAAGAGTAAAATCTCTAATCTCATCAATCAGAAACAACAAAGATAAAATAACAACAAACTCCTCAGAAGTTCAAAGAATCCTTAATGAATATTACATGAAACTTTATTCTCAGAAATATGAAAATCTGAAGGAAATTGACCAATACTTGGAAGCACATCACCTTCCAAGACTTAGCCAGAATCAAGTGGAAATGTTGAACAGGCCAATATCAAGTTCTGAAATAGCATCAACCATACAAAATCTCCCTAAAACGAAAATCCCAGGACCAGATGGCTTCATGTCAGAATTCTACCAAACCTTTAAACAGGAACGTACCCATATTCCTCAACCTGTTCCAAAATGTAGAAAAAGAAGGAAGACTACCCAACATGTTCTATGAAGACAACATCACCCTGATCCCCAAACCAGGAAAGGACCCTATAAGAAAAGACAATTATAGACCAATATTACTAATGAATACAGATGCAAAAATATTCAACAAGATCCTAACAAACAGAATCCAGCAACACATCAAACAAATTATACATTATGACCAAGTTGGTTTTATCCCAGGGTCTCACGTCTGGTTCAATATACGTAAATCTATAAGTATAATTCAGGACATAAATTAAAAACAAAGACCATATGATTCTCTCAATTGATGCAGAAAAAGCTTTTGATAATATCCAGCATCCCATCATGGTCAGAACACTTAAGAAAATTGGTATAGAAGGGACATTTCTTTTTTTTTTATATAATATTTACTCAGCCCTACTATGAAACTAATTTAGGGCTTTCACATGAATGCTATAACCCAGCTACAACCTAAAAGAAGAAGAAGGGACATTTCTTAAACTGAGAGAGCCCATCTACAGCAAACCCCCAGACCTTGTCATATTGAATGGAGTTAAATTGAAATCATTTCCACTCAGATCAGGAACCAGACAAGGCTGCCCATTGTCTCCACTACTCTTTAACATTGTAATGGAAGTTTTAGCCATCGCAATTAGGGAAGAAAAGGTGATCAAGGGTATCCATATAGGGTCAGAAGAGATTAAACTTTCACTCTTTGCAGATGATATGATTGTGTACCTTGAAAACACCAGGTATTCCACTACAAAACTCTTAGAAGTGATCAAAGAATACAGCAGTGTCTCAGGTTACAAAATCAACATTCATAAATTGGTAGCCTTTATATATACCAACAATAGTCAAGCTGAGAAAACAGTTAAGGACTCTATTAGTTCAGTGCTGGGTGAACTGGCTGGCAACCTGAAGACAACTGAAACTGGACCCACACCTTTCACCATTAACTAAGATAGATTCTCACTGGATTAAAGATTTAAACTTAAGACACAAAACTATAAAAATACTAGAAGAGAGTGTATGAAAAACCCTTGAAGAAATCAGTCTGGGGCGAGTATTTTATGAGGAGAACCCCCCGGGCAATTGAAGCAGCTTCAAAAATACACTATTGGGACCTGATCAATCTAAAAAGCTTCTGCACAGCCAAGAACACAGTAAGTAAAGCAAGCAGACAGCCCTCAGAATGGGAGAAGATATTTTCAGGTTATGTCTCTGACAAAGGTTTAATAGCCAGAATCCACACAGAACTCAAACGTATAAGCAAGAAAAGAACAAGTGATACCATCACAGGCTGGGCAAGGGACTTGAAGAGAAACTTCTCTGAAGAAGACAGGCACACGGCCTACAGACATATGAAAAAATGCTCATCATCTTTTGTCATCAGAGAAATGCAAATCAAAACTACTTTGAGGTATCATCTAACTCCAGTAAAATTAGCCCGTATCACAAAATCCCAAGACCAGAGATGTTGGTGTGGAGGTGGAGAAAAGAGAACACTTCTACACTGCTGTTGGGAACGCAAATTAATACATTCCTTTTGAAAAGATGTTTGGAGAACACTTGGAGATCTAAAAATAGATCTGCCATTCAATCCTATAATTCCTCTACTAGGTATATACCCAGAAGACCAAAAATCACATCATAACAAAGATATGTGTACCAGAATGTTTATTGCAGCCCAATTCATAATTGCTAAATCATGGAAAAAGCCCAAGTGCCCATCGATCCATGAATGGATTAATAAATTGTGGAATTTGTATACCATGGAATATTATGCAGCCTTAAAGAAAGATGGAGACTTTACCTCTTTCATGTTTACATGGATGGAGCTGAAACATATTCTTCTTAGTAAAGTATCTCAAGAATGGAAGGAAAAGTATCCAATGTACTCAGCCCTACTATGAAACTAATTTATGGTTTTCACATGAAAGCTATAACTCAGTTATAATCTAAGTTAGGGGGAAGGGGGAGAAGGATGGGGGGGAGGATGGGCGAGGGCAGGTAATTGGTGGGATTACCTCTGCGGTGCATCTTACAAGGGTACATGTGAACTTAGTAAATGTAGAATATAAATGTCTTAGCACAATAACTAAGTAAATGCCAGGAAGGCTATGTTAACCAGTGAAATGAAAATGTGTCAAATGGTCTATAAAACCAGTGTATGGTGCCCCATGATCACATTAATGTACACAGCTATGATTTAATAATAAAAAATATAAAAACTCAAACAAAATGGGAACAAATACAATCACACTGCCGCATGTGGCTCGCAGGCAGTAGTTTGAGGACCCCTGCACCTGTATTGAATCCTGCCTTCTCCTGAGTTTCCTGTTATAGGCAGTAAGGAATCAGTATCAATTAAGCCAGCTCACTTGATTGCAGGTTGCAATCTCAATCATTTTATTGCATCAAAAAGTATCCTAACTGTAGAGCATGGTGGCTCTAACCTATAATCCTAACACTTTGGTAGGCCTAGACAGGTGTATCACTTAACCTCAAGAGTTCAAGACCAGCCAGAGCAATTTCAAAGGTTTGTCAAATCAAAAGTGAAACTTGAACCTATCTCTGACTGTAAAAATAGGCGTTTCTGTGGAAAGGAGTTATGGCTTCTGTTAAGAGCTAGACTCAGTCTCTACTGAAAAAAAAAAAAAAAGGTATTCTAACCGATGAGTGTTAAGGAGGATACAACATGTAAATCACTTGTCAGAGCCAACCCTGATACCATAGTAAGGGCAAGACAAATGATTAGCTGTTATCTCACTGTTGCTAACAATAATACAAACAACAGCAAATATAAAAAAAAAAAAACAGCTAACACTTCCTATGTGCCAGACACAGGTTTAAGTGCTTAACATATTTAAATTATTATATGCTCAAAACAACCCCCTAAGGTAGAAGTTATAACCATTCCAATGTTAGAAATGGGAAAATGGAGATTCAGGGAGATTAGGTAATTTCCCTACAATCACACAGATGTTAAGTGATATTTAAATCCAGGTAGACAAGCACTAGAGTTGATGATATGGAGTAGACGAATCACAAGAAAATTCAATTTGACCTAATTTGACCTCCCTTTTTCTCTCCAGCTGCTAAGCAAACTGACAGCAAAGAAAGAGGGTCTCTGAGGAAGAGCCACTATGAGGTGGAGAGGGGTCTGATTTTGAAGTGAGAGATGTCATCTGCTCCAAGATGGAGGACTAGAAAACAGCTCTTTACCATCTGCTTTCAGCCACTGCAGCACTCAAGCATGGAGAAAAGGAAAACTAAGGAGAAGGAGGAAATTAAAGGACAGAATAGGGGAAGGGAGTGAACAAGAAGAAACCACACATGAGTAGGAACCAACAGAAAAATCCTGGCAACATGAAAAACCAGAACAGAGCAACCCCCGTCAAGGGATCAGGGGCGGCACCTGTGGCTCAGTGAGTAGGGTGCTGGCCCCATATGCCGAGGGTGGCGGGTTCAAACCCAGCCCCGGCCAAACTGCAACAGAAAATAGCTGGGCGTTGTGGCAGGCGCCTGTAGTCCCAGCTGCTCAGGAGGCTGAGGCAAGAGAATAGAGTAAGCCCAAGAGTTAGAGGTTGCTGTGAGCTGTGTAACGCCACGGCACTCTACCCGAGGACGGTACAGTGAGATTCTGTCTCTACAAAAAAAAAAAAAGAAAGAAATGACAGAAAGAAACTAAGATACGGATCGCAAAATGATGGAGCCAGAGAGGTATGCGTGAGCTCATGTAAGAAGCATAATCCCACTGGGACTCAATTGCCTACCTGTAAAGTGGTGGGGGAGGGTGCAGAGTACTGTAGCTTGTAAGACTATTATAAGGTTTGGGAAGAACAATTCATGTTCATCGTGTGGCATAGCACCTACATGAAAGCTATTAATGATGAATTATCATAGTACTCAAGCATTTTCTTACCTTTCTCCTATTTACCAGTTGCCTGCTTTGTCTCATTTAGTGATGTCATGAAGAAGAAGAAAGACTCCAGTAGATTGAATGCCAACCAAATCAGCAGTTACCACTTTAATTCAAATCCCCTTCTCTGCTCTCCCTACTGAGGAATCTGACGATAATTCCCTTCCAAGGCTTCATTTCATAACCTGGGCCAATTTGACTCATTATCTCCATGCCAGCACAAAGAGAATAAAAACCAGCTGTCATAACTAACTTGTCCCCACTCTGAATAGAATCTGGGATGGAGGAGAAGTCAAGGGTCAATTCCCCCAGGTAGGTCATTAACCCCAGAGACAATATTCAAGGATTGTGGGACAAGCCCAGCCCTGGACAAGGCTGCAAATGTTCACAGCCTTCTGAATAATCTTGTAAAAGGACCTTTGAAAGAGAAAGCTACATGGCCAGGGAAGAGGAAGCACAGGTGGAGGAGGTCACCCTCGGCAACACTGAACAGAGCCTGGTGTTCAGATCCAGGCACAGGTTTCAGAATCAGGCAGACATGGGCTGGAATCCAACCTGCTGCTCCATGGCCTTCAGCGGTTTCCTAATCTCACCGAAGCTCAGTTTTCTAGCCAGTATAATGGAGTAATAGTATGTGTGTGTGCATGCATACATGTATGCTAATCAAAGTGTGATGTTCTCTGAGAGCAATGATTTTCTTTTTCCTCATGTGCTAAAAGTTGAGAAAGTGTCCTCCTTGCTTTGTGTGACTGCTTCCCAACAATTTCTTTAACTTGCCTACAAAATATCAGTTCCTTTGAAGTCCTTATCAACCCACCAACCATAGCCCCTTCCTTCACAGTCTTCTGCTAATCTTCCATCCATATATGCTCAATTCACTGAAGGTTCTAGCACCTGGATCACTGCTATGTATATTTCTACTCACCATTGTCACTCCAAAATCCACAAAAATTATTCAGTCTCCTAGTTTCTCACCTCCTGGGATCCCTACCTCTACAAATCTTTTTTCTGCCCCAACCTCAGCCCCTCACATATATGATTACCTTCCAGGACTTTGAGTGTACCAGATCCAATATCTCCAATAGAATATAAGCATTCTCTTTTCCATTCTCTCTTCTTCACACAGTTCAGGTTCATACTCAAGCACTATATGATCTCTCTTGGAGACACCCTGACCTCTGCTCCCTCTATTCTCTTTCCCCAGCCAAGCCCAACACAGGTTAAATGCAGTAGTCCTACTCCTATTCTGTGCCTGAAGCTTAGCAGCTCAACGTGGTTGGGGAAGGCATACGCTGAGCTGACTGACCTCACTTTCTCTGAGGACCACAATTCTACTGGAAAATCCTACTCTGTTCCTCTGGAAGTTTGTCTTTCTGGTTTTTTTTTTTTCAAGGTGACTATTCAGCATTTTCGCCCTGATGCTGCTTCTCTAATGCTTAGAAAAACTGCCAACATTTATGTCTTATTTTGCTGAGAAAATAGAGGCATTCTCAAAAACCTCTTCATCATCCCAACCCCATCACTAAACATACAAGCATCTGCAGGGAATAATTCTGACTTCCCTGTTACACCAGCTGGACTGTCTATCTAAGACCAGTCTCTCCACTCATGCAAACCCTCTTCCTTCCTCAGAGTCTTCACTGCATCAGTTGCCACTTATCTCATCTGCATTAATTCTGCCCTCTTTTGGATTGCTAGCATAAGTTTACAGACATGCTATGGTAACTCTCATTTAAGAACACTTCCGTCTATACCACATCTCCTTCCATCCACCATCCCATTTCTTTACACAATTTACAGCACAGTGTCCCACATTCCAGGCTTATTCTATCCCTGTATGTCTCATATCAACACCATTTCCAGAATCTACTCTTAGGTTGCCAATAAGTTCTGTGTTGCTAAAATTAATGATTAATGCACAAGTTCCCTTTCGCAAGAATTTTCAGGAATTTTTGGCACATTTGACCACTCTTTCTTATGTTGAAAGACTGTCTTCACCCGATTTTGACAATTCCAGACTCTTTACTGGAAGCTCCTTTTCAGTTCCTTTTGCTGGATGTGCCAACCTCTAAACGCTCAAGTTCTCCAAGCCCCATTAATTAGCCTCATCTCCTCTCCCCTCTCTTCTCTTCCCCTTTCTTCTCCTCCCCCCAGTGCCTTCTCTTCTGCATTTAAACTCTTTCCATAGATGAACACTTCTATTATTATTATTATTTTCAATATCACTTGTATGTTGATGTCCCAGAATTAACATTGCCACCCAATATCTCCATAATATCCCTTCACCCTCTAAGTACTAAGTCAAACATCTTCATATAGACATCTAATGGCTATCTTAAATTTCTTAAGTCAAAACCAGAACTCTTGATTTCTCTGAGAAAACCCAACCTATGTCCAAAATATATGTTCAATCTAATCACTTACCATTACCTTCATTACAACTCTTATAATATTAAGCCAAGGGTCCAAAAAACTATGGCCCTGAGCCAAACCCAGTATACAACCTGTTCTTGGAAAACAGTAACCCTTGCAATTTGCATATAATCTGTAGCTGTGTTCATGCTACAATGACAGAAATGAGTGGTTGTGACAGAAAACATTTGGTTAAAATGTTTACTATTTGGTCCATTACAGAAAAATGTTTCTGAACCCTGGTCAAAACAACCATTGTGTTTCATGCCTATGGGGTTTCCGTGACTTTCTACTTAGTGGCCTTTCTGCTGTAATTTTTCCTCTTCTCCAGAATGATGTTTTTAAAATGAAAATTGTATCTTGTCAATCTCTTACTTAAAAAGCTCTAATTATTCCATCATATTTGCAGTAAAATCCACATTCTGTGTCATGGTTCATGAGGCCTGAAATGGTCTGGATCTGCATTAATTGCCAACTGTGGTACCTATAACCTCTCTTCTTACCAGACTCCAGCTACTTAGCCTTCTTATCCTTCCTCAAACAGACCAAGAACTTTCACTTTTTGGGGACTTTATACTTGTTTCTCCATCTGCCTAAATAACTTTTAATTTGGATATCTCTTTGGCTACTTTCTTTTCATTATTTAGATTTCTGGTGTAATATCAGCCCCTCACCTATAAGAATGTCATTCTCATTTGACAGGGATTTTATATCTCATTGACTTCTATGTCCATGGCACCCAGAACGTTGTAGAGCCTCCATATATAATTGTTCAATACATGAATGAATGAGCCCTAACATAGAGATAAGTATGAGGAACCATGGGAACACAAAACAAGGGCATCTAGCACATCTTGGTATGGAGGAATGGTTACAACATCTAGAAAGAAGAGGCGAGTGGAGGGAGAGTAGGGTATTTCAGTAAAGGGTCAAACATGCACAGACAGGAAACATAAGAGGCTGGTGCCATGTGTACTAGGCACCTAGAATAGGTTGTATATACAGATATATCAACATAAATGCAGCCATACATCAGGACTGAGGGGTGGAAGTTGGCACAGAACAGATGATAAAAGACCTTAAATGTCAAACTCATGTATTTATAATTTTTCTGAGGTCATTGTGAAGTTCTTAAAGATTAAACAGGATAGTAGCATGATCAGAAATGCTAGGATCCAATATGTGTTCTTGGAAGTGAAATAATAGACCATAACACAGTCTTCTCAAAACTTTTCTAATGACCCATGTATTCGTGTTGTCCTACTCCAAATTCCACATTCATTCCCCTATACTCTTTCTAGTGTCTAGGGTATAAATTTGGTATCTGCTTCTAGAGCCCAACTTAAATTTTTTCATGAGCCCCACTTCTAGAATTCTGTAATAAGATAATTACCTAAAATCCTGGAAGAGATGCATACACAAAAAGGTTTAGTGAAGTATTATTTATATGAGAAAAAAATAGAATAAATATTTTACAGAAATGAAATGATTAATAAAATTATATCTACTTTTTGTCATATCATGGAATCACTAACTGATTTTTTTTTTCCCAAAGGGACAGAAAAAATATAAGTGGTTGCCAGAGAATAGCTGTGGGATGTCCAACCTTTTGGCTTCTCTGCAGCACATAAAGAAGAGTTTTCTTGGGCTACACATTAAAGATACAAACATTAATGAAAGATGATCAACAACAACAACAACAACAAAAGTCCATGCATAATTTTTGTGACATCCACCACAACAGATAAGCAAAAAAGTCCTCACAAAATCCACATGTAGCCCACAAGCTGTGGGTTAGACACCCCTGCTCAGGTAGAAAGAGGAGCTGATCACGAAGGTTTATAAGGAAATTTTTGGTGGCAATGCAACTGTTCTCTATCTTGGTTATGGTAGTGGTACACATTTGTCAAAAAACTGTTCAACCAAAAATGGATGAATTTTACGATATGTAAATGATATCTCCAAAAGCCTGAAGAACATTTTGAAACTATGTTTCTGATTATTTTGAATGCCACAGGGAAATTGTAAATGCAATATAAAGCAATATCAAGTAACATAAAAACTTTGCAGAGAAAAAATGCTATCATAGAAGAAACTATGTCAAAATACAGACAGTAGATTATCTTTTGGTAGTAAGAGCAAAAAATGATGTTTTCTACTTCCTCTCCTTTTCTGTGTTTAATTTTGATAATGAAATAAGGAAATGTGTCTTGAAAACGTGCAAGATTATGGAAGCTTCTCTAAAGTTTGTTTTAATCACCTTTGAGTTTAGAGTCCTTTGAATACTACACTCTAGAGTAGAACCTCCACAGTTGACCACCTCCCTTTAGGTGTCAAAGACAGTCTTCAGGCCTTGCATGTGGAGTTGTAAGTAAGGCTTACATGCATTGAAGTGGTAAGAGTGAGGGTGTCTGAGGGCCTCTAAGAGTGTCTGCTATAAGAAGTTTGCATGTGTGTCCATGTGTGTGCATGCATGCACCTGACTATACAGTAGAATCTCGTGCTTGACCACCTCCCTACACTGACCACCTCCTTAAGTTGACTGAATTTTCATAGAGCAGACATGCACCACATGTGCGTATCAGTATGGTAGGCCTAGTTCCTTGTGTTGACCGCCTCTGTATGTTGACCAATTTGTTACAGTCCCTTGAGAGGTCAATTTACAGAAGTTCTACTGTGTTTGTGTATCTGTATACACATACATACTGTGTATATATACACACAGACACATACATGTATATATATAAAATATATTTACATATATACTGGATATTGAATTGAGGAAACAAATTGTGGTATATGTATACCATGAAATATTATGCAGCCATGAAAAAGATGGAGACTTTACATCTTTTATATTTACATGGATGGAACTGAAACATATTCTTCTTAGTAAAGTATCTCAAGAATGGAAGAAAAAGTATCCAATCTATTCAGTACTATTATGAATCCAATATACAATCACCCATACTTTCATACAAATGATAAAACATAACAATAGCCCAGAATGAAGAAAGGAAGAGGAGGGTGAGGGTAAGGGAGGGTGGAGGCCAGTTAGAGAGAGGGTGATTGGTGGGACCTCACCTATTGTGCATATTACAAGGGTACATGTCAAATCTATTAAGTACAAAGTATAAATGTCTTAACAACAAATAATTGAGGTGAAGACTATATTAACCAGTTTGATGTAAGAATTCCAAATTGTATATAAAATCAGCACATTGTATCCCATAAATGTATTAATGTACACAGTTATGATTTAATAAAAAAAATAAAATCCCAAAAAAAATAAATGAAAGTTAAGCTTAAAGTTCCAACTAGACCATGGCATGCCAACATCAACAGAATGCATTGGTTGCTGGGCATTACCCTCAGTGTATAATCTCTTCCAGCCCCCAAGATAATCCAAAGACCTCTGAGTACATTTGGACTCACATTCAGAACAGACCTCTTGAGTGATCAACTTCCAACTGTCAAAGTTCTGACTTTGCAATTAACTCATTGAAGCCATTTTCATTCTCAATGTGAATCAAAAGCCTTTTCTTATCATTCCTTTACACATTTTACATCCAATGACCTTTTGTTTTTTAATCCAAAAAAGATTCTGTTATTAAAGTTTTGTGTGGAGCTGATTGCCATTCTTGGAACTGAAGATGCAATCAGGGGAGAGAATTGATGCCTCATAATTCAATGAATGGATGTGCTTCTGTAGTAATTTCTTCAGTAATTACTTGTGTAAATTGTGTGTTTCTGTAATTGAAACTCTCCAGTGTGGGGTAATTTATCAAAATCTATAATTTATTATAGCTTTTCCCTCTTGTTTCTTGGTTTCCCCACTTGTCTTCATTAGAATATTGTCTCCTCACCACCACTTCAGCCCATCGTCACCATTTAGACTGGAAAACAAAAACACACATTGCGGGGAAAGGCTCTGATAGACTTAGAAAAAGTTTAAAATCCATTTTCCAAAGGACACAATTGTTATTGCTGTTTGCAATATGTATTTTCTGACAAGCTCTAAGATGTGATTTATGAAACGGTTTTGGAGAGATTGTCTACTTCAAGTGTCTGGATAATAATACCATTTTTCTCTTATGGTCACCAAGTACTCTAAGTGTATCTCACATTTTTAAAAGTCTGGGGAGGGAAGAAGGGACTGGGACATGTGTTTTGCTAGCAGTGGACTTTCGATCACAGAGCCACTGATGAGGAAAGCTTTCTCCTGCCCTGGGGAATTGCCACAGAAAGATGGGAGGGGCAGCTTTGTAAGAGTCCCATTCTAAGTCCATGATAAAGCTACCGCCAGGAGCTGTCTTTGGTACTTATCACTTATTACTACTTATCTTCTCCAGTAAATCCCAAACAACAAGCAAATCTCTATAAGTTGTCCACTCAAAGGACTGTATCAAAATGGTCAATACATGGAGGTGGTCAACACAAGGAACTAGACCTATCAAATGGATATGCACATGTGGCTCTATGAAAATCGGTGAACTTAAGGAGGTGATCAGTGTAGGTCTAGCGTGAGGGTCTGTATATGCAGGTGCAAGCATGGACACACAAGCAAACCTCTTATAGCAGACACTCTTAGAGCCGCTCAGACTCCCTCACTCTTACCACTTCAATGCATATAAGCCTTACTTACAACTCCACATGCAAAGCCTGAAGACTGTCTTTGGCACCTAAAGCACTTTGTTTACCTATGGGGCAGGCCTGGAAGCAACCCTCAGCCAAGGACCACTGGGGGTTTGGGATATGAATTCCTCTGTTCCCCTTCCATCTCAGGAATAGCTCCAGGGCACAGGGCCTGCACTGTTTCCTGGAGATTCCCAGTGGGATTAAGCTTCAGGGGCTCTCTGCTGTTCTTTTTGTCTCTGCCTCCTCTTTGCTGTCTCAGTCTCTATTCCCCTACCAATTTTGGGGGGGGGGGATCATGTCCAGAACACCTGACTTAAATCCTTGTCTTAGGATGTTCTTCTGGGAAAATCCAAAGTATGACAGTCTTCATATTTAAATTGGGGGTGATGATAGCTCTGTGGGGAGCATTAAGCAGGAAAGTGCACATGAAGTGTCAACCACAGTGCCTTGTTCAAGGAAATGATCAATTAATACTCACTACTATTGCTGTTACTGCCGGTTTTGTAAAAGTATATTTTCTCACTGTCTTCTACCCTTACCAGGTTCTCTCAATATCATTTTTTGTCTCTGTCCAATGCTGTGGTTTTTACTACTCCCAACCACTAAAATTCAGGCTGACAAAGAATGACAATAACCCTAAAGGTGTTCACTGCTGTCCATCAGGTGCAACTTCCAAACAGACCTTCCATCAGGGTGTCCAGATCTCTCAGACATTTTAGGGAAGCAAAATCAATGAGCAACTCAAAGGCTATAAACTTCGCATTATTTTTCTTTATTGTAATATTGCATCTTTTTCTTTCTTTGCTGGATCAGAAAAGTCAAGAGTCTCCTCATACTATTGGGTGCAGACTCTAGTGCAGATGTTCACAGGAGAAAGGTTATTGGCCCTATAAATGAATATCTCCTCTCCTGAGGCCATAAATAGTGGTGGGTCCATAATCCAAGCAAATGAGGAAAATGAGAAAAATGGAGAGATGCAATACATGGTGAGTTGGAGAATGGGGACCCAGTCTAGAGGATTTTAAATTAAGATCTTTCAAAACTATCTGAGAGCCCACCAATCCATATACAGCCCACAAAGTGTAGAGCCTTGTCTTTGTCTGAACCCAGCACCTAATAGTTTATAAAGTTTTTCACATCTCATATAGCATTTGGGTCTCTTGACAATTCCGTATGGTCAGAGGAATTTACTTTCAGATCTTCACTGTAGAGGCAGGAAATTGAAGACCTCAAAACTTAACTGACTCATAACTGAAGAGCACATAGCTAAAACTGGTGGCATGTCGGTTTCCAAACCCAGTGTTATTTTTAATAACACAGTCAGAGGTGGGGTCTTCAGGGAAAGGAGAAAGGTGAAGGGCTGAATCACCATTAACTCAACTGCCATTGAGAGGGGACAGTGCTCAGGAGAGTGAGGATGAATCATAGGAACTGGTATGTGTGAGTAGACCAGTCATTCATAAAAGACAATGAACTTACAGAAAAAAGGACAGGAAGACATTCAACAAAAAAGCAGGAATTTTAGTTTATGGGATATAATGGGTCAGTATCGCCCCTCAAATTCCTGTCCACCCAGAACCTCAGAATATGTTTTTATATGGAGATAGGGCCTTTACAGATATATTTAAGGTAAGGAATGGGGGGAGCTTCATAACAGACTAGATTGGGCCCTAAATCAAATGAATATCCTTATAAAAGAAAAACACACACACACACAGACATGAATAAGAGGACAAGTGAAGCCAGAAGCCAGAAGCAAAGTATGGAATCCCACAAGCCAAGGGACACCAAGAGCCCCCAGGGACTAGAAGAGGCAAGGATTCTCCCCTTGATTTTTCAGAGGGAGTATGACCTGATGACACCTTGATTTCTGATTTGTAATCTCCAGAACTATAAAAAAATACATTTCTATTGTTTAAAGCCACTGAAGTAGAGGAAATTGGTCACAGCAGCCCTAGAAAGCCATGAGATGAGGTGATTGCTAGGTCAGCGAGGGCACAGTACACACCAGGGTCAATCCTCACAAAGTACCTGTAAGATAGGTAACATCATCTTCATTGAAAGAAACTAAGGCTTTGACGGGGTAAGTGACTCATGCAAAATCACACAGCTCCTAGGTGTCAAAGCAGCCATTTCAACTCAGAGCTGTATGTCCACCACTTCAGAACCCAAGCCCACACCCAAGTTGAAGTGTGACTGCAGGACTCACAAACAGTAAATACACCCCTCTCACTCTGTGCAAACTGGGCTATCCCTTCTTCCTGTCCCCAACAACAAATGTCCCCAACAACAAATGTCCCCAACAAAATGCATGTGTAGCAGCAGTCAGGCCTCTTTGGGCTACAAGCAGTATGTTAACTTGCTTAAATCAAAATAACCAGCTGACCTCAGAAGTGAGCTCCCTGGCTGACAAAATGAACATTCAAGGAGTAGTCCAACTTTAGGTCCAGTAGATTGGAGGTTCAAGTGGCGTCACTGAGAATGTCCCTTTAGGTCCCATAGATCCCTTAAGGTCCCTTAAGGTCTGGTAGATCTGGGGTTCAAGTGGCATCACTGGGAATGTCCCTTTAGGTCCCATAGATCTGGGGTTCAAGTTGTGTCACCAAGAATGTCCCTTTAGGTTTGGTAGATCTGGGGTTCAAGTGGCATCACCGGAAATGTCCCTTTAGGTCCCATAGATCTGGGGTTCAAGTGGCATCCTCAAGAATGTCCCTTTAGGTCCCGTAGATCTGGTTTCAAGTGGCATCACCAAGAATGTCCCTTCTCCCCACCCCCAAGTTGGCTTCATTGTCAGACAGTTTCTTTTAATCAATGGCATAAAAGGCCATCAAAAGGAGGGGGTTTATGTCCATCAGCTTAGCAACTCCAAGGACAATGTCTACCTAAGTCTGTCTGCCTCTAGAGCTTGAGTCTTTGCCATTTCCCTGGAACATACTGACTTCCAACATTTTGCCCATTCATTTGTTCAATAAATATTTTTTGAGTACCTACAGTCAGCCAGGTGCTTTGCAAAATACTGGGGCAACAACAAGGAACAAGATAGGGGATGTATCTGCCCCCCTTGAGAGTGTGCTATGCTAGCAGTGGATGGGGACAGGATTCAGACAAAAGAAGATAGTTTTATGTAATGTAATAATATCATGTTAGACTCCAAATCTCTTGTTCTTAGTTTCTGTGCCAGAATATACTCTCAATTTATGCTTATGATAAGTGTTAGGAAGAAAATAAAGGCACAGTGTGATGTAAATTGTAATGTGCAAAGTGAGTGTTTATTTTTAATAAGGTGGGCATGGACAAACTCTGTGCAGAGGGGATATTAGCTTACATTTGAATAGTGACTGGCACATAGAAGGCATTCAACACATATTTGAATGACTGCATTTAATTCAATGCTCTTTGCAATGCTTGATGAAGGTTTATTCTGATCCTTATTTTACAGTTGCATAAACTGAGACCCAGAGAAGTTAAACACCCTAACCAAGGCCACCCAGAGCCCTTCATATTGAGTGCTACAATTTTGCTAACTCCCAGGAACCCTGCTGGCCACACACCCAATGCCATTTCCATTGGTGATGCTCAAGTAGGCCCAGTGAGCAGAGCCCATAGCACAGTGGCCTTAGTAAGCCCAGGAGGAGAGAAAACAGCATTGGCAGAGCTTGTAATCGACCACAGCACAGGCCTTGACACGAATGATAATGCTTACCTCTGGGCTGCACCTCTCTCCCCTTCCAAAGACATGCACTGTGTCCACACCCCTCAAAATGCTTCTTGCTGGTCATATGTGATGTCCTCCAGATTAAGGATGAAATACATTTGAAATATCTAGCTCTTTTTCTGGGTAACACTTGCTCAGAGAATTGCAAGGCTAGGCTGAATATTTTCCAGCTTCTTGGGGAGCTAACCAAATAGAAACCCAGTAGGGGAAGTGACCTCCCCAAAATTTTACAGGGAGGAAGTAGCAGTCTCATGGACACCAAGGTACTAAGTGCAAAGGGCCTGAGATGTAGAGCCAAACGGTCTTGATTGCCAATCTGGCATCCCTGCTTAGCCCTGTTTTGAGCATCTACTAGGCACTGTATCTCCTATCTCTTTAAATTTAATACAGTAAATAGCATAATGTAGTGGGTATTGCATATTATCTCCATTATAAACATGTATATGTGTGTGTCTTATATAAATGTGTGTATATATAAAGATACATATATATCTTTATCAATAAGAAAACCCAAGACTCAGGAGGGTAAAGTAACATGTCCAAAGTCATCCAGTTAATTAGTGGTGGAACCAGAATTTGACCCCATTCTGACAGATTCCAAAACTCTTGCTTTTAATTTCTTTGCCAGGATAGGCTCTTGGTTTATGCTTAAAGACATTGTTCTATTTCCACTTTGCCCTGACATGAGTCTTAAAGTTTTCAGGGAGACTGCACAGCTGAGAAAAAAAGATACAACCTTGACTGATAAATTACTGTCCCAGCTGGGATTGCTTTTGCCAGTTGCTAAGTTAAAGAAATAAATACATTTTGGAGCAAGAACCTTTTTAGACATGAGTTCAGGGCCTTTCAGAGTAGAAGACTAATGCTGTTAACAATTTAGCATTGATCTGGTTATGTCATGAGCAGCAGCCTAATTTTCCTCATCACAATAACATCAGAACCATCATTTTTTAAAGGCCAGGAAAATGTCAGACCCTCTATGGTGTGCTTTTTATGCACTGGCCAATTTCATCTTCATAATAATTCTGTAATGTAGACGACACCTATCCAAATTTTACCACTGAGAAAACACGGATTCAGAAAAGCTGAATAATTTGCCCAGATCACACACCTGGGAAGTGGTACAGCTAGAATTCAAGCTCTACGGTACTTTCAGGTTCAAGAAAAAGCCTCATTGTTAAGGAAGAATGTAAGTATCCTTTTAAATATAGCAGAGAAGCAAAGGGAAATGCTGCACCCAAGTAAGAGTTCTGCATGGGCAGTCAAGGAGAATGAGTGAAGGGATATGTTGTCTCCTAGAGCTAGTGAGCTAAAACAAGGGGAATCCTCTCACAAGGAGGCCCTGGCAATAGCAACATGCATTTATTTGGCTGAATGGACACTCCACCCAGTCATGGGAAAGGCCAATCGTGGAAGCAGCACTATTTCAGACACTGCTGCTGCTGTGTAACAGCCCCCACTCCCCACTGCAATGTCCTACCTGCCTTCCCTGAGAGGAGCTACAGGCAAGCTAAGATGAACCTCTCATTCTGTGCCCTGACATATGGCATCTGGGCTTGTGACTGCCTAGCATCCCCTTCCCTCTTCTTTTGTATCAGAACTGCATGAGGGTTCCACAAGATACGCTCTGACCCACTTCTCCTGCCAAGGGCATCACCCAGTTAGTATTATCCAGTCTGGCCAATCAGAGTGGCCCATTCAATGAACCACAATGGGCTGCAAGGTGAAGCATGCGACATAAGCTGAGCCAATGTCCTTCCTGGGACTTGGGACAGAACTACTTTTTTACCAAACCAGTTGACTGTAAATTTGGGGCTGCCAGTGACCACTTCACCTCCCATGTGGATGGAGCCCGAATTAGCCATGTGGGAAGAAGGAGGCCAGGAGGACACAAACTCACTCACTCAGCCCTCCTGCTGGAGACCCATATGGACCATGGACTTCCCAGCTGTATGTTTCAGTAACTTTCTCTTTTTGCTAAAACTACTTTGAGATAGACTTTGCCACTTAAAATTGAAAAAAAAAAAAAAGAACAAAAAAACAATACTGGCTCATGTCTTGTCTTTCCAAGCAGAATGTAAGGTCCTTTATGTAGAAGAAACCCTGCCAATAAATCTTCATTCACTGACAACATTCTCAGGACCAGTTAAGGCTCACTGTTCATAAACACAGCAAGGATGGTGATGGCCATAATGACGATAATGATGGAGGAAGACAGGAGGAGGAGGCCATGATAGTTAAAGTTACTCTCAAAGTCTGTCCCAAGCTGCTGCTTCTCCATGGAGCTAAACTTCAAAGTCCACACTGCCCTCTCCTCTCTCTAAATATGCAGAACTTAGCTCCTAAGATCACACCAACAATTGCATGTTTCTCCTTTTCTTTTTTCATGCATTCCTTCACTCAGCAAACATTTACAAAGCAAGAGACACTTTTCACTCACTTGTAGTTTATTTAAGTGTTTTCATATGTGAAGATTTGTCTCATCAATTCAATTATAAATATTTTACTTACTTCTGTTGTTGCCATTCCTAGGTAGCCATGCCAATTAGAAGAAAGTGGGTTTTGGAGTCAGATCAACTGAGTGGGAATCCCAACTTCAACTCTCACCAGCTGTGTCTTTGAGCAAGTGATTCAATGTCTCTGAACCCTGGAGATCTTGCAGATGCAAGATGGAAGTACCTCCCTTAAAAGACTTAAGTAATAAACAAGACAATAGTGCCCAGGACATAGTGGTTTCAATAAGTAATTGCTTTTGTTGTAGATAACTTCTTCAGCACGTAATATGACATTCAATCAATATTACTGGATGACTGGATGATTAATTATACTGTCCATTCTAATGCCTCATAGACCAATGGTGAGTGGGGCTGGAGTCATCAAAAAAGCATGAGATGGGTCCTTATATTAAAAATATCAACCACAACAGTAACACTGAATGCTTAATCAATACGAATGAATGAGTGAATGTCCTAGCAGCTTAATCCCCCACAGGCCAGAGCCAATTAACAGAGCAGGTAAATCCAAAGACTGAATAACCTGGGGGACAATCCAAGCACAGTCCAGAAGTGGGGTGGGGAGCAAAAAAGGAAGCAGAGCCTGAGTTAAGAACTGGATAGTGATTTTCTCCAGCAAGAAGAATCTGAGAATGGATGAGAAGATCTGGGGGAATCACTGTGAAGCAGCGTTTTTAAAGTTTCCTTTTGGGATAGGATATGTCGGTATCAGATCAACCCTAAGCTGGTGCTGAGTTGGTCAGCAGAACAAGCACGGCTCGTGACTTTCGGGACGATTTCTCAATGCGCAACAGCATAATGATGAGCAGTAACTAGAGTAGTGATCTTGAGAAAAACACCATTGTCAGGAGACGTCAAGGAGTTAGGGCTCAGCTTGGTCTCGGTGATAAAGGATGCCCTTCCAACAAAGGGTAGGAATGGAGGACTGGGGTGAGAGACAGCACCCACCACAGTTTTTATATACCCAGATAATTAATAATTGGAACTGAAAATCTAGGCTCTGAGAGCAGGATATTTATGATGTCTAGCTTTACTAACTCATTTTGGAGTATAAAGTGGGCTTTCCTAAGAATAACTAAAATTCAGTGGGCACTTTCTTTATGCTAGACACTAATAAAATCTTTATAAGTATTAACCTGTTTAATCCTCCAAATGCCCTGTATCAATTACTCTTATTATGCCCATTGTACAGATGTGGAGGCTGAGGATCAAAAACAATTGTGGGTTTCTCAAAGATGAAACAACTAACAGACAGCTGGGATTTGAACCCATACCTGAATCCCCCAGACCTATCCTACACCTCCTCAAAACACAGCTGTACTCTCGGAGTGACCCATTTTGACACAGCCTGTTTCAGTGTGTCCCTGATGAGCTCTAAACAAAAAGGAGATGATAATTCTAACATCACCATCACATACGCTCTGATCATTAAAGTCATATGTGGGCTTATTCAGAAATTGTTCCAAACAGGTTTGTTTCTTGACAACTGATTTGATAAAACAATGACCCTTCCATTCATAGTCTATTATGATTTAGGAAATACATTCACGTGCACACACACACACACACACACACACACTTTAGAGTACCACACCAGTGTTTGTGGTCATAATCAATCCGGAAATAATATGGTTGAAAAACTTTTCCTGAAAATTTTTTGCATTATTAATAATAATGCCTTTTCCATAGGATTAACATGATGATTAAATTTGTTAATAATACAGTAATGCTTGTAACAAATATTTAATAACTGATTTTGAGTGCTTACCATGTACCAGGCACTAGTCTAAACCCTTACATACATTAAGTAATGTAATGATTATGCTAGTTATCATTCTCATAATATTGTGACCTTATAAGTTAATAGTTAATATTGGATAATACAAACAGATTGTCAACATGATGGGCATGTAGGAGCTGAAGCATAAAATGCTCATGTTTTTTGATCCTCACCAAAGCTCTATGAATCCCACTTGAAAAAGGGAAGGCTCAGAGACACTGAGACACCTGTCCTAATCCACACAGGATTTCAACCTAGGTTAATCTAAATGTACACGTGCGTGTGTGTGTTTGTATGTGAGAGGTTTGTATATGTATGCATGTGTGTTTGTGCACAAGGATGTCTGCGTGTGTGTGGTGGTGTGTGGTGTGTGTCTTCCATTTCCTCCTGAGTGCATGTGAACTCCTTAGCCTCCCTAGCTTGTAGGAAAAAGTCTTGGGCTGTGGTTGGTGTGTGAAGGGGGCAATCCATCACTGCCCCAGCAGTTTGTTCAGAGTTCTCCTTCAGTTTTCCTTACTAGGGAAAGCCCAAGCAACCCATTTTGCAGATGGCATTGTGATAAATACAAGGGATTGAGGTAGGTGTAGAAGGGAGTCAAATTTAGATACAGCTGACCAGTGTTGGCCTTGTTAGAAAAGAAATTGGGCAACAAGTGATGGAAGTTACAAATGTGCAACTCTTCCCAGCTGTCTACTGACTTCCTCGGTGCTGCAACCTTATTCCCAATCACTACCATCTCCCACCCAGAAAACGGAAGTAAGACTATTCAATCTGCTTCTTCCTGTCCCTCCATTTCATTCTCTCAGCCTACAGAGTGATAGTTTTTTAGATGCACATTGCCCACATGAAAGAAAAACAATAAATTCAAGATGGGGGAAGGAGAGAAGAGGTTCAGTAAGTTCCCACCTAACTGGTACAATGTAGGGGTATAGAGGACTCTTCTTGGGTGAAGGACTCAACTACAGCTAGGACTTTACCTTACAAATGAAAATGATGTAACTTAATCATATGTACCCTAATGATAACCTGAAATTAAAGAAAATGCAAATCTTTTGCATTTTAGTATTCTCTTCTTTCAGACAGGAACATTCCTGTTAGTGTTTCTTGGAAGATGGGTCTAGTGGTGATGAATTCCCTCAGCTTTTGTTTGTCTGGGAAAGACTTTCTCTCTCCTTCAAGTCTGAAGGAAAGCTTTGCCGGGTTTAGCATTTTTGTCAGTAGTAAGTCTTTACCTATGTATCAATAATATTGAATGTAAATGGACTAAATTCTCCAATCAAAAGGTATAGAGTGGCTGATTGGATAAAAATGAAAATCAGACCATAAGATTTCCTGATGCCCTGATGATGAAACATAAACTCTTTCCCACAGCCTATGGAGTCCTACATCAGAGGTCCTCAGGCCAAAACCAACCCAACACCCATCTTTTGTAGACAGTTTTATTGGCACACAGCCATAACCATCCATCTTGTAGGATGTTCACAGATGTTTTCTCGGTCAACAGCAGAAGTGAACAAACCATATAGTCTATAAAGCCCAAAATGCTTACTGTCAGACCCTTTGCTGGCAAAGTTGGCTGACCCCTGCCTCAGACTATCTGGCTCATGTATCTAGTTTGCCCACACAACTCTCCAGCTTCCTGACATGGTGCAGCCACACTAGCCTTCATAGACTCCTCCCCACCCTAGACCAGCATTCGTCTCTCTGAACCTTCATACAGCTGACTCTTCCCCACTGAGATCTGACTTTGAATGCCTTAGAGATACCATCATGCTGTTTTATTTTCTTTACAAAATGTATTACTTTGGGAAATCATGTACTTATTGCTTTTATCAAATCATTCATTTGATGAATATTTATTGAATGTTTATGTGACTATTGATTAGCATATACCAGAAACAAGACAGAAATAATTCTTTTCCTTTTAGAACTCAAATTTTAATTAGAGAAGACAGAAAATAAACATATAACAAATGGGATAATCTTATTTACTGAGAAAGGCTATGTATAAGGGTTCTCCAGAGAAAACAGAACCAATAGGGGAGAGAGAGAGAAAGAGAAAGAGAGAGAGAGGGAGGGAGAATATGATAGATAGATAGACAGATTGGTAAAAGAGGAGATTTATCATGGGAATTGGCTTATAGGATTATGGATGCTGAGAAATCTCATAACTTGCTATCTACAAGCTAAAGAACAAGGAAACCTGGTGGCATAATTTTGTTTGAGCACAAAGGCCTGAAAATCAGGAGCTCTAACATCCAAAGGTAGGAGAGAAGAGAGAAAATTTGCCATATTCCTGCTTCTTTATACTATTCAGGCCCTCAATACATTGGATGATTCCAACCAATAATGGTGAGGGGAAACTTCTTTGCTCATCTACTGATTCAAATTCTAATCTCTCCTGTAAAAGTTCTCACAGAAAACTGAAGAAGACACAAACAAATGGAAAGATATCCCACATTTATATATTGAAAAAAACAGATGTTGTTAAAATGTCCATACTACCCAAAGTGACCAACAGATTCAATGTAACCCCTGTCAAAATACCAGTGACATTCTTCACAGAAACAGATAAAAACAATTATAAAATCTGTATAAAACCAAAAAGATACCAAAAATAGACAAGTCCATTTTAAGAAAAAAAGAACAAAACTGGAGCCATCACACTACCTGACTTCAAAATATAACATAAAGCTACAGTAATTAAAATGGTATGGTACTGACACAAAAGTACATGTGTAGACCAATAAATCAAATAGAAAAACAGAAATAAATCCATTCACTTACAGCCAATTTTACAGCTGATTTTTGACAAAAGCACCAAAAACACACACAAAAAGGGCAATCTTTACAACAAATGGTGGTGGTAAAACTATATATCCATATGTGAAAAAATGAAACTAGATCCTTACTTCTCACCAAATACAAAAATCAACTTAAAATGAACTAAAGACTTAAATGTGATTACTGAAAACAATAAGACTGATAGAAGGAAACACAGAGTAACACTTCATGACATTAGTTGGGCTAGGACTTTTTGGATAAGACCTCAAAGCACAAGAAACAAAGGGAAAAAATTGACAAATGTGCCTGTGTTAAACTGGAAAGCTTCTGCACAGCAAAAGAAACAATCAACAGAGTGAATGGACAACCTACCAAAAAAGAGAAAATATTTGCAAAGTATGCATCTGGCAAGGGATTATAGGGAACATATAAGGAACTTAATTTAACAACAAAAAATTAATTAAAAATGGGAAAAAGTTCTGAGCTGACATATCCCAAAAGAAGACATACAGTGGACAATAGTTATACGAAAAATGCTCATCATTGCTAATGATCACAAGAAGCCAAATCAAAACCACAATGACATACATGCATCACCCCATCCTCATTAGGATGGTTATTATAAAAAAATGTTGGCATGGATGTGGAGAAAGGAGAAGGGAATGAAACTTAATTCAGACATTATGGAAGACAGCATGGAAGTTTCTCAAAAAATTAAAAATAAAACTACCAATATGATTCAGCAATCACACCGCTGGCTATATATGTATATGCAAAGAAAATGAAATCAGTATGTCAAAGAGATATCTGTACTCCCATGTTTATTGCAGAACTATTCACAATAGCCAAGATACAGAATCAACCTAAGTGTCCATGGCTAAACAAAATGTAGTATATGTACCCAAGGGAATACTATTTGGCCATATAATCCATTTGCAGTAAGATGGATTAATCTGGAAGACAACATGATAAGCGAAATTAGCCAGGCACAGGAAGGTAAGTACCACATGGTCTAACTTATATGTGGAATCTTAAAAAGTTGATCTTACAGAAGTATAAAGTAGACTAGTGGTTATCAGAGACAGGAGAGGATAGTGGGGAGGAGAAGATGGGAGATGCTGATCAACGGGCACAAGATAGGGTTAGATGGGAGAATAAATTCTGGTGTTCTATTGCACAGTCAGGTGACTGTGGTTAAAAATCCTGTATATTTCAAAATAGTTACCAAAGAGGATTTTGAATGTCTTACCCCAAACAATTGGGGTAAATACATGAGGTGATAAATATGCTAAATACCCTGATTCAGTCACTACACAATGTACACAGGCATTGGAACATCACTGAACCCCATAAACATGTACAATTATTATGTGTCAATTAAAACCAAACAAAACTAGTACCTATATTATACAAACTTTTCCAAAGCATAGAAAAAGAAGGAATACTTCCTGACACATTCTATGAAGCAAATATTACCCTGATCCCCAAACTAGGAAGGGATATAACAAAGAAAGAAAATTATAGACCAATATCATTAATGAATATCAATGCAAAAATATTCAATAAGATCTTAGCAAACAGAATTCAACAACACATCAAAAAATTATACACTATGATCAAGTTGGTTTTATTCCAGGGTTACAGGGTTGGTTCAACATATACAAATCTATAAATATAGTACATCACATAAATAAAATAAAAAACAAAGACCATATGATTGTCTCAATTGATGCAGAAAAATCCTTTGATAATATCTAGCATCTTTCATTATTAGAATACTTAAGAAAATAGGCTTAGATGGGACATTTCTTAAACTGATAGAGGCCATCTACAGCAAACCCACAGCCAATATCATATTGAATGGTATAAAATTGAAAACATCTCCACTCAGATCAGGAACGAGGCAAGGATGCCCACTGTCTCCACTGCTATTCAACATAGTAATGGAAGTCATAGCCATCACAATCAGGCAAGAGAAGATGATCAAGAGTATTCAATTAGGGTCAGAGGAGATCAAACTCTCACTCTTCGCTGACAATACGATCGTATACCTGGAAAACTCCAGAGACTCAACTTCAAAACTCTTAGAAGTGATCAAAGAATATAGCAGCATCTCAGGATACAAAATTAATACTTACAAGCCAGTAGCTTTTATATATGCCAACAATAGTCAAGCTTAAAATATAGTCAAGAACTGTATTCCTTTTACAATAGTGCCAAAGAAGATGAAATATCCTGGAATTTACCTAACAAAGGACACGAAATATCTCTATAAGGGGAATTATGAGAATCGTTGCCTTAGCTCGGTGGCTAGGATGCTGGCCACATACACCAGAGCTGCCAGGTTTGAACCCAGCCCAGACCTGCCAAACAACAATGACAACTGCAACTAAAAAATAGCCGGGTGTTGTGGTAGGCACCTGTAGTCCTAGCTACTTGGGAGGCTGAGGCAAGAGAATCACTTAAACCCAAGAGTTGGAGGTTTCTGTGAGCTGTGATGCCACAGCACTCTCCAAGGGTGACATACTGAGGCTCTGTCTCAAAAAAAAAATAAGAAAGGAAGAAAAGAAAAAGAGAGAGAGACAGACAAAATTATGAAACTCTTGAGAAAAGGAATAGCTGAAAATGTTAACAAATGGAAAAATGTACCATGCTCATGACTGGGAAGATTCAACATTATTAAAATGTCCAGACTACCCAAAGCAATCTACAGATTTAATGCAATCCCTATTAAAGCACCACTGTCATACTTCAAAGACATTGAAAAAGTAGTGCTTCATTTCATTTGGAATCAGGAAAAAACCTTGAATAGCCTATACATTACTCAGAAATAAAAATAAATCAGGAGGTATCATGTTACCAAACTTCGGGCTTTACTATAAATCTATACTGATTAAAATAACATGGTACTGGCACAAAAATGGAGAGGTAGATTTATGAAACCGAATAGAGAACCAATAAATAACCCAGCTGCGTATTGTCATTTGATCTTTGACAAGCCTATCAAAAACATTCAGCGGGGAAAAGACTCCCTATTTAACAAATGGTGCTGTATGAACTGGCTGGCAACCTGTAGAAGACTGAAACTGGACCCACACCTTTCACCATTAACAAAAATTGATTCTCACTGGATAAGATTTAAACTTAAGATATGAAACTATAAAAGAGAAGAAACTAGAAGAGAGTGCCCGGAAAACACTTGAAGAAATTGGCCTTGGAAAATACTTTATGAAGAGGACCCCTAAAGTACATTACCAAAAACACATTACTGAAATCTGATCAAACTAAAAAGCTTTTGCACAACCAAGAGCACAGTAAGCAAAGCAAACAGACAACCTTCAGAATGGGAGAAGATTTTTGCAGGTTATGTTTCTGACAAAGGCCTGGTAACTAGAATCTACAGAGACTCAAATTAATCACTAAGAAAAGAACAAATAACCCCATTTCTTTGTGGGCAAGAGACTTGAACAGAAACTTCTTTGATGAAGACAGGAACATTGCCTACAGACACATGAAAAAATGCTCATCATCCTTAATAATCAGAGAAATGCAAATCAAAACCACTTTGAGATATTACCTAACTCCAGTAAGATTAGCCCATCACAAAATCCCAAAACTACAGATGTTGGCGTGGATGCACAGAGAAGGAAACACTCCTACACTGCTGGTGGGAATGCAAGCTAATACGACCTTTTTGGAAAGAAGTTTGGAGAATACTTAAGGAACTAAAAGTAGACCCACCATTTGATCCTTCAATTCCTCTACTAGGTATATATCCGGATGATCAAAAATCATTTTAGAACAAAGACATTTTCACCAGAATGTTTACTGCAGCCCAATTCATAATAGCCAAGACATGAAAACAGCCCAAGTGACCATCGAACCATGAATGGATTAACAAATTGTGGTATATGTACACCATGGAACACTATGCAGCCATAAAAAAGATGGAGACTTCACATCTTTTGTGTTTACCTGGATGGAGCTGGAACATACTCTTCTTAGCAAAGTATCTCAAAAATGGGGAAAAAAGTATCCAATGTACTCAATACTACTATGAAATCAATATATAAACACCTACACACTCATATGAATGGCAAAAAATAATTTTAGTCCAAAAAGTAGAAGGGAAGAGGAGAGAGAGGGGGAGAGGATGGAGGAATGAGGGAGGGTATTTGGGGGAACCTCACTTAATGTGCATGATGCAGTGGTACATTTCAAAACGATTAAGAAAAGAATATAATTGTGATGGATGTGTTAATCAGTTCAATGTAAGCATTTCATATTGTATATCAAATCAGTACACTGAACCCCACAAATGCATCAATGTACACAGTTATGATTTTTTAAAAAACAGAATAAATGAAAACAAACACAAATATGTTCATCATAGTTGTGCAAAGTTAAGTATCACATCTTTCAAAAAACTAACAAATTTCTTTTATATTGCAAAAAGGAAAAAAGAAATTTTCACAAGTTTCTTTCACAGAATAATGTTTTACCAGCTATCTGGGGTATCCCTTAGACCTGTCAAGTTGACACATTAAATTTACCACCACAGGTTATGAAGACAATGAATCAGGTGATCTGTTGGGAAACGACCGTGGGGACCGGAGTCTTTTAGATAGTGTATACAAGGAAGGGCTTCCTGCAGTATTAATATTGGAGCTCAGAACAGAATGATGAGAGGAGTGACTCAGGGCAGATCTAAACTAATCTAGGAAGAAGGATCAACAAAGGGACGGCAAAGCCATCGAGGCAGGAGAAAACGGCGGGGTCAGAACAGAGACAGGGCCTAGCCATTCACATCTCCTCTAAGAGACTGAGTCCCACTAACACCTTAGCCATTTTCTTCTCTGCTGTGTCTCCCCTCCCTAGAAACTCCCTTACTCAGTTTCCTCATCCATGCAAAAAGAAAGTTAAACTATACTTCCTTCCAGAAAGGTTGTACTAGTTTGCAGTCCCACCAGCAGTGTAAAAGTGTTCCCTTCTCTCCACATCCACGCCAGCATTTGCAGTTTTGAGATTATGTGATGTGGGCCATTCTCACTGGGGTTAGATGATATCTCAGGGTTGTTTTGATTTGCATTTCTCTAATATATAGAGATGATGAACATTTTTTCATGTGTTTGTTAGCCATTCGTCTGTCGTCTTTAGAGAAAGTTCTATTCATGTCTCTTGCCCATTGATATATGGGATTGTTGGCTTTTTTCATGTGGATTAATTTGAGTTCTCTATAGATCCTAGTTATCAAGCTTTTGTCTGATTGAAAATATGCAAATATCCTTTCCCATTGTGTAGGTTGTCTCTTTGCTTTGGTTATTGTCTCCTTAGCTGTACAGAAGCTTTTCAGTTTAATGAAGTCCCATTTGTTTATTTTTGTTGTTGTTGCAATTGCCATGACAGTCTTCTTCATGAAGTCTTTCCCCAGGCCAATATCTTCCAGTGTTTTTCCTATGCTTTCTTTGAGGATTTTTATTGTTTCATGCCTTAAATTTAAGTCCTTTATCCATACTGAATCAATTTTTGTGAGTGGGGAAAGGTGTAGGCCCAGTTTCAGTCTTTTACATGTAGACATCCAGTTCGCCCAACATCATTTATTGAATAGGGAGTCTTTCTCCCAAGGTATATTCTTGTTTGGTTTATCGAAGATTAGGTGGTTGTAAGATGTTAGTTTCATTTCTTGGTTTTCAATTCGATTCCAAGTGTCTATGTCTCTGTTTTTGTGCCAGTACCATGCTGTCTTGAGCACTATGGCTTTGTAGTATAGACTAAAATCTGATATGCTGATGCCCTCAGCTTTATTTTTGTTACAGAGAACTGCCTTAGCTATACGGGGTTTTTTCTGGTTCCATACAAAACGCAGAATCATTTTTTCCAAATCTTGAAAGTACGATGTTGGTATTTTGATAGGAACGGCATCAAAATACCAACATCATAAAGCACTCAAGCTAGACCTCCCATTTGATCCTGCAATCCCATTACTGGGCATCTACCCAGAAGGAAAAAAATCCTTTTATCATAAGGACACTTGTACTAGACTGTTTATTGCAGCTCAATTTACAATCGCCAAAATGTGGAAACAGCCTAAATGCCCACCAACCCAGGAATGGATTAACAAGCTGTGGTATATGTACACCATGGAATACTATTCAGCCATTAAAAAAAATAGAGACTTTACATCCCTCGTATTAACCTGGATGGACGTGGAAGACATAATTCTTAGTAAAGCATCACAAGAATGGAGAAGCATGAATCCTATGTACTCAATTTTGATATGAGGACAATTAATGACAATTATGGTTATGGGGGGAAAGCAGAAAGAGGGAAGGAGGGAGGGGGTGGGGCCTTGGTGTGTGTCACACTTTATGGGGTCAAGACATGATTACAAGAGGGACTTTACCTAACAATTGCAATCAGTGTAACCTGGCTTATTGTACCCTCAATGAATCCCCAACAATAAAAAAAAAAAAAAAGAAAGTTAAACTAGGTGATGTGTAAGCACCTCGCCAGCTCAAACTTTCTATTTGAACTTTCTGAAATCATAGAATTGAAATTCCTTGGTGTGGTTTCCCCTTCCAACATCAGCAAAACGCCCTCATCATCATTTTTAAAACCATCCATGTGGCAACTCTTCAACATGGATCAGCAAACACACAGCTAAGCCAGAGATTTCCAGCACATTCTTTCAGATGTGCAGTTTGTTGGACTGTAAATGAAGCAAGATTCTGGGGGTGAGAATTCGGCCCCTCTGACTAAGTCTTCCTGAGAATGTCAGATACGCAAAGAAGCATTTTAAAATAGCTTCCTCCAGCCTTTTTAATACACTCACATTTAAAAAACAAAATTGTAAAAGTACTGAATACATTGGATACTTTTTCGTCCATTCTTGAGATACTTTACCAAGAAGAATATGTTCCAGCTCCATCCATGTAAACATAAAAGAGGTAAAGTCTTCATCTTTTTTTAAGACAGTTAGTTTGATGTAAGCACTCCAAATTGTATAAAAAATCAACACATTTTACCCCACAAATGCATAAATTTATTCATAATCTATGCATGTATGACTTAATAAAAGGAAAAAAATATTAGAAATCAGTAAGTGTTCATTGTGAAAGGGAAAGAAGGAACTAAATGACTACTGGAGTTTACATATCTCGGTCCCTGTTTCTCACCCAAGTTGACATGTAGAGAGAATATAGTCAGACCAAGAAGCAATGGGAGCAAAGATAAAAATCCACTTAAGTCTCTCCTCTTTCTGTGTTTCATACATATACACACATGCATGGGTATACATGCACACACACCTATAAGACACACAAATGTAGTAGACAGGCAGCCACGTTCACTAAAGTCCACACAAATGCCAACCTGAAATATTGTTCACAACCTTCAGCACATACACAAATACATGCACAGAGGCCTATAAACACATCCATGAATATTCCTGTGCAGCCCTGCGCACTTTTACTACTACTCACATAAATAAACCCATTCATGCATGATGTACTTCCAAACACAAATACAAAACTGGTGTACAGCTGCACTAATGAACTCACACACTCGCATGTGCACGTACGCAGGCAAACACACAGGTACATACATATAACTTCCATGTAAGTTACAACTTACATACCTAAGCGCTTACATATAAATCCTGAGGTTCACATATGTATAAAGACAACAGGGCATAGGCCCACACACTAATGCAAATGTAACTGTGAACACATGCACTAACATACATTCACGTACATATACTCAGAAGCGCTCACACAATATGCATGCAATCACTGTGCTCCACCTCAACATGCAGACAGAGAACTGCTGTGAGCAAGCACATGCTTAGATAAGGGGCTGCATGCTATTGTCCTGAATGATCAGGTAAAAAGAAATACAATTGCATTTTGCTTCTGCTTTGTACTTTTTCTGCTGTGAAATGGAAAATCAACTGTAGTGGAATAAGTGAAGTAGTCAGAAAACAAGATGCAGCCCCTCTGGAATGAGAGGTCTGGTGTTCATCTCTGCAAAGAAATAAAGAATGCAGAGCTTTGGCTCCATTGGGAACTGGATCTGTGCTCTTGAAATTCACAAAGTCCTCACCAGAGGGAGTCTCCCAGACTGCTCCTCGCAGTCCTACAAATTAACATTAACAACATCCTATGTTTCTGGTTCTTTTTGATGTTGGCGGGGAAAATGCCTTCCCATTTATGTTCCCTTTATAATCTTAAACTTCATCCCAGGTGGGAAGGGCAGGTGTTGTGATGTCCGTACGGGATAACAAGCATCAATAAATAATAATGGTCATGCATATTCTATGGTGCAGGGCACTGTGCCAAGTGACTTTGTTTCCTTAAATTCATTTTATCCCTGAAACAACCTTTGGGGGTAGATGTATCAGTGCTGCCATTTTACAGTCGAATAAAGTGATGACAAAAACACTAATAACTTGCTCAAGGTCACAGCTGATGAGGCTGGTATTTTTACCTGGGTTACCCTTAGAGAGACAAGCTCCAGGGGTGGTGGAGCCTGGGTTGTTCTAGAATAGGGAGATTTTCTTAAAGGCTTAAACACTGTCTTTCTTCAGTCAGAATAGCCAACCCAGTTCACAAGTCAGCCTAAAGCTCTTCTCCTCTGGTAGCTGCCTCCACACCATGGGAACAACTCTTTGTGGGAAGCAGACATCATGAAAGCCACAAAAAGAGCAGCGACGACCATGTCAGCTTGTGGACTACAGCAGAGTTACTCAGCTGCAGGCACTGTTGATATTTGGGGCCAGCTAAGCCTTGATCATGAAAAGCTGTCCTGTGCATTGTAGGTATCCAGCTGCACTTCTGCCGTCTATGGCCCAGACGGCCACAGTGCCCTCCATCCATGTGGCAACCAGACAGGTCTCCAGACATTGCCAAATGTCCCTGGGGGACAAAATCACTCCTGATTAAGAACCACTGGGCTCTTAATTCTCAGCACATACCAACTACCAAGCAGTGGATGTTGTATCATATTTGAATTCACTTGCTCTTCCCAGCAAGTCTATAAAATAGGACTACAAATATCTCCATTTTGTAAGTGGGGAAACTGAGGCACCATCCATGTGGATTTCTTCACTCAGGTCACAGTATTTTCTTCACCGTCTTCTACTACCACTTCCAGCAATAGCAGTTCTTCATGGACATTCAGCCTCTCCCTCTGAGCTAGACACTGGGCTTTACACCATCTGTTTGTGGTTTCACCACAACTCTCTTGAGTAGCTGCTGCTAAACACCTCCGTTTTACAGGTGAGAGAACAGAGATCCAGCTAACAAGAAGACTGAGCAGAGATTCAAATTTGTGTCCATGTGATGTGCAGCCCAAATGCTCACTAAGTCTAAAATTGCAGAGAGAAAAGATTAGATTGAAACTCCAGAACCAAAGCCTGTGGTCTCATTTGAACATTTTCTGGATTGTGAACCAGGCACAATGATTTCAAATACCTGAGCTGCTATTTAAAAAAAAAAATATTGTGCAAATGATGATATGTGGCTGGGTTCATCTCTAGATTCTCTAAGCCTAAAAAAAAAACATAATTGGGGAAAAGATTCCCTATTTAACAAATGGTGTTGGGAGAACTGGGGGGCGACCTGTAGAAGACTGAAACTGGACCCTCAACTTTCACCACTAACAAAAATTGATTCTCACTGGATAAAAGATTAAAACGTAAGACATGAGAATATAAAAATACTGGAAGAGAGTGCAGAGAAAATGCTTGAAGATATTGGCCTGGGAAAATATTTTATGAGGAGGACCCCCTGGCAATTGAAGCTACACCAAAGATATATTACTGGGGTCTGATCAAGTTAAAAAGCTTTTGCACAGCTAAGGGCAGAGTAAGTAAAGCAAACAGACAGCCTTCAGAATGGGAGAAGATTTTTGCAGGTTATGTTTCTGACAAAGGTCTGATAACTATACAGAGAACTCAAACTAATCAATAAGAAAAGAACAAATTACCCCATTTCTTTGTTGGCAAGAGACTTGAACAGAAACTTCTCGGAAGAAGACAGGCAAAATACATGAAAAAATGCTCATCATCTTTAATAATCAGAGAAATGCAAATCAAAACCCCTTTGAGATATCACCTAACTCCAGTAAGATTAGCCCACATCACAAAATCCCAAAACTACCAATGTTGGCGTGGATGTGGAGAGAAGGGAACACTTCTACACTGCTGGTGGGAATGCAAGCTAATACAACCTCTTTGGAAAGAAGTTTGGAGAATACTTAAGGAACTAAAAGTAGACCCACCATTTGATCCTGCAATTCCTCTACTAAGTATATATCCAGATGATCAAAAATCATTTTACAACAAAGACATTTTTACTAGAATGTTTATTACAGCCCAATTCATAACTGCCAAGTCATGGAAGCAGCCCAATTGCCCATAAACCTATGAATAGATTAACAAATTGAGGTATATATATACCATGGAATACTTTGTAGCCAAAAAAAGGTGGAGACTTCACATCTTTCATGTTTACCTGGAGCTGGAACATATTCTTCTTAGTAAGATATCTCAAAAATGGGGAAAAAAGTATTCAATGTACTCAATACTATTATGAAACCAATATATAATCACTGACACATTCATAGAATGATAAAACACAAATATAGTCTAGAAAGAAGGTGGGGAGAGGAGGTGGGAGGCAAGTGGAGGAAGGGCATTTGTTGGGATCTCACCTAATGTACACAATGCAAGGTACATTTCAAAACATCTAAGAGTGTATTATAAATGTCTTACCACAAAATATAAGGAAATGAAGTGATGGTTATGACAATCAGTTTGATTTAAACATTCCACATTGTATATCAAATCATCACATTGTACCTCATAAATGTATGCAGTTATGATTTAATAAAAACTAAATTAAAAAATAAAATAAAAATATTGTGGAATGGAATTCTAAAAAAAATTTCTTGTGGTTGTAAGCCTTGTAAGCCTTCACCACCATTCTCCTGTGGACCACCACCAAACTGCTTTAGTTGGTGCCAATTAAACTCTTTTACCATTAAGCATATTTTCCACTATTACAGGGGCCAAATGAAATCTTTCACCTGGGGAGGTGCAGAGATCTCAGACTGAAACCCGGAAGCCGACCCTCATCTGGTTATGATGTAAAACAGATGAGTCAGGGCTAGAAAGGATTGAAAATAAAATCGTATTAAAATCTGGTATGCACCAGGTTGTCTAACATGATGCAATCCCACAATATAGAGTGTCCTAGGGGAACATACTACTCTGTTGTGGGGGAAAGTAAAGCATTAGGAAGAAAGTGGCAAGCAGTCTTCTCTCCTCTTGTTACCATCACGGCTGCGGCCTGGCGTCTTCCACTTCCTGTATACGCCTCTTCCTCACTTCCGGCGGGAGGTGGGGGTGGTGGCTTGGCTTAAACCAATCCACCTCCTCCAGGAAGCCACTCTGATTGGTTCAGAAAATCTGAGCCAATGAGATAACAGATGTATTTGCTAGAAGAAAAAAAATTGTCATGCTTACTTAGGAACAAGAAAGCCTAGGACTTCTGCAATCTCCTGGTAGTCATTCTGAATCATGAATCATGAGTCACTCTCAGGATGAAGCAAGAGAGGAAAGCAGAGAAAAGTAATGACAGTATCTGGGTACTCTGGATAGAATCCCACTTGAAGCCGTACCTCCTTGTCAAATATTCATTTGCCCAAGTTAATAATTCATCAATAAATCTCTTTTGCTGATCAAGGCAGCTTGAGTTAGATTTTTTATTAACTTCAAACATAAGAGTTTGTGCACAAAATTAGTATTAGCTAAGAACAGAGTTTATCGTCATGCACTGGTAACACATAAGGGAACTCAGGAAGAGAACGAGAGGCAGCCTTGAGAAGCAGGTCCATGCCAGTGACTCGCAGGCAAGGTTGCATTGGCCTTCGAACAGTCCTGACTGGCTAGATGTGTTCATCGCCATTTGACAGATGAGAAAACTGAGGCTTGGGGAGGTCACAAAGCTTTCCTAACGACTCACAGCTAGTAAGCGGTAGAGAGCGCCAAGATTTAAAATCCAGTCTGATTAATTTTTTAAAAGCATATAATTTTTGTTAAACCATCTTGTCTCAGATTCCACTGATCAATTTGACCTCCTCACTCATGAGGAATTTAAATAATGAAGAAGTTAAGTAGAGGAGCTGGGACCCAAATAGTCAGCTTCAAAACACTAAATCTTCCTGAAAACCTTTTACTGGGGGGAACTTCTACAGATCACAGGACAACTAAGTAAACTCTTTAAGTAGCATTGGTGACTTGTGAATGCAGCCATTTAAGAAGCAAAGCTCCAAAGGGCGGCGCCTGTGGCTCAGTGGGTAGGGTGCTGGCCCGATATACGGAGGGTGGTGGGTTTGAACCCAGCCCTGGCCAAACTGCAACAACAACAACAACAAAAAATAGCTGGGCATTGGGGCAGGCGCCTGTAGTCCCAGCTACTCGAGAGGCTGAGGCAAGTGAATCGCCTCAGCCCAAGAGCTGGAAGTAGCTGTGAGCTGTGACACCAAGGCCCTCTAAGGGACAAACTAAGACTCTGTCTCTAAAAAAAAAAAAAAAAGAAGAAGAAGAAGCCGTGCTCCCGATTTTACCTGCCCACTATCAGCAATCTCTGCGGACATGGCTAAGGACGAGTTGTTACCAGCACGCAGATTCCAAAATCCAGCTGCACCCTTCCCAGACCTCCCACCCTGGGTCATCAGATGCTATATTGCATATTAATCTGGAGCTGGCAGCAGCATATTGCTTCGAGAAAAATTAGTCCCACCCCTACCCCCACTCACTCTATAGCAAGGCCAATGGATAAATAAATGGGCTCTGAAAATATGCAAACCGATTCACAACTCATTGGTTCCTTCAAGTACCCTATTTATAATAAATTCATAAAAATAAATATCAATAAAATCTCTCTTTGACACTAGAGCTCTCAAATATGTTTTCTTAATGCCCCAGATTGACTCTAAGAGAATACCTTGGAATTTCCAAAGTAAAGCCAAGGAGGACAGGGAAGGACAGTCACTCCAGGCTTCTGGGTCTAAAAGATGCTCCCAATTCCCCAAAGCCAAGATTACTGTTACCAAGGGCTCATCCAAACTTTTAGTTCCAATAAATTAGATTTTTGGTAGTTAGTATTATCTTCAAAGGTCAATAAGGCAAAACTGATTTTGTTTGTTTGTTTTTTACTGTTTTTGGCCGGGTCTGGGTTTGAACCTGCCACTTCTGGCATATGGAGCCAGCGCACTACTCCTTTGAGCCACAGGCACCACCCAAGGCAAAATTGATTTTTTAAAGCAAGTTTAAAAAGCCTCACAGAGACAGTACCAATCCCATGCACAGTCGCTTATCTATTCATTCATTCAGTGCTTACAGAGAGTTTGCCATATGCCAAGAATGTCACTAGGTACAGGGACAACAGGCCTTGCAGCCACATGGTAATTCAGATTATATATGGTGTGTTTATATCACATCATTAGAACATCTATGAACCAGAGAGGCTGCGGTCTCATGGTAAGAAAGTGAGCCATAGAGTCAGATTGCATGGATTCAAAAGATGACTCCACCACTTACTCCATGTTATTAGACAAGTACCTGGACTTCTGAGCTTCCAGGTCCACGGCTACAAAACAGAAGTAATAACAATCACTTAGTGTTACTGTGAGAATTAAATGAGCAATCTATACACAATGTTAGCACAGCACTTATTATAAATAAGCACATAATAAATTTTGATTATTATTATCCATAGAATATTCTAACTGCATAAAACATGTATTGTGGACAAAGCACTCTTTCTGGCCTTAAAAATATTGGTCCTGTCACCAAAATAGAGACTGTTTTTTGATGATGAATAAAGGTGGTTTAACCTCCTTCAGAGTTTTCCTTTTAAAATATTGATAGAGGAATGAGAACCAATTCTTTCACCTAAATCTGAGGTTTGGTTGCTCTCTTCACAATAGCAGGAAAACAAAGAGCACATGAGGGTTGAATGAAAATAAAGAATTTTCAATGGTCAAGAAGTCAAACTATTGGGCGGCGCCTGTGGTTCAGCGGAATAGGGCACCAGCCCCTTATGCCGGAGGTGGCGGGTTCAAACACAGCCCCGGCCAAAAACTGCAAAAAAAAGAAAAAAGAAATCAAATTATTTTTAAAAGGAGCAAGAGAGAGAATTTATTAACTGTGAATCTGGTAGACTGCCTGAGAAAATCGTGAGTCCCCACCCCCTAAAAATTCAAAGCAGCACATTGTGGCCAATTGTTGTAATGTAGCCTAAAATGAATATTGGACCAGCTGTGCGTAAAGCAGCTCTTGTCCTGTAGCCCTTGGTTACATGTTGCGTACACAAAGGGAAGAGGTAAGGTATTTTGTATTTAGGAATGAAATAACTACACACTTCCCAGTCCCACAGTATAGTTCAGCCTGGGGAATTAGGAATTTAGAATCAGACCCATCCAGGTTCAGTTCCTCAGTTCACCTCTTAATTCTTACTTCGTGTGCTTAGCAACAAAAAACCAATACTCCTGGTTTTCAGTTTCCTCATTTGCAAAAAAAAAAAAAAAAAAAGAGGAAATACGAGGTATGACAATTAAGTTTGCAAACTCATCTTAGAAAAAGTGCTACATACTTCATTGCTGGATATCACTATGGTCACCTTTGAGGTGGGAAGGTGGGAATCTACACAATGACAATGGCACCTAGTCCACCTTTCAAAGCAAATTTGGAACTCTTTTTCTGGAATGGCTGTCAGTGCTGTCATCATATGACACACAAAAACATGTGATATTGTGACAATAATGAATGTTACTCAGCAAGACACTACCACATGTTGACACAAACACATCTGTAAGACATTGATACACCATGGTTATGAAACCTTACTTAGTTGTTTGTATAGCACAGTCAACATAAGCACGTGTGGCAAATTCATGAACTTAATTGTCAGGCTTCATACCACAATAACAGCACTGTTTCTAGGATGAGTTTGTGAACTTAATTATCAGACCTCATATGGTCATACTCTTGAGATTGTGGAGAGATTCAGATGAAATGAGCTCTGCAAAGCGCTGACCTAATCAGACTAGGTCAGCCCCCTATGCCCTTTCAGATCTCCCCAAATTCCTCCCTCAGGAAATGATGTTCACTTCTGTCACTCACCAAGCACCAGCAATCAAACTCCTACTGAAAACATTAACATTAACTCATTTAACTAAATAAGTTGTGAATCAGGGATTTTTATTATCTCCCATTTTACAGGTATTAAAACTGAGGCAGGCAATGAATTGGCACCAGAAGTGGGGTTTGAACACATCCTGACTCCAGAGCCCATCATCCTACTTCTGGTGTAATGATTACTACACATTCTCCATATTCTCAGGTTCTGCATCCTCAGAGCCAACCAACTATGGATCAATAATATTTGGAAAAATACAACAGAAAATAAATACAACAATAAAAATAGTACAGATTTTAAAAATATAGTATAACAACTATTTCCATAGCATTTATATTGTATTAGGTATTATAGACAATCTACTGATGATTTAAAGGTTAGGTCACATCCTAACACTATGACTCTTAGTCAAGCTATTCTAAGGGGACTTGAGAATCTTTATATTTTATATCCTTGGGATCCAGGAACCAACCCCTGCAACACTGAGGAAGGACTGTATTTGTTTTGAGGGTGAACCATTTGACATTCTGCTCTGTCCCCAGCACCTAAAACAATACCTGGCACATAGCAGGTGCTCCATAAATTTGAATGAATGAGCAGAGTATATGCTCAACAAATGTCAGTTACTTCTTCCCTTCTCTCTCTTGCTGTCTGTAAGGAGCTAGTGAAACTTGAATTCAAATCTCTTGCATTCTCTTTGAGTCTCATATTTTGCACAAGACTTGTCCAAAGTACATGTAATGATGGATTAGTCATAAAGATAACTAGATCTAAAGTACAATCTCCATATCTCAATTTAATGTATGGAAAATATACTTGGCTAGAATTTCAATTGAACTCAACGTCCTTTTGAGGCCACTAAGAAGAAGCTCAGCCTGGTGAATAACAGCATGTTTGAGTGCTAGGATTAAATGATGATTAGAAGCCACCATAGCAAAGCTGCCTCATAACAAGATTAATTTGTGAGCAAGAAGAGGATGGTTATTAAAGTGTCCAGAAGATGACTCCAGGCACTGTTCCCCTGATGAGAGCACAATCTCAAGTTATTTATAGCTACTTCTCAGGAGGAACATGACACAGGGCATCCAAGGAGACGCCATGCCAAGGTGTACTAATGGAACTTTGAGGATAATTTACTACTCAAGCTCCAGGACTTTTGCAGAAAGAGTCTCTCTATCTCCCAGCAACCTCTACTCAGAGAGGAGGCTAACAGTGACTGTGTAGGCCTGTCCTTCAAGATTCACTATCTCGAGGAACTCCTCTGGCTTAGGGAAGTTAGGCTCCTTCTCTCCCTCAGAGCTGGGAGATAGGGGCCTGTCCTCAGGGAAAAGGGTGGAAAACCAGGGAATTCTTCTGGCAGTCTTGAGTTTTCTCAGGCAAGTACTTTAAGGAAGGGGGGGGGTCATCCTAGGAATGTGGCCTTGAGCTGTTAGGAGCCGTGTTAGTGTTTGTTCAAATCTTTACAGGCCAAGGTGCACAGTCGAGAAAAGATTCAGAGAAGCCTGGCTGGAGTTTGGTTGGGATAGTCTTTAGCAAAGTCGAAAATAAAACTACAGGGAGGGCTAAAATTCCCTGACTGTTATTCTCAGTCTTAGTCCTTCTTGCTTCTCAGAGCTAACCTCAAAACTATTGCAAGGTAGATGGACAGGGCGGAGCAAGATGGCAGCCGAGTAACAGCTTCCTTGCATCTGGGCACCGTGAGTCTGGGGAGATAGGACTCCAGGCATCTCTGGCTGCTGGGAACTGCCTATCATCACTCCTATGAGGATACAGGGAGTCAGCGAGAGACTTCTGGACCCCAAGAGGAGGACTAAAACAGTGGAAAACCGGCGAGTGGTCGCGTGTGTTCAATCCGTCTAAACCCGCCCACAACTGTAAGTTCAGTAGCAGCGAGACTGCAAACCAGAAAGGCCTTACCTGTGAACTGTTTTGATGTCCTTGGACTTGGCACTGAGTTGAACTGCCTTGGGGAAGGCCTGAGTGGGAGTGCGGAGAACTTTGGCCGTTGTCTAGGGCCCCAGTCTGAGCCGCTGAGCCAGACGGAGCTACTAGTGTTTGGCGGTGGGTCACACGGAACCATTGTCAGTGATCTGCCCCTGCAAGCTCCGCCCTCAGGGTCGCAGACCTAGAAACGTGTGGGAGCTGGTAACCCAGCAACCAAGTAGCCTAAGGGTGGGGTCTGAGCCACCTTGCAGCCCTAACCCTCAGGGGCAGAGTGAGACTGGTTTTGGCACACTGGGTAAGTCGATAGCCACTTCAGCAGTGATTCCAGCGAGAAAGCTGGGAAAGCTTCTGCTCAGCAAGTTTACAAGTTCAAAGTGCCTTTTAAGTGGGCTGAAGAGAGATTTAGGGTGTCTACCTGCTGGGGTTTGAGAAATCAGCAGCCTCCAGTCGTATCAGAACTGTGACTAACATCTCATACCCCAAAAGACCACGTGTTGCCCAGACAATATTCAATAACATATACAAACTGCTTTGTTTTTGGTTGTGTATTTTTTTTTCTTTTTTTTTTTGTTTGGTTGGTTTTTTTTGTTTGTTTATTTTGACGTTGTTGATGTTCTTTTGTTTCTTAATTTCAATCTTTTCCATACAGATCCCTTTTTCTTTCTCAATTTTTCTAGTTTAACTATAATTTCCCATTGCTGCCTTTTTTAATAACTACAACTTCATTTTTGCTAGTGTTTCTACCGCTATCACTTGGTTTTTCACCCAATTTTATCGCCATAAAGTTTTCTGTTTGCTTGTTTTGATTTGATTTATAGCATTTTTGTCTTTCCTCTCTACTTGGTGGAGGTGGGGTACTGTGTCTGACCAGGTTAGCAAAGAGCTGCTGACCTCAAGGGAACCACCCAACTGGGCACCCAACCCCCAGAAGGTGGGGTTTTTTAAGGTTGTGTCAAAGTACCCTACTGTACACCTATATTGCCCTGTCTCCCTCTTTCTGTGCCTCTCTTCTTTTTATCAATATTCCTTGTACCCACCCCCTCTCCTTTCTCTATCTTTCTTTTTTTTCTTATCACTCCGTCCTCCTTTCTTTCATCCCTTTTTTGCTCTTCAACCTTCTCACCTTTCTGGTCCTGTAACCCTTAGTCCACAGGCACAAGAACTTAAAGAGCAAGAAGAAGTGAAAGGAAAATTAGGGCAAGGAAACAGATAAAAGAAATCACTCATGAGGAAGAATCAGCAGAAAACTCCAGGCAACATGAAGAATCAGTCCAGAACAACCCCGCCAAGGGACCATGAGGTAGCTACTGCAGAGGATTCCACCTATGCAGAAATGTTAGGAATGACAGAAAGGGAATTTAGAATACACATGTTGAAAACAATGAAAGAAATGATGGAAACAATGAAGGAAACTGCTAATAAAGTGGAAAATAACCAAAAGGAAATCCAAAAACAGAATCAAATCAGAGATGAACGATATGAAGAATATAAAAAGGATATAGCAGAGCTGAAGGAAATGAAACAGTCAATCAGGGAACTTAAAGACGCAATGGAAAGTATCAGCAACAGGTTAGACCATGCAGAAGAAAGAATTTCAGAGGTAGAAGACAAAGTTTTTGAGATAACTCAGATAGTAAAAGAGGCAGAAAAGAAGAGAGAGAAAGCAGAACGTTCACTGTCAGAATTATGGGACTTTATGAAGCGTTCCAACATACGAGTTATAGGAATTCCAGAAGGGGAAGAAGAAGGCCCCAGAGGAATGGAAGCCATACTAGAGAATATTATAAAAGAAAATTTCCCAAACATCACCAAAGATTCTGACACACTGCTTTCAGAGGGATATCGGACCCCAGGTCGCCTCAACTCTAACCGAGCTTCTCCAAGACACATTGTGATGAACCTGTCCAAAGTCAAGACAAAAGAAAAGATTCTGCAAGCTGCCAGGAGTAAGCGCCAGTTGACCTACAGGGGCAAATCCATCAGAGTGACCTCACACTTCTCTAATGAAACTTTCCAAGAAAGAAGACAATGGTCATCTACCTTTAATCTACTTAAACAGAACAATTTTCAGCCCAGAATTCTGTACCCTGCTAAGCTAAGATTCAAAATTGACGGAGAAATCAAATCATTTACGGATATACAAACATTGAGAAAATTCGCCACAACAAGACCAGCTCTACAGGAAATACTTCAACCTGTTCTGCACACTGACCACCACAATGGATCAGCAGCAAAGTAAGAACTCAGAAATCAAAGGACAGAACCTAACCTCCACACTGATGCAAAAGATAAAACTAAGCAATGGACTCTCACCAAATAAGACGAATAGAATACTACCACACTTATCAATTATCTCCATAAATGTTAATGGCTTGAATTCCCCACTGAAGAGACATAGATTGGCTGACTGGATTAAAAAACACAAGCCATCCATTTGCTGTCTGCAAGAAACACACCTGGCTTCAAAAGACAAATTAAAGCTCCGAGTCAAGGGTTGGAAGACAATTTTTCAGGCAAATGGAATTCAGAAGAAAAGAGGAGTTGCAATCTTATTTTCAGATACATGTGGATTTAAAGCAACTAAAGTCAAAAAAGACAAAGATGGTCACTTTATATTGGTCAAGGGAAAACTACAACAAGAAGACATTTCAATTCTAAATATTTATGCACCCAATTTAAATGCTCCCAGATTCTTGAAACAGACCTTACTCAGTCTGAGCAATATGATATCTGATAATACCATCATAACAGGGGACCTTAACACACCTCTTACAGAGCTGGACAGATCCTCTAAACAGAAATTAAACAAAGATACAAGAGATTTAAATGAGACCCTAGAACAACTATGCTTGATAGACGTATATAGAACACTCCACCCCAAAGATAAAGAATATACATTCTTCTCATCACCCCATGGAACATTCTCCAAAATTGATCATATCCTGGGACACAAAACAAATATCAACAGAATCAAAAGAATTGAAATTTTACCTTGTATCTTTTCAGACCATAAGGCACTAAAGGTGGAACTCAACTCTAACAAAAATGCTCGACCCCACCCAAAGGCATGGAAATTAAACAATCTTCTGTTGAATAACAGATGGGTGCAGGAAGAAATCAAACAGGAAATCATTAACTTCCTTGAGCATAACAACAATGAAGACACAAGCTACCAAAACCTGTGGGATACTGCAAAAGCAGTTTTGAGAGGAAAATTCATCGCTTTAGATGCCTACATTCGAAAAACAGACAGAGAGCACATCAACAATCTCACAAGAGACCTTATGGAATTGGAAAAAGAAGAACAATCTAAGCCTAAACTCAGTAGAAGAAAAGAAATCTCCAAAATCAAATCAGAGATCAATGAAATTGAAAACAAAAGAATCATTCAGAAAATTAATGAAACAAGGAGTTGGTTTTTTGAAAAAATAAATAAAATAGATAAACCATTGGCCAGACTAACTAGAAATAGAAAAGTAAAATCTCTAGTAACCTCAATCAGAAATGATAAAGGGGAAATAACAACTGATCCCACAGAGATACAAGAGATCATCTCTGAATACTACCAGAAACTCTATGCCCAGAAATTTGACAATGTGAAGGAAATGGATCAATATTTGGAATCACACCCTCTCCCTAGACTTAGCCAGGAAGAAATAGACCTCCTGGAGGGAGACAAGATGGCGGACTGAAGCCAGCTTTCAACAAAGGCTCCCGTCCAGAAGGAGAGTTAAGGGACAGGAATTTAGTAAGTATCCTGGTGGACTTGAGCCTCACCAAGAGAGAAGGCTGAAGAACGCACATCAACACCGCTGAGGCAAGTTGTGATCACAAGGACGCAAACAAAAGGTACAAAATCCACCACCAAGCGGACGGGAGTCCCCCTCCCCCATGAGACTGGCTCTGGAGCCCCACAATTTAACAAGCGGGCAGAAATTAAAGGCCCTCCCACTACACTCCACGGGAAAGACCTTCTAAAAACTGGACCTACCTCCCCTACTGGGGTGCCGTGGCGTTCTCCTGCCGGACACAGGGCTGAATAAAACTTTGGGAATCCTTTGCCGGCAACCCTGAATCCCCGGCGCTCCCCTCCCGCCCACTGAGGTCTGGAGGCCTGTCCCCCAGGACTTCGGATCCTTGGGTGATTTCTCAAGGGGAGTGGACAGTCCCCGAGTTGCGACTGGTAGCATTGACTCTGAGGCCCGCGAGTGAGGAGAGGGCACCGGGCTGAGGGGGAGTCACGCCTCGCGGCACTTCCCTGCGGTGCAGTGCACCAACTCTCCCCGGGCATACGGGGCCCAAGACTGAATAAGACTCTGGCCTCCCCGCTGAGAGCTGAGAACCCCTACTCTCACTCGGGGTCTGAGGGCCAATCCCCCAGGAGTTCGGCTCCTTGGGTGATTTCTCGAGGGGAGTGCACAGTGCCTGAGCTGCGTCAGGTCAGCGCTGACTCTGGGATACGTGAGCGAGGAGAGAGCACTCCGCTGAGGGGAAATCAAGCCTTGGCGGCACTTCCCTGCGGTGCAGTGCAGGAGCCCTCCCCGGGCACAAGACTGAATAAGACTCTGGCCTCCCCGCTGAGAGCTGAGAGCCCCTACTCTCACTCGGGGTCTGAGGGCCTATCCCTCCGGAGTTCGGCTCCTTGGGTGATTTCTCGAGGGGAGTGCACAGTGCCTGAGCTGCATCAGGTCAGCGCTGACTCTGGGACACGTGAGCGAGGAGAGGGCACTCCGCTGAGGGGAAATCAAGCCTTGGCGGCACTTCCCTGCGGTGCAGTGCAGGAGCCCTCCCCGGACCGTAGTATTGCGTGAAACTGAATGAAACTCTAGCTTCCCCCCGCCCCACTCCCAATCCGGGTCTGGGGGCCCATCCCCCAAGAGTTCTGATTCTTAGGGGATCTCTTAAGGGGTGTGGACCCAGCACAAACTGCAGCCGCTCAGTGCTGACTCTGGTGCGCGGGACAGAGGAGAAAAGGGTCGCCTGAGTGCCCACACCAGAGCAGCAGTTCCCTGGAGGTAGATCAACAGCCGTTTTTTCTTTAACGGCAGAACGCTCACTTCTGGATATTCTGAGGCCACACCCCCTGTCTCCCTGGGCAACCAGAGGAGGCCACCGGTGTCACGGCTCACAAACCCAGAAGCCTCCAGGGCGGGGCCGACCCAGAGAGGTGTTCAGACGCAATTCTCCAGCAGCAAAGACGTTTGAACTCAAAACAGCCCGTCTCCTGTAGGCGATGACAGGAACAGAGACAGAACCTCACAAAGTTGTCTGTTCTGTTCTGTTCTGTTAGCAGCATCCATCAGGGACGGGGCTAAGCCTGAGTGAACACCTCCTTCCCATCACCTGCATCAAACACTCAAAGATGTCAGGCCCCATCTCCTCCTGCTAGATAGCGGCAGTCTGCAGGGGCCTGGCAGACTTCCTCGCGATTCAGGCAGGTGCAAACCCCTGGAGTGTCTGTTCACTGCAGGCAACTGGGTTAGCCATCTGCAGAGATACCAGTGACTGGGTCCGACGGAGGGGCAAAGTGGGGAAGGAGACGTCAACCTTCCCAGACTGCTCTGTTTGCGGGGTGGCTCCTCCTGACTCCACGCTGCACTGGGGTGAGCTGTCTCAGAGGAGTCACCAGGCCCCTGTGATCCAGTTCCCAGAGACCTCTTGAACCCTTCCACCTGAGACAAGTGCCGATTGAGACAGTTGATTCGGACCTTTTGAACTGGGCTAATAGACTGAGGACTTTTCAGGTGGTGCCCTGGGTGTGCGATTGTAGGAAGGTTTGATTCTCCTTTTCCAACTGGGGCCAGAGGTGGGCAGGCGGGGTGACTTAATTGCTGATTTTTTCACACAGCTGAGACTTCAAGCCAGAGTAGAAGTTGCAATAGGATCGAACAGAAACCAGCTGAAAACAAGACAGAACCACTTTGCTCCACCACACCAGACAGGGCCCCAGTTTCTCAGGCCACAACACTGTACGGGCCCTTGATAAAACCCCAGGGGAAAAACCAAAGGGAGTAAACCATGGGGCGGAATCAGCGGAAAAACTCTGGTAACATGAATAACCAGAATAGATCAACCCCCCCAAGAAAAGATACGGCAGATGTGATTGAAGATCCCATTCATAAACAACTGGCTGAGATGTCAGAAGTCGAATTCAGAATTTGGTTTGCAGACAAGATTAATAAAATGGAATTAGGAATTCGAGGAGAAATTCAAAAGTTGTCTCAAGAATTTAACGAATTTAAAGACAAAACCACCAAAGACTTAGACACACTGAAACAAGAACTTACAGCCCTCAAAGATATGAAAAATACAGTAGAATCCCTCAGTAACAGAATGGAGCAAGCAGAAGAAAGGATTTCTGACATTGAAGATAAAGTCTTCGAACGCTCCCAATCTCTCAAAGAGGAAGAGAAATGGAGAGCAAAAACGGATCACTCACTCAGAGAGCTCTCAGATAATTCGAAAAAACATAACATAAGGGTTATAGGAATTTCGGAGGCTGATGATGTGGCAGCCAAGGGCACAGAGGCCCTTCTACATGAAATTATGAAAGAAAATTTTCCAGACATGCCTAGAGAATCTGAAATTCAGATAGCAGACAGCTTCAGAACCCCAGCACGATTCAACCCCAAAAAGCCATCTCCCAGACATATCATAATTAGCTTCACTAAAGTTAACATGAAAGAGAAGATTCTCAAAGCAGCCCGGCGAAAGAAAACTATAACGTACAAAGGTAAGAATATTAGAATAACTGCAGATCTCTCTGCTGAAACTTTTCAAGCAAGAAGAGGCTGGTCATCAACTTTTAATCTCCTAAAGCAAAAAAACTTTCAACCCAGGATCTTGTATCCAGCTAAACTGAGTTTCATCTATGATGGAGAAATTAAATACTTCAATGACATTCATATGTTGAAAAAATTTGCCATAAGTAAACCAGCTCTTCAGGATGTTCTCAGACCTATCCTCCACAATGACCAACCCAATCCTATACCACAAAAGTAAACTCACTCAGAAACTTCGGATCAAACTCCAACTTCCACACTGGCGAAAGGATTAAAAATGTCCACTGGACCTTTGAAAAACTCGATACCCAAAATTCCACCAGACTTATCCTTACTCTCCATCAATGTGAATGGCTTAAACTGTCCTCTAAAGAGGCATAGGTTAGCTGACTGGATACAAAAACTTAAGCCAGATATTTGTTGCATACAAGAGTCACATCTCAACTTAAAAGACAAATACAGACTCAGGGTGAAAGGATGGTCATCCATATTTCAGGCAAATGGTAATCAGAAAAAAGCAGGTGTTGCAATTTTATTTGCAGATACAGTAGGCTTTAAACCATCAAAAGTAAGGAAGGACAAGAATGGTCACTTCATATTTGTTAAGGGTAATACTCCATATGACGAGATCTCAATTATTAATATCTATGCACCCAACCAGAATGCACCTCAATTTATAAGAGAAACTCTAACAGACATGAGTAACTTGATTTCCTCCAGCTCCATAATCGTTGGAGATTTCAACACTCCCTTGGCAGTGTTGGATCGATCCTCCAGAAAGAAGCTGAGCAAAGAAATCTTAGATTTAAACCTAACCATCCAGTATTTAGATTTAGCAGACATCTACAGAACATTTCATCCCAACAAAACTGAATACACATACTTCTCATCAGCCCACGGAACTTACTCCAAAATTGATCACATTTTAGGTCACAAGTCTAACCTCAGTAAATTTAAAGGAATAGAAATTATTCCATGCATCTTCTCGGACCATCATGGAATAAAACTTGAATTGAGTAACAACAGGAATCTGCATACCCATACAAAAACATGGAAGTTAAATAACCTTATGCTGAATGATAGCTGGGTCAGAGATGAGATTAAGAAAGAAATCACCAATTTTTTGGAACAAAATGACAATGAAGACACAAGCTATCAGAACCTCTGGGACACTGCAAAGGCAGTTCTAAGAGGGAAATTTATAGCACTGCAAGCCTTCCTCAAGAGAACGGAAAGAGAGGAAGTTAACAACTTAATGGGACATCTCACGCAACTGGAAAAGGAAGAACATTCCAACCCCAAACCCAGTAGAAGAAAAGAAATAACCAAAATTAGAGCAGAATTAAATGAAATTGAAAACAAAAGAATAATACAACAGATCAATAAATCAAAAAGCTGGTTTTTTGAAAAGGTCAATAAAATAGATAAACCTCTGGCCAACCTAATCAGGAAAAAAAGAGTAAAATCTCTAATATCATCAATCAGAAACAACAAAGACAAAATAACCACAGACTCATCAGAAATCCAAAAAATCCTTAATGAATATTACAAGAAACTTTATTCTCAGAAATATGAAAATCTGAAGGAAATAGACCAATACTTGGAAGCACGCCACCTTCCAAGACTTAACCAGAATCAAGTGGAAATGTTGAACAGACCCATAACAAGTTCAGAAATAGCATCAACTATACAAAACCTCCCTAAAAAGAAAAGCCCGGGACCAGATGGTTTCACGTCAGAATTCTACCAAACCTTTAAAGAGGAATTAGTACCTATATTACTCAACCTGTTCCAAAATGTAGAAAAAGAAGGAAGACTACCCAACACGTTCTATGAAGCAAACATCACCCTGATCCCCAAACCAGGAAAAGACCCAACAAGAAAAGAAAATTATAGACCAATATCACTAATGAATATAGATGCAAAAATATTCAACAAGATCCTAACAAACAGAATCCAGCAACACATCAAACAAATTATACATCATGACCAAGTTGGTTTTATCCCAGGGTCTCAAGGCTGGTTCAATATACGTAAATCTATAAATGTAATTCAGCACATAAACAAATTAAAAAACAAAGACCATATGATTCTCTCAATTGATGCAGAAAAAGCTTTTGATAATATCCAGCATCCCTTCATGATCAGAACACTCAAGAAAATTGGTCTAGAAGGGACTTTTCTTAAACTGATAGAGGCTATCTACAGCAAACCCACAGCCAATATCATATTGAATGGAGTTAAATTGGAATCATTTCCACTCAGATCAGGAACCAGACAAGGCTGCCCATTGTCTCCATTGCTTTTCAACATTGTAATGGAAGTTTTAGCCACCGCAATTAGGGAAGAAAAGGCGATCAAGGGTATACATATAGGGTCAGAAGAGATCAAACTCTCGCTCTTCGCAGATGATATGATTGTGTATCTGGAAAACACTAGGGACTCCACTACAAAACTCCTAGAAGTGATCAAGGAATACAGCAGCGTCTCAGGTTACAAAATCAACATTCATAAATCGGTAGCCTTTATATACACCAACAACAGTCAAATTGAAAAAGCAGTTAAGGACTCTATCCCATTCACAGTAGTGCCAAAGAAGATGAAATATTTGGGAATTTACCTAACAAAAGACGTGAAAGATCTCTATAAAGAGAACTATGAAACTCTAAGAAAAGAAATAGCTGAAAATGTTAACAAATGGAAAAACATACCATGCTCATGGCTAGGAAGAATCAACATTATCAAAATGTCCATACTACCCAAAGCAATATATACTTTCAACGCACTCCCTATTAAAGCTCCACTGTCATATTTTAAAGATCTTGAAAAAACATTACTTCGTTTTATATGGAATCAGAAAAAACCTCGAATAGCCAAGACATTACTCAGAAATAAAAACAAAACAGGAGGAATCACACTACCAGACCTCAGACTTTACTACAAATCGATAGTGATCAAAACAGCATGGTATTGGCACAAAAACAGAGAAGTAGATATCTGGAATAGAATAGAGAACCAAGAGATGAATCCAGCTACTTACCGCTATTTGATTTTTGACAAGCCAATTAAAAACATTCAGTGGGGAAAAGATTCCCTATTTAACAAATGGTGCTGGGTGAACTGGCTGGCAACCTGCAGAAGACTGAAATTAGACCCACACCTTTCACCATTAACTAAGATAGACTCTCATTGGATTAAAGATTTAAACTTAAGACATGAAACTATAAAAATACTAGAGGAGAATGCAGGGAAAACCCTTGAAGAAATTGGTCTGGGTGAGTATTTCATGAGGAGAACCCCCCGGGCAATTGAAGCAGCTTCAAAAATACACTACTGGGACTTGATCAAACTAAAAAGCTTCTGCACAGCTAAGAACACAGTAAGCAGAGCAAGCAGACAGCCCTCAGAATGGGAGAAAATATTTGCAGGGTATAACTCTGACAAAGGTTTAATAACCAGAATCCACAGAGAACTCAAACGCATCAGCAAGAAAAAAACAAGGGATCCCATCGCAGGCTGGGCAAGGGATTTGAAGAGAAACTTCTCTGAAGAAGACAGGCGCACGGCCTTCAGACATATGAAAAAATGCTCATCATCTTTAATCATCAGAGAAATGCAAATCAAAACTACTTTGAGATATCATCTAACTCCAATGAGACTAGCCTATATCACAAAATCTCAAGACCAGAGATGTTGGCGTGGATGCGGAGAAAAGGGAACACTTCTGCACTGCTGGTGGGAATGCAAATTAATACATTCCTTTTGGAGGGATATATGGAGAACACTCAGAGATCTAAAAATAGATCTGCCATTCAATCCTGTAATTCCTCTGCTGGGCATATACCCAGAAGACCAAAAATCACAACATAACAAAGATATTTGTACCAGAATGTTTATTGCAGCCCAATTCATAATTGCTAAGTCATGGAAAAAGCCGAAGTGCCCATCGATCCACGAATGGATTAATAAATTGTGGTATATGTATACCATGGAATACTATGCAGCCTTAAAGAAAGATGGAGACTTTACCTCTTTCATGTTTACATGGATGGAGCTGGAACATATTCTTCTTAGTAAAGTATCCCAAGAATGGAAGAAAAAATATCCAATGTACACAGCCCTACTATGAAACTAATTTGGGACTCTCACATGAAAGCTATAACCCAACTACAACTTAACAATAGGGGGAACTGGGAAAGGGGGGGGTGGGTAGAGGGAGGGGAATCGGTGGGATCACACCTGTGGTGCATATTACAGGGGTATTTGCGAAACTTGGTAAATGTAGAATATAAATGTCTTGGCACAGTAACTGAGATAACGCCGGAAAGGCTATGTTAACCACTGGGATAAAAATGTGTCAAATGGTTTATGAAGTGAGTGTATGATGCCCCATAATCATATCATTGTATACACTTATGATTTAATAAAAAAATTAAAAAAAAAAAAGAAATAGACCTCCTGAACAGACCAATTTCAAGCACTGAGATCAAAGAAACAATAAAAAAGCTTCCAACTAAAAAATGCCCTGGTCCAGATGGCTTCACTCCAGAATTCTATCAAACCTTCAAGGAAGAGCTTATTCCTGTACTGCAGAAATTATTCCAAAAAACTGAGGAAGAAGGAATCTTCCCCAACACATTCTATGAAGCAAACATCACCCTGATACCAAAAGCAGGAAAAGACCCAAACAAAAAGGAGAATTTCAGACCAATCTCACTCATGAATATAGATGGAAAAATTCTCAACAAAATCCTAGCCAATAGATTACAGCTTATCATCAAAAAAGTCATTCATCATGATCAAGTAGGCTTCATCCCAGGGATGCAAGGCTGGTTTAACATACGCAAGTCCATAAACGTTATCCACCATATTAACAGAGGCAAAAATAAAGATCACATGATCCTCTCAATAGATGCAGAAAAAGCATTTGATAAAATCCAGCATCCTTTTCTAATTAGAACACTGAAGAGTATAGGCATAGGTGGCACATTTCTAAAACTGATTGAAGCTATCTATGACAAACCCACAGCCAATATTTTACTGAATGGAGTAAAACTGAAAGCTTTTCCTCTTAGAACTGGAACCAGACAAGGTTGTCCTCTGTCACCTTTACTGTTCAACATAGTGCTGGAAGTTCTAGCCAATACAATTAGGCAAGACAAGGAAATAAAGGGAATCCAAATGGGAGCAGAGGAGGTCAAACTCTCCCTCTTTGCTGACGACATGATCTTATACTTAGAGAACCCTAAAGACTCAACCACAAGACTCCTAGAAGTCATCAAAAAATACAGTAATGTTTCAGGATATAAAATCAATGTCCACAAGTCAGTAGCCTTTGTATACACCAATAACAGTCAAGATGAGAAGCTAATTAAGGACACAACTCCCTTCACCATAGTTTCAAAGAAAATGAAATACCTAGGAATATACCTAACGAAGGAGGTGAAGGACCTCTATAAAGAAAACTATGAAATCCTCAGAAAGGAAATAGCAGAGGATATTAACAAATGGAAGAACATACCATGCTCATGGACGGGAAGAATCAACATTGTTAAAATGTCTATACTTCCCAAAGCAATCTACCTATTCAATGCCATTCCTATCAAAGTACCTACATTGTACTTTCAAGATTTGGAAAAAATGATTCTGCGTTTTGTATGGAACCGGAAAAAAACCCGTATAGCTAAGGCAGTTCTTAGTAACAAAAATAAAGCTGGGGGCATCAGCATACCAGATTTTAGTCTGTACTACAAAGCCATAGTGCTCAAGACAGCATGGTACTGGCACAAAAACAGAGACATAGACACTTGGAATCGAATTGAACACCAAGAAATGAAACTAACATCTTACAACCACCTAATCTTCGATAAACCAAACAAGAACTTACCTTGGGGGAAAGACTCCCTATTCAATAAATGGTGTTGGGAGAATTGGATGTCTGCGTGTAAAAGACTGAAACTGGACCCACACCTTTCCCCACTCACAAAAATTGATTCAAGATGGATAAAAGACTTAAATTTAAGGCATGAAACAATAAAAAGCCTCAAAGAAAGCATAGGAAAAACACTGGAAGATATTGGCCTGGGGGAAGACTTCATGAAGAAGACTGCCTTGGCAATTGCAACAACAACAAAAATAAACAAATGGGACTTCATTAAACTGAAAAGCTTCTGTACAGCTAAGGTGACGATAACCAAAGCAAAGAGACAACCCACACAGTGGGAAAGGATATTTGCATATTTTCAATCAGACAAAAGCTTGATAACCAGGATCTATAGAGAACTCAAATTAATCCACATGAAAAAAGCCAACAATCCCTTATATCAATGGGCAAGAGACATGAATAGAACTTTCTCTAAAGATGACAGACGAATGGCTAAGAAACACATGAAAAAATGTTCATCATCTCTATATATTAGAGAAATGCAAATCAAAACGTCCCTGAGATATCATCTAACCCCAGAGAGAATGGCCCACATCACAAAATCTCAAAACTGCAGATGCTGGCGTGGATGTGGAGAGAAGGGAACACTTTTACACTGCTGGTGGGACTGCAAACTAGTACAACCTTTCTGGAAGGAAGTATGGAGAAACCTCAAAGCACTCAACCTAGACCTCCCATTCGATCCTGCAATCCCATTACTGGGCATCTACCCAGAAGGAAAAACATCCTTTTATCATAAGGACACTTGTACTAGACTGTTTATTGCAGCTCAATTTACAATCGCCAAAATGTGGAAACAGCCTAAATGCCCACCAACCCAGGAATGGATTAACAAGCTGTGGTATATGTATACCATGGAATACTATTCAGCCATTAAAAAAAATGGAGACTTTACATCCTTCGTATTAACCTGGATGGAAGTGGAAGACATTATTCTTAGTAAAGCATCACAAGAATGGAGAAGCATGAATCCTATGTACTCAATCTTGATATGAGGACAATTAATGACAATTAAGGTTATGGGGGGGGAAGCAGAAAGAGGGAGGGAGGGAGGGGGTGGGGCCTTAGTGTGTGTCACACTTTATGGGAGCAAGACATGATTGCAAGAGGGACTTTACCTAACAATTGCAATCAGTGTAACTGGCTTATTGTACCCTCAATGAATCCCCAACAATAAAAAAAAAAAAATTATTAAAAAAGAAAAAAAAAAAAGATTCACTATCTCATCAATCTCATCTTCTCCCACTGTCCTCCTGGCTCATCCCTCTCCAGCCACACCAGTCTCAGGCAGCTTTAAAATGTAAACATCACACTCTTACCACAGGCTTCTCATTCTTGCCCTTTTTTCTGCCTCAGACACACTATTCTGATACCCTTTTAGAACACAGACTCCCTTTTCTGCTTCCCAGCTTTGTTTTTCTTCACAGCTCTTACTGCAATCTGACACAGTGTCTGCTTGTTTCTTGTGACTCTCAGTCAAGTCACCACCAACTCTCAAATTAGCAAATCTTGAACCATTGCTCCTAGGGGAAACACAGGTTTAGGTTCCTGGGAGCCTCTAGCCACAACATTTTCATCAATTGCTCAATACATAACCTTATTTTTTGTGTGTTTATGTTTGAGGACACCTTATTTAATATATAAAATGTCATTAACATTGAAGTCACAGCTAATAGCACTCTAACTTGTGCAACACTTGTCTAACACACATATTTCCTTCTTGTGCTTACGAACCCCAGACAGCACTTCAGTGCTCGCGGGGCAATTTTAAAAGCAAAGACACCAACAGAAGACATGCAAATATGAAAAGTAGGGCACTAAACAGACTGTAAGACACTGTTTATAGCAGAAGAGCTGAAACAAGAGGAAGAGCGTCACTTTGTTGGACCTCGCCTAGGAATGCATGGGTCACATGATTCAAACTCTTCAGGGCTCTGCACATGTCTGGGGGTCCCTATGAAGGTGCCATGATCTTTGATTTGGGGGTTACAAGTAAATGTTAACAAGTAAGCAAATTCACAAATATGGAATCTTTGAATAATGAAGATTAACTGCATAGCTTGCTAAGATATTTATTATCTGCTTCCCGTATTAGGCATTTTTGTCTGCTTCATTCACTGCTGTATCTCTAGCATTTAGAACATAACTGACTCTTGACAAATATTGGTTGGATATATATGCTTGAAGCTGTCTATTTTGATCAGAGCATTAAGCATATTTACAATATTTGCACACAGAGATGTGGCATGTTAATAACAAAAAGAATTTTAGAAACTTGTCAACCACTGCCCTCAGAATGTAGATGACAAGCTGAAGCCCAAAGAGGGGTAGTGATTAGCCCAAGGTCACCCAGCAAATCGGGATTGTTTTAGCCTGGGTTTCTTAAACCATGGCTCGGGGATTATTCCTTTTCACTACCAGCACTTTGCAGACAAGATATTTGTTATTATAGGGATGTTTCGGGTCATCTGGCTCAGTGTTAAGAGAAGAGTGGGTATGCAATAAATGCTGAGAGGGGAGATTGCGGGAAAAGGTAGGGATGCTCCCAGAAGAGCAAAAGGCAGCCTGGGCCTTAAGCTAAAGTCTATCACACCAATTCGAAGGACTGACGTTATTTTAAGCCATAGCTCTCATTGGAAGACATTCACGGGAAAGAAAGAGGAGATTTGGGTATCAGCCAATACTTTGTGTCCGGGCAATAGAAAAGTAAACTGAAATTGGCTTTAACATGAGCAAGAGAGAGAATTTATTACCTTACGCAATAGAAAAATACAGAGTTTGGGTAAATTTCAGAATTTTCTCTGGCTTGTTCCAGAGATTGAAAGTATCACTGAGTTTGCAGGTTTGCAGCCCCCATTTTCCTGTAATTCTCTTAACTGCATCCTCAGGATGACTTCTCTCACCGCAGCAAACTGTCCGCAGGTTCACCAGAACAACATCGGGAAAAGAAGAACTTCTGAGTTCCCGCGATTCCACCTGAGATTCACTGTGATTGGATTGGCTAAGGTCACGTGGCACCCTCTCAACCAATCATCATAGTCAGGAGGATGTCAGTTGCTGATTGACTGAGTGAGGACAAATGCTCTAACCTTCCAGCCAGATACTGATGTCAGTACCTGAGGAATCTTTGATCAAAATTCAAGGGTGGTAGACAGAGGGGAAAGGGAAATGCATACCAGGAAAGCAATAATTTCCTACTACACTTTATACACATATGAGGCCAAACACCTTCAGTGAACTTCTCAAGACAATTGAGGAATTGCTATTAAAAACAATCCATTGCTCCACAAATATTAATTTCCAGGTCCCATAGTAGGTCCTGGGGATACAGAGATGAAAATCCCCATCCACATACACAGAAAAAATTGCTCATAGGAGATTCACTACCCCTGGATCATAAAATACATCCATAAAGGGAAGAGGATCTTAGAGAGACAGCAGGGCCATGTCAATCTCTAAACAAAAAAGGTTGTTTCCACGTTATTTATCTATCTTACAACATATTTTTGAATATCATGTGTACACTAGGGAAAGAGATCCGCAAAGTGAAGTAGCTTTTCCCAATGAACCAGCAGGCTCCTCCTACAAATCATTCTGCATTCCTTAAAAACTGGCAGCATCCTGAACTGGGAAGATTTGGCCTCACGTCCATTACAACACACCAGAGAGTTTCCCATGACTTCACTCTCATGTCGCTGTCAGAGAGCTGCTTCACTGTGTAGCATTCTAAGTGAGAAACCAGACTGTGGACAGGAACCTCTCCTTGTTCTGTTGGTAGTTACCAGGCGGGAGAATGTTTCCAGCAAAGTCCCTTCTTATATTTGTGCTTGGGGTTTATGCTGAAGGGCACACCAGCAATCTAGCAAAAATAAGATGCAGGTGGCTTGGATTAGGAGGGAGGGACTCAGAGGAAGGGCTGCCTCTGTGAGTCTTGTGTGCCACAGAGGTTGAGGTCACCTGAGCACAAGCCCGGGAAGTGGGTGGCAAATAAGTGTTAAATCATATGCAGGAATGTGAAAGCAGAAAAAAGGTGCCAGTTACTATGTATGTTTCTGTGTTGGCTGCAATTCAAATTAGCTTAAAAAATAGCAGAAGAATATGAATTGGCTGGTATAGCTGGTAAATTAAAGATAGGAGTGGTTTTAGGCAGGAGTGGATTCAGGAACATCCCTGAGACTGTGAAAGCTCTGAAAGCTACCGGCTCACTTCACCATAGGTGATGGCCTCATACTCACCTTCCACAGCCTTTCTTTCTCCATGTGGACGGGAGCGTGGCTGTCTCTACACTGACACTGTGGGATGGAAGGTAAAGACCTTCTCCTTTAGTACAAAATCAGGCACCGAAGGGGAAGTTTTCTGAACTGGCTTGCATAGGATACCAATCCCTGAAACAGGACACAGGAATTGGGTCCATGATTGGCCAGCCTTGGAGTACATGTCCACCTTCACGGGTGGGGTTTCCTGATTTAACAAATAAAAATAGAGTGTAAGTATGGATTAAAAAAGTATTTGCCCTTTATATGAAATTCAGACTCGACAAGGTATGTTAATATTTTATTTGGCAGCTTTACAGGGAGGCAGGAGAAGGATTCTGTGATTGGAGACTTGCCAGACTCAACTATTAGGGAGAGGGAGGCTAACTCTACTGGACTGACAGATGGGCAGGAACACAGGGATCCCCTGTGGCTTCGCTTCTGACTTACATACTCATCAGAACTCAAAGCTTGATAGGGAAACCAAAGAGAAAAAACGATAAACCACCATTTCTTAAAACACGATCTACAGATCACTGGTTTGATGGAATTTAACAGTTCTTACATATTAAAAGAGTTCTGTGGCCAAATAAGTTTAAGAAAGACTGTTAAAACCAGTTAATAGGGTTTCTCTGCTGTAGGATTCTCATTGTTTTAATATATCAATTTCTACTGTAGATTTCTCATGAGGAAAAAGGAGTATGTGAGATTCCTCAAATGCATTAGATCATGGAAATATTTTACAACAGAACAGTTCCTGGGGCTGACACTTTGTGGAAATCACAAACTCCAGATGTACATATTGTCAGTGGGGTGGATATTACACACTCAAATCTTTGAACTTTGACAGGGTATCCCTGAAGAACAAAGTTATGGGAAATATTCTTTCCACCTCATCATTTCCAATGACAACTGGGATGTAGGGACTGCAATGCCCCCAAATAAATGTACCTATTCCTCAAACACATGGAAATTGTGTCTTGAGCCAGTCAGGTCAAGCTCTGAAGTTTCTTCATGCAATTTCCAAGGTGCAATACAACCAGAAGTTTAGGGAAAAGAGGGCAGAGTTCGAATTTTTGCAGTGCTTAGGTACCCCATTCTACCTGACCCATCCTTTTTATCACAAGTTCACAGAAATGGAGAATGGGGAAATGGAATCATCACCTTGACCTCAGGCACACACGTGCCAGACGCTGTGTTGATCCTCTTTCATCCATTCCATCACTTACTTCCTCACAACAACCCTACATTTTATATGCAAATGAGATTCTACAGCCTTGTTTAGGTTTTCTCACTGCTATTCAACAGATGCAGAAACTGAGCTCAGAGACAAGGGCTTGGTTGAGCTCATTTCACTCCGTGAAAAGGTGTTGGAATAAGAGACTTTTATTCCCTTTGCACTGTTGCTATTTTCTACTTCTTCCAGACATGCAATGTTCTGTATCCTCAAGAATCTCTCTGCCTCTTCTTTTAATGCTCATCAACCTCTGCCCCTCTGCCAAATTCTTCTAATAAGTAGCATCCAGGAAGCTCCCATTCCTTTTGTGCAGCCTCATGATCTTCGACATTGTGTTTGATCACAACATCTCACTGAAAATGGGACATTGGTAGTAGCCTGCTATGATAGTGAACCATTCACATCTTTTTTTTTTTTTTTCAGTTTTTGGCCAGGGCTGGGTTTGAACCTGCCACCTCTGGCATATGGGGCTTGTGCCCTACTCCTTTGAGCCACAGGCACCACCCTGAACCATTCATGTCTTAATTTAAAAAGACATTTAAGACACCTGTTTCATTAGTAATTACAGATAATTGCTAAAAAAAACAGGAGTTCTTTTAAAAAGAAATTATTTCACAGAATAAATCTTTGAGAAAAGGAAAAATTAATCTTCTGATGCCTTACCAAAAGCAAAATCTTCTGATGCCTTACCAAGAGCAAAGTGTGGCGTTAACCCTCACTCTGGGAAGTGTTTTTAGGTAATTGGTCTCAGCTGCTTGCAAGGGTGTGTAAGTATATTCCAGAGCCAGCCTTTTGATATATATATATATATATTATCCAGCCATGGATAATTTTTGTTTTTAGTGTTTTGTTCAGTGTTTGCTCATTCATTCATTCTAGGAATACCTGTTCAATGACTCTTGTGGGCCTGTTGCCTTAATAAATGCTGGCGATGCAATGACTCACCATGTTCATCAGCTCATTCGTTCAACAATTAGATGATCGCTATGTGCCAGGCACTAGATATTTAAAATTTATTTACAGTTATGAAGCCCTAATATGATAGTATGAATCCCTTCTTCCCTCTGAATGTGTAATTCTACATCTGAGAAGTTTTCTTAAAGACATTATATTTCAGGGCGGCCCCTGTGGCTCAAGGAGTAGGGCGCCGGTCCCGTATGCCAGAGGTGGTGGGTTCAAACCCAGCCCCGGCCAAATTAAAAAAAAAAAAAAAAAAAAAAAAAAAGACATTATATTTCAGGTAGGAGTAATCTAAATATTTATCAAAAGTAGGACAATGGTTAAATGAATCATGAAAATCTGTAGCCATTAATAAACATGAAAAAGATACAATACATTGAAAACAGGGAAAATCTGGAATAATTCCAAACTTGTAAAATAAAATTTAAAAAAAGATTAGATGCATATAAGCCAAATAGAACTCGTATATGATCCAGCAATTCTGCATCTGGTTATATCCATGAAAAAAGTATTGAAATCATAATCTTGAAGAAATTTTGGCATTTCCATGTTCACTCCAGCACTGCATGGAATGTAAAAATAACCCAAATGTCTATATCAACAGATGAATGAATAAAGAAAATGTGGTATACACATACAGCTGAATACTATTCAGCATCAAAAAGGAGGTTTTGAAGTACACAACATGGGTGACCTTGGAGAATATGTGAAGTAAGCTGGCTACATGGAATGTCACATACAGTACGATGTCGTTTATCATGCAAATGAAAGTGATTTCATGTATTATAAAGTATGTAAAATGGTCAAATTCATAAAATCAAAGAGTAGGTTGGTGGCTGCTGAGGAGTAGGGGAAGGGGAAAGGGGGAGTCACAAGTAAACAGGCACAAACTTTCAAGTAAGCAAGGTAGAAAAACTCCAGAGACCTGCTGTATAATTGCCAGGCCTTGTGCATTATTCCTATAGTCAAAACTAATGTATTGTAGACTTAAAATCTTGTTAAGGGGGTAGATCTCATGTTAAGTATTCTTTTAACAATAAAATAAAATTTTAAGAAAAAATAACATATAAGCCAAAATGAAAGCGGTGGTTTGAGAGTCCCATTAGAACTCGACAGTTACATTTGAAGGTATTGTTAGGGTGCATTTTATCTGATACACATTTTCGTACTTCCAAATTTCCAGCAATAAACATATATCACTTGTATAATTAGGAAGAGGAGGCGAAAGAGGTGTGGAAGTGAATGGGAGCACAGATGCCACAGCTCTGCGATCAGCATGGGAAGACTCAGAGCTGTGTCCTGAAGTGATAGTAACACCCCTCATGACAACAGTGAAAATCCACAGACCGCAAGGGTGGAAGAAACCAAAACTTGATTCTCTACATCTCTGATTACCAACTTTGGCTGCAGATCATCTGCTCTGAAGCTTTTAAAACATAAGAAAGCTCAGTTCCATCCTCATAACACTCTGGGTGGGGCTGGGCATTGGTACCTTTTAGACTCCCCGGGTGATTATAGCATTCCATAGCCAGCATTGAGAACCACCATACTACTGATTCTCAAACTTGGCTGCACATAGGAATTACCTGAGCGGCTTAACAAAAATACTGACTCCTTAGTGCAACCTCCAAATTCTGTGTTAATCAGTCCAAATGTGGTTTGTGCATCCTGATTTTTAACTTATCCAGGTAATTCTAAAATGCAGCCAAGTTTGGGAACTATTGCTCTACTTAGTACCTAAAGAGTAACATGTAGAGAGTGGTCCTCAACATTTTTGGCACTAGGGACCAGTTCTGTGGAAGATGATTTTTCCATGGATGAGAGAAAGGGTCTGACAGGAGGTGGAGCTCAGGCAGGGATGTGAGTGATGGGGGCCTGCTGTCCATACAGATCAATCTTGGTGCTAGCCCACCACTGGGCTCCTGCTGTGTGGCCCAGTTCCAAACAGGCCATAAACCGGTACCAGTTGCTTGGAAGTTAGGGACCCCACCTGCAGACCATCAAGTATTGGTACCACCCAGAAGCTTGCAGGAAATGCAAAATCTCAGTTCTCAGTCCAGACCTATTAAAACATAATCTGTGTATTAACAAGACATTCAGGTGAACTGTGTGTATATTAAAGTTTGAGAGACGCTGCCCTTGACCATCACAGACAGTGGGCAGAGTCTCCACTAGTTTTCCAAGTCAAATTTCCACAGACTCTAATCTCTATCCCATCCCATTCTCATCTCCTTGAAAAGGGAGAGATCTAACTTAGGACACCTAAAATCTAAATTAGGAAATCTAATTTACCTGCAGCGGGTAAATTAAGGCTCCATTTGCCCTTCCCAATCTATATCCAGACTTCCCACCTCCCTCACAATCCAGCCAGAGGGCGAGCATATACTCTTCTAAGCTGAGAGATACAGATTTTTTATTATTCTGAGAGACCACACTGGGGAGGAACAGAACAACCACTGGGGAGGAACAGAACAACCACTGGAGAGGATATTTCATCATCGATTTTCACCATCGATCAGCTTCACGAGGCCTCTTTGGAGTCCCCAAATTTCCCTACAACAAAGTGAGCCGATTTTAATCAGCAGCTGCCTCCTCGTCTGCATCTGAGACCCATGAATATGCAAGCCGGGTGGATGGGGTCTCAAGGAACAGGAATAATTGGCTCTGTACACTTGATATTCAGGACTGCTGTGCTCTTATGGTGCAGTTTTCCTCTCCAGCAATCTCATGAGGGATTTAGGTCTCAGCAAATACCACTGGTTTTATTCATCAGGACAAGATCAGAGGGGAGGAAGAGCACATTTTAAAGAGTCCAGTGTGCGGTGTGAGTGCTTGATGACACTTAAATTTCTCCTGTGTTTTGCAACCTCTCTGAAGAGGCATTTGCAGATACCCTAGGCGTGATCAGCCTCGAGCCACAGCAGCCCTGAACTTGCTGTGTGGTGGGAGATGTGCAGCTGGTACTCACTACTCCACAGCCATCTCTTTCTTTAGCAATGGAGAGATACAGGACCGCTCTAAGTGTGAGCCTACATGGGGCTGTTTACAGACCCAAAGCATCCAGATGTGGCTTCCCAAGAGGACACTGTTTTTTTGTCACCAGAGTTTATTCTCCCTTCTTTCCTTAGGTAACCACACACTCCCAGTTAGATATTAGCATGGTTTGCAGAAACTGACTGGAATAGGGACAGGTGTGTGGAGCATTCTCCCAGCCACAGGGATTAGATGAGGGAGGCACAGGTGACCCAATCAGAGCCAAGGAGAATTTAGCTGGGACTGTAGTGGGAAAGGTGGGAGTGTTTATACCAGGAAGGATCTAAAACTGGTTTGCCAACAGTCATCTTACCACCACACAGGGAACTCCTGTCTGAGACTAACGCCAACACAGAGGAAAGTAGAGCCAAAAGATGGGGAGAAACAATTTTGAGCCCCTGGATGGAGCCATACCTCAAGCCATACCTTGAGTCTTATGAAGACATGTGCCAGAGAATTTTCTTTTCATTTCAACCATTTGATAAGTTCAGGTTCTATCAACTGCGAGCAAATGTTTCCTAACTGAATTGGGTCATTTTGTTCAAATCATGGTCTGACCCCACCTGAACTTCTGTGTTGCATCCTCTGTACTGAAGACAGAATAGCATAACATTCGCTCTTTCTGGTAATACTGCTGAACCACAACCAGGTGCCGGATGCTGACATAGGCACTAAGGAGAGCGCAGCAAATAAAATGGAAAAAGTCGCTGCTCTTGTTGAATTTACATGGGCTTGGATTCAGAAGGCTCAGAGTGAGGCCCCATTTTACAGGTGAGGAAACAAGCACTCAGAAACTTTCAACTACCTGCCCAAGATCACATGTGCTGGAATAAGAATTCCAACCCTGATTTGTTTAACTTCTTAAGTCTGTTATAAATTATAAACCATATATGGAAAAATTGGCAAAGGCAGGCCAGATTATGCCCCAATATATGTTTTGTTTGGACAATGAATTTTTTCAAATTTAGAGTTATTAGCCATTATTAAAACTCATTTTACCTACAGAACCAGATTTCTAAGTAGCCCTGAAGAGTTGAAAGTTCTGACATCAATAGATTAGAATCCCCACATGGCAGAATTGACCAGTGTGAGAAGCTGCAATCTCCAGTGGCCAGTCTTTGCCCCTTCCCGTGTTGGCTTCAGTCTGTGCCTTTGGCCGCTTAAGTTTGCAAGCCCCATGGCAAGCCTTGTGCAGACATGCCTCTCTCTGTCCTCATCATGGCCCAGGATCAATGTGATGACTCTTCTACCACATGGGAAGTGAGATGAGGAAAAGAAACTCTGCCCAAGATGGTGCTGTTGGGAACTGCCCATCCTCTCAACATTTGCAGGAGCCTTGTGGAAGCAGAGAAATGAAACTAGTGTATGGTGCCCCATGATCACATTAATGTACACAGCTCTGATTTAATGAAAAAAAAAAAAAAAGAAAGAAATCAAATAGAATCAGCCTTGGGGAAACATGTGCTGTGCTGTTTTTTTTAATTTCTGGAGAGGAAACCTAAGCATTCCCCAAGGGCCTGGCAAGTGTTACAAACAAGTCAGTACTTATGGTCAAAAATGCAGGAGGAAACTGATAAAGTCACAGAAACAAATGCTCCTCTCCTATTTGTCTGAAGAATAAGGAAATGAATGATACATCAGAAGAGCGTAATCACTTTTTGTATAGTAGGGAGAAAAAAAAGTTGTAGGGAGAATATCCAATGTATTACTGACCATCTGCTGTGTGCCAGGCAGTGTGCTGGGTGTTCAGGATATGGAGGTAAGACACTTTCTCTGCTCTAGGGGAGCTCCCACTCCAGAGACAATTGGGGTAGAGAGATATTGTTAGAACAAAATGCCATAATTTGTATGAGAGTTATGACAGAATTCTGTATAAAGTACAGTGGTCATTCCAGGAAGGATGAACAGTGTGAGCAAAGGCGTAGAAGGGTTAAACAGCAAAGCACTTTGAGGGGAACATGTGGTGTGGCTGGAGCACAGGCAGTGAGGGAAACTGGGGTCCAGATTGGACAGCAGAGTTTGGCAGGACCAGGATGAGTCTTCAAAGGAGGCAAAGTCATAAACTCCGGTGCCACACAGTCTGGGGGCAGATCCTGCTCCTCCTGTAACTTGCTGGGTGTCCTTTGGCAAGTAGCGTCACTTCTCTGCACCTTAGTTTCCACTTCTGGGGAATGGGAGACCAGAGGCTCACCTCATAACCTTGTGGCTTGTGGTGATTGTTAAATAAAGCAACCTGCTCAAATGTTTACTACTATGTCTGCACTAAGTATTTAATAAATGTTAAAGTGCTGAGCTCCTGAAAGGTGAAATAGTCCATAATTCTTCCAAATGTTTGTTTCTGAGGATATGATAGAAAGAGATCCTGGAGAAAATCTGTCCCTTCACCTCCCTTAGGAGACCACAACCCCTCCCTCACACCCACCCCCATTACGGACACACGTCCTGCAACGAATAAATGCTCAGAGTCTTGAGAGCCCTGGATGTGGGAAAGAAGCTTCTTATTTTCTCTTAATTTGCACTTTTATCAACGTGTTGGGACTGTGAGTCACTGAAGTATTTGTGCTCCTTCTGGGCAATGCCCACGACAGAGCGGGTGCTTCGGACTTGTGCAATCACTTGGAAGTTATCAGCAACACTTCCTCACGGATACTGGGAAAAGCCACATTGTTTAGATAAGTGCTAATAATTTAGGCCTCCTGTAAATTAGGAGGGGAAATGTGACAAAATTAAGAAAGAAACAGTTTACGTTTGCAACCTGCTTTTGCAGTAAATAGTGCTTTGTGTGACAGCTGCATTTGCAGGGAATTGAGAGTGGGGAGGATGGGGAGAGGTCAGCCTCCTGCCCTGTGGAGCTGGCGAGGTGCCTGAAACTCCAACAGGATATCCGTTAATTTGATGCTTGAAGACTTTATGGTCCTTTGGGATTCTTATTTAAAATGCTAATACTCCTACAAAGAGACAAAGACTTCCAGATAAGGAATTTTTTAAAATTCCAGCTATATGCTATTTACATCTAAAACAAGTGGCAACATAAGTTTTCAGATAAATGAACGGTAAGACACATTAGTAAAATGAAAAACAACTACGGAAAGCATGAGTGGTAATGGTACTATTAGATAGAATGTAATCTAAGGTCAAAAGTATACATTTTTCAAGATGAGAGATCATAAAATGATAAAAGGTATGACCCTTAAAGCAAATAGTATAGTAATGAAATTTTCTGCAAACTATAGAGCACAAAAGAAAGAAATTAGGCACAACTGGTGTGAACATGAACATGAATATGGAAGTAGGTAAATAAATTTAGGTGCATCCTTACTATGAAATACTATGCAGATATTAAAATGGATGGGTTACTCCTGTATGTATTTGGACCAGAGTAGAGGCTCTAAACCCTGACTGAACATTAGAATCACCTAAGGATCTTTTGAAAATGCCAGTGCCCAAAATGATTCAATTTGTTGTAGATGGGCCCAATTATTAGACTGGTTTGAAAACTCCCCAGATGATTCTAACATACAATCAGCATTGAACTTCATCAGCTTATAGCAGTCATCTTCAACCAGTGTGCCAGGGCACCTGGTGTGCTGTGAGAGTATCGTAGGTGTGCTGTGAAAAATTTTTTTTTTTTTTTTTTTTTTTTTTGTAGAGACAGAGTCTCACTTTATGGCCCTCGGTAGAGTGCCGTGGCCTCACACAGCTCACAGCAACCTCCAACTCCTGGGCTTAAGCGATTCTCTTGCCTCAGCCTCCCGTGTAGCTGGGACTACAGGCGCCCGCCACAACGCCCAGCTATTTTTTGGTTGCATTTTGGCCGGGGCTGGGTTTGAACCCATCACCCTCGGTATATGGGGCCAGTGCCTTACCGACTGAGCCACAGGCGCCACCCTGCTGTGAAAATTTTTAAAGATTGGGTGGCACCTATAGCTCAGTTGGTAGGGCGCTGGCCACATATACCAAGGCTGGCAGGTTAGAATCTGGCCCGAGCCAGCTAAAACAACAATGACAACAACAACAACAAAAACTAGCCAGGCGTTGTGGCAGGCACCTGTAGTCCCAGCTACTTGGGAGGCTGAGGCAAAAAAATCACATAATCCCAAGAGTTTGAGGTCGCTGTGAGCTGTGACGTCATAGCACTCTACCAAGGGTGATATAGTGAACTCTGTCTCAAAAAAACAAACAAAAAAAAATTTTAAAGATGGTTAATTAAATTACTTTCAAAAGAAGTTCAAGGCACAGTAAGTATATTCTTTTTTTAATTCTTATTTTTTTATCAACATAATTTAAGTGTGCCATGGAAGTTTAACTATAGGTTCAAGTGTGCTGTGACATAAAAAAGGTTGAAAAACACTGGTCAGAGGAACATCCTTAATATATTAAATAAAAGAGCAAAAAAAAAAATAAGGAAAGAGAAAAGAAGAAATGAATAAATAAGAGAAGAAATCATGAAATGTATATATTGTATATCTTTGACAATTTGTGAAAAACCAATGAAAATGAGTAATACCAAAATCAAACATTGGCTATTTAATTTGGGGAAGTGAGTTCATGGGAGCTAATTATTGAATTTCTTTGTATATTACTCTGTGTTAATTGACTTACCATGATTAGCATGAAATATTATACTTCAACTTTAATGGAATTAAATAAACATCTATTATGTGCCAGGCACAACTCTTGCTTCTAAGGAAAAGCAAAATGGATAAAATCCTTATCATCTGATAGAGCCAAATATATTTTTAATAATTTGCAAATAAAATTGCTTTAATGTTAATATACTAGGATAAGACATAATGCCTTACCAGTGCTTGTCTTTGTGTGAAAAGACAAGCTCTTCCCAAGACCTGTGGGAAGAGCCAGGCACAGTGGCTCAGGCCTGTAGTTCCAGCTGAGGTGAGAGGATCAGGTAAGCCCAAGAGTTTGAGGCTGCAGTGAGCTATGCTCACAGTATTGCATCACTCCAGCCTGGGTGACAGAATAAGACACTGTCTCTAAAAAGAAATAATAAAAGACTTGTGGAAAGAGTAGGGTGATGGGAACAGATTGCCTGTTTTGGAATTAACATCTCTGAGATTAATGGCTGAAGGAAGAGTTGGACATGATTCCACAGTCTAGATGGCTGTGGTTCAATTGAAGATTCAATGGGGGATAAGTCATTTCCCACGAGTCTGTTGTCCCTGTCTACTTGATAATCAGGAGTCTTTCCGTTTGTCAAGTGAATGTGCAGTGGTGTGTGTTAATAATGGCATTTCTAAGTCCAGTTTTTCCACTGGCCAAGAGTGTCCAGTAGCTCCAGCCTCCTAAAGGGTTGCAGGTCTTTAAAAGCTAAACAGGAAGGTTTGACTTCAAGACCAAGAAGAAGAGTTATTTCAGCCGCATCTAAAACACCTTCTGTGCTATACTCATGAATATAGTCACTGGAGTGGACAAGAATGGCAAAAATTAAAACATCAGACCACACCAAGTTTTTGTGAAGATGTGGAGGAACTGAGCACTACTGGCGAGAATGCAGAAAGTATAGCTACTTTGGAATACAGTTTGGCAGCTTCTTAAAATTTAAGTATTTCATTTCTAGATATTTACCAAGGAGGAATGATGGCGTATGTCCATCCAAAGACTTGTGTACAAACAGTCGGAACAGCTTTATCTGTAAAGGCGAAAACATGGAAACTCACCAAAAGTTTATCATCTGATGGATAAACAGACAAATTATGGAGTATCCCCACCATGGAATACTACTCGGGAATAAACACTTTCCACTATTGTTACACGGAGCAATAGAGGGTGAAGCACCATAATTATGCTGAGTGAAAGAAGTTGAACAAAAAGAGTATCATATGAATCATTTACATAAAATTCTACAAAATTATGAACTAATTTATAGCGACAACAGATCCATGATTGTCTAGGAATAGGGGTGGTGAGATACAGGGCTGGGTATAGCATTACAAAGGATACTCAGAGTTTGGAATGTTTCTGAGTCTTGACTGTAGTGATGATTTTATGGGTGCTTGACAACATCCAGACTTATCAGGTCTACTTTAAGTACGGGACAGAATTGTATGTAAATTATAACTCAGTGTAGCTGTAAAAAAGTCCAAACCCAAGTCTCACGCCTGGAGATGCTCATCAAGCACAGCAGGTAAAGCCTGAGTCAGCTTCTTTAACAGGCAGCCCCTGTCAGGGCACGCTGACAGGGGGGCCCCGATTGCACTTTGAAAAGTAAAAACAATACTAATATATGTCTTGGCTATACCAGCCCCAGCCATACACAGGGTGTAGTTGGCCAGTCTGCCCTAACTAGCCAGACAATCAGCAAACCCACGTGCGCCCTTTTTTCTTCCCTCTCTTTCTCTCTAAGCTGGCTCCCCCGAAGGCTCGTTTTTCTATCCTGCCATTTCTTGTCTGGCATCTGGCACTACAGTGGCTTTGGCTGGCTCCCTTCAAAAGTCTTCCAGTCTTCCCTGCGCTTTTATTCTTCTCATTCTCGGGGCCGCACCCGTGGCTCAAGGAGTAGGGCGCCGGCCCCCTATACCAGAGGTGGTGGGTTCGGCCGGCCAAAAACTGCAAAAAAAAAAAAAAAGTCTAGACTTCTCATTCTCCTAAATATCCCCCAAATTGTCATTGGCCACCCACCCTTAAGCTGGAAAAATCCTCCATCTAAGAGAAAAAGTATTACTACATTTTCAAAATTGATTCATAAGAACAATGTACTTTTGGGCTGGAAAGGCTAGAAACTAAGTTGATGGAAATATGATAATGGCTCTAAAACACCTTTTTTTCCACAAAGCTTTGTGTCTCTTTTTCTGACTGCATGCGTACAGCTTTGAGATCTTTGCAGTCTGAGGCCAGTGGGCAATACAAATGCCTAATGTATAAAAAATGGGGTTTTTAAAAGGAGAGTGAGAAATGCAAATAAAAATACAATACACTTTTTCTTAAATGCTAATAATGAGTAAGACTAACGCATTTTGCTTCTCAGTGGGTGTTTGTGTGGATTAAGCAGGCTTTTTGTTAGTGAACTGTTTCTGTCCATTGCATAGTAAGACATTATCAATTTGCTCACACACCGTACATTTGCCTGCCTTTCTTTCAAATGTGATTTTATCCCTTTGTCTGTCTGGGTTTGGGCTGTCAACCTTGCAATGGCCCCTTTATTTGAAGGTCACCCTGGAAGCACCAGGAGCTCTGTTGTCAGAGAAAGCAGACTGGAAAACTCTCACTGGGGGTAGAGGCAACACCAGCGTCCTTGGAGTCTCCTAATAGCCCTCTTCTCTGTTGGAGACAATGAACACCCAATCTGGAAAGCCGTCTTGGCTCGGGGGTTCTTCTCACCCAGTCAAAAAGAGAACTTTATTGACATAACAACAGTGATCCTATAAATTGATTGACAAGTTCTAATTCGCATGTAGTGCTTCTGAGTTCCTTACAAGGATATTACCAGTCAAAACTCTGTGCAAAATAAATAAGTGAGATGATGGTTATGTTAATTAGTTTGCTTTAAGCATTCCACCTTGTATATCAAATCATCACCTTGTACCCCATAAATGTGTACAGTTATGGTTTAATAAATTAATTTAAAAAATAAAACTCTGTGTTACCAGTACTCAGAACTTCCAGCTCAAAGGATTAAGCAAAAGGGAAGGGAGGAACGGGCTCACGTAAATTCAGAGTGAGAGGGTAGTGTGAACTTCAGGGGCATCCTGTTCTAGGAATTTACTTGGGAACTCTCTTGCTTGTCTCTCCACTCTCTGTGTTTGGCCCCTGGATGACCCAGTGTGTTACCCCATAATTGCAGCCATACCTGCAGAAAAGACCTCACAGCTCCTTCCCTAGCAAAAGTTTCCTTTTGTCTCGTTGGTTTTCATAATTGATTGTCTCCAAACCAACGAATACAGACAGGCAAATCTGATGCTCTTTGTCCGGGTCCCAGATCACAAGTCTATTCTGAGAGGTGGGTCTGACTGAAAGTAGAGGAGGGGCCTCTGAAAGGGAAAACCAAAGCGTATTAGAAGGGCACAGCAGATGTGCTTGGCACCCTGCCCAGATCTGCAATACAAGGTCTGTGCACCCGTCATCCAGCTGCTGACCTATAGCTCGGCTGCACCCTCCCCATAGGACTTGTGATCAAGGAGGCTTCTTACCCAATGCAGCAGGGGAATTGTGTCCTTCTCCTAGAGAAGCCAGCATCCAGTGACTGACTGATCTTGGGGGTAAAGCACAGCCACCTCATCGCTGGGAAGCACAAACTCTGTGCTACAGTTCATGCTCCCACGTGTCCCCACGTCATCAGGCTTGGGCAGACTCCACCTGAAACCACTTCCTCTTGTTCTTCCCTGTCTGCCTCCTTCTGCTCTACTTTCCCACTACACATCTGTCCAGAGGGCATTCCCTCAATAAACCACTCACCCACGAGCTTCTAGACAGCAAAGCCAGGCAGGTGAAAATGGCAAAAGTAGGGCCAGGTGTGGTGACCCACACCTGTGATCCCAGCACTTGGGAGGCCGAGGCAGGTGGATCGCCTGAGCTTTCTGTGTTCAAGACCAGCCTGAGCAAGAGTGAGACTCCAGCTCTAAAAATATCCAGGCATGGTGGTGGGCAGCTATGGTCCCGGCTACTTGGGAGGCTGAGGGAAGAGAATCGCTTGAGCCCAAGAGTTTGAGGTTGCCGTTAGCTGTAATGCCACGGCACTTTCCAAGGACAACAAAGTGAGACTCTTTCTCCAAACAAAAAAGGCAAAAGTTTGCTAAACAGCAAAGCAACAACAGGTCCCAGCAATGATGGATCATGACGGTGCTGGTGGTGGCGATGGTGATGACACCGGTACTGAGGACCATGATGTGTACTGGCTGTGGTGCCAGGTGTTTTACATACATTCTCAATACAGCCCCAGAAGAGAGCCATTATTAATCTCTATTTTACAGAGAAGGAATCTGGAACTAAGAGAAGGGAACTGAACTGCCTGAGCTCACACTTCCGGGAGTCGGCAGAGCTGCCTCTCAACCGACCAGCTCTCCTTGCTCCCTGCTGCTACTCAGAAACCAGTTCAGTAAGGTAACAGTCACCTTTTATCTGTCACATTACGTTTTTAAATGTGTGATAGTTTCAGACATTTTGCTAAGCCTTTTTATGCATCATCTCATTGAATTCTCACAACCCTAAGGAGCAAATACTAGGACCACATCACACAGACTGAGACGTGGAAGAACCTCACACAAAGCTCGTGAGTGGTGCAGTGATGATCCTGACCACAAAGCTCCTGAGTGGTGCAGTGATGATCCTGACCACAAAGCTCCTGAGTGGTGCAGTGACGATCCTGACCACAAAGCTCCTGAGTGGTGCAGTGAAGATCCTGACCACAAAGCTCCTGAGTGGTGCAGTGACGATCCTGACCACAAAGCTCCTGAGTGGTGCAGTGACGATCCTGACCACAAAGCTCCCGAGTGGTGCAGTGACGATCCTGACCACAAAGCTCGTGAGTGGTGCAGTGACGATCCTGACCACAAAGCTCATGAGTGGTACAGTAACAATTCTGACCTAAGGTTTCTGAATTCAGAACCCACACCCTAATCTCCACCAAAATGTAGTTGCTAAAGTTTTCCCAAAATGTCCAAAGAAACCAAATCTCATCTAGCCACAGAAAAACTTAGACAAGGACAGTGTCTTTTTTCTTCCCCTGAGCCCCAACTTTCTAGACATGTAAGAATGTGGTAAAAACCCTGGGTCAGTAACTCATGGTGCTCAATCAGTTTAAATCTGTCCTAAAAATTGGAGAGATGAGTGTGAATTTGTCTGTCCATTCCATGTGCTTATAATCTGGAAAAGAACTCTGAAAATAATTATGTCTAAAAGTGGGATTTATTCCCTTTGGCTAAGTAAAAAGAAATTGGTTTTTGTGTGTGTTTGCCTGGCAGTTTCTTGGTTGTCTCACTCTCCAGAAAGTAGCTCTGTGAGAATCAGAGCTAGATCTATTATTTGTACCATTGTTTTCCCAACACCTGGCACTGCCATGGGAGATGGCAAATATTTTTAACAATGTCTTTGAACAATTTTGTTTAACAAAAGGAAGTATCAACATCAGACTGTATGTTATTGATCCAGAAACTTCCTTGTAAAAGAGAAAACTAAATGATAAGGTTAGAGGTATATCAACTTCCCAAGATTCTATCAGTGATTGAAAGCCAATCGTTCTGTTATTTTGTTTCTGTTCTGAGGTTTCTAGAACTTAATTCTACCTTATAAATTGAGATGAGAAAACTAGTAGAGAACTGAAGTCCTCTGGGCTGTTTCTGTGTTCCAGAGACTTCCATGGCACCAGCACTGTCTTAATAAATCTCTACTCTGTTAAGCTGTTATTTAGTCTGGAAGCAGGTCATTTGTAGCCCCTCTTCCTCAGAAGAGAAGGCAAACTCTGAAAAGGAACAGGAAAGCAGGGGCAGCATGAGATTAAGATGCTCCAGCAGTGGGTCCTCATTTAAATAACCCTCTCTGAGCAAAATGCCCTCAGACGGCCGGATCATGCTCTCAAGAGACTAGTGGGAACATCCTACCAGTCTCCCTACTGTGGCACTGTCCAGAGATGGGTGCCGTAGGAAACCCAGAGGTGGTGCCTCTGTTTGGAGAGCTGCATCTCTCGCGAATGAGAGCCTGGAGAATTTAAACTTCCTCAGTCAACTCAGTTCCGGTGGATACTAATTCATGTCCCTCCATCATCCAGTCACTGTACCAGTGCTCACACCTGCATCATGTTCCACTTCCTCCTCCAAACTGGTATCCCTGCCTTCAATTCAAACCACCCCCCTTGCAATCTAAAGATGAATAATTATTTAATGAGCTTCAACTACATCCAGATGCTCTAAGCACATTACCTGGATTAACTCTGTTTAATCCTCCTCACAACAGCCCAGTGGGACACACGGGATTACCATATTCATTTTGCAGCGGGGAAACAGAGCTTAGGGAAGGCAGATGCTTTGCCCAAAGTCCACAGACTAGTCAAGAGTAGCGGTGAGATGCTAGCCCAGGGCAGCCTGATTCCAAAGACAGTGCCATTTGCCTTGCTCTCCTGCCTCTACCTAACGCCCATGTGATCTTTCTAAAGTCCCAACCTGACACATCTCTCTTACTAGATTTCTGTGATGTTCTGCCACCCAGTGAATGGAGTCCAGCTCTGTATTATAGCAAGTTTCCAAATTGGGATTCAATCCAAGCCCCACTGGATTGGATTATTATTATTATCCTCTGTTCCCTGACACTGTCCCCGGGTACTCATCACTCCCTCCCCACTAAACTTACTCTGTTTCAGACGCTCTGTGCTCCTTCACGTTTATGTGGCTTTGCATGTGCTGCTCCCTCTGCTCTTAGAATGCTGTTCCCTTTATCTCCACCTGAAGAAGACTGAGCCATCATCTAAAGCCCCAAAGGCACGTCTGTCCAAGAAGCAGCTCATCTCTTTGTCCTTGGTTTCCATACTTTTGTCAAATCCTTCCCATGGCACTTGGAGTTTTGCACCGTAATTACTAATATGTCTCCCTGTTACGACTTGCTGAAGGACAGACGGGGTGATTTATTTGGCTGGATACTGAGTGCCTGTTCTAGTAGTCTCTCTCAACTTGCTGAAATGTTGCCCCTCCTTTAGGGATATTTGGCAGCATCTGGAGGCATTGTTGTTGTCACCACTGGGGGAAGGAAGGGGCACATCTAGGGAGTAGAAGCCAGCGGCACTGCTAAATATCCCACAATGCACAAGACACCCACACAACCCCGAGTGATCCACCCCGAGAGGTCAGCGTGCGGAGGCTGAGAAATTCCGGGCGATTTCAGAGCCCAGGTACAGCAAGCAAATTGACTGGCATATCTATTAGAGCAGACACAGCCAGGAGCTTCGGGGCGGGGGGTGGTGGGGATAGGTGTCCACCAGCTGGAAAACTGAGACAGAATAAAATATTTTAAGTCCCAGGAACCTGATGAGGAAAAAAAGCTGAACCATATATGTTCTTCAGTCTTTTGCCTGGTGTGGGCTTTCGAAGGGCTGTTAACTGACATAGACGAGATACCTGGTATAGAAGAATACACTAAGATGTTCCATTCAGAAAAGAGGTTAGGTTTTTATTTTATTTTTTTTCTTTGCAGGAGCTATGGTAAATGCTATTACATTGTGGGGAGGAAGGCAGGGGAAATTATCAAAGATGTGGGAGTAGCTGGGGAGTGTGATCTCCAGAACATTTCAGAGAGTGTTTTAGATGGAAAATGTGAATCACTTTGAGTCTCTAAAGAAACAAAGGATGTTTTGTGTTGAAATGTTTTGAGCAGAATTTTGAGAAAACCCTAACCTGGAAAAAGGAAGGTTTTGGCTAATAATGAGTAATCATGGCCCAATAGTAAAGATTTAGGAATACTTTTTGAATAAACAAATGAACTAATGATAATTTACAAGAATTTTCCCAGGCTGGGTGTGGTGGCTCATGCCTGTAATCCTAGCATTCTGGAAGATTGAGGCAGGTGGATTGCTTGAGCTCAGAGTTCAAGACCAGCCTGAGCCAGAGCAAGACTCTTCCTCTAAAAATAGCTGGGCTTTGTGCCAGCGCCTGTAGTCCCAGCTACTCGTGAGGCAGAAGCAAGAGCGACTCTTGAGCCCAAGAGTTTGAGGTTGCTGTCATCTGTGACACCACAGCCCTCTACTCAAGGTGACAGAGTGAGACTCTGTCTCAAAATTTCTTTTAAAAAAAATTGCCTAATAGCTATTTGGGTAAAATGTATTACCCAAACTGGGACCCTTGAAACTAAAGGGGAGCACTGACATAGTTAATAGGAATTAGCTGATCTGTAACAGGATTAAACTGGGACTGTCCCAGGCAAATTGGAACTAACAATCATCCTATCAAAATACTACTCTGTAGATTCTACTCAGGCCTCAGGCGTCACATACATCAATACATCACATGCATACAACCACTTCCTCCTCCTCTCCCTGCAGCAGACTCACCCATGGCCTATAGCACTCTTCCCCTCCAAATTAGTGTGTGGTCCTGAAACCAATCTCAAGGAGCATATCCCCCCTTTCTACAAAGAGAGCCCGGGGTAAGACCTCAGCACCCTGCTGTGTACCCACATTTTTTGCTCCACTCAGCTCCTCCTTGTCTTTATTCTTCCACCACTTCACTGAAGTTCCCACTCTTCTAGAATTCTACTTTCCATACTCCCATAGGAAGGCACTGTCCTAGACACAGTGGTTCTTTTAAATATCATATGCTAGTTTTTTAATGTTTTATGATGTTCTATCAATTTAGTTTCTAGAGTCAATCAGGCATGAATGTTAAATATGTTTTTAAATTAATGGTTAATAAAATAACAGCCTCAAATGAATTTTTGTTTGTTGGAAATTGTAGGGTTTATCATGGTTATTTTTCCAAGGAGAGATTCTGGTTTCTTTCTTGGCAAATACATCAAAGAATTCCAAAATGCTTGACCAGCAGTTACCAAACTGAGCGGCATGAACCAGAACACTGATCAGTGGGCCCTCCGCTATAAGTAATTATGGGGTTTATCTCTCTCTGTGAATATTAATGTCTAACTCTTATGAACCTGGTAAGATAAGATCAAGAGCTGTGGCAGGGAGATTTTTCAGGGATGATACTCCACTTTCATTGTTTCAATCACAGTGGAGATCAGTTACCTGTACACAATTTAAGTGAAGGTATCACAGGTTTTAATAAAATACAAATGCAAGGTGGATAAAGACTGATCTTTAACTTAATAATCTTTCCAGAATTACTATCCAGGGAACCTACTGTGTGCCCACTAAAATCTAACCTTAAACGTGCACCTAAACTGAATCTCTATCAATGTTATAGGGTTTGCATCATTCAGCCATAAACAGGGCATTTTATATTACTCGAGGTTGTTAATTGTAAATTAAATGTTTATTGCAAACTTTAAACTATTGTTTCAAGTATAAAACATCTAGTTCTCTTTCTCGGATTAACACCCTAAGAATTGAATCTACCTGGCATATATGTTTGTCTTACCTTAGAAATTAGGTTTTAGAGTTTCCAAACTATAAAAAAAATCTAAAAGTCATGAATGTTTCCATTTTTGAAAAACACATTTTTAAATAATAATTTTTAAACCCCAAAAAATTATTCCTGTGAAGGTCCTGGGTAGTGCCCAGTTACACCTAACCATCCTCGCTTATTATGTTTTCTTCTTGGCTTCAAGGTATTTTAGTTTAGTTTGCAACTCCTGGTTTGCTTAATAAGTCAATCACAAATGAATCAACCATGAAATTGAAGATATAGTCACCCAAGAGTGTATTTTAATTTAAATTTAACATTAACCAATGCTCTAATGATGAACATTATCCAGCTGTTCCAACATACACACACACAGCTCAGAATGAGTTCTATTCATTCAACCAAATACTTACTGAGTCCCTACTGTGTGCTAGAAACAATGTCATGTGTTTTGATAACAATATTAACTTAATCCTTGTTCTCAAGAAGGCAAATGGAACAAATAATAGCAATCACATTGCAATGAAATAATTGCAGGGTGAGTTGGTAGATTGTGGAAATTTTGATGTGAAGGAGGCTCCCAGATTTTTTAAATGTACCTTGTGAGGAGTCAGCCTAGGAAACAGAAATGGGTTAAATAAAAGTTTAGAACTGCCTTTGTCTTATGGACTTGAAGAGGTCTTTGTAGATTCAGAAGAAGGCTATAACTCATTTAAGGACATATGGTTTACGTTATTTGCAGAACTCAAGAGTGAGGCATTTTGGGGGGTGGAGGTCAGTAGAGATACTAATTTACACTCACTGACTTGAAAAAGGGATTATTCGATTGCTGATAAATTTAGAAAATATTAAGTAAGGTTTAACTTCAGGCCACTACTATTACACTACCACCTGATTTCAATAACTCCTCCGAGATCATTATAATATGAAAATATGGGCTGAAAGGTATTTCTGTCCTGTGGGAATTCATCTAGAATATGTGGCATAAGTAATGACTGTGTTTTGGAGGGTCAACCTGCAGGTGAGTCTTTAGCGCAACTCCACACAATCATTACACTAAAATCAAGGGCTTGGAGGAGGCCTTGGTGGTTAGGGCAATCCAATTTGTGTTTGACAAAATGCTGAACAGAACAGCTAATCCTTAGAATGACAGAATCAAATAGAGAAAGATCTCACTACACTGGAACATTGGGCACAAGCCAAAAGATCAGTGCTAACAGGGATAAATATTGCTTTTTAAAAAATCAATTGCTCAAGTAGAGAATGGAGATCTGGCTTGGCCGTGGTTCCCATGAGAAAGATCTGGGGTGTCTTGGACGGTTGTATGAACCAAAAGTTATATAACACCATAAAAATATGCTAATAGAGAAGACTCTTCTGGTTAATAAATAACAAAAATCCAAGCTCAAATTAATTAAATAAATATAGGGACTTTGTTGGATCTTATACCTAAAGTCCAGAAGTGAACCCTAAATATTAGTCATTTTTTAAATGCATAACTACCAACCTCAAAATCTTGGTGGCTTTCAACAACACTTATTTTCCTTTCATTTTTCACAGGTCAGTGGGGCACCTTGGCATGAGTGGCCAGGCTGAAGTCAGGACGGGTTGTTCCTGAGTGCTCCACCCGTCTTTCTCCTCACACCTGCCCACAGAGACAATTGCAACGTGGGCAGGATCATTTCAGCTAGTCACAGGCTAGCAAAGGGTAACTGAAAATACAAATGCTTCACAGTCTCTTGTCAGAACTGGCAAACATCATTCCCGCTCATACTCTGCTGGTCACAGTCATGTGACTAAGACCACGTGAATGGAGCTGGTAAATATAACCCATCTTGTTTATTTATTAAAAGGTGCTGTGGTTGCAAGAGAAGGATATGAATATGCGATTCTAATGCAGGGAAGGAATGATTCTATCTCCCACATTCCGGGTTCATCATGTCTGGATGCAAAAACCCAAGTGACACCAATAGGAACCTGTTTCTTCTCTCTCTTTGCTTTCCGCACTATTGGCTTTAAGTACCAAAATCAACTATGCTCACGGCTTACTGTCTACATTAACATGGACTTACTATTTTACTGTCTGCCCAGCAAAAGTCATAAATAACTTCATTGCTCATTCAAGGAACTTCATAAAAGACCCCTAAATTCTTCCATTGGCAGCATTTACTGACAGTTTATAGCTAAGGCTTTTTGACTCTCTCTCATTTAAAATTTCTCACTTTGTTGCATGTATGAAGCCTGAACTATTATCACAATCCTTATGAATTCTAAGTCACCACATTAAAGACTCTCCTTAAAACAGACTTCAAAATCTCATTAAATACCTCCATTTTTCCTCCTTCCTCTGAGACACTATTTTATTTTTTTTTTTGTAGAGACAGAGTCTCACTTTATGGCCCTTGGTAGAGTGCCATGGCATAGCACAGCTCACAGCAACCTCCAACTCCTGGGCCTAAGCAATTCTCTTGCCTCAGCCTCCCAAGTAGCTGGGACTACAGGCGCCCGCCACAACGCCCAGCTATTTTTTGGTTGCAGTTCAGTTTGAACCTGCCACCCTCGGTATATGGGGCCGGCACCTTACCGACTAAGCCACAGGCGCCGCCCTGAGACACTATTAAGACTCTATCAAGTCAGTGTTCTCTCTTATCATGGAAAAAAAAAAAAAAACTTGATTTTTTCTTATCAACAGGTGACGTTTTGGGAGCCAGAATTCAACAGCCTCCCATCTTAGGATATCACCACAAGACAGCAAAAATGGCCACCTCATAGACTTTTCAGGTTTATATTATAAAAGCTGAGCATCCCTGAAAGAAATAGAAAAAACTGTTTTTTCTTGGTAGCTCCAGCAAAAGTCCTAAGTAAGGATTGGTAGACTTGTGTCAAATCACACGTCCAGCCACATCCACGTCAGTGAGGCCAGAAGGATACTGTCTATGCCTGAATCTCTTGGCTGCTGCTGGAGGTGAGAATAGGATAAAATACTACTGAATCACATGAGCAGAATAGAAGAGATGTAGTTCCCAGAGGAAACTGGAGCATTTGATGCCAGAAAAAGGAAGAATAGCTGTTGAGTAGGTTAAAAACCACCACCACAACAACAACAACAACCACCACCAAATATTTGCTACTGTATCTTGGTTGCCACACCAATAGAAATTACTGGGTCACAAATAGGAAGAGAAAAGCTTTACTGTACTGCTTAATAATTCTCTCTACAGACTTATGTATCCAGAAGAGACAATGCTAATAATAAGGGGATCAGCACCAATTTAATAGTGAAGGCTCCAAAGCTCATCAAGAACGAGGGTGGAATCATAGAATAATAGTTGGTCTTTGTTCTCCCTTCCTGGCTCACAGCTACTAAAATCTTTGGAAAGTCCTGAGTGGGGAGGATCATGTTTTGTTCCAGTGAGGTGACTGTTTCTGGGTCTCTAGATAGCTTTGGGATAGGGACTTGCCTCCAGAAAGATCAATTCTTAATTAAAAGCTTAGAACTTCTAGTCCAGCTTCCCAGGAGGGGAGAGAGACTGAGCTAATCACCAATGGCCAATGATTTGATCACCATGCTTGCATAATGAAATCTCCATAGAAACCCCTAAACAATAGGGATCATAGAGCTCTCACCTGGTCACTCAATGAGGGGCTGGGAGGGTGGTACGTCCAGAGGGGGCATGGAAGCTTTGTATCTCACCCTCATTCCTTACTCCATGCATTTCTTCCATTTGCTGTTCCTGAGTTTCATCCTTTATGAAAATGACAATAGTTAAGTGCAGTATTTTCCTGAATTCCATGAGTTGGAGACCTGATACTTGCAACTGGTATCAGAAGTAGGGGCAGCCTCTGGGACAGTCCTTACACCTGTGGAGTCTGTCACTAACCTCAGAAAGTGGTGTTAGAATCAAATTGAATTGTAGGAAACCCAGTTGGTGTTGGAGAGTTGGAAAGGTGATATTGGAAATAACACTATGTGCTGGTGTCAGGGAGATATGAAAACCCTCAGAGGGAAAACCTTGAAGATCTGTTCTATATAAAAAGGAATAAACCTGACTCACACCTGAATCATTCAGTTCAACAACAGAAACAAAATTGAGCTTTCCAATTTGCTCCATAGTATTATTTAATTTCAGTATTTGACAACCGCTCTACCAGATCTTGACCATAACAAAAATCAATGCCAAGTACTGCATCAGATGCTGGAGTCACATCAGAAAAGGGGCCCTGACCATGTGAAGTATAAGAAAAAATCCAAAATTCAGAACTAAGACCTTCCCAGCCTAAATCACAGCATGACCTCAGTATCATTTCAGGATATTGCTTAACAATTTTGCTCCCTCAAAGACTGTTTAGTTCTCTTAGAGAATGCATCACACTGTCTTTGCTAAGTAGTCTTTGATTAGGAACAAAATGCCATGAAGTTGCATTTCTTCTTATAGATTCCTAGGAAGTAGAAAAGATAACTCTAAAGGCTTCAGTTTTATTGCCCTGTAGGATATTACCCAGTTTTGTATGTAACCTAGAAATCTTATTTTAACATTCTTCTTTTCAAAACACCTATAAATAGCCAGTTCTTCAAATGCTCTTTGTACAAGTTTTACCACTGTACTGATTCTTTCATTAAAGGGTGAAATCAAATCTTAACATGTCTTCAATGTATTTTTTGGGGTTTTGCAGTTTTTGGCCAGGGCGGGGTTTGAACCTGCCACCTCCAGTATATGGGGCCAGCGCCCTACTCCTTTGAGTCACAGGTGCCACCCTAAAAGTCATGTGTTTAGCTTTTTGAAAAGTCTTTTTCATAGAGCTTTCTAGACCACTGGGAGAGAGACATTAAGCATATTACAATTGAGAAGGGTATTAAGAAAAGGTGATCGGAGTGTGTTATGGGACCCACAACGACAGGAGTTAACCTAGTCTAAAGAATTGGCAGTTGCTTCTTTGACTAAGTGACATTTTCTGAAGCCTGAAGGAATGAGAACAAAGTGAAGAAAGTTTGGGGTTAGGGTGGATCAGCAAATGCTTATGGCCCATATGCAAAGATGACATCAATGGTGGGAGGCCCATACAGAGCCCAGTTTTTACTAGAGGGGTCTGAACCAGAGTTCCTGGTTCTCCAGGGAAGTCAGAATTCCCCAAATGAAAATGGATTCCCATGCCCCTGGTCTCTGCTCAGGTTTGCACTTGGGTTTGGCATCTTTAAATCATCAAATGACTCCCACAGAACAAGTAGCTCAGAAGCTCACCCCAGCCTCAGCATCATCAAGCTACTCTGTAGCAGGTTCAGAACACAGGAAGCAGTTTCCTTCTCCTGGACTTCAGGACCATGAGGAGTTCTTTCTGTCTGCCCCACAGAATGGACCCCTCTCCCATTGCCTGTGTCACACAGAGGCCTAATTAAATCTGCATCTGATTAAAGGCAGAGGCGGCTGCTGGGGCTGCTCTGGTCCCGGTCTCTGCTTTGCAGATGAGGGGGTTTAGCTAATGAGCCCAACAGCTTCTCATTTGGTTGCAAATTTTAGAAGGCAAGGGGAAAATAAAAAAGCCAGGCTGTGTGTTGCCAGGGTATTACACCAGTCATCATGAAAGAAGATAACAAGAATGCAGCAGATGGAGATGACTTTCCATCAGGGCTTGCTGGGCACTGACTTCTCAGGCACAGGGAGGTCTTTGTCAGGGAGTTTTGACCTGGAGGATTTCGGGGCAAAGTGCTTTAGGTATCACACAACCAATCAGACGATTATCAGCCTCATAAACAAGTCTCTGTTTAGATTTATGACACTGGTGGGAGGGGAGCAATTGAGAATTGTGAAAAAATAATGCTGACTCCGGAGACACAGAGACCTGGGTTTGAATCCGGACTGTCAATTACTAGCCTCGTGACCTTTCACAGGTAGACTCAGCTTCCTACCTGTTGTGTGGAAAGCCTCCCCTGATATTATGGGATTAGAAGCTGGGGACTGTGGGAGATACTTAGCACTCAGTGAGGTCACGAGGGTAGAGACTCATAAATGGGATCAGTGAAAGAGGCCCCACAGAGATTTCTTTTGCTCTTTCTGCCACTTAAAGATGCTAAAGATGTAATAAGAAATTGGCCGTCTGCAATCAGAAGAGGGCCCTCACCAGAACCCGACCATGATCTCAGAATTTCAGCCTCTAGAATAGTGAGAAATAAATTTCTGTTGCCTATCAGCCACCTCATTTGTAATCTTTTGTTATAGCGTCCCAAGCTGACTAGAACACTGCCTCATAGGGCCACTCTGAGCGTTGAGATAATGCATGAAAAATGCTTAGTCAAGGGTCTGGCCTGTAGCCAGGGTTCAGTCAATGCTCTCTGTCATTATTATAACCATAATCACAACAGTGGGGTCAAGGCCTGTCTATAATTTTTCACTATTGTCAAAATCTTGATTTCAAATTTTAATCTTTTTTCTGTCGTGAGTTTCATCTTCAACCAGTTTTAAAGAGCGTGTCAGTGTCTTAGGGGAAAACAAAGGAATTTTGATGCATACCATTCTACTTTGAGAAACTAAGGATCAGGTAGATTTAAAGTTAAGAGGTGATAGGGCAGGTGACGAACTCACCTGTGTGCCTGGATCTTTCCCAGTTTTAGTTTTAGTATTTTCCAGAAAGCCCCACATCCTGGAGAACCTCACAGGACTGGGACAACCAGGGTAGCCCGTGACTTTATAGTACTGACTCAAAGTTGCAAGGGTGACCCAACATTTCACTTACTAATACCTTGCCCTGAAGTGGGCTGAGGAGGGGTACCAACTGATACAATTGCCAGCTTACAAGCTTTAGGACATAGTTTTTGCAACTTATGATGAATGAATGAGGCAGGCAGGCCAGGGTCACTCTAGCAGCAAACCACAAACCACATTTTTCTTTCAAAATGGGCAAAAACTATTTAGCAATGGCAAATTGTTCTGTGAGAATGTGAGCCCAGCATTGCCAGATACACCAATTATTTAAGAGATGGGAAATATCTGAATATTTTTAAATGCAAAATCGTCCCCATTTTCAAATGTAAGCAACTAATTTCAACCAAACCAAACCAAACAAACCTGTATGAGCCAAACAAAACACATCAGTGGGCCAGATGAAGCCTGCCCACCCTCAGTGGACAAGCTGACCTAAACCTTCTCTTCCAGGCCGCTGTACATACTGGTCTCTGGTTGGAGAAAGATAACAAGACTGTCAGCACTGACTGTTTCCTGCTCTTACTCTCCACACAGCCAGCTGAGATTCACCTTGGGTGTCAGAGGCTTGATGCCCTTTAGAAGGTCCCAGAGCTCAGTTCTTGAATTCCTTCTATTTTCCATTTAGATCCACTTCCTTGCTCATTCATTCTCACATCCTTGAACATCATCTCAAAGCTCCTGACTCCCAATTTTATCACCATCCTAGAGTTCTCTCTGGAACTTCAGACCTTATAATCAACTGCCCACTCAGCACCTGTCCTTGATGTCAGTAATGAGCACTTTAAATTTACCAGGTCCTAAACTGAACTTGAGTCACGCACCTTCAAATCTGTCCCTTCCCAGTCTCAGTCAATTCTGACATCATTCTTCTGTTTCTCCAACCAGAATTGGAACCATTTTCAGCTCCTCCTCTTCTGTCATATCCCTAATCAATTCTTCAGCAGATCCAGTTGACTCCTCTGTTATACATCAGAGTCCAACCTCTTTTCTGTCCTTTTGTCCACATTGCCACCATTTGTCAATGCCCTGCATCACAGCAGCCTCCACACTGGTCTCCTGGCTCCTGCCGTGTCCCTCTGAGGACCAATATCTACAAAGTGGCCTGAGAGATCCTGTAAGAATATGAGTTATCACATCTCTGTACAGCCCTTCCATGGTCCCCATTCCATTCAGAGTTAAAGCCAAACCAACTTCCCAGTGGCAAATAATCCGTCCTCCTCCCAGTTCCATCTCTGACCTCAATTCCTATCAGATACTTTGCTGATCTTATCATTTGCTGTTTTCTCCAAAATGTTTTTCCTCCAGATGATCATGTGACTCATTCCTCTCCCCCTTCAGACTTTTTCTCACATATCATCTTCACAGTGAGATGACACTTTAAAGTTCAAATTTTGCAATTGCCATCTACCCACCATCACCCCCCCCCCATATTCCTATTCCTCCACTTGTTTTCTCTTCTGAATATTTACCACCATCTAACGTTCAATATGGTTTACTTTTCTTGCTCTTATGGCAATCTCACTTTTTTCACTGGCTCCCAGAGGAGACAGAGTAATGATGATATTTTTACTTCTTAATTCCAGTCACCAAAAACAATGACTGTCACATGCTGAGTGCTTGATCTATACATATTGAATTATGAATCAAAGATTTAAGAGGAGATTGGGTGAGAGATCCAAGGATTATCTGTTCTTCACAAACTGCTATGGACATTGGGTCAATCCACTTGTGCCCAGCCAAAATAAAATCAAAAGAAAAATGATAAGTTGAGTTTAAAATGCTGTTGCAGAATTCATGGAGCACTGGAGCAAGTCATATTTGAGTTGTCAGCAGACCCCTGCAATCTAGTTGCCAGAGACCTTTTAAACTCTCCCACCTGAGACAGGTACTGACTGAGACAATTGATTTGGACCTTTTGAACTGAGCCAATCACCCGAGGACTATCCAAGTGGTGCCCTGGGTGTGTGGCTGGAGGAAGGTTTGAGTTTCCTTTTCCAATTGTTACCTGTGGAGGATGGGGTGACTTAGTTGCTGGTATTTCTCCACAGCTCAGACTTCAACACAGAGTAACTGTTTCACTAGGGTCAGACAGAGACCAGCTGAAAACAAGACAGAACCATTTAGCCCCACCACACCAAACAGGTCCCCAGTTTCTCAGGCCATAACACTGTACAGGTCCTCGACAAAGTTCCACGGGAAAAGTAAAATGGTATAAAATAATCATGGGATGAAATCAGCAGAAAAACTTTGGTAACATGAATAACCAGAATAGATCAACACCCCCAAGGAAAGATATGGCAGATGTAACTGAAGATCCCATTCATAAACAGCTGGCCAAGATGTCAGAAATTGAACTCAGAATTTGGATTGCAAACAAGATTAAAAGAATGGAGGAAAATTTAGAATTAGAAATTCAAGTAGCAATTCAAAAGTTGGAATTAGAAATTCGAGGAGAAATTCAAAAGTTGTTTCAAGAATTTAACGAAATTAAAGACAAAACCACCAAAGATTTTGATGCACTGAAGCAAGAATTTGCAGCCCTCCAAGATCTGAAAAATACAGTAGAATCCCTCAGTAACAGAGTGGAGCAAGCAGAAGAAAGGATTTCTGACATTGAAGGCAAAGCTTTTGAATGCTCCCAAACTCTCAAAGAGGAAGAGAAATGGAGAGCAAAAAATGGATCATTCTCCCAGAGAGCTCTCGGATAATTTAAAGAAACTAATATATGCCTCATTGGAATCCCTGAAAGTGATGAAGTGGCCTCGCAAGGCATGGAGGTCCTTCTCCATGAGATTATGAAACAGAATTTTCCAGACATGCCAAGAGATTCTGAAATTCAGATAGCAGACAGTTTCAGAACCCCAGCATGACTCAACCCAAATAAGTCATCCCCCAGGAATATCATAATTAACTTCACTAAAGTTAATATGAAGGAGAAAATTCTGAAAGCAGCCACATGTAAGAAATCCATTACCTACAAAGGGAAGAATATTAGAATGATGGCAGATCTCTCTACTGAAACTTTTCAAGCCAGAGAGGGTGGTCATTCACTTTTAATCTCCTAAAACAAAATAACTTTCAACCCCAGATCCTGTATCCAGCTAAACTGAGTTTCATTTATGATGGAGAAATTAAATACTTTAGTGAAATTCATATGTTGAAGAAATTTCCCATAACCAAACCAGCTCTTCAGGATATTCTCAGACCTGTCCTCCATAATGACCAGCCCAATCCTCTACCACAAAAGTAAATTCACTCAGAAACTTTGATCAAACTCCAAATTCCACAGTGATGAAAGGATTAAAAATGTCCACTGGACGTTCAAAAAACTCGATACCCAAAATTTTACCAGACTTATCAATATTCTCCATTAAGGTGAATGGCTTAAACTGTCCTCTAAAAAGGCACAGGTTAGCTGATCGGATACAAAAATTCAGGCCAGATATTTGTTGCATACAAGAGTCACATCTTACCTTAAAAGATAAACATAGACTCAGGGTGAAAGGATGGTCATCCATATTTCAGCCATATGGTAATCAGAAAAAAGCAGGTGTTGCAATTCTATTTGCAGACACAACAGGCTTTAAACCAACAAAAGGAAGGAAGGATAAGAATGGTCACTTTATATTTGTTAAGGGTAATATTCAATATGATGAGATTTCAATTATTAATATTTATGCACTCAACCAAAATGCACCTCAATTTATAAGAGAAACTCTAACAGACATGAGCAACTTGATTTCCTCCAGCTCCATAATAGTCAGAGATTTCAACATTCCTTTGGCAGTGTTGGACAGATCCTCCAAGAAGATGCTGAGCAAAGAAATTTTAGATCCACATCTAAACATCCAACATTTGGATTTAGCAGACATCTACAGAACATTTCATCCCAACAAAACTGAATACACATACTTCTCATGAGTCCATGGAACATACTCCAAAATTGATCACATCTTAGCACAAGTCTAACCTCAGTAAATTTAAAGGAATAGAAATTATTCCTTGCATCTTCTCGGACCACCATGGAATAAAATTTGAACTCAGTAACAACAGGAATCTGCATACTCATACAAAAACATGGATGTTAAATAACCTTATGCTGAATGATAGCTGGGTCAGAGATGAGATTAAGAAGGAAATTACCAAATTTTGGAACAAAACGACAATGAAGACACGAATTATCAGAACCTCTGCGATACCGCAAAGGCAGTCTTAAGAGTGAAATTTATAGTACTACAAGCCTTACTCAAGACAATGGAAAGAGAGAAAGTTAACAACTTAATGGGGCATCTCAAGCAACTGGAAAAGGAAGAACATTCCAATCCCAAACCCAGTAGAAGAAAACATATAACCAAAATTAGAGCAGAATTAAATGAAATTGAAAACAAAAGAATTATACAACAGATCAATAAATCAAAAAGTTGGTTTTTTGAAAAGGTCAATAAAATAGATAACCTTTGGCTACCTAACCAGGAAAAAAGGAGGAAAATCTCTAATTTTGTCAATCAGAAATGACAAAGATGAAATAACAGTAGACTCCTCAGAAATTCAAAAAATCCTTAATGAATATTACAAGAAACTTTATTCTCAGAAATATGAAAATCTAAAGGAAATTGACTGATACTTGGAAGCACGTCACCTTCCAAGACTTAGCCAGAATCAAGCAAAAATGTTGAACAGGCCAATATCAAGTTCTGAAATAGCATCAACCATACAAAATCTCCCTAAAAAGAAAAGCCCGGGACCAGATGGCTTTATATCAGACTTCTACCAAACCTTGAAAGAGGAACTAGTACCTATATTACTGAATCTTTTCCAAAATATAAAAGAAGAAGGAAAACTACCCAACATGTTCTATGAAGCAAACATCACCCTGATCCCCAAACCAGGAAAAGACCCAACAAGAAAAGAAAATTATAGACCAATATCACTAATGAATATAGATGCAAAAATATTCAACAAGATCCTAACAAACAGAATCCAGCAACACATCAAACAAATTATACATCATGACCAATTTGGTTTTATCCCAGGGTCTCAACGCTGGTTCAATATATGTAAATCTATAAGTATAATTCAGCACATAAACGAATTAAAAAACAAAATCCATATGATTCTCTCAATTGATGCAGAAAAAGCTTTTGATAATATCCAGCATCCAGTTATGATCAGAACACTTAAGAAAATTGGTACAGATGGACATTTCCTAAACTCATAGAGGCTATCTACAGCAAACCCACAGACAATATCGTATTAAATGGAGTTAAATTGAAATCATTTCCAATCAGATCAGGAACCAGACAAGGCTGCCCATTGTCTCCACTGCTCTTTAACACTGTAATGGAAGTTTTAGCCATCGCAATTAGGGAAGAAAAGATGACAAAGGGTATCCATATAGGGTCAGAAAAGATCAAACTTTTGCTCTTCACAGATGATATGATTGTATATCTGGAAAACACCAGGAATTCTACTATAAAACTCTTAGAAGTGATCAAGGAATACAGCAGCATCTCAGGTTACAAAATCAACATTCATAAATCGGTAGCCTTTATTATATACCAACAATAGTCAAGCTGAAAAAACAGTTAAGGACTCTATTCCATTCACAGTAGTGCCAAAGAAGATGAAATATCTAACAAAGGACATGAAAGATCTCTATAAAGAGAACTATGAAACTCTAAGAAAAGAAATAGCTGAAAATGTTAACAAATGGAAAAACATACCATGCTCATGGCTGGGAAGAATCAACATTGTTAAAATGTCCATACTACCCAAAGCAATATACAATTTTAAGGCTATCCCTATTAAAGCTCCAGTGTCATAACTTTAAAGATCTTGAAAAAATAATACTTAATTTTATATGGAATCAGAAAAAACCTCAAATAGCCAAGACATTACTCAGAAATGTAAACAAAACAGTAGGAATCATGCTACCTGACCTTAGACTATAGTATAAATTGATAGTGATCAAAGCAGCATGGTACTGGCACAAAAACTGAGAGGGAGATGTCTGGAACAGAATAGAGAACCAAGAGATGAACCCAGCTACTTCCATTATTTGATCTTTGACAAGCCAATTAAAAACATTCAGTGGGGAAAAGATTCCCTATTTAACAAATGGTGCTGGGTGAACTGGCTGGCAACCAGTAGACAACTGAAACTGGACCCACACCTTTCACCATTAACTAAGATAGACTCTCACTGGATTAAAGATTTAAACTTAAGACATGAAACTATAAAAATACTAGAAGAGACTGCAGGGAAAACCCTTGAAGAAATCAGTCTGGGTGAGTATTTTATGAGGAGGACCCCCCCAGGCAATTGAAGCAGCTTCAAAAATACACTACTGGGACCTGATCAAACTAAAAAGCTTCTGCACAGCCAAGAACACAGTAAGTAAGGCAAGCAGACAGCCCTCAGAATGGGAGAAGATATTTGCAGGTTATATCTCCGACAAAGGTTTAGTAACCAGAATTCACAGAGAACTCAAACGTATAAGTAAGAAAAGAACAAGTGATCCTATTGCAGGCTGGGCAAGGGACTTGAAGAGAAACTTCTCTGAAGAAGACAGGCACATGGCCTACAGACATATGAAAAAATGCTCATCATCTTTAATCATCAGAGAAATGCAAATCAAAACTACTTTGAGATATCATCTAACTCTAGTAAAATTAGCCCATATCACAAAATACCAAGACCAGAGATGTTGGCGTGGATGTGAAGAAAAGGGAACACTTCTACACTGCTGGTGGGAATGCAAATTAACACATTCCTTTTGGAAAGATGTTTGGAGAACACTTAGAGATCTAAAAATAGACCTGCCATCCAATCCTATAATTCCTCTACTAGGTATATACGCAGAAGACCAAAAATCACATTATAACAAAGATATTTGTACCAGAATGTTTATTGCTGCCGAATTCATAATTGCCTAAGTCATGGAAAAAGCCCAAGTGCCCATCGATCCATGAATGGATTAATAAATTGTGGTATATGTACACCATGGAATATTATGCAGCATTAAAGAAAGATGGAGACTTTACCTCTTTCATGTTTACATGGATGGAGCTGGAACATATTCTTCTTAGTAAAGTATCTCAAGAATGGAATAAAAAGTATCCAATGTACTCAGCCCTACTATGAAACTAATTTATGGCTTTCATATGAAAGCTATAACCTAGTTATGACCTAAGAATATGGGGAAGTGGGAGAGGAAGGGGAGGGAAGGGGGAGGATGGGCAGAGGGAGGGTGATTAGTGGGATTACACCTGCAGTGCATCTTACAAGGGTACATGTGAAACTTAGTAAATGTAGAATATAAATGTCTTAGCACAATAACTAAGAAAATGCCAGGAAGGCTATGTTAACCAGTGTGATGAAAATGTGTCAAAGGGTCTATAAAACCAGTGTATGGTGCCCCATGATCGCATTAATGTACAAAACTATGATTTAATAAAAAAAAATTTAAACATTAATAGCTGTAAATTTTTGTCTGATTGTAGTTTTGGATGCATGCCATATGTTTTGTTTTGTAGTGATCCTATTGTTGCCAAATTTTGTATTGTTATTTTTTAATATAATTATTTATTCATTTGAGAATAAAAAATAAGATTCTCAACATATTGGTGTGACCCATACTCCATGCAGCATTGTTGAAACAGTTAAAAATTAACCAGCTAAGTTATTAAGTTTTTGTAAAAAAAAAAAAAACTCAAAAATAAATAAATAAAATAAAATGCTGTTGCAACTCCACTGATGGAGAAAAGATCAATTTCTTTTATCAAATGAGTGCCCTTTCAAAGAAATCAGAAAATAACCAATATCCCAATAAAAGAAATTTAGCAGAGGACATGAGTGTAGCTGGGAGTCAGTGAAAAATCAAATGGCTCATTAACATATAAAAAGAGGCTTAACCTTTCTCATCATTTAAAAATTCAAACTAAAACAGAAGACAGTAAGTTTTACTTAATAAGCTAGAAAGTATAAAAGTATTTATAATGCACAATTTTATTGAGAGCGTGAGGAAATGATGAATGTGTACAGCAGTGTCCCTACGATACAAATTTTAAGCCACATGTTCTGTGATCTACCGAGAATTATCCTGCCTTTACTCTTACAGAAATGCATAAAAATGTGCACCAGGAAGTTTATGGCAACATAATTCATAAAAGCTAAAAACTGAAATCAACTTGAATATCCATCAACAGGAGAGTTGTTAACTTTTTAAGTGGATCAGGACTATCTCATTTTGCAGATAACAGTATATACCTATTTGGGGGAAAATGTGATTAAGGTAAAGCTGAATTGTTTACACAGAAATAGTAAGTAAAAAATGCAAGATACAAAACAGTGTGCTTAGTTTTATCCCTTTTGTGTAGAAAAAAAAAGAAGGATATATTTACATATATAGGCTATACATCATGGAAGTTTATGATACAAACACACATGAAGCCATTCATAATGGTTATCTCTAGGAAGGGTAATGAGTCGTATGTGGTGGGAGGGAGATTTTTATTTCATTTCTATTTTCAAAGTATTTATGTTTTTAATAAAATTTTTGTTTTAAAACTCCCAAAATATCCATTGAGTTTTATAAGAGAGACATGATGGGACCATAGAGATCACGGACTCCCCACTTTTTCATCCCAAATGGAGATTTTTGATGCTGCTTCATGTCTTAATGATATGTATACATCAGAGTGAAAGGGCTCCTCTAATATCAGTCAGCCCCTGCAGAGGCACCTTTCCATCTACCAATCACAAAGATAATTGTATTATGATGGCATTTTCCTTCTACCCAAACCTTGCCTTTCACACAGTCTTTTGGAGAGAGAAGAAGCTTTTATCCTTCTTTTGAAATGCAGCATAAAGGCCTTGTAACTCCCTGGGGGAAATGAGGGGAAAGACAGGTGGAAAGAATCAGGTCTGGGACACCCATCTCTTTACCCTTGAGGTTAGTGGCGCTTTGGCCCAACGGCAGATTCTAAACAGGACATTGTAGTTAACATAACAAAATAAGCATGTAAAACCGAGAAACCAAAAGTCATCTTCAGATCAGTGTTGAAAATCCACAAGTACATGCAAAGATGCTGCCTTTCGTTTACCTTAATAATCTTTATGCTAATACACATCAGTTTGAGAATGCCTGTGTCTCTTCCAGAACTTTCATGTGGAAGTCAGGTTTACGTCCATAACCAAAGTTCAAATCTTGGAAGCATGAGCGAAGGGGGAAAAGTGACAATGTTGGAAAGCAGGGTAAAAAGCAAAAGTAGTACATATAAGAGGAATGATGGTCATAGATGCACTAGAAGTATTAGAAAGGGGATGAGGAGGGCAGGAGATGTAGTCGACATAACAGTGGTCAAAACAGTAGATATAATAAAAGTCTAGGCTCCCTCACCAAAACGCTTGGGACCACAGGTGTTTTAGATTTTGTATTTTTGTTTTAGACTTTGGAATATTTCCACATACACAATGACACGTCTTGGGGAGGGGACTTAAGTCTAAACCCGAAATTCATTTATTTCACATACACCTCACACACACAGGCTGAAGGTAATTTTATACAACACTGTCAATAATGTGGGGCATAAAAATGTTGAGTATGGCCCATCACATGAGGTCAGGGGTGGAATTTTATGCTCGTGGTGCCCTGTCAGTGCTCAAAAAGTTGTGAATTTTGGAACATTTTAAATTTCAGATTTTCAGATTAGAGGTGCTCAGGCTATGGTAGAAGGAGAAGCTCTGGAAGCAGAAGCTGCAGCCGAGGGAGGGAGAGGGGGAAGGAGGTGGTGGACGTGTGGAGTACTAACAAAGTAACACAGACTGGTGGCTTAAACAACAGAAATTTGTTTTCTTACAGTCTGGAGGCTGGACATCTGAGATCAAAGGCCCTGCAGTCCTCTCTGCGCAGCCGGGGATGGCGGCCTTCTCACTGGGTCTGCGGACAGTCTTCCCCGTGTGTGTCTGCGTTCCCATCACTTCTTTTTTTTTTTTTTTTTGTTAAATCATAGCTGTGTACATCAATATGATCATGGGGCACCATACACTTGGTTCATAGACCATTTGACACATTTTCATCACATTAGTTGACATAGCCCTCCTGGCATTTTCTCAGTTACTTTGCTAAGACATTTACATTCCACATTTACCAAGCCTCACATATACCCTTGTAAGATGCACCACAGGTGTGATCCTTTCAATGCCCCTCCCTCTACCCACCTCCCCCCTCCCTCCCCACCCTTTCCCCCTTCCCCCTATTCTTAGGTTGTAACTGGGTTATAGCTTTCATGTGAAGGTCCTAAGATGACAGGCACACGGCCTTCAGACATATGAAAAAATGCTCATCTTTAATCATCAGAGAAATGCAAATCAAAACTACTTTGAGATATCCCATCTCTTCTAATAAAGACACAAGGCACACGGGATCAGGGCCCACCCATTAGACCTCGTTTTAACTTAACGACTCTTTGAAGACCCTGGCTCTGAAGATCGTCACATTCTGAAGTACTGGAGGTTAGGACCACAACATACAAAGTGTGGGCGGGCACAAAGTTAGCCCATAATAGAAAGAAAAAAGATAGATAAAATAATGACAGGTGCTACAGAGACTCAGCCATGGGATATACCTGCTCTCTTGTCTGGGGCCTCCATGGCCCTCCTAGACGAGGTGAAAAGCTCTCACACGCTGTCTTAGCAAGCCTGGCTGTTGTTTGCTGTACTTGTTACATCTGTAGTCAATTGTCTGTGGGATTATGTGGTTAACACCTGCCCTTTCTGTTAGACTGTGGGCTTCAGAATGGCAGGATCTGTGTGTCTTGCTCCCTGCTCTCTCTCCGACTCCCTAGCAACTATAATTTTTTTACCTCTCCAAGTATTCTTTTCCATGCCTTTGTTTTCCTTGAAACAACCACACATATAGCTATTTAAATTAATTACAACTGAATGAAATACAAAATTTAGCTCTTCATTTGTACCACTCACATTTCAAGGGCTGTGGGAATGTGAATGTGGTGGCAACTCTGGACCATGTACATGTAGTATGTCCCTGTCGGCACAGAAAGTTCTGCCGGACAGGCTGCACTCGATCATTTCAGTACATCGCAGGCTTTCTGAGATTTGGGACATTGCCAACCCTGATGGTAAGATGTGCTTGAGTGTGTATTTCTCTTAATGCTCAGAATCACCCAGTGAGGTCCATTTGAACCAAAGAAAGGAAATAATGGCATCTCTCCAGGACCAAGTCTCATGACACATTGCTTTGGGTGGTTTGGGACACTCGCACAGTGCAGCTTCTATGTGGTTCCTAGAATTCCCCAGTGCCCAGCCTCTGAGCCCGGGGCCACACTCGCCCCAGATCTGGGCTGGGGTGTTTCGTCCACCTGCCAGGGGGCAGGGTCAGGGTTGGGAGCAGAGAGGAGACAGAGAGTGCAGTGGGGCTGTGGCCACGAAGCTGTGCAGCACTCTTCCCAGTTCTCCAAGTGAAGCAGATAGTGAGTGAGCAGTGACAAATGGCTTCTTTAAAGCCTGCCACCTGTGTTTTAATTATTTGATCCAGCAGAGTGTGGTGATTTGACTGGCTTAAGTTCAGGATCTTCCTGGGCAGCTAAAATTCAATTAGAGGATGTTAACTGCTCCTCAGTTATAAGATAGACACTGAATTCCACTAAAATACAAATTCCATTTGAGTGGAAATCCCTAATTGGCAGGTTAGTAAAAACAAAAGGAAGAGGAAGAATGGGGGTGGGGAAGGATGAAAAATGGAGAACAAGGGAGAACACATTTAGTCAGAAGAAATGGTTCACAAGACTAGTCCTTGGTGACTAAGAGTCGGACTTGCTATTTCACAAGCAGTTCTGAGAAGCAAGAGATGTTCGTGCCCAGCACTCTGCAGAATACAGAGGAGAGAGCTCCTGTGTTCTGATCGGACTTAACATCCCAGCCCTTCTTTTCCATAGCTGTGGGATGCTGGGGAGTCTCTAAGCTTCCAAGTTTGGCGATGAGTCCCTCAAAGCTCCACAGTGAACAATAATGAGGGAAGGTGAGGGCTGTGGAGCACCCGCCGTGCACCTGGAAGAGAGCAGAGTTCTAAGTGAAGATGAAAATGTGCAGGGGGAAGAGAGAGAGCGAAGCATCAGCAGACAGGACCAGGCAGGAAGGTGGAAGAAGAGAAGGCAGAGGATTCTGCAGTAGAAGAACCAGCCAAGGGCAGAATTCCCGAAGCAAAAGAAAGAGAATGTTTCAAGATGCTGCCAGGAGATCATGAAAAGCAAAGACTGAAGGAAGGTGTTATTTATCCCCCTGTGCAGCCGTTAAAAATGAGATGTCGCTGGAATAGTGAGTGCTGTAGAGAAGAATCAGATTATAAAACATTTATATGTTTATAGGGCAAAGCTGCTGACTGAGCTGCATTTATGTAGCTTATTCATTCAACAAATACCCATTGAGTGCCTGCAACATTTCAGGCACTGTGCTAAATGCCAGGGACATAAAGGTGAGCAAGGCAGCCACAGTCCTGTCCTCGTGGTGCTCATACCCTCCATGGCACATAAGACCACACACACGCACACATACATTCCTGCACCTGTGGTTGGAAGTGGGAGACGTGCGGTACATAATGAAATGGTACAGAAGCATACTTATGCAGGTGCATATTGCACCTGTAACAAAACATGGGAGACGACGTACCAAATATTAATCATGATCACCCAGGAGGTGGGACGGTGTCTGAGTGATTAACTCAGGTTTTAGGCTCAGACAACAGTTCAACTTAGTTCTGTGATCTCTTGGGGTATAGTAGAACAAGCTACTTCACTCAATCGTTTTACTCTTCTCTAAAATAAAGATAATAATGATCTCTACCTTGTACTGTTGTAGTGGGAATAAAATTATACAAGCATATGCTCTGCTCAGCTTCTGATGCATAGTAGTTGCTCAGTTAATCTCAGCCATTATTTTTAACAATGTTTCACTTGGCTGGATTTTAAAATTTTTTGGTATAATATGGATGTGTTCCTTTTGTAATTAGAAAACACAATAGAAGTTGTTTAATAGTTTTTAGTGGAGAACAATGAGGAACCAGTTGCCTGGGACTGAGATCTTGCTGTTTGATAATCTGGTTGTGTGAAAAATCAGTACTTCACAAAGTTTCCTATCGAAGCTAAATCACAGAAGGTTCAACCATGACATCACCAACAATGGAAAGTGAGATGAACCAAATAAAGCACAAAGCCCCATCTGGAAAATGGTACAGTTACAAGGTATCCATGGAGGAATGAACATCACGGGACTGCCACAAAAGCCCAGTGAAGACAAGTGACTTTCTTAAGTTCCTCCATTCTATAAAAGCCAAGGCTACAACTCAGACCTCCAGTGCCCATGCTGAAACCCTTTCTATTACCCATCATCACCGGTCATTCTGGCTTCCACCTTTTATTCTTAGAAGTTGTGTGCTTGCCCAATTTCTGAAGACCATGTCTCATCTTTCTATATGAAAAGTCAATAAAAGGATCTTCCAAAAGGATAAGTATGCTCTTGAATCTAAGGCCTTTCAGTTTTTCTAGCAAATGAAGCAACAATAATAACAGAGTCCTAGAGCGTGAGTCATGTGGCACCAGGAGTGCTGACATGAAAGGTCATTGACTCTGGGAATTACAGCTTATTTCAAATAGCCTTGGGGGACAGTCATGTAAAATCTTCCTCCTAATGCAGGAACCTTTTTGGAGACACTTCTGAAAGGATAATTGAGCTGCCGATTAAGCCACTGTTTGTTTAGCAACTACTATTTGCAGGCACTGAGTTGTAGTTTGTTCTCCAGAGAGTGATCTTGTTTAAACTCAAATCAGGTCTCACCTCTTTCCAATGGCATTATAATCTAAATCCTTTCCCAAGTTTAGAGAAGAGAGCACTGCTGCTGCGCTGCTACCTGTCTCCTCCCTCCTCCCTTGTTTAATGCAGGCCTCACTTGGACTGTCTTCCAGGCTTTCAAACATGCCCAGTTCATTTCTTCCCGCAGTTTCTACACCATACAATTCTCTGTGCCTGAGATGTTTTCCCCAGCTCAGAGCTTAGGCAGAAGCTCTCCTTTGATATTAGGTCTCAGCTCAAATACCACAAAAGGTCATCCCTCACCCTGATCTAAAATAAGACCTTCCCTGGACATCCTCAGTCACACCTCTCCAGTTCAGGTTTCTCTTAGCTCTAATCATTGTCTAGAATTCTGGTGCAATTGTTCTACTGACTAAGGAAATGCTCTCAGAAAAAACTTAGAAGGATCTGAGGGAGGCAAAATAGGACTCATAAAAAAAGCTTGCAAAGACGTATTTCAAATGATGTCTACCCTGCTTTGTCCTTGGGTCCTGCCTTGTGCAAGGTTGCTGGTGACTCTCTCTCTTGTATCCCCATGTCAGTTAGTCACTCACTGGGACCTACTCTGGGGTGGAGGACAAGGGTTTTGAGGGGCTTCCAATTGCCCAATGGCAAACCTTTGAACAAGGATGTTGGTATGAGCTGCTACGCAGGCAAAATGTGGGAGAGGGATGCAAGAGCCCAGGGACTGTGAGCTCATTTTTTAGTTTAACTGATTCATATCTGTCTACCCTACTATACTTTAAGTTCCATGAGGGCAAGAATTTCATCTGCCTTATTCACTGTGCATTACCACTTAGCACAAAATAGGTGCTCAGTAAATACTTGTTGAGTGTTCAAAGAACTCATTAAAAGCTAAGGCACTTTACTTTAAGCCTTGCAATCACCCTGGGAGGCAGGACCTTCAAGTCTGACTTCCTTCCAGGCTCATATCCAAGCAGGTCCATCTGAGAGCCAATTAACCAGATAGGTTGGATAAAAATAAATGATGAGGACAAAATTCACTGTAGCCTTTACCTTGAGCCTTTTTCCCTATTCCCCATGACTTCCTGCTACACACACAAACATACATACACATTTTCTTTCTTTTTCAAAATATTTGTTTCCCAAACCCCAGTCCACAAGACTGAGAATCAGTGCAGGGATTGTTTTTCTTGATGCTTCATTCTGTTTCCATGAATGTTAAGAACGTTTTTTACAATAAACATGAGTTGTCATTAACACAGCTAATCAGGGCAGTATGTGTAGATGCTAACAGGATGGATTAGTATGCATTAAGGTTATATCATGTTTAAATATTTAAAACTGCATGGAATACATTATCTGTACAAGAGGAATATTTGAGAATTCTTTATCTCCCATTCACTGCCAGGGACTTGTCAGTCATCTTAAGGCAGAAAGCTTTAAGACCTCACTCCTCTAAGAGTGGTTTTTCTGAAACCAGTTAATATTGTTTAAATTGTTGTGAAGATGCGGTCTTCCTATATTTTCAGGCTGGTCTTGAACTCCTAGACTCAAGCAATTCTTCTATCTCAGCCTCCCAAAGTGCTAGGATTACAGGCATGAGCCACCATGCCTGGTCTAAGAATCTGTAGTTTTAACAAGCTTTTCTTGGGAGGTGTGGTCAAACTTGCAACGGCCAAAGCTAGGATTAAAACCCAGTCTTCAAAGAGAAAAGTCTAGTACTGTTTCATTATACCACATGTGTGAGTGTGTATATCTGAGAGGGGAGCGAGCGAGAGAATGAATGAGAACAGCAAAGAGAGTAAAGTCTGTTACATCTCACGTATATTTGAACACAAAGTTGTGAGGGTAGGGGAAACTATTTTATTTGAACCAAGAAGGGCTGACATTCCTCAGAAGCCAAAATAACCTTCAGAAAAGACTTCCTAAGTTGTTTCCAGTCAAATTTAGGTTTTTAAAATCTTGCCCATTCATGTCCAAAAGAAAAGTAACCTGACCTGTCCTCCCTCAAGGTGTTCATTGATTTATTTGTTCATCTGGTTGTGTGTCCTTCCTTTATTCTCCCTGGCAGTCTATTCACCACCCAGGATCCAGCATAATCCTGAAAAACTTAAGTCAGACTGTGCCATGCCTCTCCTCAAAATTCCTCAGGACCTCCCCTTTTAACTCTAGGCAAAAGCCTAGTCCTGCACAATAGCCTACGAGGGTTGACAGCACCCGAGTCTCTGTCCCTCCTCCTGTCCTCTCACCCATGACCTCTGTAACCTCAGTTAGTTTCACCCTTGTTCACTCTGTCCCAGTGACAACAGCCATATCTGCTTCTGTGTCATGGCTTTTGCACTGGCTATTCCCTCTGAATGGAATGCATTTCCCCACATATCCAGATATCCTCCCTCAAGTCTTTGTCAGAATGGCATCTTCTCAGGAAAGTCTCCCCCAACTACCTTATGTTAAATTGAAGCCCACCTTCCAAGCTCTTTCATATCCCCTTACTTCCTACAATTATTTTTCCTACAAGGCTATCTTCTAACACACTAAAGGAATTTTGAATAATTTATTATGTTTGCACATCACTTGTCACTAGAATGTAAGCTCTATTAAGGCAAGGATTTTTGTCCCTGCTCACTGCAGTATCCCTACCACCTAGCAGAGTGCCTGGCACTAAGTTAATGCTTGATAATTATTTGTGGAACAAATTACTGTCTTCATTCATTCAACTGTTAGTGTGTTCTAGGCCCTGGGCTGGACAAGAATAATGCAAAAATAAAGAATACCCATTTCTGCTCCTCAGGAATTCCACATCCCAGGGGCAGAGCAAGATAGTGGACCAGAATGATTGTTAGGATGAGCTCTCCTAGTACAAAAAAAGGTGGCGGGGGGGAGAGAACCCAGCCATACTTGGTACAGGGACCTTACCCGGAGTTGTAGCTCAGGGTGTGCAATAAGGTGATGGTGCACAGGAGACAGCATGTAATCCAGGGCCATGGAGATCTGACTCACCAACTCACTAGACAAGTGATTGTGACCCCCCCACCCCCACCATGGAGGTCTAGGACAGGAGAAAGACTTTCTACATATTGAGTGAAAAGCTTGGAAGAGTAGGCAGAGTCTAACAGTATACAACAGCCAGATTTGAGTGCAGGTTGGAGTGGATTTGCCATCAGTTGGGTGGCAAGTAAGGCAGCCATACTGAGAAGGTCTTGGCTGCCAGGGGGCCGTCATTGTGGGAAAGTCATGAGAAGGTCATGAGTCTTTCCAAGGGGTCTAAAGGATGGCCATCTCTTTTCTGCCTGCCAGGATCAGAACACCAATCTTGGGATAGGCTGAGTGAGTCCTGTACCCCACAGGAACTGTTGTCAGGGAGCACTGTGAGACCTGCCTCAGAAGGATTCCAGAGAGCTTTAAGATCCCAACCTGGCAGGATCTGAATGCTAAGGAAATAGGCAATCACCAAGGACAACCAAGGTGGGAAGCAGGTCAATGCCTGGAAACTAGAGAGAGCTTGCCTTCTGTGTTCTCCATTCCCTAAAAAGCCACAGTGCCACCTGGTGTACTGGGAATATATTGCAACATATATATTCCTATTAAAACTGGTCCCTTCCACTATATAATTTTTTTCTTTTTTAGTATTTTTTCTTTCTTTTCTTTGTTGCTATTTTTGGCTATTTAAGATTTTTTCTTTTGTTTTGTTGTGTTTTTATTTTGCTAATTAGTCTGGTTGGTTCTATTCTTAACTGCCATTTTTACTTGTATCAAAAACAAGGGCTCCTATATTTTTGGTTACGGTATTTTAGTCTCATTTATTCTCTCTTTTTCTATTTCACTCCTCTCCATTATTATTATTATTATTATTTTGAGACAGAGTCTTACTATGTCACCCTTTGTAGAGTGGCATCACAGCTCACAGAAACCACAAACTCTAGGGGTTAAGTGATTTTCTTGCCTCAGCCTCCCAAGTTGCTGCTACTACAGGTGTCCGCCACAATGAACTGGCTATTTTTTTGTTGTAGTTGTCATTGTTGTTTAGCAGGCCCAGGCCAGGTTCAAACTTGCCAGCCCCAGTGTATGTGGCCAACACCCTAACCACTGAGCTATGGGCACCAAGCCACTTCTCTCCATTCTTTATTCTGATAGAGACTCTTCTACTTTTCTCATCTTTCCCACATAAATTGCTTGTGCAACATGTAAGATATCACTTCTTTTCTGATCTTTCTTATTTTTTTCTTTTGTCCTCTTCCCTCTATCTCCTTTATTTGATACAATTGTATTTTTATCAATTCTTATTTTATTATTTCTTTTTCTTTTTTTCACTGAAAGCTGGAGTGGCACAGATATAATCTGGCTCAGGAGACCAAGTAAGACACTTTTGTGTCTTCCACTTTTGGCCCTGGTAAGACAAAATTGGCAAGTCCACACTGCAGATTTTTTTTCTATTTCTTTTTCATTTTTACTTAATTTTTCCTTCTTGTTTTTTTGTTTTTGCTCTTTTCTTTCTCTTCCTGTTTTTGGCAGAGAAAGAATATGGATTTGCTCAGGCTGATAAGGAACTACTGATTGCAATGAACCCATCCAACCCAGCCCCTCAAAATCTTTAAGTGGCACCAGGCCATTCAATGCCATTTTTTCTATCACTCTCATTCTCTCTCCCTGTCCTCCTTCTCTACTGTTATTCATTTCTGTTCTTTCATCCCCCTTCCTCTTTATTTTACTTTTATTTTCTTTCCTTCCTTTTTCTACTTTCTTCCTTTTCTTCTTTCTCCCAGCTCGCTCTCTACCCTTCTCTTCCTTTTGGCCTTACACCTCTTCAGCACCTAAGCTCTGAAAAAAAGTAATTTAAAGCAAAGGAGGAAGTGAGAAGGAAAAATTAGGACAAAGAAGTGAACAAGAAAAAACACACATGAGGAAGAACAGACAGAAAAATTTGGGCAACATGAAAAACCAAAATACAACAACTACTCCAACTACTACTGAAGATTCCACCTATAAATAATTAATGGATTTGACAGAAAGGGGATTTAAAATATGGATGATAAAGACAATAAAAGTAATGGATGAGAAAAATAGAAACAAAACCAAAAGACAAATGAAAGATATGTAGAATATAGAAAGTATATGGCAGAGCTTAAGGAAATGAAGGAGACAATCAGGGAATGTAAAGATGCAGTACAAAGTATCAAAAATAGATCAGATCATGGAGAAGAAAGAACCTCAGAGCTGGAGGATAAGGTTTTGAGTTACCCCAAGTAGTTAAAGATGCAGAAAGGAAGAGAGAGAAAGCAAAACAGGAGCATGGAGAACTATGAGAATCCATGAAGTGCTCAAACATACAAATAATAGGGACCCCTGCAGGGGAAGAAGATTGTCCCAGAGGAATGGAAGCCCTACTGGAAACTATCATAAATGAAAACTTCCCAAGTTTTACTAAGGATTCTGACACCCTCTAAAAGATGGATATTGAACCTTGGGTCATCTCAACTCTAACAGAGCTTCTCCAAGACACATTGTAATGAACATGTCCAAAGTCAAGATGAAAGAAAAAATTCTGCAAGCAGCCAGGAGTAAGTGCCAACTGACCTATAGGGCAGAGCCATTAATATGACAGCAGACTTTTCAACTGAAACTTTCCAAGCCAGAAGAGAATGTTGATTGACCTTAAACCTTTTTTTTTTTTTGAGACAGAGTCTCACTTTGTTGCCCTCAGTATCGTGCCATGGCTTCACAGCTCACAGCAACCTCCAACTCTTGGGCTTAGGCATTCCTCTTGCTTCAGCCTCCTGAGTAGCTGGGACTACAGGAGCCCACTATAGTCTAACTTTAACTTTAACTAACTCTTGTACTACTACAGCAGCCTGCCACAATGCCTGGGTACTTTTTTTGTTGCTGTAGTTTGGCCAGGGCTGGGTTCAAACCCGCCACCCTTGGTATATGGGGCTGGCACCCTACCCACTGGTGCCACCCAACCTTAAACATTCTTAAACAAAACAATTTTCAGCCCAGAATTCTGTATCCTGCTAAAGTAAGCTTCAAAATTGAAGGGAAAATCAAATCTTTTGTGGATATACAAACACTGAGGAAATTTGCCACAACAAGACCAATTCTACAGGAAATACATAGACCCATTCTCAACACTGACCATCACAATGGACCCCCACCAAAGTAAACACCCAGAAGTTAAAGGTCAAAACTTAGCTTCCACAATGGCACAAAGGACAAGACTACACAAAGAACTTTCACAGAATAGGATGAATAGAATTCCACCACACTTATCAATTTTCTCAATAAATGTTGATAGATTGAATTCCCAACTGAAGAGGCATAGGTTGGCTAATTGGATAAAAAGGCACAGGCCATCCATATGCTATCTCTAGGAAACACATCTAGCCTGGAAGGAAAAATCAAGACATGGTTAAGGGATGGAAAATATTTCAAGAAAATGGAAATTATAACAAAGGAGGGGTTGAGATCTTATTCTCAGATATAAGCAGATTCAAAGCAACTAAAGTTAAGAAAGACATAGGTAGACATTTATTACTGGTCAAGGGAACAATACAATAAGAAGACATTTCAATTTCAAATATTTATACACCCAACTTAAATGCTCCCAGATTTATGAAACAGACCTTGAGGGGGAGCAATATGATATCCCATAATACCATAGTAGCCAGGGATTCTAACACCCCCCCTGACAGAACTTGACAGATCCTCTAAACAGATAACTAAACAAAGATATAACAGATTTAAATGTGACCCTAGAATAAATTCAATTAATAGACATATAAAGAACACATCATTCCCAAAGCTAAAGAATATACATTTTTCTCATCATCTCATACTCCAAAATAGATCAAATCCTAGAATACAATTCAAACCTCAGGAAAATTAAAAGAATAGAAAATATACCTTGTATCTTCTCAGAGCACAAGGCAATAAAGGTGGAACTCAACTCCAACAAAAACATTCATCCCCACAGAAAGTCATGGAAATTAAATAACCTTATGCTGGAGGATAGTCAAATTCAGGAAGAGATAAAAGAGGAAACTGTTACATTTCTCAAACATAACAACAATGAAGACACAAGTGACCAAAACCTGTGGGATACAGGAAAAGCAGAATTAAGAGGGAAATTTATCACAATAGATGCCTACATTTGAAAAATAAAAAGAAAATGCATCAACAAATTCATAAACCCTGTTATGGAATTGGGAAAAGATGAACAATCTAATTCCAAGCCAACCAAAAGAAAAGAAATAACCAAAATTAAATCGGAGATTAATGAAATTTAAAACAAAAGACTCAGAAAATTAATGAAAAACAAGTTGTTTTTTAAATAAATAAATAAAATTGATAAACCTTTGACCAGACTAACTAGAAACAGAAAAGTAAAATCTCTAATAACCTCAATCAGAAATGATAAAGGGGGAAGTAACAACAGATGCCATAGAGATACATGCAATTATCTCTGAGTACTACAAGAAACTCTATGCTCAGAAATTTGACATTGTGGGGAAAATGGATCCATACCTGGAATCACACCCTCCCCTTAGACTTAACCTAGAAGAAATAGATCTCTTGAACAGACCAACTTCAAGCACTGAGATAGGAGAAACAATAACAAATCTCCCAACAAAAAAAGTCCTGATCCAGATGGCTTCACACCAGAATTCTATCAAACCTTCAAATAAGAGCTTATACCCATACTGCAAAAATTATTCCAAAAAATTGAGTAGGAAGGAATCTTCCCCAACACATTCTATGAAGCAAGCATCACCCTGATACAAAAACTAGAAAAAGACCCAACTAAAAAGAAGAACTTCAGATCAATTTCACTAATGAATATAGGTGCAAAAATTCTCAATAAAATCGTAGCCAATAGATTACATCTTATCATTAAAAAAATTATACATGATGATCAAATAGGTTTCATACCAAGGATGCAAGGCTAGTTTAACATACTCAAGTCCATAAATGTGATTCACCATATCAACAGAAGCAAAAACAAAGACCATATGATCCTCTTAATAGATGCAGAAAAAAGCATTCAAAAATTCAGCATCCTTTTTTAATTACAATACTTAAGAAGATAGGCATAGATTGCATATTTCTTAAGCTGATCAAAGCCATCTATGATAAACCCACAGCTAATACTATACTGAATGGAGTAAAACTGAAAGCTTTTCCACTTAAAAGTGGAACCAGACAAGGTTGTCCTCTATTGCCACTATTATTAACATCGTGCTGGAAGTTGTGGTCAATGCAATCAAGTAAGAGAAGGAAATAAAGGGCATCTGAATGGGGACAGAAGAAGTGAAATTCTCACTTTTTCCAAATGATATGATCTTAGAGAACCCCAAAGTCACAACCACAAGAATCCTGGAAGTCATCAAAAAATATAGTAATGTCTCAGGATATAAAACACTAGTAACAGCCAAGTTGAGAAGCTAATTAAGGACACAATTGTCTTTAAAGTAGCTTCAAAAAACATGAACTACCTAGGAATATATCTAACAAATGAGGTATAAAAGAAGGACCTCTATAAAGAAAATTATGAAACCCTAAGAAAATAAATAGTAGAAGGTATTAACAAATGGAAGAACATACCATGCTCATGGCTGGGAAGAATCAACATTGTTAAAATGTCTGCACTTCCCAAAGCAACCTACAGATTCAGAGCAATCCCCATTAAAATACCAACATCATACTTTCAAGATTTGGGAAAAAAATAATTGTTCACTTTGTATGGAGCCAGGAAAAAACCTGTATAGCTAAGGCAATTCTTAGTAATAAAAACAAAGCCAGGGGCATCACCCTATAAGACTTTAGGCTATACTACAAGGCCATAGTGATCAAAACAGCATGGTCTTGGCACAAAAACAGAGACATAGACATTTGGAATTGAATATAAAACCATGAGATGAAACTAACCTCTTAGAGCCACCTGATCTTTTATAAACCAAACAAGAACGTACTCTGGAGAGAAGAATTCCTATTCAATAAATGGTGCTGGATAACCCCACATGTAAAAGACTAAAACTGGACCCACACCTTTCCCCACTTACAAAAATTGATTCAAGATGGATAAAAGATTTAAGTCTAAGGCATGAAACAATAAAAATCCTCAAAGAAAGTGTGGTCAAAACATGTGAAGATATTGGCCTGAAGATTTTATGAAGACTTCCATAGCAATTGCAACAACAACAAAAATAAACAAATGGGACTTAATTAAACTGAATAGCTCCTGTATAGCTAAGGAGACAACAACCAAAGCAAACAGACAACCTTCAGGATGGGAAAAGATATTTGCATATTGTGAATTGGATGAAATCTTGAAAACTATCTACAGAGTCCACTATAGGGTGGACACTATCTACAGAGAACTCAATTAGATGAACAAAAAAAGATCCAACAATTCCATATACATGAGAGAATGAATCCAACAGTCTCTAAAGAAGACAGATGAATGACTAACAAACATGAAAAAATGCTCGTTATCCCTAATCATTAGAGAAATGCATATCAAAACTAGTCTGAGATATCACCTAACCCCAGTGAGAATGGCCCACATCACAAAGTCTCAAAGCTGCAGAGGTTGGCGTGGATGTGGAGAGAAGGGAACACTTTTACATTGCTGGTAGGAATGCAAATGAATACAACCTTTTTGGAAGGAAGTATGGAAAGAACTCAAGCTAGACCTCCCATTTGATCCTGCAATCCCATTACTAGGCATCCACCCAGAAGAAAAATATCCTTTCATCATGAGGACATTTGCATTAGACTGTTAATAGAAGCTCAATTTACAATCACCAAAACGTGGAAACAGCCTCAATGCCCACCAACTCTGGAATAGATTAAGAAGCTATGGTATATGTATACCATGGAATACTATTCAGCCACTAAAAAGGATGGAGACTTTACATCCTTTGTATTAACCTGGATGAATGTGGGACACATTCTTCTTAGTAAAGCATCACAGGAATGGACAAGCAAGAATTCAATGCACTCAATTCTAATATGAAGGCAGTAGATGAGCTAATACATGGTGGGAGGTAGGGGAACAAAGGAGCAGAGAAAGGAGAGGAGGGAGAAGGATGGAGGTCACCGTGTATGGCACACCTCTTGGGGGTGGGACACAATTATAAGTGGGACTTTATCTAACAACTGCCATCAGTATAACCTAATTCTTTGTACCCTCAATGAATCCCAAACAATAAAAAAAGAAAGGATTCCACATCACAGTGTAAGAAAAAGACCAAGGCACAGATAAGTAAAGCTGGGAGGTGAGAGATCAACAAACAGAGGCATGGACTGACATGAACACAGTGTCTCAGGGTGCTGAGAGCAGGAGCAGATCAGGGCAGGGCAGATGTAGCCCAGGGCCGGGAGAAGCTCAGAGGGTGGCTGGCACTTGAGTTGGACTTGAGGTTGACAGAAATTTTGACCAAAGAAGACCTCTGCAGGAGAGATGAGTCCTCCCAGAGGAATTAGTGAGTAGAAATTCATAAGATTCAAATTCTGTTTAGGAGAACTGCAAGTGGTAGGACAACCTACGAGTGGTAAGACTCAAGGCAAGGTATGTGTGTGTGAGTGTGTGTCTCTGTGTGTCCAAGTGTGTGAGGGCATGTCTCTGTGTGTGTGTGTCTGTGTGTTTGAGTGTGTGTGTCTATGTGTGTGAGTGTGTGTGTCTGTGTGTCTGAGCGTGTGAGGGCATGTCTGTGTGTGTCTGAGTGTGTCTATGTGTTTGAGTGTGTGTCTGTGTGTGAGTATGTGTGCCTGTGTGTGTGTGTGTCTGAGCGTGTGAGGGCATGTCTCTGTGTGTGTCTGAGTGTATCTATGTGTTTGAGTGTGTGTGTCTCTGTGTGTGTGTCTCTGTGTGTGAGTGTGTGTGTCTGCGTGTCTGAGCATGTGAGTGCATGTCTCTGTGTGTGTCTGAGTGTGTCTATGTGTTTGAGTGTGTGTGTGAGTGTGTGTGTCTGTGCGTGTGAGTGTGTGTCTCTGTGTGTCTGAGCGTGAGTGCATGTCTGTGTGTGTCTGAGTGTGTCTCTGTGTGTGTGTCTGTGTGTGTGACTATGTGTGTGTGTCTCTGTGTGTGTGTGTGTGTGTCTGAGTGTGTGAGTGTGTCTGTGTGTCTGTCTCTCTGTGTGTGTCTGTGTGTTTGAGTGTGGGAGCGTGTGTCTCTGTGTGTGTGTGTGTCTGTGTGTTTGAGTGTGTGAGCGTGTGTCTCTGTGTGTGTGTCTGTGTCCGTATGTCTGTGTGTGTGTGTCTGTGAGTGTGGGTCTGTGTATGTGAGTGTGTCTGTGTGTGTGTACCTCTGTGTGTGTCTGAGTGTTTGTGTGTCTGTGTGAGTGTGTGTTTGTAAGCAGTAGGTAAGGCTGCAATAAAACAAAACAAAACAAAAACAAACCTGGGGTGGGGGGATGGACTGAGGTTAAACAGCAGCCCTGCTTAGTTTTCCACTGGCTGAGCTCTACTCGGCTTGCTGAGCTGCTCTCTCTTCACTACAAGACCATGTCCTATGTCTTCTGTTTTCACATGTTCCTTTCACCCTCATGTCCTCCGATGTTTTGAAGAACAATTTTTCATATTCATTAACCTCCATGCAGAAAAAATCTCTGTTAAAACTAAGCATTCCACAGCCTGAGACTCGGCCTCTAAGCAGCACAAAAAATCCAGTAGAAACTTTAAAATTTCAGGCTCCTTTTTTTCCTCCTCTACACAGGTCTAGATGAGAGAAATTTCTTTTACCCTTCCTAGGTCCTATAGAGCCAACCCAACCCCATTACTATCACCCCAGGATGCAAATCAGCAATAGCCTATTTGGGTTTATAGGGTTCATAATGTTTTTTCATCTGATGCCCCTAGATTATTTGGCTGACTTCTCATTGTGCCCCTGTGCCATTGTACCTCATTTCTCAGAAGAGAGAACCTAAGTCCATGGTCACTAGTACATAAACGCCAGCTCCAAACTCAAGAGCCAGAACTCGGGTCTGTCTGAGTCAAGTGGTAAAATAGTTCTTGCCCAACATCAGCGAGAAATAGAACAGTGACATTCTATCTCATAATCAAGGGATTAAAGGCTGTTATTTGAAGATGATTGAAGGTTCAAAATCATAGATTCTTCTTCTTCTCCTTCCACTGTAGCCATATTAAATATTAATTCCTTTTGTCTTTGCAAATATGGAAGTTGGCTAAGACACACATCATAAAAAATGCAAGGTAAAGCTTCATTCTAATTTCAGCTCTTGTATTGGAAAAGGATTCAGATAACTTTCCTCCCTGCTGCTAGGATTGAATGTTTGATTTCTTTTGCCCTTGGTCAGGGTCAACCAGAAGAATGTGAGTGTCCATGGAATAGCAAGAGATCAAGGACAAATTCCTATCAGGAGCCTGACCATCTCAATTCCAGGCATCAATAACCACTGCATTTTAAACATCTTCAGGATCCAGGGGCCCTGAGGAGGAGTCCTTCCTAGACAAGGATGTCTGCATCTCAGAAGAGGACTCAGGAGGGAGCTGGAGGCAGCTCTGGTCAGAGGACCTAGCAGCACAAAGGGAAGCCACTGGCTGCAAGCTCCTGAAGGGACTTTTTTCTTTTCTTTTTCAGTGCTAATTTCATCCATCTCTGTTACACTTTTAAAAATAATAATTTTGACTGATTTTATTTCTTAAAAGGAATATGTGTTCTTGGCAGCATATTTCAAAGATGCAAGTAGGCAAAGAGAAGATAAAAATTAACTGTGATACAAGAAATGTGTAAGAATACCAGACACTCAAGTCATACAGCAGTGTTTACCCCTAAGGGGAGGGAAAAGCATAGAATGAGAAAGGAATGCACTAGGACCCTCTCTCATATTGGTAACATTTTATTTCTTTGGCTAAGTATTGAGTACCTGGGTATGCATTATACTTTTTCTTTCCTTATGTTGTAATAATATGCATGAGATAATTCAATATACATCTTTTAAAGTCATCTGTTTTTCTATTGCTACAAACTCAGGTCCTAGCACAGCCCCTGCTACATAGTAGATGCCTAATAAACATTTCTTGAATGAATGAACTGTGTGTCATGTCTGAGCTTTGGTTTCTCCTCATCTGTAAAATAGGGCTGGCAGTGTCTACCCCCGACATTATCATGCACTAGCTTTTGTAGGCTGTCTTGCTGGGTACCCACCTGGGCAGAGCTGACAGGTACAAAATGGTTCTTACTGGCCTGGTCGTTTTGGACCTCAAACATCCTGGCCTTGGTTCAGAAAGAGAAGCACCTACCGCCCTACTTTACTTAAAAGATTTTTCTTTGCTCTTTTGAAGGCAGGTTCAAATGGGACCCTGGGACACTCATTTTTATATAATCCCTTTGAATTTCAAAATGCACATGATAGAAAACAGGATGACATGAGCAGTTTCATCGTGTCAACTTTGTAAAGTTGGTTGCTCTGGTTTAGCTTGGAAAACCTTTTCAAGGCTCAAGCAGTTAATTACAGATGCCTCCTGGGCTGCGGAACTGTAGCCCCACTTAGAAATCAACAGCTTTAACTAGACTTGGGGTGGGGAGGGAGGGAGGAAATGTCACTCAGGCAGGAACAGCTGAATGTGAGTAATTCCAGGACCAGGGTCTCTGCAAGTCACCTGCCTCACCCCCAAGTCCATTTTCAGTAGCTTATAAAAACCCGTAGTCATTGCAAAATCGCTTTTCCCAAGGGAAGCCTAGTGTGTGAGTCAGGACATTATGGAGACTGAGACATCCTATAATCTGCTATGTGCAAACTGATGACCTCAGAAAGCTGGTGGTATAGTTCCCAGGCCTAAGAGGCAGAAAGCCAGTCTGGGTTTTTTGGCCTAAGAAGCAGGAGCACAGGACAGGAAGACAAAGCCTCAGCTCATGCAGTCAGCAGAGAGAGGGCTCATCCTCTCTTCCTTCACACGTTTGTTCTACTCAGGCCCTTAACAGATTAGATGACACCCATCCACAATGGGGAGAGTGATCCCCCCACTGAGTAAAGAAGTTTACTCAGTGTACATATCAGAATGGTTGTCCCTCTCAGAAACACCCTCACAGATACACTCAGAAATAATAATATCTAACCAGATATCTGGGCACCCTGTGTCCAGTCCAGTTGACACATGATATTAACCTTCACAACTGGCCCCTGGTCTAGGGTGAAGGGGATGTGAGGTACTAATAATTCACCCATTTGACCAACAAATCTTTACTGAACACTTGCTGCGTGCCAAGCCACACACTAGGCACTAAGCAAGGTAATAGAGGGGGGTAAGAGAGATTAGATCCCTAGTCTCAGGGAGCTTACATCTTCTCAGAGAGAAACAGACGATAAAAACAATGAAGAAAACAAAGAAAAATATTACACAGAGAGGAGTGCTCTTTTCAATAAATTTAAATGGAGAGAGGTGACAAAGAGTGAGAGAGTGGCTATTTGCTAATGGATGAGGGAGTGGAATTCAATCTGAGATCTAGTTGACAGGAAGAGAGCAGGTACAAAAAATCCCAAAGCATCCCCTTTCTTTTTTAATGCTTTGCTCATGTATCTTACTCTGCATCCTTTGAGAGAAGCATTGCTTCTTACCATGCCAAGTTCATTTTCTTCCCAAGCTTAGTCCCCCAAACCCAGGAGGTACTCAATGAGTGTTTGCAGAATTAACAAATGCATTCAGTTATCAACTTTATTCTCTTGACTAAGCCCCTTAACTAGAAGAAAAGGTTTCATGTACTTCAGCTTGAGTTCTCTGATAACAATATTATTACATTTTAAACAATGACCAAACTCTTATCAACAGTCAGCTATCAAAAAATAAGCATTCATTTATTAGGTGACCATGACACGCCCAGGCCTAAGAATTCATAGTCGTGGACCACCCCTATCCACAGAGGACTTAGAGCCAGCAGAGACATCTGCTTTAACAGATGGAGAAGGGACATGAGCCCTACAAGAGGTTTAGCAATGAAATAAAATTGTTTGGTTGATTTGTACAGAAAAGTTTAAACCTCTCACCTTCTCCAGAGTCTCTGCCTGAGCTCTTCTGGGAAAAATGGCCTAGCAGAGATGGTGTACATATAACTTTTTCTTCTTTCTTTGAATTGTCACGTTAAGATTCACCTGTTTAATAACCTCCCATAGGTCTTGGACACTGTCATAGCTTCCAAAGAAACAAGGTGAAGGCGAAGGTGGGAAAGATGAAATACAGGTGTTTCTCCCTTCAGGTATGTGGAATCCAAAAGGCTTGGAACAGAGATGTCAAGTTCAGAGTTTATTCGGATGAAGATAGCCAGCAAACAAGTCTGAATTAGAAACTTCTCCTCCTGCCCCACATCATCATGGGCAAGAGTCTGTTGCATCAAGGAGGAAGAGTGCAAATGAATTCACCCGGTGTCTCCTGCTCATGTTCACTGGGGCCATTAAGGAATTAATTGAACAGAATTGAGAGCAGCAGAATATTTGCAGAAGACACTCACAGTCACAAATGGACCAACAACACCTCCTAAGATTTTGCCAGATAATTTGTGCCTTTTTTAAACTCATGTTACCCCCGGCTCCTATGGACATAGCAATGGGGTATAGTAAGGAGAAGAATATTGCCATATTCTAACATGTTGGGTAAAGAATCTAAAATATATAAAATATAATTAAACAACACTGGAGTGAGAGGAATTGAGACTCACCCCTGAAAATATAAAAGGAGGAATATCAAATACATGGGTACATAATGTATATATAGAATGTATAATGTGTGTGTGTGTGTGTGTGTGTAGGCATGCTATAAAATCAAAATGCAATGTCTCTCAAATGCCTGCATTTGGGAAGCCCTTTCGAATTTTTTTCAGATGCCTAAATTTTTGTACTATTTGTCACTAGGGGAAGAAAAATCTGAGATATCAGAATCACAGACAGAGAGAAATAGAGACAGAAAAAGAGAGAGAGATCACACATGTCACCACTCTTGCCTCTAATCATATGAAAAGGCCATTACAGTATATCACAGAATCACAGATTTCATGTGCATGCTCATAGAAAGAAGCAATTCATAAATTTGCCTTATAGAAAGAAGACTTATTATAAATTATATAATTATATTAGTACTAAGCTAATCAATCAGACATAAGCCTTTCAAATAATATCACTTTATTCTAATTTTAGAGCAAAGTTCCTATCCATAAGCTAGCCTAAAATTTACACACATACACACACTTATATTTTCAAGATATGTACTCTCAGATAAAATTATTGAAATTGACAAAAGATCTCCAATATAAGAAAGCCTTAATTGTTAAGTGAAACATTCTGACAAGAAAAGAGAACTACAAAGTCTGGATGCCAGTAAACTGTGATTTCTCACTGAACGTGTGTGGCGTGCCTGCGGAGTGCTGCCTCTTCACAAGAAAATGTCAAATTGAGATGCCACATTTCCCTCTTCTCCTCTATGGTAATTGCTTCCCTCTCTCCACGAGGTAGCCCCTTTTCTCCCAGAAGGACAGATCAAAGGGACCTTCCAATGCCCCCACACCTCGGGAATGCCTTTCTTGTTTGCTATGCTATAGGAAAAATTACTCTGTGCTCCCCGAAGATGCTAAGGCTGAAGCTGGAGCCTCAGAGGCGTGCTGAGCAGCAGAGCTGCCGGCCTGAGAGGCGACCACCTCAATGTCATAGACTCTCCTGGAGCATGTTGTGAGGCAGAAGGCAGAAGTGGCGATCAGGAGACAGCCACTAGCTGATTCAAACACCAAAATCCATACTGAAGCTTGTGAGCATGGGATGTTATTAAAAGGTATGGTACTTTCCTTTTTTTTATTAATATGAGGGTACATACAATTGAGTTTCATTATTTACGTTGAGTCCTTCATCCAGGAAGTGTGCCATATAACCCTACACTGTACACATTAGGTGGGAATTCACCAAATTCTCTCCTCAGCCCCTCTTCTTGAATTTAATTGTGTTTTTCTCTCATGTGGACTTATAGTTGTCAAACTAGTACCAACTTAATATTGAGTATATGTAATGCTTGATTTTCCATTCTTGTGATACTTAACTCAGGAGAATGTTCTCCAAATCCTTCCAGGTTGTTATGAAAGATAAAACATCTCCATCTTTTTGTGCTCAATTAGTACTCCACAGAATACATGTACCACAGTTTACTAATTCCTTCATGGGTTTATGGGCACTTGGGTCGTTTCCGCAACTTTGCGTTTGTGAATTGAGCTGCTATAAACATTTGAGTGCAAATGTCCTTATAGTAAAAAAAAAAAAAATCACAATTTTTTTTTCTTTGGGGTAGGTACCTAGTAATGGAATTGCAGGATCAAATGGAAGGTACACTTTTAGTTTTCTGAGGATTCTCTATACTTCTTTCCATAAAGGCTTTACTAGTTGCAGCCCCACCAACAGTGCATGAATCTTCTCTCCATATCCACACCAGCATACGGAGCTTTGGAACCTTGTAGTGTGATTAGGTGATATCTCAAAGTGGTTTTGATTTGTATTTCTCTGGTAATTAGGGATGATGAGCATTTTTTCATGTGTTCGTTGGCTATTTGTTTGTCCTTATGTGAAAAGATTCCATTCATGTCTCTTGCCCAGTTATAAATGGGATGTTTATTCTTTTCTTGTTGATTTGCTTGAGTTCTTTGTAGATACTGGTTAGACTCAACCAGGAAAAAAAGGTATGCTACTTAAAACTAATTTTGCAACTCACACAAACTGATTGAAGATATATATGGAGAAGTATGATGCTCTCTTTACTGACTAAGGTTTCCTTCTTCATTTATTTATCCGTTTTCTCCTCCCCTCCCACCAGTTAAATGTCAGCTAAAAGAAGTAGAGACCTGGTCTGCCCTCTTCACTGCTGTCACTGCATTTCCAGCACATCGTAGGTACATAATAAATCCTTGTTAAATGAGTAAATGTAAAGAAAAGACCAAAAAGGAATAAATTGGGAATTAATAGTGGTTACTCTGGACAAAGACTGTGAGATAGCAAGTATTCTTTACACTTTTCTATCTTGTCAATTTTTTGAAATAATATTTCTCAGAAAATATTATTTCAAAAAATTGACAAGACAGAAAATGGTGCTGGTTAAACTGGCTGGCAACCTGTAGAAGACTGAAACTGGACCCACTGGATTAAAGATTTAAACTTAAGACATGAAACTATAAAAATACTAGAAGAGAGTGCAGGGCAAACCCTTGAAGAAATCGGTCTGGGAAAGTATTTTATGAGGAGGACCCCCCAGGCTATTGAAGCAGCTTCAAAAATACACTACTTGGTCCTTATCAAACTAAAAAGCTTCTGCACAGCCAAGAACACAGTAAATAAAGCGAGCAAACAGCCGTCAGAATAGGAGAAGATATTTGCAGGTTATGTCTCCGACAAAGGTTTAATAACCAGAATCCACAGAGAACTCAAATGTATAAGCAAGAAAAGAACAAGTGATCCTATCGCAGGCTGGGCAAGGGACTTGAGGAGAAACTTCTCTGAAGAAGACAGGCACATGGCCTACAGACATATGAAAAAATGCTCATCATCTTTAATCATCAGAGAAATGAAAATCAAAACTACTTTGAGATATCACCTAACTCCAGTAAGATTAGCCCATATCACAAAATACCAAGACCAGAGATGTTGGCGTGGATGTGAAGAAAAGGGAACACTTCGACACTGGTGGTGGGAATGCAAATTAATACATTCCTTTTGGAAAGATGTTTGGAGAACACTTAGAGATCTAAAAATAGATCTAAAAACCTGCCATTCAATCCTATAATTCCTCTACTAGGTATATACCCAGAAGACCAAAAATCACATTATAACAAAGTGATTTGTACCAGAATGTTTATTGCAGCCCAATTCATAATTGCTAAGTCATGGAAAAAGCCAAAGTGCCCATCGATCCATGAATGGATTAATAAATCGTGGTATACGTGCACCATGGAATATTATGCAGCATTAAAGAAAGATGGAGACTTTACCTCTTTCATGTTTACATGGATGGAGCTGAAACATATTCTTCTTAGTAAAGTATCTCAAGAATGGAAGAAAAAGTATCCAATGTACTCAGCCCTACTATGAAACTAATTTCTGGCTTTCATATGAAAGCTATAACCCAGTTATAACCTAAGAATATGGGAAAGGGAGAGAGGGAGGAAGGGGAGGGAGGGGGAAGGATGGGTGGAGGGAGGGTGATTGGCGGGATTACACCTGCAGTTCATCTTACAAGGGTACATGTGAAACTTAGTAAATGTAGAATATAAATGTCTTAACACAATAACTAAGAAAATGCCAGGAAGGCTATGTTAACCAGTGTGATGAAAATGTGTCAAACAGTCTATAAAACCAGTGTATGGTTCCCCATGATTTCATTAATGTACACAGCTATGATTTAATAAAAAAAATTTTTTTTTAATGAAAATAAATGGAATGAATATGGCTTGAGTAAAGTCCCATATATCACTAACATTGGTATTATCTAAGAAGTAATGGGCAAATTTCAACATGTTAGTAATGTACACATTTGAACTGATGGTATATTAATGGCAATGAGGTTCTGCATTCCTGTTTTTCCTTTATTCATTCATTTGATTATTCATTTACCAATATTTGTTACATGTTTCCATGGATCATTCATTGCCCTAGATGATGGAGAAATTGTTAAAGTATCATTTTTCAGAAAAGGCAAAATCATTGCTCTCTTAAAAGTGAGAATGTTAAGGAATTTATTTAACTTATTAATTAGTGAACTGGTAATACTTTACTGCTATTTACTACCAGTCATAGGGCAGGAATATTGAAATGAATATGCGATTGGAGGTAAGACTGGCCTCTTCACAGTGGGGAACCGCCACTCTGCAGAATAAACACGTGTCTAAAGAAGGGAATTATCTTACATTGCTATGGGTTATCCACAGAGTCGTCAAATAACTTGACACAGGAGAGGCTAGCATTCAACAACTTGGAAAAGCATGCTTTAGACATTGCATAATTTTCCACAGAAACAAAAGTTTTCCCTGCACTAGAAAGATAATTGAGATATGGTCTCAGATTTCCCATGTGGTAGCTGGGAAAACTGACATAAATAAAACTCCACTTTGCTCTAAACAGGAGGAGAATAAGTCCTTATATTACTCCTCTTCTTTTTATACGGCCACTATGAAAGAAATTTCTGTTTAGGAATTGGACCTTGTCCAAAGAACTGGGGGGCAGTTGTAATTTGTTTTTGAAGGTGACTTTAAATTCCTTTTGCTTTAACAATTTTTACATGGTACTACAAAATTAATAAACCAATATACATTCATAAAAATAAAGTGCAAACCATCAAGAAATATATGGAAATCCTCCCTCCCTGGCCCTGTCCGGCCCATCCCCCTCCCCGCCGGCTCCCTGAGGCCCTGCCGGGTCCGGCTGCGGGCGGCCGGGCACGGCCTGCGGGACAGAGGGGCGCACGCGAGGACTGACGGACGGACGCACGAAGGACGGCGGGCATGCACCGCCCGGGCTGCAGAAGAGGTCTTGCCCAGGACGGTGCTTCACGCCTGTAATCCTAGCACTTTGGAAGACCTAAGCGGGAGGATCGCTTGAGACTGGGAGTTTGAGATCAGCCCAAGCAACATGAATTTTGATTTGGCTAGTACCTTGAAATCCAAGTTCTGAAAATGCCAGCTTGTTTGGACTTAGAAGATGACCTGGATAAGTAATAAAAATTAAGAAATAAATTTTGGTTTTCTCATTGTCCACTTGGCATATACTTCTGGAATAATATTCATCATGGTTTTAGATGACCTTCCAAACTTAGAAGACATCTATACTTCCTTGTGTTCATCAACAGTGGAAGATTCAGACATGGATTTTGACTCTGGATTAGAAGATGATGACACAAAAAGCGATAGTGTTTTGAAGGATTCCACAATTTTTGTTGCCTTTAAAGGAAATATAGATGACAAAGACTTCAAGCGGAAATTGGAAGCAATATTGAAAAATGTGCCCAGTTTGCTACGCATGGAATCCAGCAAGCTAAAAGTGCAAAAGGTAGAGCCTTTAACAGTGTGCATGTGACATTTAACATCCCCCAGGAAGCAGCGGAGCGGCTAAGGATCCTAGCTCAGAGCAACAATCAGCAGTTTCGGGATCTAGGGATTCTCTCCATTCAGATTGAAGGGGAAGGTGCTATCAACCTGGCTTTGGTTAAGAACCAAAGCCAAGATGTGAGAATGGATGGACCTATGGGAGCTGGAAGTTCTGTTAGGATGGAGCCAGGATTTCCTATGGCAGGTGGTCCCGGATTAATAAGGATGACCAGCCCCGCCAATGTTATGATACTCCAAGGTGGAAATGTGTCTTCTTCCATGATGGCACCCGGCCCCAGTCCAGAGCTCCAGCCCAGGATTCCTCACCCTGCTTCTCAGTCAGATGCAATGGATCCACTCCTCTCTGGGCTCCATATACAGCAGCAAAGTCATCCCTCAGGACCTTTAGCTCCCCTGCATCACCCGATGCAGCCTGTCCCTGTGAACAGACAAATGAACCCAGCTAATTTTCCCCAGCTGCAGCAGGAGCAACAGCAATAGCAGCAACAGTTGCAGGCAAGAGCCCCACAGCAGCATCAGCAGCAACAGCCACGGGGAATTCGACCCCAGTTTACTGCCCCAACTCAGGTGCCTGTTCCTCCAGGCTGGAACCAGCTGCCTTCTGGAGCCCTTCAACCTCCTCCAGCCCAGGGCTCTCTGGGCACAGTGACTGCAAACCAAGGGTGGAAGAAGGCTCCCTTGCCTGGCTCAATGCAATAGCAACTCCAGGCAAGACTATCCTTAGCCATGGTACAGACACCTTCCCATCCTCCCCCTCCATATCCCTATGGCACCCAGCAAGCCTCACAAGCCCATACAAACTTTCCTCAGATGAGCAACCCAGGCCAGTTGACAGCTCCTCAGATGAAGAGCTTGCAAGGAGGGCCCTCTAGGGTACCAAACCCCCTGCAACAGCCCCACCTTACCAACAAGTCTACTGCCTCTTCACCCTCCTCCTTCCAGCAGGGATCCCCCGCATCTTCCCCAATGGTTAACCAAACTCAGCAGCAGATGGGACCAAGGCCACCTCAAAATAACCCACTTTACCCAGGGATTTCAGCAGCCCATCAGCTCTCCAGGTTGGAATCCTATGGTTCAACAGGAAAATGTGCCACCTAACTACATGGTGATGTAGCAGCAACCACCAAACCAGGGGCCACAGAGTTTACATCCAGGCCTCGGAGGAATGCCTAAACGCCTCCTACCTGCCTTCTCAGCAGGACAGGCCAACTCGAACTTTATGCAAGGTCAGGTGCATTTGACCACAGCTACCACCCCTGGGAATTCAGGAGCCCCTCAGCTGCAAGCAAATCAAAATGTCCAGCATTCAGGTGGCCAAGGAGCTGGTCCTCCTCAAAACCAGATGCAGGTATCCCAAGGGCCACCAAATATAATGCAGCCCAGCCACATGGGAATTCATGGCAACATGAATATCAGCAGGCTGGTAATTCTGGGGTTCCTCAGGTGAACCTGGGCAACATGCAAGGCCAGCCCCAGCTGGGCCCACCATCTCAGCTGATGGGCATGTACCAGTAGATTGTGCCCTCTCAGGGCCAGATGGTCCAGCCACAAGGAACCTTGAACAGGGAGAACCCTATGATCCTTTCAAGGGCCCAGCTTATGCCTCAGGGCCAAATGATGGTGAACCCGCAGAGCCAGAATCTTGAGCCCTCACCCCAAAGGATGACCCCACCCAAGCAGATGCTTTCCCAGCAGGGCCCACAAATGATGGTGCCACATAACCAGATGATGGGGCCTCGGGAGCAAGTTTTGCTCCAGCAGAACCCAATGATAGAGCAGATCATGACCAACCAGATTCAGGGGAATAAACAGCAATTTAAAACTCAGAACCAATCCAGTGTCATGCCGGGACCAGCACAGATAATGAGAGGACCAACTCCGAACATGCAAGGAAACATGGTGCAGTTTACAGGAAAGACGTCAGGACAGATGCTGCCCCAGCAAGGGCCTGTGAACAACAGTCCATCTCAGGTTATGGGGATTCAGGGGCAGGTCTTGTGGCCACCAGGACCCAGCCCACACATGGCCCAGCAGCATGGTGATCCTGCTACCACAGCAAACAGTGATGTCAGCTTGCCCCAGACGATGCCTGAACATCATTGCAAGAAATGATGTTAGTATGCAACAAACCAACGTGGTCCCTCCCCATGTACAGGCCATGCAGGGGAATGGTGCCTTGGGAAACCACTTCTCAGGCCATGGGATGCCTTTCAATGCACCTTTCGGTGGAGCACCCAATGGAAATCAGATGTCCTGTGATCAGAATCCAGGCTTCCCGATCAATAAGGATGTCACACTAACAAGCCCATTGTTGGTCAACTTATTGCAGAGTGACATCTCTGCAGGCCATTTTGGGGTAAACAATAAGCAAAATAATACAAACACAAATAAACCAAAGAAGAAGAAACCCCTTCGGAAGAAGAAAAGTAGTCAAGATCTAAATACCCCAGATACTCGCCCAGCTGGTCTGGAGGAGGCTGATCAGTCACCATTGCCTGGAGAACAAGGAATTAACCTGGACAGCTCAGGCCCTAAACTGCCAGAATTTTCAAATCGGCCACCAGCTCCTTCAAAGAATTTAGTCCCAAAGGAAACTCCAGCTACAGCACTGCAGGGGTCTGTTGGAAGATCAGAACTCGAGGTAAATGCTGCCTTAGTCTCTGGACAAAGCAGTGAGCCCACAGAGATAGTTGAAAAGTCCAAAACCCCAACCGAAGAAACTCTTGAACTGAAGAGCCAACTGTGGCTTCTGAAAGTGTGGAAAATGGACATGGTAAACGATCCTCTCGAGCTGCTTCAGCTCCAGCTCTACTAAAGGAGTAACTTCGTCAACTCCCTCAGTTAATATTCTGGATGCTGTCTTCTTAATCAGTTCTGCTTGGAATGATACAGAAGTTCAGCCAGAAATGATACAGAAGTCTTTCGAGAAAGTTGGATTTGTCACAACCCGAGGCATCAGACAGCCCACCAACCATGGCAAAATTTGAAGGAGTAGATTTTGAAGATTTTCTTGCAATGATGATGAGGTCAACTCCTATAAAGAACTTGACCGAGAAGCAATTTTCCAAGTGACATTGACTGAAGTACAGACTGATGAAGTGGAAGAAGCATGTGAGGATGAGATAGAAATTGCAGAGACTCCAAAAGACAGGGTATCAAGCATCTGATAATGCAGTCAAAGTCATTTGCTATGGAAAAGTGTTTTCTCCACTTAACGGTTGTAGTAAGAATAACAAACGAAGTTTGACTCCTTTTCTCAGAAAGAATAATGGCACCACAAGAAAGCAGTAAATGTACTGATTTTATGTGATACTGAATGTATTATTTTGCTGTTTTGGTTATATATGATTTTATATAATATTCTCCAATAAAGCTACATGGCCTAGTTCCTTAAAAAAAAGAAAGAAAGAAATATATAGAAATAATTTTTGTAAGGAATGAGAGGTGCAGGTCCAGTTTCAGTCTTTTACATGAGGCTGACCACTTCTCCCAGCACCATTTATTGAATAAGGATTCTTTTCCCCAGTATATGCTTTTGCTTGCTTTGTCAAAGATCATATGGTGAGGTGAGGCTGCCTTCATCTCTAGGTTCTCTGTTCCGTTCTATTTTTATGCCAATACCATAATGTTTTGATCACTATGAACTTGTAGTATAACCTGAAGTCTGATAGTGATGCCTCCAGATTTTTTCTTATTTCATAGAATTGCTTTGGCTATTCAGGGTGTTTTCTGGTTCCATACTGCATGGGGAAGTATGTTTTCAAGCTCTTCCAAGTAGCACATTGGTATTTTAATGGGGATTGTATTAAATCTATAAATTGCTTTGGGTAATAGAGACATTTTAACAATGTTGATTCTTCCAAGCCATGAGTATGATATACACAAAAAGAAGGTATTTTCAACCACCTCCCTTCTACCAATCTGACTTTTTCACCCATTAGCAATGCTACTAGTAAAAACCAATCATGTACATGAACCACATGTGTTGTGGTGCAAAGGAGAGAAAGATTCAGAAATAGAAGGCCCTTTATTCATCAGCCTTAAGGGAATATTTGGATAGGTCAGTTTGGGGTCAGGGAGAATGGAGTAATAGAATTTTCTGCATTTATTTATTTTTAATTCAGACAATTATAAGAGTGCAAGCTATTAGATTTTATTGTTTATGCTTCTAAGGTAAAGTTCAAGTTGTAGTTGAGGCGGTTGAGCCCCTCATCTTGGAGGCCTGCCTTACACCCTCACTATGTACCCATGAGGTGAGAACTTACCAATCCTCCTCCCTCCTCTCCCCTCCCCTACTCCTCTCTCACTTGAATATATTGCGTTATTCTTTCCTGTGAGCATATAGTTGTTTTTCTATTAGATTCATATTAGTACCGAGTACATTGGATACTTGCATTTAGTTCTTGTGATACTTTACTAAACAGAATGTTTTTCAATTCCATCCAGGTAAATGCAAAAGATGTAAAGTCATCATCTTTTTATAGCTGAATAGTATTCCATGGCATACATGTTTCACAGTTCATTAATCCATTCGTGGGTTGCTGGGTGCTTGTGTTGCTTCCATGATTTTGCAACTGTGAAGAGAGCTGTAATAAACATTCAAATGCAAATGTCCTTGTGGTAAAATGATTTATTTTCTTCTGGATATATTTCTAGTAATGGAATTGCAGGATCAAATGGGAGGTCTACATTTAGCTCTTTGAGAATTTTCCATACCATATTTCTTTCCATAAAGGTTGTATTAGTTTGCAATCCCACCAACAGTGTAAAAAAATGACAGAAGAATGTCAGGAGTTCAAGGCTGTCAAATGAAGAGGGGAGGGGGTATCCAGGGAGCCAGGGGAAGTGGCAGGGGTGTGTGGGTTAAAGCTAAGACAGAGCCAGTGAGAAATCTCCAGTGTCAGGAAATGTTTGACGAATTATTGGGATCGTGACATTTATGTTTCATCACATTCATTGCCTATTTTGTTTTACATGTAATCTTTAGCTATTGCTATACAATTTTCAGTTCTATAAATATCTGCTAGGCAGGACAGCCTGTGTCAGTGCTACTTGGAAGACCAGGTCGTGCTGGGGTAGGGAGTGCAGAGAAGAAAGTGGCTTGTAACAGACAAGAAGCAGAAGGTGAGAAGTTCATCCAAGGTAGAGTCTCAAAGCCGGGGTGAACAGAGAGGGTAAGTTCTATCCACCCCAGGCTCTGCAGGAATCCCTGAGATACAGGGCAGAGATGCTGAAAGAAGCCTTTTATTGGATTGGTGCTTTATACTTTTATTTCTTTTCTTAAAGGTATTTTTATTATATGTATTTATATGTCTATCTTTTTGATAGACATATGCATAGCAAAAAGGTTACTATGACATCAATCCAGTTAATTTGCCCATCATTCACATCATGACCTTTTGTGTGTTTATGGGTGATAAGAAGCCCTGAAACCTAGTATGTCAGAAAATCTATACATTTTAGATGAATATTAAAGGGAAGAGAAAGCTAAAGTAACAAATGAGAGCATGGAAGTCTTCCCAGAGGAAGTGATATTTAAACAGAATCTAGAATAACAGAAGAATCTCACCACACAGATGGGGCTGAGTAGGAAGGGAAGAGAGAATCACATATGCAAATGCAAGAGGCATAAAAGATAGGAGAGTGGGGCAACCGGGAGTTGTTTGGAGTTATTAGCTCTCAGACTATGGAGAATTAATGGCACATGCTTTTGAATAGTATCCAGACCTTCTGTGTAATGTTGATATTAAATTTAAAAGATAGACCCATTTATTCAATAAGGGGTGCTGGGAGAACTGGATAACTACATGTAAAAGACTAAAACTGGACCGGCACCTTTCTCCATTCACAAAAATCATTTCAAGATGGATAAAAGACTTTAAGGCATGAAATAATTAAAATCCTCAAAGATAGTGTGGGGAAAACACTGGAAGCTATCAACCTGGGGAAAGACTTTATGGGGAAGACTTCTGTGGCAATCACAACAACAACAAAAATAAACAAATGGGACTTGATGCGACTGAGAAGCTTCTGTTCAGCTAAGGCGACAACACCAGAGCAATCAGACAACCTAGACACTGGGAAAGGATATTTGCACATTTTGATTCAGACAAAAGCTTGATAACTAGGATCTACAGAGAACTCAAATTAACAAACATAAAAAGAGCCAATAATCCCTTAGATCACTGGGCAAGAGAGATGAATAGAACCTTCTCTAAAGAAGACAGATGAATGGCTAGCAAACGTGAAAAAATGCTTATCATCCCTAATTATTAGAGAAATGCAAATCAAAACCACCCTGAGATATCACCTAACACTAGTGAGAATGGCCCACATAGCAAAGTCTCAAAACTATAGATGTGGCGAGAAAGGAACACTTTTACGCTGCTGGTGGGACTGCAAACTAATACAACCATTTTGGAAGAAAGTATAGAGAATCCTCAAAGAACTCAAGCTAGACCACCCATTTGATCTTGCAATCCCATTACTGGGCATTTACCCAGAAGAAAAAAATCCTTTTACCACAAAGACACTTGCACTAGACTGCTTATTGCAGCTCAATTTACAATCACCAAAATGTGGAAACAGCCTAAATGCCCACCAACCCAGGAATGGATTAACAAGCCATGGTGTGTGTATACCATGGAATACTATTCAGCCATTAAAAAATGGAGACGTCACATCCTTTGTATTAACCTGGATGGAAGTGGAACACATTATTCTTAGTAAAGCATCACAAGAATGGAGAAGCATGAATCCTATGTACTCAATTTTGGTATGAGGACAAAAAAGTCCTAGTACAGGGAGGTGCCTGTGGCTCAAAGGAGTAGGGCGCTGGCCTCATATGCTGGAGGTAGCAGGTTCAAGCCCAGCCCTGGCCAAAAACTGCAAAAAAAGAAAAAAAAGGGGGTGGGGGTCCTAGTACACAGTAGAGGAGTGGGGGGAGGGGAGAGTATAGATTGGGAAAGAGGGAGGGGGTGGGAGTCAAGGGGTGTGGTTCACCTTTTCAGGGTGGGACAGAAATACAAGAGGGTCCTTATCTAACAAAAGCAATCAATGTAACCTGGTTCTGGGTACCCTCAATGAATCCCCAGCAGTAAAAATAAGTAAATAAATAATTAATTAATAACTAAAATAAAATAAAAGATAGACCCAATGCAGAGAAGGAAAGTGCTGTGCCAGAGAGCGAGTGGTTGCACAGACCCACCTTCTAACACTGACTCTATCACTGACTGAAGCAATCAGTTTTCCTGATCTTCTGTTCCTTCATCTGTACAGACAATAAAACTATCCAAGGATGTGTTTATACTCTCACAACATTGTACAGCAAAATTAGAGAAAATTGTTTTCCCTGAGCAATGCTGTAGAACAAGCCTGTAAAAGAGCATCACACCAAAACTGCCCAGAACTAGGAAAGGGCCGGATTTAATGCCAGTGCTGGAACTGAATCAACACAAAAGGAGCAAATGGCACCCTCCAAACAACCTGGGGAAGATATTGTCTGGTGTGATTGAATATGACGTAATTTTAACAAATGCAGCCCAGGGCTGGCCTTCTGTGCCCTTTGCTGGCATGACAATGCGGAACGTACGGCTCCGAGCGTGGAGCTTGGTTCTTGCCACTTCTTGAGGCTGCTTCTGTTGTTTATGTTGTTATTGTTGTAATTTCCAGCTGTTTCTCTCAGTCTTCTATTATCTCCGTTATGTAAAAGAGAGAGAATAAAAATATAGCACCCAAGGCAGGCAGATTGCTGAAGCTCAGGAGTTTGAGACTAGCCTGAGCAAAAGCAAGACCCTGTCTCTACTAAAAATGAAAACCTGAGGCAAAAGGATTGCTTGAGCCCAAGAGTTTGAGGTTGCTGTAAGCTAAGATGCCAGGACACTCTACCCAGGGGCACGGAGTGAGACTCTGTCCTAAAACATACATGTAGATAGTACCTGGTATTGGCATCCAGTGTGTTGCAAGGTAGGATAATGATCTCCCAAGTTATGCACCCTGAAGATACTTACTAGTATTTTTACTTCCACTAGGGAATGTGAAGGTATTAAATATTAAGTGTGGCAGGAGAGTCATGAGTTTAACAGAAACAGTCTTGCAGAAGGCAAAGTGGATAGGTGCGCAGCCCCTCTGATGAACAGGCACTGCATAGGCGGCACACAGCCCCTCTGATGGACAGAGCATAGACCCTCTGATGGACAGGCACTGCACAGGCACGCAGCCCCTCTGATGGACAGTGTGTGAACCCTCTGATGAACAGGCACTGCACAGGCATATGGCCCCGCTGATGGACAGAGCATAGACCCTCTGATGGACAGGCACTGCACAGGCACGCAGCCCCTCTGATGGACAGCACGTGAACCTTCTGATGGACAGCACGTGGACCCTCTGATGGACAGCACGTGGACCCTCTGATGGACAAGTACTGCACAGGCATATGGCCCCTCTGATGGACAGCACGTGGACCCTCTGATGGACAGGCACTGCACAGGCATATGGCTCCTCTGATGGACAGCACGTGGACTCTCTGATGGACAGGCACTGCACAGGCACGCATCCCCTCTGATGGACAGCACATGGACTCTCTGATGGACAGGCACTGCACAGGCACGCATCCCCTCTGATGGACAGCACATGGACTCTCTGATGGACAGGCACTGCACAGGTGCACGGCCCCTCTGATGGACAGCACGTGGACCCTCTGATGGACAGGCACTGCACAGGCACGCAGCCCCTCTTATGGACAGCACATGGACTCTCTGATGGACAGGCACTGCACAGGCGCACGGCCCCTCTGATGGACAGTGCATGGACCCTCTGATGGACAGGCACTGCACAGGCACGAAGCCCCTCTGATGGACAGTGCATGGACCCTCTGATGGACAGGCACTGCATAGGTGCACAGCCCCTCTGATGGACAAGCACTGCACAGGCATATGGCCCCTCTGATGGACAGTGTGTGAATCCTCTGATGGACAAGCACTGCACAGGCATATGGCCCCTCTGATGGACAGTGTGTGAATCCTCTGATGGACAAGCACTGCACAGGCATATCTCTGATGGACAGTGTGTGAATCCTCTGATGGACAAGCACTGCACAGGCATATGGCCCCTCTGATGGACAGCACGTGGACTCTCTGATGGACAGGCACACTTTTGTGCTTTCTATCTCTTAGTGGGAAATGCTCCAGGTCTGAGTTCCAGGATGGGCCCTGCATACTTTTCTAAGCCCAGGGGCTCCCAAGAGCCAGGTACATTCAGCCCTCAAGACTCAGTCATCTGCTTTGAAATAACCTGAGGTCTCAGATAAGGCCCTTCAAATGATCTTTAGATCCTGAAGTCGTGTCTCCTGAATGGGGACATCAAAGCCCTCAGAAAGTGAGCTTTACCAGTGTACCAAGGAGTTCTTTGGACATGAACGTGGGAGTTAGACTTGTAGGCAAGTCTCTAGGCTTCCCTGACACTGTATTTCAAATGGTTTTGTGGGTAAGACTCTAAAAATCTACATACGCCAGTGTCTATCGAGCATTGTTGTCATTAAATGCCAATTAATCAATTTTATGATGAGCTAAGACATAAGAAACTACCCAACAGAAAAAGCACAACAGCACAACTGCTTTCCTACAGGAGCATGTGGTTTACGTAAGAATGCAAAACCCACACATAAGAAGGCAAATAGGAGCACGAGTGGAGGGCCTTGAGGATACGGATAACAACACTTCTGAAGGTCACATTTGTTAGCTTGACAATTGAGGACATAAACTGTACTGTTTTGTTCTCCAATATATCTCCAGAAACAACCACAAATAATGGGAGGGTCCCAAAATGTTTGCCAGATAGGAGGATAAGTGAAGAGGTCTGGAGTGATTGTCCAGGAAGGCTGCAGTATTATACATAAAGTTGCACACAATTTTGAGAAGACAGAATGTATAGGGCAGTGATGGAGCTGGAGCTGGACGTCCTGGATTTGAATCCTGGTTGCGCCACCAGGTAACTTCAGGCAAATTATTTAACTCCTATGTGCCTTAGTTTCTTTATCTATGAAATGGGGACAAGCAGAGATTGGTGGGGAGAAGTGGATACTTACAAAATGACTGGAATACAAGTAGTACTACTGTGTGTGGGCAAGGGGTGAAGATGGCTGGGATCGGATCATGACAAACATTCTGAACTTTGGGCAGGATGAGGCAGGACACGAGGAGTGTGTAAGTATATGAGTGCCAGCTGCGTGGTGGGCATGTGGGGTGGCAGACACGTGTTGGGGAGCCATGAGGAAGGACAACAGAAAGATAAGACCAGGTCAGAGACTCCCCAGATGCCATGTGGGCTTCATGATGTGAGCACCCGAAAGTTTTGCAAAGAGACCCACATCAAAGGGTATTTGCAAGGTGGAAAAATAATTTAGTTTGCATTGCTTTTTATTTTTATTTTTTGAGACAGAGTCTCACTATGTTGCTCTTGGTAGAGTGCTGTGGCATCATAGCTCACAGCAACCTCAAACTCCTGGGCTTGAGCAATTCTCTTGCCTCAACCTCCCAAGTTGCTGGGACGACAGGCACCCACCACAATGCCTGGCTATTTGGGGGTTGCAGTTGTCATTGTTATTTAGCAGGCCCAGGCCAGGTTCGAACCCAACAGCCTCGGTATTTGTGGCTGGTTTCCTACCCACTGGGCTACGGGCGTCAAGCCTGCATTACTTTTAATAATTAAAATATCCTAGACATCCATCAGCAGGAAAATGACCTAAAAAACTTTGGAAAATTTATACAATGGTATAATTAACAGGCATGAAGTTTAAGTTAAGCCAGATGAAAATATTCTAGAGGTCTGTGGTACAACGTGGTACACATAGTCCACAGAGCTATCCTGACACTTAAGGATGTGTTAAATGTTCAGTGTTCTTTATCACAGTAAAATCTTTTTTTAAAAAAGCAGGTTGCCAACTAATAAGTAAATCGTAATACTATTTACACACACACATTTCAACATATTTTCAACTCTACATATTTTCTATTGCCATGTATTTTTACAAAGACAAAGAATGATCTCTGAAAGTTCACTTACCAAACTGGTGCCTTCGGAGAAGCTGGAGCAAGAAATAGAACTGTAAGGGTAAGAACGCTGTCAAAGGAATTTTAGCCACATCTGCAAAGGTATGGCTTTTAATAAGGAGAATGTAACTATACATTTTTATATAAATAAAAAGTAACAATTTTTAAAAGAAACTTTTTGTGTGGAGTATAGACTAGACTGTGGAAAGGTGCTACAGGTGTCTGGGTTTGAGGCGATGAGCGGCAATGTTAGGGACAGGAAGGACAAGGACAAGTTGACAAGGACAATTACTCTGTGTGAGTCAACAGAGCATAATGGAGCAGAGAGAGAAGCCCCTGACTGAGCAGTTCAGCTTTACTCACCAACATCCAGAACTCTACCGCTTGGCTCTGGATTACTTTCTCTGGCACAACAGTGACCAAATTAGATCAATTAATTTTGTCAATTAATTAATTAGTTGGCCCTCAGCTATTTTAACAACTTTATAAAACAACCACAAAGAAACCTCCAAACAGTTGATTTGATATTGAGTACTTACGATGTTGGTCTTGTTTTAAAAAAAAAAGAAACCAATTGAGACCAGAAGGGTGCTATTTCATCAGGGCGTTAGATCTGATGCACTAACTGGTTCACTACTGAAGGAGCCAAGGAAATTTCCCCCCAAAATATGACTACTTGCTGTGAAGATTATTTTGAGTTAAACTCTATTCATAATCAGGAAGCATTCATTGCATGGAGGCCTTTCCTCTACTCACCTAAAAACTGAAGGGTTTGCTGACTTTCTTATCCCCTGCTAATAGACCTGGCCCCAAGGTCATAATCAATATGTTTCCTCCATCTACACACATCCCCCCAGCAGCTCCTTACTGCACCTAAACTTTCCTCACTCTCCTGCCCTTCCATAGCATCTGTAAAGGTCTCTGACCATCACTGGGACTTAGGGAAATCATTCCTGTGGTTGCCCCCATACATATGGGTTTTGGAAATAAACCTTTCTCTCATTAATCTACTATAATTGTGAGTTGATCTTTCAGCAGACCAACCAAAGGGAAAAGGGCAAGTTTCCCCGGGATCCCTACACCCCTGATCTGGGAAAGTTACTTTTATACCATAAAGAAGAGGCAGTTCAAGCCCTGGGTGATTTGGACTTAATGGTTTATGGTTGGTAAAGAGCCAAAATGCCTATTTCACTTACATCCAAGTGAAATAGTGTTTATAATGTTCTGACCTTTTCAGAACCCACATAGTCCCTTTTCTTTCTGACAGCAGACGCATTAAAAACTACAATCATTGAATCAAGTTTAGTATTAATTCCACTGGAAGTCTTCTATTGGCAATACCAAATATAGCTCCCTTCACTTTGAGCAAGGCAAAATGCAAGAGAATTAATCTATTGAAGAAAAATTTCTAAATCTTGGGCACATGAAGGTGGTAGTCCATGAATGAGCTTCAAAGGTCTAAGAATACTCTGGAAAGTGATACAACATTCTCTGGAATTTTGCCTTGTAAACCTGTTAGGAAGCAAAAGCCTATGGTTTGAGTAAGTTCTCAAAAAATAAAAAAAAAAATGTTTGGGAATTGCTACAGCCAAAAACAAAAACAAGAAAATTGGGAATTGCCAAAAAATATATATATATATATATACACCCTGGTTCCCCGAAAATAAGACATCCTCCAAAAATAAGACCTTCTTACAGGAAAGATAAGACGTCCCCTGAAAATAAGACCTAGCGCATCTTTGGGAGCACACCTTAAAATAAGACACTGTCTTATTTTCGGGGAAACAGGGTATATATATATTTTTTTTTCTTTTTTTTACAAAATATGTCATACTGGCTCATTGAATCTTTCTAAGTGGACAAGGAATTGCTGATTCTGACAATATAAAATTAAAGTTATTCATAGTAACATTATGCCCAGCAGTCTCTCAAAGACTACACCACCAGACAAGTCGAATTTAAAGAGGAGTCCTTTTATTGAAGAGCTGGACGGCTATTGCCTCAGTCTCTCAATGTGGGGTTTCTGAGAGCAGCCCCAGTTGTCTGTGGCTCTGGTTTTTCTAGGGCAAAACTTTTCTGGGGGGCAAGCAAGCATTATTACAGAAGCCAAAACATCAGTGAAAGGGTTAGTGGGAATCACAGGGTGGGGGTGGGGAACAGTCATTGTACGCAATGCTATGATCACGAGAGGGATTAGTGATTTTTCTTCCTTACAAATTTGGTACAAACCACCATGTCCTATGGGGGGGAAACGCAGGGAGGGAAACTTACAGGTAGGGGTCATAAAGGACATGATCATAAAAAGCTATAATCACTAGGGCCATAATCATAAGCAAATTCATTTACAGTTAAGCAATGGGAGGGCAAACAAGAGGAACTGTGACATAGTGAGACTGTCTCAAAAAACAAATAAATAAATAACCAAATTCTCAAAAAAAGAAGGTAAAAGGGAGTAAATAGTAAAATGGAGTCAAGCTTGTTCTTTTTTAACATTTCAATATCATACAGATGGTATGAAGACCACCTTAACATAATTATGAGGGCTGTTTTCACAAGGGTAGTTAGTGACTTTCTACACAATGCTAATAATTCTAACAGTTCTAACCAGGTACACTTAAAATACCATGCAATGGGCGGGGAGGCAAAAGGAAAAGGATATTTTTTTTAAGCAATGAAATGTAACAAAATAACAGAAAGGAGTCAGGCCTGTTTTGCCTCCCAACTGATTCTCAGGAATGAGAGTTACAACAAAATGGGGTTAGGCCTGCTTTTCTTTGTTTGTTTGTTTATTATTAAATCATAGCTATGTACATTAATGTGATCATGGGGCACCACACACTGCTTTTATAGACCGTTTGACACATTTTCATCACACTGGTAAACATAGCCTTCCTGGCATTTTCTTAGTTATTGTGTTAAGACATTTATATTCTACATTTATTAAGTTTCATATGTACCTTTGTAAGGCACCGCAGGTGCAATCCCACCAATCACCCTCCCTCCGCCCATCCTTCCCCCTCTATCCTCTCCCTCTCCCCCTTCCCCATATTCTTATAATCCATAACTGGATTATAGCTTTCATATGAAAGCCATAAATTAGTTTCATAGTAGGGATGAGTACATTGGGTACTTTTTCTTCCATTCTTGAGATACTTTACTAAGAAGAATATGTTCCAGCTCCATCCATGTAAACATGAAAGAGGTAAAGTCTCCATCTTTCTTTAATGCTGCATAATATTCCATGGTGTACATATACCACAATTTATTAATCCATTCGTGGATCGATGGGCACTTGGGCTTTTTCCATAACTTAGCAATTATGAATTGGGCTGCAATAAACATTCTGGTACAAATATCTTTGTGATAATGTGATTTTTGGTCTTCTGGGTATATACCTAGTAGAGGAATTATAGGATTGAATGGCAGGTCTATTTTTAGATCTCTGAGTGTTCTCCAAACATCTTTCCAAAAGGAATGTATTAATTTGCATTCCCACCAGCAGTGTAGAAGTGTTCCCTTTTCTTCACATCCATGCCAAGATCTCTGGTCTTGGTATTTTGTGATATGGGCTAATTTTACTACAGTTAGATGATATCTCAAAGTAGTTTTGATTTGCATTTCTCTGATGATTAAGGATGATGAGCATTTTTTCATATGTTTGTAGGCCATGAACCTGTCTTCTTCAGAGAATTTTCTCTTCAAGTCCCTTGCCCAGCCTGCGATAGGATCACTTATTCTTTTCTTGCTTCTTTGTTGGAGCTCTCTGTGGATTCTGGTTATTAAACCGTTGTCGGAGACATAACCTGCAAATATCTTCTCCCATTCTGAGGGCTGTCTGCTTGCTTTAATTACTGTGTTCTTGTCTGTGCAGAAGCTTTTTAGTTTGATCAGGTCCCAGTAGTGTATTTTTGAAGCTGCTTCAATTGCCCCGGGGGTCCTCCTCATAAAATACTCACCCAAGCCAATTTCTTCAAGAGTTTTCCCTGCACTCTCTTCTAGTATTTTTATAGTTTCATGTCTTAAGTTTAAATCTTTAGTCCAGTGAGAGTCTATCTTAGTTAATGGTGAAAGGTGTGGGTCCAGTTTCAGTCTTCTACAGGTTGCCAGCCAGTTCACCCAGCACCATTTGTTAAATAGGGAATCTTTTCCCCACTGAATGTTTTTAATTGGCTTGTCAAAGATCAAATAATGGTAAGTAGCTGGACTCATCTCTTGGTTCCCTATTCTGTTCCAGACATCTACTTCTCTGTTTTTGTGCCAGTACCATGCTGCTTTGATCACTATCGATTTGTAGTATAGTCTGAGATCCGGTAGCGTGATTCCTCCTGCTTTGTTTTTATTTCTGAGTAATGTCTTGGTTATTCGAGGTTTTTTCTGATTCCATATAAATTGAAGTATTTTTTTCAAGATCTTTAAAGTATGACAGTGGAGCTTTAATAGGGATTGCATTAAAACTGTATATTGCTTTGGGTAATATGGACATTTTAACAATGTTGATTCTTCCCAGCCATGAGCATGGTATGTTCTTCCATTTGTTAACATTTTCAGCTATTTTTTTCTTAGAGTTTCATAGTTTCTTTACAGAGATCTTTCACATCCTTTGTTAGATAAACTCCCAAATATTTCATCTTCTTTGGCACTACTGTGAATGGAATAGAGTTCTTAAATATTTTTTCAGGTTGACTATTGTTGGTATATATAAAGGCTACTAATTATGAATGTGATTTTGTAACCTGAGATGCTGCTTTATTCCTTGATCACTTCTAAGAGTTTTGTAGTAGAATTCCTGGTGTTTTCCAGATATACAATCATATCATCTGTGAAGAGTGAAAGTTTGATCTCTTCTGACCCCATATGGATACCCTTGATCACCTTTTCTGTCCTAATTGCAATGGCTAAAACTTTCATTACAATGTTAAAGAGCAGTGGAGGCAATGGGAAGCCTTGTCTGGTTCCTGATCTGAGTGGAAATGATTTCAATTTAACTCCATTCAATATGATATTGGCTGTGGGTTTGCTATAGATGGCCTCTATCAGTTTAAGAAACGTGTCCCTTGTATACCAATTTTCTTAAGTGTTCTGATCATGAAGGGATGCTGGATATTATCAAAAGCTTTTTCTGCATCAATTGAGAAAATCATATGGCCTTTGTTTTTTAATTTGTTTATGTGCTGCATTATATTTATAGATTTACATATATAGAACCAGCCTTGACACCCTGAGATAAAACCGACTTGGTCATGATGTATAATTTGTTTGATGTGTTGCTGGATTCTGTTTGTTAGGATCTTGTTGAATATTTTTGCAACTATATTCATTAGTGATATTGGTCTATAATTTTCTTTTCTTGTTGGGTCTTTTCCTGATTGGGGGATCAGGGTGATGTTTGCTTCATAGAACGTGTTGGGTAGTCTTCCTTCTTTTTCTATATTTTGGAAAAGGTTCAGTAATACAGGTACTAGTTTTTCTTTCAAGGTTTGGTAGAATTCTGAAGTGAAGCCATCTGGTCCTGGGCTTTTCTTTTTAGGGAGATTTTGTGTGGTTGATGCTATTTCAGACCTTGATATTGGCCTGTTCAACATTTCCACTTGATTCTGGTGAAGTCTTGGAAGATGACGTGCTTCCAAGTATTGGTCAATTTCCTTCAGATTTTCATATTTCTGAGAATAAATTTTCTTGTAATATTCATTAAGGATTTTTTGAATTTCTGAGCAGCCTATTGTTATTTCATCTTTGTTATTTCTGATTGATGGAATTAGAGATTTTACTCTTTTTTTCCTGGTTAGGTTAGCCAAAGGTTTATTTGTTTTATTGACCTCTTTAAAAAACTAACTTTTTGATTTATTGATCTGTTGTATAATTCTTTCGTTTTCAATTTCATTTAATTCTGCTCTAATTTTGGTTATTTCTTTTCTTCTACTGGGTTGGGGGTTGGAATGTTCTTCCTTTTCCAGTTGCTTGAGATGTCCCATTATGTTCTTAACTTCCTCTCTTTCTGTTCTCCTGAGGAAGGCTGACAGTGCTATAAATTTCCCTCTTAGGACTGCCTTTGCATGTCTTCATTGTCATTTTTTTCCAAAAATTTGGCAATTTTCTTCTTAATCTCATCTCTGACCCAGCTATCATTCAGCATAAGGTTATTTAACTTCCATGTTTTTTATGAGTATGCAGATTCCTATTGTTACTGGGTTCAACTTTTATTCCATGCTGGTCCGAGAAGATGCAAGGAATAATTTCTATTTCTTTAAATTTACTGAGGTTAGACTTGTGACCTAAGATGTGATCAATTTTGGTGTATGTTCCATGGGCTGATAAGAAGTATGTGTATTCAGTTTTGTTGGGATGAAATGTTCTGTAGATGTCTGCTAAATCCAAATGTTGGATGGTTATGTTTAAATCTAAAATTTCTTTGCTCAGCTTCTTTTTGGAGGATCTACCCGACACTGCCAAAGGAGTGTTGAAATCTCCAGTTATTATGGAGCTGGAGGAAATCAAGTTGCTCATGTCTGTTAGAGTTCCTCTTATAAATGGAGGCGCATTCTGGTTGAGTGCATAAATATTAATAATTAAAATCTCATCATATTGAGTGTTACCCTTAACAAATATAAAGTGACCATTCTTATCCTTCCTTTTGTTGGTTTAAAGCCTATTGTGTCTGCAAATAGAATTGCAACACCTGCTTTTTTCTGATTACCATTTGCCTGAAATATGGACGACCATCCTTTCACCCTGAGTCTATATTTATCTTTTAAGGTAAGATGTGATTCTTGTATGCAGCAAATATCTGGCCTGAGTTTTTGTATCCAGTCAGCTAACCTGTGCTTCTTTAGAGGACAGTTTAAGCCATTCACATTAATGGAGAATATTGATAAGTCTGGTAAAATTTTGGGTATCGAGTTTTTCGAACGTCCAATGGACATTTTTAATCCTTTCATCACTGTGGAAGTTGGCGTTTGATCAAAAGTTTCTGAGTGAGTTTACTTTTGTGGTAGAGGATTGGGCTGGTCATTATGGAGGATAGGTCTGAGAATATCCTGAAGAGCTGGTTTGGTTATGGCAAATTTCTTCAACATATGAATGTCATTAAAGTACTTAATTTCTCCATCATAAATGAAACTCGGTTCAGCTGGATACAGGATCTGGGGTTGAAAGTTATTTTGTTTTAGGAGATTAAATATCGATGACCACCCTCTCTGGCTTAAAAGGTTTCAGCAGAAAGATATGCCATCATTCTCATATTCTTCCCTTTGTAGGTAATGGATTTCTTACATCTGGCTGCTTTCAGAATTTTCTCCTTCATATTAACTTTAGTGAAGTTTATTATGATATGCCTGGGGGATGTCTTATTTGGGTTGAGTCATGCTGTGGTTCTGAAACTGTCTGCTGTCTGAATTTCAGAATCTCTTGGCATGTCTGGAAAATTCTCTTTCATAATTTCATGGAGAAGAGCCTCTGTGCTTGTGACTCCACTTCATCATTTTCAGGGATTCCAATGAGGTGTTAGCCTTCTTCAAATTATCCCAGAGCTCTCTGAGAGAATGATCTGTTTTTGCTCTCCATTTCTCTTTCTCTTTGAGAGTTTGGGAGGGTGCAAAAGCTTTGTCTTCAATGTCAGAAATCCTTTCTTCTGCTTGCTCCACTCTGTTACTGAGGGATTCTACTGTATTTTTCAGATCTTTGAGGGTTGCAAATTCTTGCTTCAGTGTGTCAAAATCTTTGGTGGTTTTGTCTTTAAATTCATTGAATTCTTGAGACAACTTTTGAATTTCTCCTCGAATTTCTAATTCCAACTTTTGAATTCCTCCTCAAATTTCTAATTCCAGTTTTTCCTCCATTCTATTAATCTTGTTTGCAATCCTAATTCTGAATTCGATTTCTGACATCTTGGTCAGCTGTTTATGAATGGGATCTTCAGTTACATCTTCCATATCTTTCCTTTAGCGGGGTTGATCTATTCTGGTTATTCATGTTACCAGAGTTTTTCCGCTGATTCTGCTTCATGATTATTTTACATTGTTTGACTTTTCCCCTGGAGTAGGCCTGCTTTTGTTTCACCCTAACAGTAAGCCAATAACTCAAGGGTACTATGACATGTGAACCTATAACTTTCAAAACAAAAAATTACAGTCAATATTGAGCCAGGCATTTCTCAGAAACAATGTCTCAGGAAGAAAAGTTTTTAGGAGAAAAAGGTTGAGAAAATCCTGGGAGACTTTAACTGTAGAAAGCACTTAAAATGTCCTTTTTGTAAATATGAGGTAGGAATCTACAGACAAATGATGGGAAATCAATGTCTAAGTTAAAGTATGGGTTTAACCAGCCATGGAGATAGGGGAAGAGAAGTTGTCTTCAATAGCTGAAACTCCCAGTGCAAAAGTGGGAGGCAAGACAAGAAATGTGGCTGGGCACCTATTTAAGAAAATGAAGCCCTATTCAATGAGATGCAAGAAGTGGAAAGCTAGTTAATCGATCAAGGTGATGATGTGAAAAGTGGATCCATCTAGTGTGGAAGTAGAAAGGCAGGAGAAAGGGCCGTTTTCTGTACAATAACCAGGATGGAGAAGATGAGCCTTCTAGCTGGGGGCTAGTGGAGCTCACTTCAAGTTGTGTAGTAGCTGGTGGTTGCCAAGGCCAAAATTTTGTCCATAATTATAACCTTTTCCAAAAGCTTAGTTGACATGTACATACAAGCGACTCCCCTAGGGCCATGCTTCTCAACCTTCCTAAAGCCGAGACCCTTTGACACAGTTCCTCATGTTGTGGTGACCCCCAACCATAAATTTATTTTCATTGCTACAGCAAAGGTTGAGAACCACTGTGTCTAGAGCCTCCGAGAGGAACGGAGGCCTGTCAGCCTCTCAGTTGAAGGACTCTTGACCTCCAGGACTGCAAGATTCCAAGTCAGCAGCCAGTGTGGGAAACTCAATAAGACACTCTGTTTGGGGTCATCAAGGCTTCTTCATTTTTGCCCCCCCCAAAATAAGAAGGAAGCAGTAAAAAGGCATAAGTGGCCTCCTCCTTACTGCCACAGTCCCCCCCAAGCACCAGAAAGCCCTGAGTGGCAGACAGCAGAGGCCCCACTCTCCTTTCTGGGGCAGCGCTGACCTTTGGTGACCAGGAGGTAAGTTGTGGCGGAACCCCCCGACGGACCTTGGTCTCCTTGTACTTCATATTTTTATTCTATGATGATTAAAAGAATGAAAACATGGCCTGGCCCAGAGTGTGAGTGGGCAAAAAAAAAAAAATGACAAATCTTCCCCTACTAGTCAAACAGGGAACACGAGGCACACAAGACAAGTCAGGCACGAGGCCACAGGGTGGGATGACCTGGTGCAGGCTGTGCTGTGAGGAGGGGAGGAGGCATGGGTCTCAGCCCGGGGCTCCCGAGAGCAGCGTCAGTGACAAGAGCCTGCGTGCAGGTGCTCATTGATGAGGTATTGTAAGGAACTGGAGTGAGGGTCTGGGGAAGCAGAACAAGGGGGAAGGGAAAGAAATACAGAGATGGGCGGCACCTGTGGCTCAGTGAGTAGGGCACCGGCCCCATATGCCAAGGGTGGCGGGTTCAAACCCAGTCCCGGCCAAACTGCAACAAAAAAATAGCCGGATGTTGTGGCGGGCACCTGTAGTCCCAGCTGCTCGGGAGGCTGAGGCAAGAGAATTGCAGAAGCCCAAGAGTTAGAGGTTGCTGTGAGCCGTGTGAGGCCACGGCACTCTACCCGAGGGCGGTACAGTAAGACTCTGTCTCTACAAAAAAAAAAAAAAAAAGAAATACAGAGATGGGGGAGGAGGCGCCCAGGCCCAGGAGGGCAGGTGCTCAGTCTGCAGGTGCAAAGAGGACTCTGCTCAGAGGAGGGGTGTGTGTGTGTGTGTGTGTGTGTGTGTGTGTGTGTGTGTGTGTGTGTGTGTGTGTGTTTGTGGTGTGACTCACCCTGTAACCCAGCACTCTGGGAGGCCAAGGCAGGTGGACCTCCTGAGCTTAGGAGTTAGAGACCAGCCTGAGCAAGAGTGAGACTCTGTCTCTACTATTAAAAAAAAAAAGGACCAGCCAAGCATGCTGGGTGCTTACAGTCCCACCTGCTCTGGAGGCTGAGGCAAGAGGATTGCTTGAGCTCAAGAGTTTGAGGTTGCCATGAGCTATGACTCAACAGCACTTCACCCAGGGTGATAGTGACACTCTGTCTCAAAAAAAATAATTCTCTGCCTGGTGCATTTCTCTGCCCCACCACCCTCCTACAAACATAAACGCACACTCCTGGGTCCCTGGTGAAAGACCATTAATTCCCACAGGCCACCCCATTACCACTAGAGTATCAGACACACCCTGAGACAGGAAGCTGGAGACATGCCCTGAGCGTCCAGGGTGAAGGCAGCCTGGCTGGAGATGGCTGATGCCAGCTATGAGCGGCTGCCCCCTGTAGTAGTGTTTGAAATGTGAGGTGAAGGTGAGAGAGCTTGTGGTGGCCGTGACAAGGGCCCCGTGCAATGACAAAATCCAAATGGATTGAAAGGGGCACCTTTGGGAGCCCCCAAAGAGAAGGCAAGTCAGCTGCTACAGTATGGGCACTACCAGACATCAACAGCTTCCCTGTCATTTACACCTGGCAGAAGACTGGAAGCCACATAGTAAGTCCTCAGAAAAAGCTGGTAAAATTGAATGATTTTCCACCGGCCTCCCCCGTGTGAGTCTCTGAGAGTGAATGTAACCAATTACCATAGTCTAAGTGGCTGGAAACAACAGAAATCTATGTTCTCACAGTTCCAAAGGCTAGAAGTTCAAAATCAAATTTCACTGTGCCAAATCCAAGGTGTTCATAGGACTGTTCCCCCTCTGGGGAATTTAGGAGAGAATCTTTCTTCAACTTTTCTGGCTTCTGGGCTTCTGTGGGTGGTGGCATCACATTGGTCTCCACCTCCATCTTCACAGGGCCATCTCCACTGTGCTGTGTGTCACCATGTCACCTCTTCCCACAGGAACATAAATCAAGGATTTAGACCCACCCTAAGTCCAGGATCTCATCTCAAGACTTTTAACTAGTTATATCTTCCAAGATTGTGTTCCCTTATTTGGTGACACTCTGCAGTCCTGGGTAGGTGTGAGTTGGAGAGGGGTCACAATCCAACCCTCTACATTCACCTCTGTCCTTAAAGGGACAGGAATCAGGAGTCAGTTTTGAGGCTCAGAGGGAAGGTCGGGATCAGGAAACTCAAGGAATGATTCCAGAAGAGGCTCTGAGAACCTAAACTAGCCGAGGGGCAGAGGAAGGAAACAGGCAGGAGTTGGGGAAGAAGCACAGCAGAGGAGGGAAATACTCAATAAAAAATGACCCTCTGCTTCTAACCTGAGTGATCAGAAACCAGAGAAGGGAAGGTGTGTGCCTCAGTGGAGAACCAGGCACTTTCAAGGTCGTACCTCCCAGGTTATTTGATTTTATGGGAACTATTGTAAACTTTGAAGGCCATAGGTAATTGATGGCAATAGAAGTCATTCTGGTTCACAGACATACGAGGGAATTGTGTCCAGTAGAGGAAGGGGCGACTTCGCCCACACCAGACAGCTGTGTGTACATTTGTAGTTTATTTCAATCGTCCTTTACTTCTTAGAAATCTGTTTCTTTGACTCCTCCTTTGAACTGTTTATTGCCTGATTTCTTCAGTTAATTAATGAGTTAAATAAAATAACATGTATGTGAGTCTCCTCAGGATGCTGTAACAAATTACTAGAAACCAGGTAGTTTAAGACAACACCAATTGATTCTGTCACAATTCTGGAGAATAGAAGACTGAAATCAGGCATTGCAGGCCGGCATGCGGATGCTTTCCTGCCTCTCCTAGTCTCCTGTGGTTGCCTGCAGTCCTTGCCTGGGAGACACAGCACTCAAAACTCTGCCTTCACTTTCACTTGACCCACTCCCTCTGTGTCTGTCTGATCTCACAAAGACACAGTGCAGCCAGGCACAGTGGCTCACGCCTGTAAACCCAGCACTCTGGGAGGCTGAGGGTGGATAGCCTGAGTTCAGGGGTTCAAAACCAGCCTGAGCAAGATTGAGACCCCTTCTCTACTGAAAATAGAAAAACCTACAGTAGATACACAAACTGGTCAGCCTTTCTCTTTTTTCTTTTTAACTTCGACCTTGGTAGGTGTGAAATTCTATATTATTCTGGTTTTAATTTCCTATGTATATAGGAATGGTCCTTCACCTTCTTTGTGAAGCAAATACTCTAATCTGTTGCCTGATTTGGGAGTTTCTGTTCTTAAATATATTTATGGGAATGATTTAGTCTGTATACAGAATTGTTAAATATATGTATTTTCAATATCGTCCCCCAGTCTGTGGCTTACCATTTTATTTTCTGAACTGTGCCTTTTATGAGCATTAGTTATATTAGTAAAACCTAACTTACCAGTTTTTTCTTCTGTTTACTACTTTTTGTGCCCTCTTTAATAAATCTTTGCCCGCTCAAAAAAATAAAAAAAGTAAATAAATAAAAATAGAAAAAACTAGCCAGGCATGGTGGTGCAGCCTATAGTCCCAGCTACTCAGCAGGCTGAGGCAAGAGGATTGCTCAAGCCCAAGAGTTTGAAGTTGCTGTGAGTTATGACACCATGGCACTCTCCTCAGGGCAAGAGAGTGAGACTCTGTCTGAAAACAAAAAAACAAAGCCTGCCCTAACCCAGCAAGACCTCATCTTACTTTACTCACATCTGCAATGACCCTCCAAATACCCTCATACAGGTATCAGGTGCACTGAGCATTATTGGCCCTCTCTTCATGCAGTGCTTCACATTTTGGGAGAAAGCCATCCTATAACAGTGGTGATTTCACTACAAATAAAGTCAGCAGGAGGTGACAGAAGAGGTAAAAGAGAAGGGGTTTAGAGTTAAACTTGTTGAATTGGCTTAAACTCAACTGGAACCGGAGGTCAGAGAAGGAAGAACCAGGTGGAGAGGAGGAGAGTGACTCTTCACTCTATGGGTTCACTTTATAGGTGGGAAAACTGAGGCCCAGAGAGGGTTAACTCTCCCAAGGGCATTAAGCAGGTGCCTGAAAGAAACAGGATGCAATCTGTTTTGCCTTCCAGCCTAGGATACATACAGTGGTTAGAAAGATTTCCAGCGCTTTCAGCATTCAGATGGAGACTTTTCACCCTTTCCTTGGACATCCCTCACATTTCCACGTGTGCACGTGCATACATATACATGAAAGAAAAAGTTCCACCCACACGGGGTTACAAAACGTTAATTGTAAAAACACTTCTTGGAAAGCTGATTCTGAATCAAAATTCAACCAAGATAATTAGGTTACAGTCTTCCTGATTACGCCATTGTATAATCTTTTGGCCGCAAGGAAACGTCTAAACTATAGACACTTCTATAGCTATTAGTATAATGCAATAAATTTCGAGACAAGGATTTCAGTACTTGATAGTGGTACAGGTACAAAGGATGTTGAAATTCTAAGAATTTACCAGAGCAGGAGAAATTGTGAAAATGGAAAGCATCAGTCTCAACTTGCTCTTTTTCCTTAATTATTGTACTGACATGACCACCCTGGAAATATCATAATCAAACATCATGTTCTTGTCTAACCCCACAGTAATATCCCAACTCACCAAATCACAAAATGTAGCATAATTTATTACCTCCTTTTTCTTCGCAGCACTGTAGGTATCAGTCACCTAGTGGTATTTCTTTTTTTTTTTTCTTCTTTTCCTTTTTTTTATTTTTATTAAATCATAGCTGTGTACATTAATATGATCATGGGGCACCATACACTTGGTTCATAGATTGACACATTTTCATCACACTAGTTAACATAGCTTTCATAGCATTTTCTTAGTTATTTTGCTGAGACCTTTACATTCCACATTTACTAGGATTCACATATACCCTTGTAAATGCACCGCAGGTGTATCTTTACCAGCAAAAGAGACTTGAGAAAATTTTATTATTTGTTTCATAAACTTTCTCAAAACTTTAGTGCTTCAGACAAGTAACTATCTTATTCTGTGCATGAATTCAAATTTGTACCAGGATGATGTTTTTGTTGAAAACTTTGGAAATACATATAAAAATAATATCCACGTGAGCTTTTGTATTTCCATCGTTTCCATGTATTATTCTAATTTGAATTTCACAACCACTGGCTGGACTATTATTGTCCACATTTCAGAGATGAGAAAACTGAAGTTCAGAGAAATTTAATTGACTCACACGATGAATGCCATGATGTAAAAATAACTGAGTTGGAACCTCAACACCCAGCCTTCTCCTAATTCCCATGTTCCTGGTCACTGTCCATGACCTTAAATAAGTCCCGAAGCCTGCTCTGTAATGAGTATATACTTACAGAAATGAGAGGAGAGTTATTTTAAAAACATAATAGTGAAATGATACATTTGGAGTTGTCTGAAAAGCAACACAGGTCTATCCACAGAAAAGATAACACCACCACGGCACACAGTAGGTGAGTAAGAAAACCTGATGAATGAATACTGTGAACGTGGCATTCAAAATCCGTTGACCAGCTGAGCGCCTGTGGCTCAGTGGCTAGGTTGGAACCTGGCCTGGGCCTGCTAGACAACAATGAAAACTACAACAAAAAAATAGCCGGGCGTTGTGGCAGGCGGCTGTAGTCCCAGCTACTTGAGAGGCTGTAGCAAGAGAATCACTTACGCCCAAGAGTTTGAGGTAGCTGTGAGCTGTGACGCCATAGCACTCTACCAAAGGAGACATAGTGAGACTCTGGCTCAAAAAACAAACGAACAACAAGAAAAGAAAACATTGACCACTTTCATTAAAATAAGTACAAAATATCATTAATGTCTGGAATGTCAGATCTGGAAAGAATACAAACACATGTAGATGGATGAGTCCCAGGTGGCCGGGTGACCCACTGTGGGAGGATGGAAGCCCACAACACAGAGCTCAGTCTCTGGAAACAAGGAATTATCTGGCCTGAAATGTCAACGATGAGAAGTTTGAGAAACCCTGATCTAGATTGGAAGTTGAAAACACTTTGGGGGAAGGCCCAGGGAGTAAATATTTCAAGCTGTGCTGTTTACAGCAAAGAGCATCCCCAGACAATGTGTAAGGGGATGGGCATGACTGTGTCCAGCAAAACTTCATCTACAAAAGTACAGTTGCCCATGTTTGGCCCCAGGCTATGGTTTTCCAATCCTCATCTAGATTAATAAATTTCTTTTTTTTTTTTTTTTTGTAGAGACAGAGTCTCACCTTATTGCCCTCGGTAGAGTGCCGTGGCATCACACAGCTCACAGCAACCTCCAAATCCTTGGGCTTAGGCGATTCTCTTGACTCAGCCTCCCAAGTAGCTGGGACTACAGGCGCCTGCCACAATGCCCGGCTATTTTTTGTTGTTGTTGTTGCTCTTTGGCCAGGGCTGGGTTTGAACCTGCCACCCTCGGCATATGGGGCCGGCGCCCTACCCACTGAGCCACTGGCGCCGCCCTATATTAATAAATTTCTAATTTTCTCTTCTAAAAATGGTGAAATGTTTCATTCATTTGGATGAAATGCTGAATGTAATAAATCAGAACTAAAGGGAAGCTTCTTTGGTCAAGGCCAGAGTGCTGACAAGGCCGATCTCAAAGAAACGCCTACAGTAATCTTGACAAGCCTACTCGAGATATAGTCTGAAACCCTCTACTCTGACCCAAATGCCTTTTCAGAATGATCATGTTATTACCAGCTCAAAACCCTTCACTTGGCTTCCTATTGCTTCCAGAATAAAATCCCTCCCCCCAGCCTGTATGATCTCACTCAGAAGGGAAGCTCTAGACACTGACTGTGAGGCTTCTGGCTCTGACTATGGTACTTATTGGCTGTGTGACTGTGGACAAGTTACTTCACCTCTCTGATCCTAAGTTTCCTCATCTATATGTAAAGAATTATTAACAGAATTTACCTCACATGATTGTTTGAGGATGAAGTGAGAGCATGGATACATAGCCTTTGCATAATATCTAGTATATAACCTCAATAAGGTAAAATGATTATTATGTTGGGCACTTGTATTTCTAGAAACAATGCATAAGCCACAGAAAGCTTGTTGGGATGTCAGACCCAAATTGTTAGGAGGTGGCTGGTGTCTGGGAAGATGCCCGAAGGAAGACCTCTCCTGGGTGGTTTCTACTTCATTTGTCTTTTTTTTGTCTTCTTTTACATAAATGGCAGTCATGGAAGACCAGAACAGACCCCCTTTTCAAAGACTTTTGGACCACAGTGGACCAGAGCATTGATAAGCTTGTCAATTTTGCTCTCTGGGATGAAAATTGCCCTGTCTCTTCACCCATGGGAAACTTAGATGGATTCAAGAGAAACAGAAAGAACAAGGGGTGAAAAGCCCTCTGTAGGGCTATGTTCCTTCCACTGGGGATGAATAAAAAGCAACAACAATTGTGGCAGACACAGGTGGTTGCTTCCTCTGTGTCTGATTGCCTCCTTTTTTCTTCCCAACAGAAGTACCAAGAATCACAAGCCATGTGTTCCAGGAAAGACAAGGCCCCTTCACTGCCCAGAACTAACTTGTTTATCTGTTTGTTTTTACGTTCACCTTCTCGTCTGTCCCTGTCAGTGCTAGCCAGCCACGCAACTGCACATAAGCCAGGACCTGCTGGGAGTGCATGTGGAGCCCACCTCTGGCCAGCAAAGGTGTGGAGACTCTGCAAAGCACAGGTGTCTGTAAGACCACCCTCACTTCTCACACCAGCTGCAGGCTCAGGGGTCTCCAAGACCACTCTCAGGTTCAGTAATTCCCTAGAGGGACTCACAGAATTCAGCGAAGTTGTTATGATTATGGTTTATTTCAAGACCACTCTCGGGTTCAGTAATTCCCTAGAGGGACTCACAGAATTCAGCGAAGTTATGATTGTGGTTTATTCCAGTGGAAGGACACAGATTCATGGAGAGCAGATGTCAGGAGACACCAAGTGTGGCCCTCCCAGTGGCCCTCTCCAGGTAGACTTCCTGAGAATCACGTCTGCTTCTGCCAGCAGTGACTCATAATGACAGGCGTGGAGTCCTCACCCCAACATTAGTGTTGAGCTGGCCTGAGTTTCCAGCCCTTCAAGATGTTGAGTTGACTAAACACGGCCCTAGGCCTCCACCAAAGATAACATTGTTAGCATAGACTATTTGCTGTGGCCCAGGGCCCCCAGGTAAACAAAGATACTCTTATCAAACAAGAAATTTTAAGGGCTTATTGGTGATCCCAGAACCTGGGGACAAAGGTCAAACCATTGGGGAAGTCTAACCCACAGACTCAGATGGAATTTATTTTTTACTTCTGTCTTTATAAAGGATATGGACGGGAATCATCTCTTTCCACTCTTGGCTATTTTCCATGAAGATATTGAGGCCCAGAACTGCAGCAGCCACTATGTAGCCATGAGGAAGACAAAAGTCATGAGAGGAGGTGGCAAAGGGGAAGCCCAGGGGGTCTGCAGTTCTTGCTGATGTGTTAAAACAAAACTTTCTCCATATGAGATATTGTATATGTGCTATCACCCTATTGCTTACACAATTTCAAGTTTATTATTCATGGCAGCTGGAAACTTCCTAACTCACATACCTGGTCATTGGAGCAGTGTAGTCTGCCTGAGAATCAGTCATCAGAATTTAGCAAGTGAGGCTTCTGAGGAATCTGTGCTGGAAGGCAAAGCACCCTGGGGGACAGTGAGAGTCACCAGTGTGACTGGGAGAGTGTATATTTTTTGCAATTAACAATATGGGCACAGTAGAAAAGTCCCAAGGTAGGTGTGTGGGGATGTAGGTTGGAAAATTGATTCTATCAACACCCCATTGTGTGACCTCTAGCAGTTCACTCAACTGCTCTGAAGCATCATTTCCTCATTTGAAATATAAACCAAATAAAAATTCACCTAATTCACAGTGTTTGGGGGAATTACATGACAACTCTTGCTTTTGAAGGACAGAACACTAATGGTTTAAGCAAGAAGTAGAGATAAGATTCATGTTGAGGGGCAGATAATACCTATGCAAATTATTTCATGCCCAGATGGAAGTGCTGAACTAGAAACTTTCTCAGCATGCTCAGAAGGCTCACAAGAGGGGTGCTTAGTCCCACCCAGGGAGAGGGAGTATTTCCCAAGTTGAATCATAAAGAATAGGAGTCAAACAGGTAATAAAAGGTAGGAAGCATGCTCTGGGCTGAGGGAACAGCATGAAATGCACATGTGATGTTTCATGCATGTGAGTACACACTTGTGCATGCATGTGCACGACTGTGTGTGCATACCTGTGCGTGTGAGTCTGTATGCTTGCCTGTGCATGTGTGCATACCTATGTGTGTGTGCATACCTGTGCATGTGAGTGTGTGCGTGTGCATGCTCGTGTGTACATGTGCATACCTATTCACGTGAGTGTGTGTGTGCATGCCATGTGCATGTGTGCACACCTCTGCATGTGTGTGTGCACACCTGTGCATGTGAGTGTGTGCGTGTCCGTGTGCATGTGTGCATACCTGTGCATGTGAGTGTGTGTGTGCATGCCCATGTGCATGTGTGCACACCTGTGCATGTGAGTGTGTGCATTTGTGCATGCCCATGCATGTGTGTGCATACCTGTGCATGTGAGTGCACACCTGTGTGTTGTGTATGCATGTGCACACTTGTGCATGTGTGTGCATGAGAGATAGAGCATGGGCTTCCAAGCAAGCACCTCGATATTACCAATAAGTAAGGAGCAATGGTCAGGTGGAGGTGAGGCTGGACTGGTGAGTAGAGACCACCTCATGCAAGGAAATTTCCATGCCAAACTAAGATATGTGAACTGACTTTGTAGCATTCCCTTTCACTGTGCAAGAAGGCAAGAAAAACTTCCCCTTCAAGCAGGTTTTAAGCCAATCCAGTACATAAGTGAGCAAAAGCCTCTGTCAGTCTCCTTTTCTAGGCTTAAGGCTCAAACAATTTTCCTTCAGTTTCACTCCACCTTTCTTTTACTGTCTCCCATTCAGCAGGTAAGTACCTTTTGTATATACTTTATCGGATTTTCCTTTCAAGCTACAAAATATATGCTTGTAGCAACAAGTCAAAGACAGAGGCTTACAAAGAAAAAGGTAACAGTTGTCCCTCTTCGCTCCATCCCTGACATTCACTTAGTGATGAAACAAGGCTATTTGGTGTGAGAGTTTCCCCACCTTTTTGAGGTCTATACAACCATGTATAAACATATGTAGTTGCATTCATAAAGGTTTTTTTATACTTCTTTAAAAATTGGATTATACTGGCCTCATTATAGTGTGCAACTTACTCAGGTTAATATTTGATGATGCAACTTGCTTGGATTGTTGGACGTTAATTTATTACAGTAAAGATGTGTAATATCCCATTGCAAGAGCAAGCAAACCTCTCTATGAATGCAGCTATCTGAATAAATCAAGTAGGAAATACTGAGTTTGCTTCTACCTTTTTTAACCATTCTCAGTAGCATTGCAGTAAACATGCCAGAACATTTATCTTTATATTCTAGTACTTTTATTTTTATAGGATAGCTTTCTCAAAGTTGGATTTGTGGATGAGGAGTATTTATATATCTCATTTTAACAGACACTATCAGATTAATTTCTTTAAAAAAAAGCATTATATTTGCATCACAGTATTGTACCCATTCCCTACATGAGTAGTCAATGCAAAGACACCCTTTTTTATTCATAAGATTAGCAACTGCAGCGAATGTTTATAGCAGCATGATGTACAATCACAAAGATGTGGAAACAACCCAAGTGACCACCAATACACGAATGGATTAATACAATATGGAATACTACTCAGCCATTAAAAAAATGGTGGTCTAGGATCTTTTGTGACAACCTGGATGGAACTGGAAACATTTCTAAGTGAAATGTCATGGGAATGGAGAAATAAACACATGTACTCAAGTACCAAATTGGACTATGGATCAACCTGGAAGTGAATCTCAGTGAAAGCCAGGCTAGAGGGATACTGGAACGGGAGAGGTAAGTTTGGTACAGGGCACACTGTCTGGGTGAAGGGCACACTTGTAACTTTGACTCAATCTGTACAAAAAAAGTATATAAACAAAACATGTCTAATATTCTGAAATTAAAGAAAATTAGCAAATACAGTGCAGGGTGTAGGGAGAAGATTAATGTGTTTTAGAGTCTTGGGAGCAATGGTGAGCTACCTGAACAGCTGAGCTCCCTCGGACCCTCCCTGTGTCTGGGCACTTAAGAACTGGACTAGAAACCTAATTTTAAACAAGTCACCTGTCCACCCAGGAAGGTTGTGCCCTGTGTCAGAAAAGTCACAGAGAGAAGCAGCCCAGCACCTGTGCCAGCTCAAGGCCACGCCTTGCTTTCTGCCCATCTTGTGGAATAAGCCATAACCTCTCCCACCTCAGATCTTTGCTCAAGCATTCTCCTCTTCCTGTGCTGCCATTATTATCCCAACCCAGATGCACATACCAGTCCCTCACTCTTTGTTCAAGACGAAACTGAACTTCCACCTTCTCCAAGAAGGCTCCAGGTATCTCGGCTGCTATTAATCCTTTCCTCCCCCATTCCCTTGTATAACCGTACAAATAGCTACTACTGTCATCACTTACAAGGTTCTAGGAGTCATGCTATGCACATAGATGCACTACCTTATGTTGTCCTCAACAACCTTATTTAGGTAGGCGATATTAATACATGCATTTTAAAGGTGAGGACACTGAGGTTCAGAAAGTTTAGGTCACTAGCCCGAGGACACACAAGTATGTAGTAGAGCAGGGGCTTTACATTGAAGCCTACCTGACTTTAAAGTCCAGACTCCCATCTGGGCTGCATAACAGAAAAAAAATTCAATTAAGCCAGTTTCTGCTTTAATGGCCACGTAGTTGAGCCATTGCTTTGTAAACACTGCCTGGAGTAGATGAATTTGTTTTCTACATTTTCTGAGTGGTCTTATCCCTCAGTGAATCTTATGAATGGAGCAAAGTTGTCAAGTTCTGCAGTAAATGGCATGCCGTGTGATGTTACCAGAATTCAAGCTTTCTGCTGCTAATTTTTCCACTGGGTTGCAAGCTTTAATTTAGTTGTCAGACCCTGGGTCTTTTGCGAGCGCTAATGGAGGACTGTGGCGTGACGGTGATCATTTCTAGACTCCAGTACCTCCTTCGTTTACCTTCTGGTTGCAAATACTCAGCAGCTTCAAGCTAATTTGCTTTCTTATTTTCTTCATTAGTTTGCAAACTCCCACTGCCAACAAAAACAACCCATCTGATAAAAAAATGCCAACATGTAGTGTTCAAAATATTAAAACTGTCAAATAAAAATTGTGTCTTTACAAGACAGTCCAAATATGTCAGACGTGTGGAAACCACTTTCCAAAGACAGATTGTATAGGTCAAGAAGTTGTAAGGCTTTTTTTTTTTTTTTTTTTTTATCCACAACAACAAACCCAACCATGACAGGTTCCTGTAGATATTGGTTTGACATTCTTGAAAATCAGCTTCCAATCTACTCTGGACAAATTTTATAAAAAATACAGCCATCAGATATTCTTGCCTCCAATGAAGAGCATAGGTTTTTTTTTGGCTCTCAGTGAAATTAATAGCAGAATTACCTGAAAGGAAATACTAGGATTTGGCTTGCTGTTTATATTTTATCCTTCTCACTACTAAACAATGCAGATGGAATATGGGGCATGTCAATCAGTACTTATTATCAGGGAGGCTATTCTCTGCTAAATCTCAGAGGCTGAACACCCTCATTCACCCTGTAGGCAGCAAGTAAAGTTGTGAATGGGAACAAAGGCACCAAAGATAATTGAAAACCACAGAGGAAGGAAGGGTGACTAACCTTGGGTAGGGCTGAATCACCAAAAGAGACAAAAAATGATATACAAATGAATAATTTTGAATAGGTCTTCGGGGGGGGGGGAAGGGGGGAAATCTCCTGAAATGGAATGAATGCTTTTCCAAATAAACACTAGCATGTTTAGTGTGCTATCAAATCCTACTCCTCATGACCAAGGGAGAGGAGAGGCAGTATATATAGAAGCAGAGTTACAGCTGGGAAAAGACTTCTGTAGACACACATATCGTGTGTCTTGTTTTTATGTATGTGTGTGAGAGAGAGAGAGAGAGAGAGAGAGAGAGAGAGAGAAAGTCAAAGTCAGAACCAGAGGCAAAGACAGAGACAGACAAGAGATAAATAAAGACATAGACAGGAAAAAAGCAGAAAAAGATGGAAACAGAGTATCTTTTTTTTTTAATATTTCTGTAAGTTTTATTTCATTTTTTATTTTTTTGCAATCATGGGGTACCATACACTGGTTTTATATACTATTTGACATATTTTCATCACACTGGTTAACATAGCCTTCCTGGCATTTTCTTAGTTATTGTATTAAGACATTTATATTCTTTTTTTTTGATACATTTATTTATTTATTTGAACCCGCCACCTCCAGCATATGGGGCCAGTGCCCTACACTTGAGCCACAAGCACCACCCAAGACATTTATATTCTACATTTACTAAGTTTCACATGTACCCTTGTAAGATGCACCACAGGTGTAATCCCACCAATCACCCTCCCTCTGCCCATCCTCCCCCCTCCCTTCCATCCCTCTCCCTCTTCCCCATATTCTTAGGTTATAACTGGGTTATAGCTTTCATATGAAAGCTATAAATTAGTTTCATAGTAGGCCTGAGTACCTTGGATGCTTTTTCTTCCCTTCTTGAGATACTTTACTAAAAAGAATATGCTCCATCCATGTAAACATGAAAGAGGTAAAGTCTCCATCTTTCTTTAATGCTGCATAATATTCCATGGTGTACATACACCACAATTTATTAATCCATTCGTGGATCGATGGGCACCTGGGCTTTTTCCATGATTTAGCAGTTACAAATTGGGCTGCAATAAACATTCTGATACAAATATCTTGGTTATAATGTGATTTTTGGTCTTCTGGGTATATACCTAGTAGAGGTATTATAGGATTGAATGGCAGGTCTATTTTTAGATCTCTATGTGTTCTCCAAACATCTTTCCAAAAGGAATGTTGAAAGACAATCACATATCTACTTAATCGGGACTTAGTTTCTAGTTTACATATATTTTTTAAGTTTTAGTACAGTTTAGCAGGAAGAAATAAATCAAGAAGTCACATAGGGACCAGGCAAGTTGGCTTACTATGCCTGTAATCCCAGCACTCTGGGAGGCCGAGGCAAGTGGATTGCCTGAGCTCAGGGTTCAAGACCAGCCTGAGCAAGAGCGAGATCACGTCTCTAAAAATAGCTGGGCACTGTGACAGGCACCAGTAGTCCCAGCTACTTGGGAGGCTGAGGCAAAAGAATCACTTGAGCCCAGGAGTTTTAGGTTACCTTGAGCTAGGCTGACACCACCACACTCTACCCGGGAGTGACAAAGTAAAATTCTGTCTCAAAAAAAACAAACAAAACAAGAGGTCTTGTGGGCACAGTAGGTGTTTTCCAAACTGTTCAATAATAGTTCCTGGAAAGGAGATCAGAATTCTTTGTCACCCTTATGAGGTTGAAACTTCATTGCTTTTTAAAGTTACCGGGATCTAAAGAGTTTGAATTTATTTTCATTCTATTCTGTCACTTATTTTCATTGAAAAAATATGCATGTAATAATAGCTAACAGCTAGTGAGCACTGTGAGTCAGATATTTCTCTAAGTACTTATACGGATGAATCCATTCCATCTTCTTTACAACAGAATGAAGCAGGTCCTGTTCTTATCCTCCCTTTGCACATAAGGAAACAGAGTCACGGTAGAATTAAATAACTTGTCCATAGCTATACAGCTGGAAGTTAGGGACTTTATTTTGCTCTCTGGCTCTCAACATTGCTTGTCCATCAAGCTCTGGGCTCTCAGCTTGGACGACCCGTTTACTTGTCCTCCTGTCCTCCTGTCTCCCTGACCATCCCTTTGCATCTAACTGCTGCTCTTCCTTCCTCTACTCGCCTCCAAAAGTTGGTGTTGTTCAGGTTCATTCTTGCCTCTCCCCGAGCCCCGCCCCAGGCCCTTTCCTCCCTTCATGGTCCAGGCTAGATCCCAATTAACTCAGAAGATATCAGAGATAGACTCCATCCGGCAATGTGACCATCATGTTTGCCTGTTTACTGGCAGGAATATGCGAAGAAACAGGTCTCAGTGTGGCCTGAGGCAAGTACCTGTGGAAAGCAGGATGCCCAGAATAAGAAAGGACATTCAGCAACAAAGTTTTGAATATTTATTGTCAAACTGTTTGCAAGGAGTCTGCAATACTGGCAGCTGTATTAAAAATAAAAGAAAGATTTCTGGCTCCAGGCTTTAAAGCACCCAGAATTACTAACGATTTCTCAGCCGGACTCAGTGCTATCAGTAAGAAGACATCTATTTTTTAATTCAGAAAATTATTAATTAGAGGCAACCTTTAAGTATAGACAGTCTGCTTGGCCCTGGCTTTATTTTATGCTCTCAGTTCAAGACACTGAGACTGTAATAAACCTACAATTTTAGTATCATTCAAAGCTAATAGCTTCTCTTTTAATTATTGCAGGTTAAAGCTGCCTTCATTTATATGCATTATTTGAGAATTTTATCTGGAACACACAAATATCATAAAAGGCCTTTGAGCTTTTGCAAAACTCATTCCTTTCCATGGTAAGGAACAATTACAAATTTCAGCACAGGAAATTTCCTAGCTTTGTTTTGCTGACCAAGTTTAGGGGGCTCTGCTGGTTTAAGTGATAAAAATAGATAAATGTATAGACAGGAAGATTAGATAGGTGGGTTCTGATGATAGAGAGAGACACACAGAGATATCTGAGCACAAAGTGAAAGTGTTATTTCATTTAATTTTCATAGCAACTCTACATGGAACATGAGTTTTTATTTCCATTTTACATGAGCAAACTGAGGCTAAGAGATGTTGAATAATTTGCCACTGTTTACTCCATTGGAAAATGGAGGATCCATTGAAGATGATGGTGATTATGTTGATGTAACATCTCATTAATAACCATTTTTTTAAAAAATGTTCTGTGTGCTAGGCACCATAGTTGGCATTTTATACATATTATATCACGTAGGCACCATGATACATCTAGAATTATCTTTATTTTTTGCTTGTTTGTTTGTTTTTGGAGAGAGGGTCTCACTATGATGCCCAGGCTGGCCTTGAACTGCTGGCCTCAAGAGATCTTCTCACCTTAGCCTCCCAAAGCAATAGGATTACAGGTGTGAGCCATCATGCCCAGCCTGATTATCCCTATTTAAAGTAAGGAATTTGGGGACCAGAGCAGTTAAGAAGAATTGCCTAAATCTCAGTGTTTTAAGTGCTGGAGTCATGATTAGAACCCAGGTCTATCTTATATTGTTAGCCAAGCTCTTTCCATTGCACCAGGATTTGTCTTTACTCATTTGGTCTTTAGCAATTTTCATTAAATATTTAAGACTAAAGCCATGAACTTTGTCTATGCAGACTTCAGAAGTTGATGACTCTATTTTTGTGTTGTTTTTCTTCATGCAGATTGCTTATGGAAGTTACAGATACAGAGCATCAAAAAAAGTTCTGCTCAGAAATATCTCCTGGGTATTATATCTTGAGATTTGAGTAAAGAAGAGCCTCTTTTAAAATGTAAATACCACCTGAAAATGTGAAACCTATTATAAAGTGAGACCTTAGCTTTAACAGTTAGACAATCCAACTTGTGCTTGAGTAGCATACCGAAGGGCCCTGTAACTGTGCTGGAATGAATCCTGCCCTTCAGTCTGGAAAAGAGAAGGCGTGAAAATAGCTGGGTAGATTTATTTTTTTGTTAAATAAGCTTTTCATTTTAGAATAGTTCAGGATTTACAGAAAAATTGTGCAGATAGAACAGAGTCCTTGAATATCCCAGCCTCAGCATTCCCTGTTTCTAACATCTTACATTAATATTGGTGACTGATCACAATGAACCAATGTTAATGTATTATCATGAATTGTAAGTCATAGTTTATTCAGATTCCCTCCATCTTTAGCTATGGTTCCTTTTCTATTCCAGGATGCCAGGCAGGTATCATATTCCATTCAGATGTCTCCTTAAGCCCTTCTTGGCTGCGGCAGTTTTTCATATTTAACTTGTTTTGATCACCATCAGTGTTTGAGGGAGATGGTCAAGTCCTGTGTAGAAGACTCCTCAGTCAGGATGTGTCTCACAGTCCACTCACAGGAGGAGTGCTGGGTAGGGTGCCATCACCTCAGCCTGCATGCTACCCAGGGGGCTCAACACTGCTGGTGCTCATCTTTTTTATCATTTATTAACTGATTACATGCCAGCCTTTGCTGACATTCACCTTGATAACATGGCTGAGTAGTGTTTTCCAGGTTTCTCCATTGTAAAGGGTCTCCGTCTCTCCCTTTCCATTGTATACTTCTTGGAAGAATTCACTAGGTGCAGCCCGATTTAAGGTGACTGACATCTCTCCTTGAAGAGGGGCTCTCTGTGTAAATCACTTGGAATTCTTCTTTACATGAGATTTGCTTGTTCTCCCCATTTGCTCATTTATTTATTTATGAATAACAGCATAAATTTACAGATAATTTATAGTAGAGGCTACAATCCAATGCTACTTAATTCTTTTCTTGCTCATATTATTCCAGCTTTGGCCTCTGGGAGCTCTTTCAATGGACTTCTGTGTGCCTTAGATGCTTTCCCTTCATTTTAGATGTTTTTTTGTTGTTGTTGTTAAATCATAGCTGTGTACATTAATGCCATCATGGGGCACCGTACACTGGTTTTATAGACCATTTGACATATTTTCATCACACTGGTTAACATAGCCTTCCTGGCATTTTCTTAGTTATTGTCTTAAGACATTTACATTCTACATTTACTAAGTTTCACAAATACCCTTGTAAGATGCACCGCAGGTGTAATCCCACCAATCACCCTCCTTCCTTCCACATCCCCTCTACCTCCCCTCCCTTTCTCCCTTCCCCCTATTCTTGGGTTATAAGTGGGTTATAGCCTTCATGTGAAAGCCATAAATTAGTTTCATAGTAGGGCTGAGTACATTGGATACTTTTTCTTCCATTCTTGAGATACTTTACTAAGAAGAATATGTTCCAGCTCTATCCATGTAAACATGAAAGAGGTAAAGTTTCCATCTTTCTTTAAGGCTGCATAATATTCCATGATGTACATATACCACAATTTATTAATCCATTCGTAGATTGATGGGCACTTGGGCTTTTTCCATGACTTAGCAATTATGAATTGGGCTGCAATAAACATTCTGGTACAAATATCTTGTTATGATGTGATTTTTGGTCTTCTGGGTATATACCTAGTAGAGGAATTATAGGATTGAATGGCAGATATAAAAATACACTACTTGGACCTGATCAAACTAAAAAGCTTCTGCACAGCCAAGTACACATTAAGAACACATTAAGTAAAGCAAGCAAACAGCCTTCAGAATGGGAGAAGATATTTGCAGGTTATGTCTCTGACAAAGGTTTAATAACCAGAATCCACAGAGAACTCAAATGTATAAGCAAGAAAAGAACAAGTGATCCCATTGCAGGCTGGGCAAGGGACTTGAAGAGTAACTTCTCTGAAGAAGACAGGTGCACAGCCTATAGACATATGAAAAAATGCTCATCATCTTTAATCATCAGAGAAATGCAAATCAAAACTACTTTGAGATATCAACTAACTCCAGTAAGATTAGCCCATATCACAAAATCCCAAGACCAGAGATGTTGGCGTGGATGTGGAGAAAAGGGAACACTTCTACACTGCTGGTGGGAATGCCAATTAATACATTCCTTTTGGAAAGATGTTTGGAGAACACTTAGAGATGTTTTTTTTTGTTTGTTTTGTTTTGTTTTGTTTTTGATTGAGCATTTCTTTACTTTCTGGCACTTGTATATTTGTTGCTTGTATATATATTGTTTATCTTGTATATTTTTTGCTCCTGTGTTAGAATTCGTCATCTTTTCAAGGAATACTGGCTCTTCTTATCAGAGAATGGCATTTACTGGGGACAGGGGAATTATGTTAGAAACCAGGATACAGACTCAGGGAGCTCTGTGGCTACGGTGGCATCTTACCTACCCCATCCTCTCAACTGATGGAGAAGGAAACGTATGTATATATGGGACAGTTGGGGTTTGGGCCTTGATTCCCCGCATAAAAGTTTCAAAAACCTTTGAACTTTCTTAGGTGACAGGAATGTCCTTGTTAGAGGCATATTTTGGCAGGGCCTCTCGATAACTTCAGGTTAGGAGCTGGTCTCAAGAAAAAAAGCCATATGATTAAAGGGTGAGAACTTACAGCCACCACACCTGGGAAAGGGAGCCTGGTGATCTAATTCAATCAGATGATCTATAATTTAATGGATCTTGCCTCCATAATGAAAGCTCCATTAAAAACTCCAAATACCGAGGCTCATGGCAGCTTAGGATAGCACCTGGTAGCAGGAGATAGGTATACTCCGATTACACAGGGACAGAAGCCCTTATACTCAGGATCCTTCCAAACCTGCTGCCCTGTATATAGAGCTCTTTGTCTGGCTCTTTATTTGCATCCTTTATATTAAAATGGCAGTCATAACAATAGCACTTTCTTGAGTTTTGTGAGTCATTCTAGAAAATTATTGAACTTGAAGTGGTTGTGGCAAGCTGAGCAGAAATGCAGGTAGTCTGGGGACCTCACAGGTTGCTGGCATCTGGAAGAAGGGAAATCTTCTGGAGATGTCACCCTTTAGCTTGTGGGATCTGTTCTAATTCTAGGTAGTTAGAGCCAGAATTATATTGACTTGTGGGATACCCAGTTAGTGTCAGAGAGTTGGCTGAAAGATGCAAACTAAAACAAAGGAACTTCACTGTATGTCAAATTGTTGGCACTGTCACACAGACAATTATTTTAAGTCACTTTGACACAGAATATTTTGATTTACATTCCAAATAGCATATATCCTAGAAACAAACTTAAACTATTTATGTTAATAATGCTAGTGTCATCTTTATGTTGAAATTATTCATATATTCATTTAAGTATATAACGTGTTAAATCCATATGTAAGACTAATGTCATTTTGCATCTACATTTTCAGCATGAGAAAATAGATGAAAATATAAAATCAAAACAATTGATTTTAAAAAGCAATAATTTTTATTTAAACTGAGAATATCAGTATGAATTTAAGAATTTTTTTCTAAAACATACATATTTCCTAGCTCTGAATACTAAAAAGGCATTGTTAGTTCAATGGCAATTAGCACCCTACCCCCAGATTGTGGTCTCTAAATTCCACTTTCCATGAAAAAAAAACATAGGGATAATTGGAGAAATGGTTAACTCCACAATTAAGATAAGAGGATTTTGAGGATATTTTTCATGTTTCTGAAAGCATAGAAGCTATAATAAATGTTTGTTTGTTTCAAATGAGACAAAAGTTAATCTGAAGGGGCTTTCACTGGCTAAAGTGAGGTCATCTGAGCATAAAAAAATGACCACAAAAAATTAAAATACAGCTTTGGCAGTTGCTAGGGCAACAACTCATTATTTTAAATAGGTAATTAAAAAGGACAAAAGCAACTATCTATCCTACTTTTTGTAAATAGGCTGTATTTCAGAGTTATCAAATAGCTTCTTATGAGAGGACTACAGGTAATAAATACCAGAAAATTGTTTAATTTGAAAATCACTATTTTCAACCACAAAAAGTGGGGCAAGCAGCATCTCCAGATGTGGGCAATAAGAAGTGCATACATAGTATCACCAAAGAAGTATTTCCCCAAAATTTAAACAAAATGTAAGGTTTTTAGGTCTAACTTCTATGAAATAAAAAGAATAGAGAAAGATGTTATAAAGAGGCAAAAGATTATAATCAGCCAAATCCAGAATATGAGAAATTCTATGAGATAAATAACTGTTTCCCCTACATACACACATAAACAGCATGAACAAGAAAAGAGAGAATTAACTATTACAGTTGCATTATTATATACCATCATTACAGTAAAAATGTAAGGGTAGATTGGATCCTGATTAAAAAAAGAATTGTAAAAAGACATTTGAAAACAAACGTAGAATATTAAATTTAGACTAAACAGTAGATAACATAAAATAAATTATTAAATTTGTTGAGTGTAATAATTATATTGTAGTTATATGTATTAAATAATCCTTATCTGTTATTGATGCATACTGAAGTATTTAAAGGTAGCATGCTATATATCTCGTTTGCTTTAACTACTATAGAAAAAATAAATCACAGACAAAAGTGAAATAAGAGTAGCTAAAGTTAATAACTGGTGGAATCAGGTGATTAGTAACTGGAAGTTCATTGTACAGTCTCCTTATTTTGTGTATGTTTGAAATTTCCTATAAAAATAATTTTAACCTTAAAAATAATTATTCAAAAATGCATCCAACTAACATTTACTGAGCCCTGCCCCTACACCAGGTCTTGTGCTAGGATTAGACATAAGAACATGAGTAATCTGTGGATTCTAACTTTAGTGACCTTACACTGGAGTACAGGGATCCAGGGTGTGAAGAGATCATCACCATACAGGTGCTTGCCAGTGAGAGTCCCACAGGGAGGACCTTGGTGCATTCCTCTGACATCCTGCTGAACGTTGTCCTTCCCACTCTCAAGAATTTCAGTCATGGGGTGGCGCCTGTGGCTCAGTGAGTAGGGCGCCGGCCCCGTATGCCGAGGGTGGCGGGTTCAAACCCAGCCCCGGCCAAACTGCAACAAAAAAATAGCCGGGTGCTGTGGCGGGCACCTGTAGTCCCAGCTACTCGGGAGGCTGAGGCAAGAGAATCGCTTAAGCCCAGGAGCTGGAGGTTGCTGTGAGCTGTGTGATGCCATGGCACTCTACCAAGGGACATAAAGTGAGACTCTGTCTCTACAAAAAAAAAAAAAAGAATTTCAGTCATAAGCCCTCTCCTATTCTTGAAAATACTATCCGACATCCAAAGGCAGTCAAGCCTTGGAGGCCATGTCTGGGCCAAGGCAGTGTGTGGTGGGCAAGCCAACATTCCCCACAATGAGTCATCACAGCTTCTGGATTGTCACTCAAAAAAAGGAGCTGCTTCTCCAAAAGACATTTAGAGAACATCAAACTGGTATGGCAGCTGGTGGGTGGGCGTCCTGGGCTGGTACTCGAATATTAGGTGGATTGGATAAGCCATCAGGAACACTGTGCAACTGATCAAATTAGAAAGTGATTCACTGTGAATCAGCCAAGTGAAAGTCTCCGACATACCTTGTGGTGGGAAATCCACACTCACCAGCACATGCACTATGTTCATTAATAGAAGTTACCATTTCCTAAACACAGTAGGGGGTGTGCTCTGTGTGTGTGATCTCTTTTAGTGCTTATAAGAAATTTGCAAGCACCCAGGCCGGATGAGGTGACTCACACCTGTAATCCAGCACTCTGGGAGGCCAAGGCAGTTGGATTGCCTGAGCTCACCAGTTCAAGACCAGCCTGAGCTAGACTGAGACTCCATCTCTAAAATAGCCAGGTGTTATGGTGGGCACCTGTAGTCCCAGCTACTTGGGAGGCTGAGGCAAGAGGATCACTTGCACCCAAGACTTTGTGGTCGCTGTGAGCTGCGACACCATGGCACTCTACTGAGGATGACAAAGTGAGACTCAGTCTCAAAAAAAAAAAAAATTGCAAGCATTTAACCCCCATTATACAGATAAGAAAACTGAGACTTAGAAGTAAAGTAACTTGTCCTAAGGTCCAATAGCATTTAGAAAGTATTTTTCAATTAAAAAAAAAGTTTTTTAACTTGCACATCAAACAAAGCACAGATCTGCGGGCTAGTTCAGCTTCCTAGTTTCCAGCTTAAGACCTCCGCTTTGCCCTATGCTACTGCCAATGAGCCTCTTACTGAAGCCTGTTCCTGATTCCCCAGAATAACACATTGCAGAGTCTAGAGCATGTAGAACACAAGCAAACGCTCATTTTTTACATGATACTGAATGGCAAATTTATTCTCAGAAATTTGCATTTCTTGGCAAGTACATCAAACGCATGCATGAGTGTGTGTATGTGTGTGTGTACACACATATACATAAATACTTTGTAAATATCCATCTTCACAATACATGTGAAAGTTAAGGAAGATTTTATAAGGTCATTGAGTACAATTACGACACCAGGTTTTCCACCTTATAAAAATTTTCAAGCACATTTGAAAATTGGAAGAGTTTTTAATTAATGGTTCTTTTAAATAATTTTCTATAAATATGACAAGAAGATGCTTTTAAAAAATCAAACAGTAAAAAATGGTGTACTATATGCAACATTAGTAATACAAAGAGCAGCTAATAATTACTAAGCACAATTATGTCCAGAACTGTTCTGAGCACTTTTTATGCATTGATTCATTTAATCATTACTACATGCCTATAGGTAGTAGGCTCCACAACCCTAGTATTTCACAGATGAAGTGGGAACACAGTGACTTCCCAAGTTCACATAACTGAAATGAGTTTCCTTCCTACTTTCAACCACCTCCCAAGTCCACCAGTTCCTCTCCCCAAAACAAGCACTGTGGCCAATTTCCTGTGAGGGTTCCAGAAGTACTCTGTGTATCCTTAAGCACTGTTTTTGATGAGAGAATTAAATGTATTGGAAAGCACAAAGAATAATATACCCAATATCTGTGTGCTCACCATCTATAATCAACAAGAATGAATATCTAATTATATTTGGACCAGATTGTATTTAAATTTTTAAATCACCCAAGACCACGAAAATCTCCCTTTTAATTCTTTCCAACTCTCTCCTTTTCAGACAACTGTTATCTTTATCAGATGAGCATCTTTGAATCCTTATTTTTATTCTAGATATCACTAAACCTCTGTGTAATACCCACAAACAACATACAATATTGTTCCATGTATTTTTATCTACTTAATGGTAGCTTTTTGTAAGATCCATCTCTCCTTGACATTATTTTTGAAGATATATTCATGTTTATACATACTAATCTGATCCATTTATCATCACTGCTATACAGTATTCTATAAAAATCATATTTTATTTATCCATAGTCCAACTTTGATGTGATATGTCAATACCCTTTGAAAAAAATTTTTTGAGGTTAAATTCACATAACATGAAACTCACTATTTTAACCACTTTAAAGTACACAGCTTTAAAGAGAACTAATTTTAAACAAATTGAAGACCTCTCACTTGAAACATGATGAGCACACCAGGACAGGTGGGGAGATACCAGCTCCCCTAACTTTTGTTTCCTTCAAAGCTACCTTTCAAACTCCCTAAACCCAAATATGTTACAGCCACCTTGGGCCATCTGTTGCTTTATTTCTTCGGCTTTGCTCAAGTCACACCTACTTTTGTACAGTCTAAATAGGCCAAAGAGTGACATAGCTCTCTGTCTCAGTCAGCTCAGCCTGTCAGAACAGAACACCACAGACTGGGAGGCTTAAACAACTGATGTGTGTGTCTTACAGTTCTGTAGGCTGAAAATCTGAGATCAGAGAGTAAGCATGGTCGGGTTCTAATGAGGGTTCTCTCCTTGGCTTGCAGACTGCCACCTTCTTACTATGTCTCTGTGACCAAAGAACTCTATTCCTATCAGATCAGGGCTCCACCCTTATAAACTCATCTAGCCTTAACTATATCCTTCAAGGCTGTATCTCTAAATACTATCACATTGGGGGTTAGGATTTCAACATATAAATTTTGAGAGGAACACAAACATTCAGCTCACAGCACTCTCTATAAATGTTAAGTGTTTGCAGCTGAGCCTGACAGGTATATAAGCCCACCAGCATGGGAATAAGTTAAATATCCACAAAGGGTACAAATTTTGCACTTAGCCACAGATATGTATGCAGAGAAGCCAAACCATACCTCTCCATTTCAAGCTCATGGAGTAAATCAAACATTTGTATCTGGGATAAAAAAAAAAAAAAAAAAAAACTCTGCCTCTCTATGTTCATGAAAACTGCCTCTCATAAATAAGAGCTCAAACTAGAAATATACATCAAAACTTATGCAGCCTGAGCTGGGCCAGCTGGGAAGGGAACATAGTAAATTATAAATCCTCCAAGAGAAGAACAAAGTCTACACTGCTTCCTTGAGCAAAACCACCACATGAACCACCCAGGAGCCTGAGGAATGTGCTCCCCACAGGTCATTCTGCCAAGACAATGGATCATGTGATTAAGTTCAATAATGACATTGACCAAAAAGATTCCTGAATTGGCCAGCTGTCTGACTGCACCGGGGTTTGGTGGCCCCCTCTCTGCTTACCCACAGCAGGTTATCATATGGTACAGTCATCATACACCTGAGGTCAAATCCACTTACATCACTTCCAAATTACTTATGAAACATGTCAGTGGTGAATTTGAATGAATCTACTTTCCAGATATGTAAAACAGGAATAATAATGTAGTTCTTCTGACGTCCATTGAAATGAATGTGTGTTGAATATTTACTATGCTTTGGGAGGTGTGCAAACTTACATAACCTTCACAACAACCAAAATAGGTACATTTTCACCCCACGCTATAGACAAGAAAACTGAGCCAGAGAGAAGTTAAATAGCTTGCCTGCCCAAGGTCACATCACTAGTGAGAAGAGGATGGGGCACAGTGTGTGACAGCTGATTCCAGGATTAGGGAGGCTCTCAATAAATGCTTCCTCCTCATCCTACATTGTTCTCACTAACACTAATCAACTTTGGGTTTAGGCAGCCTGGGTCCCTTTAAAATGTAAATATGTTAAGTAGGACAAATAGCACATCAAACCATATCAGCCATGAAATCCAATTAGCTTAGCATCTTCTTTTCCAAACTTCCCTGAAGATAAAAGTCACTTAGGGTACTAGATGTCTCTCCACACTTCCCTGGACCCTGCCCTGGAGAGTCTGAAGCTGTGTCTTGGGATTGGGCCTGGGAATTTCTACTTTTAACAGGCATCTTGGGTAATGCTGATGCTCAGGAAGATAGCAAAACCGGCACATTCACACCCACCAACAGGAAGAAGAGACCTATGGTGATTGTAAGTCCATTCAAATGGCACCATAGAATCTCACAGCAAGAAAGGACAGTGGACTTAGTTTATCCCATCCCCTGAAAGGGGTTCAGTGATGTATCCAGAAATGAGATAGGGGAAGTTCAAGCCAAGTCTAATGAAAAGGGACTAAGACCTCCCCTGAGCAAAGATGCCTGCACTGAAAGTGGTTGGGGCGGGGGGTGTTTTTATACTGGGCGTAGGGAGAGGGAGATTCTACAGGTTGCCAGAAGGTTTTGGAGGACTAGGGTCTTCCCAGCAGAACTCTTGGGGCAAAGTCAGATAGGTGTTTTGTTCTGGGAGGGGTTGGGGGAGCATTGAGAGCCTTAACAGGTACAACGTGGTGACTCTAGCTAATAACAAGGATTTGAAATTGCTAAGAGAGTAGATTTTAAGTGTTTTCCCCACAAAATAATGATGAGTGTGTGAGTTACTGTCTGTGTTTATCAGCCTGATTTGGCCATTCCGTAACATACACACGTATCAGAACACCATGCTGTGCACCACAAGGATGTTCAGATTTTACTTGTCAGTTAAAAAATAAAAGTAAAAAAAGTGTGGATGGGACATTTTGTAAATGGCCCTAAGCAGCGTAGAAGAGAGTAAGGGAGGTGGAAAAGGGATAGATCAAGTACTAGCTCCTGCAGCCTCATGTGAGACCCGGCTTTCATTCATTAGTACTTAGAGTCTCTCCTCCTCCACTTCCCTCTTCATCCTTTTATTTCTCTTTTATTCTCTCTGTACTTTTTTCACTTATGTTCCAAACTATAAAAATACCATGTATGAGTGCATGTGCATGTGAGTGTGTGTGACTGTGCACGTGTATGTGTGTGCATGTGTGTATGAGTGTGCATGTGTGTGTGTGCATGTATGAGTGTTCATGTATGAGTGTTCATGTGTGTGTGTGCATGTGTGTGAGTGTGCGTGTGTGCATCAGTTTCTTACTGGATGCCTTCAAAGTATCAGACTTTTCCTTGGCGACATCTGTCTTCAGAAAAGGGGAAAAAAAGCTTCACCTTCCCAGCAGTGACTCCTCTCCTTCTTCACTTAGTCCAGACTCATTTTCTAAATCTCTCTCCAGAAAATTTGCAAGAGCAGCCAGGCCCTAGTTGGAGCAAATCTGAACCACTTGACATGCAGCAATGTGCAAGGTTTACCTGTCAAACAGACCCTGTATCTCACACACAGGCATATTCCTCCATAAGGCAGTCCTTGTTCTAGCGCATTTTACAGAATAGACAAGGGAAGTGCATTGGAGGAAGACTCGAATTGAAGTGAAGTGCATTAACTTTGCTTTGGCCTATTCATGACTCATGAGGAAAATCATTTCTGGGTTTTGGAAAAAGAAGCCGGGGGTGGGGTGGGGGAAAGCAATGGGCGAGGAGCAGTCAGCCATTCCCACTCAGAGGATTGGACAGAACCCAGTGGCACAGGATGGAGCCAAAAAGTCCTTGTCAGGAAGCCACAGTGCTGTGACCCAATATGTAATCACTGGGCAATCCTCAGAGATCACTTTGATCACCTGGATGGGAGGATTCCCAAACTGGGCGAGATTTGCTCTCGCTTCTGATAGGTTTGGGAAATTCTCCATTGCTCAGCTGGTACTGCAGCAGAACAGAGAAAGAATTTCTCCAGGCCAAGATTAGAATATAAAAGTATGAGTTTATTTTATATTAGAGAAAGGGAAGAGATGAGAAAGAGAGAGAGAAGGGAGCAGAGAATGGGTGGAACCCCAAAGACAGAAAGGAAGAGTGCCCGCCCTGGGTCCAGTGGGCCGCTGAATTTACTTGTGTGTGTTGGGGGGTTGGGGGGGGCAATTGCAGCTGAGTTCACAGGTGTTGTGAATGTGAACACTGCATCTGTTTGTCCTCAGGCAAGGTCGCAGATAGACATTTTTTCAGATGTTTCCAATCCTTAGGCCTAAATATTCATCTATCAGGGACATTTAGGAATCACTTGAGGATTAAGGAAAAACTCCAAAAGACAAAGGGTGGCTGAGGAGAAAGAAAACAGGCAGAGAGATTTTATGTCTTGTGGAAAACTATGAGTTAAGTATTTTTCTATTATTTCACCATAAAGACCAACCATCCTTACAAATTCCCAAAAAGGTGCTCAAATCTAAAGATGGGAACTTAGGACCAGAGAGGAACTGATCTTTAACTTCTCACCAACTTCCCAGAACTATCTTCTGCAAATACTCTTTAATTTCAGGTGACACATTAATAGTCTTTCTTTTCTTTCATGTGAAGGTCAGTAGGTTGGCAGTGCAGGGCTGATACGGTGGCTGTGTTTCATAATAAAACAGAGCCCACAAAAGAGAAATTTTAGAGGGACCAGTACTTTTATAAATGCTGTATAATTACTTACTGTAGCAAGCAAAGTGCATACCCTTTCGCCAGATGGAATCAAATCCAGGCTCCACAACTTACCACGTGATGTACAAAAAAGTGTGTTGACTTCTCTGGGCCATTGTCTCATCCATACAAAGAATTAAAAAGAAGGAAGAGGAGGAGGAAGAAGAGGGGTAGGAGAAAGAAGAAGAGGAAGGGGAAGAGGGAGAGGAGGAGAAGAACTCATAGAAACACACGTGAAGCAAAACTCCTGAGTCTTACCTCCTCCCAGGAACCCACCATCTCCTTGGCCGTCTTTCCAACTTGCTACCCCTGCTACCCACATCCCTCCCCCCACCACTTCCTCTCCTACCATGGTTCAGAATGTCTAGCAAAGGGTGAATCATTATTCTGGAAGTTGGGAACATAAATAAAATAATAATAACACAAGGGTTTTGGAAAGAGTTCCCCAAGATCTTTTCATTACTTTCACAAAAACGTGCTCCTAAGGTTGTACAGAGTTCATGAGCTGAGCAGGAGACCTGGAACATATTAGGTGGCCAGTGTATTCTCTTCCATTCCTCCACATTAGTGATGCTGATTAGATTTCTCTTTATATAAAGCTCTGTTAGAGTTATATCTTCAGATTTAAATCTGGTATAATCCAAAATCCACTCATTTATTCTCAAGAGTAGACTCTTGATCTTCTATAATGCCTTTAAATGAATATGGGATGTTTCTAATTCCTGTGCATTTAGCAGTGAGGAGTTATTTTAATATCATGTTTTAATTATAGATCTCTGGAGGGGGCAGCCCAGATATCAGGATGTCTGAAACACTGAGAACACTTTTTGTTCCCTATGCCTTGGTTTCCTGATCAATAATGTGGGAGGAATGTGTCAGCCTGGTTCAGAATACCTGAACTACACTAATGTAGTTATATACAGCATAGGAAGGCAGTGAAAGGGCAAGGGTCTACATCAGAAGTATTTGGAGCAGTGGTTCTCAACCTTCCTAATGCCGCGACCCTTTAATACAGTTCCTCATGTTGTGGTGACCCCAACCATAAAATTATTTTCGTTACTACTTCATAACTGTAATTTTGCTACTGTTATGAATTGTTATGTAAATATCTTATATGCAGTATGTATTTTCATTGTTATAAAGGGGTCACGACCCACAGATTGAGAACCACTGTTTTAAAGACATTCTCTATCTTATTATTTTTGTGGAAGACAACACTCCAGGAGTCCTTCTTTCTCTATTTATAATCTGGAGTTGTTGAGATCAGCCACACAGGTCATAAGCACCCTGGAAATCCTCTTTATTAACCTGGAAATGCTCTTTCCTGTCATCTGTGTTGGAGCCTCTAATAAGACTCCATATTTTGCAATCATCTCAGCCACTGTTTCTGTATTATTGTTATGGAAACTTATACTATATTGCTAAACTACTCCTCATTTTGTTTTTTAAGATTTTAGCTTGTTCTTCTTTTTTGAGCTTCCATTCTATTGTCTTATTCCTTAATATGTATGCTTTAAATAACACTGCTGAAAAAAGTTAGTTTACATTTGAATGGCTAGTGAATAACACAATTTTACTTGACATTTATTAAAATAAGTATCAGATAGAAAAAGATTTTAAATTGGAAATTATTTTTTCTCAGAATGTTGAAGACATTCTGCCCTGCCTTCTAGATTCTGATATTTGTACTCCAGTGTTGCTCTTGAAAAGCCCAATGTCATTCCAGTTCCACATCCTTTGGGGCAGTTTTTAAATCTTGGAAAGTATTTATGACTTTCTCTTTATCTCCCCAGTTCTAAAAATTCACCATGAGGTAGTTTTAGTTTTATGTGTGGAATTTTTCTTCAATCATTGTGTAGACGCTCAATGGGCTCTTTTGTTTTGAAAATTTATATTGTGCATATCTGATAGTTTAGAAAGTTTCTTTTCCCCACTTTCTCTATTCTCTTTGTCTGTAATATTCTTGTCTTCCTCTCTTATTTTCTCTCTTTTTATCATTTTTGATATGTCTGAGTTATACCTTGACATTATCTTCAAATCTCTTTATTAAAATTTGATGTATATCCTTCCATGTTTAATTTCCAAGAGCTTTTGCTTCTACTTTTGCTGTTCTTTTTTAAAGCATCCTGTTCTTGTTTTGTAACTGGAATGGTAATATACTGCTATCTCTTCAGGAACATTAATTGGTGCTGCTGTGGTCTGAGCATTACATTCTGCATTCCTTTCCTCTTCTTATTTAGGTCATTAACTTTATATAAGAGGCTTTCCTTAAAGGTTTAGCAATCTGAAATTTCATTGTTATTTAATAGTGTGGCCTCACCTCAAAACATGTATATAATTTTGGTATGCAGCATGATGTTTTGATATATATATACAGTGTAGAATGACTAAACCAAACTAGCATATCCATTTATGATAGATGATGGTTGCTATTAATGGGAAGTTTTATGTTAGACAGGACTTAATAATTGATGAACTAATGTACTTCACTCTAGCAGGAAGGACCTAACTATTTCTTTTTGGTGCCCCTAAATAACAGTATGTCTGTAGGTATTACCTTTTCAGATGGTCAGTTTTTACAGAGCTGATGTCTCTCTTCTCCTTCCTGGGTAATCTAGATCTGGCTAACCATGCTCTGAGAGCTGAAAAGAAAAGGGGAGCTGAAAGTCTCACCATTTAGCATGTAGATATTTTCTCTATACCTTGCTTTGAGCAGAGCATCTTACCCCAACCTCAGCTGAATTTAAGAACACTCTGGCTGGTCTCTAACCTGATCCAAGATCATTCTAGAGTATGAACTTGTGATCTTTCTCCAAGGAAGAGAAGATGACTTTGAGGTTTGTAGTAGGGAGCAGATCCCAGGATCCAACTTCTTATGAAAACTTCTGACCAAACAGGCTTGTTTTTTGTTATTTCTCCCCCTCCCCTAAAGGTATTTAACTTTCATCTTTCTTAGTCTACTAATTCTGCTAGTTTATATTCAATGTTTTCCATAATTCAAAATTGTGTTGATATTTCTTGCCTGCTATTATGGCTTCTCAATTTCTTTTTGTCCTTGAAGGTTTTTTGTTGATTTGGGTTTTTTTTTGGGGGGGGGGAGGAGTTCTTATTTTTTATCACTATATTTTTGTTTTAGGGGAGTTCAGGTCGCTAGATATAAAGAAATGTGTTCAATATTCCATATTGAACTTAAGCCTTCTAAGATTTATTTCGAAATAATAAAAATAAATATTGCTTATTGTGACTCAGAACCAAGTACCAAGACTAGGAAGACCCAATAGAGGGCCCCAAGAGTCCATTAAAAAAAAAAAACCATACCAAAAAGCATATATAATAAATACATACATAAATAAATACAATAATAAAAACAGACTTGTACAATAATTCATCACTTAAAATATACTCTTTAACTATCTTGTCTCACATTCACAGAATCCATAAAAGATAAAACTTTGATTTTGTCATTGTCTTTGACATGAGGAAATTGAGATGCAGAAATACTAGGTGACTGCTCAGAATGTCACTGTCAGTAAAGGTGGGGGTCAGCTCCAGACGTGCTGACTCCTGATGCTGTGCTGTCCCCACACCATCACTGCTATGGCATAAATGTTTGTGTCCCTCCAAAAGTTATATGTTGAAACTTAAGCTCCAAGTGTGATAGTTATTAAGAGGTAGGGACTTCAGGGATGATTAGGTTATAAGAGCTCCACCCTCATGAATGGGATTAGTAGTCTTCCATGTAAAAGAGCCTTCAGGGAAGCCTTGGCTCCTTCTGTGTCATCTATGAGGAGCAGACCGTCCCAGACACCAAAACTGCTTGTACTTTCCAGCCTTCATAATCTTGAGCAATAAATTTCTGCTGTTATAAATTACCCAGTGTAAGGTATTCTGTTATAAGACAGAAGGTATTCTAAGACAACCACCACTGTGGAATTTACCCAGGGTAAGGACATATCTTCAGCTACAATCTTTGAAAATAAATGTAAAAGTTCTTAGCTCCCTTGCAGAAGCCAAAAGCTCCCAAATGTGCTGACCATCTCCCCTGACCTAGCACCCCAGCCTGAAGAATTCATCCCTGACTATCTCCTTTTGATACCTGGGTCTCTTCAAGTCAGACCTGATGCCTCCCACACCTACTCACTTTCCCTCTTCTTCATACCCATGCTACGGAAGCTGGAAGGTGTTGCAGGAAGAGACAGGCGACCCTGACCCCATCTCTGCCATTAGCTGAGTTGCTGGTTCTCAGTTTTCTTATCTTTATCATGGGAGAGAGGGGTTAAAGAAGCTCTAATATCTCCCCCAGGCCCAAATACAGTATACATATTTTACAACTTAAATAATTGATTCGCTATTACAACAGTAAACCAAGTACCAAATAAGACATTCATATCTTATTATATGTATCACAACTTCCTTTAAACCCATCGACAGAATTCCTTATTAAAATAAGTAAGGAAATATGAAGGGAGTAAAAATTTTTTTGTCTGAAAAATACTAGATGTCAAATCCAGCAAATAAATTGTGATAGTTCAAAATTTTCCAGGGCAAAAGAAAAATATATAAAACTTCCCTTCTCTTTGTTACCATAGCACCCATAAATTATATTATAAGCTTCACAGAGTTTTTTCTTGTTCTCCATTGCCTACAAGAGCTCCTGATATGTAGTCAGAGCGCAACTATTGTCATAACTCTTTGATGAACTCTATCAGTACGTATCTCACTGGGTTGTAATGGTTTTCCATGTGTCTCCTAAATTAGCTGCAAAGAGAGTCTTTGCTAGTTTTTGAAAATTGAAAGACTAACATGTTAACATTGCAGTTGCCACATTTCAGGTGCTTAATGAATACTGAAATTGTGTATGGATTCATGTATGCATTGCCTTAGAGATAGTCACTTCTCTTAGTGATGCTAAAATTCTGCATCCAGAAATTTTCTGTCCCCCTTCCCCATATGCTTAGGAGGAGAGGGAGGGGGGAGGGGGACAGAGGGAGGGCGATTGGTGGGATTACACCTGCTGTGCATCTTACAAGGGTCTATGCGAAACTTAGTAAATGTAGAATGTAAATGTCTTAACACAATACCTAAGAAAATGCCAGGAAGGCTATGTTTACCAGTGTGATGAAAAATGTGTCAAACGGTCTATAAAACCAGTGTATGGTGCCCCATGATTGCATTAATGTACACAGCTATGATTTAATAAAAAATAAATAAATAAATAAAAAATTTTCTGTACCTGTCCTCCTTTACCTGGTTACTTTTTCCAGCTGGCACCAAGACTGATGGCATTAATGCATAGTACAGTCAATGGCTCTCTTTGGGAGTTACTTAGCATCTGACTTGTATAACCTAGAATGCATCACTTCCCTGAGAAAGTGTAACAAATGGAAACTCAAAGTCAGTAAAGGTACAGAGGTTGAAATTATCTTTCACTCATCAGGGTCTTTATAGGGAATAGCAAACTTTTTAAAATCACTTGTCCTGGAGTCCATAATTTCACCAGAGATTTAAGCAGAACATAAAAAGTCCATTTCATGTCATCAGTAGCAGATACCAGGCTGACACTGGTACTAATGTCAAACATTTTTTTTAACTTTACTGAAATTTTCTTTTCTTCCTGTCACTTAGAAAAGAAAGGCTAAACATCATCCAAAAAGGAAAAATAAAAATTACCTAAAAGAATGACTGGATGCTCCACCTTTAAAAATTGATTCCCCAAAACACTAATACATTCTAGTTGAAAAAATCAAACATCAAAAGTGACATGAGTCTTTCTTTCACCTTCCTCTTTGAAAAATATTTTTGTTAAGTATAGAACTCAAGGTTGGTGGGTTTTACTCTTGACACTTTGAAGTTGTTGCTCCACCATCTTTTTGGACTGTGTTAAAAAAAAAAAAAAAGCTATCATCCTTACCATTGTTCTTCTGTATATGACGTGCCTTTTTTTCTGACTGCTTTAATATTTTATTTTGCCACTGGTTTTGAGCAATTGGACATGGTAAACCTCGGATAAATTTCCTTCATCTTTGTCAGGCTTGCAGTCTGTTGAGCTCCTTAAATGGATGAGTTTATACTTTTCATCAAACTTCAAATTGTTTTAGCCGTTATTTCTTCAAATATTTTTTCTGCCCACTGATTCTTCTGACCTGCATGAAATTACAAGTGCTTCAAACCCCTTAAAGTTTTTCCACAATTCCATGCTATTTTTTTCAGTATTTACCCCATCTGCTTTTCAATTTAGGTAATTTCTATTACTATGTCTTCAATTCCACCAATCTTTTCTTCTGCAACATCTAACCTGCTGTGAATAAAATGTGGTGCATTTTTTATCTCAGACATTATAGTATTGATCTCCAGAAACTCAATTTGCATTTCATAACATACCCTCCAGATCACTACTAAACAGGCTCAGTGTTCTCTCTAGCTTCCTGAACATATTAGGGTACAACTATGAGAGCTGCCATTTTTCTTTTTTCTGTGATGTAGTACACATGCCAATGCAGTCATCAGTTACTCTAATCACCATGTGAATCTACAGTTAAGTCACCTCAGGAACTAATCCCAGCTCCATTTCCCTGTTGCCCACACAAATCTTGAGTTCTTTTATCATAGATGGAGGAACAGTGATTGGGAAGGGGGAGCACAGAGGAAGGAGGACATACACCCTGTGTTATCCACAGCCGAAATAAACCAAGTCAGTCATTTTCAAAAACTGACTGGATACCCAGTGGGGGAGAACAGTGCACAGTAGGTTCAATGAAAAAGTTGGAGGACCTTTCAGGTTTCAGTTGGCACCTTTCTCCTGTTAAAATCATTACATCTTAGGGAAAGAGCAGCATTTCCACCCACTTCATGGTATTTCTTAGACTTCCAGAGTATCTCTGAATGACAGGAATCACTTGGAGTGTTTGTGTGTTTAATGCCATGTTAAAATGATTAAAATAGTATATTTTTCTTAAAAATTACAGATTCCTATGTTCCTTCAAGTCCTGTTGAATCAGAATTTCTAGCAAAAAAAAAAAATCTGATGTTCTCTATATTCGAGAAAACCTTATCATCATCCTGAATGTTGGGAAACAGGATGTATAGATTTGCTAGACCAGAAGTTTGTAAACTGTTTATTCCAGAGACTTAGTCTGCAATTAGTATTTCTTGCCAAAATAGAGAAGGACAGAGACTATACTGCACCTTTAAACTCCACAAGGAAAAGATTCCCACCCCTGTAAGGACAGCACACAAATGCCAGTCACTGCTGCTGATACAGTGGGTACTGGCATTTACTCCCCTCAATTTTAACAATTGATGTGTAGTGCTGAACATCTATGATTTAAGATAATCCAGTTGATTAGAGGAAACAGCTGTGAGACCAGGATGCTTCTGGGAGTTGTGACTGATGAGTGGACCTAGCTGACCACTGGACACTGCTGTTCTCTAGTGATAAAGAAGCTATAATTCCTGTGAGATATGAAGAAAATGATCCTTTGCAAAAAGAAAAAATGCCTTCTGCTAAGAAATCTAACTGCTGATGTTGGCCTGGAACGAAACAATGTGAACATAACTAGAAAAATGGTAACTTTTAGCCCAAATACAGAAGTTATATTGGGGGGGGTGACATAATGAAAGTTTCAAATCTTAGTCATTTGCAAATGAACATCTCTGGTCACATATCCTAAAGAAAATGAGGCTGTATTGTAATTATATTTTAAAACAAGATACAGTGCAAACCTCTAAGTATAACTAAACAACTTCTTTTAAAAAGAGTATTTTCTACTAATTTTCAGTCATGGCTTAATTTAACCCTATTTTTCCTTTAGATTTCAATAGGACACTTTCTTCAACTGACCCAGAATTTCTATACTTCAAGACTAAAGTCAAGTCACAATCCAACATGTTTACTTCCTTTTTACATCTTTTTCAGGAATCCAAGACTCCTTTCTTCTGCCATAGGCTGTAATCTTCCACAAGGGGTGTGGTGCACCTTTTGGGGGGCGGGACACAAGTATAAGAGGGTCCTTATCTAATAAAGGCAACCAATGTCACCAGGTTCTGTGTACCCTCAATGAATCTTCAACAATAAAAGAAAAAAAAGAATGCCTATACAGGTAGAATGCCAGTGATGTTCAAAATTCTTCCTAACTCATAAACTCTTTTCAGGTTGTTTAGCTCAAGAAACAGGTATATAATAAATGACCTTGGGCAAGTCACTTTGCCCTCTCTGAGACATAATCCGTTCACCCACAAAGTGGTGGGGAGAAGAAAACTGAATTAATTTAATAGTTTCTAAGGTCCAGCATCTAAGGCAATCTCAAATATAAGTTTATATTTTATATTTAAAAGCACTAAATCCAGAGCAAAATACATTTGGATGAGAATTCTAGCTCTGCCATTTACTACCTAGTCCTTAGAAAAGTCTCTCTTAATCTCTCTAAGCCTCTATTTCCTTTAAATGAAATAATACTATTCTCTCTGCAAGACAAGATTATTGTAAGGACTACAATAATTCACATAAGACATGGTGCCTAGCCCATGACCCATATTCAGGGACTGGTCAGCTCTTACATTATTATTACTATGAACTGTGCAGCTTCTATAGCAGATTTTCTTAGACTCAGCTGTTTTTTGGCACCTCCAAAAAACTGGAGGACCTTGAAACACATTCTGGGTACCACTCACACATCATGGCTTCTCCACGTGATGGCTCAGAGAAGGTACTTCCCCTGCGCACCTCATCTTACAGCCGCCTCTCGTTATGTCCCACTGGGAACTGAGAGCTTTGAGGTGGTTCTGAGATTAAAAACAAAACTACAATAACGAAACTGTAGCATAAGCAGTCACTTAAGTTGTTAGTGCCAACATTTTAAGACCCTTAGTTTCGTACCGTTCCTGTCTGTGTCCACATAATTTATGGCCCTTTAAAAACAAAACTATTGTCTCTAGCATGTAGATTAATAGGCTCCTAATAATTTAGTCTGGCACTTATGCAAATGCTGTTGTCTTCCTCTGGACAGGGTAGTCAGGGGACAGGCAGTGAGGGAGAGCTTTTTTTCATCATCATTTGCGTGGCTCTGTGGGTCATCTTAGTTCTCAAACCTGATTTACAAATAAAAAAGTGAAATTACCCCCAAACTAGTACAATGACTCCCTCTTTCCCTCCTTCCCTTGCTCTCGATGTAATAGCACTTTCACAATAAGGCAGTAACCAACTAGTTTCCAGAACCCTGTAAAGGATTAATTCCTTTGGAAAACCTCCTGGAAAATCCAGGCTTCTATTGAAAGTCTTGTCACCAGCTGATTTAAGTAATTTTCCAATTCCAAATCCACCCTGGAAAACCACGTCTGCAAATATCATTCCTACTCCGGTTTGCAATAAGGATACAGATATGCCGGTTTTTTGAGCAACTCCCCTTACCTCTACCTGAAATGTTTAAGAGGAAAAGAACGTGCTGATTGGCAGTATAATTTCCACATTCTCAAGATTAATATTGTCTACAGCCAGGTTCACATTGTTCTTTCACTAAAGAACTGGAGTGATGGAGAGAGAACAACAGACACAACCTTTCTCAGAAGCTCATTAACTGTGTGACCTTGAGCAAGGTGATTAACCTTTTAAAATTACTCTTTTAAGGTGCCTCCTCCGTCCACCAGCAACTCCTGTCCTACCCAAAATAAATCTGCACTTTATTTCCTCCCCCACCACCTTTTTGCGGGACTGTCTTAGTAGTTTGGCCTCTTGGCTTCCTTCTCTGAAGTTCTACCATCCAATTTCCACACAGAGCAATCTTAAAACAAATCAGATTATGTTTCTCTTCTGATTATAATGACTCTCTAACAAATACCACACATTCTCACTGATATATGTGTGCTAAAAAGTTTAAACACGTGGGTGTTGAGTGGAGAGATAGATAACAGAGACTGGGAAGGTGGGGGGGATGAAGAGAAGTGGGTTAAAGGGCACAAACAGTTGGTAAGAAGGAATGAATTCAGTGTGTGATAGCAGGGTCAGATTACCATACTTAACAAAAATGTATTATATTCAAGCGATGAATGCTCTAAAGACCCTGACTTGACCTCTATGCATTATGTACATGTAAAAAAATTCTCATGTATCCCATAATTTGTACAAAATATTAAAAATGTAAAAATTTTAAATTGTTGCATTTGACCCTACAATCCCATTACTAGGTATCTACCCAGAAGAACAAAAATCATTTTACTACCAAGACATTTGCACTGGAATGTTTATTGCAGCTCAATTCATAATTACCAAGTCGTGGAAGCAACCTAAGTGCCCATCAACCCATGAATGGATCAACAAACTGTGGTATATTTATACCTCAGAATTGTATTCAGTCATTAAAAAAGATAGAGACTTTACATCTTTTACATTTACCTGGATGGAGTTGAAATACATTCTTCTTAGTAAAGTGTTGCAAGAATGGAAAAATAAATATCCAATGTACTCCATTTTCATACTAATATGAAATCAATATATAAATAATTATATGCCCATAAGAATAATAAAACCCTCTTATAGTCCAGTTCAGGGGTAGAGGGAAGCGGGATGGGAGGACATTAGGCAGGCGGGCAGGCAGGAGGCAGGATCTCACCTAATGTGCACATTGTGAGGGTGTATATAACACATCCCCCGGGCGAGGGGCTCTTCTACAAATGGAACTTTACCCTGGAAGTGAGAACAATGTAATCTAAATATTGTATCCTCATATTAATTTGAATAAAGTTTAAAAAAATTACTCCTTAGCTTCTCATCTCCATGGCTTCTGAGTCCGTGAGCAATCTAGCCCCTGCCACCACCCCAGCCTCACCTCCATGCCCTAGAACTTATGGGTCAGTCTGCAAGGATCGCTCTTCCTCCAGAAGTCAGACATCCAGAGAAAGAAAATTCTATGCAGACTGAACAATCCTTCATATTGTTCTGTATAAATTTTATCCTATCTAAACATTACCTTCGCATTAATATTTTCATATGAATCTGTTATTTTTTCATAGCACTTCCCACAAATTAAAAATATCTATTTGTTAGGTTGGGTACAGTGACTCATGGCCTGTACCATGAGTACAGGCCCAGCACTCTGAGAGGCCAAGGTGGTAGATTGCTTGAGCTCAGGAGTTCGAGACCAGCTTGAGCAAAAGCAAGACCTTGTCTCTATTAAAAACAGAAAAAAAAACTATCCAGGTATTATGGTGCACACCTGTAATCCCAGCTACTTGAGAGGTGGGAACAAAAGAATCGCTTGAGCTCAAGAGTTTGAAGTTGCTGTGAGCTATAACACCACAGCACTCTACCCAGGGCAAGGAGTGAGACTCTGTCTCAAAGAAAACAGAATCTACTTTTTAATTTCTGGCTTCCTTAACACTGATAACTTGATTGTTATCAGAGCAAGCATTATGCATGCTTTACTCACAATTTTTCATTCCACTACCTCGCTTTAGTGGGTAGAATTCTAAGATGGCCCCCAAGACTCCTGTCCCCTGAGATGTGTACCTTTATATATCCCCTTCTTCCTGAGTGTCCCCTGAAGGATCCCACTTCCATGATGAGGTCATCTTATATGAGATGGAATGAAGGTCCCTAACCAGGAGCCTTTTAGTTCATCACAGGAGACGCTATCCTGGGTGGGCTGACTAATCTGCTGAGCCCTTAAACAAAGCCTGAGAGAGAAGCAGTGGCAGGTGCTCACCCAGGGTCTTGAAGAAGGTGGCTGTCACATCATGAGAGGACAAGGACAGTTGGCAAGGACCCAGGGAGCTGAGACTGGGTCCCGGCAAGCAGCTGGCACACAGCACCATGGGAATCTCAGTTATGGAACCACAAAGAGATGGATTCTGCCAACATTCTATGAGCTTGAAAGAGAAATGTTGGATGAGACTGCAGCCTGGCCGACTCCTAGATTAGCCTGATGGGACACTAAGCAGAGGACCCAGCTAAGCCAGACCTGGAATCGGGGTCCACAGAAAATATGAGATAACAAATGTGTGTTTTATATGCCACTTAGTTTATGGTAATTTGTTACATACCAATACATTGTTGATACAAATTGGGAAGTATCTGGCACATAGCAAGCCTACATGGAACTCTGCTGAGTGAATAGAAGATATTCAGTTTTTGTTTTATATGCATTGCTGGAGGTATAAGATATATTTACGCATGGAAAGGGGAGGAAAGTGAACACTTGAATAGGAAGATGAAAACGTAACAGGAGTAACCAAGTAGGAATAAATGCTCCATACTTTTCAAAAGGTGAGCCCTGCCCTTACATCTCAGTGTAATCCAAATGCCCAAATATCTGAGACTACTTAGAGAGAAGAAAATATTACAGAGGTGTACATGGAAGAATGTTTTTTCTCCTTGTAAATTAAAGAGGATCGTATGCAGAAACAGAAGGAATTCAATAAGAATTCCAGTCAAGAGTGGGGGTGAAATGCAAATTTTATCCCAGTATTTCCAGAAACTCAAACAGAGCAGAGGCCTTTGCTCATGTAAGCTGCAATACGCTTTAAAACCCTCAAGTCAATGCACAAAGTAGGAGACCCTCAGAAGCTTTGTTTGTTTTGTTTTGTTTTTCCCTCTTTCCCAAAGGAGCATCAACCTATTATGCACACCTTAATTACAGCAACGATCACTGCCTCCTAAGATGTATCAAGCCACTCATATAGGCCTCAAAGGGCCTCAGCCTGTGTGAGCAGAAGGGGAACGCAGAGTAGCAAGGTTGAGAGGCATTGATTTTCTCTGCAGCTCCTGGGCTATAATACCAGCAACAAGCCCTTCACTGCACTTCTGGATCCCAGCAGTTATGAAAGGAGACTAGTAATTCCAGCCATCCATCATCATGCTGGAATAAGTGTGAGGGTCACAGGAACACAGAGCTGAGTGTCTGGAGCTATGCAAATGTGCAACTTATTAAAAGCTGGCCACTCCGAGGAATCGGTGCGGTGTTCACTGGCAGAGATCTGGTCTTTGTCTTCAGCTCAGCAATCAGTAAAGGGCTGTGGACCCAAGAAAAACCAATATTCCAAGGCTATTTTTGAAAAAATTATTTCATCAGCATGTCCAAAAAGCTAACATCAGGGAAACACTGAACAGATACTGTTCAATCAACCAGGACACCAGGGTTTTTAGCCTGTTTTCCACACTAGAATATTATACTACTGATGCAAATTTTGACTTACTATCTGTGCAATGGATATTACTGAGCACATTTTCTATGCCTGGCTGTAGACATCAGGTACACAGTGGCACGTGAAAGGAGCCCCTTGCCTTCACAGAGGTTGCCATGTCCTCGAAAGACATTCTTTGCCTACCACACAGTTCCCTGACTTCAACCCACATTTACAAACTTCCAACACATTTAGGCACATCACATTGTTGAGTCGCTTCTTCATGAAGACTTCCCTCAGTCTCCCAGATGAAATTGTCCTTAGAATTTCCAGTCACTCACAGTGGGGCAGGAACTCACCATGAACTCTCTTGAGTTTTGTACCTCCCTTCTGCCCCACTTCAAGCAGCTCAAAGGCAAAGACAACACCTTGGTCCTCTCGATGTCCCTGACAACACTGCCAAATGTCTCACCTGAATTCAATGAATGCATGTCAGTCCCAGGGCCTCTCAGCCTTCTTGATTCAATGTAGAGTGGTTCATATTAGTTTGCTTTCCACAAAAAAAAACTAAATTTGACAGATGCTTTTATTTTTCAAAGTAAATTAGAGGATATTTAAGGTTACTTCTATAATAGTGTTACCTTGACTCAAGTTATTTCAAGTACTCCCTTGGAAAAAGAAAAAGAGCTATCACTTAGGAACTAATGGTTACGCTCCGTCTGAGGACATCCACGAAAGATTGCCACTGACACGGCCATGACTTGGATGGTACAAGCAAATGCACAAACAAATATGTACAGTTGATTTTTCCAAGACATTTTAAAAATGTGTCATTACAGAAGTTATATATCTGCATATCTGTATTTGTAGAAAGGAAAAATCTTTTCCACCTAACTGACCACCCATCGCTAACTATTGTTAACAGATTGGTTAACAGCCTTCCTTTCTGTGCCCATTTATACATTGTTATATTGTAATATGAGTCACACTTTAAAGCTTTACCTTATTCTATTAAAGAGAGACTCAGTATTTCACTAGACAAATATGTCATTTATTTAGCCAATCCTCTGTTATTGGACAGTTAGGTTGTTTCCATTTTTATTAAGACAGTTTTTATTAGACAATGAAAACAATTAAATGCCACTGTTTGCTAAGACAATGCTGCGGTCGACATTGCTGTCTACACAGCTTTGCCTGCTAATGTGACTGTCCTTGAGGACAAACCCTTAGAATGTCATTCAGCAACATCACAATTGGAAATGCACCTTCCCTTTGATGCTACAGTGACACTCTTTGGCTACTTTTTGACATATTGTCATCTCCTCAGCACTGCCTAGTGGTCCCCCTCTATAACCATAACCTGTCCATTTATAACAGCTTTAGGTACGAATTTAGGGGGAGGAAGAAAAAACTGTTGTGATTCTCAAGCGGCATGGTGATTTCTATTCTGCCAAATGACTAAGGAGGTTAAGTGGTCATAGTGTTTACCAAAGATAGAGAATAGAAGCTTAATGATCATATTTACCCTCCCATATACAGCCTCTCTGGGGATTCTGGTCTGCAGAAGCTTTAATGATTTGAAAGATTTGAAATTTGCTTGTCCAGAAGGCAGAAACTGGCCTATAAATAGTAGGAGGCTGGGCAGTGTCTCATTACCCTTCCCCACTATCCATCATTTTAAACTCATACCCAGCCGCTGATACTTGTGGATTAGTTCCATGGTCTTGTCCAAGCCTTTTAGATTATATTCTTCCAACAGCCTCTCAATAGGCAGTAAAATTTGAGGAAAAGGGATAGACAAATCTTTCATTTCTTTTCATGCATAGGACTCTAAATTGGGCAAAGTGTTCAAAGGTCTTTTTCAGTTTCTCCATTCTTGATGAACAGGTGGGAAAGTTAAAACTTCAAAACAGATCTGTATTCATTAAAATACTCTCTGGAAGTGAGCCTATAGAATGCAATGGAGGTCTTTCGGTGAACCTGAGCTGTTCTTGGAGCACCACTTGCAAAAGCCTAGGGGAGGGATGATGAACCATGAAAAGGTCACAGCTTTCAGCATGCAGCAGATGAAGCTGGCTTCTGTAGCATTAGAGGCTGCCGGCCTGCAGAGAGAAAAGCTGGGCTGGGGATTTGCACAGTCGAAATTCTGCTACCATTCTAGGAAGATGCTTTAGTTCCTAAGCCTGGAGATTCAAATCAAAATAAAGAAGCAGGCAAATCCCATCCTCAACTTACAACTACTCAGTAGAGTGTTCTGAGTGACAGCTCATGTGAGAAAATAATATGACTCATCAAACTACTGAGGAAAAAAAAGACCAGAGGGTCTATAACAAAATTAAAATTAAGTCCATAGTACCCATAACAATCTTTCCAACACAGCCATCAAGGTGGAAGTTTTTCTGAGTTTGAAATGGATAAAAAAAGTAAACCTTTATCTGCTACAGCTAGGGGGAATGTTTAATAGTGTTACGCAGGAAGTGACACAGTAGGGGATCCTTTTCAGCTTGGACATGTTGAAAATCATCTTTCCTGCTTCCAAGGAACTGAAATGAAGAGCTCTCCTCCTTTTACCAAAGCTCAAACAGAATACAGAAGCAGCAGTAGGTGAGACACAGAAGATTGCATAGAAATAGAGAAGTTATTTCTGGATAATTGGCAGTAGCCATGTTGCAGAGCACATGGGAAGACAGATCTCCATAGCAACACAGTTGATCACTGCTCCATATTTAAACTAAATGTTGAGCTTTTATCCTCCTGGAGACAGGATTTTCTGTAATTTTTTCTACTAAGTTCTCTAACTCAGGGAAACAGACATTCCAGCAGAGGTCCACATAAGGCAAGAAGAGCTTGAGAATAATTTACAGATCTTTGAGATTTTATTAAAAGGAAGAGAAATTCAGCTCAAATGAGAACAGAATCACTGGCTTTTTTTTTTTTTTTTTTTTTTTTTTTTGTAGAGACAGAGTCTCGCTGTACCGCCCTCGGGTAGAGTGCCGTGGTATCACATGGCTCACAGCAACCTCTAACTCTTGGGCTTACGCAATTCTCTTGCCTCAGCCTCCCGAGCAGCTGGGACTACAGGCGCACCCCACAACGCCGGCTATTTTTCTGTTGCAGTTTGGCAGGGGCTGGGTCCGAACCCGCCACCCTCGGCATATGGGGCTGGCGCCCTACTCATTGAGCCACAGGCGCCGCCCGAATCACTGGCTTTTTAGCATTTCTGAGTATGGATAAATTGGGTATTAATACAAATCCCATTTTTTTTTTACAGAATCTGTAGTTTCTTGCGTATAATTATGTTTGTGTCATGTATATTATAAAATTGTATATAATGTTTCATAACATCATTTATTTATTATCAATGAATACTTTTGTTTTTGCCCTTCTGGAGTTTTTGTGTTATAAATGGGTAGAAACTCCGTCTCATTTGAGATTCAGGAAGGCTTGGGTTGGTAGCACCCCTTGCAGAACTCCTCCTTTTAGCACCAGCTCAGAGTGGACAGCACTCTCCTTCTGCAGCTAAAGCACACAAAGGGTATCTTTGTTCCTGGTTTCCATTTTGGTCTTCCATCACCTCTTAGAAATATTGTAATGGTGTTGGAGTATAATAGTGATGCCATAACAGTTCACTCCCATATTCATTCTCCTTTATTTTTTTTTTCCTTTTCTTAAGCACTCATTCTCCTCTAAAGACTGAGCATGTTGGAAGTTGTCCCTTAGTACCTTCAGGAACCCATCTGAAGCCACATGCCACCCCAGTGGCATTGCCTACCTGCCGCCAGCCAGCAATGTAATCCTTGTCCCACTGGCCATGCTACCCCCAGTAATCAGTTCTTCCTTAAGCATCTAGTAAAATAAAGTCTTTCTTTTAGCATAGTTTTAAGCTTTCACTATACCCAGTGGTGCTAACAGCTTAACAGGAAAACAAAGCCACTAGCCAAACAAATTCAGACATTAACAAGCTGCTAAGGGTTCTTTTTAGTAAACACAAATGGATATTACATGCATCCAGACAATTAAATACATGGTAATGTTTTTTAAAATCTGTCTGTGTTTTTATGCTTAATTATCTACCACCTAACAAACAATAAAATCTACTCATGGCACAAGAATGAAAATTCTTAAAGCTCTTATTTTTTTGTGTGTGTTATTTGACTCAGAATCTCCATTTCTGATAATTTATTCTAAGTCATCCAAAACATAAAAGCGTTTTTAGCAATGTTCATCACAGTGTCATTTTAATAGTTAAAAATCGAAAATAATCTAATGTCCAGCCATAAAAGAGTGATTAAGTTAATTATGATATTCGTTTCTGATGAGATAATATCTTGAAATATTAATCTTTGTGCTTTTCCTTCTTGTCCTCCATTATACATGATCTTTCTCCTAGTTAATCAGAAGCATTCAAAGAAAATTGGGATTGTTACAGTAAGAATGGAAAGAAAGAAATAGTCAATAGTCTTTTTAACTTCCAAAATAAGCCTTGATAACAACAAGGAATGGCTTTGGCAAAAAGTTGACTGATAGAGTTTATGCAACAAAAATGTAGGCTGAAAATTAAAGAGTAGACAATCATGCCTGCCACCCCTGATCCTGCTTGGAAGGATGGATGGGACGTGATTTGAAGGGAAGATGCTACTGAAGACTAGAGGAATGAGGAATGGATCTAGAAAGACCATGTGAAAAAACGCCAGCACCCAGAGACAGGCTAAACATCACTCTTCAAGAAGCCCCCTTGGTGGCAGTTACTGAGAGCCTGGTAAGCAGTTCTGTCAATGAGTACCTTCCAGCAATGACTGCCTGCAGATCTCCCAGTTATCCAGCAAGAAGACAGCCACCCATGCTCTAGGTCTTTGAAGATCCCCCAACTGCTCCATGTCAGTCAGCATCTTTCAGGATACTCATGAGCCTTTAGGTCCAGATTCTAGTCCCTTCATATACAGAAGCCAATGAGAACATACCAGGGAAGCTTCAGCACTGGCACTCGAGTGGGAGGGAGAATTGTAAAACTCACACCTCCACACACATAATAAAAATAACAACTGTCTTGTACTACTGGCCAAGCACAATTCTAATCATTTTATAAGCATCAAATTTCATTTTCACGACCACCCTCGCTAGGCGGTAGATATAGTCCAATTTACAGATGAGGAAACTGAGGCAAAAGAAGTTCAGTAGCTTTCCCATGACCACACAGTTAATAAATAATGGATTAAGGATTCCAATCAAAATGGCCCTGAAACATGTGATCCCAATGGCTATGGTATGTTGTCATTCAAAAGGCTGCTGTTAAAAATAACATTTTCCCCAAATTTGTTAACAACACACAGAGGAAGCTTGGGTTATTATCTTAGGAAATCAATAAGAATTCAGCACTCTACCTACAATATGATACACATGGGAAGCAAAACACATCAAAATGTTAATAATAGTTAACTATGGGTGATAGTAGGGTCATGAATGATTTGCTTTCTCCTTTTTCTGTATTGCAAATTTCCTCTATAATGAGCATATATTACCTTTAAACCCTGAGGTAGAAACCCACTGCTGTTACTCCTTGAGCCTATCAAACACAAACATATAGATGCACATATTTTTTAATTACAAACTTTAATTCTTTCTTTTTCATTATTTTTATTTTTTAATTTTATTTACTTTTTTATTAAATCATAGCTGTGTACATTAATGCAATCATGGGGTACAATGTGCTGGTTTTATATACAATTTGAAATATTTTCATCGAACTGGTTATCATAGCCTTCATGGCATTTTCTTAGTTATTTTGTTCAGACATTTATATTCTGCCTTTAGTAAGAGACCACACCTACAAACTTCAATTCTTTGAAAAAATTGTATATTTTTGCAACAGTGAGAGATACCACAAAGCATGTTTCTAACTACAGTTTAAAAGCACTTTAACACTCTACAGAAAAAGCAGGGGCAAAGATGCTAAATTTATCCTCTGAGACAACTGCTTTCATGGAAGGGACAGGGCACAGATGGCAGGGATGAGGTCAGCCCAAGTTGCCACATCTAAGCAGCCCTGCCATCTTTCTATATTTTTATATCTTTAGATGGTCCTAATATACCAGCATTCCCAAGGAGAATCAAAGTAAGTCAGCACGAATTTCCCATTTTCACTAGTCATATGATGTCTTTTTGATAAATGCATATGCTTAGTTTTCATGTGGTTAAATTTATCAGTCATGTTCTTTATGGATTGCACTAGTTGTGTCTTGGTTAAGAAAATATTCCACATTGTAAGTTTATAAAAATATCCACTTGCATTCTCTTCCAAATAGTTTTATAGTTTTCCCTTTTACATTTAAGTGTTTAATATACTTGGATCATTTTTATGTCTACTGTAAGGTAGGGCTCTAATTCCATATTTTTCCATATAGATAACAAATATCTCAACATCATTAATTGAAGCATTCACTTTTCTCCACTGATCTGTAATAGCATCTCTTTCATATGGGCTCTCTTTTCCATTCCATGGGTCTCTGCCTATACCTTTGCCAGTACAACACCAACTTCATTACTGTAGATTTATAACAAGTCGTGAGATAAAGGGTCATGCTGATAACTGGCTACAGAATTCACTTTGGAACCTCCAGCATTCAAAAACCAAACAAGCAAATAAACAAAAAAGAAGAAGAAGAAGCAGGAGGAGGAGGAGGAGGAGAAGGAGAAGACTGGAATTTTCTGTTATTAGATTTCACTTGCCTTATTTTCACATATTTGTCGTCTTTAACACAGTCCAACCCTGCCACATAAATGTGCAACTATTATGGATTCATGGATTGATCATGTGCCAGGTCCACTGAGGTAAAATGGGAAGAGAAAATGACAGAGCTAAAAATAAACAGCTGTCATTGGTAAAATAACAGAATTAATTACCATTACGGCTTCTACTTGACACTGTCTAAAGCAAAAGGAGGCATGCCCAGCCTTCCTGGCACCATACGTGGCAATGTTCAGACAAGTGATAGGTTTTATTAGCCTAATTTAAGAGTGTGTAAAAATTAGTTTATCACCAATATTATGGAGACTGCCAAACCACCACCGAGGCTGGCATCTCTGAATTTGGCAATGGAGAGGAGAAGATAAGATTTCTCCCTGGATCATCTTCTTGCTGCTTTTTGTCAGACGGCATTGTGTGCCCCAGCTTGTACTTAGTGGAGCCAAGGGTAGTTTATCTGTTTAAGAAATGGACAACCAAGAAATTACTTTTTTTTTTTGGCCAGGGGCTGGGGTGAACCCGCCAGGTCCAGTATATGGGGACAGTGCCCTGCTCCTTGAGCCACAGGCACTGCCCTAACAAATTACTTTTAAACATGCACTCACCTCCAAGTTGCATTAAAATAAGAACTGGATGAAGAGCGAAACAAACATTTTGTAGACTCTGCTGTTTGCATTCTCCTTGGGTATATTTGACTTCCAAAGTCACTCCTACTTTCATCTGTTATGAATATTCACAACATTCTTTGTTATCAGAGTTTCCCCATAGGTGCCCACAAGGCATTGCATGATAACAGCAGAGGGTGAACTAGGTTCCTGCAGACCTACCAGGCAGTGACCTATGAATAAGGAGGTCGTGTATGAGGTCACTGTTTCTTGCTTAACTCTTCTACTTTGGAGTAATTGAATATTTTCTTAGTCTTACTCTGGAGTATTTTCTGGAAAGAGTTGGCCTTGAAAACAATGGTTTCAAACTGTGTGCAGTGACTCATACCAGTAATCCTAACACTTTGGGAGGCCTAAGTGGGAAGATCACTTTAGGCCAGGAGTTCGAGACCAGCCTGAGCAAGAGCAAGACTATGCTTCTATTTTTTCTAAACAATAGAAAACTGAGCCAGGTGTGGTGGTGCACAATTATAGCTCTAGCTACTTGGGAGATTGAGGCAAAAGGATCTCTTTGAGCCCAGAAGTTCAAGGTTGTAGGGAGCTACAGGGATGCCACAACATTCTAGCCTGGGTGACAGAGAGAGAGAGACTCTTTCTCAAAAAATAAAAACTGTTTCCAATTTATTTTTTTAAAGAAAATAGGCTAAGTCTTTGCACATCCAAATGTACTCATCACAATTTGTCTTACTCTTGACAAAACTTTCATATATGAAGGAATTTGGTATACATGATGTAGTTCTCAGAGAGAGAAATAGGAAGCATTTTGACAAACTGCTTGGGCCTCTCTCCAGACAACTTGTACATGGAGGCAATGCTCAGAGCCCTGGACTATCCATCGCTCTTACTATTTACCCAGTTGGCCATCTGGCCCTCTGAGAAAAGGGTAAGAATATGCCAACAAACATCCAAGCAAAGGGATCTATACTCATGCCTCATCATTTCCTTATACCAACTTAGTAAGTCTCAACCTTTGGTCAAAGCTTTTTTTTTTTTTTTTTTGAGAGAGAGAGAAAGTCTCACTCCATCACCCTGGGTAGAGTGCTATGGCATTGTAGCTCATAGCAACCTCAAACTCTTGAGCTTGAACAATCCTATTGCCTCAGCTTCCTAAATGGCTGGGACTATAGGAATCCACCACTAGTTTTTTCTATTTTTTAATAGAGATTAAGTCTTACTCTTGCTCAGTCTGGTCTAGAAATTGTGAGCTCAAGCAATACACACACCTTGGCCTCCTGGAGTGCTAGGATTACAGACATGAGCCACCACATATGGCTTGGTCAAAGCTTTTATTTGGCAGCACTAAGAAAGTTTGTTAGAGAGTAGTAGTAATGATAATGGTTACTATATATCTTTACCTTTTCTCTTGGTAATTTACCCATTCCCATGGATATGAAGCAAACACCACCTTGATCCCTAAACCAGGGAAAGACCCAACAAGAAAAGAAAATTATAGACCAATATCACTAATGAATATTGATGCAAAAATACTCAATAAGATGTTAACAAACAGAATCCAACAACACATCAAAAAAATTATACACCATGACCAAGTGGGATTTATCCCAGGGCCTCATGGCTGGTTCAATATACGTAAATATAAATGTAATTCAGCACATAAACAAACTAAAAAATAAGGACCATATGATTCTCTCAATTGACACAGAAAAAGCTTTTGATAATATCCAGTATCCCTTCATGATCAGAACACTTAAGAAAATTGGTATAGAAGAGACATTTCTTAAACTAATAGAGGCCATCTACAGCAAACCCACAGCCAATATTGTATTGAATGGAGTTAAATTGAAATCATTTCCACTTAGATCAGGAACCAGACAAGGTTGCCCATTGGCTCCATTGTTTTTTAACATTGTAATGGAAGTTTTAGCCATTGCAATTAGGGAAGAAAAGGCAATCAAGGGTATCCACATAGGGTCAGAAGAGATAAAACTTTCACTCTTCGCAGATGATATGATCATATATCTGGAAAACATTAGGGATTCTACTACAAAATTTTTAGAAGTGATCAAGGAATACAGCAATGTCTCAGGCTACAAAATCAATACCCATAAATCTATAGCCTTTATATATACCAACAATAACCAAGCCGAAAGAACAGTCAAGGACTCTATTCATTTCACAGTAGTGCCAAAGAAGAAGAAATATCTGGGAGTATACCTAACAAAGAACATGAAAGAGAACTATGAAACTTTAAGAAAAGAAGAAGTACCTGAAGATGTTAACGAATAGAAAAACATACCATGCTCATGGCTGGGAAGAATGAACATTGTTAAAATGTCTATACTACACAAAGCAATATATAATTTTAATGCAATTCCTATTAAAGCTCCATTGTCATATTTTAAAGATCTTGAAAAAATAATAATTCATTTTATATGGAATCAGAAAAAACCTCGAATAGCAACAACATTACTCAGCAATAAAAACAAAGCAGGAGGAATCACGTTACCAGACCTGAGACTGTACTATAAATCGATAGTGATCAAAACAGCATGGTACTGGCACAAAAGCAGAGAAGTAGATGTCTGGAACAGAATAGAGAACCAAGAGATGAATCCAGCTACTTACCATTGTTTGATCTCTGACAAGACAATTAAAAACATTCAGTGGGGAAATGATTTCCTATTTAACAAATGGTGCTGGGTGAACTGGCTGGCGACCTGTAAAAGACTGAAACTAGACCCACACCTTTCACCATTAACTAAGATAGACTCTCACTGGTAAAATATTTAAACTTAAGACATGAAACTACAAAAATGCCTGAAGAAAGTGCAGGGAAAACTCTTGAAAGAATTGGTCTGGGTGAATATTTCATGAGGAGGACTCCCCCAGGCAATTGAAGCAGTATCAAAAATATATTACTGGGACCTGATCAAACTAAAAAGCTTCTGCACAGCCAAGAACACAGTAAATAAAGCAAGCAGACAGCCCTCAGAATGGGAGAAAATATTTGCAGGTTATACCTCTGATAAAGGTTTAATAACCAGAATCCATAGAGAATGCAAAGATATTAGCAAGAAAAGAACAAGTGATCCCATCTCAGGGTAGGCAAGGGACTTGAAGAGAAACTTCTCTAAAGAAGACAGAAGCACGATCTACAAACACATGGAAAAAAGCTCATCATCCTTAATCGTCAGAGAAATGCAAATCAAAACTACTTTGAGATATCACCTAACACCAGTAAGAGTAGCCCACACAACAAAATCCCAAAACCAGAGATGTTGGCGTGGATGTGGAGAAAAGGGCACACTTCTATACTGCTGGTGGGAATGCACGCTAATACGTTCCCTCTGGAAGGATGTTTGGAGAATACTTAGAGACCTAAAAATAGACCTGCCATTTGATCCTATAATTCCTTTACTAGGTTTATATACGCAGAAGACCAAAAATCACGATATAACAAAGACATCTGTACCAGAATGTTTATTGCAGCCCAATTCATAATTGCTAAGTCATGGAAGAAGCCCAAATGCCCATCGACCCACGAATGGACTAGCAAATTGTGGTACATGTATACCATGGAATATTATGCAGCCTTAAAAAAGATAGAGACTTTACTTCTTTCATGTTTACATGGATGGAGCTGGAACATATTCTTCTTAGCAAAGTATCTCAGGAATGGAAGAAAAAGTATCCAATGTATTCAGCCCTACTATGAAGCTAATTTATAGCTTTCACATGAAGGCTATAACCCAACTATAGCACAAGAATATGGGGAAAGGGCCAAGGAAGGGGAAGGGAGGGGGGAGGTTAGGGTGGAGGGAGGGCAATGGGTGGGGCCACATCTATGGTGCATTTTAGAATGGGTACAGGTGAAACTTACTAAATGCAGAACACAAATGTCTACATACAGTAACTAAGAAAATGCCATGAAAGCTATGTTGAACAGTTTGACGAGAGTATTTCAGATTGTATATGAAACCAGCACATTGTACCCCTTGATTGCACTAATGTACACAGCTATGATTTAACAATAAAAAAAAAGTCTGGAAGTTACTTTTTATTCCTCTGTTATCCTTACTCCCCTCATCACCAAGCTCTGTGGACTCTTTTTCCAAAACATCACAGCAACCTTCCCACTTCTCCTTGTTGCTTCCATCCTAGCCCAGATTAACATTATTTCTTGCTCAGCTTGTTATCAATGGGCACTGAACTGGTGTGTGCTGTACACATATAACCTTGTAATAGTTTTCATATTATATTTTATTGAAAGATGTCAAAATGATAGCCTTAAAACAGAAATTAAATTGTGTACATGCCCCTCCTCCTCTCACCTGGAAACACTGCAATGACTTCTAATCACATTAAGAATACAATCAAAAATTTCTACTTTGGCCCACCATGTCTTATCTCAACCAGCTTCCACTTTGCAATCTTCACTCACACCATCTCTTTCCCTTCACTATGCTTCAAACACACTGGTTTTCTCTCTTCTCTTTAAGTATTCTAAGCTCATCACCCCATTTAGTGCATTTTCTCTTGCTGATCTCTCTGCATGGGATGTTATTCCTCCAGATCATACTATTAGCTTCCCCTCACTTAGCTTTTATCCCAAGTGGCACTTTCTGAAAAAGATCCTGTAATTCCTCCTGCAAGTCAGGGTCCAAGAATAGTAGAAACCTGACTAAGTCTACAAGAAAGAGGGGTTTTGATGTAGGTAATCAGGAACACTGAGATGGGTAAGTTTTGAAGCCAAGCAAGGAATGACAACAACACAGCAGAAAACCTAGGGAAAGAAATTGTGGTGTTGCTTCATCCCACAAGCCAGTTACCAGGCTTGGAGGTCTGGAAGAAGCTTTAGTCCCGTCCAACAGAAGTTAGAGCCACAGGAGAAACACAGCCACTGCCAAAACCTAGTGAGCACAGAAAGTGGAGACAAGTACCCTATTTTCTCTCTTCCTACCCACTTCTAATCTCCCACTGGTGTCTCCACTAGCTAAAACCATCTGGAAACCAGAAACATATCCTATAACCCTGAGACCACACAGTTCATGACAGAGGAATGGAGAAGCCAGAACAGAGGAAAAGCAGCCCAGAACCACTGTGCCACCCATTTCAGCTCACAACCCCCTCTCCCCACTCAATGTTAATCACCTTATCTTTCTTATCTATTTTCAGAGCACTCATTCCTATCTAAAGTTGTCTTGATTACTTGTCTGTTCATCTTCCCAAATTAGAATGCAAGAACCATGGTCCTTATCTGTGTTTGCATTTAGTGCCTGACTGATGCAGAGTACTCAATAAATATTTATTAAAAATATACTAACTGAAAGAAATAACCAAAATTAAATCATAAATAAATGAAATTGAAAGTAAAAAGTCATGGGTGGCGTCTGTGGCTCAAGGAGTGGGGTGCCAGCCCCATATACCAGAAGTGGCGGGTTCAGATCCAGCCCCAGCCAAAAGGTGAAGAAAAAAAGAAAAGAAAAAAATCATTTAGAAAATTGATGAAACAAAAAATTGGTTCTTTGAAAAGATAAATAAAATCAATAAACCATTAGTCAGATTAACCACAAATAGAAAAATAAAATGTTTAATAACCTCAATCAGAAACAAAAATGGGGAAATAACAAATGATACCATAGAGATACAAGAGATTATTTTTGACTACTACCAAAAATTTTATGCCCAGAAATTTGACAATGCAGAGGAAATGGACCAATACCTAGAATCATACCATCTTCCTAGACTTAATTGGGAAGAAATTGATCTCTTGAACAGACCAATATCAAGCACTGAGATTGAAGAAACACTAAAAAGCTTCCAAAAAAAAAAGGCCCAGGACCAGATGGCTTCACAGAATTCTATCTCATCTTCAAAGATGAGCTTCCACCTATACTGCAGAACCTATTCACCTATTCCAAAACATTGAGAAGGAAGGAACCTTCCCCAACATATTCCATGAAGCAAACATCACCGTGATGCCAAAACCAGGAATCTTCTAACTAAAAAGAGCTAAAGACCAGGGGAGGAGAGCAAGATGGCAGCCAAGTAACAGCTTTCTTGCATCTGGGCACCGTGAGTCCGGGGAGATAGGACTCCAGGCATCTCTGGCTGGTGGGATCTGCCAATCATCACCCCTGTGAGGATACAGAGAGTTGGCGAGAGACTTCTGGACCCCAAGAGGAGGACTAAAACAGTGGAAAACCGGCAAGTGGTTGCGTGTGTTCAATCGGTCTAAACCCGCCAGCAACAGTAAGTTCAGTAACAGCGAGACTGCAAACCAGAAAGGCCTTACCAGTGAACTATTTTGGTGTCTTTGGACTTGGCACTCAGTTGAACTGCCTTTGGGAGAGCCTGAGCAGGAATGCAGAGAACTTTGGCCATTGTCTAGGGCCCCACTCTGAGCCGCTGAGCCAGATGGAGCTAATAGTGTTTGGCTGTGGGCCACAGGGAGCCATTGTGAGTGATCTGTCCCAGCAAGCTCCGCCCTCAGGGTCACAGAGCTAGAATCGGGTGGAAGCTGATAACCCAGTGATGGAGTAGCCTAAGGGTGGGGTCTGAGCCGCCTTACAGCCCTAACCCTCAGGGGCAGAGTGAGACCGGTTTTGGCACAATGGGAAAGTGGATAGCCATTTCAGCAGTGATTCCAGAGATAAGCACTTTCCTGGGAAAGCTTCTACCCAGCAAGTTTACAAGCTCAAAGTGCCTTTTAAGTGGGCTGAAGAGAGATTTAGGGTGTCTACCAGCTGGGGTTTGAGAAATCAGCAGCCTCTAGTTGTATCAGAACTGTGATTAACATCTCATACCCGAGAAGACCACATGTTGCCCAGACACTATTGAACAACATATACATACTGCTTTGTTTTTGGTTGTGTTTTGTTTTTTCTAGTGTTTTTTTTTTTTTTTTTTGGTTTGGTTGTTTTTTTGTTTATTTTGATGTTGTTGATGTTGTTTTGTTTTTTAATTTCAACCTTTTCCATACAGATATTTTTTCTTTCTCAATTTTTCCAGTTTGATTGTAATTTCCCCTTGCTCCCTTTTTTAATAACTAGAACTTCATTTTTGCTAGTGTTTCTACCAATATTATTTGGTTTTTCACCCAATTTTATCCCATAAAGTTTTCTGTTTCCTTGTTTTGGTTTGATTTATAGCATTTTTGTCTTTCATCTCTACTTGGTGGAGGTGGGGTACTGTGTCTGATCAGGTTAGCAAAGACCTGCTGACCTCAAGGGAACCACCCAACTGGGCACCCCCACAAGGTGGTTTTTGTTAAGATTATGTCAAAGTACCCTATTGTACACTTATATTGCTCTGTCTCCCTCTTTCTGTGCCTCTCTTCTTTTTGTCAATATTCCTTTTACCAACCCCCTCTCCTTTCTCTATTTTTTTTTTCTTTTCACTCGGTCCTCCTTTCTTTCATCCCTTTCTTGCTCTTCAACCTTCTCACCCTTCTGGTCCTGTACCAAAAGGACTCATCTGACCCTTAGTCCACAGGCACGAGAACTTAAAGAGCAAGAGGAAGTGAAAGGAAAATTAGGGCTAGGAAACAGATAAAAGAAATCACTCATGAGGAAGAATCAGCAGAAAACTCCAGGCAACATGAAGAACCAGTCCAGAACAACCCCGCCAAGGGAGCATGAGGTAGCTACTGCAGAGGATTCCAGCTATAAAGAAATGTTAGGAATGACAGAAAGGGAATTTAGAATACACATGTTGAAAACAATGAAAGAAATGATGGAAACAATGAAGGAAATTGCTAATAAAGTGGAAAATAACCAAAAGGAAATCCAAAAACAGAATCAAATAAGAGATGAATGATACGAAGACTATAAAAAGGATATAGCAGAGCTGAAGGAAATGAAACAGTCAATTAGGGAACTTAAAGATGCAATGGAAACTATCATCAACAGATTAGACCATGCAGAAGAAAGAATTTCAGAGGTAGAAGACAAAGTTTTTGAGATAACTCAGATAGTAAAAGAGGCAGAAAAGAAGAGAGAGAAAGCAGAACGTTCACTGTCAGAATGATGGGACTTTATGAAGTGTTCCAACATATGAGTTATACGAATCCCAGAAGGGGAAGAAGAATGCCCCAGAGGAATGGAAGCCATACTAGAGAATATTATTTTTCTTTTTAATTGTTGGGGATTCATTGAGGGTACAATAAGCCAAATTACACTGATTGCGATTGTTAGGTAAAGTCCCTCTTGCAATCATGTCTTGCATACTAGAGAATATGATAAAAGAAAATTTTGCAAATATCACCAAAGATTCTGACACACTGCTTTCAGAGGGATATCGGACCCCAGGTCACCTCAACTCTAACCAAGCCTCTCCAAGACACATTGTGATGAACCTGTCCAAAGTCAAGACAAAAGAAAAGATTCTGCAAGCTGCCAGGAGTAAGCGCCAGTTGACCTACAGGGGCAAATCCATCAGAGTGACTGCAGACTTCTCTAATGAAACTTTCCAAGCAAGAAGACAATGGACATCTACCTTTAATCTACTTAAGCAGAACAATTTCCAGCCCAGAATTCTGTACCCTGCTAAGCTAAGCTTCAAAATTGATGGAGAAATCAAATCATTTATGGATATATACAAACATTGAGGAAATTTGCCACAAGAAGACCAGCTCTACAGGAAATACTTCAACCTGTTCTACATACTGACCACCACAATGCATCAGCAGCAGAGTAAGAACTCAGAAATTAAAGGACAGAACCTAACCTCCACACTGATGCAAAAGATAAAACTAAGCAATGGATTCTCACAAAATAAGATGAATAGAATACTACCACACTTATCAGTTATCTCAATGAATGTTAATGGCTTGAATTCCCCACTGAAGAGACATAGATTGGCTGACTGGATTAAAAAACACAAGCCATCCATTTGCTGTCTGCAAGAAACACACCTGGCTTCAAAAGACAAATTAAAGCTCTGAGTCAAGGGTTGGAAGACAATTTTTCAGGCAAATGGAATTCAGAAGAAAAGATGAGTTGCAATCGTATTTTCAGATTCATGTGGATTTAAAGCAACTAAAGTCAAAAAAGACAAAGATAGTCACTTTATATTGGTCAAGGGAAAAATACAAGAAGACGTGCATAAATATTTATGCACCCAATTTAAATGCTCCCAGATTTTTGAAACAGACCTTACTCAGTCAGAGCAATATGATATCTGATAATACCATAATAACAGGGGACTTTAACACTCCTCTTACAGAGTTGGACAGATCCTCTAAACAGAAATTAAACAAAGATATAAGAGATTTAAATGAGACCCTAGAACAACTGTGCTTGATAGATGCATATAGAACACTCCATCCCAAAGATAAAGAATATACATTCTTCTCATCACCCCATGGAACATTCTCCAAAATTGATCATATCCTGGAACACAAAACAAATATCAACAGAATCAAAAGAATTGCAATTTTACCTTGTATCTTCTCAGACCAGAAGGCACTAAAGGTGGAACTCAACTCTAACAAAAAGGCTCAACCCCACACAAAGGCATGGAAATTAAACAATCTTCTGTTGAATAACAGATATGCTCAGGAAGAAATAAAACAGGAAATCATTAACTTCCTTAAGCATAACAATGAAGACAAAAGCTACCAAAACCTGTGGGATACTGCAAAAGCAGTTTTGAGAGGAATATTTATCACTTTAGATGCCTACATTTGAAAAACAGAAAGAGAGCACATCAACAATCTCACAAGCTATCTTATGGAGTTGGAAAAAGAAGAACAATCTAAGCCTAATGTCAGTAGAAGAAAAGAAATCTCCAAAATCAAATCAGAGATCAATGAAATTGAAAACAAAAGAATCATTCAGAAAATTAATGAAACAAGAAGTTGGTTTTTTGAAAAACTAAATAAAATAGATAAACCATTGGCCAGACTAACGAGAAATAGAAAAGTAATATCTCTAGTACCTCAATCAGAAATGATAAACGGGAAATAACAACTGATCCCACAGAGACACAAGAGATCATCTCCGAATACTACCAGAAACTCTATGCCCAGAAATTTGACAATGTGAAGGAAATGGATCAATATTTGGAATCACACCCTCTCCCTAGACTCAGCCAGGAAGAAATAGAGGTCCTGAACAGACCAATTTCAAGCACTGAGATCAAAGAAACAATAAAAAATCTTCCAACCAAAAAATGCCCTGGTCCAGATTGTTTCACACCAGAATTCTATCAAACCTTCAAGGAGAGCTTATTCCTGTACTGCAGAAATTATTCCAAAAAATTGAGGAAGAAGGAATCCTCCCCAACACATTCTATGAAGCAAACATCACCCTGATACCAAAACCAGGAAAAGACGCAAACAAAAAGGAGAATTTCAGACCAATCTCACCCATGAATATAGATGCAAAAATTCTCAACAAAATCCTAGCCAATAGATTACAGCTTATCATCAAAAAAGTCATTCATCATGATCAAGTAGACTTCATCCCAGGGATCCAAGGCTGGTTTAATATACGCAAGTCTATAGACATTATCCACCATATTAACAGAGGCAAAAATAAAGATCACATGATCCTCTCAATAGATGCAGAAAAAGCATTTGATAAAATGCAGCATCCTTTTCTAATTAGAACACTGAAGAGTATAGGCATAGGTGGCACATTTCTAAAACTGATTGAAGCTATCTATGACAAGCCCACAGCTAATATTTTACTGAATGGAGTAAAACTGAAATCCTTTCCTCTTAGAACTGGAACCAGACAAGGTTGTCCTCTGTCACCTTTACTATTCAACGTAGTGCTGGAAGTTCTAGCCAATACAATTAGGCAAGACAAGGAAATAAAGGGAATCCAAATGGGAGCAGAGGAGGTCAAACTCTCCCTCTTTGCTGACGACATGATCTTATACTTAGAGAACCCCAAAGACTCAACCACAAGACTCCTAGAAGTCATGAAAAAATACAGTAATGTTTCAGGATATAAAATCAATGTCCACAAGTCAGTAGCCTTTGTATACAACAATAACAGTCAAGATGAGAAGCTAATTAAGGACACAACTTCCTTCACTATAGTTTCAAAGAAAATGAAATACCTAGGAATATACCTAATGAAGGACATGAAGGACCTCTATAAAGAAAACTATGAAATCCTCAGAAAGGAAATAGCAGAGGATATTAACAATGGAAGAACATACCATGCTCATGGATGGGAAGAATCAACATTGTTAAAATGTCTATACTTCTCAAAGCAATCTACCTATTCAATGCCATTCCTCTCAAAATACCAACATCGTACTTTCAAGATTTGGAGAAAATGATTCTGCATTTTATATGGAACTGGAAAAAAACCCGTATAAGCTAAGGCAGTTCTCTGTAACAAAAATAAAGCTGGGGGCATCAGCATACCAGATTTTAGTCTGTATTACAAAGCCATAGTGGTCAAGACAGCAGGTACTGGCACAAAAACAGAGACATAGACACTTGGAATCAAATTGAAAACCAAGAAATGAAACTAACATCTTACAACCACCTAATCTTCGATAAACCAAACAAGAACATACCTTGGGGGAAAGACTCCCTATTCAATAAATGGTGTTGGGAGAACTGGATGTCTACATGTAAAAGACTGAAACTGGACCCACACCTTTCCCCACTCACAAAAATTGATTCAAGATGGATAAAGGACTTAAATTTAAGGCATGAAACAATAAAAATCCTCAAAGAAAGCATAGGAAAAACACAGGAAGATATTGGCCTGGGGAAAGACTTCATGAAGAAGACTGCCATGGCAATTGCAACAACAAAAATAAACAAATGGGACTTCATTAAACTTAAAAGCTTCTGTACAGCTGAGGAGACAATAACCAAAGCAAAGAGACAACCTACACAATGGGAAAGGATATTTGCATATTTTCAATCAGACAAAAACTTGATAACTACGATCTATAGAGAACTCAAATTAATCCACATGAAAAAAGCCAACAATCCCATATATCAATGGGCAAGAGACATGAATAGAACCTTCTCTAAAGATGACAGACGAATGTCTAACAAACACAAGAAAAAATGTTCATCATCTCTGTATATTAGAGAAATGCAAATCAAAACAACCCTGAGATATCATCTAACCCCAGTGAGAATGGCCCACATCACAAAATCTCAAAACTGCAGATGCTGGCATGGATGTGGAGAGAAGGGAACACTTTTACACTGCTGGTGGGACTGCAAACAAGTACAACCTTTCTGGAAGGAAGTATGGAGAAACCTCAAAGCACTCAAGCTAGACCTCCCATTTGATTAAATCTAAAAAGATAAAGATACGGATATATAAAAGTACCATCACTTTTGGCTTTGAGCTCAAATCTAGTTCAGCCTGGTTTATTTTAAAGCTATGGAATTTTGTTAGGTTTTACATTAAATCAATAAAGTCTGGAACAGTTTAGAGAGCTTTGGATGCACTCATAATGGATTCCTTGGGAACCTGTGAAATGCTCTGAAATTACTCAGAACCTTGACTTGGGACATCTACGTGTTCAAATGACAAAGGTTCAGCCAAGGTTCTCCAATGATAATGAATGGTTTGAATATCCATTGCTGATAGAACTCCACTGGGTCACAAAGGCAAATATACATTTTTTTCTCTGAATGTGCTATTTTCCAAGTCCCATGATTGGTTTCTAGGTGGACTCTCATAAGACGTTATATCCTACATGCTAGTTTCAGGTATTTACCTTCTACTCTATTTCAGGTTTATATGCATAATGCAGCCATATAAGGAAAATTAAATTGTAAAAAAATGAAAGTGAATGTACTACATACCTATATGCAATGTAATACTGTACAGCCATTAAAAATGACGACGTGGCCTCTTTATTTTGATATAAAATGCTCTTCAAATTAAATTGTTAAGTAACAAGAACAAGGCGCCCAGCAACAGATGTTATTGAACAACCGTGCTATCACTTGGTTCACAGAAAAGGGGAGATAAATGCATATAGATGACCTTTGAAAGCACGTACAGGAAATTTTTAAGAGTGGTTTTCTCTGGTGAAGAAAACTGGAGACATTTTCAGTTGTCTTTTTTTTTTCAGATTTCTTTTATTAAACATATGCATTATTACTAATGAAATAAGTGAATTAAATCTCTTCCAGTTCTACAAAAGGCACTCAGGTCTCCTTTAACAGGCCAGCAGTGCCTATAGCTGCTGTGAGTACTGGCAGCCAGTGTCTCACACCTAACCCTCTACTGGCCCCAGACTCATGGTGGGACTAACTCTTCGGGTTGCAAGGTGTCCTCCAGTCCTCCCAGGGCTCACACAGAAGCTCGTCCCAGCTGGGCCTGTTCAGTGCTGACATCTCTCCCCCAGGCACTGCACTCTCTTCCTGAGAGCACCCTTCCACCAGCCACTTGCACAGGGAATCTCCATCTTTAAGCTCTGGTTCTAGAAAATCTGGCCAAAGATAGCATTGTAGACGTAAAGATAAGGGTGTATGAAATATTGTGGCTATAAAATCAAATGGGTGCTGTCTCCATATTATCATCAATAGTGAATTTTTTTTCTTAAAATAAAAATGCCTCCCATTCTTAAAAACCTCCCATGATTTTCCATTGTTCTATGGACAAGGAAAAAACTCTTTAACAAGTGTAACAAGAGGTGCTGCGCAATCTGGCCTCTGCCTGCCCCCACCAGCACATCTGGCACACGCTCCCTGTTGCTCTTTCCACTTCATGCACATTGGCCTAAGTTTGGTCCTTTCTTCTGGGAGGACATTTGCCCTGAAACATCCTGCCCTTCATTCTTTGCCTTATTAATTTCTACTTCTTCTTCAGATATCCCTTCAAACATCACTTTGACCAAAACCCATATTATTACTCCATGTTCTCAAAGTCCTACAAACTTGTTTTCTATAGTGAATTGCAATTATCAGACATATTTATGATTTATCATCCTTTAATTAACTGCTATTTGAAGCACTGTTAGGAGAAAATGTCACCTGGTTTGCTCATACTTTTATCTCAGGATTTGTGAATATCAATATCCAAGTTCCTGGTAGATTGTTTAATCTCTAGACCATCTCAAAACTCAGTTATGTGACACATTTATGAAGTATTGCCAATCCCATCTTCAGATTCTCTAAATTTTAGACCTTGTTGGAACCAGTTCAATAGCTCATTGAAGAGCTGCACATTTGGCACAGCCTCTTTTGCCCGGTGGGGATTGCTTTGGACTTTGATGCACAATGACGTCAAAAGGGCCCCTCTCCTCCCTTTTCCCATCATCACCAGAGATAAAACTGCTAACATAGCTCATCTGGATTATGACAACTCCCTGCATGCTGCTCTTCCCATATTCTCAGTAGGTCCCACACAAATCTGCTCTCCCTCAAATGCCAAGTGATCTTTTGCAAATGAAAGTCTGATAACATTGTCCACTTGCTGAACACCTGTCAGTAACTTCCCACTCATCTTAAGACAGACTCTGCAGGACATTTGCACTGGACTATTTATAGCAGCTCAATTCACAATCACTAAGATGAGGAATCAGACCAAGTGCCCATCAACCCAGGAATGGATTAACAAACTGCAGCATATGTACACCACGGACAAGATGGAGACTTTATATCTTTTGCATTTACTTGGATAGAGGTGAAGCACATTCTTCTTAGTAAAGTATCACAAGAATGCAAAAGAAAAGTATCCAATGTACTCAATGCTAATATGAAACCAATAGATAAACAACTGCATGCCCACAAGAAAGAAAAACACAAGTACAGTCTAGTGAGGGGGAGGGGAGAGGAAAAAGAAGAGGAGAGAGGGAGAATAGCTGGATCTCACCTAATGTGCACAACGTAAGGGTGCTCAGCACGCCTGTGAGTGAAGGGCTCAACTACAACTTGAACTTTACCTTAGACATGAAAACAATGTAACCTAAACATTTATACACACGTGAATCTGAAATAAAGATAAAAATAAAAGGCCAAGCTTGTGAATTCAGTTCCTGTATGGGCCAACTAGCTCTAAACCAGAATCATAAGATTTTCAGCTTGAAGGCATTGCAGAGATCTTCTTGTCCAAACATAAAATTTAACAAATGAGGAAAGAAAGACTCAAGGAGATGACTTCTTTAAGGTCACCACGCAGTGTTTTGACAGAGTTGTTTTCAAAATCCAGCAAATATCAGGCCATTTGACCTCCCCCAGAATAGCACGTGCCCTTGTATGAGTACAGGTTGCTCTTATTATGATGTGTCAATTGGTAGATGTCTGTTTATGGTGTTCAAGTACAGAAATTCAGACTAGGTTAGGGAAGAAAATGGTTTTCACTGAAATACACAGGATGGAGCATTGATTCAAAGGAATTGAAAATCAAACATAATCAAGGAAATGCCATAAACAGGAGATCTCAGCATGATAAGAGGTCTCAGCAGTAGAGAACCCCAGAATTGGTTCCCTAGAAATTACAGTCGGCCTCTTCATTTCTATGTCTGAGGTCAAAACTAACATTTCTAGGAAAGAGTGCTACTTGCAGCTGTCATGATCTAGACGGTATCAGGCCAATAGAGTACTAGAGAACCTGGAACTTTTAAGATATGCCTGAAGCCATTCAGGAGCTACCAAAGTGGCCAGGGTGTGAAGAAAGCCTGATATTCAGCACCAATTTTCCACTTGAGGATTTTGCCAATTTGGAAGCAGCTAAAAGATGAGAAGCTGAGCAGAAAGTGATGACTAAAATGTCAAAAAGATAAACCACTCTTTCAGGGTGATGGGGGAAAGTAGAATTTATGACTAACCATCAGCCAAACATGAGGGGCTGAGCTCACAGAAAAGATGAGAGTAAGCTTTACATTTGGCTTCTGGTATTTTCTCGTGAGGCATTTAAAAATTTTTATCCAGTGTCTGAGAGGCTGAGAAGTCAAGGAGAAACTAAAATGTGGAGGAGCCAAACAGAACTTAGAGTTGTCTTACAATGAAGGAGAGACAAAAATTGAAATCTGCAACTAGCCAAAAATGAGAGGTTCTCACAAACATCCCACAGTTTTGATTGGGGTTCGGGAGGACTGCACTCTAGAATCAAAGGCAAGCTAATTATAGTCGACCCCTATAAAAACAAACCTAGCTTCCTCAGATCAACCTCATACTGGATAAAGGTAATCTATCTGCTTCTACTTTAATTCCCTTCCAAACTCAACAGTATGTCTTATTAAAATTACACACATTAAAATTTTAAAGAGTTTATTTGAACAGAGAGCGATGAATGAATTAGGCAGGACCAGACTGGATATAGTCAGGGGCTCCACTGATGGGGCATGAAGGAAAGGTTTCTGTAGGGAAAATGCAGGGCAAGGCAAAGGAAATACTTGATTGGTTATGTCAGAGCAATACCCTAATCATTCCAGTAAAAACTCTCTAATTAAAAGTGATTTCTGATTGATTAAGCTCAGCATTTGTTTTACTCTTAATAAGGAGTTGAGCTTCAGTTTGCTCATGTAGAAACCCAGGAAACTGAATCCACCCGAGCCTCATAGCCTCCCGATTAATTGTTTTAACAGTCCTTTCTAGAGAACGATATCATCCAGAGTTTCTGCAATGTTTTACACATTCCTCTGGGACTTGATAATACTTCTCAGGCACATAAAGAGATGGGATGAGAGGGGGAAAACTAGCAGACTAGCTTATCAAATAGAGATTTTAAAATAACTTTAATACATCAAAGAAAATAGATGAAAGATGGAGAATTAAATCAGAGAACTATAGTCTAAAAAAATGAATGGAAATTTTAAAAATTAAAAATAATACAAAAAACAAAATTAAGAACTTAATAGATATTGAAACATCAGATTAAACACAGAATTAGTTTCTTGAAAGATATACCAGTATAACAAATCAAGAGTGAAACACTGAAATAAATAAGATGATGGAAAATGCATAAAAATGTATTAGATATGTGAGGATTTTTGAAAAACTAACATTCATGTAATTGGATACCCAGGAGAAGAGGAGAGAGAGACTGGTAGGGGATGAGAGATATGGGATATTTGAGGATAATTTTCCAGAACTAAATTAAGACATCAAACTACACATTCAAGAAACTCTATGAACCACAAGTGGGGACAACAACAAAAATGAAAGAAACAAATAAAATATTTCTAAACACATCGTAGCAAAACTTATAAAATCCAGTGGTAATGAGAAAGGTTTTTGGTCTTTTTAGTTTTTTCTTTTTATCTCGTTTATTTTTTTTACCCATGAGAATTTTTAGGAGAGATGCAGACAAAAAGTATTGTACTTTCAGTCATGACTTCAAATCAAGAATTGATGGGTTGTTCTTTTTTTTTTTTCACTATATAGCCATGAAACAGTACATCATATATTAGTTTAGAAGTTGAGAGAAGAGTATGGTGCCTGCAGCTCCGAGGGTAGGGCGCATGCCTTGTATACTGAGGGTGGTGAGTTCAATCCCAGCCCCGGCCAAAGTCAACAAAAAAATAGCCAGGCGTTGTGGCAGGGGGCTGTAGTCCCAGCTGCTTGGGAGGCTGAAAAAACAGAATCACCTAAGCCCAGGAGTTTGAGGTTGCTGTGAGCTGTGATGCCACAGTACTCTACCAAGGGCAAGAAAATGAGAAAAAAAAGAAGTTGAGAGAAGAGTTTTGATGAAAAACCCCAAAGAGCTTTCTTTTGCACAGAATACCCCCAGGTTAGAGGTGAACTAAGAATAACTCTGTGGTATGAGGTGGAAAAGGCCAAAGGCAAGGAACTGGCAGAAGACCTCATTGACAGATTCCCCTCCAATACTGGATGGAGGATTGTGGTGAACATCTCAGGAAAGATGAATCTCACAGATTTGTTGAAGATGGTGAAGGTTGGATCCAAGAGTACACATGAATTTCCAGAACATTTGAAAAATCCCTGGGGGTAGCAACCCTCAGCAGAGTCTCCTGAGCAGAGGAAGAAAAACTGGACAGAATTGGACTCTATGAAGCCAAAGACGGGGAGCTGAGCCAAGAAAGAAGTTCGGCAAGCTGTTACTCCAAGGAAAATCATTCAAGAAAACAAATTATGGGTACAAAGCTTATGGACTAGAGGACAGGAGACCCCTCCACTAAGGAGGGGGCCTGCTGCTGGCTATCTGTGAATGAGCAGGGAACAAAAGACCTCTCATTTTACCTTGCTGGAGAGAGCTGCTAAACTCCAGGTCTCTTTCTTCAGGGAGATCCCACGTGTGAACCTAGATACCACCCTGACAGGGATAAAATTGAACAGATATTTTCCCCCACAAGTCCAAACTTCCAGTCCACCCTTTCCCTCACATGATGGTCTGAAGTTCTGCCCCCTGCAGAGCACAGAATGTTTGGTTTTGTCCTGAGAGAACTGGGCATAGTGTGAATTGCCAACCATCAGGACAGACTCTGTGACTAATGGGGAAGAAAGAAGGTGTTTGAAGAAAGGGATACTAGGCAGGAGGAGGAGCAGCCCCCAGGTTATGACTATGCCTGGCCAGTGGTAGTGTTGACCCTCGGTTCAGGCAGTGTCTTGCAGGATGGGGTGCAGAACCCCCAGCTCTGATGGCATCCACAGTGGGAGAGTTGTTGCCCCGTGTGGACTGAGTTCGGCAGACAGGGCTGGTCCCCATCCCCTGCTGTGCATGTGAACAGAGGCTTGATAGCCATGGACTGTGACTTGAGAGCAAGGGTGTGGTCCCCTGATTCCAACAGAACCTTCAAGCAGTGGCTTACTGGGTGTGAACCAAGACATAAAGGCTAGGGCACAGTTGACTGTCTCCAGTGGGGCTGGTGAGGATTGAGACCTGCAGGTGAAGTGCAGTGCCCTGACTCTAACAGAGCCTGAGAACAGAGGCTTGTGAGGCAGTGGACTGAGACTGGCAACAGAGGCATGGTTCCCTGACTCCAATTGGTCTGGCAAGAAGATGCTAGCTGTGTGTGGACTGAGACTGGAGGGTGGGCCCGGTGCCCTGACTCCAACAGAGCCTGTGAACAGAGGCTTGCTAGGCAGTGGACTAAGACTGGCAGGCAGGGGCATGGTCCCCTGACTCCAAATGGTCTTGCAAGCAGATGCTAGATGAATGTGGACTGAGACCAGTAGGTGGGGGCATGGCCCCTGGCTCCAGCTGGGCTTGTGAGCAGAGAAGGAGACAACAGTGTGGACTGAGTCTGGCAGGGGTGAGTATGGATCCCTGACTCCAATGGTGCTACTGGGGATCCTTGAGTACCTCTCTGTTGGGCAGGGTTTGCACTACTTGAGACTATTTGGTTGGAACCCGTGTCTGGGGCTGTCCACTCAGGGATATTCTGCAGTTGACCATCACAGTTCTGTAATGGAAAAGAACTGAAGGGTGGGGACTGGGCACTGCAGCTGTTTGTATCTCTTCATAGTTGAGATTTATACCCAATACTGTGGTTTCTTAGGATAAGGTAGAGGTTGGCTTATATCAAAACAGAGCTAGCTTGCACTATCTCACCACATAGGTCCTCAGAGTCTCCAGCCAAAACTCTGAAAGGGAACTTTGTAAGGTTGTAGGAGATAAGCCACAATTACAAAGCCTAGCACTGTGGTAAGGGGCTATCTCTACTACTGGGAACCCCAATTCAATATCACCCTACCAGTTCTAATAACCAAATGGTAGGAAATAAACATGGTGTGGACCCAACAGAAGAACTCTAGCAACATGAATACCAGAGTAGATCAACCCCTTCCCCCCAAGAAATGACAAAGGAGATACAATTGAAGATGCCATGCATAGACAAATGGCAGCAATGTCAGAAATCAAATTCAGAATATGGATTACAAATAAGATAAATAGAATGGAAGAAAAGATTGAAATTGAATTCCAAAGAGTAGTTCTAAAGTTGTCTCAAGAAATTAATGACTTCAAAGCCCAAGTCACCAAAGATATGGACATAATGAGAAAGGAGATAGTAGAGCTCAAGGAAATGAAAAAGTTAGTGGAGGAGCTCCAAAATACAGTAGACTCCCTCAGTAACAGAGTTGACCAGGCAGAAAAAAGGATCTCTGAAACTGAAGACAAAGCTTTTGAATGTTCCCAAATACTCGAAGAGGCAGACAAATGGAGAGCAAAAACTGATCATTCCCTGAGAGAGCTGTGGAATCACTCCAAAAGATCAAACATTCATCTTATAGGAATTCCCTAAGGATAAGAGGATGATCCTAAAGGTACAGATACTCTACTCCAAGAGATTTTTGAGGAGAATTTCCCAAGTGTTGCAAGAGATACATAACTTCAGATAGCAGACAGTTTCAGAAGCCCAGCAAGGCTCAATCTAAATAAACATCTCCTAGACACATTGTGATTAACTTTGCCAAAGTTAAGATGAAGGATAAAATTCTGTAAGCAGCCAGATGTAAGAAAAGCATCACCTACAAAGAGAGAAATATCAGAATGACTGCAGATCTCTCAGCTGAAACATTTCAAGCCAGAAGAAGATGGTCATCAACCTTCAGTCTTCTAAAACAAAACAACTTCCAGCCCAGGATCCTTTATCCAGCTAAACTGAGGTTCATTTGTGATGGAGAAATCAAATACTCTAATGACATAGACATGTTGAAGAAATTTGCTATAACTAAACCAGCTCTCCAGGATGTTCTCAGATCAATCCTCCACAAGGACCAGCAAAATGCTCTACCTCCAAAGTAAATTCACCCAGAAATTTTTGAACAAAACTCAACTTCCACAGTGGTGAAAAAACTAAAAATGTCCACTGGACATCCTAAAATCATGACACTCAAAATGCAACCAGGCTTACCAATTCTCTCAATTAATGTGAATGGTTTAAATTGTCCTCTAAAGAGGCACAGGCTGGCTGACTGGATACATAAACTCAGACGGGATATCTGCTACATATAAAATCTCACCTTACCTTAAAGGATAAAAATAGACTCAGGGTGAAGGGATGGACTTGCATAATACAGGCAAATGGAAACCAGAAAAAAAGGAGGGCTTGTAATTTTACTAGCAGATACAATTGGTTTTAAACCAACAAAGATAAAGAAAGGTAAAGAAGGCCACTACATATATGTCAGGGGAAACATCCAACATGAAGAGATTTTGATAATTAACATTTATGCACTGTACCGGAATGCTCCTCAATTCATAAAGCAGACCCTAATGCATATGAACAACTTGATATCTTCCTGCCCTATAATAGTTGGAGATTTTAAAATCCCTTTGACAGTTTTGGATAGATTCTCCAAGAAGAAACTAAACAAAGAAATATTAGACTTAAATCTGACCCTAATGATGATACTCATTTCTTCACATACTCATCATTAGTTTTCAGGGAAGTTCAAGTTAAACTATAATGAGATTCCACAACTTTTGCACTAGAATGGCTAAAATGTGTTGGTAAGGATGTGGAGTAACTGGACTCTCATACATTGCTGGTGGGAATGAAAAATAGTACAACCACTTTTAAAGTTGGTAGGTCACTTCTCCCAGAGTTAACATTTCTTATAACAAAAAGATATTTCTAAGAAAAATGAAAACACATATCCAGAGAAAGACTTCCATACAAACAGTGATAGCAGATTTACCATGACCAAACACTGGGAAAAAAACAAAAAAACAAAACAAAACAAAAAAAAAAAAACCTGACCCTAGAACAAATGGACTTCACAGACCTCTAAAGAACATTTCACTCTAATAAAACTGAATATACATTCTTCTCATCAGCCCACGGGTCATCCTCCAAAATAGATCATATCCTAGGACAAAAGTCTAATCTCAGCATATTTGAAAGTGTGGAAATTATTCCTTGTATCTTCTCAGACCACCATGGAATAAAAGTTGAACTCAACAGCAATGAGAATCTTCATACTCAAAGTCATGGAAGCTAAATAATCTTAGGCTGAATGATAGCTGAGTCAAAGATGAGATTAAGAAGGATTCTCCATACTTCCTTCCAGAAAGGTTGTACTAGTTTGCAGTCCCACCAGCAGTGTAAAAGTGTTCCCTTCTCTCCACATCCATGCCAGCATCTGCAGTTTTGAGATTTTGTGATGTGGGCCATTCTCACTGGGGTTAGATGATATCTCAGGGTTGTTTTGATTTGCATTTCTCTAGAAATCTCAAAGCACTCAAGCTAGGCCTCCCATTTGATCCTGCAATCCCATTACTGGGCATCTACCCAGAAGGAAAAAAAATCCTTTTATCATAAGGACACTTGTACTAGACTGTTTATTGCAGCTCAATTTACAATCACCAAAATGTGGAAACAGCCTAAATGCCCACCTACCCAGGAATGGATTAACAAACTGTGTTATATGTATACCATGGAATACTATTCAGCTATTAAAAAAAAAATGGAGACTTTACATCCTTCGTATTAACCTGGATGGAAGTGGAACACATTCTTAGTAAAGCATCACAAGAATGGAGAAGCATGAATCCTATGTACTCAATTTTGATATGAGGACAATTAATGACAAGGTTATGGGGGGGGAGGAAAAGCAGAAAGAGGGATGGAGGGAGGGGGGTGGGGCCTTGGTGTGTGTCATACTTTATGGGGGCAAGACATGATTACAAGAGGGACTTTGCCTAACAATTGCAATCAATGTAACCTGGCTTATTGTACCCTCAATGAATCCCCAACAATAAAAAAAAAGGAAGGAAATCACAAAATTTTTGGAACAAAATGATAACAAAGACACAAATTATCAAAACCTGTGGGATACTGCAAAAGCAGTCCTGAGTGGGAAATTTATAGCATTGGAAGGCTTCATCAAGGAAAACAGAAAGAGAGGGAGCCAACAACTTAATGGATCATCTCAAGCAACTGAAAAAGAAAGAACATTGCAACCCAAAACCCAGCAGAAGAAAATAAATAACCAAAATTAGGGCAGAATTAAATGAAATTGAAAAAAAAAAAAAGAATCATTCAGAAGATCAATAAAACAAAAAGTTGGTTTTTTGAAAAGATTAACAAAATTGCTAAACCTTTGGCCAACCTAACCAGAAATAGAAAAGTAAAATCACTAATATTGTCTATCGGAAATGATAAAGGAGAGGTAACAACAGACACTTCAGAAATTCAAAAAATCCTCAATGATTACTACAAAACCTCTAGTCCCAGAAATATAAAAATCTAAAGGAAATGGGCCAATACCTGGAAGCATGCCACCTTCCTAGACTCAACCAGAAAGAATTAGAAATCTTGCATAGACCTATATCAACCACTGAAATAGCATCAACAATAAAATATCTCCCTAAAAGGAAAAGTCCCGGAACAGATGGGTTCACATCCAAATTCTATAAAATCTTTCAAGAGGAACTAGCACCTATATTATACAACATTTTCCAAAGCATAGAAAAAGAAGGACTACTTCCCAGCACATTCTATGAAGCAAATATCACCCTGATACCCAAACCAGGAAAGGACCCAGCAATGAAAGAAAATTATAGACCAATATCATCAATGAATATCGATGCAAAAATATTCAATAAGATCTTAGCAAATAGAATTCAACAGCACATCAAAAAAAAAAATACACTATGATCAAGTTGGCTTTATTCCAGAATTACAGGCTTAGTTAAACATATACAAATCTATAAATATAATACATCACATCAATAAAATAAAAAACAAAGACCAGAGGACTCAGCAAGATGGTGGCCGAGTAACAGCTTCCTTAGCACTGGGCATGGCAAGTCTGAAGAGACAAGACTCCAGGCATCTCTAGCTGGTGGGATCTGCCTATAAACATCCCTTTGAGGACAGAGGGAGTCAGAGAGAGACTTCAGGACCCCATGGGGAGGACAAAAGCAGTAGAAAACTGTCAAGTGGTTGCATGTGTTCGTTTGGTCTAATCCCGCTGGCAGCTGTAAGTACAGCAGCAGTGAGATTGCAAACTGGAAAGGGCTTACCTGTGAGCTGCTTTGGGTTTTTGGACTTGGCACTTAGTTGAACTACCTTGGGAGAATTTGAGCAAGAGTGAGGAGGATTTTAAGCATTGTCTAGGGCCCCAGACTGCTGAGGCAGACGGAGCTAATAGTGTTCAGCTTTGGGCCCTGTGGAGCCTTTGTGGGAGAAGTGCCCCAGCAAGTTCCACCCTCAGGGTTGCAGAACAAGGATTGGGCAGGAGCTAGTAATCCAGTGACTGAGCAGCCTAAAGGTGGGGACTGAGATGCCTTACAGCCTTAGCCCTCAGGGGCATAATAAGTGAGACTGGTTTTGGCACCATGGTTAATTGGATAGCCACTTCAGGAGTGATCCCAGTGACAAGCACTTTCCTGGCAAAGCTTCTGCTTAGCCAAGTTTAGCAGTTTAAAGTGCCTTTTATGTGGACTGAGGTGAGATTTAGGCTCTCCACCTTGCGGGGTTTGAGAAATCAGCAGAGGCCGCCAGTCTCTATCTCATACAGGCATATCAGCAGTGTGATTAACATATCATACCCCAGATCACCTGTTGCCCAGACAATATTCACCAAGATAAATATACTGCTTTGTTTGGGGGTTTTATTATTATTTTTTTGGTTGTTTTTTTTTTTATTAAATCATAACTGTATACATTGATATGATCATGGGGCATCATACACTCGCTTCATAGACCATTTGACACGTTTTCATCACAATGGTTAACATAGCCTTCCAGCATTATCTCAGTTACTGTGGCAAAACATTTACATTCTACACTTACCAAGTTTCACAAATACCCCTGTAAGATGCACCACAGGTATGACCCCACCAATCCCCCACACTCTACCTACCACCGCCCTCCCTCCCCTCCCTTTCCCACTTCCCCCTATTGTTAGGTTGTAACTAGTTTATAGCTTTCATGTGAGAGCCCCAAATTACTTTCATAGTAGGACTGAGTACATTGGGTACATTTTCTTCCATTCTTGAGATACTTTACTAAGAAGAATATGTTCCAGCTCCATCCATGTAAACATGAAAGAGGTAAAGTCTCCATCTTTCTTTAAGGCTGCATAATATTCCATGGTGTACATATACCAAAATTTATTAATCCATTCGTGGATCGATGGGCACTTGGGCTTTTTCCATGACTTAGCAATTATGAATTGGGCTGCAATAAATATTCTGGTACAAATATCTTTGTTATGTTGTGATTTTTGGTCTTCTGGGTATATGCCCAGCAGAGGAATTACAGGATTGAATGGTAGATCTAATTTTAGATCTCTGAGTGTTCTCCTTATATCTTTCCAAAAGGAATGTATTAATTTGCATTCCCACCAGCAGTGCAGAAGTGTTCCCTTTTCTCCACATCCACGCCAACATCTCTGGTCTTGAGATTTTGTGATATAGGCTAGTCTCACTGGTAGATGATATCTCAAAGTAGTTTTGATTTGCATTTCTCTGATGATTAAAGATGATGAGCATTTTTTCATATGTCTGAAGGCCGTACGCCTGTCTTCTTCAGAGAAGTTTCTCTTCAAATCCCTTGCCCAGCCTGCGATGGGATCCCTTGTTTTTTTCTTGCTGATGCGTTTGAGTTCTCTGTGGATTCTGGTTATTAAACCTTTGTCAGAGATATACCCTGCAAATATCTTCTCCCATTCTGAGGGCTGTTTGTTTGCTTTACTTACTGTGTTCTTGGCTGTGCAGAAGCTTTTTAGTTTGATCAAGTCCCAGTAGTGTATTTTTGAAGCTGCTTCAATTGCCCCGGGGGGTTCTCCTCATAAAATACTTGCCCAGACCAATTTCTTCAAGGGTTTTCCCTGCAATCTCCTCTAGTATTTTTATAGTTTCTTGTCTTAAGTTTAAATCTTTAATCCAATGAGAGTCTATCTTAGTTAATGGTGAAAGGTGTGGGTCCAATTTCAGTCTTCTGCAGGTTGCCAGCCAGTTCACCCAGCACCATTTGTTAAATAGGGAATCTTTTCCCCACTGAATATTTTTAATTGGCTTGTCAAAGATCAAATAGTGGTAAGTAGCTGGATTCATCTCTTGGTTCTCTATTCTGTTCCAGATATCTACTTCTCTGTTTTTGTGCCAAAACCATGCTGTTTTGATCACTATCGATTTGTAGTAAAGTCTGAGGTCTGGTAGTGTGATTCCTCCTGTTTTGTTTTTATTTCTGAGTAATGTCTTGGCTATTCGAGGTTTTTTCTGATTCCATATAAAACAAAGTATTGTTTTTTCAAGATCTTTAAAATATGACAGTGGAGCTTTAATAGGGAGTGCATTGAAATTATATATGCTTTGGGTAGTATGGACATTTTGATAATGTTGATTCTTCCCAGCCATGAGCATGGTATGTTTTTCCATTTGTTAACATTTTCAGCTTTTTCTTTTCTTAGAGTTTCATAGTTCTCTTTATAGAGATCTTTCACATCTTTTGTTAGGTAAATTCCCAAATATTTCATCTTCTTTGGCACTACTGTGAATGGGATAGACTCCTTAACTGCTTTTTCAACTTGACTGTTATTGGTGTATATAAAGGCTACCATCCATTTATGGATGTTGATTTTGTAACCTGAGACACTGTTGTATTCCTTGATCACTTCTAGGAGTTTTGTAGTAGAGTCTCTAGTGTTTTCCAGATGCACAATCATATCATCTGCGAAGAGCGAAAGTTTGATCTCTTCTGACCCTATATGGATACCCTTTTCTTCCCTAATTGCGGTGGCTAAAACTTCCATTACAATGTCGAAAAGCAATGGAGACGACGGGCAGCCTTGTCTGGTACCTGATCGGAGTGGAAATGATTCCAATTTAACTCCATTCAATATGATATTGGCTGTGGGTTTGCTGTAGATGGCCTCTATCAGTTTAAGAAAAGTCCCTACTAGAACAATTTTCTTGAGTGTTCTGATCATGAAGGGATGCTGGATATTATCAAAAGCTTTTTCTGCATCAATTGAGAGGATCATATGGTCTTTGTTTTTTAACTTATTTATGTGCTGAATTACATTTAGAGATTTACGTATATTGAACTAGACTTGAGACCCTGGGATAAAACCAACTTGGTCATGATGTATAATTTGTTTGATGTGTTGCTGGATTCTGTTTGTTAGGATCTTGTTGAATATTTTTGCATCTATATTCATTAGTGATATTGGTCTATAATTTTCTTTTCTTGTTGGGTCTTCTCCTGGTTTGGGGATTAGGGTGATGTTTGCTTCATAGAATGTGTTGTGTAGTCTTCCTTCTTTTTCTACCTTTTGGAACAGGTTGAGTAATATAGGTACTAATTCCTCTTTAAAGGTTTGGTACAATTCTGACATGAAACCATCTGGTCCTGGGCTTTTCTTTTTAGGGCGGTTTTGTATAGTTGATGCTATTTCTGAACTTGATATGGGTTTGTTCAACATTTCCACTTGAATCTGGCTAAGTCTTGGAAGGTGGCGTGCTTCCAAATATCGGTCAATTTCCTTCAGATTTTCATATTTCTCAGAATAAAGTTTCTTGTAATATTCATTAAGGATTTTTTGGATTTCTGACGAGTCTGTTGTTATTTCAACTTTGTTTTTTCTGATTGATGATATTAGAGATTTTACTCTTTTTTTTCTGATTAGGTTGGCCAGAGGTTTATCTATTTTATTGACCTTTTCAAAAAACCAGCTTTTTGATTTATTGATCTGTTGTATTATTCTTTTGTTTTCAATTTCATTTAATTCTGCTCTAATTTTGGTTATTTCTTTTCTTCTACTGGGTTTGGGGTTGGAATGTTCTTCCTTTTCCAGTTGCTTGAGATGTCCCATTAAGTTGTTAACTTCCTCTCTTTCCGTTCTCTTGAGGAACGCTTGCAGTGCTATAAATTTCCCTCTTAGAACTGCCTTTGTGGTGTCCCAGAGGTTCTGATAGTTTGTGTCTTCATTGTCGTTTTGTTCCAAAAAATTGGCGATTTCTTTCTTAATCTCATCTCTGACCCAGCTATCATTCAGCATAAGGTTATTTAACTTCCATGTTTTTGTATAGGTATGCAGATTCCTGTTGTGACTCAATTCAAGTTTTATTCCGTGATGGGCCGAGAAGATGCAAGGAATAATTTCTATTCCTTTAAATTTACTGAGGTTAGACTTGTGACGTAAAATGTGGTCAATTTTGGAGTAAGTTCAGTGGGCTGATGAGAAGTATGTGTATTCAGTTTTGTTGGGATGAAATGTTCTGTAGATGTCTGCTAAATCTAAATATTGGATGGTTAGGTTTAAATCTAAGATTTCTTTGCTCAGCTTCTTGCTGGAGGATCGATCCAACACTGCCAAAGGAGTGTTGAAATCTCCGACGATTATGGAGCTGGAGGAAATCAAGTTACTCATGTCTGTTAGAGTTTCTCTTATAAATTGAGGTGCATTCTGGTTGGGTGCCTAGATATTAATAATTGAGATCTCATCATTTTGAGTATTACCCTTAACAAATATTAAGAGACCATTCTTGTCCTTCCTCACCTTCGATGGTTTAAAGCCTACTGTATCTGCAAATAAAATTGCAACACCTGCTTTTTTCTGATTACCATTTGCCTGAAATATGGATGACCATCCTTTCACCCTGAGTCTGTATTTGTCTTTTAAGTTAAGATGTGACTCTTGTATGCAACAAATATTTGGCTTGAGTTTTTGTATCCAGTCAGCTAACCTATGCCTCTTTAGAGGACAGTTTAAGCCATTCACATTAATGGAGAGTATTGATAAGTCTGGTGGAATTTTGATTATCGAGTTTTTCAAAGGTCCAGTGGACATTTTTAATCCTTTTGCCAGTGTGGAAGTTGGAGTTTGATCCAAAGTTTCTGAGTGAGTTTACTTTTGTGGTATAGGATTGGGTTGGTCATTGTGGAGGATAGTTCTGAGAATATACTGAAGAGCTGGTTTACCTATGGCAAATTTTTTCAACATATGAATGTCATTGAAGTATTTAATTTCTCCATCATAAATGAAACTCAGTTTAGCTGGATACAAGATCCGGGGTTGAAAGTTATTTTGCTTTAGGAGATTAAAAGTTGATGACCACCCTCTTCTGGCTTGAAAAGTTTCAGCAGAGAGATCTGCAGTTATTCTAATATTCTTTCCATTGTACGTAATAGTTTTCTTTCGCCGGGCTGCTTTGAGAATCTTCTCTTTCATGTTAACTTTAGTGAAGCTAATTATGATATGCCTGGGGGATGACTTATTGGGGTTGAATCATTCTGGGGTTCTGAAGCTGTCTGTTATCTGAATTTCATATTCTCTAGGCATGTCTGGAAAATTTTCTTTCATAATTTCATGCAGAAGGGCCTCTGTGCCCTTCAAGGCCACTTCATCATTCTCCAAAATCCCAATTATTCGTATATTGCTTTTTCTTTGAATTATCTGAGAGTTCTCTGAGTGAGTGATCCATTTTTGCTCTCCATTTCTCTTCCTCTTTGAGAGATTGGGAGCATTCGAAGACTTTATCTTCAATGTCAGAAATCCTTTCTTCTGCTTGCTCCATTCTGTTGCTGAGGGATTCTACTGTATTTTTCATATCTTTGAGGGCTGTAAATTCTTGCTTCAGTGTGTCTAAGTCTTTGGTTGTTTTGTCTTTAAATTCGTTAAATTCTTGAGACAACTTTTGAATTTCTCCTCGAATTCCTAATTCCATTTTATTAACTTGTCTGCAATCCAAATTCTGAATTCGATTTCTGACATCTCAGCCAGTTGTTTATGAATGGGATCTTCAATCACATCTGCCATATCTTTTCTTGGCGGGGTTGAACTATTCTGGTTATTCATGTTACCAGAGTTTTTCCACTGATTCTGCCCCATGGCTTATTTTACTCCCTTTGATTTTTCCCCTGGGGCTTTATCAAGGGCCTGTACAGTGTTGTGGCCTGAGAAACTGGGTCCCTGTCTTGTGTGGTGGGGCTAAGTGGTTCTGTCTTGTTTTCAGCTGGTTTCTGTTCAATCCTATTGTAATGTTTACTCTGGCTTGAAATCTCAGCTGTGTGGAAAAACCAGCAAGTCACCCTGCCCGCCCACCTCTGGCACCAGTTGGAAAAGGAAAATCAAACCTTCCTACAACCGCATACCCAGGGCACCACCTGAAAAGTCCTCAATCTATTAGTTCAGTTCAAAAGGTCCAAATTGATTGTCTCAATCAGCACCTGTCTCGGGTGGGAGAGTTCAAGAGGTCTCTGGGAACTGGATCACAGGGGTCTGGTGACTCCTCTGATATGGCTTACTCCAATGCTGCATGGAGTCAGGAGGAGCCACCTAGCAAATAGATCAGTCTGAAAAGGTTGATGTCTCCTTCCCCACTTTGTCCCTCCCTCAGACCCAGTCACTGGTATCTCTGCAGATGGTTAACCCAGTTGCCTGTAGTGAACAGATACTCCAGGGGTTTGCACCTGCCTGAATTGCAAGGAAGTCTGCCAGGCCCCTGCAGTCTGCCGCTATCTAGCAGGAGGAGATCTTTGAGTGCTTGATGCAGGTGGTGGGAGGGAGGTGTTCACTCAGGCTTAGCCCCATCCCTGATTGATGTTGCTAACAGAACAGAACAGAACAGACAACTTTGCGGGGTTCTGTCCCCATTTCTGCTAAAATCGCCTACAGAAGATGGGCTGTTCTGAGTTCAAACGTCTTTGCTGCTGGAGGTTTGTGTCCAATTACCTCTCTGAGTCGGCCCTACCCTGGAAGCTTCCTGGGTTTGTGAGCAGTGTCAGGCAAATCCTTTGCTCACTGGTGGCCTCCTCTGGTTGCCCAGGGAAATAGGGGGTGTGGCTTCGAATGTCCAGAAGTGAGCTGTTTTGCTGTTAAAGAAAAAACGGCTGTTGATTTGCCTCCGGGAACTGCCACTCTGGTGTGGGCACCCAGTCGACCCTTTTCTCCTCTGTCTCACACCCCAGAGTCAGCACTGAGCGGCTACAGTTTATGCTCTGTCCACACCCCTTGAGAGATCTCCCAAGAATCCGGACTCCTGGGGGGCAGTCCCCCAGACACCCGAGTGAGAGTGGAGGGAAGCTAGAGTTTCATTCAGTTTTATGCCTAGCCGTATTGTTGCCCGGGGAGGGCTGCTGCCCCACACTGCAGGGAAGTGCCGCCAAGGCATGACTCCCCCTCAGCCGAGTGCCCTCTCCTCACTCATGTGTCTCAGAGTCAGTGCTGACCAGTCACAGCTCAGGCACTGTGCACTCCCCTCGAGAAATTACGCAAGGATCTGAACTCCTGAGGGACAGGCCCCCAGACCCCAAGTGAGAGTGGGGGGAAGCTAGAGTTTCATTCAGTTTTATGCCTGGCTGTATTGATGCACGGGGTGGGCTGCTGCATCACAGCACAGGGAAGTGCCGCCGAGGTGTGACTCCCCCTTAGCCGAGTGCCCTCTCCACACTCACGTGCCTCAGAGTCAGCGCTGACCAGTTGCAGCTCGGGGACTGTCCACTCCCCTTGAGAAATCACCCAAGAATCCAAACTCCTGGGGGACATGCCTCCAGACCTCAGTGAGTGGGAGGGGACTGTTGGGGATTCAGGGTTGCCGGCAAAGGATTTTTAAAGTTTTATACAGTTTTATGCCTGGCAGGAGAACGCCATGGCACCCTAGTAGGGGAGGTAGGTCCAGTTTTTAGAAGGTCTCTCCCGTGGAGTGTAGTGGGAGGGCCTTTAATTTCTGCCCGTTTGTTTAATTGTGGGGCTCTTGAGCCAGTCTCATGGGGGAGGGGGACTCCCTTCCACTTGGTGGTGGATTTTGTACATTTTGTTTGCGTCCTTGTGATCACAGCTTGCCTCAGCGGTGTTGATGTGTGTTCTTCAACCTTCTCTCTTGATGCGGCTCAAATCCACCAGGATACTTACTAAATTCCTGTCCCTTAACTCTCCTTCTGGATGGGAGCCTCTGTTGAAAGCTGGCTTCAGTCCGCCATCTTGTCTCTCCCCCCTGGTTGTTGTTGTTCTTTTGTTTTTTAATTTCAACATTTTCCTTATACATTTTTCTTTTCTTTTTTTCTTTTCTTTCTTCATTTTTCTAGTTTAAATATAATTTCCTATTGTTGCCTTTTTTAACAATTAGAACTTCATTTTTGCTAGTGTTTCTACCCCTATTATTTGGTCATCCCTCCACCCCCATTTTATCCCATAAAGTTTTCTGTTTGCTCATTTTGGTTTGATTTATAAAGGATTTTTGTCTTTCTTCTCTACTTGGTGGAGGTGGGATACTGTGTCCAAACAGGCTATCAAAGATCTGCTGCCCTCCTAACCCAGCACCCCCAGAGATTGGGGGGTTTTAAGTTTGGGTCAAAGTACCCTACTGTACACCTATATCGCTCTGTCTCCCTCTTTCTCTGCCTCTCTTCTTTTTGTCAATATTCCCTTTTACCCACCCCCTCTCCTTTCTCTTTTTTCTTTTCTTTTCCTTCTTTCTTTTTTCCCTTCCTCCTCTTCAACCTTCTCATTCTTCTGGTTCTGTACTAAAAGGACTCATTGAAACCCTGGCCTAGAGGCATGGCAATTTAAAGACCAAGAGGAAGTGAAAGAAAAATTAGGGCAAGGAAACAGATAAAAGAAATCACTTATGAGAAAGAATCAGCAGATAAATCCTGGCAACATGAAAAAACAGTCCAGAGCAACAAACCCCCCCCCCACCTCCCTGGCAAGGGACCATGAGGTAGCTACTACAGAGGATTCCACCTATAAAGAAATGTTAGAAATGACAGAAAGGGAATTTAGGATACAGATGATGAAAACAATGAAGGAAATGATGGAAACAATGAAGTAAACTCCTGATAAAGTGGAAAATAACCAAATGGAAATTCAAAAACAGAATCAAATAAGAGATGAACAATATGAAGAATATAGAAAGGATATAGCAGAGCTGAAGGAACTGAAGCAGTCAATTGGGAAACTTAAAGATGCAATAGAAAGTATCAACAGACCATGCAGAAGAAAGAATATCAGATATAGAGGACAAAGCTCTTGAAATAGCTCAGATAGTTAAAGAGGTAGAAAAGAAGAGAGAGAAAGCAGAACATTTACTGACAGAATTATGGGACCTTATGAATCATTCAAACATACGAGTTATAAGTATCCCAGAGGGGAAGAAGAATGCCCCAGGGGAATGGAAGCCATACTAAAGAATACTATAAATGAAAATTTCCCAAATATTACCAAAGATTCTCACACACTCCTTTCAGAGGAATATTGGACCCCAGGTCACCTCAACTCTAACCAAGCTTCTCCAAGACACATTGTCGTGAACCTATCCAAAGTCAAGACAAAAGAAAAGATTCTGCAAGCTGCCAGGAGTAAGTGCCAGTTGACCTACAGGGGCAAATCCATCAGAGTGACCTCAGACTTCTCTAATGAAACATTCCAAGCAAGAACACAATGGTCATCTACTTTTAATCTACTTAAACAGAACAATTTCCAGTCCAGAATTCTATATCCTGCTAAGCTAAGCTTTAAAATTGATGGTGAAATCAAATCATTTACTGATATACAAACACTGAGGAAATTTGCCTCAGCAAGACCAGCTCTACAGGAAATACTTCAACCTGTTCTACACACTGAGCATCACAATGGATCAACAGCAAAGTAAGAACTCAGAAATTAAAGGAAATAACCTAACTTCCACACTGATGTAAAAGATAAAACTAAGCAACGGACTCTCACAAAATAAGATGAATAGAACTCTACCACATTTATCAATTATCTCAATAAATGTTAATGGCTTGAATTCCCCACTGAAGAGGGATAGATTGGCTGACTGGATTATAAAACACAAGCCATCCATTTGCTGTCTACAGGAAACATAACTATCTTCAAAAGACAAATTAAACTCACAGTTAAGGGTTGGAAGACAATTTTTCAGGCAAATGGAATTCAGAAGAAAAGAGGAATTGCAATCTTATTTTCAGATACATGTAGATTTAAAGCAACTAAAATGAAAAAAGACAAAGATGGTCACTTTGTTCTGGTCAAGGGAAAAAATACAACAAGAAGACCTTTGAATGCTAAATATTTATGCACCCAATTTAAATGCTCCCAGAATCTTGAAGCAAGCCTTAGTCAGTCTGAGCAATATGATATCCAATAATACCATAATAACAGGGAACTTTAACACTCTTCTTACAGAGATGGACAGATCCTGTAAACAGAAATTAAACAAAGATATAAGGGATTTAAATGAGACCCAAGAACAACTGTGCTTTATATAGATGTATATAGAACACTCCTTCTCAAAGGTAAAGAATATACATTCTTCTCATCGCCCCATGGAACATTCTCCAAAATTGATCATATCCTGGGACACAAAACAAACTTCAACAGAATTGAAAGAATTGAAATTTTACCTTGTATCTTCTCAGACCACAAGGCACTAAAGGTAGAACTCAACTCTAACAAAAACGCTCAACCCCACACAAAGGCATGGAAATTAAGCAACCTTCTGTCGAATGACACTTTGGCACAGGAAGAAACAAAGCAGGAAATCACTAACTTCCTTGAGCATAACAACAATGACGACACATGCTACCAAAACCTGTGGGATACTGCCAAAGCAGTTTTGAGAGGAAAATTTATCACTTTAGATGCCTACATTTGAAAAACAGAAAGAGAGCGCATCAACAAACTCACAAGCCATCTCATGGAATTGGGAAAAGAAGAAAAATCTAAGACTAAATCCAGTAGAAGAAAAGTAATATCCAAAATTAAATCAGAGATCAAAGAAATTGAAAACAAAAGAATCATTCAGAAAATTAATGGAACAAGGAGTTGGTTTCTTGAAAAAATAAATAAAATAGATAAACCTTTGGCCAGACAAACTAGAAATAGAAAAGTAAAATCTCTAGTAACCTCAGAAATGATAAAGAGGAAATAACAACAATGCCACAGATATACAAAAGATCATCTATGAATACTACCAGAACCTCTATGCCCAGAAATTTGACAATAACCTACACAATGGGAAAGGATATTTCCATATTTTGAATCAGACAAAAGCTTGATAACTAGGACCTATAGAGAAATCAAATTAATCCACGTGCAAACAGCCAACAATCCCATAATATCAATGGGGAAGAAACATGAATAGAACCTTCTCTAAAGAACGAGTACCCTGCTCCATGCCTGGTAGGTCCCCTGCTCCCTCCCTGCCTCTGCACCATGCCCCGCCCACCCAGAGACTGCCAAGGCCTCGTGCTGCACCTGCACCCTGCCTGCCTGGAGACCTCCGAGGCTTCACACCGTGCCCCACCCGCCCAGACCACTGAGGCTGCACACCGCACCCCACCCATTGGGAGTCGGCCAAGGCCGTGCACAGCACCTGCCCATCCGGAGACCACTGAAGCTGCATGCTGAGCCTGCCCTGCCTTGGCGCCAGGCTGCTACCCGACCAGAATCACCAGTGGAGTAGTGATCTTGCTGAAGTCACCGGGCGCTAGATACTGCCAGAATCCATGCAGTGTACCCCGCCCTGCTGCCAGATCCATGTGCAGCACGCTCCTAGAGCTGCTCCTACAGCCAGAATTCTCTGGCTTTGACAGCAGTAGTGGAACTGTGCAGAGGCACTTCCCACAAAGATCCAGCAACAATAGAGTGATCACATTGTGGTCCAATCTTGGAGAAACACCCCCCAACTTGTGCACTGCCAGAGAAAACTAGAAGTCACTCTATAGGGATACTGCTGCTGCAGAGCAACAGGGACAAAGATGCGGTGGCTGAAGGAAATAAGCATTTGCAGGCCTGGTACCCCCAGGATTAGACTGAGCCCAAGTGGAAACTTCTCCAGTGGAAATTGAACACCTGAGGTAGGCAGGCCTCAGCTCCCACAGCTGGCTGGTAGCCGAGGGCCGTGGCCGGGCCTTGGGGGCATTGACCTTCCTTTGACTCTGACAGGCACTAAGCCCTGGCACTTTGCATTATTGGAGGAAACAGGACTACAGCCCTGCAGGGTCACCAGTGATTAGGTGTGAAAAAGGAACAAAGTGGAGAAAGAGATTCAGCCCCCTGGTCCTACTGTGCTATGAGGCGGGCCTTTCTGACTCTGTAGAGCACCAGAGACAGACAAATCTGAGCAGCCAATAGACTTCTGCTATCTAACTTCTGGAGACCTTTCAAACTCTCCCACCTGAGAGTCTGTACTGACAGAGTCAATTGGTTCGGAACCCCTAACTTGGGACAATTAACCACGGACCCTTTAGGGAGATACCCTGGTTGTGTAGTAACAGGAAGGGTTGATTTTTCCCATTCCAGTTGTTGTCTGGGGAGGTGGGGTTTTTTAATTGCTTGTATTTCTTCACAGCTAAAACTTCTCCAGATTCACTGATCCACCAGGATAGGACAAAAGCAGCTGTTGCAATTTTATTTGCAGATACAATAGGCTTAAAACCAATCAAAGTAAGAAAAGACAATGATGGTCACTTCTTATGTGTTAAGGGCAACACTCACCATGATGAGATTTTAATTATCAACATCTATGCACCCAAACAGAATGTGCCTCAATTTATAAGAGAAATTCTAACTGACATGAGCAATTTTATTTCCCCCAGTACCATAATTGTTGGACACTTTAACACTCCTCTGGCAGTGTTGCATAGATCCTCAAAAAAGAAGCTAAGAAAAGAAATTTTAGAATTAAACTTAACCATTCAACATTTGCATCTAATAGACATCTATAGAACATTTCATCCTAACAAAACCAAATACACATTCTTCGCATCAGCCCATGGATCATCCTCCAAAATTGATCACATCTTAGGTCACAAGTCTAACCTTAGCAAATTTAGAAGAATAGAAATCATTCCTTGTATTTTCTCAGACCACCACAGAATAAAAGTTGAACTCAGTAAAAACAGGAATCTCCACACGCATACAAAAACATGGAAACTAAATAACCTCATGCTAAATGATAGCTGGGGTCATGGACAAGATTAAGAAGGAAATTGCCAAATTTTTGGAACAAAACAATAATGAAAAAATGAACTATCAGAACCTCTGGGATACAGCAAAGGCAGTCCTAAGAGGAAAATTTATAGTGTCACAAGCCTTCCTCAAGAGAACAGAAAGAGAGGAAGTCAATAACTTAATGGGTCATCTCAAGCAACTGGAAAAGGAAGAACTTTCCAACCCTAAACCCAGCAGAAGGAAAGAAATAACTAAAATTAGAGCAAAGCTTAATGAAATCAAAAACAAAAGAATCATACAACAGATCAGCCAATCAAAGAGTTGGTTTTTTGAAAAGGTCAATAAAATAGATAAACCGTTAGCTAACCTAACCAGAAGTAGAAGAGTAAAATCCCTAATTTCATTAATCAGAAATGACAAAGGCCAAATAATAATGGACTCCTCAGAAATTCAGAAAATCCTTAATGAATACTGCATAAAACTCTACTCTCAGAAGTATGAAAATCTGAAGGAAATAGATCAATACTTGGAAACATGTCACCCTCCCAGACTTAGCAAGAAAGAAGTGAAAATGTTGAAAAAGCCTATAACAAGCTCTGAAATAGCATTAACTATTAAAAATCTCCCCACAAAGAAAAGCCTGGGACCAGATGGCTTCACATCAGAATTCTACCAAACCTTTAAAGAGGAACTAGTATCTATATTACTTAATCTTTTCCAAAACATAGAAAAAGAAGGAATACTTCCCAACTCATTCTATGAAGCAAATATCACCCTGATACCCAAACCAGGAAAAGACTCAACAAGAAAAGAAAACTATAGACCAATATCTCTAATGAATATTGATGCAAAAATATTCAATAAGATTCTAGCAAACAGAATCCAACAACATATCAAACAAATTATACACCACAATCAGGTGGGATTTATCCCAGGGTCCCAAGGATGGTTCAATATACGTAAATCCATAAATATAATCCATCACATAAACAAATTAAAAAACAAAGACTGTAAGATTCTCTCAATTGATGCAGACAAAGCTTTTGACAATATCCAGCGTCCTGGAAGGAAGTATGGAGAAACCTCAAAGCACTCAAGCTAGACCTCCCATTTGATCCTGCAATCCCATTACTGGGCATCTACCCAGAAGGAAAAAACTCCTCTTATCATAAGGATACTTGTACTAGACTGTTTATTACAGCTCAATTTACAATTGCCAAAATGTGGAAACAGCCTAAATGCCCACCAACCCAGGAATAGATTAACAAGCTGTGGTATATGTACACCATGGAATACTATTCAGCTATTTAAAAAAAATGGAGACTTTACATCCTTTGTATTAACCTGGATGGAAGTGGAAGACATTATTCTTAGTAAAGCATCACAAGAATGGAGAAGCATCAATCCTATGTACTCAATTTTGATATGAGGACAATTAATGACAATTAAGGTTATGGGGGGGAAGGAAAAGCAGAGGGAGGGAGGGGGCGGAGCCTTGGTGTGTGCCACATCTTCTGGGGGCAAGACATGATTGCAAGAGGGACTTTACCTAACAAATGCAATCAGTGTAACCTGGCTTATTGTACCCTCAATGAATCCCCAACAATTAAAAAAAAAACTGGGTTATAGCTTTCATGTGAAAGCCCCAAATTAGTTTCATAGTAGGGCTGAGTACATTGGGTAATTTTTTTTCCATTCTTGAGATACTTTACTAAGAAGAATATGTTCCAGCTCCATCCATGTAAACATGAAAGAGGTAAAGTCTCCATCTTTCTTTAAGGCTGCATAATATTCCATGGTGTACATATACCACAATTTATTAATCCATTCATGGATCGATGGGCACTTGGGCTTTTTCCATGACTTAGCAATTATGAAACAACCTAACAATAGGGGGAAGTGGGAAAGGGAGGGGAGGGAGGGGGGTGTTGAGTAGAGGGAGGGGGATTGGTGGGATTATACCTGTGGTGCATCTTACAGGGGTATTTGCAAAACTTGGTAAATGTAGAATGTAAATGTCTTGGCACAGTAACTGAGATAATGCCAGGAAGGCTATGTTTACCATTGTGATGAAAATGTGTCGAATGGTCTATGAATCAAGGGTATGATGCCCCATGATCATATCAATGTACACAGCTATGATTTAATAATAAAAAAAAAGATTTCAGTAGGAAAAATAAAAAGAAAGAAAATAAGTATAGAAGGGACATTTCTTAAACTGATAGAGGCCATCTACAGCAAACCCACAGCCAATATCATAGTGAATAGAATAAAATTGAAAACATTTCCACTCAGATCAGGAACCAGGCAAGGATGCCCACTGTCTCCACTGCTTTTTAACATTGTAATGAAAGTTTTAGCCACCACAATCAGGCAAGAAAAGGCAATCAAGGGGATCCAAATAGGACCAGAGGAGATCAAATTGTCACTCTTCACAGACAATACGATTATATATCTTGAAAACCCCAGGGAATCAACTACAAAACTCTTGGAAGTGATCAAGGAATATAGTAATATCTCAGGATACAAAATTAACACTCATAAATCTGTAGCCTTTGTATATGCCAACAATAGTCAAGGGAAAAAACAATCAAAGATTCTATTCCCTTTACAATAGTGCCAAAGAAGATGAAATATCTGGGAGTGTATCTGACTAAGGATGTGAATGAGCTCTATAAAGAGAACTATGAAACTCTGAGAAATGAAATAGCTGAAGATGTTAACAAATGGGAAAATATACCATGCTCGTGGCTGGGAAGAATCAACATTGTTAAAATGTCTATACTACCTAAAGCAATTTACAGATTTAAGGCGATCCCTATTAAAGCACCTCTCTCATATTTTAAAGACCTGGAAAAAATAGTACTTCGTTTTATATGGAAACAGAAAAAACCTTGAATAGCCAAGACATTACTCAAAATAAAAACAAATCAGGAGGAATCATGCTTCCAGACTTCAGTCTTCATTATAAATTGATAGTGATCAAAACAGCATGGTACTGGCACAAAAACAGAGAGGTAGATGTATGGAACAGAAGAGAGAACCAAGAGATCAACTCAGCTACTTACCGTTATTTGATCTTTCACAAGCCAATTAAAACTATTCAGTGGGGAAAAGATTCCCTATTTAACAAATGGTGCTGGGTGAACTGGCTGGCGACCTGTAGAAGACTGAAACTGGACCCACATCTTTCACCATTAACTAAGATAGACTCTCACTGGTAAAAGATTTAAACTTAAACATAAAAAGAGCCAACAATCCCATATATATTGGGCAACAGAGATGAATAGAATCTTCTCTAAAGAAGACAGATGAATGGCTAGCAAATATATCAAAAAATGCCCATCATCCCTAATTATTAGAGAAGTTCAAATTAAATCCGCCCTGAGATATCACCTAACCCCAGTGAGAATGGCCCACATCACAAAATCTCAAAGCTGAAGATGCTGGCGTGGATGTGAAGAGAGGGAAACACTTTATGCTACTGGTGGGACTGCAAACTGATACAACCTTTTTGAAAGGAAGTATGGAGAACTCTCAAAGAACTCAAGCTAGACCTCCCATTTGATCCTGCCATCCCGTTACTGGGCATCTACCCAGAAGGAAAAAACTCCTTTTATCATAAGGACACTTGCACTAGACTGTTTGTGGAAACTCAATTTACAATCACTAAAATGTGGAAACAGCCTAAATTCCCACCAACCCAGGAATGGATTAACAAGCTGTGGTATATGTACACCATGGAATACTATTCAGCTATTAAAAAAATGGAGACTTTACATCCTTTGTATTAACCTGGATGGACGTGGAAGACATTATTCTTAGTAAAGCATCACAAGAATAGAGAAGCATGAATCCTATGTACTCTATTTTGATATGAGGACAATTAAGGACATGGTGGGGGTAGGGGAAGGGGATTGCAGTGAGAAAAAGGAGGGAAGGGTGGGGAAAGGAAAAGGAGAGAGAGGGAAGAGGGGGGTCAGGCCTTGGTGTGTGCCACACCTTTTGGGGGCAAGACACAATTGTACGAGGGACTTTACCTAACAAGTGCAATCAGTGTAACCTGGTTTCTTGTACCCTCAATGAATCCTCAACAACAACAACCAAAAGACTATATGACTGTCTCAACTGACACAGAAAAAGCTTTTGATAATATCCAGCATCCTTTCATGATCAGAATTCTTAAGAAAATAGGCATAGAAGTGACATTTCTTTTTTTTTTTTTTTTTGTAGAGACAGGGTCTCACTTTTATGGCCCTCGGTAGAGTGCCGTGGCCTCACACAGCTCACAGCAACCTCCAACTCCTGGGCTTAAGCGATTCTCCTGCCTCAGCCTCCCGAGTAGCTGGGACCACAGGCGCCCGCCACAACGTCCGGCTATTCTTTAGTTGCAGTTTGGCCGGGGCCGGGTTTGAACCCGTCACCCTCGGTATATGGGGCTGGCGCCTTACCGACTGAGCCACAGGCGCAGCGGAAGTGACATTTCTTAAACTAATAGAGCCCATCTATAGCAAACCTACAGCCAATATTATATTGAATAATGTAAAATTTAAAACATTTCCACTCAGATCAGGAATAAGGCAAGGATGCCCACTGTCTCCACTGCTATTCAGCATAGTAATGGAAGTCTTAGCCATAGCAATCAGGCAAGAGAAGGTGATCAAGCATATTGAAATAGGGTTAGAGGAGATCAAACTCTCACTCTTCACTGATGATATGATCCTATACCTGGAAAATTCCGAAGTCTCAACTTCAAAACTCTTAGAAGTGATCAAGGAATACAGCAGCGTCTCAGGATACAAAATTAATACTTACAAGAAAGTAACTTTTATATACTCCAATAACAGTCAAGCTGAAAAAACAAACAAGGACTCTATTCCTTTTACAATAGTGCCAAAGAAGATGAAATATCTGTGAATTTACCTAACAAAGGACGAGAAAGATCTCTATAAGGATAACTATGAAACTCTGAGAAAAGAAATAGCTGAAGATGTTAACAAATGGAAAAACATACCATGCTCATGTCTGGGAAAGAATCAACATTGTTAAAATGTCCATACTACCCAAAGCAATCTACAGATTTAATGCAATCCCTATTAAAGCACCATTGTCATACTTTAAAGAACTAGAAAAAATAGTACTTCATTTTATATGGAATCAGAAAAAAGTTGAATAGCAAATACATTACTCAGAAATAAGAACAAATCAGGACGTATCACATTACTAGACTTCAAGCTATACTATAAATCTATAGTGATCAAAGCAGCATGGTACTGACATGAAAACAGAGCAGTAGATTTATGGAACAGAATAGAGAACCAAGAGATGAACCCAGCTACGTATCGTCATTTGATGTTCGATAAGCCTATCTTTCCCCCAGTGGGGGAAAGACTCCCTATTTAACAAATGATGCCAGGTGAACTGGCTGGCAACCTGTAGAAGCCTGAAACTGGACCCACACCTTTCACCATTAAGAAAAATCGATTCTCACTGGATAAAAGATTTAAACTTAAGACATGAAACTATAGAAATACTAGAAGAGAGTGCAAGGAAAACACTTGAAGAAATTGGCCTGGGAGAATATTTTATGAGGAGAACCCCTGGACAATTGAAGCAACACCAAAAATCCCTTACTGGGATCTGATCAAACTAAAAAGCTTTTGCACAGCCAAGAGCACAGTAAGTAAAGCAAACAGACAACCTTCAGAATGGGAGTTTTTGCAGGTTATGCTTCGGACAAAGGTCTGATATCTAGAATTTACAGAGAACTCAAACTAATCAATAAGAAAAGAATAAATAACTCCATTTCTTTTTTTTTCTTTTATTAATTTTAAATCATAGCTGTATACATTAATGCGATCATGGGGCACCATACATTGGTTTTATAAACAGTTTGACACATTTTCATCACACTGGTTAATATGGCCTTCCTGACATTTTCTTAAATAACTCCATTTCTATGTGGGCAAGAGACTTGAACAGAAACTTCTCTGATGAAGACAGGCACATGGCCTACAAACATATGAAAAAATGATCATCATCCTTAATCATCAGAGAAATGTAAATCAAAACCACTTTGAGATATCATCTGACTCCAGTAAGATTAGCCCACATCACAAAATCCCAAAACTACAGATGTTGGTGTGGATGCAGAGAGAAGGGAATGCTTCTACACTGCTGGTGGAAATGCAAACTAATATGACCTTTTTGGAAAGAAGTTTGGAGAACTTTCAAGGAACTAAAAGTAGACCTACTGTTAGATCCTTCAATTCTTCTACTAGGTATATACCCAGATGATCAAAAATTATTTTCCAACAAAGACATTTGCACCAGAATGTTTGTTGCAGCCCAATTCATAATAGCCAAGACATGGAAACAGCCCAAGTGCCCATTGACCCATGAATGGATTTAAAAAATGTGGTATATGTACACCATGGAATACTATGCAGCCACAAATAAGATGGAGATGTCACATCTTTTATGTTTACCTGGATGGAGCTGGAACATATTCTGCTTCATAAAGTATCTCAAGAATGGGGAAAAAAGTATCCAATGTATTCAATACTACTATGAAATCAATATATAATCACCTACACACTCATATGAATGGCAAAACATAACTATAGTCTAGAAAGTAGAAGGGAAGAGGAGAGAAGGGGGAGAGGAAGGGGGATATGGGAGGAGGGAGGGTATTTGGAGGGACCTCACCTAATGTGCATGATGGTACATTTCAAAACTATTAAGAAATGAGTATAATTGTGATGGATGTGTTACTTAGCTCAATATAAGCATTTCACATTGTATATCAAAGCAGTACCCTGTACTGTATTATGCAGTACTCCATAAATGCATCAATGTACAAAGTTATGATTTAATAAAAAATAATTTTTAAAAATATAAAAAATACCTGAAAGAGAAAGAAAAATTAGAAAAAAGAGAAATGGACAGTGCACAGGGGCAAGGAAAAGAAATGGTAGAGTTAGAAGACAGAGACACAGAAGATGATTTGGATGTTGAAAAGCCAGGTAAAAAGGAGGAATGTGGAAATACAATGGAGATACTTCCTTTGCTCCAGAAAAATAAATTTCGGCTGGTAGGCAGTGACAATTTCCTTGACAGTGTTATTCAAGAGAGCTGGAAGTTCATACCTTTCTTGCAACCGAGAATTCCCCCAGAACCCATTGCGCATATGGTAGTGCTACACAGCCCTGCAGGCACCAGGAAAGCACCCTGGGAAAACAGCTGATCTGGACTGGGTAGAGAACAACCTCAATCAGATGTTTAACTTTGTCTTCTACTTGAGGTGCAAAGAACTCAACTGCATGGGCATGTGCAGCTTTGCAGAGCTGATCTTCAAGGACTGGCCCCAGTGGCTGGGTTGTGTGGCAGAAGTCTTTGCCCAGGCACAGAAAACCCTGTTTGTCATTGATGGTTTTGAAGAGCTGAGAGTCCCTGCGGGGCCCCTGATCCATGATATCTGTGGCAACTGGGAGAAGGAGAAGCCAGTGCTTGTCCTCCTGGGCAGTCTGATGAAGAGAAGATGTTGCCCAAGGCCACCCTGCTGGTCACCACAAGGTCCATGGTCCTGCAAGAGCTCCGGCTCCTGGTGGAGCATCTGCTCTTCATAGAGATGGAGGGGTTCCTGGAGCCAGACAGTAGAGAGTATTTCCTGAAACAATCCGGTGAACAGGACCAGGCCCTGCACACTTTGGATTTGATGAGGGGCAATGCAGCTCTGTTCTGCCTGGGCTTGGCCCCCACTGTGTGCCATATCTTCTGTGCTTGTCTGAAGCTTCAGATGGAGAAGGGGGAGGATCCTGCCCTGACCTGCCTGACCACCACTTGGCTGTTCCTGAGTTTCCTCTGTGATCAGTTCACCCTAGCACTTGGCAGCTGCCCCAGCAAAGTCCTCCCAGGGTTGTTGAGGGCTCTGTGTCTCCTGGCTGCCTAGGGCGTGTGGACACAGATGTGGGTGTTTGACAAGGAAGACCTTGGGAAGCTCGAGATGGAGGAGGAGGACCTCTGTCCCTTCCTGGACAAGGGTGTCCTCCAGAGGAACTGTGACGGCTCCTGCTCCTTGATCCACCTCAGCATCCAGCAGTTTCTTGCTGCCATGTATTACATTCTGGACAGTGAGGAGCAGGAAGAGGCGGAGTGCCACAGGTGGGATATGGGGGATGTGCAGAAGCTGAACTCCAAGGAGGAGGGAGTGAGGAGCCCCAGCCTGACCCAGGTAGGATACTTCTTATTTGACCTCTCAAACAAGAAGAGGGTCCAGGAGCTGGAGTCAACTTTTGGCTGCCAGATGTCCCTGCAGATCAAAGAGGAATTACTGAAATACAGAGCAAATCTTGATGAGAACAAGCCTTTCTCTAGCTCCTTGATGAAGGAGCTTTTGTACTGTCTCTATGAGTCTCAGGACAAGGGGCTGGTGAGGGGCGCAATGGCCCCCTTCACTGAAGTTTCTCTCCACTGGACGAATACATTTGAAGTGATGTCCTCTTCATTCTGCCTCAAGCATTGTCAGAAGCTGCAGAAACTCTCTCTGCAGAGAGCAAGGGGGATATTCCTGGAGAACGACCCTGTGTCACGTGTGCACGCTCAACTTGAGAATTGGTCTCACTGTAATCGTCACTCTCTCTGTGTCTGGATAGACTTTTGCTCTGTGGTCAGCTCGAACAAGAATCTGAGCTCTCTGGACATGACGCAGAGCTTCCTGAGAGACTCCTCTGTGAGGATTCTTTCTGATTTCTGATCATATAACCTGGGTCTCCTGTCATCTGCAGAAGGTGGTGATTAGAAATGTCAACCCTGGGTGGCACCTGTGGCTCAAAGGAGTAGGGCACTGGGCCCATATACTGGAGGTGGTGGATTCAAACCTGGCCCTCGCTAAAAATAGCAAGAAAAAAGAAAAAAGAAATGTCACCCCTGATGACGCTTACCAGGATTTCTTTCTGGCTTTTATTGGTAAGAAGACTTGGACCCTGGAGGGCCACGTCTAGTGGGATGATCTGCTGCTGCTGCTGCTGCTGGGCGAGATCCTCAGACGTGTGACATGCAGCCTGCAGTACCTGAGGTTAGGATTTCATTCTGCCACCACAGAACGATGGGCCAATCTCACCTTGACCCTAAAAGTCAACCAATCACTGATGTGCCTGGACCTCTGAAACAACAAGCTCCTGGACGAGGATGCCAAGTTGCTGCACACAACTATGAAAGGCCCAAAGTGCCTGCTGCAAAGGCTGTTGTTGGAGAACTGTCGCCTTACAGAAGCCTGCTGTAAGCAACTTGCTTCTGTTTTGGTGGTCAGCAGCTGACTTACCTGTGCTTGGCTAAGAACAACCTCAGGGATGGTGGAGTGAAACTTCTGTGTGAGGGCTTGGGGTTCCCTGAAGGCAAACTAGAGACCCCGGTGTACGGCAATGCAACATTTCCACACTTGGCTGCAAGCATCTCTCAAAGGTATTCCAGGGACACTCCAGCCTAACAACCTTGGACCTGGATCTCAATTGAATAACTACTTGATTGTGGTTTCTCTGTAAGGCCTTGAAGAATCCATTTTGTAACCTACCCTGTTTCCCCGAAAATAAGACAGTGTCTTACATTAATTTTTGCTCCCAAATATACGCTAGGTCTTATTTTCAGGGGATGTCTTATTTTTCCATGAAGAAGAATATGGTACACATTTATTGTTAAATGAAAATAAAGGAAATTTATTACCTGTATACGGTATGGTAGTACGGTAGTTGTCAATACAAACCAGACAAACTGTGAATCCTACCTTCAGTCATCATGAGGGCAGCCACGAGCATCAGGCAGTGTCACCAGAGACAGAACAACACTCACCACCTTTGCTGCGTCCGGTCCGCTCTGATCCTCCTGTTCTTCATGCATCTGCAAAAGCCTCCTCCTCTCTCCCACCCCGCGCTCACGGCTCACTCTGACTTCCGCTCTGCCTCCACACAGCAGTGACGTCAGGACTCCGCGTATCCTCACTGGTTACTAGACACCAGTCAGGGCGGCCCTAGCAACCAGTTTACGGTAAATTAATTTTCATTCCAAGACAGAGCAGGGGGGATCCTTATTTTGGGGGGGGATGCCTTATATTTCACCCAGAAGGAAACCCATAAGTAGGTCTTATTTTCAGAGGATGTTTTATTTTCGGGGAAAGACAATAAAATATCTAGGGCTGTGGGGCTGCTCCCTCACACCTTTCTTTTGTCAGGATCTCTCATCTGCTCTTGTTAGCAACCAGAAACTGGAGAGCCTGTTCCTAGGCCAGAATAACTTGGGACAGAGTAGAGTCTCTCTGCTCTTTGAGGCTTTAAAACAAAAGAATGGACCCTTGAAGATACTCAGGTTGAAGGCAGATGAGTCTAATTTGAAAGTTCAGGTGCTGTTGGAGTATATAAAAGAAAACAATCCCCAGCTGACGATTGACCGTGATGCTTCCAGGATGCGAGATCATCATCTTGTTGTTACCTCTCCTGAGCGACTGCTTTCTATATGATATCTCAGTGTAGGTCAAATGTTAATTACTAGACTGGGTGTCAACATGCAGGATTTAATGCTGTCCTTATTTAGAGGGGATTCTCCACAAGTCACATAACCATTTCAAGGCACAACATGTGTGATTTCTCACAAGGATAATAAAAAATTAAAGCAGTAAGAAAAAAAAAAAAAAAGAAAAGAAAAACCCCAAAGCATCCATTTTTTTTTTTTTTTGAGACAAAGGAGTCTCACTATGTCACCCTCAGTAGAGTGCTGTGGCATCACAGCTCACAGAAACCTCCAACTCTTGAGCTTAAGCGATTCTCTTGCCTCAGCCTCCTGAGTAGCTGGGACTACAGGCACCCGCCACAATGCCCGGCTCTGTTTTGGTTGCAGTTGTCATTGTTGTTTAGCAGGCTCGGCCTGGGCTCGAACCTGCCAGCCTCAGTGTATGTGGCCAGTGCCCTACCCACTGAGCTACAGAGCCCAAGCCCCTCTTTTCTATTTTAAGAGATAAGGTGAAGTCTCACTCTGTCGCCCAGGCTGGAGTGTGGTCATGGGACTACAGCTCAATAATGAGACAGTTTTAAAAGCAGCCACAGGAAAAAAAAAGTGTTACCTTCAAAAACGCAATAATAAGTATTTTTGGTGACTTCTCAACAGTAGCAATGGAATCCAGGAAACATAACATCTTTAAAGTGTTGAAAACAAATTTCCATTGATAAAGTACTGTTTGGACTTTATTTGACCAATTGTCCTTCTTTGTGGAGGGTTGGGCACTGTAGAATGAAAGCTTCCCAAAGAAAATAGGCGCTGTAGCTGACAGAAGGAATAGAGAAGTATGCAAGGCAAACAGGAAAAAAGAGTTATCTATACATAATATATACATGGCCAGAACATGTATAAAAAGGATACATGTTGTGTCCAAGGTCAGGTCATACACTGAGCTTCAAGAAGGCTCTTTAATCTAGGTCTAATTTCCAACTCCATTTCCTTTGCCTTAATTTCTCATAGAACGTCCTGTTAGGAAGGAAGAAAGCTGGCAGTCAGGCGGGCTGAGTCAAAACAGACCTGGCTGTTGCAACCTGATCACCCACCTTCTCACAGGGGGATCTTTGCAGCACTCCTTGGAAAGATGTAATGTTTCCTACAGATTAAAATATCAACATATTGTGAAAGAGCTGATAGTGCTACCCTTATGTAAATGCCTAGGTCACCTGTTAATGTACAAAATGATGCTTCCAATGAAGGACTTGACTCAAGTTAAGGTGCCCATAACTGTCCTGTTCCTAACAAAGACCAGCAGAAAAACCCAAGTACACGAAAACCACTCCCCTGAAAGAGTAATGGCAATAAATACTGTGACTACAGTAAGCCTATTTGTCCAGTTGAGTTGATATTGTGTCCTGACACACAAAAGGGTGGATAGAAATGTGCAGGTGGTGAAGCTGCTTATACTATTCCCACTGGTGAATTATACTCACGGTTAATGAAATAAAATACCAAACCAAGGACTTCTGGAATTTTGCCAAATTTTCAGACTTCTTTAATGATTGACAAGTCACAAAGGGGTTATTTTCTCAACCTTCCAAATCAGATTTAATGAATGTACATTAAAAGAGGACAGCACTTCAGAAAAATTATGCGAGCCCTCGGAATAAATTCCAAACCTACTTGTCTGGCAGAAGTGATTCATTTAGTTTTTGAGTGGTGTTTTCTTATTTTGAGCATCTATTTCATCATCCAAAAACACCCTGTCAAATCAGTCTTAGACACTGCCTATTAAAATGTTAAACTGCACCTGATAAAATATAATTATAGCATTCTTGACATTTTAACATAGCACACACATGCTTCAATCCAATTTTGCTGGAATTAAGATTATTCCTTTAGATGTGTGAATGCATGATGAAGCTGTAAGGAAATACCAATATGTCAAACTCGAATATAGTTGAAAAACTAGATATAAAATAAATAAGAAAATTAAACCAGAACATGTATAAAAGAAATACAATAGTGACAAAGGTCATCAAAATATTTGGGAAGCTCATCAATTTATGCAATTAAATAAAGGCTAAGATGGCATCCAATAGCCAGTTACTTAAACATTTATGAATCAATAATTTCTCAGTTTATTGGGACAGTGATTTCTCATCTGGGGAGTATTTTGGAAGCTTCATATATTATCACTTATTGTGGGAAAAATTAGCTGCTGTGGTAGGGGATTCAAACAGCCCTATTGAGAGGCCCCCACAGCAAGGAACTGACGCCTCTTGCTAACACACTCAATTGCATTTTACTCCATTCAGACCATGTGGGTTAGAATTGCTAGAAGTAGGACCCAGGTGTCAGTATTTTTAATAGCTACCCCCTCCCTATTTATTCAAATGTAAACATACATGGTCAAGTGTGGCCATGTCAACAATCACTATATCCAAGAGTGGTGGATAGTTGTATGCTATTCTTGAATCTGTGCAACCCAAGTAACAAAGTTCCTTGGATTAAGTGGGATGTAGTGGTATAAAAGCATGGGGCTTAATCCCCTCCTCTTAAATATGGCCTGGACTTAGTGCCTCAATTCTAAGAGTCAGACTGTGACAGAAGTAACAGTATGTAACTTCCAATGTGAGATCATAAAAGGCATTGCAGCTTCTTCCTCTATGCTCTCTCTGGAATCATCCACTCTGGAAAAATCAGCTGCCATGTTTTAAGGACACTCAAGTGCCCTATGAAGAGGCCTACACAGCACAAACTGAGGCCTCCTGCCAATGGCCGTGTGAATGAGCCACCTAAAAGTGGACCCCTCAACCCCAGTCAAGCCTTCATCTTCAGCCAGCACCTTGACTTCAATCTCATGAAAAGACCCTGAGCCAGGACCACCCAGCTTTGATGCTCCTGAATTCCTGACTCATAGAAACTGTAAAATAATAAATACTTGGTCTTTTATTTTCTTGTTTCTTTTATTTTTTGAGACAGTCTCACTATGTCACCCTCGGTAGAGTGCTGTGGTGTCACAGCTTACAGCAACTTCAAACTCTCAGGCTCAAACCATCCTCTTGCTTCAACCTCCCAAGTAGCTTGGACCACAGGCACCTGCCACAACACCTGGATATTTTCAGAGACAGGGTCTCACTCTGGCTCAGTCTGGTCTCCAAACCTGTGAGCTCAGGCTGTCCACCCACCTTGGCCTCCAGAGTTCTGGGATTATAGTCGTGAGCCACCATGCCCTGCCTAAATACTAGGTCTTTTCAGCTCTGTTTGGGGATAATTTATTCCTAACGTGTGGTAGGCATCCAATAAATATTTGTTGGATAAAGGAACAATGGATTGATTAAATGATCACCTCCCACTTTTAAACAATGAGTTTCCTCTCTAGCACTCCACACAGTAGTAGAAGTCTATTTCTATCTTAGAATAATCACTTAGATTTATGTCCGCACAAAGCCTGAGGTTTGAAAGAATTAAGGTTTCAAATCAACAGAAATGTATCTTTGTAGCCAGAAACAACATATATTCTGCCCTGCTTTGCTCACTAGAAAATGCCTTCTTGTTATTTTTGTCCCTTTGGGAAACCTTCAATACTCTGAATATTGTTTTCCTAGTTTTTCATTCCTTAAATCAATGTTACTTTCCCTGCTTCCAAAATTCTTAATCCAACATTAAACAATCCAGTTTCCTTAAGCAACTAATTAATTATCCGCAGTTTGTTGCTAATGCCACATTCCTCACTTCACCCATTGTAATCAGTCTCTCTCTTCCCATCAAATCTTTGGGGGATGTTATTACTTGCCCAACAGACCTTGTTACTTAACTATTCCTTGGATGGAGCAGTTTCTGTTCTTCTTTCCCTTGGATGGTGAGTCCCTTAATGCTACAGTTCCTGAATTTTATAAGAATCAGTGAACCTGATAAACATGTGGATACTTTAGACTTTGCTTCAGTGGTCCTACTGTTGTGTAATGCAGGAAGACTTTCTAAAAATCATATTTTTTAGTAGCTGTGTGTTGTTGAAGAAATTATTGCATTTCTAAATCTCTGTGCTTTTTTTAAAACACACACAATAGAGGCTTTTTTGTTTTTGAGTGCTGTGGCATCACAGCTCACAGCAACCTCAAACTCTTGGACTTAAGTAATTCTCTTGCCTCAGCCTCCCAAGTAGCTGGGACCACAGGTGCCTGCCACAAAGCCCAGTCATTTTGTTGTTTAGCAGGCCCTGGCTGGGTTTGAACCCGCCTGCCTCAGTGTATGTGGCTGGGGCCCTAACCACTGAACTACGGGCGTGGAGCCAAACAGAAAGCTTTTTGAAATATTCCTGTGCATTTGAAATTTTAAAGGGGATATACACTCGCCAAAATGTTTTTTTTTCTTCCTCTTTTAGTTAATGTTTGTGTAGCTTGTATGGGTAGAGTTTTTCTTCTCTTTAACCCCTCCCCTCTCCTAGGGTCTGAGCACAATTGGTAATATAATTTAAGGTGGAAAAAGAGATAGAAAATCTTTTAACATAATAAAGCCAAGCACCTGAGGCAAGAGGAAGCTCTTCATGGAAATATGAATGGTTTGGTTTTCTATGACAGTACAGGCTCTACCCACAAAGTCCACAGCTACCTTCTACTCCAGAGCCAGCCACCCCTTCTTGCACTTATTCTAAGCAGAACCTGATATGGCTGAGCAGCCAACACCCTATCTCCAAATACTGAATAGAAGAAGCAGGGTCCTGAGTGCAGTAAAGGAAGACGCAAAAGATTCTGAAGAGTCAAAAGGAAAGAGTTTTGTTGTTTTTCTTTAATTTCAGAATATTACAGGGGTAAAAATGTTTTGGTTACATTAATTGCTTTTGTACAGTTTGAGTCAAAGCTATAATTGTGCCCATCACTTGGATAGTGTGCATGCTTCCGTTAGGTGTGAATCCTCCCCTCCCCACTGGCCCCTTTCTGCCTGATCACTTTCCATTGAATGCTACTTCCAAATATGTACACAGGTGTGGATCTATTAGTTCCAATTTAACAGTGAGTACATGGGATGTTGGTTTTTCCATTCTCGCAATCCTTCCCTTAGAAGAATAGTCTCCAGTTCCACCCACATTGTTAGCTGGACAGTAGTTCATGGCTTCTTTTACGGCTGAGTAGTAGTCTATGGTATACATATACCACATTTTATTAATCCATTCATACATTGATTGACTTGAGTTGATTTTACATCTTTGCGATTGTGCAATAAACTTTTGACTACATGTGTCTTTTTGATAAAATCGCTTATTTTTTCCTTTAGGTAAACAAACAATAGTGGGATTGCTAGATCAAACAGTAGGTGTACTTTTAGTTCTTTGAGAGATCTCCATATGACTTTCCAGAGAGATTGTTCTAGGATACATACTTGCGTTTTTGAGGCATTTTTAGGACATTATTTTTTTCCTGTGTTCTTAAATAGCTATACAAATAGTGTATATGTTCAATAGATAAATTAACATTTGTGGGACTCTATGTTGTGTAAGTGTCATGTGTATATACATATATCTAGGTGCTTATCATTCTACTCTTCCAGAGAAATTGTGAATTTCCAGGATGTAGGAAATCCAGTTATATTTTCTCTTGTGATCTTGGGTTGTACGCCCACTTTGAAAATTAATTTGGCAATGCAAAGCCATGTGGGAGTGGTGATAAAGATGGGAAAGGTGATGAAAATAAATGAGGGAAAAAAGTGAAGCATTTAGTTCTATGGTAACCACAAAGAGAATGCCCTTTTGTCAGTGTTAAAGATCTTACCCCAGTGAGATACTGGCAATAAGCCTAGAGGAAGAGAGACCCACTTCCCACCTGTGCCAGGTGTCAGAGGCCTTTGCATGATTTGAGACATAAGACTTGGAAAAAGGTATTTTTTTACATTCTTCTGAACTATATATGTGTGTATTTTGCTGCTATTGAGATTGTTTAATAATAAATTCCACTCTTAGGAGTTTAATTATGAGATTTTATTAACATCCTTCAGTACTAGCAACCTTAAATTGTCTAGCATTATTAAAGGCAGGTATCAGCTTCCATGAACTCAAACATGACAAAGCATTAAAGATTTTCACAACCTACTGTTTTCAATGTGATAGTTGTTTCCAGGGGCAACCATTTGCTTCTAAACAAGCCAAGAAGCATTAGACCAGCTATGTGATCCAACCGCACTGGATTCCCCACACCTGGAGAAGTTCCACCCACGGAAAAATGAATTAAGACAACAGAATTCTTCTAAATTCACATTTGTGCTGGGAAAGTAAGTGAGGGAATATTTTCTAAAGAGGATTCAGGCTGTGTGACATTGAGGCGGGCAGTGTGGTCTTCCTCTGTCATGCCAGCAGGCCGGCGCCCTCACACCCACGTGGGTCTAGTCTCCACCTACTGCTGGCAGGGAATTGACTACTCCAATAAGACTGGCACATGGACATACAGTCTTCCCTCCAGGAGGTAGATCAAGTTGACTTTTAAGAAATATGCTTACTGTCTCTGACTGAGTTTGGTTTTTTTTGGCAGGTGTGTAGATGCCAAGGCTTCCAGGGAGTTGCAGTCTGGATATCTGGCCAGCAAGGATTGGCTGGGAGGCCTGCCTTCCCAAGCCAAGAGGAGCACATTCCCTCCTATAAGGGGCCGCTTTCTCATCTTCTCACCTTTTCTGCCCTCTGTTCAGAATCACACATGGCGCTACCTCAACCAGCCCTTTGCCCCCCATGTGAAATTGAGGATTTGAGAAATTCACAGTAAATGATAATATGTGATTCTAGAGGTTTTAAAAAAAAAATTTTAAGCAGTAGGAATATGAGAGAACTTTCTAAGATGATAAAAATGCTCTATATGTTGATTGGAATGATATTTATATGGCTATATGCATTTGTCAAAATCCATTCAATATGCACTTAACATGAATGTAGACTTCAGTAAAACTGACTTTTAAAAACACAGAACTTAATCCTATTAAGTAAAATGAATCATTCGGGTTCCAAGGTCTGGGCAAGGTGGAAAAAGCATAATCCACTTTTGTCTCCCCCATTAAATGCAAAAAATCCTTAAAAGCTTAGTACAGCATCTAAGGACTCTGAAAAGGAAATTCCTGCAAGCTGACTAGGAACAAAAGAAAAGCAGAACTCTAAGCCTAGACCAATCTAGCAATGAACTTTCAGAGGTTTTTGTTTTGTTTTGTTTGTGTTGTTGTGTTTTGTTTTATGCCGGTATCCCCAGTTTGGGCCCCAAACCAAGAATTTGACACTGGATTCAGACAGTAAGAACTTGAAGAGAAAGCACTCTTTCTAGTCTAGGATATGAGAAGGATGCCCATAAGAGTTGGGGTGGAGGTAATTTTCCCTGCTTATGCTTTCTTCCTTCTCACCTACTCCAGCTCCCAAGAAGTCCTATTACAACACTGGAAATGGTGATAGGGGCAGCAAGAGAAGTGCCTAAAACTTTGAGGGAGGAAACTCTTTTCTCTGAGCAAAGAAAGTATGGCTTTAAGAACACAGAAAGGCTCTCCATTGCTTTTTCACTGTCCCTGTCCTTCTACCATTTTGTCTTGGGACAAAGTCATGGGAAGTACAGAGAAGAAAGGAAAAATAAAGGTATGGATTTCCAGTCAGAAGAGCAAGAGAGGGAGAAGAAGCTTTGGGAGGCAGAAAGTGTTAGAAAAATTTCAGAGAGGAAAAAGTTCAAAAAGGTGATTTCTTAAAGTTAGGAGTTCTTAAAGTTCAAAAAGGTGATTTCTTAAAGTTAGGAGATACATTCCTGAGATCACTTCCAAGCAGTGCATGCATGAATAGGACCCTAAAAAATATATCAAAGATTTTGAAAACTGATAGATGGGGTAGCCCATCACTTAGTTCTCAAACAAGCCAATGACTATTGTATACAAAGAACAGATCTGAAGGCTCTGAGAACCCCTTGGAAATTGAACTGATATTAGAATCACAGCCCACAGAAAGTAGGTCAGAACTTGCAGCCTGAATCCAACTGGGTTAATTGCTTATAATTTTTTAATCAAATCAATGCTCTTTCAGACATTAAGCAATACTTGGAGTCTCATAATACTGTATTCAAAATGGCAAGAATAGAATTTAAAATTACTAGACACGTGAAGAACCACGAACATCTCAATAACTTGCAAGTGAAGAGACAATTAAAATCTGTCAACCCCAGATGACACAGATATTGAAGCTAGAATTACCAACGACTTTAAAGCAACTATTTTATTATTCTCCAAGAAGAAGAGACATATTTGAATAAAACAGAAAGCTAGAAAGTCTCAGCAGGAAAATAAATGATACAAAAAGAAACAGTGGAAATTTAAGAACTGAAAAATGCAACAACCACAATAAAAAATTCATTGGAAGAGCTCAATACTGAAATGAAAATAACAAAGAAAAATTCAATGAACTTGGAGAAAGATCAACAGAAATAGCCCAATGACCAACAGAGACAAAAAGTACTGATTAAAAAAAAAAGAAGGAATAGAGGCTCAGGGACCATTGCATAATATCAATAGGGCCCATGTCTATTTCAGAGAATTCTCAAAAAAAGGGAGAAAGTGATACATGTCACAATCAAACTGCTGAAACCTAAAAATGAAGAAAAAATCTTGAAGGCAGCCAGAAAGAAAGCCAATTATTATATTGTACAGGAACTGCAGTTTGAATGCCTGTAGATTTCTCAACAGGAACCATGGATGACAGAAAGAAGTAGCACAACATTTCAAATGCCATTAAAAAATTTAAAAAACAAAACAAAACTTCAAACCAGAATTCTGTATCAAGAGAAAATATCCTTCAGGAATGAAGATTTTTTTAAAAAATGACATTCTTGGATGAAAAAAGACTTAGACAATTTATTGTCATCTGACTTGTTCTAAACAAAATGCTAGATATCAGATAGAAAATTAGAGAAAAAGCAACAGAATGGTAAACAACTGGGTAAATATATTCTCTTCTTGGGTTTTTTAAAAATATGTTTGATTTTTGACAGTTGAAACCAAAGTTAAAATATTTTTTCTGATATGATTTTAGTTGATTAGTCATAATACATGAGATAACTATATCAAAGGTGAAGGGTGGGTAAACAAACTATGATAAATTCATACAATGGGATACTATTCAGCAATGAAAAGGACAAATCATTGAATCTTAGATGGATCACACTAAGTGAAAGAAGGCAGTTTAAGAGGCTATATCTTGTATTATTGCATTCATTTGACATTCTGGAATATGCAAATGATAGCAATAAAGAATAGATGAGCAGTTTTCAGGTGCTAAGAGAAGAAGGCAGGGTTGCTGCCACACAGCAGTATGAGGGAGTCCTCTGTGGTGACAGGACTGTTCTGCAGCCTGATTACAGTGATGAGTACATGACTCCACATAAGCATATGCTAAAATTCATAGACCTGTACACCAAAAAAAGTCAATACCACTGTCTATAAATTTTTGAAATAATTTTTAAAATAAATTAGTCTTCATTCAAATATATACAGTGTAAAAAACAACTCACGGGATGAGTAACATTTGAACAATGCTTAGAATATGTGATGATGGCTTGGCGCCTATAGCTCAGCAGCTAGGGCGCCAGCCACATACACCAGAGCTAGCGAGTTTGTATACAGCCAGGAGGAGCTGGCAGGTTCATATTCTTCTGAACAACAATGATTACAACTACAACCAAAAAAAAAAAAAAAATAGCCAGGCATTGTGGTGGGCACCTGTAGTCCCAGCTACCAGGAAGGCTGAGGCAAGAGAATTGCTTAAGCCCAAGAATAGGTGGTTGCTGTGAGCTGTGATGCCACAGCACTCTACTGAGGCAACATAGTGAGACTCTGTCTCAAAAAAAAAAAAGAATATGTGATGATATTAGGACATTATTACTAATTTGGAGGTGTGATGATGGTATTGTGGTTATATTTTCTAAAATGGTTCTTATCTTGCACATATCTTTCAGAGATTCTTATTGAAATATTTTTACTAATGAGATGATATCACCTCTTGGATTAGTTTCAACAAGATCAGCCATGAGTTGAAAATTGTTGAAGCAGGATGATGAATATGTGAGGTTCATTACACTTTCTTGAAATGTTTATGTTTGACATTTCACATAATTAAAAGCATTGTAAAAACAATAAAAAGGAGATTCTTCAAGTTATGAAGAAAATTAAGCTGGAGGCCATAGGTACACTCATTTTCTCCTCTTACTCCAATAATCTCCATCTGGGCTCATATTGATGAGCGCTTAGCCCTCTGTGAAGCACAACTTAATTTTAATAGTTGAAGAAAATGTCATCAAAACCTACCTTGCTCAAAATATAGACCTGATTCTGACAGCATAGTTGATCCTGCTTTCCCATACTCTATTGATGACAATCAACTCATATTGTTCAAACACCCTCCACATCGAAGATTTTGCATGTAGTCCTTTACTGGGTACAGATGGCATCCTGTAACCAACATGAGAGTCAAAGAGTCTGTTCTCATGCCATTTGGGGAGAGGGGACAGTTTTCCCTTTTTTTGTGCCTTCCTCTTCCTGGAGGGGAAGGGAGGAGCCTGTTACCAACCCTGCTCTATTATCCTCCATGACATAAACACAAATAATCTGACCTCCCTTAGAATCACAGGTCAAACCATGGCCACAGAGGAGGTGTAGAATCTGGAACCAGCATGTCTTCGTTCAAATAGTTGGTCTGGCTCGTGAAAATGCTCTGGTTCCCTAAGCAGATCCTGCATCTTCACCACAGCCATGATAAAAGAAAGTATTTTCAAGCTATACATCCAATGAAGGGCTAACAATGAGAATCTACAAAGAACTAAAGCAAATCAGCAAGGAAAAACGAAATAACTCCATCAAAAAGTGGGCAAAAGACATGAACAGAAGCTTTCCAAAAGAAGACAAACGTCCAGTAAATATATGCAAAAAATGCTCAACATCACCTAATTATGAGGGCAACGCAAATTTTCAGTGCATCAGTTAGAACGGTTTTTACTAAAAAGTCCAATGCTGGCTTGGATGCAGAGAGAAAGGAATGGACTCATATGCTTTTGGCAGGACTACAAATTCATATAAACTCTATGAAAAACAGTACAGAGATTCCTCAAAGAACTAAAAACAGACCTATCATTTGATCTAGCAATCCCACTATTGTTTGGGAAGAAAAGAAGTCACTTTATCAAAAAGACACCTGCACTTGAAAGTTTATTGCTGCAAAATTTATAATTGCAAAGATGGGGAATCAACCCAAATATCCATCAATTCATGGCTAAATTAACAAAATATGGTGTGTATATACACACACACACACACACCATGGAGTACTACTGAGCCATGAAAAAGATGGATTAAAGCTTTTGGACAATTTGAATGGAAATGGGGGTCAGTATCCTAAGTAAAGTGTCTAAAGAATAGAAAAACAAATTAGAAACAAATAGAAAAACTATTAAATTGTAACTAACCAATGAGCACACATGTGCACAGAGGGAAATAAAACTCAGTGGAGATCAAGCAGTGGGGAGACAAGGGAGGGGATGGGTGAAAACTTACATAATGGGTATAATGAACACCATCTGGGTGATGGGCATATGTACAATCCCGACTCAAGCATAAAGAAATTGATACCTGAAACCAAAACCATTTGTACCCCCATAATATTTTGAAATTTAAAAAATAGATTAAAAAATAAAGAGAATAAATGAAGGAACCAGATCAGGTTAGATGTCCCTATTGATCCTGTGAAAACCTACAAGAAATGAGTCCTACTCGTCTGTTCTATGCTCCACATCAACTAAGTCTCATTGTATTGAAATGTCTCAAAATTCCACATCAGAGGTAACCATGGAGCGTCTCTGGGGTCTCCTGATTTTCCTTGGTGCCCATTTTAGCTTCTCCCTTAATCACATCATAGCAGCCACCACAAACGGCTGTTGACACCAACACCCTCAAGGGAGCTCAGAAGTTTTACCTTGACACTGCCCAATTATTCTCACTCCAGTGCCTTAGGTTTCTTCTTCAATTAGCAATTTAATTATGATTGCCAGGGCTTGGTAATGAGTTTTTTTGTGGTAACAGGAAGGCCACCAGCCCTAAAGGGCAGAGCCTTCTGTCTGCTGGAGTCCAGCTGGAGTGGGGGACCTCTCTTCATTAGAACAATTTTACAAGGGATTGAGAGGGATTCCCAAGGAGGGGTGTCATACAAAGCATATGACTAAAGGAGTGAAGCACAGTACCAGTTTTCTGTGGCTGGGAGTTCTCTATACCCACAAGAGAAGCCACACACCAACAACAGTACTGGGTTGGAAATTGTCTTTACTGCTTCCTGTCCCCCCAGCCTTCCTTCTAGAGTCAGAGTTATCCCTTGCTAACCTCATTCTCTAACCTCTCAACAGATGGCCCAAGTTCTAAGTTGGCAAATTAATTTAAGACACACACCAGCCTGCACCTTTTAGAGAAAATGCTTCTGATGATCAAAATGAAGTAGAACCAGGGCTGTTCATTGGTGTTTTGTTTTTCCTTTGGCTTGGCTTGGTTTGATTCTGTTTTATCACTACCTGGACATGGCGTCTGCCTCCCTCATCAAGAGCTGTGTTAATTCACCACTGCTCTCACAGACGTGTTGGGCTCTCTGTTCTCTTCCTGCCCACCTACCCCTCTCCTTCACTTACCTCTCCTTTCATTTGCTTTATACCAGCCCCTCCAGCCTTCTGTGCATCCCACCTCCAGATCTTGGTGCATGCTGTTCTGAACCCATGGAAAATTATTCCCTTCCTTTATCTTGCTCTCCCCCAAGATAAAGGTCTTTGGTAAATTTCACCTTTCCAAGGGCGTCTCCCTGACCCTTTGGTGTAATTTACAAGACCTGAAAATGAAGTTCAAAAACTTGCCCCCATGCACTTACATTGGCAGCACTGTGTGAACAGCTCAGTAAGGTCTCACAACCTTGGCATATCAGTGTCTCACAGCTGTGTTCCTGTCAACGGGTGACAGTGTGTCTTGCTGAGTAGTGTTCCTTCTTGTTGCATGTTTTTGTACCATCACGAGAATGTGATTAAAGCAACGAACAGACACTTATAAATTTCTTGTTAAACTTGAGTTAAACAAGAGTGGAAGTGAGATTGGGGACATGGTAATCCAAGTTTATAGGGATAATACCATGAATAAAACAGCAGTGCACAGGTGGATTAAAAGTTTTTCTGAAGGGAGAGAAAGCATCACTGATGCAGAGAGGTCAGGGTGACCTATAATGAGCAGAACTGACAAAAATATTGCAGAAATTGGTCAAATTGTGTGTCAAAATCATCAGCTGACTGTGAGAAGCATAGCAGACCAAGTAAACATCAATAGAAATACAAGAAATTCTTAACTGAAAATCTTGGCATGAGAAAGGTGTGCCTCTTGCATCACAACAAAGCACCAGCTTACATGGCACTGTCTGTGAGGGAGTTTTTAGCCAGAAAATAAATAACTATATTGGAACATCCTCCTTCTTTATCTGATCCGGCCCCCGGTGAGTTTGCTATTTACCCAAAGATAAAGGAAATATTAAAAGAAAGACATTTTGATGACAGTAAGGGTATCACATATAATACAAAGACAGCTGTGATGGCCAGAGTTCTAAAATTGCTTTGAAGAGAGAACTAGGCATTGGTGCATGGCTTCCCCACAAGAATACTTTGAAAGTGACCATAAAGAGATTCAGCAATGAGGTGTGAGTTTGGGAACTTCGGGAACTTAATTGTCTAACCTCATAGTCTCTCTATTCTATTCTATGTTCTAACTCCCAACATCCTCCCTCCCTAGAATGGACCACAGCGGTAATCACGTAGTCATTTATATCTTTTTTTTTCTCTCTCTCCCATCATCTCATAAGTTCATTCAGGGCAGAAACCACATTAGTTGTGTTCCCTGCTGGAAGACTCAGTGCCCAGCACACAGTAGGTGTTTAATAAATAATTGCTGAAGGGACTAGCTGGAAATTATGCAGGAGAAAAGGGCATATGGAGACAGGCATGGAAGTGAAGGCATTTTGTCACAAGGACATACAACAAGAAAGGCTTCAGATAAAACATGCAATGAGGTTGGTAATTAAAGTAATAGACTTACTAACAATTCTCCAGCCTTCCATCCCTCTCACTGCCACCAAAACTATAAGAACTTTCTCATATATGATCTCTGTGGGTTTATATAGTCCTTTGGAATGTTTGACCAGAATTATCCCTCCCTTAATTTATTAGTAATGTACTTGAGGGTCAACAATTTCCTGTGACCTCTTCAAGGTCATGCAGCTGATAAAAGGCAGTCTTTAGACTTGAACCCAAAGTATACAGGGCAACTACTGCTCTTCCCTCCCCACCCATTCTCCACACTATCCCCATAGGAAAATATTCCATAACAATCCTTTATCACCTGTTCCTTTGGAAAAGAGATTTTTGCCACTGAAGGAGCTGTTAAAATTAGGAGAAACTGCTTGGTTTGCAGGTGCTGTAAATAAAGATGAGACTGCACTGGTCCCAAAGGTGATTTACTTTATTTTTTATTAATATTAAATCATAGCTGTGTACATTAATGCGATCATGGGGCACCATACACCGGTTTTATAAACAGTTTGACACATTTTCATCACACTGGTTAACATGCCTTTCTGTCATTTTCTTAGTTATTGTATTAAGACAATTATATTCTACATTTACTAAGTTTCACATGTACCCTTGTAAGATGCACCGCAGGTGTAATCCCACCAATCACCCTCCCTCTGCCCATCCTCCCCTCCCTCCCCTCCCTCACCCCCTTCCCTATATTCTTAGGTTATAACTGGGTTATAGCTTTCATATGAAAGCCATAAATTAGTTTCATAGTAAGGCTGAGTACACTGGATACTTTTTCTTCCATTCTTGAGATACTTTACTAAGAAGAATATGTTCCAGCTCCATCCATGTAAACATGAAAGAGGTAAAGTCTCCATCTTTCTTTAAGGCTGCATAATATTCCATGGTGTACATATACCACAATTTATTAATCCATCCATGGATCGATGGGCACTTAGGCTTTTTTCATGACTTAGCAATTGTGAATTGGGCTGCAATAAACATTTTGGTGCAAATATCTTTGTTATAATGTGATTTTTGGTCTTCTGGGTATATACCTAGTAGAGGAATTATAGGATTGAATGGCAGATCTATTTTTAGATCTCTAAGTTTTCTCCAAACATCTTTCCTAAAGGAATGTATTAATTTGCATTTCCACCAGCAGTGTAGAAGTGTTCCCTTTTCTCCACATCCACACCAACATCTCTGGTCTTGGGATTTTGTGATATGGGCTAATCTTACTGGAGTTAGATGGTATCTCAAGATAGTTTTGATTTGCATTTCTCTGATGATTAAAGATGACGAGCACTTTTTCATACTATCTCTATTTTTTCTTTGATGGCCACTTTGAGTGTTTTGGTGTGAAAGCCCCTTTGTACTTCAAAACACTGTCATTTTACATCATCAAGTGCAAACCAGTTGTTAATGGCGTTCTTTGCAGCGAAAGGCAAAATAAACTTTGTCAGACTTTGTCATCCTTCCCCCAAGGGGAGGTGCCTGAGTCACCTCTCACTTGCTGATGTGTTCTGGCTGCAATTAAAGTAAATTACCAAAGGTTTATTTTGCCTTTCTCTGCCTTTCACTGACTCACCTGTAGCTGCTGTGTTGCCAAGAATGCAGGAGGTGAAAGCGGTCAAACCATCCACACAACACGTTTTTATTGATGCCAGACACCGCCCATGCATTAGGGATAGAACATGAAGCAGAGTAAAGTCTGTGCCTTCATGGAACCCACTTTTTCAGGGCCACTGCACACAGCTGTGCACATTGTATACCGCAAAACTTTAGGGGTGCAATTCCATCACATCCATGTGAATGGGCTCCCTAGGGCCCCATGCCAGCCTGCTCAACTGTACGCAGTGTCCTTGGGTCCTTCCACTGCTCCTATCCCGGGCTACAGCAATGGTTGCTGCATCCTCCCAGATGGCCTCCAGATCCTGCCCTGTCCCTCTGCTGTTGGCTCTCAACACAACAGACCCATTCTGTTCCAAACATGAGTCAGATCCTCGCTTCCCTCTGCCTGCAGTTCTCCTTCCTTACATGTCAGCATATCTGCCTCCCTTCTTTCAAGTCTTTGCTCAAAGTTTTTTGCTCAGTGGAGCCTTCTCTGACCACCTTATTAAAAACTGCACACACAGAAACACACAGCCCCTGCCCGTCGCCCATACCCTGCTCTATTTGTGCTTTCATAGCACTTATCACCCTGTACATACCAAATGAGCTTACAAGGATGTGATTCATTTACTGTCTGTCCGCTGGGCCACTAGAATATAATCTCCACTAAGGAAAGGGTTTTTAGTCTGTTTCATTTCCCAATATATCTTAAGGCCTAATGAAGTATGTGGAAAATAGTAGGTGTTCAGCAAAGATGGGTTGAATGAAGGGATGAATTATAGACAGAGACACAAACAGGTGTGCGCACACATGCCCACACACATATGGACAGTCTTTGACTTAACAACGGTTTGACTTACTATTGTTTGACTTCACAATGGGATGAAAGTGATACACATTCAGTAGAAATAGTACTTCAAGTACCCATATAGCCATTCTGGTTTTTACTTTCAGTACAGTATTCAATAAATCACCTGTGATAATCAGTACCTTATCATAAAATAGGCTCTGCGTTAAATGATTTTGCCCACCTATAGGCTAACATACGTGTTCTGAGCACACTTAAGGTAGGCTAGGGTAATGCTACTGGTACATTAAATGTATTTTCCATTTACACTATTTTCAGCTGAAGATGGGTTTATTGGGATGTAACCCACTATTAAGTTGAAGAGCTTTTGTATACTGTTACAACATATGATATACATTATTACATTAATGTACACAAGTACGTTCATTCATAGTGGGGAAACAGACAATAAATACACATACAAAAATATACATGCACAGGACATGCATATGTACATGTGCAAATATCTGTGCAAATATGCACAGCTCTTTGTATTGTCTATGTGTGTGCATATGTATGTATATATACTCTCTATATATAAGGTGGAGCATTTGTCTCTCACCTATAATATGCTCACTCATTCAACTGACCTTTGCTGAGCATACTACATGAGTATGCACTGGAATGTACATGTAGATGTGTATATGTACACGTAGATGCGTATGTGTGCACAGATACATAAATAAGGATCAGTGGGAAGGAGCCCACTCTCAGGCCCTATCCTCAGTGGGAAGAAGCCCACTCTCAGGCCCTATCCTTAGTGGGAAGTAGTCCATGGTCAGGCTCTGTCCTCAGTGGGAAGGAACCCACTGTCAGGCCCTATCCTCAGTGGGAAGTAGTCCATGGTCAGGCTCTGTCCTCAGTGGGAAGGGGCCCACAGTCAGGCCCTATCCTCAGTGGGAAGTAGTCCATGGTCAGGCTCTGTCCTCAGTGGGAAGAAACCCACTCTCAGGCCCTGTCCTCAGTGAGAAGTAGTCCATGGTCAGGCCCTGTCCTCAGTGGGAAGAAACCCACAGTCAGGCCCCGTCCTCAGTGTGAAGGAGCCCACTGTCAGGCCCTGTCCTCAGTGTGAAGGATCCCACAGTCAAGCCCTGTCCTCAGTGTGAAGGACCCCACAGTCAGGCCCTTGTCCTCAGTGGGAAGGAGCCCACTGTCAGGCCCTGTCCTCAGTGTGAAGGATCCCACAGTCAGGCCCTGTCCTCAGTGTGAAGGACCCCACAGTCAGGCCCTTGTCCTCAGTGGGAAGGAGCCCACTGTCAGGCCCCGTCCTCAGTGTGAAGGATCCCACAGTCAGGCCCTGTCCTCAGTGTGAAGGACCCCACAGTCAGGCCCTTGTCCTCAGTGGGAAGGAGCCCACTGTCAGGTCCTGTCCTCAGTGGGAAGTAGTCCATGGTCAGGCTCTGTCCTCAGTGGGAAGGCACCCACTGTCAGGCCCTGTCCTCAGTGGGAAGAAACCCACTGTCAGGCCCTGTCCTCAGTGGGAAGTAGTCCATGGCCAGGCCCTGTCCTCAGTGGGAAGAAGCCCACAGCCAGGCCCTATCCTCAGTGGGAAGGAGCCAAGGTCAGGCACTGTCCTCAGTGGGAAGGAGCCCACTGTCAGGACCTGTCCTCAGTGTGAAGGAGCCCACAGTCAGGTCTTGTCCTCAGTGTGAAGAACCCCACAGTCAGGCCCTAGTCCTCAGTGGGAAGGAGCCCACTGTCAGGCCCTGTCCTCAGTGGGAAGAAGACACAGTCAGGCCCTGTCCTCAGTGGGAAGGAGCCACTGTCAGGCCCTGTACTCAGTGGGAAGGAGCCACTGTCAGGCCCTGTACTCAGTGGGAAGAAACCCACCCTCAGGCTTTGTCCTCAGTGGGAAGAAACTCGCCATCAGGCCCTGTCCTCAGTGGGAAGGAGCCCACTCTCAGGCCCTGTCCACATTGGGAAGGAGCCCACCGTCAGGCCCTGTCCTCAGTGGGGAGGAGCCCACCATCAGACCCTGTCTTCGGTGCTCTGTCCTTGCCTTCCAGTGTCTGGTACCTCAGTAAGACTGGTCCAAAGTCCCCACCTTACCCTCCCACCCTCTCCTTTGCAGCCCTCATTACAGTTTTCTCCTATACTTATGGTACCATGCAGTATGCTGACCTTCCTACCTGGTTCTTGGGAATACCCTATGAGGCTTTTGGGCACTGGGCACTGAAGAACTAGAGCAAACACCTAGGCAGCTGCCGACCCTGCACAGCCTGCAGGAGAATGGGCTTTCAGAGCCCATCAGCATGGCAGGGAGCCCAGGTAGGAGGCAGCCTTTTTCTGAACACCTGTTCTCACCTGACACTCTGCTACAGAGTTATCTGGTGTTGAGTCTCCTGATCACACACCCAGAAGATGGTGCGAAAGTTGTCATAATCTAAATGGAGTCATGAATATTAAGGAAACTCTGACAGGGAGGCACCTGTGGCTCAAAGGAGTAGGGCACTGGCCCCATATGCCAGAGGTCGTGGGTTCAAACCCAGCCCCGGCCAAAAAAACTTCAATAAATAAATAAATAAATAAAACCCTGACAGAGCCACGGAAGGCCATGAAGTGAGGGCTCTCATGCTTGTGTGCCTGATAACACACACAAAAAAGACACTATAAAATATAACTACGACCTTGCACACAAGCTATCACGATCTTGTACAAAGGATACTCTGCGAGGACATCTGCTCAGCACCTGCCTGACCAACCCAGGACTGGCATCACCCTTGTTATTGATCTTTGTACAAACTATAATTATTTTAAGCCAATTATGTTATCCTCCTCATTTTTTCCATTTAAAACTTTTGTCAAAGGAAGAGGACAAAGATGGCGGCCGAGTAACAGCTTCCTTGCAACTGGGCATAGTGAGTCTGGGGAGACAAGACTCCAGGCATCTCTGGCTGGTGGGATCTGCCTATAATCATCCCTTTGAGGACACACAGAGTCAGCAAAAGACTTCTATACCCCAAGAGGAGGACAAAAGCAATGGAAAACTGGCAAGTGGTTGCACGTGTTCATTCGGTCTAATCCCACCAGCAGCTGTAAGTATAGCAGCAGTGAGACTGCAAAGTGGAAAGGCCTTACCTGTGAGCTGCTTTGGTGTTTTTGGACTTGGAACTCAGTTTAACTGCCTTGGGAGAGCTTGCGCAGGAGTGTGGAGAACATTGGGCATTGTCTAGGGTCCCAGACTAAGCCACTGAGCCAGATGGAGCTAATAGTGTTCGGCTGTGGGGCGAGTGGAGCCATTGTGAGAGAAGTGCCCCAGCAAGCTCCACCCTCAGGGTCACAGAGCAAGGATGGGGAGGGGAGATAGTAATCTAGTGACTGAGCAGCCTACAGGCCAGGACTTAGCCACCTTACAGTAGCCTTAGCCCTCAGCGGCAGAGTGAGACCAGTTTTGGCACACTGGTAAGTAGATAGCCACTTCAGCAGTGATCCCAGTGACAAGCACTTTCCTGGGAAAGCTTCTGCTTAGCGAAGTTTAACAGTTTAAAATACGTTTTAAGAGGGCTAAGGAGAGATTTAGGCTCTCCACACTGCAGGGTTTGAGAAATCAGCAGAGGCCTTCAGTCATATCAGCATTGTGATTAACATCTCATACCCCAGAAGATCACCTGTTGCCCAGACAATATTCACCAAGATATATATACTGCTTAGTTTTTGGTTTTGTTTTTCGTTTGTTGTTGTTGTTGTTGTTGTTTTGTTTTGTTTGTTAATTTCAACCTTTTCTCTATATATTATTCTTTTCTTTTTTTCATCTTCCTTTTCTTTCTTCATTTTTCTAGTTTAAATACAATTTCCCATTGTTGCCTTTTTCAATAATTAGAACTTCATTTTTGCTAGTGTTTCTACCCTTGTTATTTGGTTTTTACCCCAATTTTATCCTGTAAAGTTTTCTGTTTGCTTGGTTTGGTTTGGTTTGATTTATAGCACTTGTGTCTTTCCTTTCTATTTGGTGGAGGTGGGGTACTGTGTCCAAACAGGCTAGCAAAGAGCTGCTGACCTCAAGGATCCACCCAACCCAGCACCCCCAGAGGTTGGGGGTTTTTAAGGTTGTGTCAAAGTACCCTACTGTACACCTATATTGCTCTGTCTTCCTCTTTCTGTGCCTCTCTTCTTTATGTCAATATTCCCTTTTATCCAAACACTCTCCTTTCTCTTTTTTCTTTTCTTTCTTTCTTTTTTTTTCTTTCTTTTTTCCCTTCTTCCTCTTCAACCTTCTCATCCTTCTGGTCCTGTACTAAAAGGACTCATCAAAACCCTAGTCCAGAGGCACGGCAACTTAAAGCGTAAGAGGAAGTAAAAGGAAAATTAGGGCAAGGAAACAGATTTTAAAAATTACTCATGAAGAAGAATCAGCAGAAACTCCTAGCAACATGAAGACCCAGTCCAGAGTAACCCCCCACCCAAGGGACCATGAGGTAGCTACTACACAGGTTTCTACCTATAAAGAAATGTTAGAAAAAACAGAAAGGGAATTTAGAATACACATGATGAAAACAATGAAGAAAATGATGGAAACAATAAAGGAAACTGCTGATAAAGTGGAAAATAACCAAAAGAAAATCCAAAAACAGAATCAAATAAGAGATGAATGCTATGAAGAATATAGAAAGGATATAGCAGAGCTGAAGGAACTGAAGCAGTCAATTAGGGAACTTAAAGATGCAATAGAAAATATCAACAACAGCTTAGACCATGCAGAAGAAAGAATTTCAGAGGTAGAGGACAAAGCTCTTGAGATAACTCAGATGGTTAAAGAGGCAGAAAAGAAGAGAGAGAAAGCAGAATGTTCACTGACAGAATTATGGGACTTTAGGAAGTGTTTCAACATATGAGTTATAGGAATCCCAGAAGGGAAAGAAGAATGCCCCAGGGGAATGGAAGCCATACTAGAGAATATTATAAATGAAAATTTCCCAAATATCACCAAAGATTCTCACACACTCCTTTCCAAGGGATAACAGGCTCCAGGCCATTTCAGCTCTAACCAAGCTTCTCCAAAACACATTGTGATGAACCTTTCCAAAGACAAAAGAAAAGATTCTTCAAGCTGCCAGGAGTAAGTGCCAGTTGACCTACAGGGGCAAATCCATCAGGGTGACTGCAGACTTCTCTAATGAAACATTCCAAGCAAGAAGACAATGGTCATCTACCTTTAATCTACTTAAACAGAACAATTTCCAGTCCAGAATTCTATATCCTGCTAAGCTAAGCTTTAAAATTGATGAAGAAATCAAATCATATACTGATATACAAACATTAAGGAAATTCGCCACAGCAAGACCAGCTCTACAGGAAATACTTCAACTTGTTCTACAAACTGACCATCACAATGGCTCAGCAGCAAAGTAAGAACTCAGAAATTAAAGGACAGAACCTAACTTCCACACTGATGCAAAAGATAAAACTAAGCAATGGACTCTCACAAAATAAGATGCATAGAACACTACCATACTTATCAATTATCTCAATAAATGTTAATGGCTTGAATTCCCCACTGAATAGTCATAGATTGCCTGACTGGGTTAAAAAACACAAGTCGTCCATTTGCTGTCTGCAAGAAACACACCTGGCTTCAAAAGGCAAATTAAAATTCTGAGTTAAGGGTTGGAAGACAATTTTTCAGGCAAACGGAATTCAGAAGAAAAGAGGAATTGCAATCTTATTTTCAGACACATGTGGATTTAAAACAACTAAAGTCAAAAAAGACAAAGATGGTCACTTTGTTCTGGTCAAGGAAAAACTATAACAAGAAGATGTTTCAATTCTAAATATTTATGCACCCAATTTAAATGCTCCCAGATTCTTGAAACAGACCTTACTCAGTCTGAGCAATATGATATCTGATAATACCATAATAACAGGGGACTTTAACACTCCTCTTACAGAGATGGACATATCCTGTAAACAGAAATTAAACAAAGATATAAGGGACTTAAATGAGACCCTAGAACAACTGTGCTTGATAGATGCATATAGAACACTCCATCCCAAAGATAAAGAATATACATTCTTCTCATCTCCCCATGGAACATTCTCCAAAATTGGTCATATCCTAGGACACAAAACAAACCTCAACAGAATCAGAAGAATTGAAATTTTACCTTGTATCTTCTCAGACCACAAGGCACTAAAGGTAGAACTCAACTCTAACAAAAACAGTCAACCCCACACAAAGTCATGGAAATTAAACAACCTTCTGTTGAATGACAGTTGGGTGCAGGAAGAAATAAAATAGGAAATTAACTTTGTTGAGCATAATAACAATGATGACACAAGCTACCAAAACCTGTGGGATACTGCAAAAGCAGTTTTGAGAGGAAAATTTATCACTTTAGATACCTACATTCGAAAAACAGAAAGAGAGAGCATCAAGTCCCAGTAGTGTATTTTTGAAGCTTCTTCATTTGCCCGGGGGGTTCTCCTCATGAAATACTCACCCAGACCAATTTCTTCAAGGGTTTTCCCTGCATTCTCCTCTAGTATTTTTATAGTTTCATGTCTTAAGTTTAAATCTTTAATCCAATGAGAGTCTATCTTAGTTAATGGTGAAAGGTGTGGGTCCAATTTCAGTCTTCTGCAGGTTGCCAGCCAGTTCACCCAGCACCATTTGTTAAATAGGGAATCTTTTCCCCACTGAATGTTTTTAATTGGCTTGATCAAACTAAAAAGCTTCTGCACAGCTAAGAACACAGTAAGCAGAGCAAGCAGACAGCCCTCAGAATGGGAGAAGATATTTGCAGGGTATAACTCTGACAAAGGTTTAATAACCAGAATCCACAGAGAACTCAAACGCATCAGCAAGAAAAAAACAAGGGATCCCATCGCAGGCTGGGCAAGGGATTTGAAGAGAAACTTCTCTGAAGAAGACAGGCGCACGGCCTTCAGACATATGAAAAAATGCTCATCATCTTTAATCATCAGAGAAATGCAAATCAAAACTACTTTGAGATATCATCTAACTCCAATGAGACTAGCCTATATCACAAAATCTCAAGACCAGAGATGTTGGCGTGGATGCGGAGAAAAGGGAACACTTCTGCACTGCTGGTGGGAATGCAAATTAATACATTCCTTTTGGAAAGATATATGGAGAACACTCAGAGATCTAAAAATAGATCTGCCATTCAATCCTGTAATTCCTCTGCTGGGCATATACCCAGAAGACCAAAAATCACAACATAACAAAGATATTTGTACCAGAATGTTTATTGCAGCCCAATTCATAATAGCTAAGTCATGGAAAAAGCCCAAGTGCCCATCGATCCACGAATGGATTAATAAATTGTGGTATATGTATACCATGGAATACTATGCAGCCTTAAAGAAAGATGGAGACTTTACCTCTTTCATGTTTACATGGATGGAGCTGGAACATATTCTTCTTAGTAAAGTATCCCAAGAATGGAAGAAAAAGTACCCAATGTACACAGCCCTACTATGAAACTAATTTGGGACTCTCACATGAAAGCTATAACCCAGCTACAACTTAACAATAGGGGGAAGTGGGAAAGGGGGGGGGTGGGTAGATGGAGGGGAATCGGTGGGATCACACCTGTGGTGCATATTACAGGGGTATTTGCGAAACTTGGTAAATGTAGAATGTAAATGTTTTGGCACAGTAACTGAGATAACGCCGGAAAGGCTATGTTAACCACTGTGATAAAAATGTGTCAAATGGTTTATGAAGTGAGTGTATGATGCCCCATAATCATATCATTGTATACAGTTATGATTTAATAAAAAAATTAAAAAAAAAAAGAAAGAAAGAAAGAGAGAGCATCAACAAATTCACAAGCCATCTTATGGAATTGGGGAAAGAGAACAATCTAAGCCTAAATCCAGCAGAAGATAAGAAATATCCAAAATTAAATCAGAGATCAATGAAATTGAAAACAAAAGAATCATTTAGAAAATTAATGAAATAGGAGTTGGGTTTTTGAAAAAATAAATAAAACAGATAACCTTTGGCCAGACTAACTAGAAATAGAAAAGTACAATCTCTATTAACCTTAATCAGAAATAACAAGGGGGAAATAACAACTCATGCCACAGATATACAAGAGATCATCCCTGAATACTACCAGAAACTCTATGCCCAGAAATTTGACAATATGAAAGAAATGGATCAATATTTGGAATCACACCTTCTCCCTAGACTTAGCCAGGAAGAAATAGAGCTCCTGAACAGACCAATTTCAAGCACTGAGATCAAAGAAACAATAAAACATCTTCCAACAAAAAAATGCCCTGGTCCTGATGGCTTCACACCAGAATTGTATCAAACCTTCAAGGAAGAACTTATTTCTGCACTGCAGAAATTATTCCAAAAAATTGAGGAGGAAGGAATCTTTCCCAACGTGTTCTACGAAGCAAACATCACCCTGATACCAAAACCAGGAAAAGACTCAACTAAAAAGGAGAATTTCAGACTAATTTCACTAATGAATATAGATGCGAAAATTCTCAACAAAATCCTAGCCAATAGATCACAGCTTATCATCAAAAAAGTCATACATCCTGATCAAGTAGGTTTCATCCCAGGGATGCAAGGCTGGTTTAACATATGCAAGTCCACAAACATTGTCCACCATATTAACAGAATCAAAAATAAAGACCATATAATCCTCTCAATAGATGCAGAAAAAGCATTTGATAAAATCCAGCATCCTTTTCTTATTAGAACACTGAAGAGTTTAGGCATAGGTGGCACATTTCTGAAACTGATTGAAGCTATCTAGGACAAACCCACAGCTAATATTTTACTGAATAGAGTAAAATTGAAAGCTTTTTCTCTTAGAACTGGGACCAGACAAGGTTGTCCTCTGTCACCTTATTCAACTTAGTGCTGGAAGTTCTAGCCGATACAATTAGACAAGACAAGAAAATAAAGGGCATCCAAATGGGAGCAGAGAAGGTCAAACTCTCCCTCTTTGATGACGACATGATCTTATACTTAGAGAATCCCAAAGACTCAACCTTTTGATGACTCCTGGAAGTCATCAAAAAATAGAGTCATGTCTCAGGATATAAAGTCAATGTCCAAAGGTCAGTAGCCTTTGTATATGCCAATAACAGTCAAGATGAGAGGCTAATTAAGGACACAACTCCCTTTACCACAGTTTCAAAGAAAATGAAATACCTAGGAATATACCTAACAAAGGAGGTGAAGGACCTCTATAAAGAAAATTATGAAATTTTCATAAAGGAAATAGCAGAGGATATTAACAAATGGAAGAACATACCATGCTCACGGCTGGGAAGAATCAACATCGTAAAATGTCTATACTTCCCAAAGCAATCTACTTATTCAATGCCCTTCCTATTAAAATCCCAACATCGTACTTTCAAGATTTGGAAAAAATGATTCTGTGTTTTGTATGGAACCAGAAAAAAAACCCGTACAGCTAAGGCAGTTCCTAGTAATAAAAATAAAGCTGGGGGCATCACCATACCAGATTTTAGGCTGTACTACAAAGCCATAGTGGTCAAGACAGCATCGTACTGACACAAAAATAGAGACATAGACACTTGGAATCAAATAGAAAATCAGGAAATGAAACCAACATCTTACAACCACCTAATCTTCAATAAACCAAACACGAACATACTGTGGGGGAAAGACTCCCTTTTCAATAAATGGTGTTGAAAGAATTGGATATCCACATGTAAAAGACTGAAACTGGATCCACACCTTTCTCCACTCACAAAAATTGATTGAAGATGGATAAAGGACTTAAATTTAAGGCATGAAACAATAAAAATCCTCAAAGAAAGCATAGGAAAAACACTGGATGATATTGTTCAGGGGAAAGACTTCATGAAGAAGACTGCCATGGCAATTGCAACAACAACAAAAATAAACAAATGGGACATAATGAAACTGAAAAGCTTCTGTACAGCTAAAAAGACAACAACCAAAGCAAACAGACAACCTATACAATGGGAAAGGATATTTTCATATTTTGAACCAGACAAAAGCTGGATCTATAGAGAACTAGGATCTATAGAGAACTCAAATCAATCCACATGAAAAAAGCCAACAATCCCATATATAAATGGGCAAGAGACACAAATAGAACCTTCTCTAAAGAAGACAGACAAATGGCTAACAAACATAGGGAAAAAATGCTCATCATCCTTATTTATTAGAGAAATGCAATTCAAAACCACCCTGAGATACCGTCTAATCCCAGGAAGAATGGCCCACATCACAAAATCTCAAAACTGCAGATGCTGACGTGAATGTGGAGAGAAGGGAACACTTTTACATTGCTGGTGGGACTGCAAACTAATACAACCTTTTTGGAAGGAAGTATGGAGAAACCTCAAAGCACTCAAGCTAGACCTCCCATTTGATCCTGCAATCCCATTACTGGGCATCTACCCAGAAGGAAAAAAATCCATTTATCATAAGGACACTTGCGCTAGACTGTTTATTGCAGCTCAATTTACAATAGCCAAAATGTGGAAACAGCCTAAATGCCCACCAACCCAGGAATGGATTAACAAGCTGTGGTATATGTACACAATGGAATACTATTCAGCCATTTAAAAAAATGGAGACTTTACATCCTTTGTGTTAACCTGGATGGAGGTGGAACACATTAGTCTTAGTAAAGCATCAAAAGAATGGAGAAGCATAAATCCTATGTAGTCAATTTTGATATGAGGACAATTAATGACAATTAAGGACACAGTTGGGGTGGGGGAAGTGGAGAGCAGAGAGAGAAAGAAGGCAGGTGGAGGAAAGGAAGAGCAGAGAGAGGGAAGGAGGGAGGGAGTGGGGCCTTGGTGTGTGCCACACCTTTGAGGGGCAAGACAGGATTGTAAGAGGGACTTTGCCTAACAAATGCAATAAATGTAACCTGGTTTCTTGTACCCTCAATGAATCCCCATCCATAAAAAAAAGAGAGAGAGAGACCTTTTGTCTTCCTCCTGCATGCACACGTAGTTTCTTGTGCAGCTCAGTCCCAGTCCCACTGCAATGTTCTCTTATCGAGGTAACATCTCTTCTATTAGAGAGCCCCTCTCTGTTATGTAGGTTGGCCATGAGAATTATTATTACCACTCTTTTTATAGACAAGTAAATTGAGGTTCAATGTGGTTTGCTGGTTTGCTCCAGTAACAGTGATTTAGTGTCAGAGGTAGGACTCAAACTCCAGTCTGACTCCAAGAGTGGAAACTTTGCTGCTCAAATTGTGGTCCCTGCACTACCAGCATGTGCATCACCCGGGAGCCAGTGAAAAGTGCAGAAACTCGGACCCACTGAATACAAAGCTGCACTTCAACAAGATCCTCAGGCAATACCAGTGCATGTTACAACTTAAAAGGCACCAACCGAAACCCATGGCTCTTAGAATCACCCCAAGAGCTTCAAAAATCCAAATGCCCATGCTGTACCCCAAATGGATTAAGTCAGATTCCCTGGACATTAGTAATTTTTAAAGCTCCCCAAGTTATGCTAATGCATAGCAAAAAAGATGCTTGGAACCAATTTCTCAAAATTCCTCTATTAAAAGAATCTTGTCAGTCCCATACTGATGAAATCAAGACCTCACAATCAGCATATTTAACAAAAGCCCTACATCATTTTGAAGGTCTTGCCCAAATACTGGGATAAACTGCAACTCGATATCTACAGGTTGATTTAGGAAGCTAAATGTTTAAAAGGCATTTTATTATAAAATATAACAGGCATACAAAACTTGCTAAAAGACACAGTTTAGCAAATATTTACATATTAAATATACATGTAACCAGCACCCAGGTAAAAAAACAGAATTTAGCCAACATTCCCCTATTACAATGCCTCTCCCTCCCCCAGAAGGAACCACTATCTTAACTTTTTTATGTTAATCATTCATTTTCTTATCTTTGTAGTATTTCTTTCCTTGCATGCATACTTAAAAAACATATTTCCTTTTGCCCGTTTTTCAATTTTACATGAACAAGATTATACTATATGTGCTCCCTTGTGCATTGTTTTGTTACTGAACATTAACTACATATGCTTCCTCCATGCTGTTTGTTCATTCATTTTCATTTCTGTGTAAGATCCTAAACATATAAATATTCCATATTGTAAAAATATATCATTATGCCGATAGGTCTTTAATTTTATTCACAGTTTGAGCTATTAGAAATGATGCCATTTAGAACTTTCCTGTACATTTAATCTGTCTCAGGATTAGAGTTAAAATTAAAAACAAAAAAGAACTTTCCTGCACACGCATACTGATGCATAAAGGCACATGGCTCTCTAGGGTGAACGCTCAGGACTCCAGTTGCTGGGTTCTGGAATATGTAAATTCCCAGCTCTGCTGAATCACACCGGCCTCTCCCACGGGAAGTGTCTGAAAGTGCCTACTGCTCCAAGCACCCGTCCGTTCCATGGCAATCCTTCTTGTCCACTTTCTTGCAACAACTCGTAGATGATAAAAGAGCGATTAAGTTACAGCTTTCTCTCTATCTCAAGTCGCAATCCTGTTTTTCCTCAGCCTTGCAGGAAAGAGATGAATGCGGAGCAGTGAAAATTATAGGACTTGTTTAATGATGAACCTGCTCCAGGTTAAGCCGGGATAGCAATCATTTCCTCTGAGTTTCCACTGACGGCTCAGTAATTGCACGGCATCCATCACTGGCAGAGGCACGTGGAACGACGAGGCACTTCTGCCACAATGATTTTCCTTCTTGTTTATCGCAAAGCAGATGATCGATCAGGGCAGGAGCACTCAAGTGGGACCTGTTGCAGAATGTTTGCCAACAAAGCGGCAATCAGACAAGCTGCAAACAGACCCGGCCCAGAGCTAGCGCTCCGGTGCCCATGTATCTGGCTATCTGCTCATGTGCTGTCCTGAAACACTGAAAAGGGAAGCCAACCTGTGGTTAAGGAAGGCCTACTAAGCGCAAGGGATGCAGCACTGAGCAAGTGGATGTGGTCCTGCCTTCAAGGACCTCGCATTCTCCTAAGACAACAAATGAAGTCCCAGGCCCTCCGCTGGTGCTTACTTAGCACCCGCATTGTGCTGGATGCTGTAGATTCAGAGGTGAACAAGACACGGTACCGTCCATGTCTTCAATAAACTTAACATACAGAGAAATGCAAATCAAAACCACCCTGAAATATCACCTGACCCCAGTGAGAATGGCCCACATCGCAAAGTCTCAAAGCTGCAGATGCTGGCGTGGATGTGGAGATGAGGGAACACTTTTACACTGCTGGTGGGACTGCAAACTAATACAAACCTTTTGGAAGGAAATATGGATAATCCTCAAAGAACTCAACCTAACCTCCAGTTTGATCCTGCAATCCCATTACTGGGCATCTACCCAGAAGAAAAAAATAATATTATCATAAGGACATTTTGTTAGACTGTTTATTTATCACAGCTCAATTTACAATAGCCAAAATGTGGAAACAGCCTAAATGCCCACTAACCCAGGAATAGATTAACAAGATGTGGCATATGTATATACCATGGAATACTATTCAGCCATTAAAAAAGTTGGAGACTTTACATCTTTTGTATTAACCTGATTGGGAAGAAACGCATTCTTCTTAATAACAAGAATGGAGAAGCAAGAATCCAATGTACTCCATTCTAAAATGAAGCCAGTAGACCAGTCGCTGATCCACACATAAGAGAAAAACAAATCAATTCAAAGTGGGAGGCAGGGTAACAGGGAGAGGGGAGGAGGGGAGGGGATGGGAGTGCCCCCACTTAATGGGCACAATGTTAGAGTGGATGGCACACCTCTTGGGGGCAGGACACAATTATAAGGGGGAACTTTACCTAACAAATGTAAACATTATAACCTAATTCTTTGTACCCTCAATTAACCTGAAACAACAAAAAAATAAACTTAACATTTAGTTTAATCCACCTTCATGCACAATGCATAGCAGCCATGATGAAGACAGGTACCAAGTACCCATCAGAATGCAAACAGGAGCATCTAGTCCAGTTTCCAGATTCAGCTATGCTATTCAACTCACAAGGATTCAAAGGACAGTAGAGGCCTGAGGGATAGGACACAGTCCCCACAGGTCTTGGCAATAAATTTTGGAGGAGAATTTTAGTAGGAAAGGTTTATGAGAAGCTTTCACAGTGTTAGAACCTCAATGGACAGGAAAAGTTGCCTTGCTTGATTCTCAGTAGAGAGAAGGCAAATGAGGATGCGATTTTCCCTGAACTTCCACCCCCAAACACCAGAACAGCAGAGACCATTGACTAGGTTACTCACACATTTTATCCCATCTAATCCCAGCTACTCAAATAGGTAGGCAGTGGAATCCTCATTTCACAAATTAAAAAAAAAACAAAAACAAACTAAGACCATGAGAGGTTATCCTCCCAGTATTGCACAACTAATAATATGTAAAATCACTTTTGAATCAGACTGTGCTTAACTCTAAGACAGGGAGCACTATCTCTGTCATCTTTTGGTGAATAAGGTGTATAACTAGGAAGTTCATTCCAGCATCCCTTTATCTTTTTACATAAAGGTCAAAGTTGTGGTCGTGCTTGACTAGCCCCAATCTAGGTCAGGGAAGCTCCCCCTTCAAGCAGCCAGATCCCAGGGAAGGAGGGCGTGTGCCCCTGAACACTCACATGCCTCTGTCCCTCGGTGATTGGGAGGTTCATACGAGGCTGAATGTGGGGCCCACCAGAGAGGCGCCAACTGAGGACTGAACAGCTCCTGCTCTGACTACCTTTGGCTGCCTGTCTGACTTACCAAGATCTCACTTGTGGCCATCGTGAGCCTGAAGACAGCCTCCAGCATGTAGGGTAATTGATCCTGGCTCATTCATTCATCTAATCATTCATTCTATTCACTTAGTAACTCCACTCAATGCTCATTGATCACATTTATTGAGCTACTACTTCATACAAAACACAGTGGTGGAGACACTCGCATTAAAACATGATTCAAATCCACACCATTAACTTTATCCATTAATATATAAATAACAACACAAGAAAGAATTATTATTGGCCGCAGTGTCACGGCTAATATCATCAGATAGGACTTGTTCCACATTTAACATATTCTTGCCATTAGACTATTTACACTTTTCAGAAACCCTATGAGATAGGTTATTTTTTTTCTTTTCTTTTTTTTTTTTTTATTGTAGGGGATTCATTGAGGGTACAATAAGCCAGGTTACACTGATTGCAATTGTTAGGTAAAGTCCCTCTTGCAATCATGTCTTGCCCCCATAAAGTGTGACACACACCAAGGCCTCACCCCCCCATCCCTCTTTCTGCTTTTCCTCCCGCCCAATAACCTTAATTGTCATTAATTGTCCTCATATCAAAATTGAGTACATAGGATTCATGCTTATCCATTCTTTTTTTTTTTTATTAAATCATAGCTGTGTACATTACTATGATCACGGGGCACCGTACACTTGGTTCATAGATCGTTTGACACATTTTCATCACACTAGCTAACATAGCTTTTGTAGCATTTTCTTAGTTATTTTACTAAGACCTTTACATTCCACATTTACTAGGATTCACATATACCCTTGTAAGATGCACTGCAGGTGTAATCCCATTAATCCCCCTCCCTAACTCCCCACTCCCTCCCCTCCGTTTCCCCCTTCTCCCTATTCTTAGGTTGTAACTGGGTTATAGCTTTCATGTGAAGGTCCTACATTAGTTTCATAATAAGGGTGAGAACATTGGGTACTTTTTCTTCCATTCTTGAGACACTTTACTAAGAAGAATATGTTCCAGCTCCATCCATGTAAACATGAAAGAGGTAAAGTCTCCATCTTTCTTTAAGGGTGCATAATATTCCATGGTGTGCATATACCACAATTTATTAATCCATTCGTGGATCAATGGGCACTTGGGCTTTTTCCATGACTTAGCAATTATGAATAGGGCTGCAATAAATATTCTGATACAAATATCTTTGTTATGGTGTGATTTTTGGTCTTCTGGATATATGCCCAGTAGAGGGATTACAGGATTGAATGGCGGATCTATTTTTACATTCCTGTGTTCTCCATATCTCTTTCCAGAAGGAATGTATTAATTTGCATTCCCACCAGCAGTGCAAAAATGTTCCCTTTTCTCCACATCCACGCCAATATCTCTGGTCTTGGGATTTTGTGATATAGGCTAGTCTCACTGGAGTTAGATGACATCTCAAAGTAGTTTTGATTTGCATTTCTCTGATGATTAAAGATGATGAGCATTTTTTCATACGTCTGAAGGCCGTGAGCCTGTCTTCTTCAGAGAAGATTCTCTTCAAGTCCCTTGCCCAGCCTGCGATGGGATCCCTTGTTCTTTTCTTGCTAATGTGTTTGAGTTCTCTGTGGATTCTGGTTACTAAACCTTTGTCAGAGACATAACCTACAAATATCTTCTCCCATTCTGAGGGCTGTTTGCTTGCTTTACTTACTGTATTCTTGGCTATGCAGAAGCTTTTTAGTTTGATCAAGTCCCAATAGTGTATTTTTGAAGCAGCTTCAATTGCCCAGGGGGTCCTTCTCATAAAAAACTCCCCCAACCCAATTTCTTCAAGGGTTTTCCCTGCACTGTCTTCTAGTATTTTTATAGTTTCATATCTTAGGTTTAAATCTTTAATCCAGTGAGAGTCTATCTTGGTTAATGGTGAGAGGCGTGGGTCCAGTTTCAGTCTTCTACAGGTTGCCAGCCAGTTCACCCAGCACCGTTTGTTAAATAGGGAATCTTTTCCCCACTGAATGTTTTTAATTGGCTTGTCAAAGATTAAATAATGGTAATTAGCTGGATTCATCTCTTGGTTCTCTATTCTGATCCAGACATCTACTTCTCTGTTTTTGTGCCAGTACCATGCTGTTTTTGGTCACTATCGATTAGTAGTATAGTCTGAGGTCCAGTAGCATGATTCCTCCTGCTTTGTTTTTATTTTTGACTAATGTCTTGGCTATTCAAAGTTTTTTCTGATTTCATATAAAACGAAGTATTATTTTTTCAAGATCTTTAAAGTATGACAGTGGAGCTTTAATGGGGATTGAGTTGAAATTATATATTGCTTTGGGTAGTATGGACATTTTAACAATGTTGATTCTTCCCAACCATGAGCATGGTATATTTTTCCATTTGTTAACATTCTCAGCTATCTCTTTTCTTAGAGTTTCATAGTTCTCTTTATATAGATCTTTCACGTCCTTTGTTAGATAAACTCCCAAATATTTCATCTTCTTTGGCACTACTGTGAATGGGATAGAGTCCTTAACTGATTTTTCAACTTGACTATTTTTGGTATATATAAAGGCTACCAATTTATGAATGTTGATTTTGTAACCTGAGACACTGCTGTATTCCTTGATCACTTCTAAGAGTTTTGTAGTAGAGTCCCTAGTATTTTCCAGATATACAATCATATCATCTGTGAAAAGCGAAAGTTTTATCTCTTCTGACCCTATGTGGATACCCTTGATCGCCATTTCTTCCCTAATTGTGGTGGCTAAAACTTCCATTACAATGTTAAAGAGCAATGGAGACAATGGGCAGCCTTGTCTGGTTCCTGATCTGAGTGGAAATGATTCCAATTTAACCCCATTCAATATGATATTGGCTGTGGGTTTGCTGTAGATGGTCTCTATCAGTTTAAGAAATGTCCCTTCTATACCAATTTTCTTAAGTGTTCTGATCATGAAGGGATGTTGGATGTTATCAAAAGCTTTTTCTGCATTGATTGAGAGGATCATATGATTTTTGTTTTTTAATTTCTTTATGTGCTGAATTACATTTATAGATTTACGTATATTGAACCAGCTTTGAGACCCTGGGATAAAACCGACTTGGTCATGATGTACGATTTGTTTGTTATGTTGCTGGATTCTGTTTGTTAGAATCTTGTTGAATATTTTTGCATCTATATTCATTAGTGATATTGGTCTATAATTTTCCTTTCTTGTTGGGTCTTTTCCTGGTTTGGGGATCAGGGTGATGTTTGCTTCATAAAATGTGTTGGGTAGTCTTCCTTCTTTTTCTACCTTTTGGAACAGGTTTAGTAATATAGGTACTAATTCCTCTTTAAAGGTTTGGTAGCATTCTGACGTAAAACCATCTGGTCCCAGGCTTTTCTTTTTGGGGAGATTTTGTATGGTTCATGTTATTTCCGAACTTGATATGGGCCTGTTCAACATTTCCACTTGATTTTGGTTAAGTCTTGGAAGGTGACGTGCTTCAAAGTAACAGTCGATTTCCTTCAGATTTTCGTATTTCTGAGAGTAAAGTTTCTTGTAATACTCATTAAGAATTTTTTGGATTTCTGAGGAGTCTGTTGTTATTTCGTCTTTGTTATTTCTGATTGATGAGATTAGAGATTTTACTCTTTTTTCCCTGATTAGGTTGGCCAAAGGTTTATCTATTCTGTTGACCTTTTCAAAAAACCAGCTTTTTGATTTATTGATCTGTTGTGTTATTCTTTTGTTTTCAATTTCTTTTAGTTCTGCTCTGATTTTGCTTATTTCTTTTCTTCTACTGGGTTTGGGGTTGGAGTGTTCTTCCATTTCCAGTCTCTTGAGATGTCCCATTAAGTTGCTTACTTCCTCTCTTTCCGTTCTCCTGACGAAGGCTTGCAGTGCTATAAATTTCCCTTTCAGAACTGACTTTGCGGTGTCCCAGAGGTTCTGATAGTTTGTGTCTTCATTGTCATTTTGTTCCAGAAATTTGGCAATTTCCTTCTTGATCTCATCTCTCACCCACCTATCATTCAGCATAAGGTTATTTAACTTCCATGTTTTTGTATGTGTATGCAGATTCCTGTTGTTACTCATCTCAAGTTTTATTCCATGATGGTCCGAGAAGATGCATGGAATAATTTCTATTCCTTTAAATTTGCTGAGGTTAGACTTGTGACCTAAGATGTGATCGATTTTGGAGTAAGTTCCGTGGGCTGATGAGAAGTATGTGTATTCAGTTTTGTTAGGATGAAATGTTCTGTAGATGTCTGCTAAATCTAAATGCTGTATGGTTAGATTTAAATCTAGAATTTCTTTACTAAGCTTTTGTTGGAGGATCGATCCTTCACTGCCAAAGGAGTGTTAAAATCTCCGATTATTATAGAGTTGGAGGAAATCAAGTTGCTCATGTCTGTTAGAGTTTCTCTTATAAATTGAGGTGCATTCTGATTGGGTGCATAGATATTAATAATTGAAATCTCATCATATTGAGTCTTACCCTTAACAAATATGAAGTGACCATTTTTGTCCTTCCTTACTTTTATTGGTTTAAAGCCTATTGTATCCACAAATAAAATTGCAACACCTGCTTTTTTCTGGTTACCGTTTGCCTGAAATATGGATGACCATGCTTTCACCCTGAGTCTGTATTTGTCTTTTAAGTTAAGATGTGACTCTTGTATGCAACAAATGTCTGGCCTGAGTTTTTGTATCCAGTCAGCTAACCTATGTCTCTTTAGAGGGCAGTTTAAGCCATTCACATTAATGGAGAGTATTGATAAGTTTGGTGAAATTTTGGGTATTGAGTTTTTTGAAAGTCCAGTGGGCATTTTTAATCCTTTTGCCATTGTGGAAGTTGGAGTTTGATCAGAAGTTTCTGAGTGAGTTTACTTTTGTAGTAGAGGATTGGGTTGGCTATTATGGAGGATAGGTCTGAGAATATCCTGAAGAGCTGGTTTGGTTATGGCAAATTTCTTTAGCATACGTATGTCATTAAAGTATTTAATTTCTCTGTCATAAATGAAACTCCGTTTAGCTGGGTACAAGATCCGGGCTTGAAAGTTATTTTCCTTGAGGAGATTAAACGTTGATGACCACCCTCTTCTGGCTTGAAAAGTTTCATCAGAGAGATCTGCAGTCATTCTAATATTCTTCACTTTGAAGGTAATAGATTTCTTTCGCCTGGCCACTTTGAGAATTTTCTCGTTCATATTAACTTTAGTGAAGTTAATTATGATATGCCTGGGGGGTGGCTTATAGGGGTTGAGTTGTGCTGGGGTTCTGAAGCTATCTGCTATCTGAATTTCAGGTTCTCTAGGCATGTCTGGAAAATTCTCTTTCATAATTTCATGCAGAAGGACCTCTGCACCCAGTGAGGCCACTTCATCTGTTTCAGGAATTCCTATGAGACGGATATTTGCCTTCTTCAAGTTATCCCAGAGTTCTCTGAGTGAGTGACCCATTTTTGCTCTCCATTTCTCTTCCTCTTTGAGAGTTTGGGAGTGTTCAAAGGCTTTATCTTCGATGTTGGAGATCTTTTCTTCTGCCGGGTCCATTCTGTTGCTTAGGGATTCTACTGTATTTTTCATATCTTTGAGGACTGCAAATTCTTGTTTCAGTGTATCTAAGTCTTTGGTGGTTTTGTCTTTAAATTCGTTGAATTCTTGAGACAGCTTTTGAATTTCTCCACGAATTCCTAATTCCGTTTTGTTAATCTTGTTTGCCATCCAAATTCTGAATTCAATTTCTGACATCTCAGCCAGTTGTTTGTGAATGGGATCTTCAATTACATATGCCGTATCTTTCCTTGGGGGGGGGGGTTGATCTATTCTGGTTATTCATGTTACCAGAGTTTTTCTGCTGATTCCAACTCCTTGATTGTTTTACTCCCTTTGATTTTCCTCTGGTGTCTTGTCGAGGACCCGTACAGTGCTGTGGCCTGAGAAACTGGGGCCCTGTTTGGTGTAGAGGGGCTAAGTGGGTCTGTCTTGTTTTTAGCTGGTTTCTATGTGACCCTAGTGAAACAGTTACTCTGAGTTGAAGTCTCAGCTGTGGAGAAATACCAGCAATTAAGTCACCCCACCCACCACAGGCAACAAATGGAAAAGGAAAATCAAACCTTCCTACAACCACACACCCAAGGCACCACCTGGATAGTCCCCAGGTGAGTGACTCAGTTCAAAAGGTCCAAGTCAATTGTCTCAGTCAGCAGCTGCCTCAGGTGGGAGAGTTCAAGCAGTCCCTGGGAACTAGATCACAGGGGTCTGGTGACTGCTCTAAAATGGCTTGCTCCAGTGCTGCGTGGAGTCAGGAAGAGCCACCAGTAAATAGATCAGTCTGGGAAGATTTATGCCTCCTTCCCCACCTTGCAGCTCTGTCACACCCAGTCGCTGCTAGCCCCACAGGTTTGTGACCCAGTCAGTTGTCTGCAGTAAGCAGATACTCCAGGGGTTTGCACCTGCCTAAGTCACAGGGTAGTCTGTGTCTGCTCAACTAGGCCGCTATTCTCTGTCTTTATCCAGCAAGGGGTGGTGTGACCTGTCAACCTCGGGCACTTGATGGAGGCTGGAGGTGTTCACTCAGTTCCAGCCCCACCCTTAGTTTATGTTACTGGGTGAAGGGAACAACCCTGTGGGAGTTTGTTTCTGACCTTGCCAGATTCCTCTGCAGAGGAGAGGCTGATGAGTTCCCAGAACCTGTGCCTCAGGCCCTGTCTTTAGTCCTGCGGGTTTGTATTCACAGCACAACCAGTTGTTGGCTATAGCCTCTTGGCCTCCTTTATCTATAGGCTGGTGATCCCCTAAGGGCCAGGTGCATCTTAGGCTCAGTAGAGTGGTCCACTGGATCAGCTCCACCCTGGGAGTTTCCCGGCTCTGCGGGTGTGTTTTCTAGTCCCCGTGTTCCACCCAGGTCGGTAACATCTCAGGAAAACCCTTTACTCATGGGGCCTGTGTTTCAGTCCCAGGTCTGTTCCATGGTGGTTGCCATCTGAGAAGATGCTTGGCCTCATCTGGTTGGCCAGGCAGACAGGAGGAGAGGCTATGGGATATCTGGGGGTGGGCCTTGTTATTGCTGAAGACAGCTGTTGCTCTGCACCTCGGGGCACCACCTCTCCAGTGTAATTCCCTCTCAGCTGACTGTTGTCTTCTCGCTCCTTTGCTACAGAGTCAGCACTGGCCAGCTGCATTCCAGGTCTTATCTGCACCTCTTGAGAGTTCACCCAAGAATCTGGACTCCAGAGAGGGCAGGTCTCTAGATCACGGAGTGAGAGTGGAGGGGAGTGTTAGGAGCTCAGAGTTGCAGGTCGTAACACCAAGCTCATTGAGACCAAATGAACAAATAAACAGGTACAAAGGTTACCAGGCACATGGGCCCATAGATACAGAGACAGTTGGAAACACATAGACATACAGGCAACAGCCACGACAACAGCAATATAAGAACAACTGCAATAAAAATAGTGATAATCATAAAATAATTGAAAGAAAGGAAAAAAAAAGAGAGAAAAAAGTGGTGTTAGAAGGAATGTTAAGTGAGAAAAAAGAAGAAATTAAAATTAGAAGGCATAGAAATAAAAAATATATCTATATAAAAAGTAATATTAAAAAATTATCGAAATCTCCTCTAAGAAAATGGTGAGGAAAAAACAGACAAAAACAAAACAACAACAACAAAAAAACCACGAAAACCAAAAAAACAAAACAAAACAAAACAAAACAAAAAAAAGGCACCAACTACAAAAATATTCTTGTGTGTAGAAATATACCTATAAATATCTATGTGTCTGCTGTAGGGATCAACTTTCGTAGGAATATATTCATACTGCAATATACTTTCTGGACACCAGGTGGCGCTGTGAGTGGAGCCGAGACTTATACTTGATTTACAGTTTATACCGTTACCATGGTAACCACCTTCCATGGCCGATCGCCATTTTGGAGTTTCCATAAAAGTTTGTCGCCTAAGAATTGTGCAACCTCGGCTGTTCTTTTCCAGACAGCACTTGCGACCGACCTTCCCACTCAGTGCAGATGTCCATCCTTCCTAAGTCCCTCCACTCTGTTTCCAGGTTCCCCACAAACTGGCGACTGCAATCAGCCATAAGGGGAGCGGTGCTTAGTTTGCGCGATCGTAGGCGGGCTCGCAGCTCTATCTCCTAGCAGCTGGTTCCCATGGCTTCAGCAGCCAAAGCTGGTCCGTGGTTTCAGTAGCTTCGCGGCTCCAGAAGCCAAAGCCAGGTCCTAGGCTTCAAGCTGGTTCCTGTGGTTGGAGCGCTCGGGGGACTTATTCTGAGTTTTATGGTTCAGAGTTTCCCTTTTGGATGGGCGCCCGCCAGTTCGCCGCGCAGCCTGAACCGCCAGCCCCCTCCAACACCTGGGGGAAAGGTGCCCGCCCTTTTGGGTAGTTCAAAATGTCTGTTTCCTGGGCAGGATCCCTTCCCTTCAATTGTCCAACAGTTTGCCCAGCTCCCCATGGTTTTGAGTGGCTCTCCTTTCGGATGCCTCCCTCAGTTCAGGATTAATTATTTGTCAGTTGGGTTTTGTCAGCATATACAAGCTGCTGACCTCTGTAGGGGAGAGGCCTGCTAGCTGGCACGGCCGAGCAGGGAAGAATCTCTACAACAGAGTCTGTGATTTTAAATTACCCCTCATATATAGCAAACCACCAGTTCACTGGGCATCTCCAGCTGTCTGTCCACTCCAATAATCCACACACAGGGAAGGTCCAGACAGCCTTTCCTCTCACCTGATGTCTTGGGAGAGGTGGGCTACACGTCTGTCCTGTCCGCCATCATGGTCCACCTCATGCTTATCCATTCTTGTGATGCTTTACTAAGGATAATGTCTTCCACTTCCATCCAGGTTAATACGAAGGATGTAAAGTCTCCATTTTTTTTAATAGCTGAATAGTATCCCATGGTATACATATACCACAGCTTGTTAATCCATTCCTGGGTTGGTGGGCATTTAGGCTGTTTCCACATTCTGGCAATTGTAAATTGAGCTGCAATAAACAGTCTAGTGCAAGTGTCCTTATGATAAAAGGATTTTTTTCCTTCTGGGTAGATGCCCAGTAATGGAATTGCAGGATCAAATGGGAGGTCTACCTTGAGTGCTTTGAGGTTTCTCCATACTTCCTTCCAGAAGGGTTTTACTAGTTTGCAGTCCCACCAGCAGTGTAAAAGTGTTCCCTTCTCTCCACATCCACGCCAGCATCTGCAGTTTTGAGATTTTGTGATGTGGGCCATTCTCACTGGGGTTAGATGATATCTCAGGGTTGTTTTGATTTGCATTTCTCTAATATATACAGATGATGAACATTTTTTCATGTGTTTCTAAGCCATTCATCTGTAATCTTTAGAGAAGTTTCTATTCATGTCTCTTGCCCATTGATATATGGGATTGTTGGCTTTTTTCATGTGGATTAATTTGAGTTCTGTGTAGATCCTAGTTATCAAGCTTTTGTCTGATTCAAAATATGCAAATATCCTTTCCCATTGTGTAGGTTGTCTCTTTCCTTTGGTTATTGTCTCCTTAGATGTACAGAAGATTTTCAGTTTAATGAAGTCCCATTTGTTCATTTTTGTTGTTGTTGCAATTGCCATGGCAGTCTTCTTCATGAAGTCTTTCCCCAGGCCAATATCTTCCAGTGTTTTTCCTATGATTTCTTGGAGGATTTTTATTGTTTCATGCCTTAAATTTAAGTCCTTTATCCATCTTGAATCAATTTTTGTGAGTGGGGAAAGGTGTGGGTCCAGTTTCAGTCTTTTACATGTAGACATCCAGTTCTCCCAACACCATTATTGAATAGGGAGTCTTTCCCCCAAGGTATGTTCTTGTTTGGTTTATCAAATGTTAGGTGGTTGTAAGATGTTAGTTTCATTTCTTGGTTTCCTTGTCTTGCCTAATTGTATTGGCTAGAACTTCCAGCACTATGTTGAATAGTAAAGGTGACAGAGGACAACCTTGTCTGGTTCCTGTTCTAAGAGCAAAAGCTTTCAGTTTTACTCCATTCAGTAAAATATTGGCTGTGGGTTTCTCATAGATAGCTTCAATCAGTTTTAGAAATGTGCCACCTATGCCTATACTCTTCAGTGTTCTAATTAGAAAAGGATGCTGGATTTTATCAAATGCTTTTTCTGCATCTATTGAGAGGATCATGTGATCTTTATTTTTGCCTTGTTAATATGGTGGATAACGTTTATAGACTTGCGTATGTTAAACCAGCCTTGCATCCCTGGGATGAAGCCTACTTGATCATGATGAATGACTTTTTTGATGATAAGCTGTAATCTATTGGCTAGGATTTTGTTGAGAATTTTTGCATCTATATTCATGAGTGAGATTGGTCTGAAATTCTCCTTTTTGTTTGGGTCTTTTCCTGGTTTTGGTATCAGGGTGATGTTTGCTTCATAGTATGTTGGGGAAAATTCCTTCTTCCTCAGTTTTTTGGAATAATTTCTGCAGTACGGGAATAAGCTCTTCCTTGAAGGTTTGATAGAATTCTGGTGTGAAGCCATCTGGACCAGGGCATTTTTTGGTTGGAAGATTTTTTATTGTTTCTTTAATCTCAGTGCTTGACATTGGTCTGTTTGAGAGCTCTATTTCTTCCTGGCTAAGTCTAGGGAGAGGGTGTGATTCCAAATATTGATCCATTTCCTTCACATTGTCAAATTTCTGGGCATAGATTTTCTGGTAGTATTCAGAGATGATCTCTTGTATCCCTGTGGGATCAGTTGTTATTTCCCCTTTATCATTTCTGATTGAGGTTACTAGAGATTTTACTCTTCTATTACTCTTTAGTATGGCCAATGGTTTCTCTATTTTTTTTTTTTATTAAATCATAGCTGTGTATATTGATATGATCATGGGGCATCATTCACTAGCTTTACAGACCATTTACCAAGTTTCACATATACCCTTGTAAGATGCACCACTGGTGTAATACCACTAATCCCCTTCCCTCTACCCACCTCCCCCCTCCCTCCCCTCCCATCGATCCATGAATGGATTAATATATTGTGGTACATGTACACCATGGAATATTATGCAGCCTTAAAGAAAGATGGAGACTTTACCTCTTTCATGTTTACATGGATGAAGCTGGAACATATTCTTCTTAGTAAAGTATCTCAAGAATGGAAGAAAAAGTACCCAATGTACTCAACCATACTATGAAACTAATTTAGGGTTTGCACATGAAAGTTATTTATTTTTTCATAAAACCAACTCCTTCTTTCATTAATTTTCTGAATGATTCTTTCATTTTCAATTTCATTGACCTCTGATTTGATTTTGGAGATTTCTTTTCTTCTACTGAGTTTTTTTTTTTTTTTTGTAGAGACAGAGTCTCACTGTACTGCCCTCGGGTAGAGTGCTGTGGCGTCACACAGCTCACAGCAACCTCTAACTCTTGGGCTTACGCGATTCTCTTGCCTCAGCCTCCCGAGCAGCTGGGACTACAGGCACCTGCCACAACGCCCGGCTATTTTTTTGTTGCAGTTTGGCTGGGGCTGGGTTTGAACCCACCACCCTCGGCATATGGGGCTGGCGCCCTACTCACTGAGGCACAGGCACCGCAGTCTTCTCCTGAGTTCAGGTTTAAATTGTTCTTCTTTTTCCAATTCCATAAGATGGCTTGTGAGATTGTTGATGCACTCTCTTTCTGTTTTTCGAATGTAGGCATCTAAAGCGATGAATTTTCCTCAAAACTGCTTTTGCAGTATCCCACAGGTTTTGGTAGCTTGTGTCTTCATTGTTGTTATGCTCAAGGAAGTTAATGATTTCCTGTTTTATTTCTTCCTGCACCCATCTGTTATTCAACAGAAGATTGTTTAATTTCCATGCCTCTGGGTGGGGTTGAGCGTTTTTGTTAGAATTGAGTTCCACCTTTAGTGCCTTATGGTCTGAGAAGATACAAGGTAAAATTTCAATTCTTTTGATTCTGTTGATATTTGTTTTGCATCCCAGGATATGATCAATTTTGGAGAATGTTCCATGGGGTGATGAGAAGAATGTATATTCTTTATCTTTGGGATGGAGTGTTCTATATGCTTCTATCAAGCACAGTTGTTCTAGGGTCTCATTTAAATCTCTTATATCTTTGTTTAATTTCTGTTTAGAGGATCTGTCCAGCTGTGTAAGAGGAATGTTAAAGTTCCCTGTTATTATGGTATTATAAGATATCATATTGCTCAGACTGAGTAAGTTCTGTTTCAAGAATATGGGAACATTTAAATTGGGTGCATAAATATTTAGAATTGAAGCATCTTCTTGTTGTATTTTTCCCTTGAACAATATAAAGTGACCATCTTTGTCTTTTTTTACTTTAGTTGCTTTAAATCCACATGTATCTGAAAATAGGATTGCAACGGCTCTTTTCTTCTGAGTTCCATTTGCCTGAAAAATTTCCCCTTTATCATTTCTTGATAAAATGACTCAGAGCTTTAATTTGTCTTTTGAAGCCACGTGTGTTTCTTGCAGACAGCAAATGGATGGCTTGTGTTTTTTAATCCAGTCAGCCAGTCTATGTCTCTTCAGTGGGGAATTCAAGCCATTAACATTTATTGAGATAATTGATAAGTGTGGTAGTATTCTATTCGTCTTATTTTGTGAGAGTCCATTGCTTACTTTTATCTTTTGCATCAGTGTGGAAGTTAGGTTATTTCCTTTAATTTCTGAGGACTCTTACTTTTCTGCTGATCCATTGTGGTGGTCAGTGTGCAGAACAGGTTGAAGTATTTCCTGTAGAGCTGGTCTTGTGGTGGCAAATTTCCTCATTATTTGTATATCCGTAGATGATTTGATTTCTCCGTCAATTTTAAAGCTTAGCTTAGCAGGGTAAAGAATTCTGGGCTAGAAATTGTTCTGTTTAAGTAGATTAAAGGTAGATGACTATTGCCTTCTTGCTTGGAAAGTTTCATTAGAGAAGTCTGTGGTCACTCTGATGGATTTGCCCCATAGTTCAACTGGCGCTTACTTCTGGCAGCTTGCAGAATCTTTTCTTTTGTCTTGACTTTGGACAGGTTCATCACAATGTGTCTTGAAGAAGCTCGGTTATAGTTGAGGTGACCTGGGGTCCAATAGCCCTCTGAAAGCAGTGTGTCAGAATCTTTGGTGATATTTGGGAAATTTTCTTTTATAATGTTCTCTAGTATGGCTTCCATTCCTCTGGGGCATTCTTCTTCCCCTTCTGGGATTCCTATAACTCATATGTTGGAACACTTCATAAAGTCCCATAATTCTAACAGTGAACGTTCTGCTTTCTCTCTCTTCTTTTCTGCCTCTTTTATTATCTGAGTTATCTCAAGAACTTTGTCTTCTACCTCTGAAATTCTTTCTTCTGCATGGTCTAACCTGTTGCTGATACTTTCCATTGCATCTTTAAGTTCCCTAATTGACTGTTTCAGTTCCTTCAGTTCTGCTATATCCTTTTTATAGTCTTCCTATCGTTCATCTCTTATTTGATTCTTTTTGGATTTCCTTTTGGTTATTTTCCACTTTATTAGCAGTTTCTTTCATTGTTTCCATCATTCCTTTCATTGTTTTCATCATGTGTATTGTAACTTCCCTTTCTGTCATTCCTAACATTTCTTTATAGGTGGAATCCTCTGCAGTAGCTACCTCATGGTCCCTTGGCGGGGTTGTTCTGGACTGGTTCTTCATGTTGCCTGGATTTTTCTGCTGATTCTTCTTCATGAGTGATTTCTTTTCTCTGTTTCCTTGCCCTAATTTTCCTTTCACTTCCTCTTGCTCTTTAAGTTCCCGTGCCTGTGGACGAAGGGTTCGATGAGTTCTTTTGGTACAGGACCAGAAGGGTGAGAAGGTTGAAGAGCAAGAAAGGGATGAAAGAAAGGAGGACCGAGTGAAAAGAAAAGAAAAAAATAGACAAAGGAGAGGGGGTTGGTAAAATGAATATTGACAAAAAGAAGAGAGGTACAGAAAGAGGGAGACAGAGCAATATAGGTGTACAGTAGGGTACTTTGACATAATCTTTAAAAAAAACCCACCTTCTGTGGGTGCACAGTTGGGTGGTTCCCTTCAGGTCAGCAGCTCTTTGCTATTCTGATCAGACACAGTACCCCACCTCCACCAAGTAGAGAGGAAAGACAAAAATGCTATAAATCAAATCAAAACAAGCAAACGGAAAACTTTACAGGATAAAATTGGATGAAAAACCAAATAATAGTGGTAGAAACACTAGCAAAAATGAAGTTCTAGTTATTGAAAAAGGCAGCAATGGGAAATTATAATTAAACTAGAAAAATTGAGAAAGAAAAAAGATCTGTATGGAGAAGGTTGAAATTAAAAAACAAAACAACATCAAAAACATCAAAATAAACAATGAAACAACCAAACCAAAAAAAAAAAAAAAAAAACCCAACCAAAAACAAAGCAGTATGTATATGTTGTTGAACATTGTCTGGGCAATACATGGTCTTCTGGGGTATGAGATGTTAATCATAGTTCTGATATGACTGGAGGCTGCTGATTTCTCAAACCCCAGCAGGTAGACACCCTAAATCTCTCTTCAGACCACTTAAAAGGCACTTTGAACTTGTAAACTTGCTGAGCAGAAGGTTTCCCAGGAAAGTGCTTGTCACTGGACTCACTGCTGAAGTGGCTATCCACTTACCCAGTGTGCCAAAACCAGTCTTATTCTGCCCCTGAGGGTTAGGGCTGCAAGGCGGCTCAGGCCCCACCCTTAGGCTACTCAGTCGCTAGGTTACCAGCTCCCACCTGTATTCTAGCTCTGCGACTCTGAGGGTGGAGCTTGCAGGGCAGATCACTCACAATGGCTCCCTGTGGCCCACAGCCAAACACTATTAGCTCCGTCTGGCTCAGCGGCTCAGACTGGGGCCCTAGACAACGGCCAAAGTTCTCCGCACTCCCTCTCAGGCTCTCCCAAAGGCAGTTCAACTGAGTGCCAAGTCCAATGACACCAAAACAGTTCACAGGTAAGGCCTTTCTGGTTTGCAGTCTCGCTGCTACTGAACTAACAGTTGCGGGCGGGTTTAGAATGATTAAACACACGTGACCACTTGCCATTTTTCCACTGTTTTAGTCCTCCTCTTGGGGTCCAGGAGTCTCTTTCTGACTCCCTGTATCCTCACAGGGGTGATGATATCCAGATCCCACCAGCCAGAGATGCCTGGAGTCCTATCTCCCCAGACTTACGGTGCCCAGATGCAAGGAGGCTGTTTCTCGGCCGCCATCTTACTCTCTAAGCGAGATAGGTTATTTTATTGGCCCCATTTAACAGATGAGGACAAAGAGGTTCAAAGTAGTTAAAACAGCCTGACAAGGACCACACAAGCAGTCAATGGGCAAGATGTAACTAAGGACCAAGGCCATAGAAGAGGTAGAGATGAGGCCCTGCATGCATGCCATTCCCATCATCACAGCAGAAAGGAGAGGAACAGCCCTAACTCCATCAACGGACGCCTGGTAAATAATTCTACTCCTACACAAAAAGCTCCACCAAATGTTGTATACACACATTAAGACAGATGACGTAGATGTGCATACTACCCCAGAAAGGTGTTTATGATGAATTAATTTTAAAAGTAATACAATTGCATTGCATTGCAGCAGTATTTGTTTTTCTAAAAATAAAAAAACTTTCCAATTTCATATATTATATGCATGGAAAAAGAATAAGAAGAAAAGCATTTCAAGGACAAGGATGCTTTTCTGTTTTGCACGTGTCTGCGTCCTGAGCACCTAAAGCCATGCCTCGAACATGTTAGATGGCCGGTTAATATGTGCCGAGTATGAATGATGTCTTAATGAACTCATGTGTAGATAAATCAGTGACAGAGTAAGGGAACCAACAGGTGAGTGGATGGATAAACGGATGACTGAAGGAGTGAGAGTGCCGCAAGTGGCAAGACTTGAGGTGGAGTCTTTCCCCTTTTTGTTTACCTGAATATTTTTCTTCATCAATGAACATAGATTAGTTGTGCAACTGAGGAGAGAAAAGACATTCAGTTACCTCCTGTACTACATCCTGGAAAGAATAGGAGTCAGGAGGCTGAGGTCTGGTACTGATTCTGCCACTAAATTAACTTGACGACTTGCTTCATTACCTTAGACAAATGTCAATGTGGAATCTCAATAAGTGTATGTTCAGTTACAAATGTCTTAGCCCCATCATTTGTAAAGCAGGTTTTAAAAACTCTGCTGAGCCTCTACTATGTGGCAGTTTTCCAAATTTTAGTCATAAAAAAACCTACTTTCATTATTTTTGCCACATCTGGGTTCCTCCTGCACTATCATTTTCTTAACATTTTTTTCTTTCTGACAACTTGGTTTCCTAGGTTTAAATAATTTATTAAAGTATGTAATCACTATCATAAATACTACCAGTATTACTTGCCATCACTGCTACTAACAGTAAAAATTAAAAACCAATGAAGAGAAAACAACAGTAAATTATCTCTAGACACTATTGCCTTCTAAAGGCTAAAAGCCTGTGTTCTATTCTCTACTAAAAGGGAGATTTGCAAGTGTTGAAAAGGTGTTAAATACAGACTAACACCACTAAGGCTCTTCATTTGATATAAATAAGATCCAAGGAAATAGAAACAGAAATAAATTTTCACTATTTGATTCAGTATTTTATAATGCTGGGTGTACGTAACCTAACCAATAAGTGTCAAGCACCTTCATACCGCACATCTTGAAAACATTTCCTTCAAGTATCCAGTTGGTGAATAAAATGAGAATATATAGCTAATAATAATGACAGCTACCATATATTGAAGTATTACTATTGAGTCTTATATACATAGTTTCCAGCCTTCATAAACACTGTGAAGGGTGGCTATTATCCCCATTTTACAGATGGGGAAAAGTGAGGTTCATAGAAATTAAGTAAGTGTCTCAAGATTACAAAGCTACTAAATGGCAGCTCTTGAATCTAACTAGGTCTGTCTAATGTCAGAGAACACAATATAGTCTGGGGAAGAGCAGCAGGGATTCTCTTAACTGGTGGTGCAAAGCAGAATAGCCACTTAGGAAAACAGTTTGATGCTTGCAAAGCTGCACATGTGCATGCCTAGTTACATGCTATCGTCCAGAGAATTGAGTGTGTATGCTCACACACCGACTTGTACACAAAAACTACAAGCGATTATGTGTCCTCCAAAAAGCACAGGCAGAAACAAAAGGGTTGCACAGGAGTGCCACTCAGCCCAGAAGGGGTCAGCAAGTGATTCGGCAACAAAGTAGGTGAATGTCAAACACGTTATGCTTAGTGGGGAAAAAAACCAATACATGCTGTAGACACTATACGCAAATGGAATGTACACAGATCAATAGTCAAAACTAATCTGTAATGCTAGAAGTTAAAATAGAGATTATTTCTGAGCAGGGAAATTCACAGCAAAGGGACACAAAGGAACGTTCTAGGTGATGAAAATATGTCAAATGGTATATAAAACCAGTGTATGGTGCCCCATGATTGCATTAATGTACACAGCTATGATTTAATATAAATAAATTTTTAAAAAAGAAAACATTCACATACTCTATCATGATCTAAAGATGTAGATTATATCTATTTCATGCTTGTACAGATATATAAAAAGAAACATACATTTTATGTTCAGATACATAAAAATAGCCCAAATTTTACATTTGAGATTTGTGCATTTTATTCTATGTACCTCAACAAAATACTGGGTGGTGGTGGGGAAATTATGTATAGCTCTATAAGAAAGCAAACATGCCCCCAAATAGAGCTTTGAGTAAGTCTGCAAGTTCTCTGAGAACTCCACTGCATAGAGTTAAAGAACTCTGAGGTGAGCTTGGACTTCTGTGCTATAAACACTAGCCATGGACCTCATTCCTAATGACACCTGTCCTCACAAGAAGTCTTACTCATTTTCCTACCCTCATTTGTGTTCTTCTATTGAGCTTTACACATAGTAGTTCACCATAAATATTGGCTGGATTGAATTCTCATGATCCAAATGCTATTTAAATAGTTATATCTGACAGCCTAATAAAGAGTTAGAGAAAAATTAAAATTAATAAGTGCAGCTATATTCTCATTCCTTTCAAAGTCCCTTTCTCACCCCCTCATTCTCCAATTCAGCTGTTATGGACTTTATTTTTTATTTTATTTATTTATTTATTTTTTGAGACAGAGTCTCAAGCTGTCTCCCTGGGTAGAGTGCTGAGGGGTCACAGCTCACAGCAACCCTCAGACTGTTGGGCTTAAGCAATTCTCTTGCCTCCGCTTCCCAAATAGCTGGGAGCACAGGCACCCACCACAACACCCAGCTATTTTTGTTGTTGCTGTTGCATTTTTCATTGTTGTTTAGCTGGCCCGGCTGGGTTAGACCCTGTCAGCCCCAGTATATGTGGCCAGAACCCTACCCACTGAGCTGCAGGTGCCACCCTATTATGGCTTTTAGTTGAAAGGAATGGGATACATGCTGTAGACACTATGTATAAATGGAATGTATATATGTGACACATATATATAAAGTAATTTTTAAAATTACTTTAAAAGAAGAACAAGTCCAGCTCCAATTCTGCAGTCTTCTAGTTTTTGTGTAAATAGCTACTACAGAGGGAATTTCTTGAAGCTGTTTGCAAGTATTGTACCAGGGGAGATTGAGATGGAAGAGGCAAAGTCAAATTTATTATTAATTATAAGCCCTAAGGCAAGAAAGAAAAAGGAAAAATAACAATGATGGACTGGCTAATGCCAACTAGCTTGGCAGAATGCTTTAGTTCCAGATGTTAATGAACCTAGATAAGCAAGAAAAAAAAACAGTGGTATAGATAAAAATTTATTCAGTAAATGCATACAGACTGTTCTTAGAAGTGATGAAGCTTGTGAAAAATAACCTCTGTAATAAGCTTAGAAGTGGTCCTGACACTAGAAGCCCGGGAGGGATGCTTTTGATTGAGCCACAGTATTGGATAAAACCACAGAGATGCTCATCTGACATTTACAGATAACCGTTGAGATCTACGTGATGCCTTTGCAGTAGATACTTGAAGGTAGCAATGAAAGTCATGGTCCAATATGATCCTCATACATCTAAAAGAAGACACTCAGACCATAGCCATGTCCTGACTCGGAACCAAGAGTAAAGGTTAATGTGGAGGTTGAAAGAAGACTGTGTCTCTTTTAGTCCCTATAGCCAAGATATACATCCACTGTACTTGGTTAGGCTCTTAGTGATAAAGTCAGATTAATGCTAACTAACATTCATTGAGTATGTGGGTTCTACATGCCAGATATTGCACCAAGTACATCTTCTCTTGTAATCATTACAACGTCCCTGTGAGAAGCTAGTTTCCCCATTTCATAGGCAGGGAAACTAGGCCCAAATAAATCTGGCAAAGGTTACATGGCAAGTAAGTGATAGAGCTGAGATACACACCTTGTCAGAAAAGATTGAAATAAACCCCTTAGATTACTGTAGGAGCCACCTGAGATTTCTCGCATATAGAATTAGAAAGATGAAAAGCCTATCAGAGACCAACTTATGACTTTCCCATCACCACTAAAAATAAAATAAAATAATAATAATACACCTGAGGTAGGTATATTATGATGAGTGCTACCATCGGGGGGGCACAACTGAGGGAAGCCAGATCACGGATTTGTCATGAAAGTTTCAAGTGTTAACCTTCTCAGAATTCACTGGACATCCAAGAAAACACAATGTTTATAAAACCGTTACAGCTCCTCACTCAATTTTCAGAGCATTTATAGCAAATCACCTTGCCCTGGAATTACATAAAGAACATATATTGTTCAGACTTCCCAATTTGTATTCTGAGCACTGCTCTATATGAGGCCAGAAAAACACATTCACAAAGTGAACTTGTGTCATCTCCCTTTATGTGGAAATAAATGGAAACCTCTGTGTTGGAAAGATTTTTCTCTCTCCTCTTCCCAGGAATTTGGCAGTATCTGCAGCATTCATTCATCACATATCTTGCAATGTCTCACAACGATGATCACTCAGAGCACCTCAGGTGAACACAGAACTGGTTTTTCTCTTTTTCTGGGTACTCCTGGCCACCTGCATTAGGGTGAGTCTACCCTTGTCCTACGCTCCTGGCCTGCAGCTTACTTTGATTCTGCTTCTTACGATCCACTGAGATCCTCCTTTGTGAATGTTTCTACCTAAAAGGTGAAGTAAAAACACATCATATGTGTCATCACATACAAGATAAGAATTTTCACTTATTCTTAGCTGAAGTTACAGTGAAGGAGAAAATCAAGCACAGAGCAAAGAAGCCATCACATAAGCAAAGTGGTGACCACCACAGAACATGAACTCTCAGGGCCATTGGTCAGGTCGTGAAAATGAAACACCCACTTCCCTTTCTGGTGCCCAAAGTTCTACTAGTAACAGTACTATTTATTTAATCCTAAAAGAAAAAAAATGGATACTAATTGAACTCATACTACATGCCAGATGCTCCTTTAAGTCTCAAAACAACTTAGCAATGAGTACTTTTAACCCCCACTTTGCACATGAGTAAGCTGATATTATCTGACTTGCTCAAGGTTATATAGCTTGGAGTTGAAACACATTCTTCTTAGTAAAGCATGTCAAGAATGGAAAAGGCAATATCCAATGTACTCAATACTAATGTGAAACTAATATATAAGCACGCGCTCATACAGATGATAAAACACGAATACAGTCTAGCAAGAGGGAGGGGTGAGGAGGAAGAGGAAGGAGAAGAAGGGAGGGGATTTGGCAGATTCCCTGTATCTCTCTCAGAGAGGATGGAGGTCATTGAAATCCTTTATCTTTCTCCAGCCCTGTTGTCTTAATAGTGTGAGTTGTATTGACACACCCAGTTTTATCTCTGAGACAGTTGATGGTACTTGTGGGTAAGAATCAACCATGCCCTGTATGACTGAGTCAGTAAATGCTGTAAAGGGCTGTGCAAATTGGCCTCTCTGTTAACAGGTGGTGCTCATCATTAGGAACAAGCTGCAGTTTTGTTTTTGGGACATGTGACCAGCTCTATTGCCTAAGGAGAAGCACTTGATTGCCCCAGGTAGTAGATGGGGCCCTGGAACTTTGAGTGAGTCCTTATTTTCCACCACAGCAGATGCAGGTGGAGTAGTGAGATTAAGTGGGGCTGGGATGGGTGAGTCTGCCCTTAGTCTCCATCAAAGTCAATGAAGTCACTGTCTCAACAGGGATCAATGGCTTCTGGGGAAAGCTGCCAAGGAGGGACTAAAGTTGCCCCATCAAGCCAGAAAGTCTGCCTGTGGAGGTGGGGCCATTTGAGAGTCATAATCTGGCTGTCAGGAGGGGTTTTACTCATCTCCCCCCTCACCTACTCTATAGTCTCTCTTTAGCATCTGCTAGCAGGCAGGAGCTCACATTAGCTGAGCTCCTCTACAATGGCACTGTGGCCTGGGAGCTTATCTGTCTAGGACCCCACCCAGGGCTGAGATGTGGAGGGAGGGGTGTGCTCTGTGAGTGCATCGTGGCTAAGACACACACTGCACTCTATTTTCAGTTCTCTGGGCCCTCTTGCCTCCTGAGATTAGTTCACGAAGTTCCCCTCCATGTCCACAAGCAACATGATTGAGTCCTGAACCTGTCCCCAAGACTCCAAAGATTAATCCCTAACTGTAGGGAGAAGCATGCTGGTTCCAAATTGCCTACAGGGTGCTTAAGCAGGCTTGATGTCCCTCTGCCTCAGGGTGTGCACTGCTGTGATGGAGCAATCAGGAAAGCAGCCCCAGGGAGGGCCAATAAGAGGGGAACTCAAAGCCTGAGCACCCCTTAGTCTGCTGCAGGTTTTCAAGTGGAAATATTTGAGCCCCACTCTCTGTGGAAACCCCAGTATAGTGGATGCAATGACAGAGGAGAAGGGAAGGAAAAATAGTCTGAATGAATGAAAGCCAACACTATGGTCATTTCTCTCCCTCTCTCCAAAAGACAACCTGTTTGGAATGTCCAGACTCTGGCATCACACAGATCCCCTGGAACTCACCAGCCATCTATGGCTCCTGCAGTCTTGTCTGTAGTTGGGAAATGTTTGTGTGGAAACAAGCAAGATGAAAACTGAAAGCCAAAGCCCTCCTGAAGGTGACAATGGGTAGAGAAGCAATATGTCACCTGCTGTCTTGGCTTGGGTGTGTGGTGATGGGAAGCATCCCAGAGGGGCTGAGAGCCTGGTGCTTTGTCCTCAAGAAGTTCCCATTTCACTAGAAGCAGCATCTTTTTGGGCTCACAAGGATATAAAGTCTCTCCAGCAGCTCATGAACTTGCTGAGTGCCAGAGTTGTGAGAGAGGGAGAAACAAAAGCCCCCATCCACCCTTTTCACCAGGCTCTCAGCCTCTGGGCTTTGATCTCTACTGATATCTTGCTCCTTCTTGTCCTGCTCCTATAATGCCTTTTTGTTTCATGTCTTCAAATAGCACCTCGGGCTCATCATCAATTCTAAGACTAAATACTCAATGAATGTGTGTTAATTTACATTTACTCAGAGCAGATCTTCAGTGGACTCTAGACAGTAGTAACTCCCATCATGACAGCACATTTTGAAGACTCTTCCTATGTGCCTTCAACACAGGAAGAGAAAGAACACTCAACTTCTGCCCAAGCAAACTTTACTGCCTAGCTCCAAAGCCTTCCACTCCTATATCTAAAGCAGATTTCAGAGATTTAATGCTTAACAAAGATTAATAATATATCAAGAACATAACAGGAGCATAACAGGAACATAACATGGCAAGCATGTAATCAATGTTTCATAATGTTTTTAGAATAGGAGAATATGTAAGGTCTACTTTATAATTTCTTTCCCAGACCTCATGAATAAACAATGACTCTTTTTTCCCATGTTCAACTGATTTATAGGCAGATCTTTAAGTAAAATGCTTCCATTCATTACTAATGCATTGCATAATGCATTATAATAAGTGAATACAGCTTGAGTATGGTTGTTTTACAAATTAATAAAGCACCAATATAATTTAGAGCAACAATCCCTTCACTTTTCACACAAACAATCACTGGATAAGAAAAACAGGGAGAATTAACAGTGAGAGACCAAGGTCCAAAGTACGGAGACCCCAGAAATTCCCATTAGTCACAGGAACTAGCAGAAAATTACAAAGCATCAGTTACTACAAGCAAATTCTGAAGATCATTGTAGCACAGCCCAGAAACAGCCCTGCCCCAATTCCTCAGTAGCAGCGGGAATCAGCTTAGTTTTGTTTTTCCACTGCAAAACCAAGATTCATCAACGTAGTCATGGCATAAAACCTTCCTGATAAAGGCCAGCATGGGCTGTTATTTTAAGCTAGAAACATTGACCTGTTGTGCAACCTTATGGGAAACTAGACAGGAGCTCTTTGCTGACAACAGAATTAAGCCTTGTCATTTAATATTTCATGCCATCCAGTGGCTACCTAACAAGAGTGAATGGCTGCAGCTGAAAGGAGGTATATTTATTCTGAGTAGGATTTAACGACAAAGACAGCAGAGCAGCGTTTATCATGGAACATATCTTACCTGTGGTCATCAATATACATTGTATTCTTCATGCACTGGAAAAAATTAATGCCCACACTTCCGGGGTTTGGAAACACAGGAAAAACAGTGTTATCCCAATTTAAAGTAAAAGTAATTAAACAGAAAAAAAGTTATTCTCCTCTTGAGAGCAAGATTTAGAAAAAGGAGAAAGTGAATATTTTAAAGACATTGTGATTTTTTTTTTCAGGTAGAATTGGCTACTTTTCTGGGTTTTTAGTCTCTGCGGTCTTGCATCTCTTTTACTCTTATCCACCAAAAGAACATCTGTTTTATGAGCTGAGCCTTGGCAACCCTTCCTCCTCATTTTTCAGATAATAAACTGCCTCTGCATTGTGATTTATAAACCTCAGAGCTCCCACGGTAAGCTTGTCTGGCTGGATAACCCAGCACTTCTGTTTGAGTTGGCGGGGCTTGTTCTGGGCGTGCAAGTTCTCAGCAAACGCACAATGAAATGAGATCCAGTTGGATGAGAAAGGGAGGAGAAGAGGTGTTTGCCAAAGGTGTTAATTGTTACACAAATGGCTAGTTAGCTACCAAAGATTGTTTCTTCCCTTGCAGGGCATAGAATTACTGCAGGGACATATCTGCCCATCTAAGGACTATATATTCTAGCATCTCTTGCAATCAAATGACTTATTTTCAACAAATAAATGTGAGTAGAAGCAATGTCCATTTTCTCCAACACAAAGTGGGTAAGAAGAACAATGTGCCCTCTCCACTCTTTTTTTCTCCATTATCCAGCAGAGCAGAGAGGATCCTGAAACCCAAGGAAAGGGCAGAGTTATAGGATGGAGGGAGCTCGGGTCCCTGAGTGACCTCCTCCAAGACTGCCCGCTTATAAAGAGCTTTTTATAAGCAGGAAACAAATTTCTAATAGGTGAAGCCACTGAGATTTCAGAGAAGATCTCTTACAGCAGCTGATATTACTTTCATTAGTACACAAACCAAAGCAATTTTATGCAAAGTGCAAAATTGGAAGGCAAGATAACGATCCTGGTTTGGTCACGGTGATTCAAGACAAAGCTATATGCTTTCCACACTTTTCAAATCACCACTTTTTACTGTTCTGTTCTCGTGATGCCAATTTATCCAGCATATTCTGGATATAGCTGACCATGTCCCTTTCACCTCATCTTATACCATCTTCATTAGTGCCTTCAAAATTCCAGCTGAACTGCGTGAGCCTTCATTATATTGCTATCCTAATTGTCCTTTAAATCTTAGCTCATTATCACTTCGGGGAAACTAGTTTCACATATTCTAGAACTTCATAGAAATAGTCTCATTCAACATTTTCATGTTGTTCCATGAATCAACATTTCATCTCTTTTAGTTGCTGAACAGTATTCCGTTGGATCATTATCCTCTATTTGTTTATCTATTCTCCTGTTGATAAAATTTGGGCTGTTCCCAGTCAGATGTTGTTATTAATAAAGATTCCACAAACATTCTTGTACGCATCTTTTTGTGGATTTATGTTTTCCTCTTCCTTGGGCAAAACCTACAAGTGGAATTGGCAGATCATAGGCTAGGTATATATTTAACTTTATAAAAAATTTGCAAACATTTTGTTAAATGGATGTACTTTATTACACTCATGCCAGCAATGTAAGAGAATTTCAGTTGCACCACATTGTCACCAACATTTGGGGTTGTTGGTAGTTCTAGAGCAGGGGTCCTCAAACTATGGCCTGCGGGCCATATGCAGCCCGCCAAGGACTTTTGTCCAGCCCACCATGTTTTTGCCACCACTGCCTGTCCTGCTTAGCAGCCTACTGTTCCCTGGCCAGCAGTGCACATGTGTGGAATGTGCATGGCACTCTCTGACTCCCCTCCTTCTCTCTGCCTCTCAACTCCTCCTCTCAGTCTCGGGATTAACTGATGCACACTTGCATCAATCGTTACGACTAGCAGTGACAAATATGGAACCAAACATTGACCATCTCATTAGCCAAAAGCAGGCTCATAGTTCCCATTGAAATACTGATAAGTATGTTGATTTAATTTCACTTGTTCTTCATTTTAAATATTGTATTTGCTCCTGTTTTGTTTTTTTACTTCAAAATAAGATATATGCAGTGTGCATAGGAATTTGTGCATAGTTTTGTTTTTTTTTTAAACTATAGTCCAGCTCTCCAACGGTCTGAGGGACAGTGAACTGGCCCCCTATTTAAAAAGTTTGAGGACCCCTATTCTAGAGGGTATAATGGTGTCTCACCATGATTTTCATTCACATCTATCTGAGGACTAATGGTGCACAGAATTTTTTCTCATGCTTATTGGCCATTTGTGTCTCTTTGTCCATTCTGTTGCATCTTTTCATGTCTTGTTCTCAATTTGGGGGGTTTTCTTTTAATAGAAAGGAAGGAAGGAGGAAAGGAAGTAAAATGGGAAGGAAGGAAGGAAGGGAGGGAGGGAGGGAGAGAAGGTACATTTTTTATCAAGCATCTCCACAATAATTTCCAGTGGCTTTTCACCAGACTGGGTGGGATCTTGGCCAGAATCAAACTTTCTCCAGTACAGTGTAATATGCTGACCCCACCAAGGAGCTCTTTTTCAACTGAACAGAAATGCGAAACCTCCCTAGATCTAGCTGAATGCCAGAAATAGTGATGCGAGGTACAAGGGCATGCTGGATGGGGAAAGCAAATATTCCTGCCCAGGAGGCAAAAGCATCCCACTTAATGGAGGGAAAGTTGATTATAATTATCATTATTAATTATTATTACCCCACCTAGTCAAAGGTGGGTCCCAAAGTAGGCAGAGACATCAGCATCTATTGACAAAATCCTTTGATGGCCCAGTGGTATCTTTGAGAATCAGGAATTCCAACATAACTTCTAGTAAAATAACTGTGCTCCTCCTGCTCCTCTAGATCTAATAGCTCCCTAAGTTACCTACCCATCATGCTCAACCTGTGTAGAAATGCCACCATCATCCATTTAGGAAAGGGATCCTTAGCTGTCAGAAGCTTTTAATGCTAACGTGAAACTTAAAAGTGCCACCTTTCCTAAAAGGAAGGAAATCATGACTGCTTAGCCTGGTCCCACAATTAGGAAATGACTCCCACTAATTGGGTAATTGTGTACCTAAGTGGCCCATTTGTGTGGGTAAATTGAAGGCATGATACATGCAAATCAATCAGCTCATATAATTTTTGTCCCATTAAACCTGACTGTTACTGGGTGTCAATCACAAGATCAGCCAATCATATCCACCTTGTTCTGAGTGAATCCTTTTAGTCAAAATGACTTTTTCAGATTTTAAAAAACACATGAAATAGGCAGTGCCTGTGGCTCAAAGGAGTAGGGTACTAGCCCCATATACCAGAGGTGGCAGGTGCAAACCCAGCCCCGGCCAAAAACTGCAAAAAGAAAAAAGAAATCACATGAAATACATTTTACTTTAACATAGTTCAAGTAAAAAAAAGAAAAGTAATAAGATTTAGGTGGTGGCTACATAGGTTTTTTATATTTGAGTCTCACTGATGATGTGAAATAATAATGTATAGATTATATGACACCTAGTATTAAATGCAAATCATGTCATCTCCCTGGAAAAAAGTCTCCCTGAGGTATGGATTCTTACAAGTGGCTGATGCTGCTGCCTTCCTCTGAGAGGGCAAGTCAGTTCTTACCACTAAAGGAGGAGGTATGAGCCTCCAAAAAGAGGGTTTTCAATAAGGGATGAAGGTTCTGTTTATGGGTCTCCACAGCTACCATAGGACAGACTCTGTGCTATGCGCTTGATATGCATTCTCTCGTTAAATCCTAGAACAGCCCTATGGAGAGGGTATTGTTTAATAGACTCATTTCACAGACAAGAAAACTGAGGCACAAGTCCAGAGAGACACCAACTGCTGAGTCAAGATTCGGACCCACCTCCTTCTTCCCCATCTCTCACCTCTAATGTATCCTAAAGTTTTGTGGATTCTAACTCTTTAATTCCTTTCAAATCAAGTCATTCTCTCCATCCTCACTGCCACTAGCCTGGCTCTGGACACCATCACTAATCACAGGTGTCTTCAGGTTGACTGAAGTCAACAGTTTTCAGGTTGACTTCCTCTCTGCCATATTACAGCCAGGCTGCTTTTCCTCCACTACAAATATAAATGTGTCACTCCTCTGGCTGAAATGCTTTTATTCTCCTGATGGAATTCAAACCCCTTTGCATAGCCAACCAATCACATCACAATCTCTCCCACCTTAGTGAAGTCACTAGAACTCTACTCTCTTCAATCAGGCTGGCATCTTCTACACACCAATAAGACTGCTCTTGTTGACATTCCCGGGTGACTCCACAGTGCCGAGCCAGTAGTCACTGAGAGTCTTCATTGCAGTCATGCTTTGAGGATCCCCGACACAGTTGGTCTCCCCTTCTTTCTTGGGCTTTTCTCATACTTGATTCCTGTATACCATGCTCCTGATTTCCCCCCTTCCTCCCTGGCTGCTCCTTCTTTCTATTCCAGGGTCCAGTCATTGAACCTCTTTGTTTTTCACACTTATTTACTCAATGGTCTTATGCAGCACCATGGCTTTAAATACCACCTGTACAGTAAGGGCTTTGCAATGTGATGCTCCAGCTCTAACCTCAACCCTAAACTTCCAGAATTGACTTTCTGATTACCTAGTAAATTCTCTACTTGAGTGTCCAATAGGAATCTCAAACCCAGCATGGCCCAAAACTATCGACTCCACAATTTACCCCAAACCTGCTCCTTCTGTATAGCACATCAGCTAGTTCTGTCTGTCCTGCCTGCAAAAGGCGTCTGAAATCAGACCACCCTTCCCTACTTCCGCCACAGCACTATGGTTCCAGCCCATACAGTTTCTTGCCTCACTGCTGACATCACCTCCTCCACCTCCCTGTTTTCACCCTTATTCCCACTGTCCACTCTTACTACAGAGTGATCTTTTCAAAGCATAAATCTGACTGTGTTACTCCCCTTCTCCGCACCCTCCTCTCCTTGGGGTCTGGTGGTTTTACTTCCCACTCAGAAAGAGAATCCTAAATCCTGCCCAACCTCAGTTCTTTCTTTCTATTCTCCCCCATTGCACACAAAATATAATTAGGCCTTAGCCAGCCTCTTACCAAGGGTATTTATATCCTTCTTAGTTACCCTACTGTAATTCCATCCTACAATGCATGAGATTTCCCCTCTGATCAATATTACCCATTAAACAATAATAACCACAGTTACCATTTACTGAATGTCTACTGTATGCTGCCTGTTTCTTTCATTTGGTCAGCTTCGATCAAGAATTTAGGAAATCTCAGCCATGTCTGGAATTGTTCCACTAGAGCTCAGAAAAATGCTCAATTTTATTTTTCATTAACCAAATGTGATGTCTACAGTAAGTACTGGTCACATAGTGACAGCAGACACAGACACAGCAAATTAACTTTGTCTCACTTGGCACAAATGTCTCCTACATCCTGAGCCCTGCCGCCTCTGACATGTGACTTTTGGGAGATACTCAAGCCCATTTCAAAGGTGGTGGTAAATAGATGCTATTTTACCAAAGCTGCATGCTGTTTTCCCCCTGATTTTAGCAAGTCAGACAGATTGGAATGAGGCTCCCTTGTTGACCAAATTCACCAGAAAGAACCAGATAAGTCCATAATGTGGGCCTTGCTCTCCTCAACTCCAGTCTGAGGGAAGTGTGGCAGGCTCTGCTGGATGCCTAACTAACACCCACTATGACACTCTTCTTTACTAAGAGGATCTAGATGTTCTTCCCTCAGGGTGACTAACAAACATTTTTCCCAGATGCCCTTGCAGGGAGGATGAAGCATCTGACCCAGTGTTGGCCAATGAGGTGTAAGTAGAAGCCTCCTGGGTTGGGCTTCTGGAAGAGCAAACATTTTCCCGATAAAAATGGAATAAACACAGAAACTTTTGCTTCTCTCCCTGCCTGGAATGTGGACACAATGCTTGGACACAGAGCAGCCACCTAATGTTCATTTTAACAAGAATATATGCAAGAATAGTTGCATGTGTCTTTATGGAGAGTGACGACGGACAGACCCGGCCCCTAGTCGCATCTCTGGGCTACCATACCAGCCCTAGACTTCCTAAATGTCTCAAACTTTTCATTAAATGAGGGAAATCAACTACTTCTTTATTTAAGTGACTGATATGTGAGTCATTAGAAAAGTTTTGAGATACACAAAAATCAAGAAACGTAAAATCCACTTGGAGGGAAACAAATGAAGCCCTCCCAGCAGTAGTGATGAGCCGAGCAAGTTGAAATTTGCACAGGTGAATCAGAAAGGACACTGTTGACTGTGTTTCTTGGAAGTGAAGTAATGGACCATAGCACAGTCTGCCCCAGACATTCCATTTCATGCCCTGAATGTAAATCTTATCTGATATTTCCTGTTATAATCTCTTTACTTGATTCTGTCAATCATCTCACTGCTCAAAGAACAGGAAAGGATGGTCATTTTCCTCCGTGAGGGCACCGCCCTTTCCCACCCTCACAAATCAACCAACTTTGCCTTTGCACCAGCTTCTTTGAGTCTTTCATTAATAGATATTTACTGTGCACCTACTATGTGCAGGAAGACATCAATAGTGAACAAAACTCCCCAGCTCATAGTTGATCAACTCTTCTGTGCACATATGGAGGAAAATCTCAACAGAGATCAAGGAGGCAGGAGGAGGGAGTTGACCTCAGGTAAATTCACCTGACTGGTAGGATGCACACTCTCTGGGTTAAGGGCACACTTGTAACTTTGACCTAAAATATACAAAAGCAAATTTTGTAACCAAAATGTGTGTATCCTGTCATATTCTGGGGAAAAAAAATCCCCCATTCACCGTTATGTGGATCTGGATGCTTATTTAGTGGGGGGGGGGGGGTTGTTTTGTTTCTTAAACAACAGAAATTTACGTTCTCACCATTCTGGACACTAGATTTCTGAGATCAAGGTGCCAGCAGGTCCTTTTCTGGTGAGGGCTCTTTTCTTGGCTTGCAGACTGCCACCTGCTCAGTAGCCACACATGGCAAAGAGAGAGTAAAATCTATCTCTTCTTTCCTTTCTTTCTTTTTTGTTCACATATATTTGCATTAACTTCTATTTTACTTTATTTTATTTATTTTTTTGTCAATTAAATTTTTATCCACTTTGTTTCTCCATAAAATTGAACAATGAAGTCATTTTATAAATATTGAATACATTGCAGATTATTTTTGTCGATTTGTTTTTTTTTAATATTCATTCATATTTTTAATTTCAGACTCATATGAGAGTACAAACAATAAGGTTACGATGTTTGAGTTTGATAGGTTAGGTCCCTGTTGTGCCCCTCACCCAGGAGGTGTGCCACATACCCCACGTACCCTTACATTGTGTCCATTAGGTGAGGGCACACCTATCTTAGAAATTTCTTTTTTTTTTTATTAAGTCTTTTGTACATAGATCATAAATACATTTATGCCAATTTCAGTGTGTTGATTATTTGTACAAATTGGAGTGCTTACATCATACTAAGCAGCATAGCTTTCACCTCATTTACCCAATTATAACATTAGGACATTTGTGTTTTACACATGATAGAACCAACTTGTACTTGCTCCATAGTTGTGGTCCCCTTACTATCCCCTACTACTCCTCGCCCTTGGTAGAGTGCCGTGGCATCACAGCTCACAGCAATCTTCAACTCTTGGGTTTAAGCAATTCTCTTGCCTCAGCCTCCCAAGTAGCTGGGACCACAGGTGCTTGCCACTACACCCAGCTATTTTTATTTTGCTGTTGTTGTGGTTGGCAGGCCAGGGCCAGGTTCAAACCCACCAGCCTGGGTGTATGTGGCTGGTGCTGTAACCACTGTGCTATGGGTGCCAAGTCAACTTTTATATTTTTACTTTTATTTTTAATTGACAAATAATAATATCTAACATGATAATAATTTCCACTAGGACCTTCTGTGTGCTGTGGCACTGTACATGTGTCCCCTTCTCTCTGTAGGAAATTCCTCATAGCTGATGACCTTTATTTAGACCTGCCAAGTTTGGGCCAGGTTTTATTACTGTTTAAGTTTTTCATGGAGTCTTTTGTGCTTTTCTGAAGTTGAGGAAGGTTGAATATAAAACTAGTTGGAATTTCCTTATTGAAAGTATCCTGTTATAAAGAGGTCAGATTAGATAATTTTTTTTTTTTTTTGAGAGAGATAGTCTCACTCTATTGCCCAGGCTACAGTTCCCTCACATCAGCCTAACTCACAGCAACCTGGGTTGCTCAAGTGATCCTCCTGCCTCAACCTCCAGAGTAGCAGGGACTACAGGCATGTGCCGCCCACAGTCAGCTAATTTTTCTGTGTTCAGTAGAGACCCGGTCTCACTCATGCTCAGACTGGTCTGAAACTCCTCAGCACTAGGGAGCCTCCCACCTCAGCCTTTCGAGTGTTAGGATCACAGGCGTGAGCCACTGTGCCCAACTAGATTAGATAGTTATTAAAGTTTCTTAAGGATCTAATAGTCTGAGTTCTACATGATTTTTCTCTTTTCCCCAGTTGCCCTTCACTGTCCCCATCCCCCCACACATACACACCTTGCCCATTAAGGAAAAATTAGGGGCATACAAATGCCACATTGCCTTTGAATCTATACATGAGACCAAGAATAAAAGAAAAATGCCATTTTTGAAAACAAAAGAGGATAACAGCTGAATAATTGAAATTAAAAACAACTTTGGTGTTTTTGTCTTTATAATTCTCTTTCAACACAAAGATTATCTCTCTCTTTCCAAAAAAAAAAAAATCTGTATGTCTGTGCCATAGAAATTATTCATCTGAGAAATGTCTGGAGATGCCTAAGTGTGAAACATCAGTTGAGGGAATCATTTCAATCAACCCCCGTGTCCAGGTATGAAGATGCTTCTAGGAGACAAGTACAGCTAAACCTGTCGTTTGGCAGATTCGTCTTCTCCCCACAAGATCCTTCAGGAAGAAACAATAAAACCACCACAAGTAACTTAACTCTGCACTCACTACAACAGGAGTCTCAACCGGCACTGTTGGTACTGGGGCTGGACAACGTTTGTTACCAAGGGGCAGGCAAGTGCACGGTAGCAATTTCAGCGTCATCCCTGGTTTCCACCCACTGGATGCCAATAGCGGCTTCTCTGCCTCACGCCTCCACTTTCAGTTGTCCCATCTCACTAACACTAACACTCACACTCACAGGGGCAGGCCGCCTCCTTGTGGACAAGAAGTAAGCCCAACCCTCACTACACGTAGAATAACAATGTAGAAGCAATTGCATCACCAGAGACAAAAACGCATGCGTGTGTTATTTATTATTCTAGCTAAAAGACTCCTTAAGACAAAAACTACCCATGTTCCTCGAATGCAGCCCTCTTCTGATTCCCTCAGCATTCACAAAGGCTCCTGAGCCAGTTCTTCCCCTCCTCACCTACACCTCTCATGGTCCTTAAGTCACAGAGTCAGCACCTTCAATGTCCCTCTCTCTACCCACGGCTTCAAATCTCATCTTTATCCTGATGGCTCCGCACTTTGTCTAAGGCCCAGATTTCCACTCTGAATTCCAGACTCATGTACCCAGCTATCTCCTTGACATCTTTCCTTGGATGTCTCCCAATAGCTCACACTTAACAAATATAAGAAAAATCTCTTGCTTCTTCTCCCCCAAAATTGTTTCATATCCAGTCTTGCCTCATTTAAGAAAATGCCACTAACATCACTGAAATTACCCAAATGAGTAATCAAGGAGTCATCCTTAGGTGATCCCTCCATCCATTCTATCTCCCAAATCTAGTCCATCAGCTCATCCTAAATCCAGCCACTTCTTCATCTCTCTCTGCTGCTGCCGCTCCCATCCCAGACCGGGGGCTGATCCATCCTTAACTCCAGAAGCATCATTTGCGTTACTGTATAATGAATGACATCCCCTGGAGTTGTGCAATGATCAATTTGCAGGATTCTAATCCTAAATCTGATTCCCGGCTCCAACCTATCAACACCTCTCACCAGGATGAATGCAACGAATTCCTAACAGGTGTCCCTGGAAACTCTGTCCCCAACAGGCATTTATCTTTTATTCTTGGTCTCACACATAGATTCGAAGGTAATGTGGCATTTCTATATGGTCACTATTTTCCCTTAATGGGCAAGTCATGTGGGAGTGGACAGTAGAGGACAACTGGGGAAGAGAGAAATTTGCATAGAACTCAGAATATTATGTGATCTTTTTTAAAAAATGTACACTTCAATATATGTTGACTATGTCGCTCTCCAACATGAAACCCCTTAATAGTTTTTCACTGCTCGTCACATAAAATTGAAACTCCTCTCTGTGATCCCAGGGTTTGCCTATCTGGCTCCTCTAAATCTCTCCAGTCTTAGATCTGGACCTCTTTGCTCCATCTTAACAAGTTTTCTTTCAGTTCCCCATATACAGCAGACCCTCCACAGCGGACCAGTCCTCTACACTGACCACCTCCTTAAGCTGACATGATTTTTATTTTTTTTTATTAATATTAAATCACAGCTGTGTACATTAATGCAATCATGGGGCACCATACACCAGTTTTATAAACAGTTTGACACATTTTCATCACACTGGTTAACATAGCCTTCCTGGCATTTTCTTAGTTATTGCGTTAAGACATTTACATTCTACATTTACTAAGTTTCACAGGTACCCTTGTAAGATGCACTGCAGGTGTAATCCCACCAATCACCCTCCCTCCGCCCATCCTCCCCCCTCCCTCCCCTCCTCTCCCTCTCCCCTTTCCCCATAGTCTTAGGTTATAACTGGGTTATAGCTTTCATATGAAAGCCATAAATTAGTTTCATAGTAGGGATGAGTACATTGGATAATTTTTCTTCCATTCTTGAGATACTTTACTAAGAAGAATATGTTCCAGCTCCATCCATGTAAACATGAATGAGGTAAAGTCTCCATCTTTCTTTAAGGCTGCATAATATTCCATGGTGTACATATACCAAAATTTATTAATCCATTCGTGGATCAGTGGGCACTTGGGCTTTTTCCATGACTTAGCAATTGTGAATTGGGCTGCAATAAACATTCTGATGGAAATATCTTTGTTATGATGTGATTTTTGGTCTTTTGGGTATATACCTAGTAGAGGAATTATAGGATTGAATGGCAGATCTATTTTAGATCTCTAAGTGTTCTCCAAACATCTTTCCTAAAGGAATGCATTAATTTGCATTTCCACCAACAGTGTAGAAGTGTTCCCTTTTCTCCACATCCACGCCAACATCTCTGGTCTTGGGATTTTGTGATATGGGCTAATTTTACTGGAGTTAGATGATATCTCAAAGTAGTTTTGATTTGCATTTCTTTCATGATTAAGGATGATGAGCATTTTTCATATGTCTATAGGCTGTGCACCTGTCTTCTTCAGAGAAGTTACTCTTCAAGTCCCTTGCCCAGCCTGCAATGGGATCACTTGTTCTTTTCTTGCTTATACATTTGAGTTCTTTGTGGATTCTGGTTATTAAACCTTTGCTGGAGACATAACCTACAAATATATTCTCCCATTTTGAGGGTTGTCTGCTTGCTTTACTTACTGTGTTCTTGGCTGTGCAGAAGCTTTTTAGTTTGATCAGGTCCCGGTAGTGTATTTTTGAAGCTACTTCAATTGCCCGCGAGGTCCTAGTCATAAAATACTCGCCTAGACTGATTTTTTCAAGGGTTTTCCCTGCACTCTCTTCTAGTATTTTTATAGTTTCATGTCTTAAGTTTAAATCTTTAATCCAGTGAGAGTCTATCTTAGTTAATGGTGAAAGGTGTGGGTCCAGTTTCAATCTTCTACAGGGTGCCAACAGGTTCACCCAGCACCATTTGTTAAATACGGAATCTTTCCCCACTGAATGTTTCTAATTGGCTTGTAAAAGATCAAATAATGTAAAGTGGCTGGGTTAAACTCTTGGTTCTCTATTCTGTTCCATACATCTACCTCTCTGTTTTTGTGCCAGTACCATGCTCTTTTGATCACTATCGGTTTATAGTATAGTCTGAGGTCCGGTAGCGTGATTCCTCCTGCTTTGTTTTTATTTCTGAGTAATGTCTTGGCTATTAAAGGTTATTTCTGATTCCATATAAAATGAAGTATTATTTTTTCAAGATTTTTAAAGTATGACAGTGGAGCTTTAATAGGAATTGCATTAAAATTTTATATTTCTTTGGGTAGTATGGACATTTTAACAATGTTGATTCTTCCCAACCATGAGCATGGTATGTTTTTCCATTTGTTAACATTTTCAGCTATTTTTTTCCTTAGAGTTTCATAGTTCTCCTTATAGAGATCTTTCACATCCTTTGTTAGATAAACTCCCAAATATTTCATCTTCTTTGGCACTACTGTGAATGGAATAGAGTCATTAACTTTTTTCAGCTTGACTCTTGTTGGTATATATAAAGGCTACCCATTTATGAATGTTGATTTTGTAACCTGAGATGCTGTATTTCTTGATCACTTTTAAGAGTTTTGTAGTAGAATCCCTGTTGTTTTCCAGATATACAATCATATCATCTGCAAAGAGCAAAAGTTTGATCTCTTCTGACTCTATATGGATACCCTTGATCACCTTTTCTTCCCTATGCGATGGCTAAAACTTCTATTACAATGTTAAAGAGCAGTGGAGACAGTGGGCAGCCTTGTCTGGTTCCTGATCTGCGTGGAAATGATTCCAATTTAACTCCATTCAATACAATATTGGCTGCGGGTTTGCTGTAGTTGGCCTCTATCAGTTTAAGAAATGTCCCTTCTATACCAGTTTTCTTAAGTGTTCTGGTCATGAAGGGATGCCGTATATTATCAAAACCATTTTCTGCATGAATTAAGAGAATCATATGGTCTTTGTTTTTTAATTTGTTTATGTGCTGAATTAGACTTATAGATTTATGTATATTGAACTAGCCTTGAAACCCAGGGATAAAACCAACCTGGTCATGATGTATAATTTGTTTGATGTGTTGCTGGATTCTGTTTGTTAGGATCTTGTTGAATATTTTTGCATCAATATTCATTAGTGATAATGGACTATAATTTTCTTTTCTTGTTGGGTATTTTCTTGGTTTGGTGATCAGGGTGATGTTGGCTTCATAGAACGTGTTGAGTAGTCTTCCTTCTTTTTCTATATTTTGGAACAGGTTGAGTGACATAGGTACTAATTCCTCTTTAAAGGTTTAGTAGAATTCTGATGTGAAGCCAGCTGGTCTGGGCTTTTCTTTTTATGGAGATTTCATATGGTTGATGCTATTTCAGAACTTGATATTGGCCTGTTCAACATTTCCACCAGATTCTGGCTAAGTCTTGGAAGGTGACATGCTTCCAAGTATTGGTCAATTTTCCTTCTGATTTTCATATTTCTGAGAATAAAGATTGTTGTAATATTCATTAAGGATTTTTTGAATTTCTGAGGAGTCTGTTGTTATTTCATCTTTGTTGTTTCTGATTGATGAGATTAGAGATTTTACTCTTTTTTTCCCGGTTAGGTTAGCCAAAGGTTTGTTGACATTTTCAAAAAACCAACTTTTTGATTTATTGATCTGTTGTATTATTCTTTTGTTTTCAATTTCATTTAATTCTGCTCTTATTTTGGTTATTTCTTTTCTTCTACTGGGTTTGGGGTTGGAATGTTCTTCCTTTTCCAGTTGCTTGAGATGTCCCATTAAGTTGTTAACTTCCTCTCTTTCCATGCTCTTGAGGAAGGCTTGCAGTGCTATAAATTTCCCTCTTAGGACTGCCTTCACGGTATCCCAGAGATTCTGAAAATTTGTGTCTTCATTATCATTTTGTTCCAAAACTTTGGCAATTTCTTTCTTAATCTCAACTATGACCCAGCTATCATTCAGCATAAGATTATTTAACTTCCATGTTTTTGTATGAGTATGCAGATTCCTGTTGTTACTGAGTTCAACTTTTATTCCATGGTGGTCTGAGAAGATGCAAGGAATAATTTCCATTCCTTTAAATTTACTGAGGTTAGACTTGTGACCTAAGATCTGATTGATTTTAGAGTATGTCTGTGGGCTGATGAGAAGTATAAGTATTCAGTTTTGTTGGGATGAAATGTTCTGTAGATGTCTGCTAAATCTAAATGTTGCATGTTTAGATTTAAATCTAAAATTTCTTTGCTCAGCTTCTTTTATTATTATTATTAAATCATAGCTGTGTACATTAATGCAATCATGGTGCACCATACACTGGTTTTATAGACTGTTTGACACTTTTTCATCCCATTGGTTAACATAGCCTTCCTGGCATTTTCTTTTTATTTTTTTATTGTTAAATCATAGCTGTGTACTTTAGTGCACTCAAGGGGTACAATGTGCTGGTTTCATATACAATCTGAAATATTCTCATCAAACTGTTCAACGTAGCCTTCATGGCATTTTCTTAGTTATTGTATGTAGAAATTTGTTTTCTGCATTTAGTAAATTTTGCCTGTACCCATTCTAAGATGCACTGTATGTGTGGCCCTACCCATACCCACTCTCCACCATAACCTCCCCCCTCCCTTCCCCTTCCTTGGCCCTTTCCTCATAGTCTTGTGCAATAGTTGGGTTATAGCCTTCATATAAAAGCTATAATTTAGCTTCACAGTAGGGCTGAGTACATTGGATACTTTTTCTTCCATTCCTGAGATACTACGCTAAGAAGAATATGTTCCAGCTCCATCCATGTAAACATGAAAGAGGTAAAGTCTCCATCTTTCTTTAAGGCTGCATAATATTCCATGGTATACATGTACCACAATTTGCTAGTCCATTCGTGGGTCAATGGGCACTTGGGCTTCTTTCATGACTTAGCAATTATGAATTGGGCTGCAATGAACATTCTCGTACAGACGTCTTTGTTATATTGTGATTTTTGGTCTTCTGGGTACAAACCCAGTAAAGGAATTATAGGATCAAATGGCAGGTCTATTTTTAGGTCTCTAAGTATTCTCCAAACATCCTTCCAGAAGGAATGTATTAGTGTGCATTCCCACCAGCAGTGTAGAAGTGTGCCCTTTTCTCCACATCCACGCCAACATCTCTGGTTTTGGGATTTTGTTATGTGGGCTACTCTTACTGGGGTTAGGTGATATCTCAAAGTAGTTCTGATTTGCATTTCTCTGGTGATTAAGGATGATGAGCTTTTCTTCATGTGTTTATAGATCGTGCATCTGTCTTCTTTAGAGATGTTTCTCTTCAAGTCCCTTGCCCACCCTGAGATGGGATCACATGTTCTTTTCTTGCCAGTTCTCTGTGGATTCTGGTTATTGGACCTTTATCCTAGGTATAACCTGCAAGTATCTTCTCACATTCTGAGGGCTATCTGCTTGCTTTACTTACTATGTTCTTGGCTGTCCAGAAGTTAAGACATTTATATCTACATTTATTAAGTTTCACATGTACCCTTTTAAGATGCTCAGCTTCTTATTGAAAGATCTTTCCAACACTGCCAAAGGAGTGTTGAAATCTCCAGCTATTATGGATCTGGAGGAAATCAAGTTGCTTATGTTTTCTGTTAGACTTTCTCTTATAAATTGAGGTGCCTTCTGGTTGGGTGCATAAATAGTAATAATTGAAATCTCATCATATTCAGTATTACCCTTAACAAATATGAAGTGACCATTCTTATCCTTCCTTACTTTGTTGGTTTAAAGCCTATTGTGTCTGCAAATAGAATTGCAACAACTGCTTTTTTCTGATTACCATTTGCCTGAAATATGGATGACCATCCTTTCACCCTGAGTCTATATTTATATTTTAAGGTAAGATGTGACTGTTGTATGCAACAAATATCTGGCCTGAGTTTTTGTATCCAGTCAGCTAACCTGTGCCTCTTTAGAGGACAGTTTAAGCCATTCGCATTAATGGAGAATATTGATAAGTCTGGTAAAATTTTGGGTATCGAGATTTTCGAAAGTCCAGTGGACATTTTTAAGCCCTTCACCACTGTGGAAGTTGGAGTTTGATCAAAAGTTTCTGAGTGAGTTTACTTTTGTGGTAGAGGATTGGGCTGGTCATTATGGAGGATAGGACTTAGAATATCCTGAAGAGCTGGTTTGGTTATGGGAAATTTCTTCAACATGCGAATGTCATTGAAGTATTTAATTTCTCCATCATAAATGAAACTCAGTTTAGCTGGATATTGGATCCAAGGTTGAAAGTTATTTTGCTTTAGGAGATTGAAAGTTGATGACCACCTTCTTCTGCCTTGAAAAGTTTCAGCAGAGAGATCTGCAGTCATTCTAATATTCTTCCCTTTGTAGGTAATGGATTTCTTACGTCTGGCTGCTTTCAGAATTTTCTCCTTCATATTAACTTTAGTGAAGTTAATTATGATATGCCTGGGGGATGACTTATTCGGGTTGAGTCATGCTGGGGTTCTGAAACTGTCTGCTATCTGAATTTCAGAATCTCTTGGCATGTCTGAAAAATTATCTTTCATAATTTCATGGAGAAGGGCCTCTGTGCCTTGTGAGGCCACTTCATCACTTTCAGGGATTCCAATGAGGCGGATGTTAGCCTTCTTCGAATTATCCCAGAGCTATCTGAGAGAATGATCCATTTTTCCTCTCCATTTCTCTTCCTTTTTGATAGTTTGGGAGCGTTCAAAAGCTTTGTCTTCAGTGTCAGATACCCTTTCTTCTGCTTGCCCCACTGTGTTACTGAGGGATTCTACTGTATTTTTTAGATCTTTGAGGGCTTCAAATTCTTGCTTCAGTGCATCAAAATCTTTGGTGGTTTTGTCTTTAAATTTGTTAAATTCTTGAGACAACTTTTGAATTTCTCCTCAAATATCTAATTCTGACTTTTGAATTGCTCCTCAAATTTCTAATTCCAAATTTTCCTCCATTCTATTAATCTTGTTTGCAATCAAAATTCTGAATTTGATTTCTGACATCTCGGCCAGCTGTTTATGAATGGAATCTTCAGTTACATCTGCCATATCTTTCCTTGGTGGGGGGGGGTGTTGATTTATTCTAGTTATTCATGTTACCAGAGTTTTTCTGCTGATTCTGCCTCATGATTATTTTACATTGTTTGACTTTTCCCCTGGAGTTTTGTTGAGGACCCGCACAGTGCTACGGCCTGAGAAACTAGGGACCTGTTTGCTGTGGTGGGGCTAAGTGGTTCTGTCTTGTTTTCAGCTGGTCTGTGTCTTACCCTAGTGAAACAGTTACTCTGGGTTGAAGTCTCAGCTGTGGAGAAATACCAGCAATTACATCACCACATCCCCAGGTAACAATTGGAAAAGGAAAATCAAACCTTCCTACAACCACACACCCTGGGCACTACTTGGATAGTCCTCGGGCGGTTGGCTCAGTTCAAAAGGTCCAAATCAATTGTCTCAATCAGCACCTGTCTCAGGAGAGTTTAAATGGTCTCTGGCAACTGTATTGCAGGGGTCTGCTGACAACTCAAATATGACTTACTCTGATGCTCCGTGAAGTCAGGAGGATCCACTCAGTGAATAGATTAGTCTGGGAAGGTTGATGCCTCCTTCCCCACCTTGCACCCCTGTCACACCCAGTCACTGATAGCCCAACAGGTCTGTGACCCAGTTGCCTCCAGTGAGCAGATACTCCAGGGGGTTGCACCTGCCTGAATCAGAAGGAAATCTATATCTGTTCAGCCAGGCTGCTGCTCTCTGCCTCTATCCAGCAGGGGGTGGTGAGGCCTGACAACCTCAGGCGCTTGATGGTGGCTGGGGGTGTTCACTCAGTTCCAACCCACTCCTGATTTATGCTACTGAAAGAACAATTTTACGGGAATTTGTTTCTGTCTCTGCTAAATTCCCCTGCAAAAGAGAAGGTGTTTTGAGTTCCCAGAGCCTGCACCTCAGGCCCTGTCTTTGCTCCTGCAGGTTTGTATTCGCAGCATAGTTAGCTGTCAGTTCTAGCCTCCTGCCTTCCTTTGTCTATAGGCTGATGATCCCCTGAGGGCCAGGTGTGTCTTAGGCTCAGTAAAGCCATCCTCTGGGTCAGCCCCTCCCTGGGAATCTCCCAGCTCTGCACATGCTTTTTCTAGTCCCCGCACTCCACCCAGGCCGGTACCACCTCAGGCAAACCCTTTACTCACAAGGCCTGCGTTTCCATCCCAGATCTGTCCTGCAGTGGTTGCCACCTGAGAAGATGCCCTTCCTCCTCTGGTTGCCCAGAAAGACAGGGGGTGTGGCTTCAGAATATCCGGAGTGAGCCCTATTGTTGCCAAAAATGGCTGCTGCTCTGTGCCTCAGGGCACCACCACTCCTGCGTGGTGCCCTCTCAGCCGACCATCCTCTCCTCACTCCCATGCCTCAGAATCAGCACTGACCAGCTGCAGTCCAGGCCCTGTTCACACCCCTCGAGAAATCAGCCAAGAATCTGAACTCCTGGGGGACAAGCCTCCAGATCTCAGAGTGAGAGTGGAGGGGAGTGCTGGGAGGTCATATTTGCAGGTAGAGAATATATACAGTTTTATACAGTTTTATGCCTGGCAGGAGAATGCCGTGGCACCCTAGTCTGGGGAGGTAGGTCCAGTTTTTAGAGGGTCTCTCCCATGGAGTATAGTGGGAGGACCTTTGAACTCTGCTCGTTTGTTTGTGGGGCACTCTGAGCCATTCTCATGGGGGAGGGGACTCCCATCCACTTGGTGATGGATTTTTGTATATTTTGCTTGTATCCTTGGGGTCGCAGCCCACCTCAGCAGGGTTGATGTGCGTTCTTCAACCTTCTCTCTTGGTGCAGCTCTAATCCACCAGGTTACTTGCTAAATTTCTATCCTTTAACTCTCCTTCTGGACAGAAGCCTCACAGATCTTCAATCCCGGGTGATGCCCCCAAATAAACTGGAATTTTGCTCTTCAATAGGTCCTTGGTCATTTCCCAGCTTCCAGGAGGTCCCAGTGTCCTCCCTACAAATATCTGAGTACTTGCAGGACACAGGGTGACAGAGGGTGCTGTAGAGACACCCAGATGGTCCTAGAGTAGCAACAGTTGAAGACGGAACCTCAGCATTCAGTTCGAGAGACATGGACTATTCTGGATCTCAGGGCCTGCCTCCTACGAAGTCTTATTTTTATAATTGTATACCTAAAAGATATCAGCCAAGATGGCATTATTTTGTTGTTGTTGTTGTTGTTGTTGTCATTGAAACAGGGTCTCACTCTGTGGCAGAGGCTGGAGTACAGAGGCACGATCACAGCTCACTGCAGCCTCCAACTCCTGGGCTCCAGTGATCCTCCCACCTCCCATGTGCTGGGAGTACAGGAGTGAGCCACTGCACCTGGCCAACAATGGCAGCATTCACCAAGAACACTTTGTCCAAAGAAGCTGGCTTCTTGTTTTTTTTTCACTATTCAGTGGGGTGATTATAAAAAGTCACAAAATTATTGTGAGTGTTTTTATAATACTAGCTTTTTAATAAAACTGGGAGACACCTGAAAACTTATTCTATTACATAGCTATCTACTGAGGGAAGGTGTTAAGTTTAGAGCTTTTAAACTCAAGACTAAATTGTTATATTTCCTCAGGGGTATTGGAAAGACATTAAAATAAGGTACATTCTGGAAATGGTGAATTAATTCCTCCCTTGCTCAGTGTCAAGGAGGGGCTTGTGGACTGGGTTTGTTTAGCTGTTTCTGTTTAAGCCTGAACACTTTCAGCAGCACTCACAAGGTCAAACTAGAAGCATTTTTAGCACTTGTGGTAAGTCACTGCCACAGAAATGGTGTTCAGGAGTCAGAGAAAGAGGGTTTGCCTTGGAGATTATGAGTAGTTCCTGACTCTTATTTCATTTACACATGACAAAATTACAGCCTTGGTGGTTAAAAAAAAAAAATCCTCAGCTGCTTTCTTCACTGCAAGTGTCCTGTGCTGAGTACATCCAGGACAAGCCAGTGGGTCAGGTGGCCACCGTGGGACGTGCTACCCAAGCAATGTGACTTCTCCACGAGTACACACTGGTCAAAATCACCACAGAGCCAGGCTGTGCCGCTCCACTGCTCAGACAGCATCTGGGGGCGGCTCGCCTCTGTGGTTACCCAACACACCTCATCAGTCAGTGAATGACCCATTTGATTCCAGTCCACATATTTGTACTAGTCTGGACTCTTTAAATGTTACATCAAGATGGAGAAGAGAGACGGCTTGGGTACTGAACTGTTTCATCATCTCTTTCAAATCAGCTAACTGAACAAGACAGTCTAATCTTTAAGATTTATAAAAGTGATCCTAAAACTCTGGTGTCTTGACATTTACTTCAGACAAAATCTAGATTCCCTGACTGTGGCCAAGGAAGCCCTGGAGATCTGATCCTGAGTGAGTCTCATCACACTCTCCACGTGTCAGCCACACTGACCTCTTCATTTTTCCAAAGAGATGAGCTCCCTTCCCACCAAGAAAGCTTGACACACTCTCTCCTGCTGTTTGGTAACCTCTTCCTGTTCTTTGTGGGCTGCCTCCTTGTCATCCATCAATTCCCCCCCCAAACCCCAAGTCTTCAGGGAATATCCCCTGACCACCCTGTCAGAAGCAGCCCTGTGCTGCGTTCTATCACACCATTGTGTATTTTTCCAGGATACTGATTGCAGGAAGCTAATATCCATCTTCTCTGCTGGGTGCCAGGACTTCATGACAGGAAGAACCATGATTGTCTAGCCTATAGGTCAGCAAACTTTTTTTCTGAAAAGGACCAGATAATAAATACTTTAGGCTTTGTAGGGTACCCAGTCTCCCAACTACTCGATTCTGCTATTGTGCTACAAAAATAGTCATAGACAATTCATAAGCAAATGAGGGTGACTATATTCCAATGACCCCCTATTGATAAGATCCTGAAGCAGCCAGATTTGGCCCAGGGCCATAGTTTTCTGACTCCTGATCTGGCCCATTGTTATCCCTCAAAGCCAACAGCACCTGCCCCCTTGTGAGTGTGCCAGATCCTCACTGGATAAGGACACAGAGGAAGGTATGCCCTGCAGTCAGGCTACACTGAGGTCTGTATAAACTCAGGCTCCAGAGTCGGGCTTGCTCTCCATATTCTACTCAAAGTCCTTCCTCTACTCAATTTTGCTCCTCTCTGTTCCTCAATATTTCCCAGACTGACTTTAATTTGCTGTTTGACAAGTCAGTCTCCTCCTGGAGCTTCACTGAATCTTATCTCAGAGCTATTGTTCTGCTGTTGAATCATCTGTGATTCATCTCTCATTAACTAGGACTGAACAAGAACGGTTTCACTCTTATCACTCTACTCCACTGTATGCAACAGTTATCTGCATAACATTTTTTCCAGTAAAAAGAAAGGAAATAAAGAAGGGGGTTGAATTCTGTATATGAACATTGGTGCATCCTTTTTGGACAGCAATTTCCCAGTATCTATTAAGATTTTACATGTGCTCCCCCTTCAGTGCAGCCATTTGTGGGATTTTCCCTCCCTTGGGACTCTCTCGTAATTGTAGGAGAATTCTGTTTGATGTAGTATCAAGACATGAGGTAGACTCCTCCTGTGATTCACCAACTCCACATGGACTAACATTGATGCCCCCCTTGTCCTCTCCCTTGGATAACTTCCCTTCTCTGCTGCCCCTGGGAGGCTTACACAGAACTAATCTGTAAGGGTGTTGTGGTACTGGGGGCTCGGGGGGGGGCTCTGACAGGGTTCTCCATAGTCCCCTCTTGGTTTTCATGCCCTCTCCTTGGGTACAGACTGGATTTAGTGACTTGCCAACTAGAAAATGGCAAAAGTAACAATGTCGCTTCCAAGATTAGGTTACAAGATCCTTCTCAAAAGAATTTCTCTGCTTAAATAAGTTTGAAAAATACTATATTCAGTGTAGTCCCTCTTGAAGAATCATTGTATATAAACCAGATTTAAGACTGGTAAGCACTCAAAAAAACCCTAGCTTATTTATTTAACCTAGAATTTATTTAAACATGGAGCCCTCACTCTCCTTTTTCCTATTAACTTCCTTTGAAAGGCACTTTTAGAAACAAAATAATGTTTGGGTTACCAAACCCGCAGTATTGTCTCATCCTGGCTATTCCTATAATGTTCCCTGGGCTTAATACTTCCTTCTCCTAACAGTGAAATACTGGTTCCAAGTAAAAACTTCTTTATGAGCTAACTATATCCTGATAGAAGTATGCACAGCCCTTCTTCAGGCCGTGTCTAGGACTTGGTGTGATTTCATGCCTGCATTCTTTTTTTTTTTTTTTTATTAAATCATAGCTGTGTACATTAGTATGATCATGGGGCACCATACACTTGGTTCATAGACCATGCATTCTTTATGCTTTACTAAACCAAATATCAACATGCCTGCCCCCTTCCACACCTGTGCACTCTGTGGAGCCCGACTGTGTCCCGTCAACCAGCATCCAGCACAGGCTCACCACGGAGTTCAGAACCTCACTCAGCTTGTCCTATGGTAAACTACCCTCCATCCTCTGTCCTAGGATGATCTCTATTCCACTTGGGAAAGCTGAAGTGGCGAGCTCACATTTGCAACCCAGTCTCCTGATATGTGAGATTTGCCTACCCACTCCCCAAGCTATTTCCTTCTGTTAGGTGGGTATACAAGAAGGGTTGGAGACAGTCTTGAAAACCTATGACTTTAAAAAAAAAAAAAAAGGGAAGGCTCTGGGAGAAAAAGCACCATACGGCTTTGATGTTAAAATAGAGCACCCTGTCCTTTGGGGACTGTAAGTTTGGAAATACTTCTGAGAGCTTACAGCTGCTTTGTCAAATTTTCCACCTCAGGGATAATCCCAAACAGAAAGAAACCAGCATCATCAGCTCAGGATGTGCCCTTGTGTGCATCCCGGGACACCGGGCAAAGCCCTCTAATGTTGTGTGACTGGGGCTGGGGGATTTGTCGATCAGCCCAGCCCTCGCTATCCATCTCCCTCCCCCTTGTCAAAGCCATTTGACAGCTGTGGAGGCCCAGAGGTTTTCTTTCTGTTTGGATTTGTCTCCTTCATGCTTCACACCTCCCACCGTGCCCTCACTGGCTGTCGGTTCCATTCGGCTCATCAGTCTTGCTCTAAAATTGCTTTTATTTCTTGTATTTGTCTTATCTGAGGCTCTCATGACTTGAATCCCTCTTGCTTGCACTCCCTGCTTCTCATTTGGCCGCGGGGCAGCCGCCATCCATCTCACTCTGCAGCTGCTGCCCCCACCGCCTGGCTCCCTGTGGGGGAGTTTACCCTTCTTGGCAGTCTTGCTCCTAATACATGCCATAGACTTTGGATCGTTTCCACAGGCACAATTTTTCTTCTTGTTGTATGTGGGACTTTTGTCCCCACACAACAATTCACTTCATTGTTTTTCCTTCTCCCCATTTTCCCAAGGACCTCATTCCCAGTGTTTACAGAGACAGTTTGCTAAGTGTCTCTTTGCCCCTGGATCACAAAGTGCATGATTAGTAAGGCTGAGTGTGCCCATTAAACGGCAGGCGCAGCTCTCTGAGAGAAGCTGTGTCTCTAGTTCATCTCCTCAAACCCCAGGCAGTTGCTATAAAAATTGAGCCCTACACCCTGGACAGCACCCTTCTCACCCACAGTGAGGTCACAGGCCCCCAGGCCTGTGAGAGGTGTGTGTCCCAGAGAGAAAGGAAACACCGCTGTGGTTTGAATGTATCCCCCGGAGTTCATATGTTGGAAACATAATCTCCAATACAGGCTGGAAACGTAATCTCCAATACAACAGTGTTGAGGGGTGAGACCTGTAAGTGGTGATTAGGTCACAAGGAGCTCTGCACGGATGAGTAAATTAATGCCCTGTGGTGGGAATGGCTCATGCCTCATTATAGTGGAAGTGGGCTCATGATAAAAAGATGGCTTCTCTCTCTCTCTTTGTCTCTCTCTCTCTCTCTCCCCTCTCTCTCTCATGCTTCTGTCCTCTTCACCTTCTGCCTTCCATCATGGGATGACGTAGCAAGAAGACCCTCACCAGCTGTGAGACCCTGGACCTTGGATACTCCAGCCTCCAGAACCATAAGAAATAAATCTCTGGTCTTTTTTAACTTCCCAATCTGTGGTATTGTCTTATAGCAACACAAAACAGACAAAGACAGCACCCAAGATCTCCACTGCCAAAAGGCCTCACACGGTCTCCAGGCCTCCCAACTGTCAAGGTTCCCTCAGAGTTTGTGGAGGGAAGCTTCCCTTGTGGTGGGAAGCACACGGCTGAGGACGCTGTGAAGAACGCAGACCTAGGGGAGCGGCAGGAGCTGAAGGAGGAGCACTTTCTCCCTCACCCCTGCAAGCAGAGCCCTGAACCTAGGGAGCCAGATGCTCTGGAGCAGGAAGGAATGTTCTCACGGAGGGAGGGGCAGAGAGAGACAGAGGAATGTCCTCTCTTCTCCCCAAGGAGGGGGTACCAATCTCTTGCTCTTGGACTGACTGCCTCTTCTCACAAAAGCTGCGTAAAATAATAGAATGAGTGTCTGTGTGAAGATCTCAAATTCTTGGTTTGAATCCTGGTTCTAAGCAGTTACAGCATCTCAATGTTTCTGAGCACCAGGGTTTTCACTTGTAAAAGAGGAATCATGACAAATTATAGCAGGAAGTGTGATCATCGTTACAAAGCAGAGCACCTGGGACATCCAGGTAAAATATAAAACAATGAACTTTCTTCACAGGGATGGGGGAGGGGAAAACCATCATCAACATGCTCACATTATTTATGACAATATAAAAATAATGTCTATTAACATCTATAAAGTGTGTACTGAGCATTGGTATTCTCAGCACTTCACACATATTAACTCATTTTATCTTCAGAACAGCCCTACAGGGTAGACACTTGGAGTATCTCATGCACAGAAGAGGAAAATGAGGCGCAGACCAAGCGTAACGATGTGCTCAAGGTCACACAGCTATGTGGCGGCATCACAACGTAAGAGAGGTGCTGTGTCAATAGCTGTCACTCCTAGATACTCTGCTTGGTTTCATTACCGTCCAGCCAGAGGTGGCCCAAGATTCAGCAAGGCCCAGGCAAGCGCTGGCAAGCTACTGCTTGTGTCTGTTTCATTACTTGATTCAAATGTTCTACCATGGTGGGAAAATTTCTCCTCCATCACAGGTACCATTCACAGAAATTATAAGCTTATTTTTAAATTCTTATTAATTAATTATGGGCAAAAAACACACACACACACGGTATATATGAACCACATCAGCTGTTGCTTCTTTTTAATCTCTGAGTCCCATCTGCTGGCTGAAATGATAAGTCATGTGAACAAAACAATAAATAATGCTACTTATTGGCTGCAGTTTCTCCTAGTCTAGAGGGTCAGTATCATTCAGTCGTGCACAGTCCTGAGCTGAAGCAATTAAGACATGTCATGGACACATTAAGCTTTTATGTATATTCTCCTGGGTGTTATTTGTTCTAAGTCAACAGCTTTCAATATCCCAACTCACAAGTCCTATGAATGAAGTTCTCTAAAACACGCTAGCAAAGACGTGAAGCCACCAGCACCCTCGTAAATGGTACAACTACTGTTGGAAGCAAGAAAGTGGTTTGGTAGTTTTTTAAAAAGTTAACTACACTCTTACCGTACCAACCCAGGCTTTCCATGTCTCGTCACTTACCCAGGAGAAATCAGCACGTAAGTCCACACAAACACTGACACCCACATCGTCATAGCATGATTATTCTAATAGTTAAAAACTATAAAAACAAATGTCTATCAACAGGCCTTTGAGTAAACAATAAAACATTTATTCAGCAAGAAAAAAAATTATTGATGCATGAAACTACATGAATGAATCTCAAAATTATTATGCTGAGTAAAAGAAGCCAGACCCCCTCAAAAAATGATTCCACTGAATAAAATTCTATAAAATAAAAATTATTATATAGTGACAGAAAGCAAATCAGTGGCGGCCTGAGGTTGGGGGGCAAGGGAAGAATTGCCAAGATGTTTGAGGAAGCTTTGCTGTGCCATGTTCATTGTCTTGGTTGTGATTTGATGAATCACAACTTTACAAATATATATTCATCAAATTGCACACTTACCTTTGTGTGAGTTATAGAATCGGTTATAACCTCATTAAAGCTAAGAAAACATGTGAGTAGGTATTGGATCACAGTAGTAATAAGCTTTAACATCAAAGATCAGAGATAAGGAGAAAAGTAGAAATAGGGATTCTAAAAACATCACGTCAATACAAGGTGGCTTCATTCCAACCCACTGCCCACAGGAAGGGACTCGGTGACTTGGTGACTGGCGGCTTTGGGGTAAGCTCTTAAGAACTCAGTTATAAAAGAAGAAAAAACTTTTCCCTCTCTTACTCCAGTTGAAAAATCTCAAAGAAGAATTTTAAATAACCAACTCTTGTCCTGCCCTCCTTCAACCCAATCCCTGTGGCCAGTAGAGGGAGAGATTAGACTGGCCTGATTTGGGACTTTGCTCACCTCTGGAGTAGGGAATTGGGTCTATTGCCAAGACAGATAGAGGCCCAAACACAATAACAAAAGGAAATCATTGTGAGGCAAAATGATGTTCCAATTTTTGTCTATTCCATGCTCTTTTATTTTTTTTATTATTTTTCCTCTTCTTTATGTATTTTAAATATATGCAATTTTTAATTTTTTGCACATGCTTATATGAATGGAACAGAAATGTGCCATTCTGGTGTAAATTTTTGCATCAGGCCGGGAGGATGTTTTTATGGTATCACTGAAGTATGATCCAGGGAGGCTGTTTGCCTCATGAGGCCCTAAGTTATAGATGACAAATCAATAGCTCCTGTGTCTTTACTCCCTCTCTCCTAAGTACAGGCAGATGTCTAATAAATCAAAGCACTCTTTCCACTGAACTGGACGTGGTCTCAGAGCCAATCTCAACCAAGTCCCTAAGGTATCCCTCACCAGTAAGCCCAGTTGCATCATTTTCATATGTAGCCTATTTGCTCTTCGGTGGAACTGCCTAAGGTTCCATTCCTCCTTCCCATTTCATACATACCCACAGTTATTCTTCAATCTCCTGTCTATTCCTGGGGATCCCTTCTCAAATATCACCATTTATTAGCATCAGTGAGATTTGAGCAAGTTCCATAAACCCTCTGTGCCACTGTCTCTTTATCAGTAAACTGGAGAAAGTCAAAATACTACCCCACAGAGTTAACATGATGATTAAGTGTTATATCTTAATACAGTTTCTTAGAAGCGCATGCTTCCCCAGTCAAGCCTGGGGGAACATCAGAACACAGCTAGTGCTCCATAAATGTTAAATGTTATTCTTATGCTGGATCACTCAGGACCCCCCCTCCTGCCTCAGTCAGAATTTATGTATTGGCTGGGTGCAGTGGCTCACCTGTACAGATTATACCTGTAATCCCAGCACTTCAGGAGGCCCAGGTGGACAGAAGGATTGATTAAGGTCAGGAGTTCAAGACTAGCCAGAGCAAGAGTGAGGTCCTCATCTCTACAAAAAAAAAAAAAAAAAAAATAGCTGGGCATGGTGTTTCATGACTATAATTCCAGCTACTTGGAAGGCAGAGGGAGGAAGGAAGACTGCTTGAGCCCAGAAGTTTGAGGTTGCTATGAGCTATGATGATGCCACTGCACTTTACCCTGTCTCAAGAAAACTATGTGTACCACTCTTTATACTACCTGCTGTTGAATCATCTGATACTTGAATTAATCTAAACTTAAAACAATCATTTCACATTCTGTGTGTCCTTGGTAATATTTTTATTTTTGATAGATCTTTGACAACTTAATTATAAAGAGTCACTAAGATGAATATTGCAGGTACTAACAGAGGGAAACATTTCTGTGAAAGCAAAAAACTTGAAGTGGCCCCAAACCACACTCCTAAGGTAGTCATCTACCCTACCTACTTCCAGAATATTATTTTATTGGCAATGACGATATGGATTTTCTACTGCTGTGTAACAAGTTACCATACATTTTTTAGCAACTCAAGAAGACATACATTTATTGTCTCACCGTTTCTGTGGTCAGGCACAGCAGAACTGAGTTGTCTGCTGAGGGTCTCACAAGGCTGCAATCGGGGTGTCAGGTGCGCTGAGCTCTCATCCTGAGGTTTGACTGGGGAAGCATCTGCTTCTCAGCTCATAAGAGCCTTGGTTTCCTACTGACTATAATCCAGAGGCCACTCTCAGGTCCTAGAGACCCTATACAGTTCCCTGCTGGCTGCCTCTCTCCATACTAGGCTCATAACATGGATGTTTCCTTCTTTGGGGTTGGCCAGAGAGTCTCCCCACATACTAAGACTGAAGCTAATATGAGGAAATGTGATCACAGGTATGATGTCATTGCCTTTACCATCTCTGGTGGTAAAAATCAAGTTACAAGTCCCAGCTGTACTCAGGGGGAGGGGATTATGCGAAGCCGAAGCCCCAGTAGGTGGTGCTCATGGGGGCTGGCCTAGAACTCTGCCCACCACAATGATGATGATGAAGAGGGAGGGAAGACCTCAAGCCTCACATCTTCCCTCTTTTACTCCACCCCACTTCCTCTCAGTTTCCCCCTCCCTCTCTCTATTCCATTCCGGTCCTCACGCATGGCTGATGAACACAACTAGTTTTATTAATTCTCTCTCTATTATGTGACTTATTTTACAAGCACACTGCTAATTTACCTATGGGCTCCTTAATCAATGTGGGGAGGGGATATTAGTTTCCTGTGGCTGCCGTAACAAATTACCACAAACACAGTGGTTTAGAATCACACACTTTCATCTTCTCATAGTTTTAGATGTCCGAAGACTGAAATCAGCTTTACAGAGACGAAGTGAAAATCAAGGTACCTGCAGGGTCAAGGGACCACCTCTATAGAGGACAGAATCCAGAATTTAGTTGCCTTTTCCAGATTCTGAGCCTTCATCCACTGCCTTTCTTACGTCATGGCCCTTTCTTCCATCTTTAAAGGCAACAGCTTAGCATCTTCAAATCTCAGCCAAAGTTGTCACATCACCTTCTGTCTCCTCTATAGTAAGATCTCCTCCCTCTGCTTTTTGCCTCTCTTTTATTAGGACCCTTGTAATTTCATTTAGGGCACACTCAGGTAATCCAGGATAATTTCCCATCTCAAGATCCTTAACCACATCTGCAGAGTCCCTTTCACCATATATGGTGACATTCACAAGTCCCAGGGATTAGAATTTGGATAGCTTTGGAGATCAGTCTGTCTACCACAGAGGAATTTATAAACCTTTCTGCAAACCTCTGGAGAAGGAAGAGCGGCTGAGATACAGAATCATATTGATTTGCTGGAAAACCACTGTAACACAGAGAAGAGAATCTGACCAGTACCCTCAATTCAAAAGGCCTTCTGGCCCAAAACCCATAGAAGAGGCAGACCTGCATAGAGAGCTCCACACAGGCCAGGCATGGAATCAGATAGTCATAGAAAAGAAAGTACCTTTAAAGAACACCTAACCTTAAAAATGAGAAACCCGAGGCCCAGAGGACAAGAGCTGGTTACTTAAGGTCACATATACGGTTTGGGGGGGACTTGAGTGCAGACTCTTTCCATGATAGCAAACTATCTCTCTAGTAGAATTTCTGGAGGTAGTTAAGGCATCTCCCTCCAATACACTGTGAGCTCCAGGAGGGCATAAATGAGGAAAGGGGCGTTGGCAAACTTTTTCTTTTTTTTTTTTTTTTTATTGTTGGGGATTCATTGAGGGTACAATAAGCCAGTTACACTGATTGCAATTGTTAGGTAAAGTCCCTCTTGCAATCATGTCTTGCCCCCATAAAGTGTGACACACACTAAAGCCCCACCCTCCTCCCTCCATCCCTCTTTCTGCTTTTCTAAGTGTTCACAGTAAGTATTTTAGACTTTGTAAGCCACATGGTCTCTGTGACAACTACTCGACTCTCCCATGGTAGCACAAAAACATCCATTAACAACAAGTAAATAAGTGGGTATGGACGTATCTGATAAAACTTTATTGACGAGGACAGACAATGGGCCAGATTTGCATGCTGGTCATACTTTGCTGACCCCTGGCATAGATAACTAAGATCTACACCAACAAGGGATGACTATATGCTAAGAGCTTGACTTGTATTATCTCATTTAACCCTCACAACCTGCATGGTATGTGATATTATCCCCTTTTGTGGACAAAAATACTGAGCCTCAGATAAGTTGGTAACTTGCCAAAGGATCCACTGTCACTGGCAGAGTTGGGGTGGGAATCTACCCTGTTTCCCCGAAAATAAGACAATGTCTTATTTTAAGGTGTGCTCCCAAAGATGTGCTAGGTCTTATTTTCAGGGGACGTCTTATCTTTCCTGTAAGTAGGTCTTATTTTTGGAGGATGTCTTATTTTTGGGGAAACAGGGTAGACCTCTTCAGTTCAGGTTTTTACCTAGAAGCGAGTGTTCTTCCACTGTGGCTGCAATTAGAATCACCTGGGGAGCCTGTAACAGTCTCATTGCACCCCATCGCAGAGTATTTAAGTCATATTTTCTGGATGTGTAACCTGAGTGTCCCTTTTTGTTTAATTTATTCCTGCAATTCTAAACTATAGCCAATGTCAAGGACCACTGCTCTAAGCTGTAATGTTTACTGTGGGTTTAATGAAAAAAAATAATAAGGAGAATGAGAAGGAAGAGGAGAATAATAATGGGGGAAGAAAAAAGGAGGGAAGAGGAACTGAACCCAAGATACCAATGGCATATAAGAAAATCCTGGTTTAAAGAAATCAATATACAAAATCCTCAAAATTTACACAACTGATAAAATGGAAAAGATGGATAATTTGCATAATAAAAGGAGTTTTCACTTGTGGGTAAGGATTGTCTGCAGGGCTCTTTTAACAGATGTTTCCTTTCAGACAATTAAGTGCATATCTAGAGACCATTAATTGCTTCAGAGAGCCTGGGAAGTGGGGGGCAGAGGTTTTAAACATTAAAATGTTTGGTGCCACTGGTAGTTGATGATTAACAGAAATGAAAATCAAGAACATCTCAAATTACAGTGTGGAAATGAGAATGCTTGTCTTAATCACTGGGATTTGGGCTGTCTCTACTCGGCGTTGCTGGCTGCACCTGTGTTCTGTGACTGTTACGGAATGAGCACTGGCCTGCAAGGAGAACAGAGTAATACCTGCCCAAAGGGCCTTCAACACCTGCGTTCAGGCCTCAAACTCCAGCGCCCTACATAAGAAGTTTTTCTCTTAAAAAGCTTAGTAGTGGAAGCGATTGTTTCTGTCTATCCTGGTGAGGGTTGGAGTGGAGGTGAGAGATAGGGAAATACTGCCATTTCCAATCACTGAACCTAAATAAATTGAATATGTCTCCTCCAAGGATGAATTAATGCCTTAGACCATTAAAATTCTTGTCATTTTATCAAGGCTTTTATGACTTCTGATTTCACATCTGAGCAGGAAGAGGGGAAGAAAGCGTCCCATAAGGATGGGAGTAACCAGAGATGAAGCAATACTCAAATCCTTCTTAGGACTGCAGGATTTAGCAAATAAAAACATAGGATGCCCGATTAAATTTGAATTTCCAAATAATAACAAATAACTTTTTAGGATAAGTATGCTCCAAATATTGCATGGAACATACTTATATCGAAGACATCTGTTGTTTATCTAAAATTCAAATCTAACCGGGCCTCTTGTTTTTATCCAGCAACCCTAATCTGTCTCTAACACACAACTGATTCTTTGGCCCCAGAATAAGGGCACATTTTGAGTTAATGTTCATTTAATTACAATGATTATGAAGAAGTCAACTCTGGTTCTATTAGCACTATATCCTAACAAGAAAAATGTTGCATTTCTTCAACATCCCATGTGTAAGGATGATAACAGTCAATACTTGAGGTACTTCCTTTGTGGCAGAGAATCTGGGGCAAATGCAAAGTATGGATTCAACAGCCTTCCTCCAAAGCTCATGTGCAAGCACAGTGGAGCATTCTCTACAGGCAGCCCTAGAATCTTCTAACAGTGACTCCTCATGAGCTTGCTTTCTTCTGCAAATCTTATCATTGCATACTCCCATGCCATCAAACACAGCCAAATAGAGCCACATCTCTGTCACTGCATCTCAGGTCCATTCAGGTCTCTGGGATAAAAGGCCATAAACGAGGTGGATCACAAACAACAGGAATTCTTTTTCCACAGTTCTGGAGGCTGGGAAACCTTGGATCAGGCCTCTCACAGACTCAGTGTATGGTGAGGGTCCTCTTGGGTTCATAGATGATTCCTTCTTGCTGTGTTCTCATGGCAAATGGGGCCAAGGGAGCTCTTGGGGCTCTCTTCCATAAGGGCACTAATCCCATTCAGGAGGGCTCCTCCCTCATGACCTAATCACTTCACAAAGGCCCCACCTCCAAATAACATCACATTAGGCATTAGGACCCAACATATCAATTTTGCCTAAACATTCAACTTGTAGCACAACACAGCCTCCTCAGGGCAGAGGGACACTGTGATATGGGGACCTCTCAGGCAGGCACTTTTCTCCCTTGCCCTCAGAAGAGACCGTCCTATCTTTGTGTTGCAGATACATCTACCTCCAATACTCTGAAAGTCCTCGAGCAACATGGCAAGGCTCACATAGATCTTGGAGTACACCTAGGTCCTCCAGATGTAACATGGAAATCATAATCATACCCACTCCTAGAATTTCTCAGTGGATGAGAAGGGTCAGACCACACGGAATGTCCAGAAGAATGCCTGACACAGTGCATATGGATTCCAGAAATGTTGGCCCTTTAGCATGTCATCAAGGTAGGGGATGTTAAAAAACTATATCTGTATTTCCTCTCCCACAAATCCAGCATCCTAAATACCCCACACCAAGTGGTGTTATTTCTCCAAAGAATTTAGCAGAGGAACTAGACTCACCCTTCATTCTCTGCCCCAAGCAGGTAGAGAACAGACTTTCCCTAACTCTGACAGATACAGGCTCCCGGCTAAGACTTCTATGTCACTTTAGAGACAAAGAGAGGCCAGTGGACACTGGCTAAAAATGTCAACTTTCCCCAGAAAAACTTCAGAGGCGGGGGTTGGGGGGGTGTTGTAGTACCATGTTTTTCTCTGCAGTGCGTGAGCTTCTCACTTTTTCTTCTTGATAAAAACCCAGGGCCGGCTTCTGAAAGTGCCCGTTTCTTTTATCAAGATTGAGAGATTTCTTGCAACAGATATTTGTCCTTTGAAGCAGCCCAGCATCTACATCACTCCTTCCATTTCTTTAATTAATTCTCTCAACTCACATTTATTAAGTACCTCCCGCATACCAACCCCTAGGAACTGTGGACTTAGCAAAGAACAAAGCAGACCAAAGAAAGCTCAGCTAATAGCACCTGTCTCTCTAGGACTTGGAACTTGAAAGACAGCAACCATCTGAGAGACCAAACCTAGCCGAGGCCACCCTGGGAGTGCATGAGACAGAACGTAGCCGAGGCCACCTTAGGAGTGCATGAGACGGAACGTAGCCAAGGCCACCTTAGTAGTGCATTTGCAGAATTTATTATGCAAGACTGCCACATCAGGTCCTTGGGTCAAGTCCTGAACAGGCATTGCCTCCTCTCTTTCCTACTTGTTTTCTAAACTATAGGTTCCCTTCTCTGCTTAATTTCACTAGCATCCATTCTGTTGTTGTGTTTGCAACCAGAAACTCAGACCAGCATACCTCTGCTGGGGAAAAACAAATCTACTAGATGATAGGCATTGAAGTTTTAGAGGATTCTCTCTACTAACAACTCCAGCTTTATAGTGAAATGGTTAGGAAAACATTATCAACTCACATAAGCTTTCCTCCCCGCCCCTAGAACACTTTTCCAAGGCGATGAAACGAATGGCATCAATTACTATTTATTCTGGGCAAAGAGTGGAGGGAAGAAAGTAAAAGAATGTCCCAGGCTAAATTAGTTTGTCCACAAATAAACAGAAACCTGGCAGATAAACTAAGAGATCCGCTTGGATATTTTAAGCTCCCCATCCCTCAGTGATGGCTTATCTTATGCAGACTGACGATGTAATAGTTCCGTGGGGTTTTTGATCCTCCCTGAAGAATGAAGATTATGCATTTCTTCTCTGCCAAATACACAAAGAAAGCAGAGTGCCAAAATGGGATCCATGCAGTGGGAAAGAGAGTCAATTTCCTTCCCATCATGGGACCTCTCAGCAGGTAAATATTGATTACATTTTCCTGGTGCCTCAAGCCATTATTTCTGATACGCCTGTTTGCTTCCAGATATGAATTCTCACCGCCCCCCCCCCCAACTTGTCTCCATGGGAATATCAGATAGAATGAGGAGGAAATTTCCCCTAAGAAAGCTTGGCATTAGAATGCTTCTAATTATGAGCATTTAACTTACTTCTCCAATAGTGGTGTCCTTGGGAAATGACAGCAAGCATTCATCCTGAAGATAATTCTTCACCTGATTCTACCTGCAGTTCAGGAAAACACAACACCAAACCTGACCCAGAAGATAGAGAAAAGGCCAGGATCTGGGTGACTGCTGAGAGGCATTCCAGAGGCCGGTGCTGTGGGTTCTCATGGGAGTCACTGATGCAGCCTCAGGGACCTGTTGGATAGAGAAGGTCAGGAGTGAGAAGACAGCAGGCGTGTTAGAGTAAAACATGCCATAGCTGGTGATCAAGGCTCCAGCCCTGGCTCGGCGCCTGTGGTTCAAGCATATACACCTGAGCTGGCAAGTTCAAATCCAGCCCAGGCCCGCCAAACAACAATGACGCTGCAACCAAAAAATAGCCGGGCGTTGTGGTGGGTGCCTGTAGTCCCAGCTACTTGGGAGGCAGAGGCAGAAGACTCGCTTGAGCCCAGGAATTTGAGGTTGCTGTGAGCTGTGACACCGTGGCACTCTACCCAGGGTGGCAGCTTGAGGCTCTATCTCAAAAAAAAAAGGACTCCAGCCCCATGCATGGTGTCCACACCATCGCTCGTGTGCTGCCACATCCTGTCTGGAGCAGAAATGCCTCCCAGGCAAGGTTCCTGCGTGTGCCCATGGGCTTCATCTCCTGACACCAGCCTCATGGTCATGAGTTGAGAGTCTTGGTCTAATGCCCATTGACAAAGCCTCCACCTGCAGAACCTCAGTGTCTACCAAGCTCCATGTGCTCTTAGTAAATATGTCCAATGGAAGGAGCCTTTCTGCCTGAGTCTGGTGTCACCTAGCAAGGTGGAGTACACACCTCAAAACTATTCCTCAACTCTAGGATGCAAGGCTGCAGTATTTACCCACTGGTGCCGTCTGCACCCCTGGGTGACCCAGGGATGTTATATCCTTGGCGCTTCCAGCTTGCCCTCTGTGCTGAGTGTCTGCCTCTGTGGCCAGGAAAGAGAAACCTTCTAGAAGAAAGCTAAAAATATTAAGTAAGCAACCTTCAGCATGTAAAGAAGGGTTCCCTGGGAATCCGGAGGAGTAATGAAAACATCTACTGTAGCCCGTCAGTGTATTTTGAGGATCCCTATTCATGGGTTGACCAGTAAGTATGGTCGACTATGGCCATAAGAACCCTAGTTTGTACTGCAGAAAGAGAGAGGGCCTGTATGGGCTACTTAGACTTTCTAGTCTAGTCTTAACATCTGGGACATGAGAAAGTGGTGCCTTCTCTACCCACCTCACAGAGCTGGGATGGATGCAATTACATCGCTCCACCTCCAATCTTGCTAAGACTATTTGGTGACCTCCAGTATCTCTTAAAGCCACAAATTTTTATGCAGTCCATGCTCTCCCTCCATCCACATCTCCTCTCCCACTGTCCGCTTCCTGGAACTCCTCTCGTGTTCTCCCCACCCCTCATTCTGTGTGTTCCAAGCTCAAAGAACATCCCTCCCTCCCTGCAGGCCCCTGACTTCCCCTTGCCAAGCATTCTTTGCATGTGCAGGTGCCTCTGCCCAGAACGTTTGCCATAAGTGCCCTCACCACTATCGCTATCCCTGTCTCTTGCCTTGCTGATTCATACCCATCCTGGTGCAAAAATCACACGTCCAGAGAAGTTTGCCTGGATGGTGTGATTCTGGAATTGAAATTGCTGTACTCCCTGTATGCCTGGTACAATATCCTCAGAAAACAGAGTAGAGAATGCATCAGAAGCCTGAAAAATGGGCACACTCTTTGATCTCACAATCTCCATGTAAGGATTTGTTCTGAGCAAATTCTTCAGATTCATGTAAAAAGATCAAGGGTATTCATTTCAGAAAGGTTACCCAGGAGGAGGGAATGGAAGGAGGGAGAAAAAGTAAAAGGAGTCAGGAAAGAAACGAAACCAACTGAATATCCAGCGTGAGGTGACTGGTTAGATGTGTGGTAGCCGGCCGTCCACCTGACGGGGGCACTGTTCAGCCGTGAGAAACGATGGCACATATGTATAATTACTGACATAAAAAGAAGTTTGTACTGCCTTACTAATTTGAAAGATGGACCACAGAATAGTATATTTAGTACTATATTCTGTGGTTATGCTCAGTGGGGTCACAAGTGTATTGGGATGTATTTGCACATATAACAAAATGTTCGAAAATATTTTAAAAGGGTAAATTCTCTTCTTTTCTTCCTCGTTTGCTTCAGTGTCATAAAAATTTTCTATATTAAACTTAATATAAGGGCTCAATGCTGGGAAAAATATAATAAACATGGCACATTTATCCATTCAAACAAATACTCTTTCAGGAGTCTGTGTTCTCTCTCTTGGTTGAGAGAAAGAAAAATTACATAACTGGGATTGATCACAGGGAATCAGAGACGTCCAAGTCAAGGAAAAATTTGGGACAGGATTTCCCTGTCTGATTTTCTCCTTTTTTTGACCTATATCGTGGCCTGGACAACTCTTTCCTCTCCCCACACACAATTCCATGTAACCCTAACCCCAAGCTAAATCAGGGAGGACACACAGAAATTTAACCTCACACTACAAGGCTTCCCATTCTTCATATTCATTGCTAATCCTCCAAGTTACAGCACATTTGAGGCACCTTAGTTCCCTTTCATCTGCTTCCCCATCAGAGCTTTCCCAAGGAGTTAGTAGTCTTTAAAAGCAGAGCCCAGAATGGTCAGAACCAAAAGGAGATAAGTATGTGTTTGTGCAAGCTGAAAAATTGTCCCAGATGGAGCAGAATCAAAATAAATCAATAAAAGCAGTTTCAGACGTGCACTACAGAGAAAAACTGTTAATTACTGGTATTACCACTGATATGTGTTCATTTGACACTTTTGTTCAGTAAAGGCAAGTCCTGTTATATAACCAAAATCTAGAGAATTTACAAAGAAAAGGGAGAAAATATTCCTAGCTCAAACTCACACCAAAGGATTGAAGGAAACTGAGACATGATATTTTCTGTGGATTTACTGAGACAAATCAGCTCAGACAAGACTCTGAACATGCTGTTTCATTTGTGTATCATCTATCCTCACATGTTTTTATTCTCTATGTATAAATTTCAAGTTTGAAGGAACCTAGATAGGACCCCTTTTAAGAGACTTCTCTCCACGCTCAAAAGTTTCCTCCATATCAAAAGATTTTTATTCTTTGTTGAGTCCTTTGAAAAAAAAATACACATAATAAGACCACAGCTCTTAATGTTACAGAGTGAAGACTTTACAGTCCCAAAGACTTGGATTCAAGATTTATTTCTTCACCAACATAGCTCAGCAACACCTTCCAGGTTATTAAGAGTTCCTGAGCATCTTTTCTCATATGCAAAATGAACATAATACTATCTCATGGAGATGTGTGATACCAAATCTGTATGAAGCACTCAGCGTCTTCCCAGGAAAAAGAAACCACTTGAGCATTTTGAACAGCAGGATTTTAATGTGGGGAATGACTCGCATGGGTGACAAAGGCCGGGGATGCCACCCAGGCCAGGGAGGTGATCCTAATTTTAATGCAATAGCTGTAAAAGCCTACATCAGTGTTTTTCAACCTTTTTTATCTCATGGCACACTTGAATCTATAGTTAAACTTCCACAGCACACTTACATTATGTTGATCAAAACAAAAATGGGCAAAAAATATATACTTGTGCTTTGAACTTCTTTTGAAAATAATTTAATTAATTATCTTTAAAATTTTTCTCAGCACACTGGTTGAAAATCACTGGTCTAAACTGATGCAGAAAATATTCTAAAGACAGGATCCAACCCTGAACTTACACATCTCAGAGTCCCTCGCTTCATCCTGGCCCTACCAGATATCAACAGAAATCTAGCAGAAATCTACTGCAACCCCTGGGACGAGGGACCAAGAGATGGGGTGTTAATGGAGCGCAGGGCAAAGTCTGGACTTTCCCGTGGGACATGGAGCTGTGGTTGTTAAAGAGACACCACAGGAGACAAACAGGGGGAGAAATGCCACACTTTATCCCTTTCTCTTGCCTCCCAGTCTCCCGTCAGCACCTCCTGTTGGCCAAACTCAGATGCAAAACTACTTATACGGGATCCTGGAACCATCTCTGGGGAGGTGGCAGAGGACAAGGGAGGATGGGTCTGAATACACAGGCCCAGGATGGCCGAGGTGCTTCTCTGAGTTCCTTTCCCACCTTGAATGTCTAGAAGAAATGACTCCAACCACAAAGGTGAAGGAAAGAGATCAGACACTGGGTGTGTTTTTAGGATAGAATTTGCGTGTGGAGAGTAAGAGAGGATGACATCAAGGTTTGGGGCCTGAGTCTCCAAAAACATGTGTAATAATAATTATTATTACTAATTACAATAGTAATTAACTGAGATTGGGAAATTGCAAGTGAAATGTGCTTGGGTGGTGGGAATACAAGAGTCTGGTGTTGTACACCCTGAGTTTGAGATGCCTGATAGATATCTAAGTGGAATTGCCAAGAAGCACTTGGATAGACAAGTCTTAAGCCCAGGAAATATGTCTGGAGATGTCATTTTTTCATATAAACATATTTAGATATAAAAGTAGAGCCACCAACTTCATGAATTCATCTAAACTCTTTTGGCTGTAATCAGAAATCCAGCTCCAGCAAGTTTAAGGAAGAACAGAAAATTTATTGGTCCACAGATTTGAACACCCAGAAGTAATATATTCAGATACAGGCAGATCCTGGGGCTCGGCTATTGTCAAGTGACTCTCTTCATCTCGCAGCTCTGCTTTTCCTCTTTTGTTGGCTTCATGTACAGTCAAGCCCTCCTGCTGTGATGGAAGACACAGCTACACAAAGCACTAATACATTCTTTTTAATTGAAGTGAAATTCACCTAACATAAATTAATCATTTTAAATTGTACAATTCTATGGCATTTGGTGCATTCACAGTGTTGTTTAACCATCACCTCTATCTAGCTTCAAAACGTTTTCGTCACCCCAGAAGTTGAAACCCTGTGCTTATAAACACCCACTCCCACTCCTCCTCCTCCAAACTCTCATTTCCTGATCCTATGGACTTGCCTGTTCTGCATATTAACATATATGGAATCATGCATATGTGACCCTCTGTCTCTGGCTGAGTGCACTTGGCATAGTGTTTCCAAGGTTGATCCATGTTGTTGTGTGACTCAATATTTCATTTATGATTTTGCTTGGATATTCCATTGCATAGATAAACCACATTTTGTTCATCCATTCATCAGTTGATGGATATTTAAGTTGTTTCCCACTTAGGCTATTGTGAATAGTGCTGTTATAAACAATCATAAACAAGTTTTTGTTTGAACACCTGTTTTCTAGGAGCAAAATTCCTGGGGTATTTGACAATTTTATGTTTAACTTTCTTAGAAACTGTCTTCACAAACACCAAAGGAATAGTTTCTCCCTCTTGAAAAATCAAGGAAAGTACCATTGAGTCTCATTGGTCCATCTTTAGTCACATGTCCATCACTGAACCAATCACTATTAGCAGGCAGACAGAATATTCTGATTGATGAATACATGTCCACCTCTACAGTGAGGAAACTCTTTGCCCATGCTGCATGAACTGAGAAAGGGGATAGGTGGGGTTCCCAAAGGAAAATCAAAGTAGTATTAGGGAAGAGATAGTGGAAGACCAAACTAAGAGATGGTTCCCTTACCAAAGAAGCAGTAAAATAACTGCTTCTGATCATGATATGGGAATGTGTGACTAACATTTTAGGAACACTTAATATATGTCAGGCATTATTCTAAATACTCTGCAAAGAGCATTATTATTCCAGTTGTTCAACTGTGAAAAATGAGGCTCAGAGAATTTAAATAACTTGCCAAACACCACACTGTTATAAAGTGGTTGAGGCGGGATTTTAACTCACTTTTCTCTGATGCAAAAGTTCGTAAGCTTTCTTATCTATCATGCCTTACTATATCCAGGGACCAGGCAGGATAGGCACTCAAGTCTGCATATTCACAGGCACAAATACGCACACACATTTCCCAATGGCATGAATTGAATGCACATCAGCCTCTATCACGTGGCATACAAAATCAATGTAAAAGACATTCTTCATCCTCCTCATCAAAGTCAAGAGCTAGCTCCCTTACCAGGTGATGAATTCCCAAAAGTAGTCAGAACTCCAAAGGTCCACTTGGGTATCTTCTCAACTACACAATGAACTTTGTGAGCTTGTCAAAGAGTGCAAAATTTCAATGTCATTATTAAGGCTTTTTAGTTTATCAGAAGTGGAACTTCAGCTGTGGAGCCATATTACTTCTCTTGAATATTAAAACTTTTTTCCTTAAGTATTTAATTTGATTCAACCCCAAAGGACTATTCTTCAGAAATGGCAGAGATCTGCTGATCTTCCTGTACTCTGGGTGGAATTTCAGTCCTACTGCTCACATGGTCCCTTGTCTCCCTCCTCTGTCTGAGCTGAGAACAGGACCAAGCCTGCACAATGATAATCTCCTAATAGGGTTGCAGTTTTTCCTGAATATTTCATCCCAGAGGTTTTTGTCATTTGTCTCCTGCAAATGACAATCCAGCTTCTCTCGACCCCCTGGTCCTGCGAAGCCAGTTTCTAATGATATTTTATAATTGTAGCAGAAATGGAGTGTTAACAGAGCTATCTGACTGAAGGGAAACTCTGTGTATCCACGTCAGTGCCCCAATGGCTTAAAAATGTGCCATTTCTTCATTCTGATGACATTTTGCATATATACATAAAAATAAGGATGAAATTTGATAACACACAAATATGAGACTTATTCTAGTTTGCAGGGGAAAAAAAATCATCCTGCTTATTTGCCACTAGACATTTTATAGCTCCACACCTCAATAATTTTTTATATGCTCTTTACTGTTTTCTGAAATGTCCCTCCTTATCTCTGCCTATCCCAGCACATCCTTCAGTTGCCTCCTGAGATCACTCAGCCCCCAGCGACTTCACCCTCCAATGGCATTGAGTGTGCCTTCCATTTGGTGATTACTCATGAGCTCTCTGGTGACACTGGCTGTGTTCTTCAACTGAACTGTTTTAACTATTCACATTTTTTGGTCAGGGTCCTGGCCCTATTTTTAACCTGATCCTGACTTAGAGGAAAAATGGACTCTTAGAGAACAAACCAAATGATAGAGAGGGCTGAGAATTCTCCCCTCTTACCCTGCCAAGGCCTTGATCCTCCACTCACTCCAGAGCACCCTGCTGGGTGTGAGTATGTACCTCTATGGAAGCTCTGAACAACTACGGATATCAAGTGCTTTTGAGGGTATCAAAAATTATTCCATGGATTTTGAGGAGCTAAGCCAAGTAGGAAAGGAATGACGGTCAATGAGTAACAAAGACAGTAAATAGACAACATCAACCTTATCTAAGCATAGCAGATTTACCTGTCTTTTTTATTTATTTATTTATTTATTTTTTGAGACAGAGTCTCACTATGTCGCCCTCTGTAGAGTGCTGTAGCATCACAGCTCACAGCAACCTCAAACTCTTGAACTTAAGCAATTCTCTTGCCTCAGCCTTCCAAGTAACTGGGACTACAGGCAACTGCCACAACAACCAGCTATTTTTTTGTTGTAGTTGTCATTGTCGTTTAGCAGGCCCAGGCCAGGTTCCGGCACCCTAGCCACTGAATCATAAAAACAAGTCAAGTCCCTGTTGCTGTCTGTGGTCCTGAAAGTTCTGCAGCCACAGACAACACCTACCATTGCCTTGACCCTTAACTCCATAACTGCAACTACTTTTGATTATATTCATGTGTTCTGATCACCAATTCAGTCTGACTTCAACCAAAATGTCTTCTGAACAATCTGTTTCCCGGATTAGCAGTCTTGGAAAGCAGCGGTGAATAAAAGTAAGGACTTTGGGGTCAGATTGGCCTGCATTTGAAGCTCAGATGCACAACAAGAAGAAAGCTATTAATGCCATCTGTCACCTGGAAATAATGATACTCTGTACTTCATGGGGTTGTTTAGAGAATTAAATGAGAAAATCTACATAGAGAGTTTAGCACAGACCCTGACATATAGTAAGTTCCCAGTAAACTTAACTTTTTATTATAATGGATTCTTTAATATATGTGAGGTATTTAAAGAGATTATTACCCTTCTTTATACCCTCTGTATTGCTATAGAATAATAGAATGAGCAGGTCCAGGTGCAGTGGCTCACCCTGTAATCCTACTACTCTTGGAGGCTTAGGCAGGTGGATTACTTGAGCTCAGGGGTTTGAGACCAGCCCGAGCATGAGAGAGACCCATTTCTACTAAAAATAGAAAAACTGAGGCAAGAGGATCACTTGAGCCCAAGAGCTTGAAGTTGCTGTGAGCTATGATGCCATGGTACTCTACCCAGGGTACCAGAGTGAGACTCTGTCTCAAAAAAAAAAAAAAAAATAGAATGGGGTAATTAAGATGAGGTAATTAAGATGGGGTAATTAAGATGATCCAAATTCCGCCTCCAAAACACCAGCTCGATGATATAAAGCAGTATATTTAACCCTGCTGAGCCTCCTTTTTCTAATTTAGAAAGTAAGTCAGATAATATGTTTGTCAGACTTTTTAGTATTTTAGAGGATCATGTAGGTTCCTGGATTAAAATAAATATGTAATAAACAATGATCATTGTGTTTATGGCTATAGATTTGAGAGGAAGGCAAGATGTTATTATTTCTGATTATTTATCACCTGCAACTTGTGAGAGTCAGAGTGCATACCAAGGACAACAGCACAGATTAGTTGCTTCATTATTGGAAGCCCATTTCTCTGGAAGGGCTTGGTGGCATTCCTTCATACAGTGAATCAATTATTTAAGGAAACTATGGCCTTATTCACCAACTCAATTTCTTGACAAAGGAAAGAATTTTATAGACAGAAATCCTGATCTTACCCCTGCACACATTAATCTGGCTGTGTAACCTGGATAATGTGGGTCAAAATTGGACTCAAGAAAGGCTATAAATGTCTGGGAAAAAATTATCTTTCTAATTGTGAATCTGGTGCTGTCATTGTATTCAAAGTCTAGCATATTGAATGTAAGTACTTGAGTCCAATTCCTGTTGACTAACATAGTTTTGGAGAAATTTAGAGACTGTCAAAAATCCATTTGCAGATTACAACTCTGGGAATCATTCACATGCACATAAATCCCTTCAGAGGTACCTTCTCTAGCAGATCTTCTCTCTTCCAAAAGCAGACTTTTGGAAGTTGAAGGAAGAATTGCCCACTGCACTTCACAATTCCAACTGTGCATTAATTAGGGCCAGATGGCAAGTGGCAAGAAAAATGAGGACAAGTCATCTCTTCCTGGCAGTCTGTAAGCCACGTGCAAACCCTCCAAGAAGGGCCTGCATTAACACATTTTCCCTGGGAGGGAACGTGCCTCCATTTATCAAGCATGATCTAAAAAATCCAGACATGTTTTTAAAAGCCTCTGAGTCCCTGCTGGTCACTCTGTTCCCCTGGGGTGGGGGACCAATCTTTGGGAAATATGGCACTACTCTCCGCCCACAATATGCTCTGCTCCTGGAACCCTTGCTCAAGCATGAGTAGAACTTACAAAGCTAATGTTTCCAAAGCCTAAGATAGCAGGGAGTGAGGGGTGACCCTCTGGAAAGTTTGCTCCCACCGTATATCTTCTGAAGAGTATCTGAAAAAGTTCCAAACATGTTCTTGGAAGGCAGTATTGGGCATGCATCTGCCAATATGTTGCAAATACCAAAATTTATTTTTAGGTTCCACAGTGGTTTGAGGAGAAGCAGGAACTGAAGAAAATGAAAGGGAGTATATTAACAGGGAGTAATGGGAGTTGAAGAGCATGAGCCCAGAGGCTGGCACACCTAGGTGTGCATCCTGTCACCAACACATCCTGGGCTACGGTGAGTTACTTATTTCTCTATAACTCAGTCTCCTTGTCTGTAAAACGGGTCTACTAATAACAGCATCCACCTTGCAGAGTTGTAATGGATGCTGAACTACATAACCCACTTAAGGATTTAGCCCAGAGCCAGCAAGTGGCGTGTATTCAGTAGGATGTGTGTGTGAGCATTCCTGAGTGTGTGATGTGCACAGTCTCACAGTATCACAGTACTATGAACTAAGTATTATCTCTCATCCATTTTTGACATCAAGAAAATTGAGACTTAGAGAGAAAATGGAATTTTCTTTATGTTTTACAGCTAGAAAGTGGCAAAGTCATGATTCAAACCTAGGTGAGTGTGACCCAGACAGATTTAGCTAATTTAATCAACATTGGTGCAAAAAACCCAAACCCTTGGTAATGCCCAAATCCTCACTGGAGGACAGATTCAGACACACCAGTGAGCCAAGGGTAGCACTGCTCTGACCTCTTAAGTTGCAAAATGGAAACAGTTATTAAAAATTAATGAAATCACCCCCAAACAACTAAAACACCTCAGAGCACAAGAACAAAATTCAAACCATTTAACAAAAATACCTCCAGGTTCATAAAACTGCAAATGTAAAATTGCACTTTTTCAGAAACTGAAGACCCTGAGGAGAGGGCTGTGGACTGCCCACCATGTGTCTCTCTGCTGTTCACCTCCGAGCAAGCAGAAGGTAGTGAATTCACACTGGCTGAGTAATGGCTGAGTGTCAGGTAGTGTGAGGAGTGTTTTTTATAGCTCTTGTCACTTCATTCACCAGATAACACTAGTAGATTTGTGTTACAATCATGCACTGCATAAAGTCGTTTCTGTCAACAACAGACCACATGTATGACAGTCATCCTATAAGATTTTCAAACCAGATTTTTACTATACCTTTTTTGTGTTTAGATACACAGATATTTACCCATATGTTACAACTGCCCTCAGTAACATTCTGTACAAGTTTGTGGTCTAGGAGACATAAGCCACCCACACAGCCTCTGTATGCAGTAGGCTGTACAACCTAAGTTTTTATGTTGGAAATAGAATTAGCTAAATTTAGCTAAAAATTTCTAGCTAGAAATAGAATTTAGCTAAAAATCCACAACTCTACAAGGTGGATGCTGTTATTAGTAGACCCGTTTTACAGAAGAGGAGACTGAGCTACAGAGAAATAAGTAACTCACCATAGCCCAGGATGTGTTGGTGACAGGATGCCAACCTAGGTATGCCAGCCTCTGGGCTCATAAAAACTTTCTATGATGTTTTCACGCTGAAATCACCTAACAGTGCAACTGTCAGAATACATCCCCGTGAAGTGACACATGACTGTATCAGCCCTGCTGCACTGGGAGTAAACTGAGAGCCCGGGTGGGCAGCTTGCTGAAGGTCCCTGAGAGGGGAACAGGCAGTGGAACCCAGGCTTGGCTAAGCCAAGCACCACTTCACGTGAGTCATTCACATCATCTATGATAAGATTAGTACCCCTAAAGATGTTCTAAGGTCTCCTTCCAGCCACACTAGACTTTCCCAGAGCCAACATTCCTTAAGAAAAATTAACTATTCAATGGCATTGGTCCCATCACTGAGACCTGGGTGGGCATGAAGTCTCAGATGTAGAAACCCTTTCCCATAAACGCTACCTTCCCTCCACATCTTCTGACTCTAGGTAACCTCCAGGTTCAGGATAAAGTAGAAGCCTCTTTTTATTCTTATTAAGTAGTATACTCTGCTCTGTAACTCCTATGTCTCATTTCTGAGACCTGCTTGAGTGTAAAATTCTCTTTCTCTGTGCTCTTTATGCTCTTAGAAATTACACTACACTGAATCTGAGGTTTAATTATTGTAAATGGGTGAGCTATGTAAAAAGATAGACTTGAGGTTTTGCCAATGCAAAATCCCACCTGATAGGATAATGCATTTTGCTATAGGTTTATGGCAAAATTGCAGTTAAACAAATTATGTCATGCCAGGGAATGATATATCAGCACTTTTTGAAAAAACCTTTTTTCTTGTGGCTTAGTAAGTTAGCTCTAAAAATTTGTTCTAGACAAAACCTGACTTGCAAAGTGCTGTTTTTTAATTCTGCATCCTTTAAGATCACTAATCAGTCTTTTCTGGAATTCACCAAACTAAAATACTTTCCATTTTTAATTAAAGCAACTCTTTTTATATAGTGCTAAGGTGACCTCTTCTATATTGAGGATTTGCAAGAACATTTTTAGAAAAAAAATATTAAATTATCAATCATATAGAGTTCTACCTAGGATGTAGAAAACTGGAAAAAGCTCCATAAGCAAAAGGTAGACGAACTTCAAAGTCATGACTTTCCTTAAACACATCCAAAATTCAAGGTCACAGAGAAATCAAATAGTCTTAACTCCAAAGAAAGACAGGTTCCTCAGAGGAAAGGCAGACTCAAGCACTGGCTCACCTGTTTCAAAGTATGGCAGGAAGAGACATCAGACCCCACACAAGTGAGTAAGAAGAATTCAGCTAAAAGTTTCAACAAGTTGCTAAAGTCTGAGTGTGGGCTACATGAAATTATAGACCCTTATTATTTTTAGGCACCATGGAAGCTTGCACACACTCACAGCCTCTTATCCATAGACCTCCAACGGGTGCTTAGGAGAAAGAGCAGAGACTGGACAAGGCCTGGGAGAGATCATCTCTGGGTGAGTCAGTCCTCCAGTGTTGCTGGGCTAAATTCAAGAACTCCCAGTCAAACAAAATCTTTAAGAGGACAGGAGTGGAGCAGCAAATCCGGGGCATAGGTGACCCACTGCAGACAGGCACAAGGCAAAAGAAAGTACCCTCTACCCTGTGGAGAGACCTGAAGCAGTCACATAACAATGAAGAGATCAATTTACCCATACAGGGCAATCCTACGTGTGTATGTGTGTGACAAAAGAATTTTGAATATATGGGGGGAACAAATAGAATTGAAGTGAGAAATAAACAAATCCAACAAATACAGGTGGAGATGAGAACACTCCTCTGTCAGTAATTGATAGGATGTGTAAAAAGGAAATAGGAATATAGAAGGCTTGAACAAAACCACCAATTATCTTGACCTAGTTGACTTTTTAAAGCCCCCAACAACAGAGTGCCTATGTATCTTTTAAGTGCACGTGGAATATTCCCCCAAGATAAACCATTTTCCATGTGCAGGTATGCAGAGTTTAAAAAAAAAAAATAGCAAAGTAGGAAAGACCTATAGCTCATTCCTTAGAATGGTGTTATTTTAAAACCAAACCAGACAAAGAAATCATCAAAATCAAGAAGGAGGAAGAAGAGGAGGAGGGAAAAACAATAGAATAGAACTGTCCAATAGAACTTTCTACTCTCATGGAAATAGCTGCATTAGCCAATATGATGGCCACCAGCTACTATGCCTACTGAGTCCTTAAAATGTGCTAATGGGATTGAGGAAATAAATTTCTAATTTTCTATCATAATTTAATCCATTTGTATTTAAGTGGGTACAGCACATGTGGCTAAAGGTTATTATATTGGATAGTACAACTATTGAATAATGTCTCTAATAAACACAGATGCAACTATACTCAAAAATATTAGCAAATGATATCCAGCAACTTTTAAGAAGAATAAGACATCCTGACTGAATCAGGTTTATCCCGAGAATGTGAGGTTAGTTCAGCCTTCAAAAATCCATCCATGTATTTCACCATAATAGAAGACAGAAGAAGGAAACCATGCAATTCTATCAGGAGATTCAGAAAAAGCAGTCAATCACAAAAATTCTACATCCATTCATAATAAGAGCTCCTAGCAGGCTAGAAATTAAAGGCAACTTATTCAATCTGATAAAAGATATCTACAAAAAAATGCAGGTACTATCATGCTGAATACTTAAAGTCTAACACTTTGCCTCTAGGATCAGGAACAAGGGAACAACATCCACTCTCATCAGTCCTGTTAACATCGCACTAGAGGTCCTGGCCAAAGCAATACAGCAAGAAAAAGGATACAGGTCCTTCACATCATAAGTAATCTCCAAATGGCTCTTTCTCTAGTACCCTCTCCTTAGAACACCATAAACTTTTGTTTGATTGTTTGTTTGTTTGTTTGTTTGTTTGTTTGCAGTTTTGGCCGGGGCAGAGTTTGAACTCACCACCCCTGGTATATGGGGCCAGCGCCCTACTCCTTGAGCCACAGGTGCCACCCAGAACACCATAAACTTTTGAGTTAAAACTTCAAACTAAGACTTCTGGCTCAAGTTCCATAAGTCAACAGAACCTTAAAGTCTTCTCTCCCCAAAAATAATTTTTTTTAATTCCTTTTGTCTTGGGCAGCGCCTGTGGCTCAAGGAGTAGGGCGCCGGTCCCATATGCCAGAGGTGGCAGGTTCAAACCTAGCCCCGGCCAAAATAAAAAAAAAAAAAAAAAATTCCTTTTGTCTTCCACTAAGAGATCTGTGTTATCATGTATCTTCCTTTATCAGTTATGCACAAAAAGCTACTTCATGGTAGTTTCCTTTTTTTTTAATCGATATATAATAGATGTACACATTTTCATGGTACATGTGATAATTTAACATATTCACATACTTCAGTGTAGTTGGGATATCCACCACCTTAAATATTTGTCTTTTCTTTATGCTAGAAGCATTTGAATTATTCTCTTCTTGCTATTTGGTAATATATAACACATTTTTGTAAAATTAAGTAACCCTACTGACCTATGGAACAGTAGGCCTCGTTCCTTCTCTCTGACTGTGTATTTGTACCCAGGGTGATTCTCATGTCTGTTGATTCACTTCCGGGGACCCAAGCTCAGGCAAAAATATAACATGAAAGTGGTTACGGTTGAGTTCCCAAAACACACAGTGTTCATGTCAGACACAAGTGCTTCATTAAAGGCATGTTCCCAGAAGAAACCAATAAAAGAGAGGGGAAGCAGGACCAGGAAGGAGAGAGAGCCCAGCAGGGGTGCAAAGACAAGCAAAATCCCACAAAGGAGAGCTTGAGCCCCTTCAGCATGAAGTATCTATGAAGTGTAAGTTGTACCTCAAAGCTGTCCCAAGCCAAGGCAAGGAGGCGGGCCTTCGTGCATGCAGTCTTTGGTTTATGGCTACCACAGAGGGACAAAAATGTCTGGACACTTTCCTTTTCAGGCTCCAATAACGCAAGAGCTGTCCTCCAAGAAGAACTACAGATGTGAGCTGTTGGGGGTAAAAGTAACCCAAAAGCTTCAGGTCACACAAATACAGAATCCAATCAGATCTGGGCAGAGCACCAACTCCATTCTCCATGCTTGTTTACTGAGCATCTCCTTTGAACCAGAGCTCATGCTAGACCCTTTACAAACATTATCTCACTTAATCCCCATAACAACATTGAAAGATCTACAGTATTACTTCCATATTCTTATTTAATCCTGACAACAACTCTATGAGATAGCTCTTACTAGTTCCATTGTAAAGATTTGAGCACTAAGGCTCAGAGAGGTTAAGTCACTTCCTCAAGATGACACAACTGTTAACTGTCAGGGGTGAGGTTCAAGTCAGGGTCTACTGTTTGGTTGGGGGTTGGGGTTCATTTGTTTGTTTTTTAGTGTGTGGTGTCCCTCTTCCTCCACTCTTGCCATTCTTACCATTAATACTGAGGTCCTTCCTGCTGCCCATGCCTATGGCCATGATTCCTTAAGCAATTTCTCCCACTAAGGCCCTTCTCACTGTTCACCTCTAGTCCCTATCTAAACTTAGCTTCTAGGTCCCTATCTAAACTTAACTTCTTGTGTCTCAGGCCTGGTCTGTCATGCCCTGCTTTCTACTGTATGTCCAGTTGGGAAAGACTTCCTTGATAGAATTTCAGCCAGAGATTAATGATTGAGAGTAGATGGGTAAAATTGTTTCTTTCAATGAATGGAACTCCAGCTAGTCTCAAGAATCCAGATTGAAACTCAATGGGAACTGGACTATACAAGATTCTTGTTTGACCAGGTGACAAGGGAGCCAGAAAGAGTAGTCTTTGAAGAAAGCTTTTAAAGAACTCCAAGTGTTCTCTCTACACCTGCTGAGTGCTCTTACCCAGTTACTCAGAGTCTTCTTCACTCATTCTGCTTCCCAAGGTACAGCCAGGAGGAAGGTCTCCAGTTTCTCCATTGGAGTAGCCCAGATCCTTCTCCTTACCTCTTCTCTGGATGACCAACCCCAGAGCAAAACACATCAAATTAATAGTCAGTTTTCCTCATGCCTTAAGGGTAGTAGACAAACTTCTTCCACTAGACAGAATCCCAAGAGTTTCATGCCAAACAGAGAGTCTGCCAGTGTGTGCGGGGACAGGTGTGGCCACGTTGGGGGAACCAGAGCTGCCTCTAAGAGCCTCGTGGACAGTGGCTACAAAATGACAGTGTGAACAAAAGGGCATCAAAGGGCATCCCATGAGACTGGAAAAGCAGAAATAGAAATAGAGGATGTGTCACCAAACAGCAAAGAGCAGCTAGCAGCCAGTGAGTTTGCAGCCACATGCTTTCTATCATTTGCATTGTGTATCTTTTATTTATATGTCACCTTGAGCCTCACATATTCTCATGGAATCCCCACTTTACAGGTGCAGAAAACAAGGCTCAGAGAGATTGAGGACTTGTCCCGGGGGTCACACAGTACATGGAAGGTGTAGTCAGGAGTGAGCCCTGACTCTGTCAGGCTCTGAAACCACACTCTGTTACAGAGGTCTGGCCACAAGGAACACCAGCACATGGTGAAGTGCCCAGCCTCACGAGTCTGACTGCCTTCAAACCCCAGCTGTGCAACTCTGTGGCTGTGCAGCCTGCTACAGGCTGCTGTAATAAAGTCTGACAAACAGAAATTGACTATCTTGTGGTTCTAGAAGCCACAAGTATAAAATCAAGTTCTGACAGTGGGGTCGTTTCTTCTGAGTGGAAGCAGACAGGATCTGCTGCATGCACCGTGCTGACTTCGGGTGGTTTGCTGGTAGGCTTTGGCATTCTTGGGCTTATTGGAGCCTTACCCAGTCTCTGCTGTCACCTGCGTGCACCTCTGGGTCCAAATTTCCCTTTTTTATGAGCACACCAGTTATATTGATTAGGGCCCACCTTAATGATCTCTTCTTAACTAATTGTATCTGCAATCATGCTATTTCAAAATAACAGTAACATTCTCAGATCCTAGGGGTTAATACTTCAACATATAAATTGGGGGAGGGGAATACAATGCAAGCCATAACAGTTAGCAATCATTTTTTCTCTATGTCTCAGCTTATTAATGTACCAAATGGGACTATTATAATATTGTAAAGAAGCCATGGCACTCTGTCAAGGGCAACAAAGTAAGATACTGTCTCAAAAAAAAAAAAAAGAATTAAAATACACAAAGCACCTAGAACAGGGGCCAGCAAACTATCACCTAAATACAGCCTGCCACTATTTTTGTACAGCTAGCACACTAAGAATTTTTTTTATATTTTTAGAGTTGAAAAAAAATCAAAAGAATAACATTTCATGACACATAAAAAATAAAATTTAACTTTTGTCAATAAAGTTTTTTAATTGATGGGATAATTTTAATTTTTTTTTATTTAGGGGGTACAAGTGAGGTTGAGGTACAAGGATATACTATGTAATGGTGGAGTCTGAGATTTCACTGTAACTGTCACGTGGACAGTGTACATTGTATGCAAAAAGTAATTTTCTATGGGTCATCCCCTCCTACCCGCCCACCTTTTGGAGTCTCTAGTATTTTATCATTCCACTCTGGGCAGCCATGATATCCACAGTTTGCCTCTGACTCACAAAGTGTTATCAGAACTCACCATGCCCACTTATTTACATATTGCCTATAGGCTTTTTGGCACAACAATGATTGGGTTGAGAAGTTGCAGTAATTGCAGAGACCACACAGGCCACGAAGCCTAAAATATGTACTGTCTGACTCTTTCTAGAAAATGTTTGTCAGCCACTGACCTGGAAGGCTATGTATGTAGTAAGTATATAGTAAGCACTATTTTCACATTGCCTTTGCATATATTTTTCCCTTTTCTTTCACCATGAGAGGAGTGATCTGCCTCTGCAATTTTCTGTAGCAAGAAGAATTTTCAACTCCTATGATAGAGGAGGGAAGATGTCCCCACTCACAGTCGGCCCCATGCGTCCTGGGGGATGGGGGTTCCAGTCCTTTCCAGCTCCTCCCCTGAGTTGGCTGGTTTCCCCAACCACACTCAACAGCTGCTCCCCTGGCTAAATCACATCCAGGCCAGTGAGCTCGCTTCTCTCCCGCTTGTCTCAGCAATTTTGTTTTTCCCCACTGCACAAGTTCCCAACAGCTCCAATGAGTCCAAAGGTGAGCACTTCCAAACCTTAAATTATTTACATCTGAAAACTCTAAGGGCTTTTTCTACCTTTCAATCATGTCAAGCAGGTGGCATCCCAAGCTCAACACTCCTCCTTCCTATTGGAAGCTTCTGCCTCCTTCTGACAAACTGTGGGGAATTTGCATTTTTGAAAAAGTACTGTGCACACCTTTTTTTTTTCCCCTTCCTTTCTCACTGGCCAAAAAAAGAAGTGAAGCCCCATTTTAGTTAGATGGTTCATCTGGGATACCCAGGAGGAAGGGACCAGAAGAAGATGGTGGACAAGAAGGCAGTGTGCGGGGGTGTTCGTGGAAAAAAAAAAAAAAAAAAAAAAAAAAAAAAATATATATATATATATATATATATATATATATATATATATTGCATGCTGAGTCAGCAAGACCAGCTTACATGGAGCAAAAACTCACAGTTCAGCTGGGGAGAAGAAACTTTTTCTTGCAATGATTTGAAGAGTGGAGAGTTTAATTCTGAAAGAGGCCACAATTGTTTGGCTCCACATGTTCACGGCTTTGTAATGGATGGCATGTTGTGTCCTCTTGGGGTTTTTTTCCCCCTTTTAAAATTGTAGGATTTAGAAACAAAACCAAGTTATAGGCAGATTAAAGTCTTTAACTCTTAATTAAAGGTTTGCATTCAGCCATATGCATTCAGCCTCAGAATTTTTTATCCAGACCTCCCAGTTGCCATTGAGAAGGAATGAGAAATTCTAAAAATAAGTCAGTTGCATGCGCAGTCCCTCTGAGGTCAAACCATTGTCCCCAAGGAGGACACAGCTGCTGTTATTACTGTTGTTATGCCAGTGAGGCTCAGGTCAGACTGGGACAGAGACGCCTCCCTGGTGGGAACAGGGGAAAGAAGGCTCTCCCATATAAGAGTCCTGTGTAGTTCCAAAGTGACCCCATGTTCTAGAAAAGTTCTGCTCTCTGCAAATCCCTCTCTCCCTTAACCCTTCAGTTTTGCTCATTTCACTCAAGAGCAATCCCAGCTTCAACTGCCAAGGCCAAGCATTCACCTTGATGCTCTCTCTGACACCTCCCCTTCTCCTACGTCCCACATACAACAATCTGCTTACAAATCCTACTAGTTCTATCCAGGACTGGGTACATATTTGGGGAGCACAGCTCAAAGTGAAAATGTAGAACCCTGTCCAAAGATCATTAAGGATTTCAAAATGTCTATAGCACAGCTTTAAACAAAGCACAGGGCTCATTTGAGAGAGGTATGTGGGACGGTAGCATGGGTCACACACCTGTGAAGCCAGCCCTGGCCCTACGTGCTAAAGCACCTTTAAAACCTCGCCACCTGCCTCCAACTCCACTGTGAATAACCAGGTGTAAGCTCCCCTCCGGGCCTCTGCAGTTTCCTGCCGGCCTCTCTGCTTCTCTGTGGACTCTTCAGTCTATTTGCAGCACAACAGGCCAGAGTAGGTCATATGACGTATCTCTTCTGCTCAAAACCCTCCACTGGCTTTTCATGTCACCCAGAGTAAAAGCCCAAGTCCTCACACTGGCCAGCAAGTCTGCTCACCTCCCGTGGGACCTCTCTGGACTCACTTCTCACTCTCCCCTGATGCTTTGCTTCAATCACACTGTTCTTAGACCAGAAGATGGTGCTTCTTCCTTGTGCATTCACCTTGTTTTTCCCTTTGCCCATAGTCTGCCCTGGGTGCACAGTCTGGATCTCCCTCACATCTTTTAAGTCTTATTCATTCAACCAGTGTTTATGGAGCACCAATCGTATGCCAGATACTATCCTAGGCATGAATAGTTGAATCCTTCATCTTTCTGATTGTCACTGAGGTAGAGCATTTGTTTATGAATTCCTGGTGATCACAAAGCTGTCTTTCTGTAGGTTGCCTATTTGCCTCATGTATAAGTCACTTACACAGTACTTACTTTGTGCCAGACACCACTCTCATAGCCCCCTGTAAAAGAAGTACTTTGATTATCCCAACTTTATAAATGAGAATTAAGTGACTTATCCAAGATCACATTTTGCTATGGAGTGGTTGATCTTTATCATATTTATTTATAGAAACTCTTTACATATAATGGCCTATTATCCATTTGAGTGTTATATATACATATAATGTGGATATCCACTCAAATGGATAATAGCCATTATATGAATGTATTCTGTTTGCATAACAGGGCAAAGACTTACCAGCTGCCTCCAACTATCCTAGTATCTTTTCTATATACTGAGTTATGCGTACTAACTAGCAGAAACATTTTATCTTAACTTATATATTATTTATCTATTGCTGTGCAACAAATTATCACCCCCCCAAATAGTTCAAAGCTTTAAATCACTAACATCTATTATCTCCCGCATATTCTAAGGATTTTGGACCTACTTGGGTAGGTGATTCTAGCTTGGGTTTTTATGTGACTATAGTCAAGCTATTAGCAGAGTTGTGGTCATCTCAAAACTCAGCTGGAGTAGAAAAGTAACTTCTAAGCTCATTCATGTGATTTTTGCCAGCTTTTGGCCAGAACCTTCCTTTCCTAACCAACATGAGCCTCTCACAATATGGCAGCTGGCTTCCTCCCAAAGGATGATTCAAGGGAGAGGAGGAGTAAGAGGATGGAAGCTTTGCATTTTATAAGCTACGATCAGAAATGACATCCTATCATTTCTTAAATTGGCTTAAGGTGGCCCACACTAACCCTGGTACAAGGTGGGGGGGGTCCCTACCCGTGGGTCTGAACACTCAGAGGCCAGGATCCCTGGGGCCATCTTGGAGGATGGCTGCTGTATTGTGGGTCCATTATTATTCTGTTAGTCACTTGCTCTGGAAATACACACATTCTAAATGACACTTCTAAAAAGTAGAAACTCAGAGTTCTAAATCTCAGAGATGGAATCCTGAGATATAATCCTGCTGTTATGACAAAGTCTCATAGACTGGGCAGCTTATAAACAACAGAAATTTATTTCTCACAGTTCTGGAAGCTGCCAGTGCAAGATCAGAGTGCCAGTGCAATCAATTTCCAGCAAAGACCCTCTCCCAGGTTGCTAACAGCAGACTTCTTCTTAATTCTCCCAGGCCAGACAGCACAGAGAGAAGCAGCAAACTCTCCCCTGCCTTTTTCTATGGGCACTAATCCCATTCATGGGGGCTCCAGCCTCATAATCCAAAGGCCCCCACTCCTAATACCATCACACTAGGGGCTGTAATTTCAACATACGAATTTGAGAAAGGGAACACAAACTATCAGTCCATTGCAGGATTTACACTTCTTAGTATCCCGATCCCAAAATTGATAATGCAAGCAACAAAAATCCTCTGGTTATTTAAAGCAGGAAGCAGGTTTATTTAAAGGATGTTGAATAACTTTGAAAAGCTACAGAAGAGCCAGAAGATCACAGATTTGAAGGGGACACAGCACAAGGTGGCAAATTCATCCTTAAAGTAGATCCAGTAAAGACAGCGCGGCTTACATGCCGAAAGCCACCGACACTGGACACCAATGTTGCTATGAGAATCTAGCGTTTCACCTAGAAATAGAAGGTGGCTGCTTCTGCCAGAATAGATTCTGCATGGTTCTCCTTCTTCACCAGTATCTGATTCAAATGGCAGGAACAGCTGACTGGCAGAACCAGCCGATGAGTCATGTAATAGGCCTGTGGTCTAGCTGCAAAGGATACTGAGAAAGCAATCATCCATCATTTCCAGCTTATAGGCTGGCTGTGCTTCATCATTTCAAGGATTATTTCAGACATAAAAACTTCAGATGCTGAGCAGCCAACAACAATGGCAAATATCCACCACGCTCACAAAATTTGGTGAGTTAGAAAACAGAGCATGTTCAACCTGGAAGGGATCTCAGACATAGAACAACACATCTAAGAAGTTCCACACCCTCATCTTACTAATGAATAGTCAAAGCTCTGAAAAGTGAACAGAACTGCCTAAAGTAACATAAAAATTAAGAAACAAAAGGCAAGATTTTTCCTCTCGGCTCCAGACTCCCCTTCACTACCAAAGGGTCCTAAATCACTATAGTAAGGCAGATCTACCTGGAAATTTGATAAAGACTATGGACTCTTTCTCAGGATAATAAGTTAAAAAAAAATAACAGAAGATGTAGGATTATTGACAAAATAAATTACACTGGCCAGGCATGGTGGCTCATGCCTGTAATCCTAGCACTCTGGGAGGCCAAGGTGGGTGGACTTCTTGAGCTTACGGGTTTGAGACCAGCCTGAGCAAAAAGCAAGACCCCGTCTCTACCAAAAATAGAAAAACTGAAAGGGCAGCCCCTGTGGCTTAAGGAGTAGGGCGCCGACCCCATATACCAGAGATGACAGTTTCAAACCCAGCCCTACCCAAAAACTGCAAAAAAAAACCAAGAAAGAAAAACTGAGGCAAGAGGATCACTTGAGCCTGAATTGGAGGTTGCTGTGAGCTATGACACCACAGCGCTCTACCCAAGGGTGACAGCTTGAGATGCTGTCTCTAAATAAATATAAATAAATTACACTGAAATGCAGTTAAAGAAATATTAAAACAAACTTCCAACATATGCGCAGTACACATTATTCTTTATCAACAAATTAAGAACAAAATCTAGTAGCAGACCTAACAACTACTGCAAATTTCAAAGAACTGATGGTCGTAAAGCATATTTGAAGATTCTGTAACAATTGTACAAAATATGAAAATAGCTATGGTCTCCAGTGGTGACAAAGCCACGAATTACTGGCTTCATCTTTTTTTTTTTTTAATTGTTGGGGACTCATCGAGAGTACAAAGAACCAGGTTACACTGATTGCATTTGTTAGGTAAAGTCCTTTTATATTTGTGTCCCATCTCCAAGAAGTGTGTCACACCCCATGACCCCCCAGCCCCTCACTCCTTCCCTCTCTCTGCTCCTCCATTCCCCCATCCCTCACCATGTACTAGGTTATCAATTGTCCTCATATCAGAATTGAGTACATAGGATTCATGCTTCTCCATTCTTGTGATGCTTTACTAAGGATAATGTGTTCCACTTCCATCCAGGTTAATACAAAAGATGTAAAGTCTCCATCTTTTCAGTGGCTGAATAGTATTCCATGGTATACATTTACCACAGCTTGTTAATCCATTCCTGGGTTGGTGGGCATTTAGGCTGTTTCCACATTTTGGCTATTGTAAATTGAGCTGCAATAAACAGTCTAGTACAAGTGTCCTTATGATAAAAGGATTTCTTTCCTTCTGGGTAGATGCCCAGTAATGGGATTGCAGGATCAAATGGGAGGTCTAGCTTGAGTGCTTTGAGGTTTCTCCATACTTCCTTTCAGAAAGGTTGTACTAGTTTGCAGTCCCACCAGCAGTGTAAAAGTGTTCCCTTCTCTCCACATCCACGCCAGCATCTGCAGTTTTGAGATTTCATGATGTGAGCCATTCTCACTGGGGTTAGATGGTGTCTCAGGGTGGTTTTGATTTGCATTTCTCTAATAATTAGGGATGATGAGCATTTTTTCATATGCTTGTGAGCCATTCACCCATCTTCTTTAGAGAAGTTTCTATTCATTTCTCTTGCCCAGGGATATAAGGGATTGTTGGCTCTTCCTATGTTCATTAATTTGAGTTCTGTGTAGATCCTAGTTATCAAGATTTTGTCCAATTCATAATTTGCAAATATCCTTTCCCATCATGTAGGTTGTCTATTTGCTTTTGTTGTTGTCTCCTTAGCTGTACAGAAGATTTTCAGTTTAATTAAGTCCCATTTGTTTATTTTTGTTGTTGTTGCAATTGCCACTGAAGTCTTCATAAAATCTTTCCCCGGGCTGATAGCTTCAAGTGTTTTCCCCACACTTTCTTGGAGGATTTTTATTATTTCATGCCTTAGATTTAAATCTTTTCTCCATCTTGAATCAATTTTAGGGTGAGTGGAGAAAGGTGTGGGTCCGGTTTCAGTCTTTTACATGTGGATATCCAGTTCTCCCAGCACCATTTATTGAATAGGGATTCTTTTCCCCAGTGTATGTTCTTGTTTAGTTTATCAAAGATGAAGTGGCTATAAGATGTTAATTTCATCTCCTGGTTTTCTATTGAGTTCCAGATGTCTATGTCTCTATTTTTGTGCCAGTACCATGCTGTTTTGATCACTATGGCCTTATAATATATCAGCCTAAAGCCTGGTAGGCTGATGCCCCAGCTTTATTCTATTACTAAGAATTGCCTTAGCTATTCAGGTTTTTTTATGGTTCCATAAAAAAGAATTAATTTTTCATCTTCAAAGTATGATGTCAGTATTTTAATGGAGATTATATTGAATCTGTAGATTGCTTTAGAAAGTGTAGCCAGTCTCTTCACTGTGGTTTCATTCCCACATTTGTAATCAGAGAAACGGTTAAAATCAGTTAATGGTCAATGGAAAAAAATGTTTACGTCCAAGTTGACTAATCCTTATATTCTATACACAGACCTGTGGGGACTTGAGAAGTCAGCACTAGTTAAGAACTGAATATATGATGAAGATTCCAACCTGTCTAGGCCTCCGGTCACAGAGTAGAAATGCAGGGCACCCCAAGAGGCCAATAAAATAGGTTAAAACTGATCATGAATGGAGAGTTTACAGACAGTTCTCTCTTACCAGTATTATGGGGGTGGTGTGAATGTGGGTGTGCATGTACATGTACATACGAGGGTAAGCACACATGTGTGTATGTGTATTTCCCCATTACAAGATAATACTATATTTACAGACATGGAAAGACAGCATGATAAATTACTAACTGAAAAAGGCACATTGCACAACAAGCTGTAACAGTAGCAGCCAATATTCACTGATCACTGAAACTTACAGATATCTCATCATTGAATCCACTAACACTTTGACAGACCTTTTCTTATTAGCTGATTTTATAGGTGAGTGAAATGAAATGTAGAGATGAAGTAACTTGCCCAAGGTTGCAGAGCTGCTAAGCGATGGAGGTGGTATTCAGGAGCAAGCTGTCTGACTCCTGAGCTTGGCTTCACGTCTATTCAGCTGATCCACTTTTATTTTTTTATTTTCTATTTTTTCAAGAGACGGCCTTGATCTCTTGCCCAGACTCACTGCAACCTCCAACTCCTAGACTCAAGGTACCCTCCTGCCTCAGTCTCCTGAGTAGCTGGGACTACAGGCACATGCTACCATGCCCAGCTAATTTGTTCTATTTTTTGCAGAGACTGGAGTCTCACTATGATGCTCACACTGATCTTTTTCCCACACCAGACTCCCAAAATGCTGTGATTACAGGTGTGAGCCACTGCACCAGGCCTGATCCACTTTTTACAATTAAATGCTGCATGTATATAGAACATGTGGATACACACACCTAAAGAAAGGTGGATTAGGAAGAGTGGAGATCAGACTTCACTGCTGATAATAGACAAAGAGACAAACAGCATACATAAAAGGGCTCATTTTTCTCCATTTCTCTACTGTCAAAGTCAAGAACTCCCTAATGGCTCCATCAAGGAGGATCCGACTCCTGGTCCTGTTTCTCAGGAAGCCTCAAGTCCAGATACTACAGAGGAAGTAGACCATAAGCCTAAACGCCTAAACTCTGCAGAGTGGACAAAGGTGAGAATGGCCATGGCTTTCACTTCAGTGCCATTCAGGGTCTGCCAGGCTCATTCACCAAAGAGGTGCAGAAGGACAGCCCTGCTGACCTGGCTGGCCTGGAAGACAAGGACATCATCACTGATGTGAATGGGGTGAATGTGAGGGATGAACCTATGAAATGGTAGTGGACAGAGTCCAGAGCAGTGGGAAGAATGTCACACTTCTAGTCTGTGGAAAGAAGGCTTATGACTATTTTCAAGCTAAGAAAATCCCTATTGTCTCCTCCATGCCGAGCCACTGGATGCCCCCCTAGATTCCAAAGAAGGAACGTTAGTGGCACCAGAACATGACTCACATGTGGCACCAGAGCACATGGTGAAAGATTGAGCCCACAGCACAGCCTCACACTCTTCTTCCAGTTCTGAAGATACAGATGTGATGAAAACAAATAATGGCTTTGGCTGATAGCCATTTCTGTGTATTTAGACAAGGAATGAGTTGCCACCTGTTTATTGTCAGAGGGAAAAGCTTCTCTGGAAACCATTCTTCATGTGTGATTGTCTTCTGTTATCCCTTAGGTGTTGGTGGCTGTTGCAGATGGCTTCTTTACAATCAACTTTGTAAGAGCTAAGGCAGGAGCCAGATTCTTTTCTTGTGATCTCTTCCAAGGTTCAACTTTACGTTTCTCTGTATGATGAGGCTCCTTGAACACCAAAAAGTGATTTGTCAATCTGTATATGTAAGAGCTGCTAATTAAAGTATCTGAGCAGATAAGTCTCTAAAAATTATGCTTTTGTAACAATGTTGTGGTTGCTAGAATAACAATAAAAATGCAAAAAAAAAGATAAAAAAAGAAAGATGGAGAATTATATGTGACAAACAACTAACTTCTCTTACCTCTGATAAGAGTGATTGGAGAAAGGACTGAGATGAGAGACACCATCTCCTTTTTAAAAACACAAAGAGGCTGAAGTCATTTTGAAATAGACGAGTTAGAGCTCCACATACCAACCTGGGTCAATCTCATCAGCAGTGTTAAGCAAAAAAGAATACACACGGTATGCTGTGCTGTTACACTGTGTAAAACAAACTATGTATTATTTAGCTGGAGTCACAAACATAGATAGGGAACATCCATCGATATGCATGGAGTCAAAAGATACCAGACTCGTAGAAGGAAAATGAATCAGGAAAAGGAAAAGATGAGGCTTCAATCTTCCTGATCATGTTTTATTTCGTAAGTGGTGTAGTGGACAGCAGCCATACACTATAGTATCATATCCACTATTATATTTTCACTGTTTCATAATAATTTTAATAAAGAGAGGAATTAGTTATAAGAAAACACCTGCATATGACCAATCCTTCACTTTTAGCTTTGACATTGTTTGAACTGTCACAGTGTTACTTGTGACATGTAAAAAATAAAAAGAGAGGCATTAAAGGGCAGGATGGAGGCCACCTTTGGCAAGGAGGGAGGTGGTAGTTATTGAGGAGGGGGACACATTGGCTTCTTGGAACCAGAAAGGTCCTGTTTCATTAGCTGGGGTAATGCTTTTACACGTGTCTGCTTTGTGATATTTGATTGATCTGTACTGGTGTGGTTACTCTCACTTTTCTAACTATATGTTATATACAAAAACTAAAAAATGGAAAGAATCTTATCTTATGAATATACAAAGGGGTGGCATCTAAGATACTTAAGAACTGCAGCCTCTCAGTTTTCCACTTGTGCCATGCCATCCCCAGGCCCACAGCATATTGTGCTGAAGGCACCAGCAAAGCTGCGGGCACCATGGTTCCAGACCTTGTAAAGTAGGTCTCTGGGCACACCCAAGTCTCCAGCATCCTCAGGGGGGAGGCTTTTATCAAAGGGCGGACTGTATCACAGGAGTCAGGAAAACACTGCCACGTGGCAAAGGCCTTAATTGGGGCACCAAGGAAGAAGAATAAGATCCCAAGTGCCACTTAAGATAGCATCTATTTTTTGTTTTGTTGGTTTCATTTTTTTTAAGAAGGCACAGCATGGTTACTTGCCGGCTCCTTTAGTGTTACATCCACCAGCCTGTTCTCAGGAACAGAGAGGATTTCTAAAGATCAAGACACTACTCGTATAAATAGGAAAGAGAAAGAGAACTGAAATACAGACCAAAAAGCCATGGTGTGGAAATCCAAAGATGCTGGTGCACCAGCTAGCTTGCACTGTGTAACAAACCACCCCAAAACTGGGCAGCTTAAAATAACAAGTATTTAGTATTTCTTATAAGTCAACTAAAAGTCCCGCTGGTCTGGATGAGGCTTGGCTGATCTTGGCTGGGTTTGCCAAGATCAGCCAAGCCTGATCATGTGGCTGTTAGGTGGGCTGGGGCTGGCTTCACTCTCATTCTAATGTCTCATGGCTGAATGGCTGACTGTGAGCTGATGTCTGGGGATGCCTGGGGATGCCTGGGCCATGTGTCTTTCACCATCCAACCAGCTGGCTCAGGCTTGTTTATATAATGCTTGGGCGGGCTCCAAGAGAGAAAAGAATCACCAAAGATGTCTTGGAGTGTTGACTTAGAACTGTCACATCACCACTTCTGCAAAATTCTACTGACCAAAGTCAATCATAAGGCAAGCCCAGATTCAAGGACTGGGAAAGCAGATATTACCTCTTGATGGAAGCCACTGCAAAGCAAGACAATTGGCAGAGGGACAGGTGAAGAAGGAGGAACATTTCTACAATTAGCACCCTTTCCCCTACCAGCTAGTGATGTGTGCTTCTGCCTCCCTGTTGGCTGACCTCACTGCTGACAGCCCAACTTATAGAGCTATACTGGCCTCAACTTAAGGATCCAATAAATATTTGCTTGATGCTGTTGAACATATTCTGCATCTTCATTCATCCCCTAGTCTAAGAGAAATTCACCTCAAGAATTCTTTCCCTATAATATACATTTGCTTGTATTTCAATGACTATGAACTTAGGATCAGACAGATGTCAGAAGTACAAGGGTGGCCAGGAGGGAGAAGAGAAATCTCATGTGACAACTTTAGCATACTTCCACACCCAACTCACCCAGGTTCATTTTCCACTTGTGATAAGCATTGGTCTGGAATGGACACAAGAACAAGCAAACTCAGGGGGTCTAAATGACTCAGAAGAAATATGGGCCAAAGACGTTAAATAATTATAGAAATTTACAACCTAGATCCTCCAAAGTTTCTACCGCTGTGTTTTCCCTTTGGTCTGTATTATGCTAATCATTTTAGGTGAGACACAAGGCCTTAAAACACAGATTTGCAAAATGGAAAAGACCTCTCCCTTTCAATTGTCTGCAGTTCTTATTATGTAATAGAAGACTCAGGTTAGCTTTATTCAGCCTGTAACACCTGCCAAGCACTGACAAATGTCCTTTTACACAAAGAGAGAGCAGGTCTCAAGCTAGAGCCTTGGGTAGGCTCCATCTCCCTGGGGGGTTATGGACCAGCAGTGCAGGAGGCATAGGATAGCTGTCATGGGAGGTAAAGGTGGGGGTTCAGGGGCTAAATCTCTCTCTTCCCTCTTGAGTAAATAGAGCCCAGAGAGAAAAGGTAACTTTCTCAACATTACCAAGCTGGTCTCCTGAACTCTGACTCCTATATTCTAGTCTAATGCCTGCCTCTTGTGTGTAAAAGTATCTAAGAAATCGTGGAAGAGAAACCATGGTTATCCATCACTAATGAGATGGAAGAAAGGATGGGAAAGGGTAGGAGGGTGAATGTTGCCCTTTTTGGCTAGGCTGCTGAGCACCAGGCCTTGGAGAGAAGACAGAAGAATGCCAGGGAGCAGAAGGAAAAATGAAGCTGTCAGGGAAGGCTGATCCAACCTGGCACAGCTACTGCCAGCAGGAACACTCTGGAGTTGCAGAAAGAGAAGGAAGGGCAGTGCCAAGAAGAAGCTGGGCACAAGCTAGAAACCAGAGTTTAGGACTCCACCCTGACGACCCTCTTGGGAGAGGAGGGTCCTGGGGTGATGTATGTGTGAACCAGTCAGACCTTTATTGAAGTCTTTTCCCTGTACCCCTTACCCTCCTGGCCCTCAAGGAAGCCAGGCCTCCCCTCCTCCAGCCAAGCCAGCCTCCTGGCAGATGCACAGATGGCTCTGACTTAACTAAAGCCAAAATTACCTTTCCAGGAAAATGCTTCCACCTTCTGAAAAGGACACTGAGAAAATATTGTATGCGGGAGAGGATTTCTAACTTTTGTAAAGCAGATGATCCTTTCTGCCAATGAACAATGGCCTGGCAATTGGAGTTTCAGAAAAAAGTATCAGACTGGAACACAGCAGGCACAAATAATTCACCTTTTAAAATAAATGTATATATAAACAAATAAAAATACCGCTGTTCTGATGAAAGCCAGGGGTGAGTAGGTTCTGGGGCTTCAGCTCCTTGCCCCAGTGCTGTCACAGCTTGTGAGCTGCTCATCATAAATCAGAAAACACTAAGCAACGTCACACTCCCTGCTCCCTCCCTACCATGCTGAAGAGGCTTGGGTTTGGGTTTGAGGAGTTTAAAGCCCTATACATTTGAAGACCAGTGACAACACAAAGATAAAGATGGCCCTTCTTCAGAAAAGTCTTGAGTAGATATCAGAGCTGCAAAATCAAATTTGTTAAAACTAAGCCTGGATTCTAGCTGACTGGGCTTTATCACTCCTTCCTACATAGTTTATATGTCTGTTATATGTTGATATGTAACACATCACTCCAAAACTTAGGAATTGGGGGGAGTATATAATAATCATTTATTTTCATCATTCGGATTCATGTGAGTCAGCAGTTTGGACTGGGCTCAGCAGGGAGATTCTTCTGGCCTGACTTCAAATGAGGTTCATGCATGTGGCTGTGCAAATGGCTGTGTCATCTTCCTAATAAAACACAGCCTGACACTCTGTCTTATGTACTCCCTGCCATCCCTCAAGAAGCAGAAGTGACCCTATTCTCCCATCAATGGCCAGACCGCTGAGTCTCTCCTCCATTGCTCTACTCACAAACACCATTGTCAACTGGGGTTGCCTGAGGATGGCTTCACTCATGTGTTGGCTGGTGGTTGGGGTCTATCACAGAGGTAAAGGGGGTATCTGAGCACATGTTTCTCATCAACCATGATGCTAGCCTGGGTTGGTTCACATGGTGGTGAAGGGCTCCACCACCATGAAAGAAATTTGCCAGGACTCTTGAGGCCTACAATCAGAATTGGTCCTGAGAATTCTCACACCTTCCTTTGGTCAACTCACATAGATATTCCTGATTGAAGAATAAATAATACCTTCTTCTTGACCTGAGGCACATGATGCCAGTTTTTTAATCTACTACATAGAGAAACAGAGGCACTTGCCAGAAGTGGCAGAAAGGAATATAGTTAAATAATTTGCCTATTATCTATTGACTTGTACCCATAAGGGCCTGGTGGTCAGGGAATTGTACTCCCAAGTGTTCCTTCCTTTCCAATACACCCTAATAAAACATAGCCTGACACTCTGTCTCATCTACTCCCTGCCATCCCTCAAGAAACAGAAGTGATCCTATTCTCCCATCAATGGCCAGACCTCTGAGTCCCCAGTCTCTCCTCCCTCTCTCCCACTCACAACACGTACCTCATCCAACCCCATGATCTGCTTTTCTCTCAGTGCCCCCTGCCCCACCTCCTGCATGTCAGCCCAACATGCACAGACCACTGGAAATTTTATGATGCAGATTGTTACACAAGGTAGATCACATCGTAGGTAAGCCCACAGTCCTGGATTCAAATCCTCACTACACCATTCTCTACCTGAATGCCCTTAGGATAGTTAGCAGAACTCCCTGGACCTCAATTTGTTTATCTGTTGTTGTGTGAAGCTGCCTTACTAAATTATATCAATAATATAAACATGTGTACCAAGAACTGCCCTAAGAAATTTGCATATATGTATATTAACCCATCCAATCATTATAACAACTCTATGAGGTGGGTACTCTTCTTATTCTTATTTTAAAGTTCCTAGAGGTCAGTGAATTTGCCATGGTTTCAAACCTAGACAGTTTGGCTCCTAAATGTATGCTTTGACCACTACACTTAACTTTTGCATGGTAGATAGGTTTTGCCATAAATGGCAATTCCATTTTAAAACTGTTGAAGGTATGTCCATGTTCAGTGGAGAAAGTGTGCTATGATTGATTAGGAATGTCTGCCCTAGACAACAGGACCGAGGGACAGGTGTATGGGTCCAGCAGGCAATGTGCTTGTCTGTCTTATCCTCACTGTAGTGCTTCTAGTCCCTCTCTGACTTTAGAATCCCCTCCACATTAGATAGAATATATGACTTTACAGAATATCTATCCAAGAAATTATATTGCATATCTGCATGATGATGGCCCTCCACTCCCTTGACTTCCACACCTCACACCTCTGGCCCCCTAAGTCTGCTCTCCGGGTGGCTTTACCATCCACAGTAGCATCTGGGAGGTGGGTGTCTTGCTAAACGCACTCCTCTGGTTCTCAGGTGTCTTCATGCTGTACCCCAGATGTTTATTGCCCACATTCTTTGTGCTCCAATGCTTAAAGGCTGTGAAGAAAAGATTTTGAAACAAGCAAGGAATTTCTGGTATCTCAAATTTTATCTTAAAAACTTATGTGACTTTTGCACTCAACTTCATATCACATGTGTATTTTTTTAATATAAGCTAACCTTTTTATTACTTTTCATCAGGATTAAATGATGATCCAGAAAGATGGATCACTACACTTTTCTTGTAGTCACTGCCTGAAAGCTGGCCTCATCCCTTCTGTCCAAACAAACCTTAACCCACAAATCATGATATAGTGAAAAAGATCATGATATTTATGAGCCATACAGACCCAGGATCAAATCCTAACTTTCATCTTTACTGGCTGGATGAATTTGAATAAATTCCCTTTCCCTTCTGAGCTTCTCAGTTTCCTCATTTGCAAAATGGGAGTCTTGTAAGAAAGAAGGGAAGCATTCTAGTAAAGTTCCTGAAACCTGAAAAGTGCTTCAAAATACCACTTTCACTTTCATTCCCTCCTTTCCCCAACCTCCAGGTTATTTCGGGCTTTCTCAGTAAGCCTTGGCAAATGTCATCAGAAAATGCCTCAGCCTTAAAGAAAGATGGAGACTTTACCTCTTTTATGTTTACATGAATGGAACTGGAAAATATTCTTCTTAGTAAAGTATCTCAAGAATGGAAAAAAAAGTACCCAATGTACTCACCCCTACTATGAAACTAATTTAGGGCTTTCACATGAAAACTATAACCCAGTTACAACCTAAGAATAGGGGGAAGGGGGAAAGGGAGGGGAGGGAGGGGGGACGTGGGTAGAGGGAGGGGGACAGGCGGGATCACATCTGCAGTGCATCTTACAAGAATATATGTGAAACTTAGTAAATGTAGAATGTAAATGTCTTAGCACAATAACTAAAAAAATGCCAGGAAGGCTGTGTCAACCAGTGTGATGTGTCAAACGGTTTATGAAGCTAGTGTATGATGCCCCATGATCATATCAATGTACACAGCTATGATTTAATTAAAAAAAAAATAGAAAATGCCTCAGAGCGGTATGAATGCCACAAAAGGATCAGAAGCCCCTCGCTGCCCTCCTCCTGGACGACCTCCCACCTCCACTTCAATTCAGCCCAAAATAACTGAACTGGGATTGAAACAAGTTGTATCTGGCCACTTAGAAAAGAAGATTAAAACCTTAAACCCCATAGATGCAGTTTAGTAAAATCCAGACTCTGCCTGGTTAATTAACTTTAACCTCCAACCCCAGGCACTGTGTGTCTGTGTACAGCGGAATTTTTTTTAATCTTGAAAACGTGTTTTAATCCAATGGTTTCTAATTTTAAAAATTTTTAAATAATACTACCAAACTTTGCTCAATAAAACAGAATGAAAGGACTGAAAATAAAAAGTAATTTTCCTTTTTTCTGACACTCTAACCCCCCACCCCAACTAATTCTTCTCCATACAGGCTACAGAGGGCACTAGATCTCTATAAATCTTACCAAAAATATGCTATCTGTGAAAAATAAACAGGCCCGGCATGGTGGCTCACACCTATAATCCTAGCACTGTGGGAGGCCGAGGTGGGTGGATTTCCTGAGCTCACAGGTTTGAGACCAGCCTGAGCCAGAGTAAGACCTCATCTCTAAAAATAGCTAGGCATTGTGGTAGGCGCCTGTAGTCCCAGCTACATGGCTGAGGCAAGAAAATCACTTAAGCTTAGGAGTTTGAGGCTGCTATGAGCTATGACACCATGGCACTCTATCTGGGGTGAGAGTGAGGCTCTGTCAAAAAAAGGAAGGAAGGAAGGGAGGGAGGAAGGAAGGAAGGAAGGAAGGAAGGAAGGAAGGAAGGAAGGAAGGAAGGAAGGAAGGAAGGAAGGAAAAGTAAAAACAATAGCTATAAACATGGTTTTGTGCTGTAAGTATAGATGTAGGTAAATGTATAGATACAGTTATAGATACTGATGTAAATAGAGATATTATATACAGATTCATTTTTATGCTAATGGAGCATACTATATACAAGTTCTTTATGATATATCCCTAAAAATTGTTTTGTTTCAATATAGATCTGTTTCATCCTTTTAAACTGTATTATTATTATTACATGTACTATAACTCCATTATTTAGATAATTTCACCAGTTTCCTACTAATAGACAAATTTAGTTTAGTATTTTCCCGTTACAAACAACATTGAATCAGTATGGGTCTTTGTGTAAGGATGTTTTTACAATCTGTATTTAGGGTATAGGAGGATTTGTCATTGCTCTGTGCGTCAATATATTCAACAAGCATTTGGTAGAGCAAAATACCCATGCTACACAGTTCCTGGGAGTCCCACCTCCAGTTGGGTGTCCTGGTGCAAACAGCATAAGGTGTTGGATTATTCCACAAAGTTGGTGAGTTGAGATTCTACCTTTAGAAATACTTTTATTAAATACTTTTATCCATGGCAGATGAAAATAAAGTTTGTTCCCCTATTCTTCTCCCTACCACCCTACAAGGTAGCCAGGCCTGAATGCCACATTCCCAACATGCCTACTGCCATTTACAACAAGCCAAAACCTTTGCCTGTGCTTGGTGGTACTTGGAAGTTCTTAATTTTGGAGGTCCTAGTCCCATCAGAGAACCTGACAAAACTAAAGACACTCTTTGTTCCTCACCTCCCCCATCCCTGCCAAAAAAGAAATGAGCATACAGATGGTCTGAGGTCTTGGTTCACACACAGTATCCCCTGACATGCAGATAAAATATAGTTTATTACCAATCTGGTCTTTCTCATGAGCCCCCACCTACTAGGTAGCAAAGAAAAAAATTGATTGAATTTAGTCCAATTCAATGTAACAATTTAAACATCCCTTCGGGTAATGCTCGCTATCTCATATTTCTTATCTCCCACCCAGAAGAACCCTGTGAGTCTCTGCCTGAGTGGTCAGTGGGTCATCCCAGTCCTAGCCATCACTGGTGAGTCAGGTAGAAATCAGCCTGGCTACACAGCACTGTCCCCAAGTCTTGGGTAACGCATCAGACGTGGGTCACCAGATATTTTCAAACAAAAGCCTTCTGTTGTAAGGTTTTTGAGAAACAGTAAAGTCTAATACAGCCTTGGTGAGTAAGGAGCAACCACAGAATAGCAGAATGAGCCTTTATACCAGACCCAGTTGGAGCATGTCTTTACCAGACAAAGCTTGCAGAGTCTGTTCACCCATTTACTGTCCCACACGCCATCGCCTCAGTACAAGGACCCATTTTATGTCAAAGGAGGTATAGCCATGAGTTCATGGGTTCATGGGTTCATGACCTTGAGTTTCAGTGTCTTACTATTTACTCCAAAACTAAGGGTAGTATTGCCACTCTCACCGTGACACCCTCTGAGATCTACAATCTCAGGCTGTGGTAGACTAACAGTCTGAGAGCAGAGAACTCTTCTTCTAGGAGATAACAAAAGATCCTCTGAACTAGAAGCTGTGACTTCCATTTGGCCATTTTAAGCAGCTCATTCCAGAACAGAAATACTGCAGACAAAAAAAATTTTTAAGAGGAGGAAGGAAGAAGGGAAAAGAAAAAGAAGTCATTGTACTGACCAGGCCACAGACCCAGGTTCCAGAGGATTGGTGTAATTCCCCAGAATGAAGAGCAGCGGGGGAACCTGAGCTCAGCAGAGTCGGGCATCCTGGGTGTTTCATAACCAGGGATAACTGTGAAGGGGCGATTGCTGCAACCACCTCTTGACAGGGGCAAGGCAACTAAAAGACCAGACCCTTCCCAGGGAAGGTCACACTCACCCTTTCAGTCAATCAAAGCAGAACAGCCAAAATGCTGGACAAAGGTGAAAGAAATCTGGAATTAGGTGTAAGAAAGGGAGAAAGCAAATACGAGTTATAGCCCTACATCCAGCTGTAGCAATGAAGTTTGGTTTGCTAATCATTTTAAAGTCTTTTGGGGAGACTGTAACCAGCCATTGCAACTACAGAATTGAATTTATACTTCCCCTCTTGGGAATGAAGAACATCTTATTCTCAAACAAGAGCCTATGAGTTAATGTGAATGAAGTGGATGGTGGGTTGTAAATGGATCTGAATGATGGAGGAGGAGCAGGTTACCGGATCCAGTGCAGCTGCTACCCCGACTCTGCTGACTCCTACAGCCCTGAGGCCCTGTCCTTGGTTCAGACAGAACCCGCACTGGTACCAGCAGCCCCCCACCTCCATGGCAAGGGCAACTGACAGGGCCGCTGCTCACCACAGTGGAGGCGGCAGTAACTCAAACACTCAGCTCCAAGTGGACCAGATATGCAGGCTCTGGCTCCCTGAGGGAGCACAGGTAACACAGCCTGGAAGCATGAAGGAGTAAATGCTTCATGGAGAGAACCAGACCACAGCAAGCAGGTGACTAGGAGGACCCAGCAGATCTTTTCCCTGCCTTTCTTCCCCCAGTAGAATGTTCCAGGGGGCATTTGCAAGGCTGTGTTTTCTGCTGTAGCTGTGTCTGTTCAGGAACATAGCACCTCATATTTGCTTTTTCTCCTTCTCTGCCACACTTCTCTTCCTCCTTCACTCTTGCATCACTGGGGTTACAGTCTCCAGTACAAGAATAACTCCTGAGCTTTGCCACAAGCCCTGTTCTGTAGGGAACCTGGGCTTGAACAGCCTCTGCTGGCCTCCCCTAACTTCTCATGACACTACCTCCGTTTCCCCAGCTTCATCTCTCTGAGTCTTATCTCATCTGTAAAAGAAGAGCAATGCCACCTCTCCAAAAAGGTTATCGAGAGGGATGCGACTGTGCTTTTCAATTTCCACGTGCTGCACAAGAACAGGCCTCAAGAAGAATGTCAAATGGTTTATAAAACCAGTGTATGGTGCCCCATGATCACATTAATGTACACAGATATTTTTTAATAATAATAATTTAAAAAAAGAATAAGGGTGTTGACAGCAGAGAGCTTGGTGCTGCCGGCTTCACAGGCGCCTCAGGCCAGCCCTGTGCAGCAGGTGTTATGTTATCTCTGTTTTGCCCGGGAACAGTCTCACAGAGCAGTATTGTTCAACCAGGACTGATTCCTCTCTCCCCAGAGGACATTTGATGTGTGAAGACAATTTTGGTTGTCACCCTTTGGGTGCGGGGACAGCTTCTGGCATCTGTGGGTGGAGACAGAAGATGCCACTTAACACCCCACTAGGCACAGAACGGCCCCACAAATGGGACGAGGTGGCCACAGGTGTCCACAGTGTCAAGTCTGAGAAACTGTCACAGAGGTCCAGCCATTTCTCAAGGTCACTCAACGAATAAATAGCAACGCCAAAATTTAACCGGAGCAACCTGATACCAGACGCTTACCACCACCCACCAGTTTTGTTTGTTTAGTTATCATCACAGGCCCCTTGAAACAAAGGAGGCCCTGTGGAAATAGAGAGAGCTTGAAGGTTCACCAGTAAGTCAAGGATCTTTGAAAATTGCCAGGCTTCCTCTTGCCCAGTTTGAAATCACTCCCCAAAATTCCACCTGCTGGTCCAGCACCCTTGGCAACGCTTCTAACAGACAAACTTGTCTTGTGAAATGAAAAGGCTTTGTCTGCCCGACTGCACCAGTTTCACCACCATCAATCATTAATCAGCCAGTCACCATCAGAAGGGCACAAAATTGACTAAACATAAATTTCAATAGGTGAGAATTCTATCTACTGAAACACGATCCCCCAAAGAAAGAGATAAAGATGTCCTGATGTAAGTAACATGTGTTACCTAGTCTCTGTGGGAATTCCCAGTCCTTGGAGCACTGACTAATCTGCCAGCCAGGTGGAAGATCAAGATGAGCCCACCGAGACAGTCACTGACTCAACATTCTTTGTAACAGCAACAGATGGGAAACAGCCTTGATGTCCACTAGAAAGGTCTGGTTAAAGTAATTATGATCCATCCAACCCATGGAATTCTCTGGTCTCTTAAAAAGAATTGGGATCTCTATAGCACTGCGCTGGGATGAAGTGGTCCTGAAGTTATCTACTGACTTGCAAAATCCAAAATGTAGAACAAGATATTACAACTTGGGGCTTTAAGGTGAGAGATCTAGATCTATGGTCAAATAGGAACACCGAGTCATCACTTTTTCCATTTACTTCCATGCCCAGGGACATCACTTAATGTGACACATCTATCCCTCCACACCTCCTTCTGCAGCAGCAACATCAGTAATAAACCTGAAGTTTTGATTCCCTGTGGCCAAATCTCCTATCTCAAGTGGTTCAGAACTTGAACCCTGCAGAAAAGAGGGTTACAATGTCTCCACTCCCAACAAACCCCAACATGCTTGTGGACACACACTGAGGTCTCTAGAGAGACCAGCAAAAGCCTGGTCACTGGTGTTTCAGAAAAAAGCAGTCTAGAGCCCAGAGGTACAGGGACATTTTACTGCTTGAAATGTGTTAAATGTGCAGACATTAGCTTCTCTTAAAATAAAAACTTTAATGGTCGGTTGAGGATTATTTTGAGCCAATATTATGACAAGGTCACTTCACAGACTTGCACAGGAAATTCTGAGTTGCAGAAGACCACCTGCTTCCAAACATAATGGTAAGTGATAAAAAGGTGAGCATTTTAAAAAGTCAAGTTAAATTTCTAGCATGCCTTCTATAAGAAATATCAGAATCAGGGCAGCACCTGTGGCTCAAAGGAGTAGAGCACCCGCCCCATACATGGGAGGTGGTGGGTTCAAACCCAGCCCTGGCCAGAAACTGCAAAAAAAAAAAAAAGAAAGAAAGAAAGAAATATCAGAATCAGAGAATCTTAATTCCCCATGAAGAAATTTCCTACATGTGTGTATGGGGAAGGAAAACTCACTTCCAGTGGCCAAAGAATTCTTCCTTTTGTTGAAACAAAATATAGGCTTGTAACTTAGTTTGTATCTATTGATTCAAATTTTTTAAAAAACCATGGTAGTATTAAAATGACAAAATTGTGTCAATAGTTTAGGCATGTGCTTTGATTAATTGTACTGCTGCTTATTTGAGATCTAGTAAACTAAACTATTGATTTGGAAAAAAATATCTGAACTTCATTGGGATATTGGGTCATCACTCTGTGATTCTCTCCCCTGCCAAAAAAGAGAGAGAGAGAGAGGGGAGAGGAGAGATTCCACCAGAGAAGAGAGAAACCACAGCATCCTGGTTCCCTTCCTTGCTTTTCTCTATTCCACAGGATTTAGTGGCATCTCACACGCTACATAATTACTTACTTGTCCACTGTCTGCTACTCCCCCAACCCTTGTAGAAAGTAAATAACACTTAAGAAGAAAAACCGTCTTTATTTCAGTCACTGTCACATCTCCACTGCCAGAAACATACATGTGCCTGACACACACATGTAATATGTGCTCCAAAAAATATTTGCCCTATTAATATGTGAATGGCTTTTGCTTAGTGAATCCTGGCTGGTTCCCTATCGTCACTTCTTTTTCCACTTACTTAAAAGCCATTTGTTTCCAAATCCAATCTGAAATTTGAGTGGAAACTTACCCATCAGTTCGGCAGTCACTAGTTCCAAGAATATGCCTTTTTTTTACTTAAAAAATCCAGAGCAGAGAATTCGTCTCAGGTGACATTGCTGAAGGCTTTCTCCCTAATTAAGAAACTGCAGCTGTTTCAATGTGCAGACTGGCCCACAACACCACAGCGGTCCTCCTGGTGGACTTCATCCCCAAAAGACTCCCCTACTTCCACTGGCATCAATTTCCTCTCCCCAGTTATTCAGCCCTGCTTGGGCTCCCCCTGCTAACCCTGAACTAGTTGCAGAAAGAGCCACCGGTCACCTCCTGGCTGCATCCTGTCGATTTGTATAAAACTAAGTTCCAGAAGTAAGAACTTCCAAAGGGAACTGCTGGAATCAGGGGTTTAAATCCCAGATCCCCACACACCATCTCGTCTCTCTCAGAATTGGGGATTCTCATAACCTTCACACTGTGGGTGCAAGGGAAGCTTCAGAGCAAGCGCGAGGGATGGTGCATGACACACAGGAGCACCCCGTGAGTGAGAGCACACCCAGAGTTGCAGACTCTTGCTTTCTTCAAACAATCATGGCCCCTTCTGCATGCTTTTAATTGTTCTCCTTGTCTCTGATTTTTATGCTTATGCTTTACTCATTAGCAAATTGAGATTGTGGGGTTTAGCACAGGAAACAAAAGTCCTTGCTTTGAAGTACTTTGATTTATTACCTGAGAGAATTTAGACTTTATCCTAGTAGCAATAATTCAAACAACTAAAAACCTTGAGCATAGGATCTGTGCTTGGTGTGTAGTGAGTGATCAATAGATGGCCGTTTAGCATGGGCAAAAGTGAACAAAAGCTACACAACCTAAGGCTCAGGCCCATCAACAGTGAGTTCTTGGAGAATGGACCGGAAGCTTACTCATCGCTGCTCCCCTTCCACCCAGAAGGCTGCCTAACAGAGAGCAGATGCTCAGCACAGGTCACCAGGCGTGTTAAACGAATGAACGCCTGTACAGTCTCATGTCTAGATAACCCAGCATGGTCCCCTTACAGCAGGCCAAGAGCCTCGGATCCTCCTAGGATGAGCCTGAGGAGTGATTTACAAAGGCCTTGCATCACCAGCTGAAAGCCAGTAGCTGCCAGGTCCACAACCACGTTCATCTGTGCTTGGACAGGTCTGGGCTGTTTCTGGAGGCATGATGGGGCTCTGGTTTTCAGTAGCCATCCATCGAGGGCTTAGGGCTTTCCAAACTTGAACAGCAGCCCGCAGAGCACTGACTGATGGTGATGGTCACAACGACGTTCTCCCCACATGAGCCTGCTCCCAAGTTCACGATTAGTTCTTGAGTATCCTTGGGCTGGCCTGATCCAGAGTGTTGTCCTGTCAGGAAAGTCGGAATTAATAGGTTGCTCTTATTCCACAGAGAAGAAAAGTGTGGAAAAGTTAAGAGAGACTTCAGCAAGAAAACAATCTAAAATTTGAACCTGCTATTCCCTCCGTCTCATCCCCACACCATCCCTTCACTGGCTGCTTCTCATCATTCTCAGCTCCAACCACAGCCCTCATCGAGCTGCTCCCTTTTCTACTCTGTTAATGTTGCACTCCCCTGCCCACCTCCTGTCCCTGTCACATCACTGTGATGTGTTTTCTTCAAAATTCTCATTGTTATCTGAAATTATCTACTTACTAGGCTGCTAGCTCGTTCACTGTCTGTCTCTTTCTAACTAGGTTATAAACTCTCACTGCTTCCCCGTGCCTAAAACACCAACAGGCACCTTGTAGATACTTCATGAACATTCACGGAAGGAGGGGTTGACCAGATGTTCTCCAGAGCTGACAGAGCTAGCTGACAAACACTTTATTTAGCCCAGGACCTTGTAGAACGACCTGCCAGTGTCCACACTTCTTCCCAGGTGAATACAGAGGACACTTACAGTTCTGTGGTCACCCCCTATGTCTCAGGTAAGGAAACTGAGACTCAGGAAATAGCAAAGTGGCATACCCAAAAAAGTTCACCTTTTCAGAGGCAGCTGTCCAAGGCCAAAGCTTATCCTCTTAAGTCAATGGTTCTTGATCTTCCGAATGCCGCAACCCTTTAATACAGTTCCTCATGTTCTGGTGACCCCCCAACCATAAAATCATTTTCGTCACTACTTCATAACTGTAATTTTGCTGCTGTTATGAATCATAATGTAAATATCTGATATGCAGAATGGTTTCAGGCGACCCCTGTGAAAGGGTCGTTTGACCCTGGTTGCAACCCACAGGTTGAGAACCGCTGTCTTAAGTGCTTGGTTTCACCCACAGCCTGGCAGAGCAAAAGAGCAGCAACGGCACGGAGGGCAGTGGCAGCCAGCACTGGTGCAGCTCTCCCTTGGCACAGGTGCTGCTTGAAGAGGGGTAAGTGCAAGAGGGGAATACGGTCATTGCCAATGAAGAGTCTATCCCAGTCCAGAAACAGGGATCCTCCACCCACCACCAGAGCTGTTCAGCAGAATAAATCAGAGCCCCAACGGACAGCTGCCAGCACATCAGCCCTCTCCCCTGACTTACCTCCTGGCAGGAAAAGTAATCTTGTAGATTGAACATTCAGTAGCTCAAGGGGAACGTGGTGCAGCATATTTGGTAAACAGCCTCCATCAGCCTTTGAGGAGAACAGAGGAGGTGTTTAGGGTAGAGGGTGGAATTCCATACAGTCATTGTCAGGAATAGCAAGAGCCCAGATGGACGCATATCAAATGTGTTTTATGCACATGATTCGGCCACCTCCTTTCCCATTGAGCCAAATATCCATAATTTAAGAGTTGCAGAATATAAATGTTTCCTGCTGGCTTTCCACTCCCCGACTGGGGAGGGAGTGGTTATCACTCGCCTGGCAGCCTCAAGAGTTCTCAGCACCCTCACAACTGCTCTAGGTGACCACGTGCTCTCCAGCTTTTAAAAATGAGTGTGGGGGCTGGGGGTGGAAAGAGCCTGGGTGTGAAGAACAAATGGCACTGTAGGGTGCCAGAGACTGTGCAATCCTAAATATCAGACTAGGGTGGGTCAGACACCCTCACAGATCCACACAGAGTGTGTGTGTGTGTGTGTGTGCACGTGCACGCGTGTGCACACACATTTTGGGGGAGGAGGGTGGGGTACCATTGCTTTCATGGCACAGACATAAAATGTTCCTGATTGCGTGTTCTCACCCCACCCCACCCCCCGAGTTATGCATGGTTTATGGCTCAGCCATTCATCACAGCCCCTTCTGGCCCATTTTAGAATAGCACAACCTTGAAATGTCCTGGCCTCTGCTAACAGCATTCTAGGAACTCCTCAGTGTCCAGAACAAGGGGGAAATGCCATCCTCTGGATAAATACCTGACATGCACATAAGCAACACAGCACTCACTGCTGACATTATGCCAAGTTTTTAAATTAAACTTTCCTTTGGGATCCAAAGAGCACATAGGATTTTTCAGAACCTGGATTATGAATGGAAATCTGATTTTGGATGTCAAGGGGTGGAGATGATTTGGGCTGACATGGGACAGATTCTTTAATTGCCTCAAAGAGAAGAGTTGCTCCTTTTTTTTTTTATTAAATCATAGCTGTGTACATTAGTATGATCATGGGGCACCATACACTTGCTTCATAGACCGTTTGACACATTTTCACCACACTAGTTAACATAGATTTCCTTGCTCCTTTTGATCTAAATTTGAAGGAACTAGGGAAGCTGGTTTCACTGGTCATTTTCTGTAAGAGTAGAACAAATGTATATCAGGATATTTTTTAAATTCCAGTTATTTATTCTGCCAATTTTTAAAAAGGCACGCATAGAAAAATGACTAAAAGGAAATAAATAGGGCTAATTGTTAATGGGGGTTATCTTTTAGTCATTTAGTCATGATTTTTACTTTACTCTTTATATACTTTTTACATTTTTCCAAAATTTATACAATAAGCACTTGTTAATTGATCACAAACCATTTATAAATACTGACTTTGTGTTTTCAATTCCAGGTATGTAAACTTTCTATGTTAGATTTACTTATTCAACAAGTATTTGTGACGTGCCTACTATGTGCTATATCCAAACTATAGTCTAAGGGCCATGGCCCCTTTTTACAAATAACGTTTTCTGTAGCACTGACATGTCCCATTATTTATGTATTATCTATGGCTGTTCTCCCATTACACGAGCAGAGTCGAGCAGTTAAAGCAGACACCAAATGGGCCATAAAGCATAAAATATTTATTATCTGACCCTTTCCAGAAGTTTGCTGCCCCCTGTCAGATGTGAGAGGTTCTAAGTTAGGTAATACAAATTAACAGTGAGAAAGGCCAAGCGCAGTGTCTCACTCCTACAATCCTAACACTGGGAGGCTGAGGTGGACGGATTGCTTGACTATGGGGGTTCAAGACCAGCCTGAGCAAGAGCTAGAACCCATCTCTACTAAAAAATAGAAAAACTAGCCAGGTTTCATGATGCAAGCCTGTAGGCCCAGCTTCTTGGGAGGCCGAGGCTAGAGGATCGCTACTTGAGAACGAGAGTTTGAGCTTGCTGTAAGCTATGATGATGCCACAGCATTCTACCCAGGATAACAGAGAGGAGAGGAGAGGGGAGGGGATAAGAGGAGAGGGGAGGAGATGGGAGGGGAGAGGAGGGGAGGAAATAACAGTGAGAGGAAAAAAACACATCACCTAGGTCATGGTGTTTATAGTTTCTTGCCTAAACTTTAGTAGTTCCCATATGCTTAAAAAGAGCTGCTCTGTGGTTGCAGAAAATGTAAGCTGACTTTTGGCATTCACAGCTCTTTTCTCTCTGTGATTAGAGCAGGCTGTTGATGCTCCAGGGATACAAGGACCTCCGAGTCTCATTTTGGTTGTGAACAATGGAAAGAATATTATCCTGTGCCCCTCTCTACCCAACACAGTGCCTGGCATGTGGTTAAGCACTCAGTAAACTTCAGCTATGATTGTCAACATCAACCAAGGCCTTCCAGACGAATTCACCGTCCTTTGTTTTTTTGTTTCTTTGTTTGTTTTTTGTTTTTTTGAATTTCAGGAAAAACACTGCAAGATATTGGCCTGGGGAAAGACTTCATGAAGAAGACTGCCATGGCAATTACAACAACAACAAAAATGAACAAATGGGACTTCATTAAATTGAAAAGCTTCTATACAGCTAAGGAGACGATAACCAAAGCAAAGAGACAACCTACACAATGGGAATGGATATTTGCATATTTTCAATCAGACAAAAGCTTGATAACTAGGATCTATAGAGAACTCAAATTAATCCACATGAAAAAAGCCAACAATCCCATATATCAATGGGCAAGAGACATGAATAGAACTTTCTCTAAAGACGACAGACGAATGGCTAACAAACACATGAAAAAATGTTCATCATCTCTATATATTAGAGAAATGCAAATCAAAACCACCCTGAGATATCATCTAACCCCAGTGAGAATGGCCCACATCACAAAATCTCAAAACTGCAGATGCTGGCGTGGATGTGGAGAGAAGGGAACACTTTTACACTGCTGGTGGGACTGCAAACTAGTACAACCTTTCTGAAAGGAAGTATGGAGAAACCTCAAAGCACTTAAGCTAGACCTCCCATTTGATCCTGCAATCCCATTACTGGGCATCTACCCAGAAGGAAAAAAATCCTTTTATCATAAGGACACTCGTACTAGACTGTTTATTGCAGCTCAATTTACAATCGCCATGGCTGAAGAGAGATTTAGGGTGTCTACCTGCTGGGGTTTGAGAAATCAGCAGCCTCCAGTCGTATCAGAACTGTGATTAACATCTCATACACCAGAAGACCACGGGTTGCCCAGACAATACTCAATAACATATAAATACTGCTTTGTTTTTGGTTGTGCTTTTTTTTTTTTTGGTTTTTTTTTGTTTGTTTGTTTTGATGTTGTTGATGTTGTTTTGTTTTTTAATTTCAACCTTTTCGATACAGATCCTTTTTCTTTCTCAATTTTTTTCGTTTAATTATAATTTCCCATTGCTGCCTTTTTTAATAACTAGAACTTCATTTTTGCTAGTGTTTCTACCACTATTATTTGGTTTTTCACCCAATTTTATCCCCGTAAAGTTCCAAAATGTGGAAACAGCCTAAATGCCCACCAACCCAGGAATGGATTAACAAGCTGTGGTATATGTATACCATGGAATACTATTCAGCCATTAAAAAAAATGGAGACTTTACATCCTTCGTATTAACCTGGATGGACGTGGAAGACATTATTCTTAGTAAAGCATCACAAGAATGGAGAAGCATGAATCCTATGTACTCAATTTTGATATGAGGACAATTAATGACAATTATGGTTATGGGGGGGGAAACAGAAAGAGGGAAGGAGGGAGATGGGTGGGGCCTTGGTGTGTGTCACACTTTATGGGGGCAAGACATGATTGCAAGAGGGACTTTACCTAACAATTGCAATTAGTGTAACCTGGCTTATTGTACCCTCAATGAATCCCCAACCAAAAAAAAAAAAAAAGAAAAAGAAAAAGGGAGTATTTTAAAATAAATTTTCATAATTTAATTTATTTATCTTTAACATCAAATTAATCTTTGGTATACATTATTGGTTTTCTTAATTATAGTCAAGTTAGTATTTCCTTAGATTATAAAGGCAAACAGACTCAAATTATTTCTATTGGCAAAAGATAAACACCTACATTTTTTTGAACTATGTCTCTAATTAAAAAATATCTAAACATGCATTTTAGAACAGTCATTACTCTGATTTGTTGTATGAAAGGAGCAAAATTCTTAATATTTGTATAGTTTTTTTCTTTTCACTTTTCATATGCCTTCTCCTGTCTCCTGGTATGGAGTTCTACCCCAATCATAATTCATTCTGAACACCAACAGTCTGGACTACAATCATTATTTCTCCATAATGACTTGAGAAGCATAAGTTAGATTTTATAGCTTGAAAATCACAAGTCTCTTCCCTCTGTGACTTCTCATAAACCATGCTGCTGCACTTATGTAAGCATTTGCATTTACAATGTCTATATCTCATATCAGCTTTTAACAGCTTTTAAAAGTCCACCATAAAATCAGCTTAATTTAATTTTTCTTTTAAACAATATATATATATGAATATTCAACATAAAAATAAAATAATGTCACTCACTGTACTCACACGGCAGTGTGCGGAGGTAGAGGTTGTCTCGAATGATTTGCTGGAGTTCGTGGTCGACAGAACCCTTCTGAAATCGTAAGTTGAGGTAGTGACAAAGGTCCTTATTAACAATTCCTCCAAAAATAATAACAATGCTTAGTAAAGGATACTGGAAAATATGATCAGTATGTAATTTGTTTCTGTAATATATATACACTCAGGAACACATTTAAAAGATACATCATTTCAAATTGCTCTTTTGATCTTCTGAAACATTTACTGCCATAAGAATAAAACAAATAATACTGAGATGATAATTGTCCACCAGGTATACTATGCTGGGTGCTTTATGTGTGTTCTTGACTTTATTTTTCATTTAAAATGAAGTCCATATTATGATCAAAGACATGTTACTCCTCAACTAATATTGAAATATCACAGTATATCTCATTGCATGGCTGAAAAGATAATTTATTCATTTATTCATTACTTCCATTCTGACCTCTTCCAACTCCTGGTAACCACCTTGTAAATCTGACTACTTTAAGTACCTCATATAAATAGAATCTATTATTTTTGTCCGCTTATAACTGGCTTATTTTACTTAGCATTATGCCTCCAAAGTTTGAAAAGACTTTTAAGTTATTTAAAGGTACTTTAGATTTCACCATCCTTTGCACAGGACTCAAACAAGGCTTAAGAGGTGCATGTTAAATCAGCAGAACACACAGGTCTGGGGAACTTAATAATTACTCTTTATTTGTCTAAAATAGCTTATGGGCCCGTGAAGCTGGTGGTTCCAGATACATGCCACAGGAAGGCACAAAATTCCTGAACTCCAGCGTCACCTGGTTTGGGTAAGGTGATGAGGAATAAAGAAATGCGTTTCCAGGCCTACTTCAGTAAACAAAATTCCTTGTTCCCATACAACACACAACAAACACCCTTTGACCTCTACTGAATTCCATCTCCTTGGAAACATCATAATAGAATCAACAGAAGCCCAGAAGATGCTTAGAAGGTCTGCTGTTCGCTCTGCAACAGGAATGTGCCTGAGTACTCTATTAAAGAAGCACATGTTGGGGTGGCATCTGTACCAACCTGCTAAGTGCACAGAAACACATGAGAAACAGGTGCTAGAGAAGCAGAGTTAGTGCCTCCTCAGCAAAGGGAACTCTGTAGGTAAAGGCTCTAATTAGGGTCTTGGAGTCTGTTCAGCAATCAAAAGGATCCTTCCAAGTCTGTCTCCGTCATTCAATTAAGAACATAATAGGAACCTTCAATTTTTCCCATGATTTAAAATAATGCTAAATGATCAGGTAGAGCTTGGGTACTTTTTTTTTTAATTTAAAGCACAATTTATAAAAGAAATTTGTGCTGAATTTAATCATGCCAGCTTCTGGGAAACAGTAACCAAACAGGCTGTTGGCAATTCAAGTCATCTCCCCCACACAAACACACCCTTTGTCAGTGTCGCTATCTGTGGCAGAATGAGTCGTTCAAAATTGGGAGGGATTCTCTGGATTTCAAAGACAAACAAAACAACAATAATAATTTAGTTTAGAAAAGTAGAATAGAAATTATTCAGATAAATGTTCAAGTTGGAAGGAACAACAGAAGAAAAAAAGAAAAACATAGACCCAGCAACCCTGTGGGAGATATATTTAGTAAGAACTGTTCCACCTGTACAGGACTTACTGTGCTTTGAAGGCCTCTTTTTCCTTTAAATCCTTTCTGAATCTAGTTTTGTCTAGTATCCCTGAATTTTTTTCATATGAAGTATTCTCTATTGTTCAGGATCCAAATACCCCAGATTTTTTATTTTGATTTTGATTCCCAGGTTGTTTATTATAACCATTTTTATCTCCAGGTTATTTATTAAATATGGAATAAGGAGAAGGCAGTGAAGTCCTCTAAGCACTTGGGGCTGGAGTAGGGTAAAGTTCAGACTGGAGGGCATAACTGCTGCATCTAGACAGTCTGAGTTTAAAGCTGGCTCATTGTATAAATGACCTTGACTGAGTTATTTAGTTTCTGGAGGCTCAGCTTCCTAATCAACCATGTAGTAATAGTAATAGTATGTCCTTGTGAAGTTATTGTGAGGATTAAATAAGACAAAGTATGTTAAGCACTTATCATAGTGCCTAGAAAACAGAAAGTATACACAACTGTTTGCTTCCATTTTAATTGTTGTTTTTATTATTAACAATCAGCCCAGTCCTGGAGTTAATGTTTAAATGTCCTTGGTGACCATCACATCTAAGTAATCAACCAGCCTTTAGTTGAAAACCTCTCAGGGTAGGAAGCTCGCTACCTGCATTTATGTATATCTTTGGCTGTTAGAAAGTTCTTTTGTATATTCAGCTGAAACTTCATCCACTGTGGTCCTGAATTCTTGGTCTTAGTTCTATCCATGAGGAGCCTTAAAGTACAGGGATAATTTTTCTTGTACTTTGTACCAGTGAAGGTTTCTTTTTATTGCAAGTAATGACAACCAACTTTAGCAAGCGTTAGCATTAAAAGAATTAACTGGAACGATCCTGGGGCATCTGAGGAAATCAAGAAGCAGGAGAAAGATGAGTCAGTCTTAGAGACTGCAGAACCGGGGGCAGGTTCAGGACTCACCTCATCTGAAGGAGTCATCAAGCCTTCAGTTTTCAGCACTACCGTTAGCAAACCCTACCTACAGTTCCAAGGGTCTTACTGGCTCAGCCAGATTGACCCTTGGATCAATCAACTCTAGCCAGAAGACAGACACCTACTAGAAATCACAATGATGGAACCATCTATGTACTGGGGAGGGAGTGGAAAGTCATCTCAAAGAAGGCCAAATGATTATGAAGTGAGCAGCCTCCCAGCCATGTTGTGAGGAAGCCCAAGCCAGGAGAGCAAACCAGGGAACAACCCTCAGATACTTGAAGAAGCTATTCTCCAGGGTAGACATGCTCAGTTCTCCCAATTACTAAGATCAAATTAATTAAAAGCAATTGTGTACATTTTTATTTAGTTTTTTTTTCACTAGAAAGTTGGGCTTTATGAAAACAGAAGACCATGTCTGTCTTATTCACCAACATATACCAGCATTTATCCAGGGGCTTGGACTACAACAGTACTCAAATAATTGCTGAATTGGTTAAGTGATAGATTAACTTATTTATTTATTTATTTATTTTTTTGAGACAGAGTATCACTTCATCACCCTTGGTAGAGTGCTGTGGCATCATAGGTCAGAGCAACCTCAAACTCTTGGGCTCAAGTGATTCTCTTGCCTCAGCCTCCCCAAGTAGCTGGAACTACAGGTGCACGTCACAACACCCGGCTATTTTTAAAGATGGGGTCTTGCCCTTGTTCAGCCTGTTCACCAACTTGTGAGTTCAGGCAATGCACCTGCCTCAGCCTCCCAGAGTGCTAGGATTATAGGCAAGAGCCACCGTGACCAGTATTATTTGTTATTTTTGAGAATTTTCTAGTTACTTCCAAATATGGATCTATGCTCCTCTCAGTCAGTTTCTACTTATGGTGAGAAATTCCGAGGTCAGTGTCTTATTTATTTATTTATTTATTTATTTATTGCATAAAATGGGAAAGAAGATATAAAGTAATTCACAAGTCTTATTTTCAGTCACATAAAGATTTTATTTGCCCATCTGTTCTGGTAAACTGTTCCTACACAACACACTCCAAAACAGTGGCTTGAAACAACAATAGTCATTGACTTGGCTGATGAATCCACAAATTGGGCAAGATGTGAGAGGACGTCTTGTGTCTGTTCTGCATGGCGGCCACTGGAAAAGCTGGCCGGAGCAGGAGAATCCACTTCCAAGATGGCAGCTTGAAGCCGGCTGTCAGTAGGAAGCTCAGCTGAGGATGTGGACTAAGATTCTAGTTCCTCTTCACAGGTAACTTTCCAAGATGGCTGGGTTCCCAGAGAATATCCCAAGAGGGCAAGGCAGAGAGTTTTTATGATGCAACTTCTGAACTCACATAGCACCACTTCTACCACATGCTGGTGGTCAAGGCAGTCACAAAAGTCCACTCATTTCATGGAAAATAGATGTAGACATCTCCACGCTGTGGGAGAAGTGGCAGGGTCCCAGTGAAAGAAGAGCATGTGGGATGGGAGAGATTATTGTGGTGTCTTTGTAAAATACAGTCTTCCAAACCAGATTGAGTTGAGTTGAGTCTCGGCGTTGCTAAGTTAAGCACCGTTGACTGGTCCTCCACTCTATCATCACTTTTTTTGAGTCATCTCTGCTGGGCCTATGATTAAGCCCTGGGAATACACAGATAAATGAGAAAACTCCCTTCCACCAGGGGAGTTCACAGATGGGTAGAGAATAGTAATAATGAAAATCCAATGTGATGAGTGATTGCACTAAGGCGTGCACAGGTGGCACTACCAGTGAAAGGAACGATAGATTTTGTCTGGGATGGAGGCTACATCCTAGTTTACCTAAACACTTTTCTTTAATGAACATGTGTCTGTCATGCTTCTAGGTTACAGAGTTAATATGTAATCCCTTAGAAGAGCATCGAGCAGCCATGTTGTATTATCAGGTGAGGGCAGCTGGGAGGGGGTCACAGCAACCACAACCAGGAAGGATGGGGCTGTCTGGCTAACATAGGGAGTAGCAGCTGAGACTGATGTCTTGAACTTAATAAATACTCTTAGGAGTCTGAATGTTTCACAGAAGGGACAACCCCAGAAAACAAATAAGAAAAAAATAAAAAGTTTTTCAAATAGACTTTAGCTTTCAGAACAGTTTTAGATCCACAGAAAAATAGAGAAGACAGGACAAATAATTCCCTTATACCCTCCTCCAAGTTTTCCCTATAATTAACATTTTAAATTGGTTTGGTACATTTATTACAATTAATGAATCAATATTGACACATATTGTTAACTAAAGACCATAGTTTATTCTGATTTCTTTCATTTTTACCTGGTGCTGTATACGTGTGCATGTGTGCGCGTGTGCATGTGTGCGTGCATGTGTGCATGTGTGTGTGTACATGCATTCATGCATGTGTGCATGTATGCATATGTGTGCGTGTGTGCATGTGTGTGCATGCATATGTGCGTGCATGCGTGTGTGTGTATGTGTGTACATGCATTCATCCATGTGTGTGCACATGTGTATGCATGTGTGTTCATATGTGTGCGCCTGTGTGCATGTGTGTGTGCATGTACATGTCTGCATGTGTGTATGTGCATTCATGCATGTGTGCATGTATACATGTGTGCGCGCGTGTGTGCATGTGTGTATGTGCATTCATGCGTGTGCATACATGTGTGCGTGTGTGCATGTGTGTGTGTATGTGTGCATGTGGGCATGCATGTGTGTGCACACACCGGGATTCTATCTAGGAAACCTTATCACACTTAGTTGGTGTCATCTTAGGCTCCTTTTGGCTATGGCAGTTTCTCAGACTTGACCAGCTTGATACATCATTTCAAGGACTTTTCACATATTTTGTAAGATACCTCTCTATCGGGATTTGCCTGATGTTTTTCTCATGATTAGACTGGGGTTGTGGGTCTTTGGGAGGAAGACCACAGGCATAAATTGCCATTTTTATCACATCACATCCAGGGCACACAGCATCAACCTGATGTATCATTGCTGATTTTAACCTTGATCTCCTGTGGACTGTCAGATTTTTCTACTAGACACTCTTTCTTACTTTGTCCCCTCTCATACTTAGTCTTCAGAAGGAAACCATTATGTGCAGCTCATACTTAAAGAGTGGGCAAGTGTGCCCATAATACTCTGCAACTAAAATAATAATAATTAAAGAGTGAGCAGCTTTGCCCCTCCTCCTTGAGCGCAGAGTGCCTATATAAAGTATTTGGAATTCTTTGGCATAGATTTGCCTCTTTTCCATTTATTTATGTATCTAATTATTTATTTATACCAGCAAGACTCATGGATATGTATTTTAAAGTTTAGATTATAATCCAATCTTATTTTATTTCATTGTTCAAAGTATTCTAGATTTTACCACTTCAAGCTCTTTCTCATGGCCCCATCCTTTGGAGGTAATAATGATCTTTTGTGTATGTATTTGGCAAGCACTATAATAGAAAGCCTATGTTACTGCATGCATTTCTAACTTAATCATTCAAATAAACCTGTGGTGTAGGTGCTCCCATTTACAAACAAGGAAGCTGAGAGGCAGAGAGGTTCAGTAAAGTGTTAGTATGGTAGAGGGACACAGAGCCTACTGAACGAGCTTCTAAAACCCAAAAGCAGGGGCAGCCACTTTTCTGCATCTTTTAGCTTCTGTTCTTCACCCCATCAGTCAGTATGTGCAGTCTAGAGGAAAAGCTGACCAGGGAAAACTGCCCCGTGGCGGTGCTGGACCCGAGTCTGCCCTACAGAAAGCTGTAGGCAGACGTGAGGGCTTGTAGGGATGGATGCAAAAGCTGACATTTCTGAAATCTGAAGTGGGGGATATTTGGAAACTCGAGTGAGTCTCCTTGGACCCTTTAAATTAGCTTACATGAGCTCACTCCCCCCACCGAGGAGGAAGCCCTCAGCACGACACACTTCCTTCTAAACCTTGGTGCTTAGCTCCATCCACATTCCCCTCCAACCCAAGGCAGTCTGCTGAGAATTGCTAATCATTTTTACACTTATTTGATAAACCCCAGAGCAGAAAAAAAAAAAAACAGCATCCCAAATTCCCTTTTGAAAGCCCCACAATAAGAGACAGAAGTCATGGTCCCTGTGTCAGCATGAGTGGGGACACAGGAAACTCAGGTGGGCTGGTTCCTGCCTCTCCATCCAGCACAGTCTGGAGTTACAATGTAGAATGTTTGTGCCCTTCCCCAGGGGGGTGCTGAGTTCCTGCCTCCCCCAACTCATGCCCCATTCTGCCAATGCTATCTGCTTGCTTTCTATTGGTTAGAAGAACAGTCACATCTTGCACAATAAAATTCAATTTTAGCAATTTCTCTGCTGCCTCCGAGAAGGGGAGGAAAACTCTCAGTATGAAGGCAGCTTTTCTTTATTGGTTTCTGCTTCGGAAGATGACAACACCATCCTTTAGATTTCTTAAAGAAATAGAGCAGAGCTAAAGTAGGCTGTGGCCCCAGCTGGGGTTTAAGACCTTGTTCATAATGCCTAAAGAACTTCAAAAATTTACCCGGACAATACCTACTGTAATATGCTCATTGACATCTAAAGGAGCCCAAGAAAACTAGGCCATGGGTATAAAGAGAGGCAAAAACACTGATAAATGGAGGGGGAGACTCACCAGAGTGTCCCTGGGATCATTCGCTTCCTAGTTTAAGAATAAAATTGGATGGGAGCAGCAGCTTCCAGAAGACGTCAAAATTGCCTCGCAACTCTGTCAGGAGCTAACTTTGTTTTCTAAATTTAAAGACATTGCAGCTTCTATAATTTGTCTCCAATAAAACTATACCATTTTTTAGTCCTGGCTCTCTTGCTAACTCGCTGTGTGGACATAGTTATTCACCCGATTTGAGAATATTCAGTTTAGGCATCTATAAAATGGGTACACTGCACATCCTCGTGGAGCGATTCCACCTGAAAGGAGCTCTCACCAGGCACTGTGATGAGGTGAGATACAGAAGGCCCCAGAGCCCTCCAAGACAAAGCAGAGATTGTTTCTGTCCTCCAAGAGCTTCACATATGAGGCCAGGCAATTAAGTTCAAGAACTCATTCTAGTAAAAGTGCTATGTACCTCATTGCGGAATATGAGGTTACATGGCCAGAGGGAGTTCTTTGAAGGTGACCATAGTGGTATTCAGTGATAAGTGATAGCACTTTTTCTACAGTGAGTTCAAGAACTTAATTGTCGGACCTTGTATAACAGAGATAGTAAAACTCATTTGGACACACAGTGAAACGCAATAAAACAGCCTCAGTGCTATGGGCAATGCACTAAATTCTCATTTCTAACATCCTTTCCAGAACATAGCAGTTAAGTTGCTTTAAAGAGGAAAGTGGTTATTTCCATGCAAGGACAATTCCCTCTGGATTATGTCAAGGTCACTGGCCAAAGTTAAGAGTATCTTGATCCTTAGTCCTTCCCAATAACTTTCTACCTTTGGACCACAGCCCATCAGTGTGACTGTGGCAGAGCGACCCAAGGAAGGAGAGGGGAAATAAATCCAAGTGAGGTTTTTTCTAGTGGAAGCAGCTATGTTTAAAGGTCTCATTGGTCATTTATTCATCAACTCATTCATTCAACAAACATTTACTGAACTGTACTAGATGCCAAGCACAGTAGACACTGAATACAACAGTGAGCCAAACACTCACTGCCTAGAGGAGGAGATGAAAAAAATTCCAGGAAATTATGACACCATACTGCGAGCTCTCACACACATGAGGCACACAGGGGCACAGAAAGCATCCCTTGAGGCGGTCAGGGAAGACTTCCTGGAGGAGGTGACATGAGTGCTGAGACCAGGAAAAGTAGGTGCTGGCTAGGTGAGGGAGTGTGATGAGCAGCTCAGGAAAGGGAACAGCAGCTGCAAAGACAGGAGGCTGGAGAGAGCACACGGCATTGTGTGTGTGTGTTAGAGGTAATTGGGGAGGAGGGCAGGGCTGAACCATGAGGTTGCAAAGATCAGTTTGGGTATATTGCAGAAGTTAAGGGACAATTGTAAATAGGTTTTTAAGGAGAGAAGCGGCTGGATCAGATTTGCATTTTAAGACGAGCTGGGCAGCTGGCTACAGCACAGAAAATTAGGTACAGAATACAATTCGAGGATGCCCTGGAGATGTGGCTCACCAATAAAGACGACGCCCATTCTCCCCAGTGTGTTTGCATGTGAACCTTCCATACTTGGAGCAACCAGAGCACAGAAGCGTGGCTCCAAAACAGGATTGCTAACTTCACCCTTCAGGACATTGTGGTCCAGACAATTCTTCCTTGTGTGGGGTATGTTCCGTGCACTGTAAGAATTTAGCAGCATCTCTGACTGACCTCTACCCGCTAGATGCCAGCAGAACCCTCCCATCAAATATGACAACCCAAATGTCTCCAGGTATTGCCAAAGTCTCCCTGCTAGGGCACATCCCCTGGCTGAGAGATCCCACTGTTCCGCAGATCAAATCTCACAGTTCACACGAGCTGGAATGCTCCCGGGGTCTTCTCTCTCCTGTCTCCATGGCCTACGTTTTTCAACTCTGTCAAACACACTCCCAAACCGTGTCAGCCTCATCCCTCACTGCCTGGGCCAAGACATCACATGCATCAATTTGCCTCTAAATGACTGAAGTTTTCTCTGGAAAAAGTCTTGAGAACAGATGTCGTTTTCCCCAGTCATTTCAATTTTCTCATACATTAAAGCAAGGATGACTTTTTTTCTTGTCAGCTAAAAATTGTCACCACATTGGAAGCAAAAGAGGATGCTCTCATCACATGTGTGATTCTAAACATTTCCCTTCGAACCAGCAGATCTGTGTGGACCAGAGTCCATCTCTGCCCAGTTCCTGGGGTGTTTGGCCCTTTCTTGACCATCACCAGCCAGTTGATGACTTGAAGTTTGCTCCTATCAATATGCATTTTTTAAAAACCCAAATCATTCCTTTCGTGAATATGCCTCAGAAAGTTTGCTGTGCTTAAATCTGCAGATGTAAAAAAATAGAGAGAGAGAATTTCACAGAATAGGTACATGCAGCAAGAACGCGGATGGGCCAATTTCCTATGTTCCCTCTTTATGTACAAGTGTGGCATCTGCGGAGCTTGTCTCCCCCACTCAAATTACCCTGACAGATAAAAGAAGAGTCCTGAGCATGTAATTTCATTATCTTAGCATCAATTTTCATATAATTCATGTAATTTCTTTTGCATGAAAAGTTATTTTCCAAAATACCTGGTAAAATGATATCTGATGGATTTTTAACTGCAACTAACTCTCTCTGTAGAATTTTCTGCTAAAAAAAGGAAACCCTGAGAGCTGGGACAGGCTGCAGGCCTTTCAAGCTTGGTAGTTTCTGATGACTCTGTTATCTCAGCAGAGCCGCCAGCTTTTAAAAATTGAACGAAGGTCAAATTCAGTCAGAGCTTCTTAACCTCCACACTATTGCCATTTGGGGTTGGATAATTCTGGTGGGCTGTGGGGGGCTGTCCTGCATATTGTCAAATTCTCGGCAGCATCCCTGGTCTCTGCTCATTTGATGCCAGTTACGGGTCACCCCAGCTGTGACAGGTGAAAATGTCTCCATTTATTGTCAAATGTGAGAACCAGTGAATTTTACCTCTTTGCTCCAGGGTCTCCCCAGCCTGTTCCTAGGACCCCTCTAAGGAGCATGAGGGACATAGGTGTGTTCAGCCCTCAGAGCGAATTCACAGGCAATAAAGAGTTGAAGGTGAGAATTGAAAAGGTAAACCTTCCAGTGTCTCACGCAACTGCATCCTGTGATTTTCCTCCAGTGCCTAAAGGTCTATCTGCATGGCAGGACGTTAGCGTGGGACATCACTACCCTTCCTCTTCTCTCTTCAGCAAATGTTTATGTAGTCCACAGTGCGTGGGCACATTCCAAACGCTTCAAAGCAACAATTCCTTTCAGGTAGGCATTTAATGCTACGATCACCCCATTTCATGGATTAAACTACAGCACAGCAGCATTAAGCAAGAGCTAGTGATCAGCAAACCAGAATCCATTTGATTCCTTAGCCTGGGCTTTTACTCCATATCGTGAATGTGCTATGAATTGGGGGAAAGGAACTGAGTGTGGACACAGATCCACCTGGTCTCAGCTCCTGGCTCTTCTGCCTTCCAGCTGGAGAACTGGGACAAGTCCCCTGATGTCTGAGCTTCAGCCTAATTATGAACTAATGAGGACAGGAATCCCTCATCAGAGAACAGCAGTACCACACCAGCACTGAGTCTGGTGCCCAGGAAATGGGTGTGTTAGTTACCACCCTCATCTGCTGTTTCAGAAGTGAGTAACCATGAAGCGTAAACAGCAGTGGTGGAATGGATGATTATCAGCCATGAGGACCAGCTCCTAAGTCCAACCAAGATAACCACAGCAGCCCCTAAATGGTCTCCCTGCTTCTCTGCTCACCCTGAAGCAGACTCTTCGCAGGCGTGGCTGCGGTCACCCTCCCTGAACACACACCCCTTGTCTGTGCTCTGCACCATCTCCAAGCACAGGAAGAAGTCTCCTAACTCTCCCCCAGCCCCTTGAGCCTAGTCTGGGCTTGTGGACTGCATCAGCCAGAGGAATGGGGTGAAAATGACATCATGCCAGTGCAGAGCCCAGGCCTTAGAGATTTTCCAAATCTTTGCTCTTTTGGAATCCTCTCCAGCCACTGTGCCCCTTGCCCAGGCCAGCCTGCCCACATGCCCCAGACCCTGGTTGGCCCAGATATGTGAGAGAACTCAGCCACAAGCCGCAAAGCTGACCCGCAGTTGAGGGATGAGTAAACCCAATCAGGAGCAGAGTTAACTGCCCAGCAGGCCCCAACCTAAGTCATGGTGCATTAATAAATGATTATTTTACCTGCTGAGGTCTAATGAGGTTTGTGATTCCACAGTGGCCAATGCACTCCCTTCAAGATCCTCATCCAGACAGGGGTGAGCATCATCACTCAAAGCCTAAGTTGGAGGCATCACTTTCCTGATGATAACTCTCTAAAGGGGACTCAGACACCAAACCATGGCGTGCTCCTGGCTGCACCATCTGGCCCCTGCCTGTCTTTCCAACATCATCAGCCCCACTCCCCCAACTGCATTCATTCCATCTCCAGCACATGCCAACCTTGCTCCTACCCCGGCACTTTGCACCTCCCCTCCCTTCTCATTGGAGTGGCTGACTTCCTCTTGAGATTGAGGTTTCAATTCCAATACCAACTCTTCAGAGGTACCTTCCAGACCACCCGAAGTCACCCTCACTCACAGTCACTTTCTGTGCTCTGTATCTTTTGTTTTCTTAAAAATGCTTGCCCTCCGAAGGCAGGAACCAGGCCTAACTAGCACACCATTGTATCCTCAGGTCCCACCGCCAAGCCCAGCATGCTGTGGGGGTTCATTCCTTAACTGCTGATGAGCAAGAAAGGCAAGGAGGCCTTTTGGTTCAGGCACTCAACCCTCCCTCTCCACCATCTGTCTTTAGCCCTCCCCCAAGGCTATGTGGCACATGAAAAACATTTCTAGAATTATGCCCTATAATCACCAGACATGCAGCCCGGGAACAAACCACGACTCAACCTGAAAATTCATCCTTGCTGTGAGGCCCCTGTAAAACCAGAGAGAACTGATTGCTGCTTCCCCCTTGCCAAAAAACCATATCATGAAAGGAAAGAGAAAATCAAGCCCCATCTTTCTTTGTTGATCATAATGGGGGTAAGGAAGGGGAGCTGACTCTCCCTCTTGCTCCATAAGCCTCTTCTGACTTTCAGTCCTGTTTATTACTTTCCTAAACAGTAAGAAGAAATGCAGAAAAGAGGAAGAACTCAAATCATGCTCATCTCAGGGCTCAGCACCTGCTTTCACAAACTCCTACCTGATGAGGTTGCCCCAGTTCCTCTGCTGAACACCTCCCACCAACAGAAAAGAAAAGAATGTTCCTCACGTCCATACACTGCAACAGCATCCCAGCACCTGGAGCTGGCCTTGCAGATAAGAACACAGAATTCCCCTGCACACACTGTGTGTGTCAGAAGTCCCTAACTGGTACCTCCCGGACCCACACAAAGCCCAAAGGCGTCTTGTTTGACCTGTAGTATTATTTTTATTTGAATTAGTTGCCAACATTTAAAAATAAGAATACCTTACATAAATACCTGCATTTCTAACTTCCTTTGCAAATCAGCAAGCTGGCATTATGCCCACATTCTCACAGCACGAAAATGGCTGCCCACGATTGATGGGACAGGAATTTCTCATTTTATCACAGTTCCCACTCAACCCACTTCGTTCATTACTACCACCTGCCAGACCTCGTAGGGAGTAGGTCTGCAACCCCCATCACACACACAGACAGACACACACACACACATTCAGCAATAAAATTAAAGACTCTGAACTCTTGCTGGTACCATTGCATGCCTTGAAGTGAGAAGATCTTTGCAGGACAGTTCCAAAATTCTGAACTTCCTTTACCAATCAGGCTTCTCCCTGAAGAAGCAGCATTTGCTGTGATGAATAGGAAAGGATAGTTCTCAGAAGAATAGAGATACATGAGAGGGAAGTGGAAGGGCGTGATTCTGAAGGCATTTTAATGCAGCACAGTGCATACTGTTCCCCAAACCCCACCTCTTCTTCCTGGTCACACAGCTAGCCTACTTCTCCTCTCCTTTCTGGTAGTTGGGTATGGCCCTTTGAGTGTCTCTCATGAATGGATACAACTGGATAGCTGTGATGACGGGCCCAAGAGGGCAATTTGAAGGTACAGGACAAAAGGATCTTGGGTCCCAGAGCAGCCCTATCCACCGTCATTTGATACTCAGAGAAATATCCAACTTGGACTAGTACAAGAAGAAATAAACTTTTAATGCAGTCACTAGTCATGTTAGGGACAATTTGCTGTCTCAGCTTTGACTATCCTAAGACACTCTAAACAGCAGTTCTCAACCTGTGGGTCATGACCACTTTGGACTGTATTACAGGTTCACAGAATTAGGAAGTTTGAGATGGTAGAGAGGGAGGGTTGAGTGCCTCTATAAGCTTCCAAGAAAATGCAGCTAAAAATAAAGCCTCTTACAGGCCACTTAGCACCTGCCATTAACTAAGTTCCAATTATATGGCAGGTGTGTTATCTATTACAGCAATGAGGAAACAGAGATTCACAAGAGCTACATAATTTGCCCAAAATTATACAGCAGGTAGGTGAGTAGGTCTGGAGTCAGAATCCAGGTACGATTCTGAGCCCGTGTTTTCTACATGGGTACCAAACTCTCCTCATCCATGATGCACCAATGTCTGTGCAAATTATTTTACCCCCTTTCATTTCATCTATCCCACACTCCAATAAGGTAGGCAAAATTATTGTCTCCATTTAATAGATGAAGAAAGTGAGGGTCAGAGAGAAAAAGCCTCTTTCCCGAGGCCCCCATTCGTAAGTGTGCAAAGCAGGCCATAACTTCCTGATATTTCCTGTGGAATGGCAGAAAGATTTGGCAAGACTGAGGAATGTTGACACATTTTGTCATTTTGACAAATGAATTGCAGTGTTGTTCATTCACAAATTAGAAATTATAAGGTTTTGTTTCATAAAAACTTGTACTATCACACATTACTTGTAATACCATTATAAATCATTTTAATTTATTGACTTTGAAAGACCAAGTAACCCAATCTACATCATTGTGTCTATGACACACATTACATTCTAATGTCACATCAGACAATAAATGCTGAATGAATTAATATGAACAATGAGCTTGTTGGAGCCTCCAGCACATGTACCATTTCATATTTGCATGACTTTTGTTTAGTTGCCAAGAATATTTCCCGCAACTTTGTTAACCTGACTAATTTCTACATATCTCTTAAGACTCAGCTCAAGCCCCTCTTCCACCAGGAAGCCTTCCCTGACTACCCAGGCACATCTGAGTGTCCCTCCTCTGCACCCCACGGGATGACCTTTCTGATTCTGTCCTTATGTCTGGCACGGCACATTGAAATCATCTGTTATTCTGTGTCTCACCCTACTACTCTATAAATTCCAAGCACAAAAATTAAATATTTTTGTATAATTTTTATGGAAACAGTAGCTCATGGTAAGGGTTCAATAAATAGAATTTCTTCATTTAAACAGAGGCAACACAGGCTGGAAGCATAAAGAATTTCTAGTGAGGACCAGACATATGGAAGGTGTCAGTACAGATTTATTGAATGGATTACAAAATGGGTGATTAATACCAATCGTTTAGGGAACATTACCAAGGATAGGGTGGTGAAATGCCTCCATCAGCAGCCAAAACCCATTCCTATCCATGAACCATGTCACTGAACATCTTTCAGTCTTTGTTCATGGAACCCAAATACATTCTCAGTTCCCAAGTGGCCCAGGCCCTAGAATGAGTCACATATAATGAAGCTCAAGCCAACAGCCAAAGCAGTTGCAAAGGAACTGCATTCTTTCTGTGGACATCTCAGAGAATGTTAAAGGAGAGCTGAGTTAAACCTTAGCAAGATTTCTCCAAACATTATTTCCTCTCCTCAAATTTCTCTCACCCCAAAACATCTCCGGATCTTCTCCCTCACCAATCTCCCCAACTTCCACATGAAAAGAATTATTGTATCTTTTCTCCTCTCCTCCCTACCTTCTATCTACTTTCTATGTTGCCTTCTGACTTTTTTTCTATCTCCTTCTACTTTAAGCATGAATCCTTTTCTTCCACCTGCATTCCTGTCTCTCTCTTCTTTTTTTTTTTTAGACAGTCTCACTAGGTCACCCTCGGTAGAGTGCCGTGTCACAGCTCACAGCAACCTCAAACTCTTGGGCTTAAGCAATTCTCTTGCCTCAGCCTCCAAAGTATCTAGGACTACAGACGCCCACCGCAAAAGCCAGCTGTTTTTTGTTGCAGTTGTCATCGTTGTTTTGCTGGCCAGTGCTGGTTTTGAACCTGCCAGCCTCGGTGTATGTGTCTGATGCCCTAACCACTGTGCTACAGGTGCCGAGCCCAGTCTCTCTCTTCATCCATTCTCCCATCTTTCATTCCAAAGAACCTGGAGGTAACTGGATTGGCAAAGATTCAACTTCATTTAACATAAGGAAAGAGGAGGGATGTGGGGAAAGCTGGGAGTACAAGGAGGAATGTGGGAAAAGCTGGGAGGGCTCACATCTTTAAAAAGCTTTGTCCTTTTGGGTAATATTTATTGCAGCACAATTCATAATCACAAAGATGTGGAATCAGCCCAAGAGCCCATCCATACATGACTGGACTAATAAAATTTGGTATATGTATGCCATGGAGTACTACTAAGCCATTAAAAAGAAGATGAACTGATACCTTTTGTAATAGCCCAGATGGAACTGGAAACCATTTTTCTTTTTTTCTTTTTTTTTTTTTTGGCAGGGGCTGGGTTTGAATCCGCCACCTCCGGCATGTGGGACTGGCGCCCTACTCCTTGAGCCATAGGCGCCACCCTGGAAACCATTTTTCTAAGTAATGTATCACAAGCATGGAAAAAAAATATCGCACATACTCATAATTAAATTGGAACTAATCAATAACATCATGTACACATTTGGTAATAAAATTTAGTGAAAAGCAAGCAGAAAGGAATGTACAAAGGGGGAGGGAAATTCACATCTAGTGGATATAGTGTACACTCTCCAGGTGATGTGCACTTAGAAATTTGACTCAAATTGTACAAAAGCGATTCATGTAACTAAAACATTTATACCCCTGTAATATTCTGAAAATTTTTTTTTAAGTTTCAGGTATAATTTTGCTGCAAATTACTTCCCACATATCAAAATGTTACATTATAACCTCATCAGCTCCAAAAAAAAATTTTTTTTTCTTTTTTTTAGAGACAGAGTCTTACTTTATCGCCTTTGGTAGAGTGCCGTGGTGTCACACAGCACCCCACACACACACACACACACACAGCAACCTCCAACTCCTGGGCTTAGGCAATTCTCTTGCCTCAGCCTCCCGAGTAGCTGGGACTACAGGTGCCTGCCACAATGCCTGGCTATTTTTGTTGTTGTTGCAGTTTTGGCCGGGGCTGGGTTTGAACCTGCCACCTTTGGTATATGGGCTGGCACCCTACCCACTGAGCCACAGCCCAAAATATTTTCTAACTTCACTTTTGATTTACTAGTTAACTTGAGGATCATTGATCATTTAGAAATACTTTGTTTAATTTCCAAATACAAAAAACGTCTCATCCCCATCACCTACCTGCTGGAATACCTTGTTTTATTTTACCCAATATTCCATCCTTAAAGATTAACCTCAAGAGGCCCTCTCCAGGACTAGCCTTTCTACTCCCATCAGCATTTGTCCCCAGGCCTATCCCTGTCCCCACAGCCTGTTGATTGCTGCACCATTACAGCACTCTGCACACTCACTACCTGCAGAGCTCCCTCTAGACTTGGACCACATCCTCAGTGCCTCTCCACACTCAGAGCCTCAGGCAGCATTTGGGGAGGGGAGGTGCTCAGTGAACATTTGTTACATAAATTCATGGAAAATTCAGAGCCGTGCCTTCTTAAATGAGGTTCGAAATTTAATTAAAACATGAATACTTCTGTAAAGCAACGTTTTTTTTTTGACACGGGGTCTTGCTCTGTCTCCAAGGCTAGAGCATAATGGCATCATCAGAGCTCACCAAGACCTCAAACTCCTGGGCTCAAGCTATCCTCTGGCATTAGCCTTCTGCATTAGCCTCCAGAGAAGCTGGGATTATAGGCACCCACCACCAGGCCAGCTAATTTTTTCAGTTTTTGTAGAAATAGGGTCTCACTCTTGCCCAAGCTGGCCTCCACCTCCTGACCTCAAGCTGTGCTCCAGCCAACCTATTTACAAAACATACACTGCATGTTTGCCACCTCTTTGTAAAATTTTGTAATGAATATTTTGTAAATAAAGGTACATTTAACTACAATTTCCCATTTTCCCTATGTGTGGTGATTTTATAGTCACCTTGGGGACACCTTGTATTATTGCATGGTAAATGCAATGCTGGAATCAAACAGATGTGGATCCCAATGCTGAACTTACTCTCATTCTCCATTTTTGCAGCCAATCTCTTGGTCCTAATTTTCTCACCTGTGAAATAGGAGTAACTCTGTGCTTACCTGAAATAGTCATTGGCGGGAATAAATAACTTAATTTATAGAACATGAGAGTTCCAATGTCTCGAAAAGACGTAGAATTCCTTGAGTAGATGTCAAAGCCACAGCTAACACTGACACATGTAAGAGATGAACTGAAAGGATAATAAATACAAGAAGGAAATAGTCCCAGGGACGTCAAAGAGGGATCTGCAGACACACAGGGTCTTGATTTCTCCTTATTACACAATCCCCTGCCATTACCAGCTGCCGAGATAAGCCACCTGCTAGGACTCGTCAGGAGAGAAATGCCACATCGCAGTTCCAGAATCCAAGCATAAACTACTACAGACTCAAAGTAAAAACATATGGTACGACAGGAAAAAAAAATGGTTTGAATGTCTCCAAGAAGCAAGACTAATCAGATGAAGGAAAGGCAGCCACTGCTACCAGGCAATTTTCGAAAGAGCAATCACCTATAAGTGAAGATAGACTAAATACGCAACTCACACAGGAAGGGGGCTTCTCCAGACCAAGCATCCAGGGGGCAGGGCCACCTGCTGCCCTGCACCACTCCCACTGGAGACTGGAGGTGTGTTTGAGGAAAAGCCGCTATCAGGTAGAGTTAATTAGTTAATTCCCTGTGTCGGTTTCCCTTCTGTCCTATCCAATGTCCTCTGGATGGCCTCAAAGCAGTGGCCACGAGAAATAACAGACGATATGAACCAAATCTTTCTCTTTTCTGTCCTTAGATGCGTTGACATTTGGGGCCCTGCTGGACTGGAGAAACTGCCCCAACCAGGGTGAGTCAATTCTGTAGAGACAGCAAATGTCGCCCGGAGAGTGACCTTTCACATGCAAACTGACCAACCCAGAGGCCATACCCCAACCTCCTTCTTTATCCCCTGCCCTGAGCAACTTAACTGTAGTGACCAGGCCAGTGCAGTGGCTCACGCCTGTAATCCTAGCATCTGGGAGGCCCAGGCCAGAGGATTGCCTGAGCTCAGGGACCAGCCTGTGCAAGAGGAAGACACCATCTCTACTAATAATAGAAAAAATAGCCAGGCGTTGTGGCAGGCATCTATAGTCCCAGCTATTCAGGAGGCTAAGGCAAGAGAAGCCCTTGAACCCAAGAGTTTGAGGTTGCTATGAGCTATGACGCAGCTACCACACAGCAAGGTGTCTACACAGCAGTCCCCATGAAAAGCATTCAAAGTAGCCAGCTCTAAACCAACTCACCCATCCTCTCCTGCACACACTGCAGCAAAGGCTCTTGTGAAGTTTTCTCCTTGCTCCCTCTGCCCCTAACCAACCTTGGCACTTTCCTGTGTGCCTGGTGTGACGTGGTGTGGCCCCTTCTCTTGGGGTCTGTGACTACAACAAGCAAAGCTGTCTTTCTAAGGGCGTTCATCTCCCACATGGCTGACCTCACCATACCTCAATAATAGTAAAACCCTAAGCCATCTTCCAAAGTGCACCAGTCAATGAGATCTTTAGTGTCCTGGTCTTAGAGTTTCCTCCTATGCAAGAGAAGCCAGCAGGCAAAGCCAGCTGAGACCAAGTAGATTCATGAAACATTACTCCATTATCACTGATGGTGACCTTGGGCAACTTTCTTCTCCTTCCAGCCCCAGAGTATCATCTTGAGGTCTTTGAAGCCACCTGGAATGATGCTTGTCAGGTTGAATGACAGGATTCAGACACAGGTCACATTTGCGTGATTCCACTCATGGGAAACACCCAGAATCAGTAAACATAATAGCAGACTAGCAGTTTGCAGGGAGAAGGCGGGGAGAAGATTGGGGTATAAGCTAAATGGCCGTGGGTTTTTCTTCTGCAGTGATAAAAACGTCTTGAAAGTGGCCTGAGATGATAGTTGCCCAACATGGGGAATATATTCTACTAAATGCCACTGAATCGACCCCTTGAAAGTGGCCCATCAATGGTTAATTTCACATAATACGAATTCTACCTCAAGTTTTTAAAAATGAAGAAAAAAATGAGCCACCTCTGTATTTCCACATATCCTTCTCTCCTAATCAGACTCCTCACCTCTCCGGGAATTCTTGTTACAATTTTTCTTTATTTGCTTTCTGATTCGGTTATTTCTTTTGATACATGTTCAAGCGTGAATGAATAACTTTCATAAGTACCAACTCACCCAAAAGACTTAGTTGCTAAGGTCTTCCTCAAAGGAGAACCAGAATTCAAGGAGAGACATGGGTCTTGATAGAGCAGAGGGTGTGAACATCTTCAACAAGGCAGTGGCCCAAACTGAAAACACAGTAGGAAGCCTCGTTTCATCCAGGCCCTGTTTCTGGGTCTCCCTTCTGCCCCTGAGGAAAAAGACCGTGACTAACAGAGTCAGACCACCTCGTGCCCACTTTTCCACTCCTTCCAAGACTTATCTCGCCCAGCTTCTCCCCTGCACCTTCGATTAGAACCATCTCCTTCCAGCTTTCCATTCTCCACTTGGAGAAGAATGCCCCACCCGTGCATGGGTCAGAAGTTTTGACAGAACATTTATCATATTAATCCCTAGCTCTTGAACATCAGATGACTCCTCACTGCTAATATAAGAAAGTTCAAATTCAAATGGGAGACCCAGCTGCAAAATGGTGCCAGCCCACCCTTGGCGCCAGCCCCATTCCTAATGTACAACGTAAGCACCATCTTCTACAACCTGTCAAGTTTTTGTTTTATGGCTTATCCTCCCATTGCCAGTAATCCCTAGCTATCCTTCCCTTTCCTGACCATCACAATCTGTCTCATTCTTCCTGGCCCACTCATGTCACCAAACTGGGAATAAGTTGGCTGACTCTCAGAGCAACCTCCCTCCTCTCTTTTCAGTAGCTAAATTTAGTTAGGCTGTCGTGTTCTTGGTTACAGGGTAAGAACATCTCAGGCAGAGGAGGAACGCCTTGAAGAAGGGAGGAGACCTCACCTTGGCTAGCTCTGTGTCCGCAGCACACACAGTGCCTGGCACACGTGCACCCAGACTTCGGTGGGTTGCAGCAAGTTGGACTGAAAGCTCACAGGGACACCAAAAGGATTTTTAGCAATGTGTCCTGGACTTCCTGATCTCCATCGCTTCCATAAAAATGAGATCTACAACAGAGACCTCAGGAGCTGATTAGGTATTCGGACATTTCTATGCTGAGACACAGGCGCTGTGCACTTGACTTGGCTGGCACTCCCCAGAAAGGCACCATCAGCCCATGTTCCCTACTCCTCACTCATTAATATTTGACTTCTCTGGCTTTCAGAAGTCGTGAATATTTTAATTACAGAATCTTATTACATGCTCAGGGATTTTAAAAAAAACAGAAATAATTTTCATAAAAGTTTTATGAATCTGACTCAATATGTGACTATATTTCCATCCAGTAAGTATTAATAGTAATTAAAATTTATGGCACACTTATGTGGGGCCAAGCATTATCTCATTTAATCTTGCTTACCGTCTTAATGAGGTTCAGAGAAGGTAAGTGTTTTCTCAAGGTCACAGGGAGTCTGACTCAACCAGCACACTTTGCCAATTTCCAAAGTTTGACAGTCTGATTATTTTTTATTAATATCTAATACTTACGGAACACTTATTACATACAAGGCAATATTCTTGTTCCTGGAAATGCCAGAAAATTAGTGCTACTCTCTTTCCCTGGACCAGCCTCTGAACAGTGACTAAGAGGGTTGGTGGATTAATACTCCAGCTCCGTCACACCCTTGGTGGAAGAACTCAAAGGCTGTGTGACCAGAGTCACCTTTTGAAATTAAGCTCCCGTGACCCAACTTCATAACATATCCCAAGTTATACCCTCACCCTCCAATGGTGTTTCACTGGGATCACCTCCCAAATAAAATACTTGATTTGAATACAGTTCTTATATCAAGATTTGAGACAAATGAAAATGAAACCAAAATACCGCTTTACATCGGGGTCAGCAAAGGGCCAGACAGTAAATACCTATGGCTTTGTGGTCCAAACAGACTATCAAAACCACTCAGCTTTGCCACTGTAGCATAAAAGCAGCCACAGACAACGTGCGAAGGATGGCTGTGCTCCTGTAAAATTTTATTTATGGACACTGAAATTTGAATTTCATATAATTTTCACATGATGTGAAATACTGTTTTGATTTTTCTCAACCATTTAAAAATATAAAAACCACTCTTAGCTTCAGGCAATAATTTGCCGAATACTGCTTTACAGTATTCTCTCATAGTCCTCCCATTTACTCCAGGAGAAAAGAACCATCTTTGTCCCCATTTTCCAGGTGAGGGAAACTGGCGTTTAGAAAGATTAAGTGGCAAAAAAAAAAAAAAGAAAGATTAAGTGGCTTTAAGATAATGCATGCCCAAACTGCAACCAATAACAGGGGTCAGTGAGGTCTGGGAGTGGTTCTCCAGAATACCTGTTAGAGTGTTCTCAATATACTCCATCTCTTTGGAAAATGAAAAGATGGGTTTTGTTCCTGAGCTGGCATCTTCCTCTTGCACACCAGGGCTCAGCCTGCTGACACAGCAGCATTGGTGGTTCAGTGCTTGGTAGTGGCAACAGCCACACAACACCACAGCAGGACAGGAGAGCTTGAGAAGATCTGAGGGACACCTGAGCAGCACTTCAGAGCTGGGATCGCTGGAACAAGCCTCGATTCACCTGCTGTTCTGTTGGCATGAAACCAACCTGCATTTCTCTCTGGTGTTTTTGTACATACCTAGATGTACCTGTAAGTGTGAGTAAGAGCAAAGTACACAGCACAACTGGGACTAAACAGAAGTTGGCTTAGATAAATTCGGCGCTTGAAGCATGTGAGCCAGGTCCCACCCTTAGTCAGTACAGCATAACGGAAGCTCTGCCTCATGTTAGCCAGTCTGCACAGTGACCCAATGGAGTTCTACCAGGCAGACTCAGGTAGCCCTACTGTGTGCCATTGTCCCTACTATGTGCTGTAGTCCTTACAGCTCTAAGACTTACAATAGCTCATTTAATCCTCACAGCAATCCTGGAGGTAGGTCCTATTGGAAACCCCATTTTACAGATGAGGACTCTGAGTGGCCAAGTAATTTGCCCAAGATCACACAGCCATGGAGGAGCACAGCAGGGTTTTGAAACCAACCAAGTAGACTGACTCGGGAATCTATGCTGTAAACCAGAACTTGACAAGCATTTTTTGTGAAGAAGTTCTTCTCTGCTGCACCTGCCCATTCCAACCTTGGGCTTGACCACAGGATTTGCCCACAGGCAAGCATGACACTCACAGAGGCTGGGAACTCTTTCCTACCATCTCTCTGAAAACACACCCACATTAGTCTACAGAAGTATCACATGGAGCCAAACCTAGGTGCCCAGTGACCCTCTCTCCCTGTGAAAGCTACCAGAGCTATCCAGCCCCTCGCTGATCCCAGACATGTAAGATGGCACAGCCATGTCCAGCAGAGCTGCCTACCCAACTCACAGCCAACGCCAGAGCAGGAGCCAGCCCATCTGAGGTCAACTTCAGACTAATGAGCTAAACAATGTGTATTACTGTTTGCCACTGAGTTTCATGATAGTTGGTTATGCAGCATTGCAGTGGCATGGGGACATACACACCACATATGAACTCGGCTTGCATTTAACAGAATCCCAAGTGAAGTAGAAAAGAAGAAAAACCACAGCATTGTCCTAAGGCTCCTGGAATGGCACACAGACGTCAAGGACTAAAACAGTCTCTTCTCCTTCTTCCTGTCTCCACTCAGCATAGCCAAAGAATGCTGAGTATCCTCACTATCGTGGATCTCCCAAACTGAGTCTCCTACACTGAGGAAGTCACTGTGGTAACCATTATAGGACATTAAAGGCTCTGAGAAGTCCTGCAATAAAGACATTTGCACAACTTTGCTTAATTCAGGGTTACTCAAACTCATAGGACCTCTTTTCCTTTTCTTTTAATTTTCTCTCTCTAAAAAAATGGCTTAAAAGTATTCAATGTACTCAGCTCTACTATGAAACTAATTTATAGCTTTCATATGAAAGCCAATTATAACCTAAGACTATGGGGAAGGAGGGAGGGGAGGGGGTGTGGATGGGCGGAGGGAGGGTGATTGGTGGGACCACACCTACAGCGCATCTTACAAGGGTGCACGTGAAGCTTATTAAATGTAGAATGTAAATGTCTCAACATAATAAGTAAGAAAATGCCAGGAAGGCTATGTTAATCAGTGTGATGAAAATATGTCAAATGGTATATAAAACCAGTGTATAGTGCCCATGATTGCATTAATGTACACAGCTATGATTTAATAATAAATAAAATAAAAAATAAAAATAAATTAAAAAATGGCTTAACATCCATAGTATCAACTTATGGAATTAATGTTTATCAAAATTCACTTTGAGAAACTCTAACCTAAAACAAAATCCAGCTTCTTCACTGTCCCAGTATACTGGAATTGTTGCTAATTTAAGCACAGACTTCTCCAGAGAGCAGAATAGAGATAGAAATAGTCAAAAATAGCCAGAGATGAAAGAGACCTCAGAAGTGAGCCAGTTCAAAGTTTTCTTTGTACTCATGAGGAAACAGAAGCTCTAGGGAGTGGCTTGCTTTAAGAGGCCAACAGCCCCAGTGTTGGGAAAACACGAGCTCTCTGGACACAAAGCCACCTCTCCACCATGGCGTGGGCTCCAGTCCTTGGAGGGCCTCTTGTTGGAAATAACAAACTTAAAGCTTCAGCTTTCACACACAGAGGTGACCCTGCCATGGAGGAGCACACCTACTGACCGCATGACTCGGGGTCATCCAAATTTTTACATTTCCTCAGCAGTTGTCATCATAAGTTAGGAAAGTTTTGGGGCAGTTTTGTCATCATAAGTTAGGAAACTTCCTAGCAGCAAATCCAAGTTCCACCATTTACAGGCTTGGGGAAGCCACTCTGCAGTTTTGTCATCATAAGTTAGGAAACTTCCTAGCAGCAAATCCAAGTTCCACCATTTACAGGCTTGGGGAAGCCACTCTGCCTTTCTGTACCTCCGTTTTCTCACCTGGTGTGTGGGTATGGTGGGTCCCGCTGATCAATCATGGTAAGGATTAGATGAGATAATACTGAGTATATGCCCCACAAAGTCTGCTTTCACTGTACACAGGTAGTCTCTGGGTTACAGACGAGGTAGGTTCTGCAGGTGTTCTTAAGTTAAATTTGTATGTGAGTTGGAAAATGTCCGTTTACCTATTGCCTGTGATAGCGTCTGTTGGTAAGTGCAAGTCATCTGTTAGTCAGGTGTTTCTAACTCAGGGACTGCCTTTAACTCCATTCACAGGAAGTCTCCAGAATAGGCAAATCTCTGCTGTCAGAATGCGAATGAGTGAGTGGCAGAGATTGAAGGAAGGAGAGAATGAGGAATAACTAGTAATGGATATGGGGTTTACTGTTTGAGTGATAAAAATGTTCCAAAATGCATGGTGGTGATGGCCACACAATTCTGTGAATAGAGTAAAACCATCGGAGGGTATAAATGAGTGAACTGTATGGTCTGTGAATTATTTACCAATAAAGATGTTACAAAAAAATGAAAACTAAGTGTGTGCTTTGAGTAAGTTCAGCGGGGAGACCACATCGGGGTCTAGACTTGAACTTTGCACTTAGTGGGTGTTCAAGACACAGAACTGAATATACTGTATTTCCTTTTTTCTAAGATGCATTTTTCCCTTCACATTTTAACTCTTCATAAATTAGGATGTCTCATATCATTCGTGTGTATATTTAATGTCATTGTTTTATTATTTGTTATTTCAAAATATTATAGGGGTACAAATGCTTTGGTTACATGGATCCCTTCTGTAATGCTTGAATCGTGGTGTAAGTGTGCCCATGATGCAGATGATGTTTACTGTACCTGCTAGGTAGGTTTTCACCCATCCTGTCTTCCCTCCTCCCCCTGCTTGATTTCCACAGAGTATTTCCCTCTGTCCACATGTGCATTCAATTGTTTTCCAAGACAGAGCTGCTATCAAATCAATGGTTTGTCCTGTGATCAGCAGTGCCCTAAAATCAACTAATATGGTAACAAATGCATCCATCCAAACATGTGCTTTTTTCAAAAAGCATGATTGTTCACGTCTTCCTCAACTGAAGGGTCTACCATAAAGTATTCACCTATGGGCTTTTTATAAAACAGAGCAGCAGTTGATTTGGCTTAAAGGCCTTTGTAATCTTCTTTGAGAGCCATAAACAAGCCAAACTTCACTACCCAGGATGTTGTAGCCAGTGCTATCCAGGTCCAATCCCACATACCTGCAGCCTATGTTTGAGCTCACCCATAGCTGAAGAGGATGTCCTCCATGCCCCTGAAAGGCCTTCCACCTCAGGGACCCACTTCTCTCTGCTTTTCTGCCTAAAGACTTTCTCCAAGCCCAGGGGCTCACCTGGCACTTATAGAACAGCCAGAGGCCTGGGATTTTGCACCCCAAGGGTCGGGGAACCTCAACCAACAAGGCCCAATCTATACTCCAGCTTCCTAGTCGGACAACTCCAGAAGGCATGGTCCATGCCCTTTCTCCAAGGGTGGAGAGTGGAGTTGAGCCATGTCCTGCTACAGAGAGCTGCTGAATGCACCTGCTGAATGGCTGATCTCACTTCCCTCTCTCACCCCCCACCTCTTTACTGTGATTCATAGAATTGTCTCCCCAGGCAAACAACCTGCTCACATCCTTGTCAAGCCAAGACTGATGCTTTGAAGACATCTGAAACTTTAAATAAATACATCTCTTTATATGTATTTATCTGTGCCTCACCTCACCTTAGAGAGGATTTGTGGTGACCTAAAACTAAATTAAATTCAATAAAATAATGATAGTCTCAAAATAACAAAGAGCTGGAATCAGAAAATTAAGATAAAATGGCAATTTAATATATTGTGTTTTAGTTATGTGTGTATCTATCTGCTTTCCTCTATAAAGATATCTGTGTATTTCCAGTGCCTCTGAGAGTGTCTGGAATAAAATGGGTGCTCAATAAATGTTCATCAAACTGAGTTGAATGGAGAGAACTCAAATGCTGAACACAAAGAGCACGTGTAGCTTTCTGAATGCCAGAGAGTTTCCAGGCAAAGTGAAAAAAAGAGGCACAGGCACTGGAGAAATTCCCATTATCAAAAACCAAATAGTCCATTCTGTCAAGTAAAATGCCACTTTCAGCTTCAACACTCAGCCCGTGGCCTCTCTCCTCACAAGCTCTCGCTTTTCTCTCTCTACTACCCTGTTTCCCTGATGTGCTCCCAAAGATGCGCTAGGTCTTATTTTCAGGGGACATCCTATCGTTCCTGTAAGTAGGTCTTATTTTCGGAGGATGTCTTATTTTCGGGGAAACAGGGTATACATAATATCTGTTTCCTTATTTAAAAAAAATAGTCTTCACATCCCTCTTCCATCTTTTTTAACTTTCAAGAAGATTCTTATTTCATTTTTAAAAAGAAGCTGTGTTCTCCCAATACCATTTTTTAATTAGGACCTTTTGGCAGGTGGTAAAAGAAATCTCAACTCAAAGGCACAAGCCAAAGGAGGAGATTAGCTATGTGTGTAGGAGGAGATTGACAATGTAAAGCTCAGGGGTGGTTTTAGTTTCAGGCCTGACTGGGTCCAGCAGCTCAAATGCTGTCATCAGGACCACACCTCCATCTCCGACCTCTGCATTCCTCCACGTTGGCTGTGTTTGCATATAGATAGTGTCCTAGCCAGCAAGATGGCATCTCCAAAAACCAGGCTTACATTCAGGACCAAAAGTGAGAGCGGAAAGTTAGGGTGCACTTCTAGGATACCAGAGAAAGAATGTACGGATGGATTCTTGGCAGAGAACAAATAACAATGTTCCCTAACCCCTACTTGGAATCAATTATTCCTTCACATTTATGTTAAGGGTGAGGTAAGCCAACCTAAATAAATCCAATCCCACCAACAAACTCATTTTATTTTACATACATAAGAGGGTGCCAAAAATATACATGCACATTTTAAGAAAGGAAAAAACTGTATTAAAATTGTAATACTCAATATATACCAATAACAAAAGATGAATACAAGTCACATTGAGCATCTCCCATAATTGCAGAAGTGAAACATGACTTATTACGACTTTAATGTAGTGTTTTTTTCCTTTCTTAGAATGTATATACATTCTTTGGCACCCTCTGTATATTTAGATACTGAGTTAGTTCTGAAATTCATTTTATATTAAAAATATAAAAGAAAAGTTCTTTTCATATTTCAAAATTATTGTTATAAGTATCAGGAAATGGATTTTTCACGGAGACATAGTTAACATTCCTACTGCAAAAAATACATGTAGCTAAAATGATGACCCCTTGAAAGGGATTTAGCTTTACAAGGCTGGACCAGGCAGCAAACCTCAAATGCCAGTGTGTTTCATTCCTAAACACAGCCTCTAAAGATGCACAAAAGGCGCTCAACGTTAGTTTCAAACTGGAGTCAACTTGTTAGCCTCAGTTGCCAGATGAGCCAAAGGCAGGCAGTGTGCTAACTATCTTGGAGATGTTTACCACCATTCAATGAGACCCTTTCCCACCAAAAGAATATAGATAAAAAAGCTAAAATCCAGGCATATCTGCCTCAGTTAACAGAGGTTAAATTTCCAAGTTTTCTTTCTTGATTGAAAGCTCTCAAACTTCTCTCCCAGACAAACCAGCTTAGCTGAAGCACCCTTGTCAATGCAGCCTGAGCCTCTACCCAGCATATTCAACTATTTAATCTGTGTTCCCTATAATAGGGTGGGTTATGCAGGACCTGCATCAAACCGTAGTCACATTCTCAAGATATAGCAGTTATCTATTGCTAAAATAATGCTTCATAACAAACTGCCCCAAAACTCATTGTCTTCAAATAATAGATTGTTATTTTACCTTTCAGGTCTATGTGACAGGGCACTTCTTCTGGTCTCTGTTATATGTGAGTGACCTCAGCTGGAATAACCAAGGGACTCAGTTCACTCCAAGTGTCTCTCATCCTCCCTCAGGACCTGTGCGCTAATCTGGGAATGTCCTTCTCATGGCAATGCCAGAGCAAGACCAGACAGGCCCAGGCTTGAGGAACTTTGACCCCTCTACTTGTGCCATGCTTCTAACATCCCATTGGCTGAATGAAGTCATGGGACATCCAGTCAGAGTGGGAGGGCACCACAAAGTCACGTGACAAAGAGCACAAACCTCGGGAGGCATCAGCCATCCATGTCCTGTTTGCAAATTACCACAAGAGACAGACATGAATGGAGACAGTGCTGAACACAGTCCTAGCTCTAGTCCACCGGCATTTGGATGATACAGAGAAGAATGTATTCCTCTGATTGTAGTTATCGTTTTTGACTTTTCCTTGAGTCGTTTCTGTTTAGAAAGGGGGCAGAAATAAAACTTCCCTATGGACTTTGACGTAAAGTAAGAAAATTCAGATACCCAAGGAAACCAAGGAGGAAGAGAAGACTTGAACATCAAGTAAGGAAAGTGACGGCAGATTGTGCCTCCCCAGGTGAGAAAGTGCCCCTGGGAGGTGTCTCCTGCTAGAATAACTGGTCATAACGTTTTGCTGAATCCCAGCTTTCTGCTGAGAAATTTTCAAGGTGACCCGTGTTGGAGCTACAGGCCTCGGGGAGAGAGAAGGAGCAATCCACCAAGGCATGTGAAAGAAGGAGTCATTCACTTTTGCAAGTGGTTAAAAAACCCGAAGCCAAACCTAAAATTAGGAAATTAAAACTAAATAAGGGAACTCAGGCAGAACCATTTCCATCAAAAGCAGCAAGCATATGGGCCCTGCTGTCAAGTGAAGACCATCAAACTGAGATGTGCAAATGAATCTGGGAGATTAGACAAATAACTGGGAAAGAAGGCACGTGTCTTCTGAAAACCCAGATTGCAGATCCAATTTGTCACCTTGAGGAAGGCTGCCCTTCTCTTCTGCCTGGCACTGTGAGACGGCCACCTGCCTGAGGACATTGGTGTTGCCCCTGGAAGACCTCCTACAAAGAAGAAATTTTTAAAAAGTCCCCCAGGATATTACTCAGTAGAAAGCTCTTTTTGAAAGTGTCAATAACAGCCTGTTGTGTGTTTTAATGAGTTGAAATGTGAGCCTTCATTGGCTGGGATTTTAAAGAAAGGCTTTCTGCCTGTTCCCTCTGGCTTCTACTAGTTCCTGTTTGATTCTGCATATTCATAAAACGCTCGGTAGGACACATCACAGTTCAAACACACTTTCAGCTTTGATGACTTCAATAAGCCTGTTCCTCTCAACTAGCGGTTAATTCACTGAGCTCATGAGATACTCCTACTGGGCATTTTAAGCCACAAATTGGCAGAGCAAGTTGTGGATTTTAAAGGCTGATAACAAATGGCCTTTGTCAGGGGACCAGAGGAAGTGGGGTTGCCAGGTGGGCTCTGCCCACTTCTGATTAACATGGGGTTTATAAGAGTTCCTCCCATCTTAGTCTGCAAAATAGCTTTATGTTTCACTTTTCTTCTTCTTTGAGAAGTTAGTTCTGTTAAGCAAGAAGGTAAATGTAAAATGCAAAAAGGAAAAGAGGAGAGAAGTGCCTAACAGTAGTTTATTAAGACAAAGTTTCTCCATGTTCTTCTTAGTAAAGTTATCACAAGAATGGAAAAGCAAGTATCCAATGTCCTCAGTACTAATATGAAGCCAGTAGACACGCCCGCACAAGAGAAAAACGCAACACAATTTAAGTCGGGGGGTAGGGGGAAGCAAGGAGGCTGGGTGTGCTCCCACCTGATGGGCCCTAAGTAAGGGTGTACGGCACACATCCCAGGTACAGGGCACAACTACGACAGGAACTTTCCTCAACAAATGCAAGCATTGTAACCTGATCGTTTGTACCCTCATATTCATATGAAAATTTAAAATACTACAAAAAAACTATTTCAAGGAAAAAAAGACAAAGTTTCAGTCCTAGCTTTTGACATCATTCAGTTCCCTCTACCATACTGTCACCATCTTATAAGGTTCAAGGCCACCTTCACTTTTTAGCTGATTTCTGGAGTTGGTTCCTCACTGTCTCCCTCCCTCTACAGTGGCCCAGTGTCCTCCCTGCTATGTGACCAGAGCAATATTTCTATAGCACCACTGTGATCTATGTTCCCTCTTTTAGACAATAAATAACAAGTTGGGCATCCACCAAACGCCAGGCAAGGTATTAGGCTCCAGGGAGATAATGGTTAGCAAAGCAACAATGCCCCTGACCCCACAGAGCTCACGGTCTAGACCAGAAGACCAGACTGGTCACAGAGCCCCACAGATAAATAGGGGTCACAAGCATGGGGAGCTTCATGGGGTACAGGGATATGGATCCCTGGGAGCATTTAACAGAAAGGGCAGAGGTCAGGGAGGGCTTCCCTGAAGAGCTGATGGCTGAGAGAAATCTGAAGACATTGAGAGTTAACTAGATACAGGATGGATTAGGGGCAGAAGTCAGAAAAGGAACTTTCCATCAAAGGGGACAAACATGAACAAACCCTGTGATGGAGAGAGCAGGGCAAAGTCTCAGGGTCCTAATCTGTGTGTGTCCTATTCCATCTTCTCTTAAGAAAAAGACAAAAATGTCCCTATCCTGCACTCCAGTCCCTGAAGGGTCTAGGCCCCTGACTGCTCCATCTCTTTGCAATTCCCTTCCCCACTAATACTACCATCTTCCAACAGAAAACCCAGCCCCCAAAACCATCTTGAGGACCCCAAGTAGGGAAAGAAAGGGATCGTGTCTGTGGTGCTTCTAGTCAGGCATCGTGCTACCTTGTGTTTGCATGTGCACACAGGCACACTCCACCGCCGCCACCACCATCCTATGAGGTAGATGCTGGTGTTATCCCCATGTCACCAGAGATGAAACTGAGGCTTGGTGTGGATGAGCAACAAGCAGAAGTCATGGAGCTGAGATTCAAATCCAGCTCGTGACACCAGACCCTTAACTAACGTGCTGTGCTGCTTCCTACAACATGGCGCAAGTTGGGGATAGGGAACGGGGAGGCCTGTGGAAGGGCATCTGCCAAGCCCATGTGTTGGTACTGCTGCCACCTCCGGCCTCCCAGGAAAGCCCATTGTGACCGATGGGCTGCATCTGCCATGAGGGCAGAATGAGAAGGGACAGCACACATGCTCAGCAATTGTCATCCCCAGACCAGCCAAATGTGTACCCTGCATTCCTCTTCCCTTCAGTCTAAATTTAGGAAGCAGAACTGTGAAGACTTTCCTAGGCCTTCTCTGGCGGCTCCAGGGCATCTGTGGACAGCTCGTCTTCCAGAGATGACAAATCAGAGGTGGAGCTGAAACCCAGGTCAGCCAATTCTACCCATGTTTCCGCTACGCTTTTCCTCTCTGGGTTCCCAAAGCCCCAACCTCTAAGAGAACTAACCCCCCTTCTCCCTACCACATGTAGAAAACTATTGCCCAGTTGGCTTCCTCCTCATTTCCACCAAAAATCTCCAATACAGAAAAGCTTGATGCTGTCAAGGCCCGTGACCAGCCCTCAACCACACAGAGGCTACTTGCTTTTGGAGACACTGTCTGCTTTCCTGATGCCCCTGCAGAAACTTTGTTTGCACTTGGAAAAACCTAAGGTTGTTTCCCCCTAACCATCTACTATAGTAACAACAACAGGGCTAAAGTGGTCCAGAGTGTGGTCAAATACTCTGGTAGTTTCAGCATTTTGACAATGCCACCTATATAGAAGAGAGCAGATGGAAAGTGCTGGTCCCCTCGCTCCACAGAGCTCCACGAGCATGGGGCTTTCTTGATGAAACACGTGGGTGTGGGCTTCCTTTGTCTCCTGCCTTCTCTACTTTGATGCTCACATTATGGAGAACACTTTTGATGGCTGGAAATGCATTCAACTGTGTCTGCTTTTTTTAAAAGGCAGCCTTTAAAATCATCTCTCCGGGTCTAATCATCTTTTATAGGGAGACTAAAGCTTCACCTCATTTCTCTGTGTTTCTGGGTCTAATCATCTTTATATGGAGACTAAAGCTTCACCTCATCTCTCTGTGCTTTGGGGGCTGAGCAGCCATCTTCCCTCCCTGCAACAATTGAGCCACAATCCAGAACACACGAGAATGGGGCCTTCACGAGCACCCAGGGTGCTTTCCATACTGAATACAGAGAAAGCTGGGTTCTTAACCAAGCTTTTCTAGAAGTTTCACCGATGATCAGGGTCCCAATCAGTCCGATTCATTTGCATTCTCTTTTCTCAACTCTTCCATTTTGAGAACAATGCATGTTAAAGAGAAAATCAAAGGTTGCTTTTTCTGTTTTGTTTTCCAATGCAATTGGAGCAGGGCATTTGAGCATGGACCCCAGAGCCAGACTTCCTGGGTTTGAGACCTGGCTGCATGCCTATTAACTGCATGGCCGTGGGCCAGCTATGCAACCTCTCTGGCCTCGGTTGACTCATCTGTCACAGGGAATCAATAATTGTAACTCCCTATGGGGCTAGGATAGGGTGAAAGGAAATGATTTTCTTTCTTAGCACATAGTAATCAATACTAATATCTGTTTGTCAGACAAAATAAATATTTTGGTTGACATTCCCCCCTCACCTCCCTTCCACTCTAACAGCTGACCATGTCTTGGAAAGGTACAAGGACATAAGAGAGATCTAAGAGAGGCAGCAGCCGCTGACCCAAAGCAGAGGGAGGTTTTTGCCATGTCATGTCGCAGCAAGTAGACAAGGTCTGAGAAAAACACTCATGTTTTCTGGGTGTTTTTATTTTCATGCAATGCCTTAAAAAGTTTACTTAGTTAACAATATTTTTAAAAGGGGGCTGTTTTAAATGCAAATATAGCTTTATGGCTTCTTTTGAAAAAAAATTACAAGATGAGCCTTCCTGACTCTGATCTCTTTTCCCCCACGCAGCAGCCACAGACAGATGGCAGGGGGTCTTCAGCTCTCTGGGCCATCTCTCATGTGCCTCACCTGCCTGGCTCTGATGAGCATTTGAGGTTATCCCCCTCACCTGAGGACAATTCTACAGGAGAAGGCGCCCAAGTTCAGATGCAGGTAGACAGACCCAGTCAATCAACTTCCTGTTTCTAGCCTGGGTGTCTCCATTGGTCCAGTGAAGATCGGGCCAGACAGGCAACCTTTAGTCTCTCTTTCTAAAGAGACCTGGGATTCCTCAGAGCTACCTCAGGAGGAAAAGAAAGAAGGAAAGACTCAGGGAATGCTATTATTGGAATTACTCAGGGTAATTCCAGCCCCCTTTACCCCCAACAATATCTATTCTTATCTTTTTTTGTAGATTAAGATTTCATTTAGAAAACAAGTTCTGGTGCTATTTTTTTTAATTTGCTTCCACCTCTAACCTTCAAAAGATTCTCAGCTTGAGAAAACAAATCCACTTGGAGGTTGTACTGCTTTCCTGGAGTTACCATAACAAAATAAAATGAACTGGGTGGCTTAAGACAAGGGAAATTTATTCCCTCCCAGGTCCAAGAACTAGAAGTCCAAAACAAAGGTGTCAACAGGTCTGGTTATATCTAGGGGCTCAAAAAGCATCTGCTCCACCATCTTTTCTGGTATCTGGTGGCTGCCAGCAACCCTTGGCACTCCTTGGCTTCTGGAAACATCACGTCTATCTCTGTCCTGTGTCACATAGCTATCTTTTCTCTAGGTGTCTCTGCACCTCTTCCTATAAGAACCTTCTCTAACCAAGTAGGAGGTCATTTTAATTACATCAGCCAATAACCTATTTCCAAATAAAGTCACATTTTGAGGTTCTTAATAAATGTTAACTTGGGGAGCACACTACTTGACCCATAACACAAGCTAACATTAGGTAGTTCCAATGAAGTATGAATTTTCTCCCATCACCAATCGAAGAGTCACACAATCACTTCATGAATCATTTACTGATCACTTTCTATACATCAGGTCACAAATTTGGGATATAAATAAGGCACAGATTTCAGGTAAGCTATGCAATTTCCAGGACTGATTTCAAACTAAACCCGCTATCGTTATGGGTTTTTTAAATATTTTTTAATATATTTTTAATTGTTCTGTTTTATGTAGTAGCATTTGGGGGAAATCTAGAAACACCCTTTATAATGCAAATAATTTTTGAAGTTAGAGGAGTCATTGATCTATCAACCAAAATAAAGGAAGAACTGACAAAAAACAGTGGATATTATGATCCTCCTTTCCTCTGGAGGGGGGGTAGGGCATTCAAGGGCATCTCCATGCGCTGCTGGCTACCTCCACCTGAAAAAAACGCAAGCATCCAAGGATGAAGCATGAATTCAGGTTGCAAAAAAACAACTCAGAACAACAGGGTCATCTTAAGACCTGTGAGATACCCAGAATGGAGTTTCTGCTCTGGTAGGAACATTCTCCAAACCAGCTGAGTAGAGAGAACCTGCTCTAATTACCTGGTGGAGTTGCAATGTATTGATACACGGTTCAGTCTTTCCTGGGAACTTAAGCCCTAGGAGTGCCTCCAGCCATGAAAACATTCCTTGTTCCCCTGAGATGGTTCCCAGCGTGGGTGTGTGGGTGTTGAGAAAGACTCTGCCATGTAACAGATTCTCTCCTAGAGGAATGCTGTTTTGAGGAAAGAAGACAGAAGGCCCAGGGGCTGAGGAGGAAAAAGGCCTCCAGTCAGAGAAGTCCCCCAGGGTATCCTCCTGCCTCTAGGAAAGAACATTCCAGCTGGGACAAGTGGTAAACCAGCTTGGGCAGCAAAGCTGTCTGGGGAAGTGCATGTTGAAGGGCTCATTCAGTCGCTTATTTTAAGATTTCTCAACCCTGGTCAAGAAGCTTTTCCTCCATTAAAGTTGGCTACTGGCCAACCTTGCATAATACTGAAGCCACTCTCTGTGCTCACATACACTCGCGGAGAGTCTCGACGTCCAGGTCTTTGCCAACAGGCATGATGATAATAGCATTTATTCAATGCCAGTAGTTTTCTTCTGTTCATTACAATAACTCTACAAGGTTTATAGAAATAGACACTAAAGCAGGGAGAGTGTATTGTAAGGATTCTTTCTACGAAAAGTGAGAGAGAAAAATGACTCTTGATTAAAGAAAAGAGAATAAAAGGACCTATTTAGCTCATAAAAGCAGGAAACATACCTGAGTCATCCCCAAGATGGAAGGAAGGGCTGAGGCATCCAGGTATCCAGGGCCCCTCTCTCCCCCCTCCGTCTCCATCACTGCTCACTCTGTCTGAGCCCTTTCTCTCCTACTACACAGGCTCCTCCACATGGCACAGAGGGTTGCACGGGTCACTCTGTCTGAGCCCTTTCTCTCCTACTGCACAGGCCCCTCCATGTGGCACAGAGGGTTGCACGGGTCACTCTGTCTGACTGAAGACCTACACCACTGAGATGAATTCTACCAAAAACCTAAGTGAGCTTAGAAGCAGATTATCTTCCCCAGTTGAGATTCAGATGAGACGGCAGCCCTAGCCACAGCCATCACTGTGGCTTTGTGAGACCCTAAGCAGAGGACCCAGGTAAACCATGCCCAGAATCCTGACCCAAGAAACTGAAAGATAATAAATGTGTGTTGTTTGAAGCCTCACTAATTTATGGTGATTTGTTACGCAGCAATAGATAACATGGCCAGTGAGAAGAAGTCCCTTCCCAAGTGTCTCCACATCTTCAGCTGGTCAGATTTTAACAGTTAGGAGAAGAAACCTGCTTTTTCCATACTCATCAACTATTTGTTTTTTACCAGAAAGGAAGATGTTAACCTGGGCGCTATTTAGGCAAATTCTCTGTTGCCTTTAAGATTACTAAATAATTTGGGCTGTTCCTACACTTCAGCAATGAGTAAATGTGACTTAAGGGGAAAAAAAAAAAAAAGAATCTCTGAGATTTTTATTTGACCTTTTCCTCCTACCAATTGCTCAATGAGAGTGCTTGACAAAGTGTACAAAGTGTCACCTGTGTTGGAAGGTGACACACACACACACACACATATGTACACAAGACTCCATATTGTAGTCTATTAAAATAGTTCAATTCCATAAACTACCCTGAGATAAAAATCATGGACTCATTCAAAAGCACTCATATACAAATAGGGATGATTATCAAAGAAATGGTATATCCCAAAAGTTGGCACAAACCTTAACTACAGGAACAAGCCTTTTCCCTTTGAAATATGAATACAAATAGCAAAATGAAATAAATTTAAATTAAATTATTTTTATGCCTATCTGAATCAGAAACTAAGAACAGTTAAAAGGACCCCATGTTGATGAGTGTGTGAAGAAATAATCACACTCATTCATTATGACTTGCCGGTATGCATTTGGTGAGAAATAATTTGGGAAAAAATATATGTGATTAGCCATTTAAAAAATTTCATTTATATTGACATTCCTGGAGGGAGGAGACAAGATGGCTGACTGAAGCCAGCTTTCCACAGAGGCTCCCGTCCAGTAGGAGAGTTAAAGGACAAAAATTCAGCACGTAACCTGGTGGATTTGAGCTGCACTAAGAAAGAAGGTTGAAGAACGCATGTCAACCCCGCTGAGGCGAGCTGTGACCACAAGGATACAAACAAAAGGTACAAAATCCATCACCAAGCGGACGGGAGTCTCCTCCCCCATGAGAACAGCTCAGAGTGCCCCACAAACAACCGGGCAGAGTTCAAAGGTCCTCCCACTACACTCCATGGGAGAGACACTCTAAAAACTGGACCTACCTCCCCTACTATGGTGCCACGGCGTCCTACTGCCAGGCATAAAACTGTATAAACTTATATAGTCTCTACCAGGAATTCTGAGCTCCCAGCACTCCCCTTCACTCACACTGAGGTCTGGAGTCCAGTCCCGGTCAGCGGAGAAGGGACCGCACCAGAGTGGCAGTTCCCTGAGGCACAGTATGACAGCCGTCTTTTGGTGACAATACGGCCAGGCATAAAACTGTGTAAAGCTGTGTGTGTTCTCTGCCCGCAACCCCAGGCTCCCAGCGCTCCCTGCGCTCCCCTCAGCTCTCGCTCCAAGGTCTGGAGGCCTGTCCCCCCAGGGGTCCAGACACTTGGGCAATTGCTCAAGGGGTGTAGACTGTGCTGGGCTGCAGCCGGTCAGTGCAGACTCTGGGGTGCGGGAGCAGAGAGAGGACGGTTGGCCAGAAGGGAGCTACACCAGAGCAGTGGTTGCCTGAGCCATAAAACAGCAGCCCTCTTTTGCTAGCAATGCGGCTCACTACCGAACATTCTGAAGCCACACCCCCTGTCTCCCTGGACAACCAGAGACTCTGAGCATAGGATTTGCCTGAGGCAACTCCAACTTGCAAACCGGGGAAACTCCCAGGGTGGGGCTGACCCAGAGGTCCGCTTTACTAAACCTAAGACGCACCTGGCCCTCAGGGGATCATCAGCCTATAGATAATACAAGAGCAAAGACAAGCTTATTTGGAACTCAATTCAGCTTCTCTTCTGCAGGGGAACCACAGAGTTGTTCTGCTCTTCTGTCAGTAACATTAATCAGGGGCGAGACTGGACCTGAGTGAAAACCCCCCAACCTTCTTCAAGCACCCGAGGTTGTCAGGCCTCACCTCCTCCTGCTAGAGAGAGGCAGAGTGCAGCGGCCTGGTAGACTTCCTTGTGATTCAGGCAGGTGCAAACTCCTGGAGTACTGATTCACTAAGGCAACTGGGTCAGCCAATGGCAGGGCTATCAGTGACTGGGTGTGACAGTGGTGCAAGGTGGGGAAGGAGGCAGCAACCTTCCCAGACTGATCTATTGGCTGGGTGTCTCCTCCTGACTCCACGCAGCACTGGAGCAAGCCACACCAGAGTAGTCACCAGACCCCTGTGATCTAGTTCCCAGAGACCTCTTAAACTCTCTCACCTGAGACAGGTGCAGAATGAGACAATTGATTTGGACTTTTTGAACTGAACCAATCACCTGAGGACAAATCAGGTGGTGCACTGGGTGCACGGTGGTAGGAAGGTTTGATTTTTCTTTTCCAATTGTTTGCCGGTGGGGGGTGGGGTAACTTAATTGCTGATATTTCTCAACAGCTGAGACTTCAATCCAGAGTATCTGTTTCACTAGGGTGGAACAGAAACCAGCTGAAAACAAGACAGAACCACTTAGCCCCACCACACCAGACAGGGCCCCGGTTTCTCAGGCCACAACACTGTACAGGCCCTCGACAAAACTCCAGAGGAAAAAAATCAAAGGGAGTAAAACAACCATGGAGCAGAATCAACGGAAAAACTCTGGTAACATGAATAACCAGAATAGATCAACCCCCCCAAGGAAAGATATGGCAGATGTAATTGAAGATCCTATTCATAAACAACTGGCTGAGATGTCAGAAATCGAATTCAGAATTTGGATTGCAGACAAGATTAACAAAGTGGAATTAGGAATCCGAGGAGAAATTCAAAAGTTGTCTCAAGAATTTAATGAATTTAAAGACAAAACCACCAAAGACTTAGACACACTGAAGCAAGAATTTGCAGCCCTCAAAGATATGAACAACACAGTAGAATCCCTCAGCAACAGAATGGAGCAAGCAGAAGAAAGGATTTCTGACATTGAAGATAAAGCCTTTGAACACTCCCAAACTCTCAAAGAGGAAGAGAAATAAAGAGCAAAAATGGATCATTCTCTCCGAGAGCTCTGGGATAATTCGAAGAAGGTGAATATCCGAATCATTGGAGTTCCAGAAACAGATGAAGTGGCCTCACTGGGCACAGAGGCCCTTCTGCATGAAATTATGAAAGAGAATTTTCCAGACATGCCTAGAGATTCTGAAATTCAGATAGCGGACAGCTTCAGAACCCCAGCACGACTCAACCCCAATAAGACATCCCCCAGGCATATCATAATTAACTTCACTAAAGTTAATATGAAGGAGAAAATCCTCAAAGCTGCCAGGAGAAAGAAAACCATTACCTTCAAAGGGAAGAATATTAGAATGACCGCAGATGTCTCTGCTGAAACTTTTCAAGCCAGAAGAGGGTGGTCACCAACTTTTAATCTCTGAAAGCAAAATAACTTTCAACCCCGGATCTTGTATCCAGCTGAGTTTTATTTATGATGGAGAAATGAAATACTTTAATGACATTCATGTGTTGAAGAAATTTCCCATAACCAAACCAGCTCTTCAGATATTCTCGGACCTATCCTCCATAATGACCAACCCAATCCTATACCACAAAAGTAAACTCACTCAGAAACTTCGGATCAAACTCCAATTTCCACACTGGCGAAAGGATTAAAAATGCCCACTGGACTTTTGGAAAACTCGATACCCAAAACTTCACCAGATTTATCAATATTCTCCATTAATGTGAACGGCGTAAACTGTCCTCTAAAGAGGCATAGCTTAGCTGACTGGATACAAAAACTCAGGCCAGATATTTGTTGCATACAAGAGTCACATCTTAACTTAAAAGACAAATACAGACTCAGGGTGAAAGGATGGTTATCCATATTTCAGGCAAATGGTAATCAGAAAAAAGCAGGTGTTGCAATTTTATTTGCAGATACAATAGGCTTTAAACCAACAAAAGTAAGGAAGGACAAGAATGGTCACTTCATATTTGTTAAGGGTAATACTCAATATGATGAGATCTCAATTATTAATATCTATGCACCCAACCAGAATGCACCTCAATTTATAAGAGAAACTCTAACAGACATGAGCAACTTGATTTCCTCCAGATCCATAATAGTCGGAGATTTCAACTCTCCTTTGGCAGTGTTGGATCATTCCTCCAACAAGAAGCTGAGCAAAGAAATCTTAGATTTAAACCAAACCATCCAACATTTGGATTTAGCAGACATCTACAAAACATTTCATCCCAACAAAACTGAATACACATACTTCTCATCAACCCATGGAACTTACTCCAAAATCGATCACATCTTAGGTCACAAGTCTGACCTCAGTAAATTTAAAGGAATAGAAATTATTCCATGCATCTTCTTGGACCACCATGGAATAAAACTTGAGCTGAGTAACAACAGGAATCTGCATGCTCATACAAAAACATGGAACTTAAATAACCTTATGCTGAATGATAGCTGGGTCAGAGATGAGATTAAGAAAGAAATTGCCAATTTTTTGGAACAAAACAACAATGAAGACACAAACTATCAGAACCTCTGGGACACCGCAAAGGCAGTTCTAAGAGGGAAATTTATAGCACTGCAAGCCTTCCTCAAAAGAATGGATAGAGAGGAAGTTAACAACTTAATGGGACATCTCAAGCAAATGGAAAAGGAAGAACTTTCCAACCCCAAACCCAGTAGAAGAAAAGAAATAACCAAAATTAGAGCAGAATTAAATAGAATTGAAAACAAAAGAATAATACAACAGATCAATAAATCAAAAAGCTGGTTTTTCGAAAAGGTCAATAAAATAGATAAACCTTTGGCCAACCTAATCAGGAAAAAAAGAGTAAAATCTCTAATCTCGTCAATCAGAAACAACAAAGACGAAATAACAGACTCCTCAGAAATCAAAAAAATCCTTAATGAATATTACAAGAAACTGTATTATCAGAAATATGAAAATCTAAAGGAAATTGACCGATACTTGGAAGCACATGACCTTCCAAGACTTAGCCAGAATCAAGTGGAAATGTTGAACAGGCCCATATCAAGTTCTGAAATAGCATCAACCATATAAAATCTCCCTAAAAAGAAAAGCCAGGGACCAGATGGTTTCACGTCAGAATTCTACCAAACCTTTAAAGAGGAATTAGTACCTATACTACTCAACCTTTTCCAAAAGGTAGAAAAAAAAAGGAAGACTACCTAACACATTCTATGAAGCAAACATCACCCTGATCCCCAAACCAGGAAAAGACCCAACAAGAAAAGAAAATTATAGACCAATATCACTAATGAATATAGATGCAAAAGTATTCAACAAGATCCTAACAAACAGAACACATCAAACAAATTATACATCATGACCAAGTCGGTTTTATCCCAGGGTCTCAAGGCTGGTTCAATATACATAAATCTATCAATGTAATCCAGCACATAAACAAATTAAAAAACAAAGACCATATGATTCTCTCAACGGATGCAGAAAAAGCTTTTGATAATATCCAGCATCCCTTCATTATCAGAACATTTCTGATATCCCTTCATTTGATAATATCCAGCATCCCTTCATTATCAGAACATTTCTGATATCCCTTCATTTCTTTTCTTAAGAAAATCAGTATAGAAGGGACATTTCTTAAACTGATAGAGACCATCTACAGCAAACCCACAGCCAATTTCATATTGAATGGAGTTAAATTGGAATCATTTCCACTCAGATCAGGAACCAGACAAGGCTGCCATTGTCTCCATTGCTTTTTAACATTGTAATGGAAGTGTTAACCACTGCAATTAGGGAAGAAAAGGCGATCAAGGGTATCCATATAGGGTCAGAAGAGATCAAACTTCTCCTCTTCACAGATGATATGATAGTATATCTGGAAAACACTAGGGACTCTACTACAAAACTCTTAGAAATGATCAAGGAATACAGCAGTGTCTCAGGTTACAAAATCAACATTCATAAATCGGTAGCCTTTATATATACCAACAATAGTCAAGTTGAAAAAACAGTTAAGGACTCTATCCCATTCACAGTAGTGCCAAAGAAGATGAAATATTTGGGAATTTTTCTAACAAAGGACGTGAAAGATCTCTATAAAGAGAACTAGGAAACTCTAAGAAAAGAAATAGCTAAAAATATTAACAAATGGAAAAACATACCATGCTCATGGCTGGGAAGAATCAACATTGTTAAAATGTCCATACTACCCAAAGCAATATATAATTTCAATGCAATCCCTATTAAAGCTCCACTGTCATACTTTAAAGATCTTGAAAAAATAATACCTCGTTTTATATGGAATCAGAAAAAACCTCGAATAGCCAAGACATTACTCAGAAATAAAAACAAAGCAGGAAGAATCACACTACCAGACCTCAGACTATACTACAAATCGATAGTGATCAAAACAGCATGGTATTGGCACAAAAACAGAGAAGTAGATGTCTGGAACAGAATAGAGAACCAAGAGATGAATCCAGCTACTTACCATTATTTAATCTTTGACAAGCCAATTAAAAACATTCAATGGGGAAAAGATTCCCTGTTTAACAAATGGTGCTGGGTGAACTGGCTGGCAACCTGTAGAAGACTGAAACTGGACCCACACCTTTCACCATTAACTAAGATAGACTCTCACTGGATTAAAGATTTAAACTTAAGACATGAAACTATAAAAACACTAGAGGAGAGTGCAGGGAAAACCCTTGAGGAAATCAGTCTGGGCGAGTATTTTATGAGGAGGACCCCCCGGGCAATTGAAGCAGCTTCAAAAATACTCTACGGGGACTTGATCAAACTAAAAGCTTCTGCACAGCCAAGAACACAGTAAGTAAAGAAAGCAAACAGCCCTCGGAATGGGAGAAGATATTTGCAGGTTATGTCTCCGACAAAGGTTTAATAACCAGAATCCACAGAGAACTCAAACGCATTAGCAAGAATAGAACAAGGGATCCCATCACAGGCTGGGCAAGGGATTTGAAGAGAAACTTCTCTGAAGAGAACAGGTGCATGGCCTTCAGACATATGAAAAAATGTTCATCATCTTTAATCATCAGAGAAATGCAAATCAAAACTACTTTGAGATACCATCTAACTCCAGTGAGACTAGCCTATATCACAAAATCCCAAGACCAGAGATGTTGGCGCGGATGTGGAGAAAAGGGAACACTTCTGCACTGCTGGTGGGAATGCAAATTAATACATTCCTTTTGGAAAGATGTTTGGAGAACACTTAGAGATCTAAAAATAGATCTGCCATTCAATCCTGTAATCCCTCTACTGGGCATATACCCAGAAAACCAAAAATCACATCATAATAAAGATATTTGTACCAGAATGTTTATTGCAGCCCATTCATAATTGCTAAGTCATGGAAGAAGACCAAATGCCCATCAATCCTCGAATGGATTAATAAATTGTGGTATATGTACACCGTGGAATATTATGCAGCCTTAAAGAAAGATGGAGACTTTACCTCTTTCATGTTTACATGGATGGAGCTGGAACATATTCTTCTTAGTAAAGTATCTCAAGAATGGAAGAAAAAGTACCCAATGTACTCAACCCTACTATGAAACTAATTTAGGGTGTTCACATGAAAGCTATAACCCAGTGACAATCTAAGAATAGGGGGAAGGGGGAAAGGGAGGGGAGGGAGGGGGGAGGTGGGTAGAGGGAAGGGGACTGGTGGGATTATACCAGCGGTGCATCTTACAAGGGTATATGTGAAACTTGGTAAACGGTCTGTGAAGCTAGTGAATGATGCCCCATGATTATATCAATGTACACAGCTATGATTTAATGAAAAAAATATATATTGACATTCCTGGGTCTTTGACCCTAGGAAAAATAATGTATTAATATTTGTAGGCAAAGATGCTTACAGTAATATCCTTTAATAAGAAACAAAAACTTGAGAAAATTGTAAGAAGGATGGGAAAGAAGTCTACCGGAAGGGAAAAGTGCATGTAGGAAGGCTGACTATACTTTATAAAATCCAACATTTACAGACTATGGTGATATCCCACATGTTTAGTTCCACCCTATTAAGCTGACAATATTTGGATCGAGAATGATAATTTCTACTGTTTCAATGATATCTTCATTGTGCCTTGTTCTAAATTTTCTATTTGTTGTTTGTTTGTTCGTTTGTTTTGAGACAGAATCTCACTCTGTCACCCTGAGTAGAGTGCCATGGCATCATCATAGCTCAGAGCAACCTCAAACTCTTGGGTTCAAGTGATCCTCTTGCCTCAGCCTCCCTAGTAGCTGGAACTATATCTGGCTAATGTTTCTAGTTTTTAGTAGAGATGTGGTCTTGCTGTTGCTCAGGCTGGTCTCTAACTCATGAGCTCAAGTGATCCATCCTACCAAAGGCCACCACACCTTAGCCGGGCGTTGTGGCGAGCGCCTGTAGTCCCAGCTACTCGGGAGGCTGAGGCAAGAGAATCACTTAAGCCCAGGAGTTGGAGGTTGCTGTGAGCTGTGTGAGGCCACGGCACTCTACCAAGGGCCATAAAGTGAGACTCTGTCTCTACAAAAAAAAAAAAAAAGGCCGCCACACGCACCTTGTTTTTATTCTTCCCATCTCCCACCCTAACAAGCTCTTTCTCATCCAGCTAACATCTTGGTAGACGTAAGAAAAGGAAAAGTTTTCTGGTAAGATGAGTGTGGTGCCCAACTGAGGATTTAAATTGTATATTCTCCCCCCTGTTTATCTCCTCCAGGTAATCAGTTGTCCTTGGGAAGGTAAATCACAACTGAAACACGAATGTTGCACTGCAAACCTTCAGAAAAGGGTTTCCAACTTCAGCACTGTTGATAACGTTTGGAATGGGCAATTCTCTGTTGTGAAGTTGTCCCATGCGTAGTAGCACATTTTGCAATGTCTCTGGCTTCTATCCACTGTGCATCAGTAGCAAACACACCCCCAGTCCCAAGTTATGATAATCAAAGTGTCTCTGGAGGTGGCCAATGTCCCCTGGAAGGCCAAATTGACCTATTGGGAACTACCAACCAAGACCTAGTTCCCAATTAATCAAGGTCGAATGTTGCAGAAAGAAGGGTACTGAAACAGAAGAGTGTTGATATCCTTTTATTTTAAGAGCTTTAAAAGGAAAAACCCACTCCATCCCCAGTGTATGGGTCCCCAGGGAAAAGATAGAAGGAATTCGTCCTAAGTCTGTGAGGGACAAATGCCCAAATCACTTGTGTCACCCATTCTCAGTGCAGCTGGGTTTGGGACCAAATTCCATAACACGAAATTGTGATATTTTCAGTCCAGTACAGCCCCAACAGGTTAGCTGAAGACCATGACCCATGTGGACCAGGCGTGTCCGTGGGACTGTGGCCCGGTGTTCCACAGCGACACCGTGTGGCCGTGAACAGTAATGGCCGCAGCCGGCCACCCCCTGCCTGCCCAGCACCCCCTTTGACCACATGAACCCCAATTACTCTTCAGCCAATTGGCTTGGGATAGCGCGGAGCCCCTTAAAATAGATACAGAATTTCCTGCAAATTAATCATGTGGGAACCTTCCCATATTTTTAAGTTAAAAAAGAAAACGATATAGCCATATCTACATCCCACGTTTGTGACAAAGTTCACCCCAGTTTGCAGAGCTATGGAGTAAATTGAAAGGAGCTGTATGGTACAGGGAGAGGAGCAAAGAGCCTTGTCTCCTTAAAGACAGAAGCCCTGCTCTGCCACTCGCCGTCAGGGGTTGTTGGGGGACCCCAGCGCCGGGGGGGGGGGGGGCGGTCCGTGCCCTATGGGATCCCCCTCCCCGCTCCCGGGGGGCCTTCCTCTCGCCCTGCGCTCCACCAGCTCTGCGTTTGTCCTTCCACGTCTCATCCCCTTTGGTCCCCACTGCACTGGTTCTTCCCAAGTTCCCGGGGTAGCCACCTGCCCACAAAGACTGGTCAGACATGTCCCTGCCATGGTCGCTTCTAAATAACTCATGGAAGTGGGAGAGCGAGGCCATGTCCCCAACGTGGGCGGCCACACGTCTGAAGACCGTGTCGCGGGGGCCAGGTGGGAACCTCAGACGTCGCAGACAGTGGACAGTGGGCGGCTCTGAACCTCGATGGCTGGGTTAAGACTGGAGGAAGCAGCATGCTGCAGGTAACGGAGCCTGTAAGCCATCCTCCACAGGCTGGAAGAATGGCTTAAAAAACCATTGAAAAAAGGATGGGAAATGCCAGTCACCTGAGCGCCTCCCCAACCCTGCAGCCCCAGAGACGTCACTGGACCATGGTTCAGATTTCCTCTCAACACAGCACCCTGGGCAGCGGTCAGCAGTGGACTTGAGTCGAAACCTACTTGAGGGCCTTCATGTAGGACCATCCTATTCTACAGATCAGAAATCTAGTCCTTTGAGATCAAATGCATGGCCCCATGTCACAAAGCATATCAAAAGAAGAGCCAGAATCCTGAACCTTTGATTTTCTGACTATATCATACCACCCTACACTTTAATAAAACATGAATTAAAAAGTTGCCTTATGAGAATTAAAAATAAAGTTTATCTTTTCATTCTAAAACAAAGTCAAAGAAAACTGCTATGAATAAAATGCAGGACTAGCTGGTCACATCTAAAATTCAATTTCTTTTGTATTTCATCAGAAAGGGATTTTCAAATGCCTTCCCTGTTTAGCTATAGCAGCTATAGAGAAGGAACCAGAATGGTTTTTTGGGGGAAGGGGCAGGTAAGGGGAAGTAGCAAAAATGATATGGTTTCAAGCATCCTTGTAGACATTTCCAAGAACTAGAGAATGGTTGATGTGCTGTTATCAGTTCAGAAGGCAGTATTAAGGCTCCGTGCCCATGCTTTGTGGTAATTCAGGGACTGGGGGGTTCAAACCCAGGCCAGGCCTGCTAAACAACAATGACAGCAATAACAAAAAAATAGCCAAGTGTTGTGGTGGGCACCTATAATCCCAGCTACTTGGCAGGCTGAAGCAAGAGAATCGTTTAAGTCCAAGAGTTTGACATTGCTGTGAGTTGTGATGCCATGGCACTCTACCAAGGGTGACATAGTGAGACTCTGTCTCAACAAAAAAAAAAAAAAAAAAAGAAGAAGAAGGCAGTATCAAGTCCCACAAAAAGTTATCATCTGGTACTACATGTCCCTTTGAGCTGCCTCACCTTTCTCTCTACAGAAATTGCCCTAGAGCCCCACACAGAAAAGATGTTCAGACATAAACCTCAAATAGAAATTAGTGTCTAGGCCCATATTAATATGACTTAATTTTTAGCTATAAAAAAAATTAAATGGGGTGGTGCCTGTGGCTCAAAGGAGTAGGATACTGGCCCCATATACCAGAGGTGGCAGGTTCAAAAACAGCCCCGGCCAAAAACTGCAAAAAAAATAAAAAATAATAATAATAAATAAAATGTTCCAGTATCTTACTGTCCATTATTGCTTATCTAATTACCCCTGGAACCTATAAGTGAAGTCTGATCTTATCTCAGAAAGATATTCGTAAGAGGAAAACAATGGGAGCCAGGGGCCAGAAGGAAAGACTAAGATGAACTCAAAGCCAAGGGGGTCCTGTATGGCACTAGTGCTCCAAGAGAGACAGTTAAAGAATTCTGATGGTCAATTGAAAAATGCTAAGAATTTCAAAACAAGAAGCTCGGAGACCGGTTAAGTGCTATGGGAAATAATCCCTATAAGAGATTGTAAATCCTGAACTCATGGTGGAGAAGGTTAATTAGAACACTCATTCTGGCATAGAATCAACATAATATGGCAATAGTAAATGAGGGGAGACTTAGGAGTTGAGTAAGACAATAGGGATAGTTAGTTAACACAGCTATTTGGCCATTAGATTTGTAGCCAGCTTATGGGTATACTACTGCCCCCATCATGCTAGTGCAGCCTCCAAGCCCAACCTGGCTTCTTGGAACTATGTGTTTACTCTTATCTACTCCATCATTTGTAAACCATGGGCAATAAATTTTTATTTATTATATGTTATTTGTAAACCCTGGGTCGGCCTCTTCCAACCTCACTGGATGTTTTTTTTGGATTTTTTTTTTCCTAAAACCAACTTGCCAAAGACAATTCACATTTCCTGGGAAAGGAGGCCACAATCATCAGGAGTACATATTGACATAATAACACTCCATCTGCCTCCAGGTTCCTCATCCACCTTAAAATGACAAATGGGCAGGAGTTGGAAAATTGGATGATAAAGGCCTAATCGGATGCCCTCGAAAGGATATCAATTAAATTAGCAGCCTCATTGTTCACTGAAAATACTTTACTCCTTTACATCCCTAATCAAAACTACTCAGAGCATGGTTCCACGTATAAAGGGCCCTTTCATCCTAACAAGGAAAAGGCTGAGGAAACTGTAAATTCAACAATTCTTGGATTTGTAAGAATGTGAGGACATAAGGCAAACCACCACCCCCAAGACAGGAGACACAGACAAACAAGAAAATACTGGGGCAGAGACTCAAGAGTAGAAACCACCACAAGAACCAGTGCCAGGGTAGGAAAACCTCTACTGTGATTGAAAAATTCCTGGAGGTTCATTGTCGACAAACCCCAGAGTTAAAAACTCCACACAGGGGGACCACTTGCAAGGGATGCCTCACACATTTGTAAAATTTACTCCCTGGAGTTCAACCAGATTCTCACAGTAAATACTAGAGAAAAATTCTCTCCTGCTTCCAGCAGAGGGGAGGGAAATGGAACCATTTTGAAATACACCAGAGCATCCTGTTCTTTTTAACAAGGTGGGCCCTACGGAGAAACTATTTAACAAGACCCTGACCTTCTGGGATTTTAGCACAGCCCAGCTGACCTGGGAAAGTGAAATCCCCAGTTCTGGTCAGCTCTAGCCATCCTGGAGCGGATAGGAAGCAAGTGAGAAGCACTTATGAATCTCAGTCTCGAGGCATGGGCTCAGTAAAAGACTGAGACCGATCACAGGACTGCAGAACGCTCTCTGTCCTCCCACGCCTTATCATCACATCGCTGAAAATGTATTTACAGCAGTTTCTTTCACCCAGTACATCATGTCCAGCTCTCAGTAAAAAATTACAAGGCATACTAAAAGGCAAAAGCTAGCCAGAGCTTAAGAGTACCACCCTTCCCTAATGGAACATTGGAGGACCATGCAGCAAAATGTTGGTGCAAAAGAAACAGAGCCCCACTGCAAAATTGCTGTGAAGGTATCAGAAAACCTCTCCGAGGTTCAGATGTCACATCTGAAAACAGGTCTAAATAATTAACTACATCACCAGGTTATTGAAAGGATGACATGGGCCAATATGCCTATAAAACACTCCAGAAAGATTTGATGCCATACAGTCACCTGGAATACAAGATTCTATTGCACTTTAAGATATAGTACAAAGACACCCAGCCCTCTCGTTTCACTATAATTCAACCAGGCTTTGTAGAAAGGTGGAGAGTGTACCCAATATTGGAATAAAAATGTCCATCAAGGCACTGAGATTAACTCTGTAACTTCCCTAGAAAAACATAAATGTCTACAGCTGGCTTTTGTTTAAAATAGCAATAATGTTCCTGCCCCTCTGTTGTACCAATGTCAAAGCATTTAGTAAAATCTTTTCCTCTGTTTGTGTTCTCACTTGCCGCAGGTGCCCACACTTTCCTAGAACCATATTATGGCAAAACAGAAGAACCCAAAGGTGGAGATAATCTCTCTAGTGTGTCTATTCTTTGTGAAGAGGAAGCTGAGGCTCAGAGAGAAAGAAATGGACCTTTCCTAGATGCCTCAGCAATTTAGAGGCAGATCCAGGACAGAACCTGACATGCAATGACCAGTTTGATGTCTTTCCACCTCTCCCATGATTTCTGCACTTGAATATAAGTCAGAATCACCTGAGGCAGGGTAACCACCCAAAGATTTTGGTTTGGGGCTAAGGATTGGTTTAGGATTCTTGGGACACAAGTCATGGAAACTCCAACTCAAACAATAAAATAATTCATTATCTCACATTATAGGAAGTCCACAGGGAGGGCAAACCTCGGGGCAGGCTAATTCCACCACTCAGAGGCTTCATTAAAACCCCAACTTCTTTCAGTCTCTTCTCTCTGCTCTCTTCAACGTGGGCTTCAGGTGGGTCACAAAAAGCTACAGCTGCAGTTCCAGGTAAAATACTCTGATTCTACAGCACCCAGAGGAAGAATAGGAAAGAATATCTCTTCCAGTAATTATTTCTTAGAAAAGAGGGCATTTTTTTCTGGAGCTTTCAACAGGTTTTCTTTTACTTTTTCACTGGACCAAATTGAGTCAAATACCCATTTTTGAAGCAATTACTAATAGGGAAATAGCAATTCCCTGAAAGCAATCAGGACACACCTATAATTAGTTTTCCTGGAGTTTGAGGATATCATGGAGGATATCACAGAAGTATGATTGTTAAGGGAAAGAAGAGAGTAGGAGCAGGACCTGCTATAGATGCCAGATAAACATCTGAGAGTGTCCACCTCCATGTATCCAGGGGAGGACCCAAGGGTGTGCCTTCTAGAGGCTTCCAGTTGGTTCTATAGTACCACATCATGGTACTACAGTTCATGATCCATGAACCACACCCAGAGTGTCACAGCTCACAATGTGTGTATGTATAAGAAATCATCCACATTCAAGTCTTCACCCCAACTAAGACTAGAGGTAGAAATTTCAGAAACCACCACAGGAGGAAAGTTTTGAAGTCTGAGAGCATTTAAGTTATATCGTTTATATCAGACTAACTCTAAGAGACATTTCAGTTTCTTACAATAATCTCTTCTCCCAATTTATTTCTCATAATCCTAGCCTTAAGGACAATTGCAAAGCTGTTTCCCACTTCTCATGTAATACCAGAAATAATTACAAAACACTTCTGGCTTTATGTGCCTGAGCTCTGCCTCTCATTCCATAAATTTCCGCAATTATTATGTTGGCCACATGAAAATGAAGCATTTTAATTACAGTAATGTTGTTTTGTTTGAAAACTTAATGATGTGCCATAGGTTCCTTATGCTCTCTTCACTCTTTGTTATTCTTTTTCTTTTGTTCTTCTAACTGGCTAATTTCAAATGACTTGCCCTTGAGTTTGCCAGTTCGTTCTTCTTCATAATCGAGTGTCCTGCTGAAGCTCTCTATTGAATTTTTCAGTTCTGTCATTTTATTCTTCAGCTCCAGGATTTCTGTTTGGTTCTTTTTATATTATTTCTATTTCTTCATTTAACTTCTCATTTTGTTCATTTATTTTTTTTAATCTTGTTTAATTGTGTTTTCTTCATTCTCACTGAGCTACTTAAATATGGCTATTTTGAATTATTTTTCAGACAATCCATAGATCTCCATTTTTGGAAGTTTATTAGTTTATTAGTTTCCTTTGGTGGTAACTATGGGTTGTGATGGGTGTGTTAATTAATATGATTCTGGTATTTATTATACAATGCATACATATACCAAATCATCATGTTGTACACTTTGAACATGTATAATTTTCTTTGTCAATTAAACATTTTTTTTAATTGTAAAGGCGATAATATTGGACACTGAAGCAAATGTCAGTTTATTGTTTTTTGACTTACAGGAAAAGTCCATTTGGTCCCTATAGGCAAGAGAAAAGAGATGACCTTCTGGAGAATATCAGGTTTCAGTAAATTTTATCAACCCCAAGCAGGTCCCCAGGCTGGGTCACAGTCACCATTGTCATCACAGTTAGTCCAGGTTTTTGAAGTATCTATTTGTTTATCTAACAACCCTTTCTCTCTTGGTGGCCTTTGTAACAGATTTGCTATCTCCCCATGGTACCCTCCCCCACATTTCCATCACCTGGCCATTTCCAAAACACCTTAGAGCTTTTACTTGGAGTTAACTTCCTTCAGGAAGCTTTCCCAGACCTCCAAAGACTGATGAGCATTTTTGATGCTTCCAATATATCCTTTACTAGAATTTAACACTTTCTCACTATATTGTAATTTCCTGGGTCCCTGGCCACCAAGACATTTAAATTTGGTCTGAACCTGAATTATACTAATCAGTCATGATTTCTTTGAGTTCCCACAGCATTCTCCTGGTTTTCTCCACCCCTAAGCCCCCATCCATGCCTGAGTGCCTCAATTTCAGCCCCCAAGGAGTCTGATGCAATAGGTCTCAGAGAGCCCAGGAACTTGGACTTTTACCACATGCCCCTCATCATCCTTATATTCAGATGTTATATTCAGAACATCTGGGCAGCACTCACTTCAGCCTGGCTCCTGGGTTTCATTTCCATACTGAGTATGTTCCTAGGGGATCCAGAAGTCTCAGGAAAATGCCACATTAATTCCTCATGTCAGCTTCCCAAAAGACCATTAGGCACAATATGTTAGAGAAAAAAAAAAAAAATATATATATATATATATAGTTTAAAAAAAAATGTTTAGGTGAGCAATAAATTAAACACGGGAATCAAGATGTAACCACAAGCATTTCATAGCAACATTCTCTACAATAATCACTGAAATCAACCTAAATAGTCCACTAATAGGGAACTTGTCAACTGTTACACATTTTAACCACTCAGTAGAATTTTAAGCAGCAATTAAAATTGATGAGATATTTCTAAATTTTTTGACCCAAAAAGAGGAACAGGCATAATGTCAAGTTATAAAGCAGGTTACAGAGCAAGCACCTGCGTAGAAGTGTATGTTGGTGTGAGTGTGTGAGGGAGTGTGTCTGTGGTTGTGAGCCTGTGTGTGTGTGTGTTTGTATGGATATAGAGGGTAAATTGTAAACTGTGTTAAAATTGTAATACTCAATATATAGCAGTAACATTTGTGATCTTGTATATTGTATCTTGTATCTCTTGTAATTGCAGACGTCAAATGTGACTTGAGTATTATAATTTTTGCATTGTACTGAGTGACTTGCATTCCTCTTTTATCATTGGTATATATTCTTACAATTTTAACAAAGTTTTATCCTTTTTAAAAATGGGTATACCTTTATTGATACTCAGTATATATATGATGTGTGAATTTTGTTTTTATAATGAACATATAATTTTTACAATGGGAGGGTTCTTTCCTGGTTTCTTTATCTTTCAAGGAAAGCCTTCAACAGCAGCTACCCATCTCCTTGCCTTTCATGATGGAAAAATAGAAAAGGGTCATGAGCTATCTGGCTATAAATGAGCTGGGCTGCTCTTTTAAAAATTTTTTGTGCCTATAGCCTGGAGTTACACTCTCTGCTCTAAAGAATCTGAAACCATGGACCCCTCCTAGGCCCCAGTGGGGGCACTTGCCCTAATTTTCAACTCCCCAGACGCCTCTTTGCCCATGCACAGCAGGAAATTTCAAAAGCATCCAGAAACTTCCAGGAGGATCTGTGGTCAGCTAAGCAATCTCCCCATGAATTATCTGCAAGAGAGAATGGTTCTCTCCCCTCAGATCATCACTGCTATGGCTGGGCATCTTGTCAGATTCCTTTTAAGAGATTGCCTGTTATCCTGCAACCTATATGGAAATTCTGATTCAAAAATATCATTTCCCCCCTCAGTCTCTTCCATTCTGGGGCCTTCCAGAAAGATAGCACAAAACCCACCCACCCCTATCCTTAACTGTTTGACCACAACAGGAAGGTAACAGGCTACAAGGGAGAGGCACAAAAATCACCGTTAGAGATAGTTGAAGGTTAGAAACATTAGCACTCAAAATGCCTGTTTGTAATTCATGGAGTTCTGCAGAGAATTTCATCAGATGTTCCCTTAAAATATTGCTGATTAGGGCGGCTCCTGTGGCTCAGTGGGTAGGGTGCTGGCCCCATATACCGAGGGCGGTGGGTTCAAACCCCAGCCCCGGCCAAATTGCAACAAAAAAATAGCCGGGCATTGTGGCAGGCACCTGTAGTCCCAGCTACTTGGGAGGCTGAGGCAAGAGAATTGCCTAAACCCAGGAGTTGGAGGTTGCTGTGAGCTGTGATGCCATGGAACTCTACCAAGGGTGATAAAGTGAAACTCAGTCTCTAAAAAAAATATGGCTGATTAAACATGGCCAAGAAAACATGCAAGCACTTTAAGGAATGACCAATAAATGGGATCTGAAGAGGGGAGCCGTGCTCTGGAAGACAAGGTCAAAGACACGGGGTGAAATCACTCAGAAAGGGGCAAGGTCAACACTGGCCAAACCTTCACCATTTCAAAGGTGAAGATATGTATGTGAGATCATTGTGTGGGCCAAAAGGGCTGGCAATCCTCCATCTACTGATCAAGAATTGATCCAGAGGTGGAGCAAGATGGCGGCTGAGTAACAGCTTCCTTGCATCTGGGCACCGTGAGTCCGGGGATATAGGACTCAAGGCATCTCTGGCTGGTGGGATCTGCCTATCATCACCCCTGTGAGGATACAGGGAGTCAGCAAGAGACTTCTGGACCCCAAGAGGAGGACTAAAACAGTGGAAAAACGGCAAGTGGTCGCGTGTGTTCAAACCGTCCAAACCCGCCCGCAACTGTAAGTTCAGTAGCAGCGAGACTGCAACCCAGAAAGGCCTTACCTGTGAACTGTTTTGGTGTCTTTGGACTTGGCACTCAGTTGAACTGCCTTGGGGAGAGCCTGAGCGGAAGTGCGGAGAACTTTGGCCGTTGTCTAGGGCCCCAGTCTGAGCCGCTGAGCCACACGGAGCTAATAGTGTTTGGCTGTGGGTCACAGGGAGCCATAGTGAGCAATCTGCCCCAGCAAGCTCCGCCCTCAGGGTCGCAGAGCTAGAATTGGGTGGGTGCTGGTAACCCAGTGACCAAGTAGCCTAAGAGTGGGGTCGAAGCTGCCTTACGGCCCTAACCCTCAGGGGCAGAGTGAGACCGGTTTTAGCACACTGGGTAAGTGGATAGCCACTTCAGCAGTGATTCCAGCGACAAGCACTTTCCTGGGAAAGCTTCTGCTCAGCAAGTTTACAAGTTCAAAGTGCCTTTTAAGTGGGCTGAAGAGAGATTTAGGGTGTCTACCTGCTGGGGTTTGAGAAATCAGCAGCCTCCAGTCGTATCAGAACTGTGATTAACATCTCATACCCCAGAAGACCACGTATTGCCCAGACAATACTCAATAACATATACATACTGCTTTGCTTTTGGTTGTGTTGTTTTTTGTGTGTGTGTGTGTTTTTTTTTGGTTTGGTTCGGTTTTTTTGTTTATTTTGATGTTGTTGATGTTTTGTTTTTTAATTTCAACCTTTTCCATACAGATCCATTTTCTTTCTCAATTTTTCTAGTTTAATTATAATTACCCAATGCTGCCTTTTTCAATAACTAGAACTTCATTTTTGCTAGTGTTTCTACCACTATTATTTGGTTTTTCACCCAATTTTATCCCGTGAAGTTTTCTGTTTGCTTGTTTTGGTTTGATTTATAGCATTTTTGTCTTTCCTGTCTACTTGGTGGAGGTGGGGTACTGTGTCTGATCAGGTTAGCAAAGAGCTGCTGACCTCAAGGGAACCACCCAAATGAGCACCCGCAGGAGGTGGGGGGTTTTTTAAGGTTGTGTCAAAGTACCATACTGTACACCTATACTGCTCTGTCTCCCTCTTTCTGTGCCTCTCTTCTTTTTGTTAATATTCCTTTTACCTACCCCCTCTCCTTCCTCTATTTTTTTTTCTTATCACTCAGTCCTCCTTTATTTCATCTCTTTTTTGCTCTTCAACCTTCTCACCCTTCTGGTCCTGTAGCCCTTAGTCCACAGGCACGAGAATTTAAAGAGCAAGAGGAAGTGAAAGGAAACTTAGGGCAAGGAAACAGATAAAAGAAATCACTCAAGAGAGTGAATCAGCAGAAAACTCCAGGCAACATGAAGAACCAGTCCAGAACAACCCCGCCAAGGGACCATGAAGTAGCTACTACAGATGATCCCAAATATAAAGAAATGTTAGGAATGACAGAAAGGGAATTTAGAATACACATGTTGAAAACAATGAAAGAAATGATGGAAACAATGAAGGAAATTGCTAATAAAGTGGAAAATAACCAAAAGGAAATCCAAAAACAGAATCAAATCAGAGATGAACGATATGAAGAATATAAAAAGGATATAGCAGAACTGAAGGAATTGAAACAGTCAATTAGGGAACTTAAAGATGCAATGGAAAGTATCAGCAACAGGTTAGACCATGCAGCAGAAAGAATTTCAGAGGTAGAAGACAAAGTTCTTGAGATAACTCAGATAGTAAAAGAGGCAGAAAAGAAGAGAGAGAAAGCAGAACATTCACTATCAGAATTATGTGTCTTTTTGAAGCGTTCCAACATACGAGTTATAGGAATCCCAGAAGGGGAAGAAGAATGCCCCAGAGGAATGGAAGCCATACTAGAGAATATTATAAAAGAAAATTTCCCATTATATCACCAAAGATTCTGACACACAGCTTTCAGAGGGATATCAGACCCCAGGTCACCTCAACTATAACCAAGCTTCTCCAAGACACATTGTGATAAACCTGTCCAAAGTCAAGACAAAAGAAAAGATTCTGCAAGCTGGCAGGAGTAAGTGCCAGTTGACCTACAGGGGCAAATCCATCAGAGTGACTGCAGACTTCTCTAATGAAACTTTCCAGGCAAGAAGACAATGGTCATCTACCTTTAATCTACTTAAACAGAACAATTTCCAGCCCAGAATTCTGTACCCTGCTAAGCTAAGCTTAAAAATTGATAGAGAAATCAAATCATTTACGGATATACAAACATTGACGAAATTCGCCACAACAAGACCAACTCTACAGGAAATACTTCAACCTGTTCTGCACACTGACCACCACAATGGATCAGCAGCAAAGTAAGAACTCAGAAATTAAAGGACAGAACCTAACCTCCACACTGATGCAAAAGATAAAACTAAGCAATGGACTCTCACAAAATAAGATGAATAGAATACTACCACACTTATCAATTATCTCAATAAATGTTAATGGCTTGAATTCTCCACTGAAGAGACATAGATTGGCTGACTGGATTAAAAAACACAAGCCATCCATTTGCTGTCTGCAAGAAACAAACCTGGCTTCAAAAGACAAATTAAAGCTCCGACTCAAGGGTTGGAAGACAATTTTTCAGGCAAATGGAATTCAGAAGAAAAGAGGAGTTGCAATCTTATTTTCAGATACATGTGGATTTAAAGCAACTAAAGTCAAAAAAGACAAAGATGGTCACTTTATATTGGTCAAGGGAAACATACAACAAGAAGACGTTTCCATTCTAAATATTTATGCACCCAATTTAAATGATCCGAGATTCTTGAAACAGACCTTACTCAGTCTGAGCAATATGATATCTTATAATACCATAATAATAGGGGACATTAACACTCCTCTTACAGAGCTGGAAAGATCCTCTAAACAGAAATTAAACAAAGATATAAGAGATTTAAATGAGACCCTAGAACAACTGTGCTTGATAGACACATATAGAACACTCCACCCCAAAGATAAAGAATATACATTCTTCTCATCACCCCATGGAACATTCTCCAAAATTGATCATATCCTGGGACACAAAACAAATATCAACAGAATCAAAAGAATTAAAATTTTACCTTGTATCTTCTCAGACCATAAGGCACTAAAGGTGGAACTCAACTCTAACAAAAACGCTCGACTCCACCCAAAGGCATGGGTGCAGGAAGAAATAAAATAGGAAATCATTAACTTCCTTGAGCATAACAACAAGGAAGACACAAGCTACCAAAACCTGTGGGATACTGCAAAAGCAGTTTTGAGAGGAAAATTCATCGCTTTAGATGCCTACATTCGAAAAACAAGAAGAGAGCGCATCAACAATCTCACAAGCCATCTTATGGAATTGGAAAAAGAAGAACAATCTAAGCCTAAACTCAGTAGAAGAACAGAAATATCCAAAATCAAATCAGAGATAAATGAAACTGAAAACAAAAGAATCATTCAGAAAATTAATGAAACAAGGAGTTGGTTTTTTGAAAAAATAAATAAAATAGATAAACCATTGGCCAGACTAAAGAGGAATAGAAAAGTAAAATCTCTAGTAACCTCAATCAGAAATGATAAAGGGAAAATAACAACTGATCCCACAGAGATACAAGAGATAATCTCCGAATACTACCAGAAACTATGCCCAGAAATTTGACAACGTGAAGGAAATGGATAAATATTTGGAATCACACCCTCTCCCTAGACTCAGCCAGGAAGAAATAGAGCTCCTGAACAGACCAATTTCAAGCACTGAGATCAAAGAAACAATAAAAAATCTTCCAACCAAAAAATGCCCTGGTACAGATGGCTTCACGCCAGAATTCTATCAAACCTTCAAGGAAGAGCTTATTCCTGTACTGCAGAAATTATTCCAAAAAATTGAGGAAGAAGAAATCTTCCCAACACATTCTATGAAGCAAACATCACCCTGATACCAAAACCAGGAAAAGACCCAAACAAAAAGGAGAATTTCAGACCAATCTCACTCATGAATATAGATGCAAAAATTCTCAACAAAATCCTAGCCAACAGATTACAGCTTATCATAAAAAAAGTCATTCATCATGATCAAGTAGACTTCATCCCAGGGATGCAAGGCTGGTTTAACATACGCAAGTCCATAAACGTTATCCACCATATTAACAGAGGCAAAAATAAAGATCACATGATCCTCTCAATAGATGCAGAAAAAGCATTTGATAAAATCCAACATCCTTTTCTAATTAGAACACTGAAGAGTATAGGCATAGGTGGCACGTTTCTAAAACTGATTGAAGCTATCTAGGACAAACCCACAGCCAATATTTTACTGAATCGAGTAAAACTGAAAGCTTTTCCTCTTAGAACTGGAACCAGACAAGGTTGTCCTCTGTCACTTTTACTAGTCAACATAGTGCTGGAAGTTCTAGCCAATACAATTAGGCAAGACAAGGAAATAAAGGGAATCCAAATGGGAGCAGAGGAGGTCAAACTCTCCCTCTTTGCTGACGACACGATCTTGTACTTAGAGAACCCCAAACACTCAACCACAAGACTCCTAGAAGTCATCAAAAAATACAGTAATGTTTCAGGATATAAAATCAATGTCCACAAGTCAGTAGCCTTTGTATACACCAATAACAGTCAAGATGAGAAGCTAATTAAGGACACAACTCCCTTCACCATAGTTTCAAAGAAAATGAAATACCTAGGAATATACCTAACGAAGGAGGTGAAGGACCTGTATAAAGAAAATTATCAAATCCTCAGAAAGGAAATAGCAGAGGATATTAACAAATGGAAGAACATAAAATGCTCATGGATGGGAAGAATCAACATTGTTAAAATGTCTATACTTCCCAAAGCAATCTACCTATTCAATGCCATTGCTATCAAAATACCAACATCGTACTTTCAAGATTTGGAGAAAAGGATTCTGCATTTTGCATGGAACTGGAAAAACCCCCCTTATAGCTAAGGCAGTTCTTAGTAATAAGAATAAAGCTGGGGGCATCAGCATACCAGATTTTAGTCTGTACTACAAAGCCATAGTGCTCAAGACAGCATGGTACTGGCACAAAAACAGAGACATAGACACTTGGAATTGAATTGAAAACCAAGAAATGAAACTAACATCTTACAACCACCTAATCTTCAATAAACCAAACAAGAACATACCTTGGGGGAAAGACTCCCTATTCAATAATGGTGTTGGGAGAACTGGATGTATACATGTAAAAGACTGAAACTGGACCCACCCCTTTCCCCACTCACAAAAATTGATTCAAGATGGATAAAGGACTTGAATTTAGGCATGAAACAATAAAAAATCTCAAAGAAAGCATAGGAAAAACACTGCAAGATATTGGCCTGGGGAAAGACTTCATGAAGAAGACTGCCATGGCAATTACAACAACAACAAAAATGAACAAATGGGACTTCATTAAACTGAAAAGCTTCTATACAGCTAAGGAGACGATAACCAAAGCAAAGAGACAACCTACACAATGGGAATGGATATTTGCATATTTTCAATCAGACAAAAGCTTGATAACTAGGATCTATAGAGAACTCTAATTAATCCACATGAAAAAAGCCAACAATCCCATATATCAATGGGCAAGAGACATGAATAGAACTTTCTCTAAAGATGACAGACGAATGGCTAACAAACACATGAAAAAATGTTCATCATCTCTATATATTAGAGAAATGCCAATCAAAACCACCCTGAGATATCATCTAACCCCAGTGAGAATGGCCCTCATCACTAAATCTCAAAACTGCAAATGCTGGCATGGATGTGGACAGAAGGGAACACTTTTACACTGCTGGTGGGACTGCAAACTAGTACAACCTTTCTGGAAGGAAGTATGGAGAAACCTCAAAGCACTCAAGCTAGACCTCCTTTTTTTTTTTTTTTTTTATTAAACCATAGCTGTGTACATTAGTATGATCGTGGGGCACCATATACTTGGTTCATAGATCGTTAGACACATTTTCATCACATTAGTTAACATAGCTTTTGTAGCATTTTCTTAGTTATTTTGCTAAGACCTTTACATTCCAAATTTACTAGGATTCACATATACCCTTCTAAGATGCACTACATGTGTAATCCCATTAATCCCCCTCCTTCCCCCTCCCTCCCCCTTCCCTCCCCTCCCTTTCCCCTTTCTCCCTATTCTTAGGTTATAGCTGGAATATAGCTTTCATGTGAAGGTCCTACATTAGTTTCATAATAAGGGTGAGTACATTGGGTACTTTTTCTTCCATTCTTGAGACACTTTACTAAGAAGAATATGTTCCAGCTCCATCCATGTAAACATGAAAGAGGTAAAGTCTCCATCTTTCTTTAAGGCTGCATAATATTCCATGGTGTACATATACCACAATTTATTGATCCATTCGTGGATCGATGGGCACTTGGGCTTTTTCCATGACTTAGCAATTACGAATAGGGCTGCAATAAATATTCTGATACAAATATCTTTGTTATGGTGTGATTTTTGGTCTTCTGGGTATATGCCCAGTAGGGGGATTACAGGATTGAATGGCAGATCTATTTTTAGATCTCTAAGTGTTCTCCATATCTCTTTCCAAAAGGAATGTATTAATTTGCATTCCCACCAGAAATGCAAAAGTGTTCCCTTTTCTCCACATCCACACCAATATCTCTGGTCTTGGGATTTTGTGATATAGGCTAGTCTCACTGGAGTTAGATGATATCTCAAAGTAGTTTTGATTTGCATTTCTCTGATGATTAAAGATGATGAGCATTTTTTCATATGTCTGAAGGCCATGCGCCTGTCTTCTTCAGAGAAGTTTCTCTTCAAGTCCCTTGCCCAGCCTGCAATGGGATCCCTTGTTCTTTTCTTGCTAATGCGTGTGAGTTCTCTGTGGATTCTGGTTATTAAACCTTTGTCGGAGACATAACCTGCAAATATCTTCTCCCATTCTGAGGGCTGTTTGCTTGCTTTACTTACTGTGTTCTTGGCTGTGCAGAAGCTTTTTAGTTTGATCAAGTCCCAATAGTGTATTTTTGAAGCAGCTTCAATTGCCCAGGGGGTCCTTCTCATAAAAAACGAGCCCAACCCAATTTCTTCAAGGGTTTTCCCTACACTCTCTTCTAGTATTTTTATACTTTCATGGCTTAGGTTTAAATCTTTAATCCAGTGAGAGTCTATCTTGGTTAATGGTGAGAGGTGTGGGTCCAGTTTCAGTCTTCTACAGGTTGCCAGCCAGTTCAGCCAGCACCATTTGTTAAATAGGGTATCTTTTCCCCACTGAATGTTTTTAATTGGCTTGTCAAAGATTAAATAATGGTAAGTAGCTGGATTCATCTCTTGGTTCTCTATTCTGTTCCAGACATCTACTTCTCTGTTTTTGTGCCAGTACCATGCTGTTTTGATCACTATCAATTTGTAGTATAGTCTGAGGTCTGGTAGCGTGATTCCTCCTGCTTTGTTTTTATTTTTGAGTAATGTCTTGGTATTTGAGGATTTTTCTCATTCCATATAAAACGAAGAATTATTTTTTCAAGATCTTTAAAGTATGACAGTGGAGCTTTAATGGGGATTGAGTTGAAATTATATATTGCTTTGGGTAGTATGGACATTTTAACAATGTTGATTCTTCCCAACATGAGCATGGTATGTTTTTCCATTTGTTAACATTCTCAGCTATCTCTTTTCTTAGAGTTTCATAGTTCTCTTTATATAGATCTTTCAAGTCCTTTGTTAGATAAACTCCCAAGTATTTCATCTTCTTTGGCACTACTGTGAATGGGATAGAGTCCTTAATTGTTTTTTCAACTTGACTATTGTTGGTATATATAAAGGCTACCGATTTATGAATGTTGATTTTGTAACCTGAGACACTGCTGTATTCCTTAATCACTTCTAAGAGTTTTGTAGTAGAGTCCCTAGTATTTTCCAGATATACAATCATATCATCTGCAAAGAGCGAAAGTTTGATCTCTTCTGACCCTATGTGGATACCCTTGATCGCCTTTTCTTCCCTAATTGCAGAAGCTAAAACTTCCATTACAATGTTAAAGAGCAATGGAGACAATGGGCAGCCTTGTCTGGTTCCAGATCTAAGTGGAAATGATTCCAATTTAACTCCATTCAATATGATATTGGCTGTGGGTTTGCTGTAGATGGCCTCTATCAGTTTAAGAAATGTCCCTTCTATACCAATTTTCTTAAGTGTTCTAATCATGAATGGATGTTGGATGTTATCAAAAGCTTTTTCTGCATCGATTGAGAGAATCATGTGGTCTTTGTTTTTTAATTTGTTTATGTGCTGTATTACATTTATAGATTTACATATATTGAACCAGCCTTCAGACCCTGGGATAAAACCGACTTGGTCATGATGTATGACTTGTTTGATATGTTGCTGGATTCTGTTTGTTAGAATCTTGTTGAATATTTTTGCATCTATATTCATTAGTGATATTGGTCTATAATTTTCTTTTCTTGTTGGATCTTTTCCTGGTTTGGGGATCAGGGTGATGTTTGCTTCATAGAATGTGTTGGGTAGTCTTCCTTTTTTTTCTACCTTTTGGAACAGGTTGAGTAGTATAGGTAATAATTCCTCTTTAAAGGTTTGGTAGAATTCTGACGTGAAACCATCTGGTCACGGGCTTTTCTTTTTGGGGAGATTTTGTATGTTTGGTGTTATTTCTGAACTTGATATGGGCCTGTTCAACATTTCCACTTGTTTTTGATTAAGTCTTGGAAGGTGACATGTTTCCAAGAAACGGTCGATTTCCTTCAGATTTTCGTATTTCTGAGAGTATAGTTTCTTGTAATATTCATTATGGATTTTTTGGATTTCTGAGGAGTCTGTTGTTATTTCGTCTTTGTTATTTCTGATTGATGAGGTTAGAGATTTTACTCTTTTTTTCCTGATTAGGTTGGCCAAAGGTTTATCTATTCTGTTGACCTTTTCAAAAAACCAGCTTTTTGATTTATTGATCTGTTGTATTATTCTTTTGTTTTCAATTTCATTTAGTTCTGCTCTGATTTTGGTTATTTCTTTTCTTTTACTGGATTTGGGGTTGGATTGTTCTTCCATTTCCAGTCTCTTGAGATGTCCCATTAAGTTGCTTACTTCCTCTTTTTCCGTTCTCCTGAGGAAGGCTTGCAGTGCTATAAATTTCCCTCTTAGAACTGCCTTTGCTGTGTCCCAGAGGTTCTGATAGTTCGTGTCTTCATTGTTGTTTTGTTCCAGAAATTTGGCAATTTCCTTCTTGATCTCATCTCTGACCCAACTATCATTCAACATAAGGTTATTTAACTTCCATGTTTTTGTATGTGTATGCAGATTCCTGTTGTTACTCATGTCAAGTTTTATTCCATGATGGTCCGAGAAGATGCATGGAATAATTTCTATTCCTTTAAATTTGCTGAGGTTAGACTTGTGACCTAAGATGTGATCGATTTTGGAGTAAGTTCCGTGGGCTGATGAGAAGTATATGTATTCAGTTTTGTTGGGATGAAATGTTCTATAGATGTCAGCTAAATCTAAATGCTGTATGGTTAGATTTAAATCTAGAATTTCTTTACTCAGCTTTTTGTTGGACGATCGATCCAGCACTGCCAAAGGAGTGTTAAAATCTCCGACTATTATAGAGTTGGAGGAAATGAAGTTGCTCATGTCTGTTAGAGTTTCTCTTATAAATTGAGGTGAATTCTGGTTGGGTGCATAGATATTAATAATTGAAATCTCATCATATTGAGTCTTACCCTTAACAAATATGAAGTGACCATTTTTGTCCTTCCTGACTTTTGTTGGTTTAAAGCCTATGTATCCGCAAATAAAATTGCCACTCCTGCTTTTTGCTGGTTACCGTTTGCCTGAAATATGGATGACCATCCTTTCACCCTGAGTCTGTATTTGTCTTTTAACTTAACATGTGACTCTTGTATGCAACAAATGTCTGGCCTGAGTTTTTGTATCCAGTGAGCTAACCTATGTCTCTTTAGAAGGCAGTTTAAGCCATTCACATTAATGGAGAGCACTGATAAGTTTGGTGAAATTTGGGGTATTGAGTTTTTTGAAAGTCCAGTGGGCATTTTTAATCCTTTTGCCATTGTGGAAGTTAGAGTTTGATCAGAAGTTTCTGAGTAAGTTTACTTTTGTAGTAGAGAATTGGGTTGGTTATTATGGAGGATAGGCCTGAGAATATCCTGAATAGCTGGTTTAGTTAGTTATGGCAAATTTCTTTAGCATATGTATGTCATTAAAGTATTTAATTTCTCCGTCATAAATGAAACTCAGTTTAGCTGGGTACAAGATCCAGGGTTGAAAGTTATTTTCCTTGAGGAGATTAAACATTGATGACCACCCTCTTCTGGCTTGAAAAGTTTCATCAGAGAGATCTGCAGTCATTCTAATGTTCTTCCCTTTGAAGGTAATAGATTTCTTTCTCCTGGCAGCTTTGAGGATTTTCTCCTTCATATTAACTTTAGTGAAGTTAATTATGATATGCCTGGGGGATGTCTTATTGGGCTTGAGTCATGCTGGGGGTCTTAAGCTATCTGCTATCTGAATTTCAGGTTCTCTAGGCATGTCTGGAAAATTCTCTTTCATAATTTCATGCAGAAGGGCCTCTGCGCCCAGTGAGGCCACTTCATCTGTTTCAGGAATTCCTATGAGACAGATATTTGCCTTCTTCGAGTTATCCCAGAGCTCTCTGAGTGAGTGATCCATTTTTGCTCTCCATTTCTCTTCCTCTTTGCGAGTTTGGGAGTGTTCAAAGGCTTTATCTTCAGTGTTGGAGATCCTTTCTTCTGCTTGGTCCATTCTGTTGCTAAGAGATTCTACTGTATTTTTCATATCTTTGAGGGCTGCAAATTCTTGTTTCAGTGTATCTAAGTCTTTGGTGGTTTTGTCTTTAAATTCGTTGAATTCTTGAGACAGCTTTTGAATTTCTCCACGAATTCCTAATTCCATTTTGTTAATCTTGTTTGCCATCCAAATTCTGAATTCAATTTCTGACATCTCAGCCAGTTGTTTGTGAATGGGATCTTCAATTACATCTGCCGTATCTTTCCTTGGGGGGGTTGATCTATTCTGGTTATTCATGTTACCAGAGTTTTTCCGCTGATTCTGCCCCATGATTGTCTTACTCCCTTTGATTTTCCTCTGGTGTTTTGTCGAGGACCCGTACAGTGATGTGGCCTGAGAAACTGGGGCCCTGTTTGGTGTAGAGGGGCTATGTGGCTCTGACTTGTTTTCAGCTGGTTTCTATGTGACCCTAGTGAAACAGTTACTCTGGGTTGAAGTCTCAGCTGTGGAGAAATACCAGCAATTAAGTCACCCCACCCACCACAGGCAACAAATGGAAAAGGAAAATCAAACCTTCCTACAACCACACACCCAGGGCACCACCTGGATAGTCCCCAGGTGAGTGACTCAGTTCAAAAGGTCCAAGTCAATTGTGTCAGTCAGCAGCTGCCTCGGGGGGGGATAGTTCAAGAGGTCCCTGGGATCTGGGTAACAAGTGTCTGGTGACTGCTCTAAAATGGCTTGCTCCAGTACTGCGTGGAGTCAGGAAGAGCCACCAGTAAATAGATCAGCCTGGGAAGAATGATGCCTCCTTCCCCACCTTGCAGCTCTGTCACACCCAGTCTCTGCTAGCCTCACAGGGCTGTGACCTAGTCAGTTGTCTGCAGTAAGCAGATACTCCAGGGGTTTGCACCTGCCTAAGTCACAGGGTAGTCTGTGTCTGCTCAACTAGGCCGCTATTCTCTGTCTTTATCCAGTAGGGAGTGGTGTGGCCTGTCAACCTCGGGCACTTGATGGAAGCTGGAGGTGTTCACTCAGTTCCAGCCCCACCCTTAGTTTATGTTACTGGGTGAAGGGAACAACCCTGTGGGAGTTTGTTTCTGACCTTGCCAGATTCCTCTGCAGAGGAGAGGCTGATTTGAGTTCCCAGAACCTGTGTCTCAGGCCCTGTCTTTAGTCCTGTGGGTTTGTATTCGCAGCACGATCAGTTGTTGGCTGTAGCCTCTTGGCCTCCTTTGTCTATAGGCTGGTGATCCCCTAAGGGCCAGTCTATAGGCTCAGTAGAGCGGTTCTCTGGACCAGCCCCACCCTAGTAGTTTCCCGGCTCTGCAGGTGTGTTTTCTAGTCCCCGTGTTCCACCCAGGTCGGTACCATCTCAGGAAAACCCTTTACTCACGGGGCCTGTGTTTCAGTCCCAGATCTGTTCCATGGTGGTTGCCATCTGAGAGGATGCTCGGCCTCATCTGGTTGCCCAGGAAGACAGGAAGAGAGGCTATGGGATATCTGGGGGTGGGTCTTGTTATTGCTGAAGATGGCTGTTGCTCTGCACCTCGGGGCACCACCGCTCCAGTGTAATTCCCTCTCAGCCGACCGTTGTCTTCTTGCTCCTTTGCTACAGTGTCAGCACTGGCCAGCTGCAGTCCAGGTCCTGTCTATACCTCTTGAGAGTTCAGCCAAGAATCTGGACTCCTGAAGGGTCAGGTCTCCAGATCACGGAGTGAGAGTGGAGGGGTGTGTTAGGAGCTCAGGGTTACAGGTCGTAACACCAAGCTCATTGAGACCAAATGAACAAATAAACAGATACAAAGGTTACCAGGAGCATGGGCCCATAGATACAGAGGTAGACGGAAACACATAAACATACAAGCAATAGCCCCGACAACAGCAATATAAGAACAACTGCAATAAAAATAGTGATAATCATAAAATAATTGAAAGAAATGGAAAAAAAAGAGAAAAAAGTGGTGTTAGAAGGAATGTTAAGTGAGAAGAAAGAAGAAATTAAAGTTAGAAGACATAGAAATAAAAAATATATGTATATAAAATGTAATAATAAAAAATTATTGAAATCTCCTCTAAGAAAATGGTGAGGAAAAATCAGACAAAAAGAAAACAACAGCAAAAAAAAAAAAAAAAAAAAAAAAAAACAAATAAAACCCCACGAAAACCAACAAGAAAAAACAAAACAAAACAAAACAAAACAAAAAAGGCACCAACTGCAAAAATATTCTTGTGGTAGAAATATACCTATAAATGTCTGTATGTCTGCTGTAGGGATCAACTTTCATAGGAATATATTCATACTGCAATATACTTTCTGGACACCAGGTGGCGCTGTGAGTGGTTTCGAGACTTATACCTGGTTTACAGTTTATACCGTTACCATGGTAACCACCTTCCATGGCAGATCGCCATTTTGGAGTTTCTGTAAAAGTTTGTCACCTAAGAATTGTGCAACCTCGGCTGTTCTCCTCTGGACAGCACTTGCAACCGACCTTCCCACTCAGTGCAGGTGTCCACGCTTCCTAAGTCCCTCCACTCTGTTCCCAGGTTCCCCAGCAAACTGGCGACTGCAATCGGCCATAAGGGGAGTGGTGCTGAGTTCCCGCGGTATCTCCTGTAGCTGGTTCCCGGGGCTTCAGCAGCCAAAGCCAGTCCGCGGCTTCAGTTGCTCCGTGGCCCCAGAAGCCAAAGCCGAGTCCTAGGCTTCAAGCCGTTCCCGTGGTTGGAGCGCTCGGGGGATTTATTCTGAGTTTTATGATTAAGAGTTTTGGATGGGCATCCGCCAGTTCGCTGCGCAGCCTGAACCGCCAGCCCCCTCCAACACCTGGGGGAAAGGTTGCCCGCCCTTTTGGGTAGTTCAAAATGTCTGTTTCCCAGGCAGGATCCCTTCCCTTCAATTGTCCAACAGTTTGCCCAGCTCCCTGTGGTTTTGAGTGGCTCTCCTTTCGGATGCCTCCCTCGGTTCAGGATTAATTACTTGTCAATTGGATTTTGTCAGCATTTACAAGCTGCTGACCTCCGTGGGGGAGGGGCCTGCTGGCCAGCACGGCTGAGCAGGGATGAATCTCTACAACAGAGTCTGTGATTTTTAAATTACCCCTCATATATAGCAAACCGCCAGTTCGCTGGGCATCTCCAGCTGTCTGTCCACTCCAATAATCCACACACAGGGAAGGTCCAGACCGCCTTTCCTCTCACCTGGTGGCTTGGGAGAGGTGGGCTACACGTCCGTCCTGTCCACCATCATGCTCTGCCTCCCTAGACCTCCCATTTGATCCTGCAATCCCATTACTAGGCAGCTAACCAGAAGGAAAAAAATCCTTTTATCATAAGGATACTTGTACTAGACTGTTTATTGCAGCTCAATTTACAATCGCCAAAATGTGGAAACAGCCTAAATGCCCACCAACCCAGGAATGGATTAACAAGCTGTGGTATATGTATACCATGGAATACTATTCAGCCATTAAAAAAAATGGAGACTTCATATCCTTCGTATTAACCTGGATGGAAGTGGAAGACATTATTCTTAGTAAAGCATAACAAGAATGGAGAAGCAGGAATCGTATGTACTCAATTTTGATATAAGGACAATTAATGACAAGGTTATGAGGAGGGGAAAGCAGAAAGAGGGACGGAGGGAGGGGGCTGGGGCCTTAGTGTGTGTCACACTTTATGGGGGCAAGACCTGATTGCAAGAGGGACTTTACCTAACAATTGCAATCAGTGTAACCTGGCTTATTGTACCCTCAATGAATCTCCAACAATAAAAAAAAAAAAGAATTGATCCATTGTGTTCTCTCTTTTGTTTTTCTTTAAACAACCGCGCTAAGAATGAGCCCCATGTGGTTGATGCGTTAAGACAGCACCGCCTGTGTCAGTAGTGGGGCTGACAGACGACGCCTCTGCACCACTCAGTGAGATTCGCTTCTTGGCAGGTTTTAACAGTGAGAAATGGAGGGATGTCTATGTGGACGGAGACATGACCTCTCTGCCCAAGGTCGGGGAACTTTGCCCTAGGCAGAAGAACAAGGAACCTGTCCCCCATGCGTAGCCCAGAAACAGGCCTTCAGCACGACCTCCACTTTGTTCTCTTCTTTATCCAAAGCATCAGCAAAGCCTTTTAGCCATGCCTTTGAAATATATTCCAAACCCACTGTGTCAATTAAGGTCCAACAGAAAAGCAGAACCTATAGGGAATATGTGTGTATGTGTGTGTGTGTGTGTGTGTATTTACATAGATAGATAGAGAGAGAGAGGTTTATTGTAAGGAATCAGCATATGAAACTGTAGGAGCTGGCTAGACAAGTTCCAAATCCATAGGGCAGGACCCCAGAAGGGACAGGCTGCAGCTGTTCAGCACAGCCTGAAGCTGTGGTCCTCATGCAAAATTTCTTCTTCATCAGGAGAGTCTCAACACTTGCTCTGAAATTTTTTCAACTGATTGAGTCAGACCCACCCAGATGATCATTCCTCCTTATGCAAAGACAACCAACTACATACTTTAATCATAACTACAAAACACTTTCACGAAACACTTAGATTAGCATTTGATTGAATCATGGGGAGCTACAACACAGCCAGTCTGACACATCAGAAGACCACCACACCACTCACAGAGACATCTGCCCTCCATATTCACTGCAAACTTGTTCCCAACAGCCAAGATATGGAAACAGGCTCCATGCCCATAGCACAGTGGTTGCGGTGCCAGCCACATACACTGGGGGTGGCAGGTTCAAACCTGGTCCAGGCAAGCTAATCAACTGCAATAAAAAAAATAGCCGGGCATTGTGGCAGGCGCCTGTAGTCCCAGCTACTTGGGAGGCTGAGGCAAGAGAATCGCTTAAGCCCAAGAGTTGGAGGTTGCTGTGAGCTATGATGCCACAGCACTCTACCCAGGGCAATGTAGTGACACTGTGTCTCAAATATATATATATAACAGGCTCAATCATGGAGCCTATATATATAACAGGCTCAAATAAACAGGCTCAATCATGGAGCCTGTTTCCATATCTTGGCTGTTGGGAACAAGTTTGCAGTGAATATGGAGGGCAGATGTCTCTGTGAGTGGTGTGGTGGTCTTCTGTTTCTATATATATATATATAGAAACAACCTAAGTGTTCACTGGCATATGAATGGATAAAGAAAATGTGATTTATAGATACAATGAAATATTATTCAGCCTTGAAATAAAAGGAAATCTTGCCATTTTCCAACATGGATGAATGCAGAGGGCAGTGTGCTAATTACAGAAGCTAGTCACAAATACAAGGACAAATACAGCATGATACCATGGCAGTGAAGTACCCAAAATTGCCAAACTCATAGGAGCAGAGAGAAGGATGGTAGTTTCCAAGGGCTAAGGGGAGGGATAAACGAGGAATTGTTTTTCAACAGGTATAAAGTTTTTGTTTTGTAAGCTGAGCGAGTTCTAGAAATCTGCTAAGCAACATAGCAGCCGTAGTTAACAACCAGTATTGAGCACTTTATGTTAAGGAGACAGATCTCATGTGAAGTGTCCTTACCACAGCACACACCCTGCATGTGTGCACACACACAAAACAAAACAACACAGGGGAATTTTTGGAAATGATGAAGATGTTTACTACCTTGGTTGTGGTGATGGCACCATGGTGTAAGCATATATCTAAACTCGGGGAGATGTATACATTAAATGGGTGCAAATTTCAGTTATGCCTCAAGAAAGCTAAAAGAAATACAAATGTGAAAAAGGCCAACATACTCATCCACCTCTCTCACTTTCCTGCCACTGCAGTGTCCATCACTCTCACCTGGACCACTTCTATGAACTCTCAGTTGACTCAGGAGCCACAGTGACCTTTTTGCGATCAGATCTGCCAACCTCTGCTTAACACCATCCAAAGATATATCACTTATGGAATAAAACCCAAGTCCTTACGGAGGCCACAGGGGACCTACAGGATCTGCCTAACTTTTTGAGCCCATACCACTCAAAGTTACCCTTTCTAACTGTTGCCTCATCTGCCCTAAGTTCATTTCTGTCTTGGACACACTAGAAGTGCCTTTAATACCATCTGGGAAGTTCCTGCAGATTTTTCCTGGCTGATTCACTCTTGTCTCTGAGGACTCAGCTCAAAGTTTAGAAAGCCTTTCTTTTTTCACCTTGTATATGGATATGTTTTCCTCTGCCTGAGGCATCCTCCATATTTTAAACCTATTTTTCTTTCTTTATAGCATGTATCACCACCTGAAACTTTCCTTCAGGCAAACGTTCATTTATCTCCTTGTTTGTCTGCAGTGTGCAGGCTTCAAAGGCATCACCCATACAGGTTTCGTCCATCCACCTGCCACAGTGCCTGGTGCTTAGTAGACACGCAACAATACACTTCTGTTAAACGGATGTCTGGAAGAAATACTGCAGAAACTCTTAAGCAGAATATTCTACTAAAATACTAATGGATGGATAGATGAACAGGTAAGCTGTGAAACTTAGTTCAAAAATATGAGATAGGGGAGAAGTGGTACCCATAGATTTCATAGATTCCATAGATTTCAACAAGATTAGCCATGAAATAATTTTGGAAGCGGGGTAAAAGGTACATGGGGGTTCATTGTACTATGTGTATACTTTCGTATATGTTTAAAATTTTTCAGAATAAAAAGTTTTTAGAAAATAAACACCATCTAGTTTCAACCATCTAATCAGGAAGAGCATCCTTCAATTACCAGATTTTTTCTTCATTTTTAAACTGATCTAAGTCAACAGTTACCAATCATGGGTGATTTTGTCCCCAAAGGGACATTGGCAAAGTCTCAAGACTTTTTTGATCGTCACAGTGGAGTTGGAGTGGCATCAGTGCAGAGGTCGGTATAGATTCATCAACAGAGAATGTCAGCAGTGCCAAGGTTCACAAACCCTTTTCTATGTTACTTAGAACCATGTCTAGAAGCTGACTGCTGATGCAGGGGAAATGCCAGCAGTCAGAAGTCAGAGACCCAGAGATATATGAAACACCAGGTCATGAGACACACATGTTTAACGAAAAACAACTTCCATACCATTGGCAATCAAACAAATTAAAATGAAGGCTGACTTTGGGTTTGTTGCATAAACAAGGATGTTTGAGATGCTTATATGGTCCAGTAAGACCAGTATGAGCCCTGCCAGCCCATTGCTAGAAAAATTACAATTGTTCTGACTTTTCTAGAAAATAATTTGCAATTGTCAGCAAGCTCTTTAAAATGCTTCTACCCTTTGACCAAGTAATTTCATGTCTGGAAATATACCCTAAAGAAAAAAATCAAGGAAGTGAAAACCCAAAGCAATCTGAATGCCTAACAATTAGTGAGTGATAACAAACTAGAATTTGGAGCAACCCATAAAACTTCCAATAAGTTTTTAATGACACAAGCAGATGCTTACGACATCATGCTCAGAGAAAGAAGCAGAAATAAATTAAGTTTTCAGCATGATCTCAACACTAATAAAATGCCTTTACCGAATCAGATAGACATTATCTTTGGCCACATTTCAACTTTGCCAAAAATTTTTTTGTTATTTTTGTTTGACAAAAATAGTCTGTATGGGTTAGTGCATTTTCAGTCACAAATGATAAAATGTCCAACTCAGACTTTCATAGCTATAATGGGAATTTATTGACTTAAAAAACAGAAAGGTCACAAAGCAGGGTGAGTTACTGGCACAGTCAAGCTGCAATAGGATCACCAAGTATCTGGTTTCTGTCTGTCTCATGGTTCTGCCTTCCAAATGTTGGCTTCTCCTTCTGATGATGCCTTGATGTCCCTCCCCTACTGGTCCACACACACACTTCTCATGATAGCTAAACAACAGTTGGCGTGAATTATATGTGCTCATCCCTGACCCAGTCACTATGGTCAATGGTATATAACTTGCCAATTGGCTACACCAAGCAGAGCCTACCCACTATGGTGGGAAATAGAGTCAAGTCCATCCAAATCACATGGTTGAGAGTGGGAAGGGTAGATTCCACTAAGGAAAGCCAAGGAATTTTCTATCGTGGTACAAAGTGGATACTGGAAAGTCAACCAGCAAAGATCCCTGTAGACATCTGTAGCTGGATAGCGAGGGGCTATCCAGCCACAGACTACCTTGTGGTTAGCTTGGACCATATGATTTTCTCTCACTACAGGAATGAAAACTGAAGTAGAAGTAGAGTTAACTAAGGCCCTTCACGAGGGGGACATAAGATAGAAGGAGACTGCTTCCTCAAGCCGCCATATAGAAAGCTATTTGCACCGAGAACACCCTCACTGAACTGCTGTGTAGGCCAGAAATATTTGAATAAAACCCTGATATGTATGGGTTTTCTTTTTGTTATAGCAGTTAGCATCATCCTAACTAATACATACCCTACAAGTGTGTGTCCCTTTTACATGAATATAATAATTGTGGTGATTAGTTTTATGGATCAACTTGAGTGGGCCACCGCACAATCAGATTAAACTTTGCTTCTGGGAGTGAAGATCTGTGAAGGTCTTTCTAGATGAGATTGACATTTGAATCAGTGGATCCAGTAAAGCAAGTTTTTTCTCCCCTCAGACTGGTATTTATGTCATCAACTCCTCTGATGGACTAATTGGACTCACACTGTATTATACACTGGTTTCCTGGCTCTCCAGCTTGCAGACAGCAAACTGCAGGACCCCCTCCACTTTCGTAATCATGTAAGCCAATTCCTCATTTTACACACACACACACACACACACACACACACATTCTATTTCTTTGTAGAAACCTAACGCATTTTTTTTATTATTATTAAATCATAGCTGTGTACATTAATGCGATCATGGGGCACCATACTGGTTTATAAACAGTTTGACACATTTTCATCACACTGGTTAAGATAGCCTTCCTGGCATTTTCTTAGTTATTGTGTTAAGACATTTATATTCTACATTTACTAAGTTTCACATGTACCCTTGTAAGATGCACCGTAGGTGTGATGCCACCAATCACCCTCCTTCCGCCCATCCTTCCCCCTCTTTCCCCTCCCTCTCCCTCTTCCCCATTTCTTAGGTTATAACTGGGTTATAGCTTTCATATGAAAGCCATAAATTAGTTTTATAGTAGGGCTGAGTACATTGGATACTTTTTCTTCCATTCTTCAGATACTTTACTAAGAAGAATATGTTCCAGCTCCATCCATGTAAACATGAAAGAGGTAAAGTCTCCATTTTTCTTTAAGGCTGCATAATATTCCGTGGTGTACATATATCACAATTTGCTAGTCCATTCGTGGATCGATGGGCACTTGGGCTTTTTCCATGACTTAGCAATGATGAATTGGACTTCAATAAACATTCCGGTACAAATATCTTTGTTATAATGTGATTTTTGGTGTTCTGGGTATATACCTAGTAGAGGAATTGTAGGATTGAATGGCAGGTCTATTTTTAGATCTCTAAGTGTTCTCCAAACATCCTTCCAAAAGGAACGTATTAATTTGCATTCCCACCAGCAATGTAAAAGTGTTCCCTTTTCTCCACATCCACGCCAACATCAAGGCAAGAGATTTACATAAAAACAATTATACTTCCATTTCTTTTAATAGCTATATGTCTGGAAGGGCAATTCATTCCTTCTCTTTTTCTTAATGTTATCAAAATTTGTTTAATGTTCTTGAATGTGCTGCATTGGGGTGGATGAAAGGAAGGAGTTCTAGTCCTCTCAAAGAATTTATAGGTTTGGTACTATTAAATAGGCAATTACAAAAAAAAAATGTGAAGCATTATGATGAAAAGACTTTAAAACACATAGAAAGAACTCTCCACCTAGTCTTGAGGGTATATCTGAGATTATCAGCATTCACCAAATATTCCACAGGCTCCTCTGCATTTCTCAGCCTCCTTTGCAGTCAAAATGGGATCATATGACTGATTCTGACCAATAGACTGTAAGCAGAAGTAACGTGTCACTTCCAGGTCAAGGTCACTAGAGCTGCTGTCCTTCCTCTTCCTCTTTTCCCCCTTCTACCTTCAGAGCACTTGGGGGCCACATTCCAGATGTCCCAGCAGCAAGGCAGTGCAGGGCTGCTGAACCTACATGACAACATGAATGGGAAATAAACCATATTGTATTTAATTTTTGAGACTTCAAGTTTGAACTGTCATAAGCCAGAAAGAACCAGACTGAATAGACTTAGGCCAGCAGCAATGTGGCCACAAAGAGGAATCCAAGCAGAGGGAACAGTGTCTGCTAAGCTTTTATGGTTGCTTATAAATGGAACTTGCGTTAAAGGGATGGGTATTTTTTTGTTTGTTTTCATTAATTAACCTTGAAGATTTACAAGTTTCCTTATATCAATTTCTTCATTCAGTGACAAAGAATGTCTAACTTGTAATTGAAGCTTCTCAGCTTATTGTTCCCCATCTTCTCCTTCAAGCAGCTAATGACCAGAAAATAAATCCATAAAGGACCAACCTAGCTACTCTTAAAACAAACATTTTATTGAAACACGCAAACAGACTTTCTCCTGAAAGTCTGCAGTTTCGTGTGTTTGCGTTACTAAACTCTGCCTCCCACTTTTGCAGGGTAAGTCTTTTTCTTCACTTTCAAGTGTGCTGAAAATGGTCAGCTTTAAACTGCTGAGTGATATGGCTGCTTCAATCCATCCACTCCAACTCCCCAGAGCTTGCTTCAGGTAACATATCAAAGCAAAGTCCTGCCTAACAGCATACCAGCATTCACCCAAAGACCTTCCTTCAGGAAATCCAGGGATTCTTGGACCACAAAACATCAGTTTAAGTAGCCAGTGGGTGGAGATTTACCCAAGGCCAGAGCTAATTGAATTTCCAGGAGTAAGTTGTTTTGTTTGTTTTTACTCAGAAATATTTTCAAAAGAACAATTCAAAAAGTGAAAAATGGAAGAAGAAGAAGAAGAAGAAGAAGAAGAAGGAAGATCAATTTGTAGCAGGTACACAGACAGAAATTCAAGTCCCAATCCTCAAGAAAAATAATTTCAAGCCCAATTGCTATAGCAAGGGGATCCATCTCATCACCTACTATACCAATAAAAAGAAAGTGAAGCAAGGGAACTGGGCTGCCATTTGGAGCTCAAAGAATACACAGATTTGGCAGCAGAAAACAAGAATATTCTGCAGATCTGAAATACACTGTAAAAGGAGGGTAAGACTATTTCACAATGGTTCTCAACCTGTGGGTTGCGACCCCTTTGGGGGTCAAACAACCCTTTCACAGGGGTCGCCTAAGACCATCAGAAAACATCCTGTCCGATGGTCTCAGGAACCGAGACACTGCTCCTCTACCCGTCTCCAGGCGGTCCCCCCACCCCCCGCATGCAGATACGCCCACACGCGAGTACCCAGCATGATGACATCATGGCGCCAACTCCATCACATACACCCTGTACAAATACAGGCGTATGTGACAGGGTTGGCACCATAATGTACTTATCCAGACCAGTCACACGTGTAGAGAGCTGCTGCTGTGTTGAAAGCAGCTACTCTGTTAAAAGCAGCTACTGTGTTGAAAGCAGCAGTATTGGAAGTAAAATGACACTTCATGAATTATAATTACTGGGTAAATGTAAAATCATGTACTGTAAAATCGTCAACTACTGCAAAAAGTAAATATCTGTGCCATGGGAACTTAATCTGGAAGCTGATCAGTCTTTTTATATTCAGCTGTGGTTGATATGAATACTGCCCCCTTGTGATAGTAATAGGTATATAAAAAACAACACAGAGAATGGTAAATCATAGGAAACTTTCTTGAACTGTATTGACTGAACTATGTCATGTATCATCTTTTGTATTATTAAAGCTATTGTTATATATTATTTTCATTAGCGAACCATCCCATGACAATGGATTGTGTAGAGAAAAACATTAAGAAAAGAAAATATAGTGAGGACTTTTTACAGTATGATTTTACCTCAATAATTACAGCAGGAATTGAGAAACCGCAATTTTTTTTTATTTATTTTTCTTTTTTTAGAGACAGAGTCTCACTTTGTCACCCTTGGTAGAGTGCTGTGGCATCACAGCTCACAGCAACCTCCAACTCTTGGGCTTAGGTGATTCTTTTGCCTCAGCCTCCCAAGTAGCTGGGACCACAGGCACCTGCCACAATGCCCGGCTACTTTTTTGTTGCAGTTTCACCAGGCCAGGTTCAAACCCACCACCCTTGGTATATAGGGCCAGCGCTCTACTTACTGAGCCACAGGCACCTCCCCACACTGTGTTATTTGTCGTGAAGTTCTATCAGCCGAATCTATGAAGCTGAACAAACTAAAATGCCATTTTGATAGTAAGCATTCAAGCTTTGCCAGCAAGGATACCAACTATTTTAGAAGCAAAGCTAATGGACTCAAGAAATCCAGACTTGACACTGGTGGAAAGTATCACAAACAAAACATAGCAGCCATTGAAGCTTCATATTTGGTGGCACTCAGACTCTCCAGAGCTCTGAAACCTCATGCCATTGCTGAGGATTTACTGTTGCCAGTGGCCAAAGACTGTTCGAGTTATGATCAGAGACAAATTTGTTATGAAATTGAGTGCAATTTCCTTATCTAACAACACCGTCCACAGAAGAATAGATGACATGTCTGCTGATATTCTTGATCAGGTAATCCAGGAAATTAAATCTGCTCCACTTCCAATATTTAGTATGCAGCTTGATGAATCTACAGACATTTCAAACTATTCACAGTTACTGGTTTACGTGAGGTACATTAATGATTATGCCTTTAAAGATGAGTTTCTTTTTTGCAAACCACTTGAAACGACAACTACTGCACGTGATGTATTTGACCCAGTTGGTTCATTTCTGAAAGAGTATAAGATCTCTTGGGAAAAGGTTTGTGGTGTTTGCATAGATGGTGCTCCAGCTATGCTAGGATGTTGATCTGGATTTCAACGTTTGGTACTGAATGAGTCACCAAAAGTCATTGGAACTCGCTGTATGATTCATCAGCAAATATTACCAATGATGATGATGCCACAAGAGTTACAAGAAGGAATGAAAAGCATCATAAGTTTCATCAATTTTGTAAAGGCAAGCACTTTAAACAGTCAACTGTTTTCGCAACTGTGCAACGAGTTGGATGCGCCCAACAATGTTCTGGTATTTCACACTGAAGTGAGATGGTTGTTGAGAGGAAAAGTTTTAAAACGTGTTTTTGAGCTTCGTGATGAACTCAAAACGTTTTTTAATCAGAAAGCGAGACCACAGTTCAAAGCAGTTTTCAGTGATAAAAATGAACTGCAGAAAATAGTTGACATCTTTGCCATCTTGAATGAGTTAAATTTATCACTGCAAGTACCAAAGGCAACATGCCTCAATTTGTCTGAAAAGGTCTGATCATTCCAAATAAAACTTCAGCTTTGGCAAAAATAATGGATGAAAATAAAATTTACATGTCGCCTACCTTATCTGCTTTCTTTAAGGAACGTGACATTGAACCAGACAAAAGGATTATGATGATAATGTCTGTGAAAGAACACTTGCACATACTTGCAGACAAAATTTCATCATACTTTCCAAATCTACCTGACACCCCATTTGCACTTGCCAGAAGCCCATTCACAGTCAAAGTTGAAGATGTTTCTGAGACAGCACAAGAGGAGTTCATTGAACTTATTAACAGCAATGCAGCGAGAACTGATTTCTCTACAATGCCAGTTACAAAATTCTGGATCAAGTGTTTGTAGTCATATCTTGTTCTGTCTAAGACTATGTTGCGCCTTCTTCTTCCATTTCCAACAACATATCTTTGTGAAACAGGATTTTCCAGCTTGTTGGTTATCAAATCTAAATACAGAAGTAGACTTGTTGTGGAAGATGATCTTCACTGTGCTCTTGCAAAGACTGCCCCCAAAATTTCTGATCTGGTGAGAAAGATGCAATCTCAACCTTCCAACTGATTTTGGCTTTTTATGCACACTGTCGCAAAATGTAGCAATGTAGTTTACTGTCGTTATATTAAGACTGTTACCTATGCTACACCATACTTCAAGACAAAATTTCATTTATTTGTAATTAGAAATAAATATTTCACAATATATAATTACATATTATTTTTGTGATTAATCACTATGCTTTCATTATGTTCAATTTGTAACAATGAAAATACATCCTGCATATCAGATATTTACATTACAATTCATAACAGTAGAAAAATTACAGTTATGAAGTAGCAACAAAAATAATTTTATGGTTGGGGTCACCACAACATAAGGAACTATATTAAAGGGTTGCAGCATTTGGAAGGTTGAGAACCACTGATTTTAGCAGTTTGAGATACTGGAAAGCTCACAGGCTTTAGCATAACCTGCATCTGAGTTCACATCCTGGATCCTCCTCTAACCTCCGTTTCCTTCTCTCTAAAACGGGCTGACGTCATCCATCTCGCTTCATTGTCGTAAAGGTTAAGGGACAACTTGGGTTGGGAGTATTCTGCTCCTGCCAGGTACTGTTCTAGAAGTTGTACATATGTTCATTTAATCCTCACCACACTCAGAAGTAGGTACAGTCAACACCTCCATTTTACAAATGAGAAGAGCTAACAGAACCCTCAAAGGACACGTCCAAGGCCACACAAAGACCCCTGGAAGCTGCTTCTGCATCCAGGCTCTTGTTGCCCAGGCTGTGCGCGTTCAAATGAACAGAAGCAACTTTTGGGGTTAGATCACAGGAAGATTAATAGTTCACCTTATGCAAAGTGCTAAGAAATAGCTCATCAAGTCTTCCCAATAACTTGGTCATGGGATGGACATTACTCCTGCTTTACAGAGGAAGAAACGGTGGGGAGAGGGCAAAGGGTGAATGCTGAGTGGGGGTGGGGGAATGTCTTTGTGCTCAAAACCTAACAGCCGCTGGGAAAGTGACCCTGAGGACATGTGAGTGTAAAACATGAGCCTGGAGAAGGCTTACATTAACTCAGGCCAGCCAGGAAGATGAGCAAGTGCAGCCCCTCTCTGGTCTCTTCAGAAGACATTAATTGATTTTTGACAAAGGTGCATATGCAAAATGAAAAATTTCAAAAGATGGGGTTTAAAGAATCCCAAGTCCCTGGGAAGATTGGCTAGAGAGAGGCTGGGTAAGAGGTAGGGGGTTGCTAACCGAGGGGGAGGCGAAGGACAGAGGCAAGATGGCTGACTGGAGCCAGATTTCCACAGAGGCTCCCATCCAGAAGGAGAGTTAAGAGACAGAAGTTTAGCAAGTAAGCCAATGATTTGGAGCTGAGCCAAGAGAAAAGGTTGACGAATACACATCAACCCTGCTGAGGAGAGCTGTGATCTGAAGGATATAAATAAAAGGTACAAAATCCATCACCAAGCAGATGGGAGTCCCCTCCCCCATGAGAAAGGCTCGTAGTACTCCATACAAACAAGCAAGCAGAGTCCAGACATTCTCCCATTTTATCCCACAGGAGAGACCCTCTGAAAACTGGACCTACTTTCCCTACTAGGGTGCCATGGCACTCTCCTGCCAGGCATAAAACTGTATATATTCTCTACCTGCAATTCTGAACTCCCAGCACTCCCCTCCACTCTCACCCCAAAGCCTGGATTCCTGTTCCCCAAGGAGGTGAGATTCTTGGGCATTTTCTCAAGAGGTGTGGATGGGCATGGACTGCTGCTGGTCAGTGCTGATTCTGCAACACAAAAGTAGGGAGAAGACGGGTCAGCTGAGAGGGAACCTTACAGGAGTGGCAGTGCCCTGAGGCACAGAGCAGCAACCACAATGGGAATAATAGGGCTCACCCCTGAATATTCCAGAGTCACATCCCCTGTCTCTCTGGGCAACCAGAGGAGGCTGGGCATCTTCCCTGGTGGCAGCCACTGGTGGAACAGATCTGGGACAGAAACACAGACCCCATAAGTAAAGCGTATGCCTGAGGCGGTACAAACCTGGGCAGAGCCTGGGGACTAGAATATGCACGGGCAGAGTCAGCAGATTCCCAGGCTGAGGCTGACCCAGACGACCGCTTTACTGAGCCTAAGATGCACCCGGCCCTCAGAGGATCATAGCTTGAGACAAAGGCAGCCAGGCAGAGTCTGGAACTGACAGCTGAGTCTGAGAATAAGCAACTCAAACAGCAGCTGAGACCAGGCAGCAGCACAGACAGGGGCAGAGTCACAGTTTCTGCGAACTCCAACAGTGTCTGATCCACAGGGGAATATAGCCGGAACAGAAACAAATTCTGCAAAGTTGTTCTGTTCTGTTAGCAACATCAATCAGGGGTGGGGCTGGAACTGAGTGAACAGCCCCAGCCTCCATTAAGTACCCGAGATTGTCAGGCCTCACCTCCCTCTGCCAGATAGTGGCAGAGAACAGCAGCCTGGCTGAGGAGAAATAGATCTTCCCTGTGACTCAGGCAGGTGCAAACCCCTGGAGCATCTGCTCATTGGAGGGAACTGGGTCACAGCCCTGCAGGGTTATCAGTGACTGGGTGTGACAAAGGTGAAAGGTGGGGAAGGAGGCACCAACCTTCCCAGACTAATTTATTTGCTGGGTGGGTCCTCCTGACCTCATGGAGCACCAGAGCAAGTCATACTTGGCTACCAGCAGATCCCCCACTATCTAGTTGCCAGAGACCTTTTGAACTCTCCCACCCAAGACAGGTGCTGACTAAGATAATGATTTGGACCACTTGAACTGGGCCAATGACCCGAGAACTATCCAAGTGGTACCCTAGGTGTGTGGTTGTGGGAAGGTTTGATTTTCCATTTCCAATTGTTGCCTGTGGGGGGCGGGGTGACTTAATTGCTGGTATTTCTCCACAGCTGTGCCTTCAACCCAGTGTAACTGATTCACTAGGGTAGGACAGAGACCAGCTGAAAACAAGACAGACAACTTAGCCCCACCACACCAAGCAGGACCCCAGTTTCTCACGCTGTAGCACTGTACCGATGCTTGGCAAAGCTCTAGGGGAAATGTTACAGACATCAGTCCCAGCTGTTAATCATTACTCCTGGAGCCCCCAACCCAACTTCTCTTTATCTGCTCATCTAGTCAAATGGTGTAAAATAATCATGAGGCAGAATCAGCAGAAAAATTCCAGTAACGTGAATAACCAGAATAGATCAACCCCCCTCCAACCAAGGAAAGATATGGCAGACACAACTGAAGATCCCATTCATAAACAGATGGCCAAAATGTCAGAAATCGAACTCACAATTTGGATTGCAAACAAGATTAATAGAATACAGAAAAGGTTAGAATTACAAATTCCAGGAGCATTTCAAAAGTTGTCTCAAGAATTTAATGAATTCAAAGACAAAATCACCAAAGATTTTGACACATTGAGATAAGAATTTGCAGCCCTCAAAGATATGAAAAATAGAGTAGAACCCCTCAGTAACAGAATGAAGCAAGCAGAAGGAAGGATTTCTGACATTGAAGACAAAGCTTTTGAATTCTCCCAAACTCTCAAAGACAAAAAGAAATGGAGGGCAAAAATGGACCATTCTCTCAGAGAGTTCTGGGATAATTTGAAGAAGATTAATATTTACCTCATAGGAATCCCCAAAGGCAAAGAAGTAGCTTCACAAGGCACAGAGCTCATCTTCATGAAATTATGAAAGAGAACTTTCCATATATGCCAAGAGATTCTGAAATGCAGATTGCAGACAGTTTCAGAACCCCAGCACAAATCAACCAGAATATGACATCCCTCAGGGACATCATAATTAACTTCACTAAAGTAATATGAAGAAGGAAATTCTGAAAGCAGCCAGACATTAGAAAACTACAACCTACAGGGGAAGAATGTTAGAATGACTGAAGAATTCTCTGCTGAAAATTTTCAAACCAGAAGAGGGTGGTAATCAACTTTTAATCTCCTAAAACAAAATAACATTCACACAGGATTCTGTATCCAGCTAAACTGAGTTTCATTTATGATGGAGAAATTAAATACTTTAATGACATTCACATGTTGAAGAAATTTGTCATAACTAAACCAGCTCTCCAGGATATTCTCAGACCTATCCTCCATAATGAACAGCACAATACTCCACCACCAAAGTAAACTCACTCACGAACTTTTGATCAAACTCCAAATTTCACAGTGCTGAAAGGATTAAAAATGTCCACTGGACTTTCAAAAAACTCGATACCCAAAATTCTACCAGGCTTATCAATATTCTCCATTAATGTGAATGGCTTAAACTGTCTTCTAAAGAGGCACAGGTTGGCTGACTGGATACAAAACTCAGGCCAGATATCTGTTGCATACAAAAATCTCATCTTGCGTTAAAAGATAATAATATAGACTCAGGGTGAAGGGAAGGTCATCGATATTTCAGACAAATGGAAATCAGAAAAAAGCAGGTGTTGCAATTTTATTTGTAGGTACAATAGGCTTTAAACCAACAAAAGTAAGGAAGGATAAGTATGGTCACTTCATATTTGTTAAGGGTAATACTCAATATGATGAGATTTCAATTATTAATATTTATGCACCCAACCAGAATGTGCCTCAATTTATAAGAGAGACTCTAACAGACATGAGCAACTTGATTTCCTCCAGTTCCACAAAAGTCAGAGATTTTAACACTCCTTTGGCAGTATTGCATAAGTCCTCCAATAAGAAGCTGAGCAAAGGAATTTTAGATTTACACATAACCATTCAACATTTGGATTTAACAGACATCTACAGAACAATTCATCCTAACAAAACTGAATACACATTCTCCTCATCAGCCCAGAAAACATACTCCAAAATGGATCACATCTTAGATCACAAGAATACAAATTATTCCTTGCATCTTCATAGACCACCATGGAATAAAAGTTGAACACAATAACAACAGGAATCTGCATACTCATACAATAACATGGAAGCTAAATAACCTTATGCTGAATGATAGCTGGGTCATAGACGATATTAAGAAGGAAATTACCAAATTTTTGGAATGAAACGACAATGAAGACAGGAATTATCAGAACCTCTTAGATACCACAAAGGCAGTCATAAGAGGGAAAATTTATAGCACTGCAAGCATTCCTCAAGAGAACAGAAAGAGAAGGAGATAAAAACTTAATGGGACATCTCAAACAATCGGAAAAGGAAGAACATTCCAATCCCAAACTCAGCAGAAGAAAAGAAATAACCAAAATTAGAGCAAAAGTAAATGAAATTGAAAACAAAAGGATTATACAACAGATCAATAAATCAAAAAGTTGGTTTTTTGAAAAGGTCAATAAAATAGATAAACCTTTGGCTAACCTAACCAGGAAAAAAAAAGTAAAATCTCAAATTTCATCAAACAGAAATAGCAAAGAAAAAGTAACAACAGACTCCTCAGAAATTAAAAAAAATCCTTAATGAATATTAAGAGAAAATTTGTTCTCAGAAATATGAAAATCTGAAGGAAATTGATCAATACATGGAAGCATGCCACCTTCCAAGACTTAGCCAGAATCAACTGGAAATGCTGAATAGGCCTATATCAAGTTCTGAAATAGCATCAACTATACAAAATCTCCCTAAAAAGAAAAGCCCGGGACCAGATGGCTTCACGTCAGAATTCTACCAAACCTTTAAAGAGGAACTAGTACCTATATTACTCAACCTGCTCCAAAATGTAGAAAAAGAAGGAAGACTACCCAACACATTCTATGAAGCAAACATCACCTTGATCCCCAAACCAGGAAAAGCCCCAACAAGAAAAGAAAATTATAGACCAATATCACTAATGAATATTGATGCAAAAATATTCAACAAGATCCTAACAAACAGAATCCAGCAACACATCAAACAAATTATACACCATGACCAAGTGGGTTTTATCCCAGGGTCTCAAGGCTGGTTCAATATATGTAAATCTATAAATATAATTCAGCACATAAACAAATTAAAAAACAAAGACTATATGATTCTCTCAAATGATGCAGAAAAAGCTTTTGATAATATCCAAAATCCCTTCCTGATTAGAACACTTAAGAAAATTGGTATAGAAGGGACATTTCTTAAACTGATAGAGGCCATCTACAGCATACCCAAAGCCAATATCATATTGAATAGAGTTAAATTGAAATCATTTCCACTCAGATCAGGAACCAGCAAGGCTGCCCATTGTCTCCACTGCTCTTTAACATTGTAATGGAAGTTTTAGCCATCACAATTAGAAAAGAAAAGGCAATCAAGGGTATCCATATAGGGTCAGAAGAGATAAAACTTTCACTCTGGAAAACACCAGGGATTCTGCCACAAAACTCTTAGAAGTGATCAAGGAATACAGCAGCGTCTCACGTTACAAAGTCAACATTCATAAATTAGTAGCCTTTATACATACCAACAATAGTCAAGCTGAAAAAATAGTTAAGGACTCTATTCCATTCACAGTAGTGCCAAAGAAGATGAAATATTTGAGAGTATATCTAACAAAGTATGTGAAAGATCTCTATAAGGAGAACTATGAAACTCTAAGAAAAGAAATAGCTGAAAATGTTAACAAATGGAAAAACATACCATGCTCATGGCTGGGAAGAATCAACATTGTTAAAATATCCATACTACCCAAAGCAATATACAATTTTAATGCAATCCCTATTAAAGCTCCATTGTCATACTTTAAAGATCTTCAAAAAATAATACTTCATTTTATATGGTATCAGAAAAAAACGTTGAATAGCCAAGACATTACTCAGAAATAAAGCAGGAGGAATCACACTACCAGACCTCAGACTATACTATAAATCGATAGTGATCAAAACAGCATGGTACTGGCACAAAGACAGAGAGGTAGATGTCCAGAACAGAATAGAGAACCAAGAGATGAACCCAGCTACTTACCGTTATTTGATCTTTGACAAGCCCATTAAAAAGACTCAGTGGGGAAAAGATTCCATATTTAACAAATGGTGCTGGGTGAACTGGCTGGCGATCTGTAAAAGACTGAAACTGGACCTACACCTTTCACCATTAACTAAGATAGACTCTCTCTGGATTAAAAATTTAAACCTAAGACCTGAAACTATAAAAATACTAGAAGAAAGTGCAGGGAAAACTCTTGAAGAAATTGGCCTGGGAGAATATTTTATGAGGAGGACCCCTCAGGCAATTGAAGCAGCATCAAAAATACATGACTGGGGCCTGATTAAACTAAAAAGCTTCTGCACAGCCAAGAACACAGTAAGTAAAGCAAGCAGACAGCCCTCAGAATGGGAGAAGATGTTTGCAGGTTATGTCTCCGACAAAGGTTTAATAACCAGAATTCACAGAGAACTCAAACGTATTAGCAAGAAAAGAACAAGTGATCCCATCTCAGGCTAGGCAAGGCACTTGAAGAGAAACTTCTCTGAAGAAGACAGGCACACGGCCTACAGACATATGAAAAAATGCTCATCATCCTTAATCATCAGAGAAATGCAAATCAAAACTACTTTGAGATATCATCTAACCACAGTAAGATTAGCACACATCACAAAATCCCAAAACCAGAGATGTTGGCGTCGATGTGGAGAAAAGGGAACACTTCCACACTGCTGGTGGGAATGCAAAAAATACATTCCTTTTGGAAAGATGTATGGAGAACACTTAGAGATCTAAAAATAGACCTGCGATTCAAACCTACAATTCCTCTACTAGGTATATATCCAAAAGACCAAAAATCACATTATAATAAAGATACTTGTACCAGAATGTTTACTGCAACCCAACTCATAATTGCTAAATGATGGAAGAAGCCCAAGTGCCCATTGACCCACGAATGGATTAAATAAATTGTGGTATGTGTACACCATGGAATATTTTGCAGCCTTAAAGAAAGATGGAGACTTTGCCTCTTTCATGTTTACACGGATGGAGTTGGAACATATTCTTCTTGGCAAAGTATCTCAATAATGGAAGAAAAAGTATTCAATGTACTCAGCCCTACTATGAAACTAATTTATAGCTTTCATAATGAAAGCTATAACCCAATTATAAACTAAGAATATGGGGAAAGGGAGGGGAGGGGAGTGAGGGGGATTGCTGGAGGGAGGGTAATTGGTGGGACCACACCTATGGTGCATCTTACAAGGGTACATGTGAAACTTACTAAATGTAGAATATACATTTCTTAACACAATAACTAAGAAAATGCCAGGAAGGCTATGTTAACCAGCTGGATGAAAATATTTCAAATTGTGTATAAAACCAGTGCATAGTGCCCCATGATCGCATTAATGTACACAGCTATGATTTAATTAAAAAAAATAGAAAGGGGGAGGCAAAAACTAATTCTATCCCTGCAGGAGAAGGAAACCAGGTTTCCTAGTCTAACTACATAGCAAAAGTTCAAAGAGCCTAACCCCTCCCACCTGTTGACTCTGGAAACTCACAGGCCTACTCCAGCCCGTTGGGGGGCTCTGGGCTCTTTTTGTCTTGGTGGTTTTGACGAGCCCCCGGAGATTGCTGTCTGCACATTTTCCCAGGGATGCCCCAGGATTGAGGCGGGGCACCCCACTGAGAAATCAACCAACTAACCACTGTGAAATGTGCCTTTCTGGGACAAAACCCTCCCTGAATACTCATGTTACCACTTTTTTCTGCTTCATGGCAGAAGGTCAGGTTCTCTTTTCCCCTGATTGTAAGTATTCTGGGGTCGGGTAAACCTGAGTCAAATCCCAGCTGTGTGAAGGGGCCACTGAGGGAAGAATGGAAGCTCCCTGAGCCAAAGTGAGCAAGGACGACTCTAAAACCACCTTTCTGGATTGTGTAAGAAGTGTGCCTAGCTCCATGCCTGCTACAAAAGAAATGTTTAATAACACACAGCCAATATGATTAATTACAGGCCAGATTATAGAGTAAGCAAAATAAATGCCGGTTCCTCACAGTCCCATTTCATTTTTGACCAAAAATGATTCCAAACTGCTGAATGTTACCTCACTTTCTTTTTTTTTTTTTTTTTTTTTTTTTTTGTGGTTTTTTGGCCGGGGCTGGGTTTGAACCCGCCACCTCCGGCATATGGGACCAGCGCCCTACTCCTTGAGCCACAGGTGCCGCCCCCTACACCTGAATCCAGTGACTTGCGTTATGGCCTCTTTGCAAACATGATCTCCCCCCCCAAAAAAAAATAAATACTTCCTGGCCTGAGGCTTGTGAGTAAATGTTCTGCAGGTTGTAGCAACTCTAAAAGCATCTTTCAAGTAATGACATTTATTGAGTAATTCATACATATTCAAACAAATGAGTGATATATTTATAGTCTCAGAGTGAGGTGTTGAAGAGACCAACAGGTATGGGACACTTCCATTCAGCTGAGTACGCTTGGGGATTTTTGTACTTTTTAATAACACCAAAAATGTTCCATTAGATTGTTGTCATGTGTATTAATTGAGATGGGCGATGTGCAGTAACACCCCCCCAAATTTCATTAACTTAAACAGAAATTTCTTTCTCACTGACGCTACAGGCCCTGGGCAGGTCGGTGGGAGAAAGGTGTCTGCATGGAAAGTCTCCAAAAGATTCAGGCCAACTCAGATTGACAATAAAGCTGTGACGACTGCCACCACTGTGGAAAGAGTTGAGTCGGGTCCAGCGCTGGACAGACATATTCGGCTTTTCCTTGCTTTTCATCAGCCAAAGCAAGTCATGCTGAACTTGAAGGCGTCAAGGAAAGGGCACTGCAATGTCATGGAAGTATTTGGTAAACACCACTAATAACATCTCCTCCAATTTCATTTACTTCTTCTTTTTTATTCGGCAAATACATGCAGAGCACCATGGAAAAGGTGAAATTTTGTGTCTACCCTCATAGGGTTTTCTACCAGGCCTGAGAATTAAATTGACATAAGACAGAGTAACAGGAGAAAAACATGTAAATTTACGTAAGTTTTATGCAACAGGAACCCTTGGAAGGAAATGAAGACGCAAGGAAGTGGCAAAACCTAAACGCTTGTACATTCAGTTGTACAAAGAGAGGCAATCGGTAACGTAAAGGAATTAGGCAGGGAGACTAAAGGAATATAAGAATGATTTTAACAAGGTCTGTTTGCACGGACATCTCTAGCTGTGACTTCCCATTGAAGAAAGTTTCCTTTTTCTTGCTAGAGGGAATATATCTTTCACATGGTAGTTTTTATCTACTATTTTTAGGGAAAGGGGAGATTAAAATGCCCTCCTTGCATCTGCTGCTTTTCAAGTTTCTTAAATTCAAAATAATTTTTATCTTGGGGTGGTATGTTCTGCCACCCTTCAGCACCTACCACATGCCAGGGCTAGAGACACAATACCGAGTGAGACAGGCAATATTCTCGCCATCCCCAGACTCTCACTGTGGTAGAGTGATACTGAGTTTCCCAGGTAAAAGGCAGAACCATGTTGCTGATGTAGCGCAAATGATAAATGAACTCTTGCTGTATCGATCAACCTCAACACAGACAGCAAACACTTCTGAGCACTTTCTAGGAACTAGGCACAGTGCTGGGCACTCACAGGGGCAATTTAACTTAATCCTCAAATTATCCCTCTGAAGGTAGTACCCGTCTTACCCATGATGCTCTGGTGGCTCAGAGAGATTAAGTGACTCAAAAAATTTGCACAGTCTACAAGTGGGGAACTAAGGTTTGCAGCAGAAGAGTGACTCCTGAAGGGAAGTTCCCCTGGAGCCCCTACACGTGCTGCCCAGAATTATATAAATGTAAATAAGGGAGCAAGCAAGGAGTGCAGATTTTGTTCTGGGTGGTCACTCATCACTTGTGTATCATTACAGAGGACATTTATCTTTTCTGGGGTCTTGTAGATACACTGATGGACCATATTTAATCCTTGATCTCAAGAAGTTAACACTCTATTTGATCACAATTAAATATTTTTTGTGTAATATTTATATTTGGATTTTTCTTGAAACTTACTCTCTCTGAGTGTGAAAGAAGTATTTGTGTGATTTACGGGAGAGGCAGCACAGGGCTTAAGAGCATGCATTTGGGAATCAGAGAGCCACATTGTAGGTCTGTGATTTAGGGTGAGTTACTTGGTCAGTCCAGATCCTGGCAAGAAAAAACATGCTGGAAAGGAGCAATTAAAGAGAATTTAAAAAAGGAACAAGAAGCAACCAACATTAAGGAGTGCTGAAACATCCAGGGACTAACAGCAACTGGAAGCAGAATGGGGAGAGGGAGGAAGATCTCAAAAAACACAGGAGGGCTGGTGCCTTGGGGAGAGGACCACAGCACTGACAACCCACAGCCCAGCAGGGAGGAGGCCAGGAGATAAACACTCCAGGTTCCCATTCCAGTCCCTGAGCAGTGCCTCTCATTGGACAAACGGAGCAGAAGCCAGGAGGCAAGGGTATCCAATGGGTGGAGTCCACAGTGGGCGACATCAAGTGCCGAGACAAGGGTGGAGAAGGGAGAAGACCCAGTATCTTCACCCTCTCCAAGATGCCACTTCTTCATCTGTAAAGCAAATCTAATTACCAGGTTGTGAGAATTATTTAAATAATGGTGTATAAATGGCTTACCATAGAGCCTGATACATAGTAAGTGCTCAACAAATGTTTGTTGGCGATGCCACTGTTCTGAGAGAGGAGGAAAGTAAGGAATTGCCCCTGATAATATGGTCGGTAAATAGTGAATCTGACTCAAAAGTCCATTGTGTCCAGTTCCATCCAAATTGTTGCAGAAGGTATTAATTCATCCTTTCTTATGGCCAAGTAGTACACCAGGGTAAAGACCACTCTCCTAAGTGAAGTGGCTTAGGAGAATGGAAAAGCCAACATGACGTGTACTCACTATTAAATTGGAACTAACGGATGTGCACACACGTGCAGAGAGAGAAGTAAAACTCAGTGGAAAGCAAGTGGGGCGTGGGAGGAGGCAAGGAGCAAAAACCAACTTGGTGGGTGCAGTGAACACTATCTGGTGATCGGAACACCTACAGCCATGATTGAAGCAATACAAAAGTGATTCAAGCAGCCAGAAACATTTGTACTCCTTAATAGTTTGAAATTAAAAAAAAAAAAAGTCCACCATGACAGGTGCTGTCAGGCCTCACCCATCTCTCCTTCAGTGCCAGCACCTCAAAATGTTTGCCTTGGGGCTCACTCTGGCTGCCAGTGTCCTCTCTGACCATGCATGTGTTGAGTCAGAAAACAGAAGGGTGGTTGCCAGGGCTGAGTGAAGTGGTAACAGGAAGAAACCACTTTAATAGGTACAGCATTTTAATTTGGAGTGATGAAAATGTTTAGGAAGAGATGGTGGTTGCAGAACACTGTGAAATGTACTGAATGCCAGATCGTTCATTTTATGTCCTGTGACTTTCACCTCAATACTTTTTTTAAACTTATTGTTTATCCAGTTCTCCCTGCACCATTTATCAAATAGGGTTTCTTTCCCCCAGTGTATGCTTTTGTTGGGTTTATCAAAGATCAGATGGTGATACGTGGAGTTCATCTCTAAGTTCTGTATTCTATTCCATAGATCTATGCCTCCCATTTTGTGCCAGTGCCATGCTGTTTTGATCACTGTAGACTTGTAGTACAACCTGAAGTCTAGTAATATGATGACTCCAGATTTGTTTTTATTTCTTAGGATTGTATTGACTATTTAGGTTTTTTTCTGGTTCCATCTGAAATGAGATACTATTTTTTCAAGTTATTCTAAGTATGATTTGGTACTTTGATGAGGATTGCATCAAATCTGTAGATTGCCTTGGGTAGTATGAACATTTTAAAAAGGTAGAAGACTGAGCTGGACCTGCACCTCTCACCATTTACAAAAATTGACACTTAATGGATAAAAGATTTAAATTTAAAGCATAAAACAATAGAAATTCTAGAAGAAAATTGGGAAAAACTCTTCATAACATTGGCCTGGGAAAAGATTTTATTTATTTATTTATTTATTTATTTTTGTAGAGACAGAGTCTCACTTTACTGCCCTCAGTAGAGTGCCGTGGCATCACACGGCTCACAGCAACCTCCAGCTCTTGGGCTTATGTGATTCTCTTGCCTCAGCCTCCTGAGCAGCTGGGACTACAGGCGCCCGCCACAACGCCCAGCTATTTTGTTGTTGTTGCAGTTTGGCCGGGGCTGGGTTTGAACCCACCACCCTCGGCATATGGGGCTGGCGCCCTACTCACTGAGCCACAGGTGCCGCCCTGGGAAAAGATTTTTAAAAAAGGCCTCCTTGGCAATTGCAGCAATGCCAAAAATACATAAAGCTAAAAACTTCTGCACAGCTAAAGGTACAACAACTAAAGCATGCCATACAGCCTTCAGAATGGGAGAAGATATTTGCATGCTACAAATCTGACAAAGGGCTGATAACTAGAATCTACAGAGAACTCAAGCTAATCAACAAGAAAAGAGTGAACAATCCCATCTGTCACTGCACAAGAGATCTGAACAGAACCTTCTCTGAAGACAGACAAATGGCCAACAAACACATGGAAAAATGTTCATTGTCCCTAATCATTACAGAAATGCAAATCAAAACCACTCTGAGATGTCACCTAACCCTGGCGAGAATGGCCCACATCACAAAGTCCCAAAGCTGCACGGGCTGGTGCAGATGTGGACAGAAGGGAACACTTTTGTACTGCTGCTGGGACTGCAAACTAATACAGCTTCTCTGGAAAGAAGCGTGGAGAATCCTCAAAGAGCTAAAAATAGACCTTCCATTTGATCCTGCAATCCCATTACTAGGTATCTACTCAGAAGAAAATAAATCATTTTACCATAAGGACATTTGCACCTGAATGTTCATCACAGTTCAATTCACAATTGCCAAGATGTGGAATCAACCCAAGTGCCCATCAACATATGAATGTATTAATAAGCTGTGGTGTATGTATACCATGGAATACTATTCAGTTGCAAAAAAAGATGGAGACCCTACATCTTTTGTACTTACCTGGGTGGAGTTAAGAACATTCTTCTTAGTGAAGTATAACAAGAATGGAAAAGCAAGTATCCAATATATGCAATACCAATATGAAACCAGTAGATAAACAACTACACCCCCATGTGAGAGAAAAACACAATTAAATTCAAGTGTGGACGAAGAGGGTGAAGGGAAAAGGGAAATGGGAGGAGAGAGAGGGGTGGGTGAGCTCTCACCTAATGAGCACAGTATAAAGGTACACAGCACACCCCGCAGATGAAGGGTTCAACTACAACTTGGATTTTACCTAACAAATGCAAAGGATGTAACCTAATCATTTGTACTCTCACATTAAACTGAAATAAATAAATAAATAAAATAAAAAATAAACTTATTGTTTATGTATAGCCTACAACCTAACAATTCCACTTTCCGTTTCTTGAAAACAAAAGGAAGGTACAGGAGGTTCATTGAAACATTGTTTCTAGCGGCAAAAAATAGAGGAAAATTGTAAATACTCATCATTGGGCTGTGGCTAAAACAAAATGTAGTTCAGCCATACAGTGGCTAGAATTTACACATAGTTGTTAAAAATAATAAACCGGATCTCTCTTACCACAGGGAACCATCTTGAAAACATCTTGAGTGAAAAAAACAAGTTACAGACCCCTCCACATACACACACAATGACCATTCATAAAAGTATTAAAACTCCACTAAATTATATATAGTTGATGTATTAACCAAAAGTTTAAAAAACATACACCAGGAATATTTTATACCAGCTTCACAAAAGTGATTGCTTCTGGTGAGTGAAGAGAGGAATAAGAAGAAAAGGGGTGTCTTAGTTTGGGATCTTCTGAAGACAGAGGCTGAAATGAGGAGTCAGGGGCAGGTAGTGTATTGGGGTGGCCAATGCAGGAAGCACAGTCAGGATGGAGGGCAAGAGAAAAGCCAATAAGGTGTGTATTGATCTGAGGGTGCCTACTGCTGGCAACTGGGGCTCAATTTCATTTAGGACCCCCGAAAATCCAAGCAGAACATGCCTCAGAATTGGCTGGCAAGGGGAAAAGGAATCTAGGATAATTATTTCCCATCTCCCATCTCTCCCTGAGAGCGTTGCGTCTCTGGTCCTTTTGGGTGCCCCGTGCACAGGTCATGCAAGCTCCCTCCACAAGAGGGCGACAGAGAAGCTGAAGGCGCGAGCTGTCCAGGGCCCAGCAGTCAGCGCGCCTTAACCCGCAAGGCAGTTTCCAGGATTAAGAGATCGGCCAGGGGAATGATTTTATCAGCAACGTGTTATTTTCTTGAATATCTGAAGTAAATTATTTATTAATTCTACTCAGTGGTAGTTGCTGCATTACGTACTGTCTGTTCCTCTCTACATTATTGTCTTTAATTTTATGAATTACATTCACAATGTTGCACAGCCATCACCACTGTTTCCAGAGAAACGCTGCATCTGTTGAACAGTAGCCCCTCGGTGTCCTCTCCCTCAGCCCTATGTCAAAAACTGTCTATAAATTTGTCTGTTCTGGATACTGTACACAAGCAGAAACATGCAATATTTGCTCTTTTTGTTGGCTTACCTGTGTTTTAACATGTATCAGAATTTTCTTCTTTATTACATGAATAATATCCCATTGTATACACTTACCACATTTTGTTTATTCACTCTTTTCTTGGTGATCATTTGCCTTGTTTGCATCTTTTGACTATTGTGAATAATGCTACCATAAACATTGGCATCCAAGTAACTATTTTTGAGTCCCTGTTTATAATTCTTTGGTTTGTATCAAGGACTGAAATCGCCATACTGTTTGTCATCTAAGCCATTTTACATTTTCACCAGCAATGCGCTAGGGTTATAAGTTACAATTTCTTCCCATTATCCTCATCAAAACTTGTTATTTTCTCTTTTACTGTTGTTGTTGTTCTCGTAGCCATATAGGTATTAAGTAGCATCTCACTGTGGTTTTGATTTTCATTTTCCTAATGATATTTAACATCTTTTCATATGCTTATTGGACATTTGTATATCTTCTTTGGAAAAACTCCTGTTCAAGCCTTTGTATTTTTAAAACTTCTTAAAATAAAAATGTAAAGTCTTAATAGCATGCAATAGAGCCTACTACTTGAATAAAACTTCTACTTTTTCCAGGGAAGTTACTTCTTAATTTTCCTAACAATCAAAGCTTTTCTATATTTCGTCTCTCATCAAATTCCAATCTCAACTGCATCATTCATCCCATCAGTCAGCAAGTTTGCTGAGACAGCTTTTGCAAAGCTTCACTGCAACATCCAAGTGACAGGCAAATCCAACTTTGAGAAAAGGTTCAAGAAGTCACACTCTGGGAGGTGAGAATGAAGGTAAAAATCAAGTTCTCATCAGTTGGCAGCTTGTCCTACAGGGGTTTGGCTTTTTCGTTTGGTTTTAAATAGGAAAATTATCTCTTCCCACATCCTAATCATAAAATAAGAAATGTAGAACAGGAAGATAAAAATCGGAGGATAGTATTCCCTCCAAAAATGTGCAAAATCACCAATTCTAGTTTATATCAAAATCCAAGTCCTGTACACAGCTATGATTAAATAAAAAAAAAAATCCAAGTCCTATGAAGCTTATCAACACTGGTAGTATAACTCCTTCTTGCCACTAGAGTTTGAACCAAGCAACTTTTTTCTTTGCAGATATGTCTATTTCATGTTATATGGGAATAGTAAGCCTCATGGAAAAGTTCCAAATATCTTACATCCCAGTAGTTCTCAACTTATGGGTTGCAACCCCTTTGGAGGTCTCCTGCATATCAGATATTTCATTATGATTCATAACAGTAGCAAAATTACAGTTACGAAGTAGAAAAGAAAATAATTTTATGGTTGGGGGTCATCACATGAGGAACTGTATTAAAGGGTCACGGCATTAGGAAAGTTGAGAACCACTGCTACATCCCTTGTTGTATTTCTATCCCTTGTCCTCAAACCCGTGCCAAATTCCATAGTACTTTTTACATTGTATTCCCTGAGAAACAATACTGTAGGCTTAAATTCTGAGCTTTGAGTGGGTGCTATAGAGTCAGACTGTCAAGAGTTAGAGTCTTGGCTTTGTAATCTAATATTGTTGCTTCTATTATTAACTTCACTGAACATCAGTTTCTTTTTTTTTTTTAATCTGTTAAAAAAAATTACTACAAATAACCAAAATACCAACTTTATCTGGCTTGAACAACAATGATATTTTAACATGCCTCATTTAACAAGAAGTTCAGGGACTCCAGAAGTCAAGGGGGATTCAGAGATGGTTGTTTCAGCCACTCAGTGATGTCACTGAGGACCTGTGTCCTTTCCATCTTGTTACTCTGCTAGACAAAGCATTAGTATTATCCTAAAGCCAGTGTTCTTCTAGTTGTAAGAAAGATACCAGACATATTCCTCAGGAAGTCAGCAAGATTATCCCTCCATTTGGTGATGGGTAGAAGTGATTTTGCTTTATATTGATTGGAAAGAATTGATAAAACAAGAAAAAGAAAAAAAAAACCTTCCTGGAACTAACCAAATTACAGCAAGGTTGCAACATGCAAGTTAATACCCATGTATGCAAAAGTCAATTTTTCACTATATACCAGCCATGAACAAGTGTAATTTGAAATTAAAACACAATACCATTTCAATTAGCACTCCCCAAAATTAAATACTTAGATATAAATCTAACAAAATATTTCTAAGATTCATCTAACAAAAACTGCAAAACTCTGATGAAAGAAATTCAAGAATAAATAAATTAATTGAGAGATTTTCCATATTCATGGATAGGAAGACTAAATATTTCCAAGATATCAAATCTTCCCAAAGTGATCTATAGATAAATACAATCCCTGTCAAAATCCCAGAAAGTGATTTTGTGGATATTGATAAATTGACTCCAAATTTTGTATGGAGGCTCAAAAGAGCCAAAATAGCTATCACAATATTGAAGAACAAAGTTGGAGAACTGACACTCTCTTACTTCAAGATTGACCATAAAGCCACAATAATCAAAAGAGCATGGTGTTGGCAAAAGAACAGACAAATGGACCAATGGAACAGAATAGAAATCCCAGAAATAGAACCACATAAATAATATAAACTGATCTTTGACAAAGGAAGAAAGACAATACAATGGAGCAAAGATAGTCTTTTTGACAAACAGTTCAGGAGCAATTAAAGATCTATGTGCAAAAAAAATTGAATCCAGACTAAGACCTCTAGACCCAATCAATTTTTTGTACCCATCAAAAAATTAATTCAAAATGGATCACAGACCTAAATGTAAAATGCAAACCTTTAAAATTCTTAGACAATAATATAAGAAAAAACCTAAATGGCCTTGTGTTTGGAAATGACTTTTTAGATGTAATACCAAAGACACAATCCATGAAAAGAAAAAGGAATTGATAAGCTGGACTTCACTAAAATTAAAATTTTCTGCCCTGCAGAAGACAGTGCCAAGAGAATGAAAGGACAAGCCACAGACTGGAAGAAAATATTTGCAAAAGACACATTTGAAAAATGACTATTTTCCGAATATACAAAGAACTCTTTAAAACTCAACAATAAGAAAAAAACAACCTAATGTAAAAGAAAATGGGCCAATATCAACCTATGGCCTCAACAGCGACCTCATCAGAAAAAAAGAAAAGCGTATGATCAATAAGCACATGAAAGGTGCTAAGATCATACGTCGTCAGGAAAATTAAAACAACAATGAAAGTAGCCAAAACCCAGGATGCTGACAAGCAGGTCGAGCCACGGGCCCTCTCCCTCCCAATGGGATTGCACAAGCCTGCAGACACACCAGAAGGTAGTGTAGCAGCTTCTCACAAAACCAGGCACATGTTTACCCTACAATCCAGCAATCCCACTCTTTAGTGATCACCACAATAATGGGATTTTTGTACGGCCAGGAAAATCCACGCATGGATGTTTATAGCAGCCTTATTCATAATTGTCAAGTTTAACAGGTGAGTGAATAAACTGTGCTACATCCAGTTCATGAAATGTCACCCAATGCTAAAAAGAAATGAGCTATCAGGCCATGAAAAGACATGGAAGAAACTTAAGTGCATGTTTAAGTTGAAGAAAGTGAAAGAAGCCACTCTGAAAAGGCTACATCCTATGCGACTCCCAACTACATGATACGTTGGGAACTGCGAACTGAAGACAGCAAAAAGATCAGTAGTTGCTAGGGGCTAGAGGGAGGAAGGGATGAATAGGTGGAGCACAGAGGAATTTTTAGGGCCAGAAAAACTCTGTAGGATGGTATAATGGATATAATGGATACATGTCATTACACGTTGTACATCTGTCCAAGGCCAGAGAATATACAGCACCAAGAGCAAACCCCAATACAAGCAACAGACACCGGTGACCACCACATGTCCATCGAGGTGGAGGTGCTGATAACAAAGTGGGGAAGTGTCTGTGTCTTCTGCTCAGTTTTGCTGAGAACCTAACACTGCTCTAAAACACAAATTAAAAAAAAAAAAGATGAACATGAAGAGGTGAAAGCAGAAGAATGGGGAGAAGAATAATTATATCAGACAGCCTGCGTTAAGGGTGCTTATCTCTGCTGAGCAAAACTTGCTCTGAACATCCCGAAAACAGTCAAGGTAAATAGAAAAATAGTTTTATGTTATTAAAAGTAACTAGATTGTTTCACTGAGAAAGAATTTTCCCTAGTGTTAAACTAAATTAAGTTTGTAGAACTGAAAAAGCAAAAACAAAATGGCTTTTCTGATATGATCCTTGCCCTTACAAAGTTACATTCAAGGAATGCGCAGCAGTGGGCAGGGGACAGAGAAGGTCACCCGTCAGAACACACTCCTCCACTGAGGTCGCATGTGAGCTGAAGACTGTCTGCTGGGGTGCAGCAGTTAGAATAGATAGTTGTTCACTAGCCCACCTCAGTTTTCCTTCAAAAATCCATCCTTTCCCCAAATTCTTTTTTTTTATTAGTATTAGATCATAGCTATGTACATTAATGCGATCATGGGGCACCATACACTGGTTTTATAAACAGTTCTTATAAACAGTTCGACACATTTTCATCACACTGGTTAACATAGCATTCCTGGCATTTTCTTAGTTGTTGTGTTAAGACAATCATATTCTGCATTCACTAAGTTTCACATGTACCCTTGTAAGATGCACCACAGGTGTAATCCCACCAATCACCCTCTCTCTGCCCAACCCCCCTCCCTCTCCTCCCTCTCCCTCTTCCCTGTATTCTCAGGTTATAACTGGGTTATAGCTTTCCTATGAAAGCCATAAATTAGTTTCATAGTAGGGCTGAGTACATTGGATACTTTTTCTTCCATTCTTGAGATACTTTACTAAGAAGAATATGTTCCAGCTCCATCCATGTAAACATGAAAGAGGTAAAGTCTCCATCTTTCTTTAAGGCTGCATAATATTCCATGGTGTACATATACCACAATTTATTGATCCATTTGTGGATCGATGGACACCTGGGCTTTTTCCATGACTTAGCAATTGTGAATTGGGCTGCAATAAACATTCTGGTACAAATATCTTTGTTATAATGTGATTTTTGGTCTTCTGGGTATATACCTAGTAGAGGAATTATAGGATTGAATGGCAGATCTATTTTAGATCTCTAAGTGTTCTCCAAACATCTTTCCAAAAGGAATGTATTAATTTGCATTTCCACCAGCAGTGTAGAAGTGTTCCCTTTTCTCCATATCCACACCAACATCTCTGGTCTTGGGATTTTGTGATATGGGCTGATTTTACTGGAGTTAGATGATATCTCAAAGTAGTTTTGATTTGCATTTCCCTGATGATTAAGGATGATGAGCATTTTTTCATATGTCTGTAGGCCACGCGCCTGTCTTCTTCAGAGAAGTTTCTCTTCAAGTCTTGTGCCCAGCCTGAGATGGGATCACTTGCTCTTTTCTTGCTTATACATTTGAGTTCTCTGTGGATTCTGGTTATTAAACCTTTGTTGGAGACATAAGCTGAAAATATCTTCTCCCATTCTGAGGACTGTTTGCTTGCTTTACTTACTGTGTTCTTGGCTGTGCAGAAGCTTTTTAGTTTGATAAGGTCCCAGTAGTGTATTTTTGAAGCTGCTTCAATTGCCCAGGGGGTCCTCCTCATAAAATACTCGCCCAGACCGATTTCTTCAAGGGTTTTCCCTGCACTCTCTTCTAGTATTTTTATAGTTTCATGTCTTAAGTTTAAATCTTTAATCCAGTCAGAGTCTATCTTAGTTAATGGTGAAAGGTGTGGGTCCAGTTTCAGTCGTCTACAGGTTGCCAGCCAGTTCACCCAGCACCATTTGTTTTTTCCCCCAATTCTAATAGGGGATCCCATAACCAAGGTCTAGCCGACCAACACAACTGGTGCATGGATTGGTGCATACGTGGCTACTCGTTTAAAACTAGTCCAATGGCCCTCTAACCCAAACCCCTCATAAAATTTTCATTCCCCTGGGATCACTAAACAAGTAGAATGGAAGACTAGGCTCCCATCACCACCTGGGGACAGCCCGCCCTGAATGAAGCCTGGGTGGAGGAGAGAGGGAGAGAGAGGCAAAGGAGTGGGGCACCAGGACGCCACTGTCATCTGGACCAGCTGCTCCTGAATGCAAAGTGTGGACCCCTTGAACTTACTGTCACGTATGCCGGTAAATCACACGGATGGACTATTTTTTTAATCAAACTTACTTGTATTGAGTTTCTGACTTGCGACAAAAGACTACTAAGGGTGTAAAGGAGTGAGTAAGACCCCAAGTCATGGAGGACAGGAATGGTAGGTAGCCTGAGAGTCTCCAAAAATTTGGTGCAGCTGGAGTCTGGGATGGGAGTCAGTAAACCTAGAGAAGTAAGAGGAGCCGGTGATGGAGCGTGAGGCGCTCACAGCTGAAATGAATGGCTTCCTCTTTTAAATGCTATACTTCAAAATTCTCCTCAATCCCGCAAAATTAGCGACGTTCTGCTAGATAGGAAATGCATATAACAGAGGACGAGGACCCATATCCTAAAATTTCTTGTTCAGTCAGTCAAACATATAATGCCTCACCGCTGATTGTCCTTATTGTTTGCTTTTGATATTTGTTCTGGCTGCTGGAGTTTTTTGTTTTGTTTTGTTTTTTAATCCTCATTCAAAGGCCTCCAGGCTCTTAAAAAACCACCGAGGGGGAGTGTGGGGAACTCGGTGAAACTGGAAATCCTCTGGTCATCTCTGCCTCTGGTGCTGTGAAGGGGGAAAAAGAGTGGCCAGGGAGGAAGACCCCGGTCTTTTCTGCAATTCGGGAAGAACCAGGACTCCAGGCTGGATGTGACAGGATGTTGACTCGGTGGAGATGGGAGGTGGCTCTCATTCGCTACAATTGTGAAGACCTGAAGTCTGACTTTCAAAAGCAGTCGAACCCTCAGCTACACCAGGTATCAGACAATAATGGGTCAGAAGTAAAGAGAAGTAATCAAAGGACCCAGAAGGTGAGAGGAATCAAGCTGCAGCCCGGGAGGTGCTCCCCGGCCTCTGCAGTCCCTCCTGCGGGGTTGGGCCCCAACAGCAGAGCAGCCCCGCCTGCCCGGCCGGAGGACCGGTCTGTCCAGCTTCGGTGCCGCGGCATCCGCGCGCAGCGCGCTGACCTCCGGACGCCGGAAGAGACCTGGGCGGCCAAGGCCAGCCCGGGTGGGCCGCTGTCCGGTTCCCCCAGCCTCCCTCCATCTCCCCGTCAATCCTCTGTCCTGGATTCAGGCAACATCCTTGGCAAACTCAAATATATTGACGTGTTTGGAATTAAATCCCCGCACTTTGTTAGCACAGATCGCAGAGCCAGTGTGGACGAGAGCATTGCCTTTCTATTTGAGCGGCGGTCCGAGAGGCCTCGCGCCCAGCGACCCAGTTTCCAGCACAGGCCTCGAGCGCCACCTGGTGTTAACGAGCGAAAAGGACGCCGCTCGCTGGGCCGCACCCGGGGCGTTCCGAGCCCTGCCCGGGCACATCTTTCCACCATCCCGAAGGAGAAGGGAAGCAAGCGCTTCCGTCCATCGCTTTTCTCTCGATTTAAACCGTTATCTCAAGAAATCCCACCGTAGATCCCTAACCTAGACTCCCAGAACTTCATCTTTTTTGGTCTCAGCTGCAAGAAAGGTTGGAAGTCTTAGAAAATTCTCCTTTCCATGCACTCAGCCAAGCCGCGAATGGGAGAGTAGTCGCTGACGTGACCCAGAAGCGAAGGGGCTTTTGCTTTTCAAATTGAGCTTTGTTGGTCAAGTTTTCCCTGTGCCTGGACTCCCCACCTGGACCCCAATGATCCTGTCCCCCTGGGGACATGGAGGGAGCACGGTGAACTCAGAGCCACAACCAGTGCGCACAATCTTGGGGAATAGCTCTGGAACCACATCTGGCGCACAGTAGGAAATATATTATAACATGTGGTAGCTACCACCATTTATTAATATTATTATTGTTAAATTTTACTGTTTGTTTTCAGAGATCCCCGTCCTTGTAGTACTTGGATATACAATAATCTGCACCACCAGCTTCAACATCTGAAATCCTCAACAATCTCCAGTAAGAAGTGACACTTGTTAATACCAAGCATTGTTCTGATCTAGTTGTCCTCGGCCAGGAGCAATTGTGGTCCCCAGGGAACAGCTGGCAATGTCTAGAGACATTTATGGTTGTTGAAATTGGGGGAAGTGTATTACCGGCACTTGTAGGTAGAATGCCAGAGAAGTGATAAACATCTGGTCGTGGCCGGATGCGGAGGCTCACACCTGTGATCCCAGCACTCTGGGAGGCCAAGGCAGGTGGACTGCTTGATCTCAGGAGTTAGAGACCAGCCTGACCAAGAGCAAAATACTGTCTCTAAAAATAGCGGGGCACTGTGGTGGGCACCTGTAGTCCCAAATACTTGGGAGGCTGAGACAAGAGGGTCACTTGAACCCAAGAGTTTGAGGTTGCTGTGAACTATGACACCACAGCACTCTATCCAGGGCAATAAACTGAAACTTTGCCTCAAAAAAAAAAAAAAATCCTGTCATGCACAGGACAGCTCCCCCAAAGCTAAAAAAATCAACAGTGTCAAGGTTGAGAAGTCTTGCTCTTATCACTTTACATGAGTTACCATCATTAATATTCTCAGCACTCCTATGTAATAGGTCTTATTGTTACCTCCATTCTACAGATGAAGAAACTTAGGCATACAGAAGTTCAATAACTCACCTAAGATCACACAGCAGGTGAGTGGATGGGACTAGAACCCAGGCCTTTCTGGCTCCACATCCTGGAACCTCCCCACTGGGGCATTCCCAGTATCCGGGTGTTAGAAAGCCCTAAACCCTCCTAAAACATCAGTTAGCAAATACTCAATTGTGTATATCCAGCACAGAAAATACAGAGAAGGGGGGATTCCAACGCTAATTCTACCCAACCACTAGGGAAGACCTTAGGAAATGCAGCTGCGCCTTTGCAAACATAACCATGACACTAGGCTCTGAAGACTCTAGAATAGGGATTAGCCACCAGGCCAGATCCAGCCCCCTGCTTGTTTTGGTAAATCAAGTTTCACTGGAACACAGTCATGTCCATTCATTCACATATGTTGTATGGCTTGTGCTTCACTAGCAGCCTTGAGCAGTGGCAGTAGAAACTGTCTGCTTCATAACATCTAATCAACTACTCCATTTACAGTTTGTATCTTTACAGGGACTGTTTGCCAATTTCTGCTCTAAGGCAGAGGCAGAGGCAACTAACGGAACAGGTGTGAAGCACCCATTGCCAATATTGCCTCGCTAATGTCCCTGGATGAGAGAGTATACCTTACTTACTTTGAAAAGCACTAGCAAAGAAAGGTGTATGGATGGAGAGGTAGGTAGAGGGAGAGAGGCAAGGAGGAGTGGCTGAAACAAAGCAAAGAGGCACAGAGGAAAGGAGGGATAAGTGATAATGCAAGTTAAGTAAATTATTACTAGTAGAATCTACAAGGTTGGAACATGGGTACTCACTATACAATTATCTCAGTTTCCCGTATGTTCCAATATTTTCACAATAAAATGTTGAAAAGTTATGTGCACAATCTAATAATATTATAATACAGGGTGTCCGTGAAATCCATGTGCAATTTAAAATAGTTGTCTATTTTAAATACTTTATGGACACCTGTGCAAGTTTGTAATCATAAAGTACAACTATATTCACATGAACATTCATACATATAGATATTTATTTAGATGATGCTGAAAGAAAATAAACCCAAAAAACAATAGATGTGATTTATGGTAGTGAAATTATTGGTATTTTGACTTTATTTTTAACACTCTTCTTTTTCCTTTCACAAATTTTGAATAATAAGCCTATATTACTCAGATAGTCAGAGGGGAAAAAGGATATTTGAGAGAAAAGATCACTGGAGGAGAGCATTCAATGCTCCTTATTCTCTTGTTTGGGATTTAAAAGCTGGGAACAGCTCTGAGAATAATAAATTGTAAAGAACAAAAAATCTTACTGAGGATTTATCCTTGGCTATGGTCCTCTCAAGCACTCAGAGGGAAAGAAAACTGGCACATTTTCCTGGAGCAGAGCCAGAGGACAAGTCTGTAACTAGGACTTGGGCAAATAAGCATAAGGCAAGTGAGATGATTTTCCCACAGGAGGAAGTCTGGGAAAGGTCTAGGGGCCCAGTGGAGTGGCAGTTGTGAGAGTCTTTCCTAACCATAAACCCTCAGTCAAAATATAAATCCTGTTATCTTTCTCTGCTCCTCCCAGACACATTTCTGGGAGCCTCTTTCATTCTGGACCAGGAAGAGGGACAAGTGGTCCTGTGTGAGATAGGTCTCGTCCCCAAGATCACAGGACTCCAGCCCATCTCTGTCCTCAAAGTGGGATCCTCTGCCCAAACACACCAGTTTTGAGCTATGATCCAACTTTTGATCATGCACTACTTTATAAGGTCAAAGTATTTGTAATTCCCATTTTTTTTAAGTTTAAGACTATGCTTAGAATTCACATAATCACTGATAAGATAACAACATTAAAGGAAATTGGGAATTTTTTCACTCTTAAGCTCTGCAAACCCTCTGGGAAGAAATAACTGGGGATTGTGATATTTCCTATCTCATTGTAAGTGTTGATTTTTCCAATTTGCAAAGTTCTAGCTATTAATGGACTCTTGGTGAGTTATCTTAGATTTAAGTCACTGATTTACATGGGGCATATTGCACACTACGTCCTCATGTTCCCAATTACTTTATTGGTAATTGATGTATTAACCCAGGGGCATCTTTGATTGTCAGAGGAAAAAAGTGCTGTCTTACAATTCTCAGTGGTGAGACTGGTAGCAAAAACTTCATTCAGTAATTCGTTTGTAAATTCACTTTCAGAAATACTCCTTGCATCCCCACCATATGCTGTACATTCTCTAGTCACTGGGAATAGAACACCAGGCATAAAAACAGACAAAATCTCTGCCCTTGTGGGACTTATATCCTATGCTGGGAAGAAACAAGCACAAAAGGGACCAGCAAAAGTTTGAGGAATACAAGGTGTCGAGAGTTGAGTGGTGGTCTCCAAAGACATGTCTTTCTGGAAGCGTTGAAGGTGACCTAATTTGCAAAAAGTGTTTTTGCAGATGTAAAACAAGTTAAGGATCTCAAGGTGAAATTGTCCTGGGTTAGGGTTACCCTTAGAAGAGAAAGGAAAAGACACAAGAGAAGAAGGAAAGTGAGGAGACAGAGATTAGAGTGATCCTGGCATGCCAAGAAGCACCAGGGATGCGACCTCCAGCAAGGTCCAGGAGAGGCCCAGAGTGGACTGTCCTCCAGAGCACCCGGGAGGAACCAGCCCTGCCAATGCCAGGAGCTCAGACTTCCAGCCTCCAGAACTGCGCAACAGTGAATGTCTGTTGTTTGAAGAAAGTGGGCTTGTGTCACTGGTACAGCAGCCTGGGAAATAATACAGAAGGGATGCCAACTGGGGAGAAGAAGAAGAAAGCGTGGGTGGGAGAGAGGAAACCCGGGAGAGGGGTGATGCTTACATGGGGAGGTTGATAAAGGCCTCTCTGAGAAGGTGACATCTGAGCAGAGCCTTGGATGAAGAAAGGGCTGAGCCATGTGGATGTAGGACACGGACTTTCTGGGAAGAGAAGGGAGGGGGAAGCGTGGCTGCACAGAGAAGGAGCAAGGGGGCCACAGGGTGGGCAGATCATCAGGGATTTCTAAGGCTTGCTGAGGCTCTTGGTTTATATTATCAATAAAATGAGCCCGTGGAAGGTTCTGAGCAAAGATGGCCTGCAATCTGTCTTTCACTTAAAAGGATGGATGTAGGGAACAACGCTGGGCCCAGCAGAGGGAGGTGACCTAGCGTCAAGTCAGACAGGAGAGGAGTGAGAAGTGCTGAGACCCTGAAGATACTTTGAAGGGAGAACAATCAGAATTTTCTTATTGACATTGGTCCACCCTTGGTGTTTAAAAGGAGAATAAAGAGAAGACTGGACTTTCAACTATTCAACAAACTTCAACTTGTTGAACATCTTTCCGCACCTGCTCTTCAGAATGGGAATGGGGAAGTGTATCCAGAGGTCCCCACCCCACCCTCTGCTTCTGACCAATGCACACTCTCTCCAGGGTTCAATTTCATGTCTGTTGCATCTGTTTCCCTATAATCCTCCCAACAAACCAAGACCAAAAAGTATGTACACACACACCTTTTATTATACACACATGTGTAAATTCAATAATATTATACAACTAACATGGAAACATCTCCAAGATACAATAACTGAGAAAAGAGAAATACATAATAGTATGCTCTCATTTTTATGGGGAAGAAAAAGATATTATATATTTATATTTTTCTATGCAGAAATTATCCCTCAAAGAATAAACAAAAAACTCCAGGAAGGGGAACTTGGTAGATGAGAGATGCCCTGTGAATCTTGTACCACATGTATCCTTATTACAATTGTACTTATGCACAGTTACAAATGTGTATAAAAGAATAACCCCGCAGATAGTTCAGCTGTGATCCGATGTGTTTGAGATGATGTTAGTAGATGAATGATGCTCTATGGCAGCAGTTGTAGGAACCATATAGAACTTTTTACATCAGTTAGTTTTTTAATATTTTATTATGAATGATTTTGAACATATACAGAAGTAGGTAGACTAGTGTAAGTCAAGGGCTAGCAAACTCTTTCTGTAAAGGGCCAGATAGCAAATATTTTTAGCTTTGCCGACCAGGTGATTTCTGTTACAATAACTCAACTCTACCACTATAGTACAAAGTCAGCCAGAGAAAATACATGAACGTGGGCATGAGTTTGCTGATCTCTGATATAAATGAGCCCCTTTGTTTCTATGCCCTCGCTCTGGCTAACATCAACCCATCCAAAGACTGTGCTGACCCATCAACTATCCCTCAAATTACCTCATACACGTGTCATTTCAACTTCAGTGTTTTATCATAAGGACTCTTTTTTTTTTTTTAAGACAGGGTCTCACTTTATCCTCCGTAGAGTGCTGTGGCGTTACAGCTCACAGCAACCTCCAACTCCTGGGCTTAGGCAATTCTCTTGCCTCAGCCTCCCAAGTAGCTAGGACTACAGGCACCTGCCACAATGCCTGGCTATTTTTTTGCAGTTTGGCAGAGGCCAGGTTCAAACCTGCCACCCTCAGTATATGGGGCCATGCCCTACTCACTGAGCCACAGGCGCTGCCCCATAAGGACTCATCTTGCAACATCGCACTTAAAAAGTTAGTCATGGTGTCAATATTATCAAAATTTAGTCACCTTTTAAGTTTCTAATTGTCTTACAAATGTAATATATTATTATTTTTTTTTGAGACAGAGTCTCACTATGTCACCCTGGGTACAGTGTCACGGGATCACAGCTCACAGCAACCTCAAACTCTTGGGCTCAAGCAATTCTTTTGCCTCAGCCTCCCAAGTAGCTGGACTACAGGCGCCCACCACAATGCCCGGCTATTTTTTGGTTATAGTTGTCATTGTTGTTTGGCAGGCTCAGGCAGGATTCGAACCCGTCAGCTCCAGTGTACGTGGCTGGCGCTCTAGCCACAGAGCTACAGGCGCCAAACCTAAATGTAATATATTATTAACAGTTGTGTTTTGAGTCAGACCCAGTTAAGGTCCATAAAGTGCTCTTCAGTCTTTTTTACATTTTTTTACATTTACTATTATGGCATTTAGCTGTTAGTCAGATATTCCTGAAAAGGTTAAGTCCAACATGTATTGCAAGATGCCCCATGTTTACTCCAAAGTATTTTGATTATAATCTGAGGAACTGCCACCAAGTGGTAGTAATGCCAAAATTATGGTACAGTGAGTCATGTGTCAAAGACGGGTTACACTAGCCAGATATCCTCACACAAAGGCATCGATCACTTCCTGCCCACCTTGTCAAACCTTCAGGCATACAAAAAAAGAAAAACTCCAGAAATTACAGGCCTACAAACTGGTCCTAATAAAATATTCAGAGATGCAGACAGAGATACTAAGGAAAGATTTTATGGCCACATTATTTCTAGTAATACAACACTAAAAACAACCAAAACATCCGACAATAAGGAAATTACAGCATTAATTACAACCCTGGTTCATTTACCCTGTGGAACATCATATCGTGGTTAAAAAATGTATTTTTAAATATTCTTCTTGTTGTATGTAAGTGTTCTTGATAAAACTTTAAGGGAAAAAAGCAAAATCTAAAACTGCATACAAATTTGATCACATGAATATCTGAATAAAAATCAATAAAATTTGGCATGATTATCTCTAGATATGAGTTAGCTTTTGTTTCCATAGTTGCTCATTTTTAAACTTTCCAAATTTCTTTAATGCACATGCATTACTTTTGTAATCGAAACAACAAAAACATGGCTCAGCACCTGTAGCTCAAGCGGCTAGGGAACCAGAGTTGGTGGGTTCAAATCCAGCCCGGGCCTGCCAAACAACGACAACTACAACCAAAAAAAGCCAGGCGTTGTGGCGGGCGCCTGTAGTCCCAGCTACTTGGGAGCCTGAGGCAAGAGAATTGCTTAAGCCCAAGAGCTGGAGATTGCTGTGAGCTGTGACACCTCAGCACCCTATCCAGGGTGACAGCTTGAGACTCTGTCCTCTCCCACCCCCCAAAAAAAGATTCATTTTATAAAGATGTCAGACTCTCACTTCTTTCCAATCTCCTCCTGCCTGATGTCTGTTCCTGATGTCATTTCTGTCGGCCCCTTCTTGCTCACTTTATCTTGTATTTAATACATTTGCCAGGTATCACAACACTCCATTAATTCTGCTTAGGACCAGAAATGCTGTCACCCCAGCCCTAAAATTCAGCAACATCATGGATGGGCAGTAGCAGCGATGGCCACTCATGTCCCCTGAGAACAGGCAGAAGCAAGTGTCCACCTCCCATCCTCTGGTTTCCTTCCGGAGCAGGACAACAGTTAGTGAGAAGCACAGTAACAGGGCTGACCGTCAAGCTGCTGGAGGTGAGAAACACACCCTGACACACTCACGTGCTCATCACTTTTGCTGGGCCTCTTCCTTTCTTTGTATTTTCTCTTTTCTGCTTGTTATTGAACAAAAACATAGTTTATTCATTTTGTTAGCCACCTGTTTCCACACCACTTAGAAAGCAAGCTCCAGAGGGACACGGTCCAGTGCCTTCAAGAGTGCCTGGCACATTGTAGTCACTCAATAGATGGCTCCGCATGGATTCATGAACAATATATTAAGTGAAAAAAATAACCAGGTTATAATACAATACTAACAATTCAATCACGTGTGTGTCTGTGTGTGTCTGTGTGTGTGTGCATGTGTGTGTCTGTGTGCGTGTCTGTGTGTGTGTGTCTGTGCGCGTGTGTGTCTGTGCATGTGTCTGTGCATGTGTGTCTGTGTCCATGCATGTGTGCGTGTGTGTCTGTGCGTGTGTCTGTGTGTGTGTGTCTGTACGTGTGTGTGTTCATGGGTGTCTATGTGTGTGTCTGTGCATGTGTGTTCATGTCTGTGTGTTTCTGTGCGTGTGTGTGCGTGTGTGTCTGTGTGTTTCTGTGTGTGTCTGTGCGTGTGTGTGTGTGTCTGTGTTTCTGTGCATGTTTGTGCATGTGTGTCTGTGTGTCTGTGTGTGTGTGCATGTGCGTGCATGTGTCTCTGTGTGTGTCTGTGTCTATGTGTGTGCATGTGTGTCTGTGTATTTCTGTGCGTGTCTGTGCATGTGTGTCTCTGTGTGTGCATGTGTGCGTGCGTGTGTCTGTGTGTATCTGTATGTGTCTGTGTGTGTGTGTGCGTGTCTGTGTGTGTGCGCCTGTGTGTGTCTGTGTGTGTCTGTGCATGTGTTTGTGTGTGTCTGTGCGTGTGTGTGCGTGTGTGTCTGTGCATGTGTGTGCATCTGTATGTGTATGTGTCTGTGTGTGTCTGTGTCTGTGCGTGTCTGCATGTGTGCGTGTGTGTCTGTGCGTGTGTGGCTGTGTGTGCGTGTGTCTGTGTGTGCGTGCGTGTGTGTGTCTGTGGATGTGTGTGTGCGTGTGTGTGTGTGCATGTGTGTGTGTGTCTGTGTGTGTGTGCGTGTGTCTGTGTGTGGTGTTTAGGGAGATGGAAAAGAGGTCTAAATGACACGTGACTAAAGTTATGGGTCAACACTGGGTACCTCTGCAGGGTAGAATCATGGGCGAATGAGTAATTTTATTTTCTTCTGTCATCTATCTGGATTTCTTAAGCCTACTATAATGAACAGGTAGTGCTTTCACAGTACCTGGGGAGTTGTTTCTTCAGATGTATCAGCAAGAGCATCTGAGGTTGTTGCTCTGGCCGGGGACACACAGGAAGAAGCCACACAGCGTCTGGCCACTTCCCTGATCTCACAAGGTGGCAGGTCTCAGGTACCTCCTGCACCATCAGGAAAAGTGATGACACTCGTGGCCTGCCTGGCACTGCCACTTCCAACACCCTTGACCTGGCAGCTGGGGAGGTTGTGGGCAAATGTGTCAAGGTAACCAGGAGCATTTGGCCAGGAGAGGAAGGAAGAGTGACCCCTCCTCCTCTGATGAGGATAATGAATCCTCCAGAATCACCTGGATGTACTGTGATTAGGAGTTTTTGGAAACAGACACCAAGATTGCAAAAGCATGGCCTACCATAAGGGCCGCTGAACCTGCGCTCAACACCACGCCCTGGGGTAGGTGGTAAAAGACTGGTTAGCAGCACTGGAAACAGCTCTGGAACTGGGGGCAGAGACTGGTCAGGGAGGGCACACTGTAGGCTGGGCAGGACCCTCCTCGGTGAACGGAAGATGTTCCAAGCCACTATGTGGGCTGTATTCCAAATCATTAATTCTCTCTTTGCCTGTATTTGGAACCTGAAGTGTCCCCTATAAACGGAGCTTAAAGCCCTGCCCACATTGAATTCATTGTTAACGTGAGTAAGAGGGGTGGTTAATTAGAACAATGTAAAGAGTGGAGCTATATTTTTTACCCCAATTCGGGAAAAAATAATTCACTCTCTATTTTACTCCCGTCTGGAGAAGTAACTCATTCTGTTCATACATTTTAAAATAAGTAAATAAATTACCAATATTATACCTGTAGTCCCAGGAGATGAACAAATCAATAGATTAGCAGATAAATAATTTTAAATAAACAAGCAAGTAGATAAGTTGTTTAAGAGAGAGGGAGAAAGCAAGGAACATGCCCTCCACATCTCTGAAGCTTGCACCCGGGCTTTGACTAATGTGAGCTTTGCTTTCCCTGAATGTTATATGCTTGAGTTCACATCATGAAAAAAGGGTTTGCATCCATCCCATAGTGAGCCCATCTCACTCTGTGCTCCTGTGGCTGCATCCATCAGCATCCTTAATCATCTTCCTTCCACGAAGGTTTATCATCCTTCTAATTACTAGTCACTGTGCTATTAGGAGGGCAAGAACCGTTTTATGTTGCCTGTTCATATCTTTCAGCTGGAAAACATCATTGAAGAATCACAGTGTAAAAGCCACCACCCTCCTGTTCTCTCTAATGCCTGGCTCATGAGAGGTCACCATTTCTGAACAGGGGCTGTGTTGAACGCCTTAAGATAACTTCAGATACCTTTTTTTCTGCAAGATTTTTAATTGCACTCCCAAAGGTGTTAAATGAAAGCACTGAACACGTGTTATGGCCTATTTAACAAAGCCAGCACAGTGCTATGTATAAATATCTATGCAGAAATACAGCTGAACTAGGGCACCTTGGGAGCAGACAGCAGAAGGCAGTGGTGGAAAGTGGATGGTAGCGGAGTTCCCTAAGGAAAGAAGTGACACCCTTTATCTGGACTCATAGGGAAATAGTGTTCAGTGTAGATCTCAACTTGGCAATGACTCTTCCTGTCAGTAGGAGAGATGTCAATTAACTTAAAATGCAAAGCATATAATGAGATGGTTGACTTAATCACTTGTCAAGAGAATGTGAATTATAACCACAGTGACATATCTGCACGCAAACACCAGAATGGCTGAAATAAAAAAGACTGGTGGGTGCAGTGGCTCAGGCCTGTCATCCTAGCACTCTGGGAAGCCAAGGTGGGATCCCTTAAGCTCAGAAGTCCGAGGTTGCTGTGAGCTAGGCTGACGCCAGGGCACTCTACCCTGGGCAACAGAATGAGACTCTGTCTCCAAAAAAATAAATAAATAAAATAAAATGGACTGATGATGCTAAGTACCAGCAAGGGTGCAGAGCAGCTAAATCTTATGGGAATGCAAAACACTTTGTCAATTCCTATAAACTTTTGTTTATTTATGATCCAACAGATTCACTCCTAAATAATTCCCCCCAAATGAGTGAAAATATATATCCACAAAAAGTCTTACAGAAGCATGCCAATTGCACCTTTAAAAACTGAGGCCAACCCCAGTGTTTGCCAATAGAAAATGGTTAAATAAGCCACAGTGTATTCACATCATGGACCACCACTCAGTAATAGAAAGGAAGGAACTTCTAATCCATGAAACAACAAAGAGAAATCTGACAGGCATAAAAAGAGCAAAACAACTTCAAGGACAGGAAAAACTAATCTTACAAGGATAGAAAGTGGAGTAACAGTTGCCTTATCATGGGAAGAGAACCAGACAACTTTCTGGAGTGAAGAAAGTGCTCTATGTCTTAACAGAGGTTGAATTTAAAGGGACACATTTAAATTGTGTCTCATTAAATTCTTTAAACTGTACATTCAAATTTGTGCATTTTACTCTCTATAATTACACACCAATAAAAATTTGCAAAACTGCAAGACCCAAGCTTGGAAAGAGACTAAGAGCTGTAGAGATGAGCAAAAGAAAAAACTAGAAACTTTCTTGGGCAAGCATAGTGGACATTTTGCAGAGTGAATTGGAGGGAAGCCACACTCATTCTTCAGGATCTGGTAGCAGAGTTCCCCAAGGAAAGAAGCGACACTGAATCTTTGACAAATTGCCAAAGAGACTGAGAATGAAGGTCCAGAGGGAAACAAGCCCAAAGCAGCAGGCCAGTACAGGCCAGGAGGTCCAGGAACAGTGGGGCAAATGGGGATGAGATGAACAGAACGTGTTAGATGCAAGGAAAGCAAGCTCTCAGCCAACAAGAGTAACCCTGGCTCCCTCAACCACTTCACACTGATTGTCTTATTAATCCTTTGATGATTGTTGTAAATATTTGACTTGAACTAATTCTATTGCAAACTCTTTTGAGTCCTCAATCCATCAGGTGGATTCAGTCATTCTCAGCTAATCCTAATACTGTCATAATTAAATCCTGAGTTAAACAGAAATAAAAGTTAATAATCATTGAGGACTTAACTAGGTGTCACACACTGTGCTAAGTACTCGACATAGTTTGATTCATGGTTTGATTCTACCCATGAAGCAGACACTGGCAATAAAATTCCCATTTTACAGATGAAGAGACTGAGGCTCAATGGAGTCAAAAGTTTCCTCAAGCTATTGAGGTAGAAAGTGAGAGGCAGGATTAAAACCCAGGCCACTGGACCTCAGAGGTTACTAACCATAACACTCTACTGCCTTCCTCCAGGTATTTTTTAAGCTGAATAGATGCTACCAAGCCATTGTAGAATCACAGAGACTATGGAACGCTTACACCACATGTGACTGTCCAGAAAACCTAGAGAAAGAAGTTGAGACCAGCCAGAGCCAAGAAGCTATGCGTACTAACCAATGGGCCATACATTTGTTCATTCAACAAACATTTAAGAGCCTACAATGTTTGGGTATTACTTGCCACTAGCAAACAATTGGAATTGACAGCCAATTTCTCAAATTAGAATTGAGAACCAAAGCTATTCTACTACATTCTGGCAACACTCTACTGTAAAAATGCACTCACAAACAACAAAGCATAAAACCGTAACCTGAAGACCAACAACCCTGTTAGAAGTCTGGAAACATAAACGTGTTCAGTGTAGCATAAGCTAAAAATGTATGCATTGGCAGCCACAGACAATCTGGTATAAGGATGAACATCCCATCCCCACTCAAGAGGCTGCCTCAGCTTCCTGAACAGTTTCATCAGGCTCTATGATTACCTTGCAATACAGAAATTGATCATTAATCCATGTTGCCTAATCAACACGCTTAGCACAATAAAGCAATACAGGCTCAAGGACAAAGCTCTGGGAAATTGTTGGCATATTACCATTGACTGACTGCAGAGACACTGCTCCCCCGGGCTGAAGAGAGGTGCAGGATGGATGACAACAACATGCAAAAACCAACACTATAGGATGAGCGGATTTGATGAAAAGGCACAAAGGGAATGTAGAGTAAACACCATAGGATGGCAGTGTCACATACTGACCACAGAAGGCAGGATTACATTCTAGCTATGTTACCACTAGTTTCTGAGTCTCACTTCAACATCTCATTTGCCCTCTCCAGACTGTTTTTGTGTCTATCAAATGGGGTTAAATATTTCTTGCAATGCAAAATTAGTAGTTATTCATAAACATGTATGAAATTATGTAAACTGGGAAAGGACAAAACAATGAGATGTTTCAATTGGGGGAATGGCTCTTCTCTACATAAAATTCTAACCCAATTAAGAACTATGTGATAGGCAGTATCAGAACACCAGTTCCATCAATGACCACTGGACCTGGTCCCTTTGCTTGCATCACAGTTTTCTGCCTCTTCTTGCCTTTGCCTAAGCAGAACTCCTGGAAAATAACAGAAGGGATAACAAGAAAAGAGAGAAAGGGGAAACTTGCTTCCACAGCAGGCAGAGAGGACAAAGAAGCTGACCGTATTCCCAGCAGGCACATCTTCATTCTCAGCAACCAGATAAGCTACTTCTCCACCCACAAGAAGCATCTGAGCAATGGCCATAGGAGGCAATCTTCCTCCCCAGAACATGCCTCAAGGGGCCTGAAGTGTTGGCAAAAATCCTATTCTTAGATCAAGAGTCAGCTGATTGACGGACTTGATCACTTTTCCGAACTCTTGCCATCTCCTCCTATAGAGCCTAGAAATCAGGAGCCAGCTGCTTCCTAATTTCCCCAGCTCCCTTGCAGCTAGGGTTGTTAATGTTGACACAATTCAGACATAAGTGGAAGGGCATTGGAGTGGTTCTTCTCAGAAAGTTTTTTTTTTTCATGATTAAAACATTTACAAGGAGGTGGCCTTGAGACAGATGACATGGCTGGGCTGCAATCACTTGTGATCACCAAGGAAGAGGCAAGAAAACCACAAAGATGTCAATTCTATTACTGAGTCACTGAACCCACCCCAGTAACCACTTCACAAAAGTTGTATAATCTTGTTAATTGGCAAACTGAAAGTGCATAACTATTCCTCATCCTTTCTTTCTCCTTTTCTATTTAAGTTTATAGCAATTCAAAACAGGAATATATTTTAAAGATCAATTTTCCTATAATCTTTAAGAAACAACTTGGCATAATTTGAACCGTAGGTAAGATTTTCTTTTTCTGTGCAACTCTCACCAAAAGCCTATGGAAGAAAGTGACATCTATGTGGGATTGTTTGAGACCCATGCAGACCATCATTTCTTTTCATTGAAAAGGCTCAAGCTAGTCTTACTGCTCAATGAGGACAAAAGGACTCCCTTATCAAAGAGGTTTGGGAAACAGTGTGTGTTTTAGTCATCTTTTGCTGTATAACAAATAACACTACAGTCCCTTACAGTACCTGAAATTTAACCTTCCCCTGGAATTTTTCACTTAAGTGAGCAAAGAAAAGCTTTTATGGTAGCCTAGGTTGATTAGACTTGAGTTTCTATCCCTTGCCATTGCTTACAAAGCTTTATGCTCTTCCTGTATGAGAACTATAAATTCACACCCTTCAACATGATGATACCTCCCATGAGAGTAGGTAGAGTGTATCTCCTCATCCTACTAATACTGGCTTTGACCAGTGGAATGTGGGCTTAAGTGACAACGTGGCAGTTTCTGGAAGAGGTCTCAAGAAGTATCAGGTATTTTTGTTCATTCTCACACCCATTCCCCCATCACCATGAGAAGACCACAATCCAGGGAGCCCCTGATCCAAGGACATGAGACACATGAAACAGATCTGCCCCTGAGTCTGTGTTCTTAACAATTAAAATTACAGCTACTCTTATGTGTTCCAGACCTTCTTTTGGAAAGCTACATGAACAATTCATAGACAACATCTCTGTATGCCCAAGCTGTAAGACCTCAGGGCTACCCCTTACCCTAGAAAGCATCAGGATATGAGTATCTGATTCTTCTAACTCAAGGCATGATCACTTCATTACTGATCATCACAAATAATGTGCTAGAACTTATAGCATTCATTCATTCACTCAACAAATATGTATTAACCACCCACTACAAGCCAGGCACTGTTGTAGGCACAGGAGAGAGGGCAAAGGGGGAGGCAGTTGTAGTCTCAGATAACACTAGTGTGTGTGGTTGGAGGCAGGGGAGAGGCAATAAACATATGAACAAATAAAATAAGTATAAAATATGCCAGCTAATGGCAAGAGCTATGCAGAAGAATTAAACAGCAAAAGAGAACAGAAAGTGACAAGGAAGAAACGCTAACACAAGATGGTCACGGAAGTCTTTGTTCCTAATGAGCCAAGAATTGGCTGAAGCCAGGGAAAAAGCCTATCTCAGAGGAGAGAGTTCCAGGCAGAAGGAATAGCCAGTGCAAAGGCTTAAGGAAAACCAAGATATTTGGGGCTGGGGTAAAGGGAACAAGATAAATATCACAGGAGAGGTGTGTAGAGAGGAGAGAGGAAGCAGAACATGTGGGCCCAGTAGGGCCTGGTAAGAACTTAAATTTGGTAATTGAGAATATTGGACTTCAGTTCTTAGACATGCCTTTAAAAGGGAGGAGAGGAAAGCTGTTCAGTGTATGCCTGTCTGGAAAGTACCCAGCCACTGTTTTTTATATTTTTATATTATATATGGCTGCATACTTTCTAGACAACTTTTGTATGCCTATTATGTGCCAAAAACTATACTGGATGCCCTCTGTACACATCTCTTTACATTTAAACACACATTACGGTTATTGAGTGTCAAGCATAATTACTATTTCTGGAAATCAAGACCCATTTTGTATTCCAAATCAATAGTAAGGTGGGAGGAGAAAAGGTGTGTCTGACCTTTCCTTAGTTCAAGATGAAATAAATGCATGATTTCATGTATGGAACGCGGAGCTCACATAACCTACATTAAACACAATCACACACATAATAGCCTGTTTTCTGTTCTACCTGGTAGATTAAAAAATCTAACTTTTAATTTTCAAATGGTGTCATATGCAATTACCACAATTATCATCCTATTCACCCGCAGAGGTAATTTAAACTGTGGGTTGCTCCTCCATCAAACAATCTATTTTTAATATGCAATTCTGGCTTGGATTTCAAGGATAAATATTATCTGCCAAATAAATTTAAGTTGAAGGTAATTCACAAATAATGGTTGGAAGGGGAAATAAACTATGAAAACACTATGAATGAAAAACCTGGAAAATCAAGGCTATTACCCGAAGAAATACTGGAATTAATTAAAGAGTTGAAGAAGATGGCTTCAAGATAAACATACATAAACAGACAATGTAAAAAGATTCTACTCACAAATGTGTTTATACATATGTACATAGGGATGTGTGTCTAGGAATGGTTTTTACAAAATGAATCTGGCTTTTATCTGAAGGAACTACAAAACTACTGCTTAAACATGGAAAAATAATGAGTTTTATGAACATGCACAAAAATAATATTAGCCTTATTTATAAATGCGTATTATGTGCCAGATGCTTTTTATTATCTGAATTAATTTTCTCAAACCCTGAAATGTGGATAATTTTTTTTTCTATGATTTACAGATGTCCAGACTGAGCCTTAGAGGAGTGAGGTAATTTTCCCTTGATGAGAAAGTCAAAATGAAATCTTTACAATGTATCACTACCCTATTGAAAACCCTTAACTGGCCTTTGTTTCTAAAATTGAACCAAAGCTTTACAAAGTTAAGCAAGCAAGGAAGACAATTTAAGATTATTGCAATAGGGGAGAGATATTGAACTTAACTCTGAGAACAGGCCAGCTATAGATTAGTAGCTAATGGTCAGGGTGAGGGAGTCTTTGGATGGAAAATTACTCAGAGGAACTTGGTTAGGTATCAAGAGTGGGGCATTCTCACCAACCTAGCCTGTCACTTCTAAGTTAACTGGGCTCAGCAGGTTTAGGAAAGCAGGCCAAGGAAGAGCCTGGTCTAGAAGAAGGCTGAGGGAAGCCTGACTAAAGTTTAGCCAAGGAGGAAGTCCCTGTGACATAATATGGTCTGCATGACTGAAAAATCCAGGTTCTCAGAATCAACAACAACAACAAAAATTTTCAAGCAAGAGAATGTAACAAACTCATTAAAAATATAATTATAATGTGCCAAAACCTATAGCCTTCTTACATACCAGGGATCAGCAAACTATAGCCCATCCACCAACTGAATCTGGCCTGCCACCTTTTTTTTGTAAGTAAAGTTTTATTGGAGCACAGTCACACCCATTTCCTTACCCATAGCCTATTGGTGTTTCTACCCTACAACGACAGAGTTGTGTAGTTGCAAACGAGACCATATGCCCCACCCCACAAAGCCAAAACTGTTAACCATCTGACCCTTTTTTTAAAAATTGCAAGCAACTGCTATTTGTAAACAACAAGTTAGTAGGTAAAAAAAAAAAAAAATCGCATCTAAAATAGCGTGCTATACAATGAAGACACAGCTTAATTTCACATCAGGTTAATATGGTAAAAATCAAAGAGAATGTGTGAAATTCAGATTTGAAAACCAGAGGTGAAGAATGTAAGCTATCTGCAAACGTGCAGGTATTCTGAAAAAAGCTTTGAACTCCAAGAGGATGTGGATCAACTTGAAGTGCTCTGGATCCCAAGAAGGCCAGGAGACTCCAGCTGACACTTGAGTGGCACAAACACTAAACACACTGAAGCAAGTGTGACAGCTCAGTGTGTGCCAAGTGCCCCAGGAACACTGTTAGCCAGAGGCCGTATTGTTAAAGGCATTTGAGGCTGAGCCAAGACTCAGAGGCCTGAAAGAAGGGTGTGAAAGTAGCAAGACAAATGCAGAGGCGAGATGTCACTGATACCCACAGAAGTGGACAGCTATCATCTTTCAGTCCCACTCAAAAGTGGCCCTGAAGGACGATGGTCACAACCTGGAGCATCATATTTGATTGTCCCCTTTGCCGGAAACCAGGGAGAATTAGAATCTGGAGCTACACCAGCACACGCACCAGTGTTAATGATTGGCTTGATGATTAGGATCCTAGAAAGAACAAACCTGAAAGGCTGGTTACAGAGAGACCTGTGGAATGAGTATGGAGATGGGCATCTTGGAATAGGCTCAGAATGATCCATGTGGGACACAAATCCACAGTGGAGAGGGTCATCAGTGACCTAGTAGACAAGTTGGCGAGCTCTGTGGACGTTCAGACTCTATCCCTAGCCACCTCAGTGCTTGTTCAACAGGTCCACATGCAAACTGGCCAGAGGGGCAGGGATGGAGGCCACAACACAGACTTTCCCAGCCAAGGCTAACCAGGCACCTAATCTGCCAACAGCAGAGGACATTGAAAGGTCTCGGCAAAATAACTAAGAAAATGCCAGGAAAGCTATGTCGACTAGTGTGATGAAAATGTGTCAAACGGTCTATGAACCAAGTGTACGGTGTCCCATGATCATACTAATGTACACAGCTATGATTTAATAAAAAAAAAAGAAAGAAAGAAAGAAAGAAACTCAGCACTGCACCATTCCCAGGGGACCAACCAGCCACCTAGTGGCAGACCAGATGATCACATTGGGCCTCTTCCATCAGAAAGGGGGCAGAAATTCATCCTCACTGGCACAGGCACATAGTTCTGTGTGAGGGTTTATCTTCTCCTTCCATCATCATTCAGGGACTCACAGAATGGTTTGTTCAACATTGTAATAATTCCCCCTACATTGCTTCTAATAGAGAAATGCCTCTCACAATAAAATGAATGTATCTTTTGTCTTAGACCCATGGAATTCATTGGCCTGGCCACCTACTCCATCAACTAGGAACCTAACAGAACAGTGGAATGGCCTGGAGACTTTGTTACAAGGGTTTTGAGGAGAGAGCACCTAAGAAGGATGGATTGATACATACAGGAACAATATATGAGGCCATACAATTAAGTTTGTGAACTCATCCTAGAAAAAGTGCTCATTTAGCAATACCTTATTGCTAACTATCACTATGGTCACCTTCGAAGTACTCCACTTGGCCATCTGGTGACCACAGTGATATTTAGCAATGAAGTATGTAATACCTCTTCTAGAAACAGTTCGCAAACTTAATTGTCAGGCCTTGTGCAAGGACAGCTCTGATGGCCATTCCAAAAAAATGTTCAAAAATCACTTTGAAGGGTAGACTAGATGTATCTATTCAAGGGAAGTCTTCAAAGAGACGATAGTGATACTCACCAATGAGGTATGTGGCACTTTTTCTAAGATGAGTTCACAAACTTAATCGTTCAACCTTGTATGCTCTGATTCAACAACCAATTTCTCTTGCTGTTTGTTCTACAGCCAGATCACCTCAGGCCAGGAATCACAGGGTAGAAGCAGGTACGGCTTCTCTTGTTATGTCCAGTGACTCATTTGCAGGATTTTTGCTTCCCTTCCCAGCAACTTTGAGCTCTGTTGCTTGAGAGGTCTTAGCCTGCAGGCAGTAATACTTCCAGGAGACACAATAGTGGTTCCCTTGAATGAAACATGAGACTGCCACTGAGCTAACAGGCAAAGAAAGAAGAATTTTTACTGGCAGGGAGATTGATTCCATCATTGAGTGGAAATAGAGTTGCAGCTGTACTTTAAGAACAAGAAGTCTCATATCTGGACCAGAAGATCCTCAGTACTTCAGTGGAAAACTACAATAACAACAACAAAGATAGGCTCATTGAGAATCCCAATGCTTCAGGAATGAAAGTTTCACCACTAAGAACCCTTCCACTTGAGGTCTTGGCTAAGGACAAAGAAAACACTGGATGGTAATAGAAAAAGAAATATATACTATCAACAGCACACTCATGACGTATTACAGAAGCAAAGACTTTAGCAACTATGAATATCTTCTTTGCTATGTGTATATATATTAATTTTGTTGAGACAGAGTATTACTTTGTCACCCTTGGTAGAGTGCTATGGCATCATAGCTCATACCAACCTCAAACTCTTGGGCTCAAGCAATCTTCTTGACTCCACCTCCCTACTAGCTGGGACTATAGGAGCCCACCACAATGCCCAGGTATTTTTTTTTTCCTTTTTTTTTTTTTTATTGTTGGGGATTCATTGAGGGTACAATAAGCCAGGTTACACTGATTGCAATTGTTAGGTAAAGTCCCTCTTGCAATCATGTCTTGCCCCCATAAAGTGTGACACACACCAAGGCCCCACCCACCTCCCTCCTTCCCTCTTTCTGTTCCCCCCCATAACCATAATTGTCATTAATTGTCCTAATATCAAAATTGAGCATATAGGATTCATGCTTCTCCATTCTTGTGATGCTTTACTAAGAATAATGTCTTCCACGTCCATCCAGGTTAATACGAAGGATGTAAAGTCTCCCTTTTTTTTAATGGCTGAATAGTATTCCATGGTATACATATACCACAGCTTGTTAATCCATTCCTGGGTTGGTGGGCATTTAGGCTGTTTCCACATTTTGGCGATTGTAAATTGAGCTGCAATAAACAGTCTAGTACAAGTGTCCTTATGATAAAAGGATTTCTTTCCTTCTGGGTAGATGCCCAGTAATGGGTTTGCAGGATCAAATGGGAGGTCTAGCTTGAGTGCTTTGAGGTTTCTCCATACTTCCTTCCAGAAAGGTTGTACTAGTTTGCAGTCCCACCAGCAGTGTAAAAGTGTTCCCTTCTCTCCACATCCACGCCAGCATCTGCAGTTTTGAGATTTTGTGATGTGGGCCATTCTCACTGGGGTTAGATGATATCTCAGGGTGGTTTTGATTGGCATTTCTCTAATATATAGAGATGATGAACATTTTTTCATGTGTTTGTTAGCCATTCGTCTGTCGTCTTTAGAGAAAGTTCTATTCATGTCTCTTGCCCATTGATATAAGGGATTGTTGGCTTTTTTCATGTGGATTAATTTGAGTTCTCTATAGATCCTAGTTATCAAGCTTTTGTGTGATTGAAAATATGCAAATATCCTTTCCCATTGTGTAGGTTGTCTCTTTGCTTTGGTTATTGTCTCCTTAGCTGTACAGAAGCTTTTCAGTTTAATGAAGTCCCATTTGTTTATTTTTGTTGTTGTTGCCATTGCCGTGGCAGTCTTCTTCATGAAGTCTTTCCCCAGGCCAATATCTTCCAGTGTTTTTCCTATGCTTTCTTGGAGGATTTTTATTGTTTCATGCCTTAAGTTTAAGTCCTTTATCCATCTTGAATCAATTTTTGTGAGTGGGGAAAGGTGTGGGTCCAGTTTCAGTCTTTTACATGTAGACATCCAGTTCTCCCAACACCATTTATTGAATAGGGAGTCTTTCCCCCAAGGTATGTTCTTGTTTGGTTTATCAAAGATTAGGTGGTTGTAAGATGTTAGTTTCATTTCTTGGTTTTCAATTCGATTCCAAGTGTCTATGTCTCTGTTTTTGTGCCAGTACCATGCTGTCTTGAGCACTATGGCTTTGTAGTACAGACTAAAATCTGGTATGCTGATGCCCCCAGCTTTATTTTTGTTACAGAGAACTGCCTTAGCTATACGGGGTTTTTTCCGGTTCCATACAAAACGCAGAATCATTTTTTCCAAATCTTGAAAGTACGATGTTGGTATTTTGATAGGAATGGCATTGAATAGGTAGATTGCTTTGGGAAGTATAGACATTTTAACAATGTTGATTCTTCCCATCCATGAGCATGGTATATTCTTCCATTTGTTAATATCCTCTGCTATTTCCTTTCTGAGGATTTCATAGTTTTCTTTATAGAGGTCCTTCACCTCCTTCGTTAGGTATATTCCTAGGTATTTCATTTTCTTTGAGACTATGGTGAAGGGAGTTGTGTCCTTAATTAGCTTCTCATCTTGACTGTTATTGGTGTACACAAAGGCTACTGACTTGTGGACATTGATTTGATATCCTGAAACATTACTGTATTTTTTGATGACTTCTAGGAGTCTTGTGGTTGAGTCTTTGGGGTTCTCTAAGTATAAGATCATGTCGTCAGCAAAGAGGGAGAGTTTAACCTCCTCTGCTCCCATTTGGATTCCCTTTATTTCCTTGTCTTGCCTAATTGTATTGGCTAGAACTTCCAGCACTACTTTGAATAGTAAAGGTGACAGAGGACAACCTTGTCTGGTTCCAGTTCTAAGAGGAAAAGCTTTCGGTTTTACTCCATTCAGTAGAATATTGGCTGTGGGTTTGTCATAGATAGCTTCAATCAGTTTTAGAAATGTGCCACCTATGCCTATACTCTTCAGTGTTCTAATTAGAAAAGGATGCTGGATTTTATCAAATGCTTTTTCTGCATCTATTGAGAGGATCATGTGATCTTTATTTTTGCCTCTGTTAATATGGTGGATAACGTTTATAGACTTGCGTATGTTAAAACAGCCTTGCATCCCTGGGATGAAGCCTACTTGATCATGATGAATGACTTTTTTGATGATAAGCTGTAATCTATTGGCTAGGATTTTGTCGAGAATTTTTGCGTCTATGTTCATGAGTGAGATTGGTCTGAAATTCTCCTTTTTGTTTGGGTCTTTTCCTGGTTTTGGTATCAGGGTGATGTTTGCTTCATAGAATGTGTTGGGGAAGATTCCTTCTTCCTCAATTTTTTGGAATAATTTCTGCAGTACAGGAATAAGCTCTTCCTTGAAGGTTTGATAGAATTCTGGAGTGAAGCCATCTGGACCAGGGCATTTTTTAGTTGGAAGCTTTTTTATTGTTTCTTTGATCTCAGTGCTTGAAATTGTTCTGTTCAGGAGCTCTATTTCTTCCTGGCTGAGTCTAGGGAGAGGGTGTGATTCCAAATATTGATTCATTTCTTTCACATTGTCAAATTTCTGGGCATAGAGTTTCTGGTAGTATTCAGAGATGATCTCTTGTATCTCTGTGGGATCAGTTGTTATTTCCCCTTTATCATTTCTGATTGAGGTTACTAGAGATTTTACTTTTCTATTCCTCGTTAGTCTGGCCAATGGTTTATCTATTTTATTTATTTTTTCAAAAAACCAACTCCTTGTTTCATTAATTTTCTGAATGATTCTTTTGTTTTCAATTTCATTGATCTCTGATTTGATTTTGGAGATTTCTTTTCTTCTACTGAGTTTAGGCTTAGATTGTTCTTCTTTTTCCAATTCCATAATATCTCTTGTGAGATTGTTGATGTGCTCTCTTTCTGTTTTTCGAATGTAGGCATCTAAAGCGATGAATTTTCCTCTCAAAACTGCTTTTGCAGTATCCCACAGGTTTTGGTAGCTTGTGTCTTCATTGTTGTTATGCTCAAGGAAGTTAATGATTTCCTGTTTTATTTCTTCCTTCACCCATCTGTTATTCAACAGAAGATTATTTAGTTTCTATGCCTTTGGGTGGGGTCGAGCATTTTTGTTAGAGTTGAGTTCCACCTTTAGTGCCTTATGGTCTGAGAAGATACAAGGTAAAATTTCAATTCTTTTGATTCTGTTGATATTTGTTTTGTGTCCCAGGATATGATCAATTTTGGAGAATGTTCCATGGGGTGATGAGAAGAATGTATATTCTTTATCTTTGGGATGGAGTGTTCTATATGCATCTATCAAGCACAATTGTTCTAGGGTCTCATTTAAGTCTCTTATATCCTAGTTTAATTTCTGTTTAGAGGATCTGTCCAGCTCTGTAAGAGGAGTGTTAAGGTCCCCTGTTATTATGGTATTATCAGATATCATATTGCTCAGACTGAGTAAGGTCTGTTTCAAGAATCTGGGAGCATTTAAATTGGGTGCATAGATATTTAGAATTGAAATGTCTTCTTGTTGTATTTTTCCCTTGACCAATATAAAGTGACCATCTTTGTCTTTTTTGACTTTAGTTGCTTTAAATCCACATATATCTGAAAATAACATTGCAACTCCTCTTTTCTTCTGAATTCCATTTGCCTCAAAAATTGTCTTCCAACCCTTGACTCGGAGCTTTAATTTGTCTTTTGAAGCCAGGTGTGTTTCTTGCAGACAGCAAATGGATGGCTTGTGTTTTTTAAACCAGTCAACCAATCTATGTCTCTTCAGTGGGGAATTCAAGCCATTAACATTTATTGAGATAATTGATAAGTGTGGTAGTACTCTATTCGTCTTATTTGGTGAGAGTCCATTGCTTAGTTTTATCTTTTGCATCAGTGTGGAGGTTTGGTTCTGTCCTTTAATTTCTGAGTTCTTACTTTGCTGCTGATCCATTGTGGTGGTCAGTGTGCAGAACAGGTTGAAGTATTCCCTGTAGAGCTGGTCTTGTTGTGGCGAATTTCCTCAATGTTTGTATATCTGTAAATGATTTGATTTCTCCATCAATTTTGAAGCTTAGCTTAGCAGGGTACAGAATTCTGGGCTGGAAATTGTTCTGTTTAAGTAGATTAAAGGTAGATGACCATTTTCTTTTTGCCTGGAAAGTTTCATTAGAGAAGTCTGCAGTCAATCTGATGGATTTGCCCCTGTAGGTCAACTGGCGCTTACTCCTGGCAGCTTGCAGAATCTTTTCTTTTGTCTTGACTTTGGACAGGTTCATCACAATGTGTCTTGGAGAAGCTCGGTTAGAGTTGAGGCGACCTGGGGTCCGATAGCCCTCTGAAAGCAGTGTGTCAGAATCTTTGGTGATATTTGGGAAATTTTCTTTTATAATATTCTCTAGTATGGCTTCCATTCCTCTGGGGCATTCTTCTTCCCCTTCTGGAATTCCTATAACTTGTATGTTGGAACGCTTCATAAAGTACCATAATTCTGACCGTGAACGTTCTGCTTTCTCTCTCTTCTTTTCTGCCTCTTTTACTATCTGAGTTATCTCAAAAACTTTGTCTTCTACCTCTGAAATTCTTTCTTCAGCATGGTCTAACCTGTTGCTGATACTTTCCATTGCATCTTTAAGTTCCCTGATTGACTGTTTCATTTCCTTCAGCTCTGCTATATCCTTTTTATATTCTTCATATCGTTCATCTCTGATTTGATTCTGTTTTTGGATTTCCTTTTGGTTATTTTCCACTTTATTAGCAGTTTCCTTCATTGTTTCCATCATTTCTTTCATTGTTTTCAACATGTGTATTCTAAATTCCCTTTCTGTCATTCCTAGCATTTCTGTATAGGTGGAATCTTCTGCAGTAGCTACCTCATGGTCCCTTGGTGGGGTTGTTCTGGACTGGTTCTTCATGTTGCCTGGAGTTTTCTGCTGATTCTTCCTCATGAGTGATTTCTTTTATCTGTTTCCTTGCCCTAATTTTCCTTTCACTTCCTCTTGCTCTTTAAGTTCTCATGCCTGTGGAAGTTGCGGGCGGGTTTAGATGGACTGAACACACGCGACCACTTGCCGGTTTTCCACTGTTTTAGTCCTCCTCTTGGGGTCCAGAAGTCTCTCGCTGACTCCCTGTATCCTCTCAGGGGTGATGATAGGCAGATCCCACCAGCCAGAGACGCCTGGAGTCCTATATCCCCAGACTCACGGTGCCCGGATGCAAGGAAGCTGCTACTCGGCTCCCATCTTGCTCCGCCTCCCCAGTATTTTTATTTTTAATAGAGATGAAGTCTCTATTAAAAAGGGAGACAGGGGCTCGGTGCCTGTGGCTCAAGCGGCTGAGGCACCAGCCACATACACCTGAGCTGGCAGGTTCGAATCCAGCCCGGCTGCCAAACAATGGCGGTTGCATTAAAAAAATAGCCGGGCGTGTGGTAGGTGCCTGTAGTCCCAGCTACTTGGGAGGCAGAGGCCAATGCCCAGGTATTTTTTAGAGACAGGGTCTCACTCTTGCTCAGCCTGGTTTCAAACTCCTGGGCTCAAGAAATTCACCCATCTCAGCCTCCCAGAATGCTGGGATTACATGCATGAGTCACCACACCCAGCCTTGCGTATATTAATTTTTGGTCTCTTCTTCCCTAATATCTTGTACAAGTCTTGTTGGTAGCAGTTAATGTTGCAATTTTATCACTATGGTTGACTTTGGAGAGCAATTAGCATAGCCCAGTGGACACAGTGACTGCTGGGACTTTGAGTTGCCTCATTCTGGGCAGAGGGGGAAAATGTGTTTGATCGAATGAAGAATCGCTGTATGTTGTTAGGTGGAAGCATAGGAGTGTATTCTTGGTTGCAGTTCAAATATGTGGAGAAGGTAGCTGAAGACTGAGTAGCCAACCAGTGGATTGTACCAGTTTCTCAGCAATTGTATTTCACATCAAACCCACACTTCCATGCTCTGCTTGGTGATGTGGAGGCCAGGACTCTGCACCCACATTTTCCCTTCACTGCTGCTCCCACTGAGGAAATCAGAAGGTTGGGGGAGGAATCAGTGACACGCTCCCTGCTGCTCCCTCCTGTTCTCAGCAGTGTCAGGCGAGCAATGTTCCTTTGCCTTAGTGGTGATATATTATTCCAGAAACAGCAGGTGTTTTTTCAGCCAACCTCATTGCACCCCCTTGGTGCCAACGAAACGAGCACCAAATTGCTCCTTCCTTGGAAGTCTGAAATTTCAACTCTGTGCAGCCTCTTTTCCAAACTTCTAAATTGTAATAATCCCAATCTTTTCCCTTTGTTCCTTCTCTGAGAGGTGGCTGCTTCTGCTCCCTGCAGGGTCTCTCTCCATAACGTCCTGCAGTGTTCTCCTTTTCTTTTTCAAGTCTTCTAATGTTGCTGTCATTTCCTATGTACAATTCAGGGTCAGTAAAATTTTACTGTAAAGGGTCAAATAATAAGTATTTTAGGTTTGCAGGTCACATAATCTCTCAGTTGCAATTACTCTTGTCTGCCATTTTCACATGAAAGCAACCACAAATAATACTTAAATATATGGCCATAGCAGTGTTCTAATAAAATTTTATTTATAAATAAACAGGCAGTGGATGAGATTTGGCCCACCTGTATTAAATTATTCCTGATAAAATAACTGGGTAGTAGTCTATCTCCTGACTGGATCCTGACTGACACTGTGGCCATGAGTCAAAATCTGGCCAGTTAGAGCATCAGATTCTCATTAAGGGTACTGCAAAGGGCTCTAATCCTAAAACAGAACAATCTAAGCTAAGGGAAGTTAGGTGAGGGACAGCTGTTGCTGGTGCCTGATAAAAGGTATTCCTGTCCACTATACTCAAGGCTGAAAATATAAGTTTTCATGGAGCTTCTAACAATCATTCTGCCACCATGAGGAAATGGTGCCTGAAATGCTACCTGAAAATGGAGTCAATATCAACAAAAGTGCAGTGAAGAACATAAGATCTCATTGTGATGCATCATTGAACTTCTAAATCCAGCTATGCCTGAGCCCATGGTTTACATTATAAGAGCCAATAGGATGGATTTCCTGAGTTCAAGAGTTCGAGACCAGCCTGAACCAGAGTGAGACCCCATCTCTAAAAATAGCCAGGCATTGTGGAGGGCACCTGTAGTCCCAGCTACTTGGGAGGCTGAGGCAAGAGAATCACTTGAGCCCAAGAGTCTGCGATTGCTGTGAGCTAGGACGCCACAGCACTCTACCAAGGGTGACAAAGTTAGACTCTGTCTCAAAAAAAATAAAAAATAAATAAATCATAAGCACCAATAAATTGTCTTTTACCTTAAGCATTTTGACTTCTATTTCTATGCCTTGGAACTGAAGATGTCTGAATAATACAGAAGCATAAAATAGTCATCAAGACAACTGAAAACACAAGGGACCAAAAGTTCTTAGATTAACATTATTCATTCATTCACTTAACAAACATATATAAAATGCATAAGTCTGTCAGACACTCTGCAGTGATTAAAGGATACAGTCCTGTCCTCAGCAAATAGTGGATCATTTTAGAAAAATGTGCTCGAGCCTTTCACAGGTTGCATTTTTACAACAAAGGCAATTGATCAAACCATGATGCTTAACAGAAAAAAAAAAAAAAAACAGGTATTTTCATCAAAGCTTGAACTTTTAGATACTCTGATCTTATACTCAGATGTTTGAGACATAAGTTTTCTTATTTTATATAACTCTGCTAATTCCTATGTCAAGTCCCACTCCTGTGGTCTAAAGGACTTGGGACCTTCCCTGCTCCCTCTCCCAATGCTATGAGATGGTTCTCCTGGTTTTACATGTACCAGGTGTGAAGGAGGAGAGAACTCATGGCTTTGGTTCATGATAACAGACCCACGCACACACGAAGCTCATCTTGCCTCTGACCTATGGCAGCACTGCTACTTGCTTTCCAAATATCCATTTCTCCCTTTTCCTTATTAACAAAACTCCATTACAAAATGCTAAACTCCTCAGCCTCCCTTTCAGCTAGATATGGCCAACCAACTAAGCTTTGTCTAATGATGTGTAAATAGATACATGTGACATCTGAGACAGCTCTTTCAAAAGGAGTCTTACGGTGGAGAAGCAATCTTTCAACTTTCCTGTTGTCAGGAATACAGATGTGATGGCAGGTGCTTTGGTAGCCATCTTGGGTTAAGAGGCCATCTTAAGCATGGAGGCCTTAAATTAAGGATAGAGGTACAAAGAGGCAAATGTTGATGATAGCTTTATATTACTGGCAGAGCAGCTCTGGACTGCCTGCCTCTGGACTTTGTTCTGTTTGTTTAGACTACTTTGTGGACTACTGAAGCCACTCCTTTAGGAAATTGTAGTCTCTATTACTTGAAGCCAAATGCAATGCATGTTTTGCAACCTGCCAGCTCTCTCTACTGTTTCAATACCAGCCCAGAAGCATGGGTACCTTTGCAAGACATCCTACTCTAAATCTGAAGTAAAGACCTCTGTGTTCAAACCCTACTCTCATCCATGGGTTTAGGATTTTGAAGAGGGAGGAAAAAGAGATAGGTCTTCCACTAACCTTGGCTGAGGCAAGGAGCACAGAGCTGACTGTTGTTTAAATGAAAGTGGTGGGAGAGAAATACCAGGATATAGAAAGTAGTGTATGTCTCAAAAGCATGATCCAACACACTATTATTGAGGAGGCTTAGCAAACTATTCCTCAGCCTCCCCCTGAAAAATAATATTTCCTCCTCTTTCAAAAAACCCTAGCAACAATTTCTACAAGCTAATAACTGAAAAGAGTTGTAAATTTCCACCTAATAAACATTGCCAGTTGAGAAATTCATAATACATGAAAAGAACCCTGAAGGCCATAAACTCAGCCAGATTTGGAGTAAAATCATAAGAAATTGTGAAGAAAAATACTTAAAGTTGATCTTTGAAGTAAAGAAAACAACAAAAGCAGTGAACAAGGTCTAAGAAAATTAGTACAGATTATCTTCCCCAAATGGAATGATTAAATATGCTAATGCACACAGAATTCCATTCTCTGCCCGGAGGCCTGTGAGCATTAGGATTTGTCCTTTGTTTTAGAAAACCTGTGATTGTTTGGAAGTGCTCTAAATGATTAAGAAGCAGAGATAGTAGAATAGCAAATGAAGAGACTGAAGCTTCATATTTCACTGTGAATTGGACCTGACTTAAAAGTCAGACTGAGCTTCTAATCAAAACATGAAATGGGGAAAGAGCTTGAAAATAATATTAATCATGGGCAGTGCCTGTGGCTCAAGGAGTAGGGCCCTGGTCCCATATGCCAGAGGTGGCAGGTTCAAACCCGACCCTGGCCAAAAACTGCAAAAAATAAAAAATAAATAAAAAATAAAAAAATAATAATAATAATAATATTAATCATTAATATGGGAGTACCCAAGGTTACCAATTCTTCAAGGGCTTCAGAAAATCTGCAGGAGTTTTTCAAATAACACTAGGAGGCTGTGTATATTTTTTTTTCTCTCTCTGAGAGAAAATATTCCTTTTTAAGGAAAATATTTAAAATAGTTCCAGGGTCAAGATTGTCTAAAGGAAGGAACATGAATTTGAGTTACTACTTTATAAACTGCTCTAGAAAACAAATAAAATAAGTAATTTGCTTTTAGGTAACTGACAATGGCATGGTAGTTTCAGACCCTTCGACCCGGCTGGTTTCTGGAAGCTGTTAAGCCAGTAAGCGGTTACCCTGGTTTCTGTGACACTCGCCATTGAAGGTCAGCAAATGAGCGCACCTCTTTATGGAAGGCCACATTTTCTTTTCCCTTTCATGGCATAATTCTCCAATCAATAATTAATGAACTCCAGATTTTGCTTTTAGCACATTTCAGCTTTGTGGCAGCATTTAAAAACAAACAATAAAAAAAAGCAAGAAAGGAAAAATAATGGAAGCCTCCAAAGAAGGAAAAAAAATGTACATTTTCAAAGTAATGTATGAAGCTTACATTGTTTCATCCGTCTTTTCTTTCTTTATTAGAATTGAATTTTATCTTTATGAAGTATTCTGAAATCCAGGATGATAACGCCACGTCCAGCACACCCAGCAGAGGCGTTTGCAGTGGTTTGCATTTCCTCTTCATTATTCCTTGAAACTTCTTGTATTGCAGGTTTTTCATGAATGAAATGTAAAGTAGCTGTGAAAGACTTGGGGCAGAACCCCCCACTCTGCCCGGAGGTCTGACCACCCCAATCAACCGTAAGAGACGGCACTTGATGCAAAAACGCAAGAGGATTTTTATTCCTGCATGCCGGGGCTTGACCCACAACTCTTTTAGAAGCCGAGGAGTCAAGCCCTGCACAGCAGTTTTTACAAGCTTATAAAGGCAAAAACTACAAAGTAGGCGGGAATAGCAGACATAGCAGGGACTCTGACCATAAAGTGGGGGGGGGGGGAGTACACATAGCAGGGGCTCTCCAGATAAGAAGAACTCTGGTTCATTATTCAACTGTCTTAAGACAAGACTAACAGTCAAATATTTGCTTAATAGTAAACATTTGCTGCAGCTCCTGGGGCTATCTCCTGGAACAGTTACAAAAGGTCACATTCCTATGGTAGGGAGTGAGAGGTGGTCACATTCCTATGGTAGAGAGTGAGAGGTGGTCACATTCTCATGGTAATATTTTCTTTCAGCTGTCTATTCTTTTAATAACTGCACCTGCTTAATACCCAGGGTAGGAATTAGTTATCATCGTTTTTCAGAGGAGGGTACTAAGACCAAAGTCCTCACAGGAGGTGAGTGGGCCAGCTCAGACAGGAGGGTTGCCAGTCAGTCTCCACCAGGCTGCAAAGGCCATGCCCTTCCCAGGCTCCGGGTAAGAAGTCTCTTCCTCTGGCCACTTGCAGCTCATACCTGTAATCCTAGCACTCTGGGAGGCCAATATGGGTGAATTGCTCAATCTCAGAAGTTCAAGACCAGCCTGAGCAAGAGCGGGATTTCATCTCTACTAAAAATGGAAAAAACTAGCCAGGCACTGTGGTGGGCATCTGTAGTCCCAGCCACTTGGGAGGCTGAGGCAAAAGGATGGCTCAAATCCAAGAGTTTGGGGTTTCTGTGAGCTGTGACACCACAGCACTTTATCCAGGGTGACAGAATGAGATTCTGTCTCAAAAAAATTAAAAAATAAATAAATAAATAAAATTTTTAAAAAAGAAGTCCCCTTTTCTGACACCCCTTGGTGCCTGCTTTCATGCTTAAAACAGGAGAGAGGGAAGGGAGAAAGGGGAAAGTCATTTCAGAGTATAATTTCATTTTTTACACCTCAGAAAGTGAAATAGAGATTTGACAACTGGCTGGAGAGCACGGTGATCACACACAGCATGTGCCACAGCCAGGATCCTGGAGCAGAAAGAGGATTTGATGGGAAATCAGTGAAATCCAAACAAAGTCTGCAACTGGGATAAGACCAACCTAGCAAAGTCGGTTGCTTCATTTTGACAAGTGCACGATAGTAGTGGAAGATGTTGACAATGGGGAAAACGAGATGAGGGAAGTTCTGGAACTCTCTGCACCATCTTTACAACTTCTCAATAAATCTAAAACTAAATTAAATTAAAAATGTATTCAAAAATAGGAATAATGTTACCTAACTTGCACAGATATTGTGATGATTAAAGACAGTGTCATTGGTGATGTGCCCAGCACACAACAGATGCTCAATAAAGAAGAGCTGAGACCGAACTGACTTCACCTCGGGTTGGAGACACCAATTCTCACCGCTCCGTACTTCTCGACATCATGGGTGGAGGAGTGCAGCGGGGGAGCTTTGTGTCTCACCCTCAGTGCCTTCCTCCCCGCCCCCTGTTCTGACCAACCTCCCCAGCAGAGAACAGCAGAAGCCTTCCCACACCACCAGGGCAGACTCTTCTGTGGCTCGGACTGAGATTTATTGTCAATAGCCCAGTAAGTAACAGCTGTGTGCATTTCTTTTCCCTCCATCGCCTCTTGAATGTTAAGTCTCTTTGCCAAAAGAGCACCCTTCGCATGACTACGCTTGTTTTCAGAATTCTTTCTTGCTCGGTGTTATCTCCTGGACCATCCATCCTCCACTTCCTGTCTTCCCACATGGGGCATTGTGGACAGGATGCCAGATCAATGCCAAACATCACCTCGCTGGAGCCAATTCCTTTAGTTCGCGTTTGATGGTTCACAATTGCTATTCGGGTAGAGTATTTCCATGTTTCTTTCCTACTGGCCTTTGGCCTCGTTTTATAAACATAGTAATCGGAATTGAATCTGTCTGCTTTCTGCTTCCTTTTTGTAGTCTAGCTGGAGGAGATGCTATAGCGACATCATTCTAAAACACTTCTTTCCCTTTTACAAGCTTGTCTCAGATATCTTACCCTTGTTCCCTGTTCATAATCTTTCTTTAGGTGGACTAGCTGAATAAATTCAGCACCCATAACGTGCACATTTGTCACCGAAAGATGACAGCAAAAGAACCATCTCAGTAAAAAAGCAGCAGGAGAAAAGGAGAGAAAGAAGACCTGAGGGCATTTCCTTCCCATCAGAATAAGAACAATGTGGCTCCCTGAAGGATGACTTGCTGCAGAGATCAAGTCAACAACAGCCACCCACCTTTTTTTCCTGCAGTTTTTTTCATTTTCAATACATCTGTTTTGACTATGCTACCATAAACTAAAAATTTCTACCTAAAATAAACACTGATTTATTGCTGGGCCACACTGAATGTGTTATGGAGTGCATCTCTTTGCAGACTTCACTCCCTTCTCCCCTGCCCCTGCCTGTGGCACTCTCATTAAAGAGAATAACTCAGTGCCAAAGCTTAGCCAAGGACTTTAGCAGGAAGTGCCTAGAGCTGGCCTACTGATTTATCCACCTACCCAGCATGAAATGTCCAGCAAAGTTCAATGAAGATTGACATTTCTAAACTAAGAATTTAAACTCAAGGTTTGATGATGCTGGAATGTCCATCCATTGAAAATTCTTGAGACTTACCAAGCAAAATGTTCTTCTGCTCTGGCAGCTTCCTGCCAGAGACTTACTCCGTGCCACCGGGGATGGCATCTCTCCTGTGTCCCCAAGGACCATCACAAACTAGCTCATGCTGACATCTCCAAGGGCTTCTCAAGTAATACTCATTAAATTGTCCTAATAACTTTGGAAGGTAGGAACCACTGTTATTCCCATTTTGCATATAAGGAAACTAGAGTCCAAAGAAGTTGAAGAAGCCATCCCAATGGAGATGGGATTTAAACTCAGACAGTCTGCGCACACCTGTCCTCAGAAAGCCCACACAGAGCTGCAATCTGGGAGGCTCAAGCTGAGCCATGCAGTGAGATGAGGGCAAAAAAGGTGACTCCCCAGCATGCTGGGAAGAAGACAGATCAATTTCTATACAAAGCAAGCATCAGACAGAAAAGCAAAATGTCGGCTCAGTAAGAACTTTTCAGAAAATTTTTGCTTATTTTTTTAATGAATATAACAAGAGGGAAATTAAAGTTTTACCCAAAAAAGCCCAGGCTGGATACAATGATTATAGGAAATGTTGTCTTTTTCTTTTGGTGTCAAGCAAATTAAGAGATTTCAAATGATGAAAAATTCTCCAAATGTTGCTACAGAAAAGAGTAATATTCTGAGTCTTCTCGAGCCTGCCGTTCCCTCTGATAGAAATGCCTTTCTTCCCCTTCCTATTTAACAAGCTTGCTCTCACCCTGAAGACCCAACTGAAATAAGGCCTGCTTTATAAAGTTTTCCTCAACTTTCTCCTCCACGCTTCCAAAGACTCTGATTTTATCTCCTTGCTGTGATTGTCATGCTACATAGTGCAGGCAGTCATCCTGCTAATTACAACTCCACTGCTGCAAGACCAAGCATGAGTAAATGAAGTGGATGAGGCAGATAGTAGGGAGTGGTGGGGAGTGGAGAACTGGAAAGAACCTGCCTTGCTAAAGGGAGGAGCCACCACTCTGCCTCCACCAACCACTGGCATATGTGAGTGCTAATCCTATATTGACAAAGCTGATATTTTTCTCCAACGGAAACCAGTAACAATATTTATGTGGGGGAAATCCCTTAACTTTTCAATGTTGGCAACTGACCTTTTTAGATGTTTTAAACACTGTACAGGCCACCAACAACTTGTGCCTACTTGTTACTTGCTTATGTGCCTGACTCTAAAACTAGAACATGGACCCGTGTTTGAATCATGGCTCTTCCATTTCCCAGGCTAAGTGATATTTAGTACATTATTTAAGCTTTTTTCACCTCAGTGTTCTCATCCTCTATAAATTTGGGTAGGGAATAATTTCTACACCTTAGGGTTGTTGGGAGAAGGCCTCACTACTGTGAGTAAAGTACTGCAAGTAATGCCTGGCACAAGATAAATGCTCAGTAAATATTAGTCATCGACATCCCGATCACTGCCACCATCATTGTCACTGTCATCACACTATCATCATCTTTAATATCCCCAGTACCTTCCACAATGCCTGGCACATAACTTTTATCTATTCAGTGTTTATCAGACTGAAGAATAATATTAATATTTCTATGGGGAGCTAAAATTAAAATAGTGAAAGTTAGGAAACTTAAAATCTGTTACATGTCTTCCAATCTCTTCAAGGTCTCCAAGGCAGCATGACAATGGCCAGGTAAGTAAGTCTTTCCAGGTAAGTGAATAAGAAAACTTTTGGGGTTTGGGGGGGTTGTTTGGTTTTTGTTTTTAATTCCAGATTAATATGAGGGTACAAACAACCAGGCTACAATGTTTGCATTTGTTAGGTAGAGTTTCTCTTGTAGTTATGTCCTGCACCCAAAAGTGTGCCCTATATCCTTACGTTGTGCTCACTAAGTGGGAGTACCTCAACCCCCTTCCCTCCTCCCTTCTCCTTCCTTCCTCCTCCCCTAACTTGAATTGAATTGAGTTTTTCTCTTGTGTGGAAGTGTATTAGATCTTCTACTGGCTTCATATTAGTATTGAGTACATTGGATACTTGCTTTTCCATTCTTGTGATAGTTTACCAAGAAGAATGTGTTTCAACTCCATCCAGGTTAATACAAAAGATGTGACATCTCCATCCATATTTATGGCTGCATAGTATTCCATGGCATACATATACCACAGTTCCTTCATCCATTCCTGGGTTGGTGGACATTTATGTTGTTTCCACTTCTCGGCAACTGTGAACTGAGCTGCAATAAATAATCTAGCGCAAATGTCCATATGGTAAAATAATTTTTTGCTCTTCTGGGTAGATGTCTAGTAATGGGATTGCATGCCAAACCCACATAATTTGAGTTTTATGTGAATTCACCATTCTTTTTTCCAAAGAGGTTTATTAGTTTGCAGTCCCACCAATAGTGTAAAAGGTTCCTGAGTAAGAAAACCTTAGTTAAACAAAGCTGTCTCCAGAACTTGAACCTATTATAATTCCCAGTAAATAATCCTGCAGGTGATATGCTGGAGAACTAACAATACTCACCTCAGACTCCTTTAGAGCTGGGATGGCTGTGTGATACAGTTTTGGCCAATGAAATATAGACAAATGTCCCTAAGGAAGGTGCTCCTTCCCCAGGCAAAAATTCTCAAGGAGACAGTGCTTTTGCCCTTCACTCTTTATCCTTTTCCCTTCTTCCTGCCTGGAATGTAGAAATAACATCTGGATGTACAGAAGCCATTTTGACATGCTGAGGACAAAAGCCTCACATAAAAGATTGCAGGGCAAAAAAAAATCTGCACTTGATACAGTGACACATAAAAACCTAGAGTTAGAACTTCTGAAGCTTTGTCAAGGGTTACAAAGAGTCTTGTTCAAGGTTTATTTAAAATACCAGAATGTACAAACCAAAAGTTAGGGTCTCTCCTAGTAAGTGTCCTCTACCCTTCCCTCACACCACAATCCCCAGCCATATGTGAATAAGGGACTTCAGGGTTATGTCAGGAAAGGGGAAAAACTAACAGGAGAAGATTCTGGAAGCTATTGTAATATGGAACTTCTAAAATCTTTTTGAAGGCCCATCTTGAGTGAGGCTTGGCCCAGAGCATTTCATGAGCACTATGTTGAGTTGTGGGGATCCCCCCAGAGCTGGAAGGGGCTTTCCCTGCTTGATCCCATGAGCTCAGGGTCAGGCTTTTCCTACACTGACAGTACTTTGCCACTTTAACAACTACCTGTTTCTACCGACACAGGTGCTGATGATCTCAGAAAGGCATCTGGGAATCAATTTTTCCAATAATACATTGAAAATAATACATTTGAAAATGCTGCATACGAGGTCAGACAATTAAGTTCACAAACTCATCCTAGAAAAAGCCCTATATACCAGGCAGCACCTGTGGCTCAAGGAGTAGGGTGCCAACCCCCTATGGCAGGTTCAAACCCAGCCCTGGCCAAAACCCTGCAAAAAAAATAAAAATAAAAAGTGCTATATACCTCATTGCTGAAAACCCCTTTGGTCACCTCCAAAGTACATTCCTTGGCCACCAGGTGACCGTAGTGATATTCAGCAATGAGGTATGTAGCATTTTTTCTAGGATGAGTTCAAGAGCATAATTGTCCAAACTTAATGATGGGAGATTCACAGGGCAGGACCTAACCCTCTGATCTCCATTCCATATCCCAAGATCTGGGTGGTACACCCTCAGTTGGGCTCCCCCTGGTGTGTTATCTTTCCCACATTCCCAAGCCAGAGACGCCTCCCAACAGGTGTTGGTCATGGTACCAATATTTATCAGGAAATGTGTCTTTGTTGTTCTTACTCCTATTTCTCATTGGTGGAGGAAGAAGATGTGTATGGACATCTGGGGGCTTGCAAAATGGTCTTGTCAGGGCTTTAGAAATTGTAGACATATCTTTGTAAACTCTGCATGTCTGAGTGAGCTTTTTGGGCTCAATGTGTGACAAAAAAAAAGTCCGGGTCATATAAACTGACCAATCACTTATTTTCTCAATCGGATGGAGGGTCGTGTCTTAATTTAGTGCCCCCCGGGGCAGCAGCTACAAAGGAGGGTGGGTCCTGGCAGCAAGGACAGAATAAGGAAATTAAACTTCATCCTATCTTGTCCTCTAGTCTGACCTCCCAGTATCTCCCTCCTTGTTCCCAGGGCCCCTTCCTGCGTTTCCCACCTGCCAATTCTGAAAGCATAACTGTGATTAGTCCCCCAGGCTGCTTCATTGGAAAGGTGTTATTCTCCAAGAGGCAGAACTGTCCAACAGCACAAACCTGCATGGCTTGAGAGACACAGGGGAGGCAGGAGGAATGAAGGTGTAGTAAGAGTTGACAAAGCTGCTGACCTCGGGTCCTTGAGTGAATTAACCCGTATTAGAGTCTCTCTGAGGAGATGAGGGGAGACAGCCAGCAGCCTCCTTCCTGAAGTGGGTCCTACTGAGCTCACTGTGGGCCACAGGAGGTGGGGAGCTGATGAATTTCCTTTTGAGAGATGGAGTGGGGAAATGGAAGCACTTCTGGGGATCTCTCAACCCCATATGAATAGTCTGATTTGATACACACAGTTTCCCTGGGAGCAGAGAGCCAGAAGCCTGAACTTCAGGAAGACTGTGGCCGTAGAAGCTATACAGGGCTTGCGCCAACCCTGCTGCTGGGAGCACTGCCCTAATTCCCACTGAGATTTCTTTATGAGGCCAGGCCTGTGGCTCACATCTGCAATCCCAGCACTCTGGGAGGCTGAGGCGGGTGGATTGCCTGAGCTCACAGGTTCGAGACCACCTAAGCTAGAGCAAGACCCTGTCCCTAAAAATAGCCAGGAGTTGTGGCCGGTGCCTGTAGTCCCAGCTACTTGGGAGACTGAGAAAAGAGAATCACTTGAGCTCAAGTGTCTGGGGTTGCCATGAGCTATGATGTCACAGCACTCTACCGGGGGTGACAGTGTGAGACTCTGTCTCAAAAAAAAATAAATTAAAAAGAAAAAGATGTTTTTATGGGAGTTGGGGAGGTAGGTAGGGAATACGGCCACACAAATGTAACTCATCTGTGAATGATTTTACATAATAATCATTACATAAAGCTTGACTATTGAGTTAATTTTAAAAATCTAAAAATAGCTATCTTGGAAGGATAACAAAACTGTTTAAGAGACCCAATTCTCAATGATAATACTAAGAAATTAGTGACAGTTTAAAATCAAAAAGTAAAAAAGTCATCATATGCACATTATTTAGAAATAGGGACATAAAAAGGACACTTGGATGAGCAATACTGACCCTTAGCTCTACAGTCTTTTATATGTGTGTTCACCCATAAGTGAAGGACAGGCCAGTTATTAACATGACACACACAGTCCTTCTCAAATGGTCATCAAAACCCACATGCAATGAACTCTCCACTCTTTCAGGAACAATCACATCCACGATTTCCCTTATCCTTGGAAATTGTTTCCCTTGTCTGACCATATGGTAAACCCTATTCAACCCCTCCCTCCCCAGGGAACATGGGTTTCTCCCATAACATGGTGCTCATCCCTCAATTAAGCAGGATATGATTCTACTGGAATAGCACATCACGCTGGCTGGGACGTGCAGACTGAAGCAAGACCAGCCGCTCCAAGCCAGAGAGAGGCAGCTCAAATACACTCGCTGGGAAATTACTTCTCCCACTGACGTCACTAGAAGAAGAGGATGTGGGCCAAGGCTGACAGTCACCTGGCCCCCAGCGGAAGAGACTCAACTGAGTGAGGCCAACACAGAAGCTGAGTAGAGAAATCAAGCCATATTCTTCTTTTACTGTGGTAAAACATACATATCATAAAATTTACCATTTTAAAGTATATAATTCAGTGGTATTGAGTATATTCACAATGTTGTGGTGCCAATCCAATTCCATTACTCTTTTATCACTCCCCAAAAGAAAACCTACTACGCCTTACACAGTAACTCCCTACTCTCCCCCCATCTGTCCCTAGTAACCCTTCATCTGCTTCCTGTCTCCATGAATTTGCCTGTTCTAGATATTTTATATGCGTGGAATCCTACAACATTTATCCTTTGATGCCTGACCTTGTTTTAATTACTATGGTGTTTTCAAGGACTATCCATGCTGTAGTATATATCAGGACTTTATTTCTTCTTATGGCTCAAATTATAATAACTAAATTATTACAATGAAATTACCTCCTATAATAATAATTATTACTTATTTATTTTTTATCCCCTCTCTTTTAGGTTTATCCCCTCTCCTTTAGGTCATTTCCACTTTTTAGCTATAAACATTGGCTTATCCTTAACAAGCAGCTGTATGAGTCCCTGCCTTCAACTCTTTGGGTTATACGCCTGGGAATAGAATTTGCAGTTCACATGATGATTCTGTTTACATTTTTGAGAAACCATAGATCTGTTTTCCACGACTGCTGTACCGATTTACATTCTTACCATCAATGCACAAAGATTCTGATTTCTCCACAGTCTCACCAAGAGACTTATTTTCTGGTTTTATTACTATTCTCATCAATATTATATTAATGCATTAATTGCAATGTATAAATATCATATTTTATCATCATCATTATTATTACCATCTTAGTGGTTGTAAAGTTGTATTTCATTGTGGTTTTGAGTATAGTGGTACAATCTTAGTTCACAGAAGGCTCAAATTCCCAGCTCAAGCGATTCTCTTGCCTCAGCCTCTCAAGTAGCTGGGATTACAGGATGCAACCCCCCATGCCTGGCCTTTTGCCAATTTTTAATTGCATTATTTGGAGAGAAACATTCTTTTTTTTATTGTTAAATCATAGCTGTGTACATTAGTGCAATCGCTTGCACCCATTCTAAGATGCACCATAGATGTGGCCCCACCCGTTACCCTCCCTCCACCAAAACCTCCCCCCTCCCTTCCCCTTCCTTGGCCCTTTCCCCATAGTCTTGTGCTATAGTTGGGTTATAGTCTTCATGTGAAAGCTATAATTTAGCTTCATAGTAGAGCTGAATACATTGGATATTTTTTCTTCCATTCCTGAGATACTTTGCTAAGAAGAATATGTTCCAGCTCCATCCATGTAAACATGAAAGAGGTAAAGTCTCCATATTTCTTTAAGGCTGCATAGTATTCCATGATATACATGTACCACAATTTGCTAGTCCATTCGTGGGTCGATGGGCACTTGGGCTTCTTCCATGACTTAGCAATTATGAATTGGGCTGCAATGCTCATGGCTGGGAAGAATCAACATTGTTAAAATGTCCATACTGCCCAAAGCAATATATAATTTTAATGCAATTCCTATTAAAGCTCCATTGTCATACTTTAAAGATCTTGAAAAAATAATACTTCGTTTTATATGGAATCAGAAAAAACCTCGAATAGCCAAAACATTACTGAGCAATAAAAACAAAGCAGGAGGAATCATGCTACCAGACCTGAGACTGTACTATAAATCCATAGTGATAAAAACAGCATGGTACTGGCACAAAAGCAGAGAAGTAGATGTCTGGAACAGAATAGAGAACCAAGAGATGGATCCAGCTACTTACCGTTATTTGATCTTTGACAAGCCAAGTAAAAACATTCAGTGGGAAAAAGATTCCCTATTTAACAAATGGTGCTGGGTAAACTGGCTGGCAACCTGTAGAAGATTGAAACTGGACCCACACCTTTCACCTTTAACTAAGATAGACTCTCACTGGATAAAAGATTTAAACTTAAGACATGAAACTATAAAAATACTTGAAGAAAGTGCAGGGAAAACTCTTGAAGGAATCGGCCTGGGTGAATATTTTATGAGGCAGACTCCCCAGGCAATTGAAGCAGTATCAAAAATACACTACTGGGACAGAGGCGGAGCATGATGGCGGACAGGACGGACGTGTAGCCCACCTCTCCCAAGCCACCAGGTGAGAGGAAAGGCAGTCTGGACCTTCCCTGTGTGTGGATTATTGGAGTGGACAGACAGCTGGAGAAGCCCAGCGAACTGGCAGTTTGCTATATATGAGGGGTAATTTAAAATCACACACTCTGTTGTAGAGAATCTTCCCTGCTCGGCCGTGCTGGCCAGCAGGCCCCTCCCCCACGGAGGTCAGCAGCTTGTAAATGCTGACAAAATCCAAGTGACAAGTAATTAATCCTGAACTGAGGGAGGCATCCAAAAGGAGAGCCACTCAAAACCACAGGGAGCTGGGCAAACTGTTGGACAATTGAAGGGAAGGGATCCTGCCCGGGAAACAGACATTTTGAACTACCCATAAGGGCAGGCACCTTTCCCCCAGGTGTTGGAGGGGGCTGGCGGTTCAGACTGTGCAGCGAACTGGCGGCCGCCCATCCAAAACTCTGAACCATAAAACTCAGAATAAATCCCACAAGCGCTCCAACCACGGAACGGCTTGAAGCCCAGGACCGGCTTTGGCTTCTGGGGCCGCGGAGCAACTGAAGCCGCGGGAACCAGCTACAGGAGACACCGTGGGAACTCAGCACCACTCCCCTTATGGCCGATTGCAGTCGCCAGTTTGCGGGGGAACCTGGGAGCAGAGTGGAGGAACTTAGGAAGCGTGGACACCTGCACTGAGTGGGAGGGTCGGTCGCAAGTGCTGTCCGGAGGAGAACAGCCGAGGTTGCACAATTCTTAGGTGACAAACTTTTACAGAAACTCCAAAATGGCGATCAGCCATGGAAGGTGGTTACCATGGTAATGGTATAAACTATAAACCAGGTATAAGTCTCAAAACCACTCATAGCGCCACCTGGTGTCCAGAAAGTATATTGCAGTATGAATATATTCCTACGAAAGTTGATCCCTACAGCAGACATATAGACATTTATAGGTATATTTCTACCACAAGAATATTTTTGCAGTTGGTGCCTTTTTTTTTTTTTTTTTTTGGTTTTCATGGGTTTTTTTTTGCTGTTGTTTTCTTTTTGTCTGATTTTTCCTCACCATTTTCTTAGAGATTTCGATAATTTTTTATTATTACATTTTATATAGATACATTTTTTATTTCTATGTCTTCTAATTTTAATTTCTTCTTTCTTCTCACTTAACATTCCTTCTAACACCACTTTTTCTCTTTTTCCTTTCTTTCAATTATTTTACGATTATCACTGTTTTTATTGCAGTTGTTCTTATATTGCTCTAGTCGTGGCTATTGCTTGTATGTTTATGTGTTTCCGTCTGTCTCTGTATCTATGGGCCCATGTGCCTGGTAACCTTTGTATCTGTTTATTTGTTCATTTGGACTCAATGAGCTTGGTGTTATGACCTGTAACCCTGAGCTCCTAACACCCCCCCTCCACTCTCACTCCGTAATCTGGAGACCTGCCCCCTCAGGAGTCCAGATTCTTGGCTGAACTCTCAAGAGGTATAGACAGGACCTGGACTGCAGCTGGCAAGTGCTGACACTGTAGCAAAGGAGTGAGAAGACAATGGTCGGCGGAGAGGGAATTAGACTGGAGCGGTGGTGCCCCGAGGTGCAGAGCAACAGCCATCTTCAGCAATAACAAGGCCCACCCCCAGATATCCCATAGCCTCTCCTCCTGTCTTCCTGGGCAACAAGATGAGGCCGAGCATCTTCTCAGATGGCAACCACCATGGAACAGACCTGGGACTGAAACACAGGCCCCGTGAGTAAAGGGTTTTCCTGAGACGGTACCAACCTGGGTGGAACACGGGGACTAGAAAACACACCCGCAGAGCCGGGAAACTCCTAGGGTGGGGCTGATCCAGAGAACTGCTCTACTGAGCCTAAGACGCACCTGGCCCTTAGGGGATCACCAGCCCGTAGACAAAGGAGGCCAAGAGGCTACAGCCAACAACTGATCGTGCTGCGAATACAAACCCGCAGGACAAAAGACAGGGCCTGAGACACAGGTTCTGGGAACTCAAATCAGCCTCTCCTCTGCAGAGGAATCTGGCAAGGTCAGAAACAAACTCCCACAGGGTTGTTCCCTTCACCCAGTAACATAAACTAAGGGTGGGGCTGGAACTGAGTGAACACCTCCAGCCTCCATCAAGTGCCCAAGGTTGACAGGCCACACCACTCCCTACTGGATAAAGACAGAGAATAGCGGCCTAGTCGAGCAGACACAGACTACCCCGTGACTTAGGCAGGTGCAAACCCCTGGAGTATCTGCTTACTGCAGACAACTGACTGGGTCACAGCCCTGTGTGGCTAGCAGAGACTGGGTGTGACAGAGCTGCAAGGTGGGGAAGGAGGCATCATTCTTCCCAGACTGATCTATTTACTGGTGGCTCTTCCTGACTCCAAGCAGCACTGGAGCAAGCCTTTTAGAGCAGCCACCAGACCCCTGTGACCCAGTTCCCAGGGACCTCTTGAACTCTCCCACCCAAGGCAGCTGCTGACTGAGACAATTGACTTGGACTTTTTGAACTGAGTCACTCACCTGGGGACTATCCACGTGGTGCCCTGGGTGTGTGGCTGTAGGAAGGTTTGATTTTCCTTTTCCATTTGTTGCCTGTGGTGGGTGAGGTGACTTAATTGCTGGTATTTCTCCACAGCTGAGACTTCACCCAGAGTAACTGTTTCACTAGGGTCACATAGAAACCAGCTGAAAAAAAGTCAGAACCACTTAGCCCCTCTACACCAAACAGGGCCCCAGTTCCTCAGGCCACAGCACTGTACGGGTCCTCGACAAAACACTAGAGGAAAATCAAAGGGAGTAAAACAATCATGGGGTGGAATCAGCGGAAAAACTCTGGTAACATGAATAACCAGAATAGATCAACCCCCCCAAGGAAAGATACGGCAGATGTAATTGAAGATCCCATTCACAAAAAACTGGCTGAGATGTCAGAAATCGAATTCAGAATTTGGATGGCAAACAAGATTAACAAAATGGAATTAGGAATTCGTGGAGAAATTCAAAAGCTGTCTCAAGAATTTAACGAATTTAAAGACAAAACCACCAAAGACTTAGACACACTGAAACAAAAATTTGCAGCCCTCAAAGATATGAAAAATACAGTGGAATCCCTTAGTAACAGAATGGACCAAGCAGAAGAAAGGATCTCCGACATCGAAGATAAAGAATTTGAATGCTCCCAAACTCTCAAAGAGGAAGAGAAATGGAGAGCAAAAATGGATCACTCACTCAGAGAGCTCTGGGATAACTCGAAGAAGGTAAATATCCGTCTCATAGGAATTCCTGAAACAGATGAAGTGGCCTCACTGGGTGCAGAGGCCCTTCTGCATGAAATTATGAAAGAGAATTTTCCAGACATGCCTAGAGAACCTGAAATTCAGATAGCAGATAGCTTCAGAACCCCAGCACGACTCAACCCCAATAAGACATCCCCCAGGCATATCATAATTAACTTCACTAAAGTTAATATGAAGGAGAAAATTCTCAAAGCTTCCAGGAGAAAGAAATCTATTACCTTCAAAGGGAAGAACATTAGAATGACTGCAGATCTCTCTGATGAAACTTTTCAAGCCAGAAGAGGGTGGTCATCAATGTTTAATCTCCTCAAGGAAAATAACTTTCAACCCCGGATCTTGTACCCAGCTAAACTGAGTTTCATTTACGACGGAGAAATTAAATACTTTAATGACATACATATGCTAAAGAAATTTGCCATAACTAAACCAGCTCTTCAGGATATTCTCAGACGTATCCTCCATAATAACCAACCCAATCCTCTACTACAAAAGTAAACTCACTCAGAAACTTCTGATCAAACTCTAACTTCCACAATGGCAAAAGGATTAAAAATGCCCACTGGACTTTCGAAAAACTCAATACCCCAAATTTCACCAAACTTATCAATGCTCTCCATTAATGTGAATGGCTTAAACTGCCCTCTAGAGAGACATAGGTTAGCTGACTGGATACAAAAACTCAGGCCAGACATTTGTTGCATACGAGAGTCACATCTTAACTTAAAAGACAAATACAGACTCAGGGTGAAAGGATGGTCATCCATATTTCAGGCAAATGGTATCCAGAAAAAAGCAGGAGTTGCAATTTTATTTGCGGACACAATAGGCTTTAAACCAACAAAAGTCAGGAAGGACAAAAATGGTCACTTCATATTTGTTAAGGGTAAGACTCAATATGATGAGATTTCAATTATTAATATCTATGCACCCAACCAGAATGCACCTCAATTTATAAGAGAAACTCTAACAGACATGAGCAACTTGATTCCCTCCAACTCTATAATAGTCGGAGATTTTAACACTCCTTTGGCAGTGCTGGATTGATCCTCCAGCAAAAGCTTAGTAAAGAAATTTTAGATTTAAATCTAACCATCCAGCATTTAGATTTAGCTGACATCTACAGAACATTTCATCCCAACAAAACTCAATACACATACTTCTCATCAGCCCACGGAACTTACTCCAAAATCGATCACATCTTTGGTCACAAGTCTAACCTCAGCAAATTTAAAGGAATAGAAATTATTCCATGCATCTTCTCGGACCATCATGGAATAAAACTTGACATGAGTAACAACAGGAATCTGCATACACGTACAAAAATATGGAAGTTAAATAACCTTATGCTGAATGATAGCTGGGTCAGAGATGAGATCAAGAAGGAAATTGCCAAATTTCTGGAACAAAACGACAATGAAGACACGAACTATCAGAACCTCTGGGACACAGCAAAGGCAGTTCTACGAGGGAAATTTATAGCACTGCAAGCCTTCCTCAGGAGAACGGAAAAAGAGGAAGTAAGCAACTTAATGGGACATCTCAAGAGACTGGAAATGGAAGAACAATCCAACCCCAAATCCAGTAAAAGAAAAGAAATAACCAAAATCAGAGCAGAACTAAATGAAATTGAAAACAAAAGAATAATACAACAGATCAATAAATCAAAAAGCTGGTTTTTTGAAAAGGTCAACAAAATAGATAAACCTTTGGCCAACCTAATCAGGAAAAAAAGAGTAAAATCTCTAATCTCATCAATCAGAAATAACAAAGATGAAATAACAACAGACTCCTCAGAAATCAAAAAAATCCTTAATGAATGTTACAAGAAACTATACTCTCAGAAATACGAAAATTTGAAGGAAATCGACCGTTACTTGGAAACACGTCACCTTCCAAGATTTAATCAAAAACAAGTGGAAATGTTGAACAGGCCCATATCAAGTTCAGAAATATCATCAACCATACAAAATCTCCCCAAAAAGAAAAGCCCAGGACCAGATGGTTTCACGTCAGAATTCTACCAAACCTTTAAAGAGGAATTAGTACCTATACTACTCAATCTGTTCCAAAAGGTAGAAAAAGAAGGAAGACTACCCAACACATTCTATGAAGCAAACATCACCCTGATCCCCAAACCAGGAAAAGACCCAACAAGAAAAGAAAATTATAGACCAATATCACTAATGAATATAGATGCAAAAATATTCAACAAGATTCTAACAAACAGAATCCAGCAACATATCAAACAAATCATACATCATGACCAAGTCAGTTTTATCCCAGGGTCTGAAGGCTGGTTCAATATACGTAAATCTATAAATGTACTCCAGCACACAAACAAATTAAAAAACAAAGACCATATGATTCTCTCAATCGATGCAGAAAAAGCTTTTGATAACATCCAACATCCATTCATGATTAGAACACTTAAGAAAATTGGTATAGAAGGGACATTTCTTAAACTGATAGAGGCCATCTACAGCAAACCCACAGCCAATATCATATTGAATGGAGTTAAATTGGAATCATTTCCACTTAGATCTGGAACCAGACAAGGCTGCCCATTGTCTCCATTGCTCTTTAATATTGTAATGGAAGTTTTAGCCACCGCAATTAGGGAAGAAAAGGCGATCAAGGGTATCCACATAGGGTCAGAAGAGATCAAACCTTCGCTCTTCACAGATGATATGATTGTATATCTGGAAAATACTAGGGACTCTACTACAAAACTCTTAGAAGTGATTAAGGAATACAGCAGTGTCTCAGGTTACAAATCAACATTCATAAATCGGTAGCCTTTATATATACCAACAATAGTCAAGTTGAAAAAACAATTAAGGACTCTATCCCATTCACAGTAGTGCCAAAGAAGATGAAATACTTGGGAGTTTATCTAACAAAGGACGTGAAAGATCTATATAAGGAGAACTATGAAACTCTAAGAAAAGAGATAGCTAAGAATGTTAACAAATGGAAAAATATACCATGCTCATGGTTGGGAAGAATCAACATTGTTAAAATGTCCATACTACCCAAAGCAATATATAATTTCAACGCAATCCCCATTAAAGCTCCACTGTCATACTTTAAAGATCTTGAAAAAATAATTCTTCGTTTTATATGGAATCAGAAAAAACCTCGAATAGCCAAGACGTTACTCAAAAATAAAAACAAAGCAGGAGGAATCACGCTACCAGACCTCAGACTATACTACAAATCGATAGTGATCAAAACAGCATGTACTGGCACAAAAACAGAGAAGTCGATGTCTGGAACAGAATAGAGAACCAAGAGATGAATCCAGCTACTTACCGGTATTTAATCTTTGACAAGCCAATTAAAAACATTCAGTGGGGAAAAGATTCGCTATTTAACAAATGGTGCTGGGTGAACTGGCTGGCAACCTGTAGAAGACTGAAACTGGACCCACACCTCTCACCATTAACCAAGATAGACTCTCACTGGATTAAAGATATAAACCTAAGACATGAAACTATAATAATACTAGAAGAGAGTGTAGGGAAAACCCTTGAAGAAATTGGGTTGGGCAAGTTTTTTATGAGAAAGACCCCCCGGGCAATTGAAGCTGCTTCAAAAATACACTATTGGGACTTGATCAAACTAAAAAGCTTCTGCACAGCCAAGAACACAGTAAGTAAAGCAAGCAAACAGCCTTCAGAATGGGAGAAGATATTTGCAGGTTATGTCTCCGACAAGGGTTTAATAACCAGAATCCACAGAGAACTCAAACGCATTAGCAAGAAAAGAACAAGGGATCCCATTGCAGGCTGGGCAAGGGACTTGAAGAGAAACTTCTCTGAAAAAGACAGGCGCACGGCCTTCAGACATATGAAAAAATGTTCATCATCTTTAATCATCAGAGAAATGCAAATCAAAACTACTTTGAGATATCATCTAACTCCAGTGAGACTAGCCTACATCACAAAATCCCAAGACCAGAGATGTTGGCATGGATGTGGAGAAAAGGGAACACTTTTGCACTGCTGGTGGGAATGCAAATTAATACATTCCTTTTGGAAAGAGATATGGAGAACACTTAAAGATCTAAAAATAGATCTGCCATTCAATCCTGTAATCCCCCTACTGGGCATATACCCAGAAGACCAAAAATCACACCATAACAAAGATATTTGTATCAGAATATTTATTGCAGCCCTATTCATAATTGCTAAGTCATGGAAAAAGCCCAAGTGCCCATCGATCCACGAATGGATCAATAAATTGTGGTATATGTACACCATGGAATATTATGCAGCCTTAAAGAAAGATGGAGACTTTACCTCTTTCATGTTTACATGGATGGAGCTGGAACATATTCTTCTTAGTAAAGTGTCTCAAGAATGGAAGAAAAAGTACCCAATGTACTCACCCTTATTATGAAACTAATGTAGGACCTTCACATGAAAGCTATATCCCAGTTATAACCTAAGAATAGGGAGAAAGGGGAAAGGGAGGGGAGGGAGGGCGGAGGGAGGCGGAAGAAGGGGGACTAATGGGATTACACCTGTGGTGCATCTTACAAGGGTATATGTGAATCCTAGTAAATGTGGAATGTAAAAGTCTTAGCAAAATAACTAAGAAAATTCTACAAAAGCTATGTTAACTAATGTGATGAAAATGTGTCAAACGATATATGAACCAAGTGTATGGTGCCCCATGATCATACTAATGTACACAGCTATGGTTTAATAAAAAAAAAAAAAAATACACTACTGGGACCTGATCAAACTAAAAAGCTTCTGCACAGCCAAGAACATAGTGAGTAAAGCAAGCAGACAGCCCTCAGAATGGGAGAAAATATTTGCAGGTTATACCTCCAATAAAGGTCTAATAACCAGAATCCACAGAGAACTCAAACGTATTAAAAAGAAAAGAACACGTGACCCCATCTCAGGGTGGGCAAGGGACTTGGAAGAGCAATTTCTCTAAAGAAGACAGACGCACGATCTACAAACACAGGAACAAAAGCTCATCCTCCTTAATCATCAGAGAAATGCAAATCAAAACTACTCTGAGATATCACCTAACCCCACAGTAAGAGTAGCCCACATAACAAAATGCCAAAACCAGAAATGTTGGCGTGGATGTGGAGGAAAGGGCACACTTCTACACTGCTGGTGGGAATGCCCACTAATACATTCCTTCTGGAAGGATGTTTGCAGAACACTTAGAGACCTAAAAATAGACCTGCCATTCGATCCTATAATTCCTTTACTAGGTTTATACCCAGAAGACCGAGAGAAACATTCTTTATGACAGCAATCTGAGCCCCTGAATCAAACTGTACCCTTTCAATAACAGGAGTGAATAAATGTTCTTTTCTTTTTTTCCTATTAAGCTATGTCCAATGGGTCTCTGTCATTCACCACCAAAAGCTCCTGGCAAACAGGATAAGTATGGGTCAATAACCCTAATTCAAATGGAGCACATAAATCATCAACTAGTGGCCCATAAAATGAATTTAACCTGCAGGTATTGGATTTTTGTTCTGTCTTGTTTTATTTTTCCTGCCAGGACCTTCTTATTTTCTTTTTAAATGGCCAACTTTTAAAAAATTTGAAAGTTTTAACTAATATCTGAAGAATGACAATAATCTGCTTCCTTAAGGCATGTCAGCCATTCTCCAGTTTATTAGAGTCCTATCTGTCCCACTTCATGCATGGACATTTCCTGCCTGCCTCCTACAGGCTTTTGAGTTGCAATCCCTGACTTAAAAGATGTGTGGATTTAGCCAAGTCCCTTACCCTCCTTGGTTTTCTTAATGGTTACAGTGAGGCAGATAATAATAATAATATACACTTTAAATGTTATTATGTGACTTGGGTACGAAATAATAATAGTAATTATAGCTGTTTCCTAAATTATCATTATTTTCAATTAGTGTCATTATGGAAGACTAATCCTCTGGGTTTGCCCCAATCATCCCCACCTTCTGGTAATCACACCCTTATGTGACCTATGAGTTGCTTCTAATCAATAGAACATGGCCAAAGTGAGGGGAGGTGCCTGATTAGATGCTTCTACTACATGAGATTGCAGCACCCATCTGGCAGAAGCCTTTGTCTCTCTTTTGTTGGCTTAGAAGAAACAAGCACTCATATTAGGAAACTACATTGAAGGCATCTGCAAGTGGTCTCTAGAAACTGAGGACAAGACTAAGAAGCCCTTAGTCCCTTAGCAAGGAATTGAATTCTGCCAATAACCACATGAACTTTGAAACAGACCCTTCCCCAGTCGAGCCTCAGATAAAACCACAGCCCCAACTGACACCTCAATTGCAGCCTTACCAAGGACAGACCCAACTAAACCATGACTGGACTCCTGACCCAGAAAACTGTGAGATAATAAATGTGAGTTGTTTTAAGCTCCTAAGCTCATAGTAATAGTGCGCAATCGCAAAAGATACCTAGTATAGCCCTTAACGTATTTATTAAGTAGGAGGAAGAGTATAGAAGACACAGCCTAGATAAAAAGGAAGAGGAAAATGACTTGTAGTATTTTCCTAATAATTCCAGAACAGCGATCAGCCATGAAGCCAAAACCACAAGTGCTTCATTTTCTCATTTTCCAAGGTCTTAATAGTTAAGCCTCCTCACTGCTTTTTCCCCAACAAATACTGCTTTTGCCAAAGAGGGCTTTTGTGCAAATGAGATATCCCACTAGAAAGGATGAATGATCCCAGGGCACAAGACCAAAGAAGAAATAGTATTCAGTGGATCCTAACCAAGGTGGTTATGAAACCAACATTTCAGGATCTAATTTATAATAAAATGCCCAGATGAGACTTGATGAAGTGCTTCACTGGAGAAAAGAGAGCAAGAGAAAGCCCAATCTTGCAGCTGTTATAGAACCATGTGTGGAGCTAAAAGTGCAGAGATTAATGGCTTCTCACAGCCATAAATGCATTTTTTTTCTCTTCAATGAGGGGACAGATTCCCTGGGGGGCGGGAATCTGGCTGTAATTGGATGTGCTGCAATATGCTTTTCATTTACAATCACAGTACTGAGGAAATTAAAAGCAACAGCACAAAGCACCAGTGCAGTGGTGACTGGAGACAGTGCCCATCAGTGTGGCAGCAACAGCAGCCTCCCCCCTTATTCCTCTCTTCTTTCCCTTGGCACCTGCAATGCAGGGGAATGGGAACCCTGGGATGAGGCAGGCACTGGGAAATGGGAACATCCACCCTTCCTTTGGCTGACTTTCAAGACAGAGCAAATTTATTCAGTTTCAACCCTGCACTTTGCCCATCTCAAACAGATTTTGATATAATTACCCAAACTCAGAAATTTAAAAAAAAAGAAAATTCCTGCTTCCCTGTCTCTGCTACCTTGCCGTTCAGTTCTCCTTTCCTTGGGGAGAAACTGGTCATTCCTCCAGAACATTGTGCTTGTTTGTTACCATGACATCATCACTGAAAATGCATTTACTAAAGAGAGAGAATGTTAAAGGTAACAGGAGATGGGAAATGCATTATGCTTGGTGCCCAGTGCATCACAGGTGCTTAATAAATGCTGTGCTTCCTTCGCTGCTTTCTTTGTCTCTGTGTCACTCCCTCCTTCTAACCCTGGCCTCACTCACATTTCTGACTGACATGCTTCAGGATTGGTCCCTGACTCTAATCCAGCAGTTCTCAAGGTGTGATGTGTGGTCCCCAGGCTGGCAACATCAGAATCCGAGAACATGTTAGAGATGCAAACTCTAGGGCCCCACCCCCAAGCTACTGATTCTGATCCCAGTGCAGCCACCCAGGGCTGTTGACACAGGCTCAGGCTCAATAACCACCATTCCAATCCTTCCCTCCATGCCCCTTTTAATGTCTGATGGATTGTCCACATGAATTTATTTTTCTACAAACTCTGGATTCACTGGTATTATTTTTGAAGAAACAAGACCAGTCACCTAAGATTGGAAATCTATTACAGAGATGTCTCTTGCTTCATATGGGTTGTAAGTGGATTTAACAAATATTACATGTAAGTTATTGATGAATTCTGTGGCTCTGCTCTGAGGATCTTTCAGGTTTTTATATGACTGTTTTAAGAGATGTGCTGGTGAATGTTTAACAACAGCCTCTCAGAGAACAAAAAGCTCTGGTATGTAGCATTTGCCAATTTCTATGGCACCATGACCTATATATCAAGCTGACTTCATTGAGCAGAGTTGGGAAGAGATGTGGGCAGTATTCTCTCACAAGCTTACCCTAGCTGGTTCAGCACCCCAGCATGATCTGCTTTCCAAAAAGAACCAACATCTCCCAGGGTAGAAAATGTCTTCAATTTCTTTAGCAACCTCTCCTACTAATCAGAGACAGTGGAAATAGAATATTTGACTCTCTTCCTAACAATTCCCTTCACGCCATGCTCCTTGGGAGGAAGATGTGCTGATCGGATTGGTAACAGCGCGAGACAGCCAGTGGGGCACATTTTGCTGGTTGGCAGGACACTGTGATATAGGCAGGAACTGGCTGGACCCTTCTTCTGTCTCTTCCATGACCATGCACAGTGGCCCTCTTCCCACTTCCCATTTCTCCTTCTGCATCATGAATTAAGGGGAAAAAGCAGCAGCAGCTCTGCTTCCAGTGGCTGGCAGCTTGGTGGAACTGACGTGGCTCATACATCCAGCCCTCATAAAATCTAGGGAGTCCATTCAGAAAGCCCCCTTCAACTTTCAGGTCCAAGCACACATACAAAAGAGACAAAGCCCAGATCTGTGGAGACAGAGGAAGGAGGCACCACACCGCGTCCCTCACCAGTGTGGCCAGCACTTCTCTCTTGATCCCTGTCCTGTGCATTAGGCAACCTTAACTATGAACCCTGAAGCCCCATGTCCTAGCACACAAGTGACTTTATATGTCACGGTATAAGAAGAGACTGGCTTTAGAGTCAGACAGTCCAAGATTCAAATCCCTCTCTACCATGTGTGTGCTAGCTACTCTTGAACAACTGCATAGCCTCTCTGAGCTTTAGCTGACTCATCTATAAAATAATAGTAAGAACTACCTCTCAGAAGGATTCCAATTGAATAAGATGATGTGCATAAGAGTGATGGCTGGTAGACAGTAGATGCATACTAAGTGGGACATTTTATAAGTCTTATTCCATGTGTCTTGTACCCAAATACTCAAGTACAGACCTGTGTCTCAAGTGCAGTCTTTTAAGAGCATCTGAGCGCCTGGACATGCTGTGTGTCTCCCCTGCCCACCACCCCCTACTCCTACCCATGACTCAGAACAGCACTCTGGGGAGGCTGGGTCCCCTGAAGATTATCCTAGTCCCACATGGCATCTGTGGTAAGATTCCCTGTGCCCCACACCCAACTTTCATCAACCCTGTGCTACTCAGACAGACTTTTTTTCTACAACAAGTGCAGTACTTTGCAGTCGCAAAGCCATTCTCTCTCCTACCTGGCAGACTTCCTTCAGAGAACTGAGGACCAACTCTAAGTTCTCTCCCTCACTGTTCAGGGCCCCATGCAAATCAAGAGATGTGACTGAGCATCTGTTTCAGTGTGCCTGAATGATGTTGGTCAAAGGATACATAATTACAGTTAGATAGGAGAAATACATTCAAGAGATCTATGGTACAGCATGGTCACTACAGTTAATGATGTTCTATGGTATTCTGGAAAAATATAGGCAGTGATGTTAAGGGCTCTCATCACAAAAATGATTACTAGGTAAGGTAATACTTTTGTTAGTTAGCTAGAATCCTCAACTCCATGATGTATATATACTTCAAAACATCACATTGTATTTGATAAATTCATACAATGTTATCTATCAACTTTTTAATTAAAAAAGGTTTAAATATATCCTTATATAAGAAGGAGTGCACCCAGAAGCATGGAAGGAACAATGCCTTCTAAAGGATGATGTAGCTTGATGCCCTAGTTTTAGCAACCGAACTAAAAATAAATTCCAGGGCTTCTCGCTCAATGTGCACATGAATCACCAAAGGTTCTGTTAAAATGCAGATTCTGGACTAGGCACAGTAACTCACGCCTATAATACTAGCACTCTGGGAGACTGAGGCAGGTCGATCTCTTTAGCTCACAGGTTTGAGACCAGCCTGAGCAAGAGTGAGAACCCTGTCTTTAAAAATAACCAGGCGTTGTGACGGGTGACAGTAGTCCCAGCTACTCGGGAGGCTGAGGCAAGAGAATCACTTGAGCCCAAGAGTTGAAGGTTGCTGTGATCTATGATGCCATGGTACTCTACTGAGGGTGGACAAAATGAGACTCTGTCTAAATAAATAAATAAATAAAACACAGATTCTGGCACATTAAGTCTGGGGCAGGACCTACAATTCTGCATTTCTACCATCTCCCAGGTGAGGCAAGTGGGCCATACTGAATAGTAAGAGGCGGTAGTGAGAATCCAGGCTGGGAAACTAAGGGAATTCTGATATGCAGGACATAGAGCCACAGTCTAACAACGTCAAAACAAATGAGGTTCTCTAAAACCTCATTGCAAGAGTAACATTTAGGAAATGAAAAAAACACGGCTTCCGTAAAAACTGCAGGAAGATGAAGCTTATTTGTGTTATTATATTTCTGTCTTTAAAACTTACTGGTGCTATGCAAATGCGCCATCCTTTCCTTCTATTACTCCCCATGTTCATTACCATGGCACAATCCAGTCATAATTCATAGTTACTGTGATTTGAATTTAATTTAAAATTTTCTTTTATGTTATAATCATGCTTAGGAGGAAATGCAAAATCAATACATCATGCTTTTGTGTTTTATTGGCTAGGATTTAAACACATTTGTTCATTTGACTACTACCTGACTGTATTTTTTATGTATAATGTATTTTAATGATATCTTTCACTGCACACAAAATATTTTAAGGCCATAAAATTTTGTGATAAATAGTAACTCCTCTTATAAACCAATATACCAGCAATTTCTTTGAAAAAATTCTTAAAATTAACTCTTCAAAGGTGTTGAAATGTGGCTTTGTCTGTGTGACATCAATAACATCTGAAGTAGAACTGTTTTGTCTCCACTGAGCCAATCTCTGGCTGTTTGCACACATCTGAGAGCAAACGTACAGAAGGAAGCATTGTAGTGAATGACTGCATCTTTGCTTGGCATCCTGCTCACAGCAAGTAAAGAAAGAGATCATACCAAATAATTCTCAATTAATGAAAGCAAAACCTCATATTTAACCAGCATTACTGTACAGCCTCATAAGCCCAAAGGCCATACATTCCAACACCAGCCCAGAAAGCCTTCCCAGTTCAGAATTTTAGAAAGAATAAGACAAAAACACAACTAAATAATGCTTTCAAAGGAATGCTAGAACAAAGCAGGAGTTAAAACATCCAAAGATAAGTAAGAAGCTAGGAAAATCCAGGAAGCATGCAGACATCCTGAGGAAATTACAGTCTTCTTCAAGCTAACTAGTGACAGCCACAAGTGGAATCCAGACCACAGATCGAAACAGAGGCTAGAATACTGCCAGGCAGGTTGTATGAGATGATGATTCCATTGAGTTTAGAGAAGAACTTGGTTAATTCTGTTACAACGTGCACCAGATTTCAAAGGCCAGAGCTGATCATTTGAGAGCTCAGGGCTCCACTATGAGGAAGCCCCAGATGTTTCAGTCAGTCCTCACCACCGTACTGCTGCATAATAAATGCCGCATAAAACCACAGTGCTTTCATGGTCACTAGAACACAGGAGGAAGAGTCTAACTTGATAACCACATTGCAAGCATCTTCTCACATCACAAGCCCTAATGGCCCGTTGGCCAAAGCAAATGATATGGCTGAACTCAAAGTCAAGATGAGGTCAGAGGGTAGAGAACTGGGACCAAATGTGGCTTCCCATACAAGAGACACACCAGAGTGATGTGACCTACCACACAAGAAGACACCAGAGTGATGTGACCTACCACACAAGATGACACCAGAGTTATGTGACCTAACACACAACAGACACACCAGAGTAATGAGACCTACCACACAAGAGACACAACAGAGTACTGTGATCTACCACACAAGAGACACACCAGAGTAACATGACCTACCACACCAGAGACACACCAGAGTAATGTGACCTACTCCACTAGAGACACACCAGAGTAAAGTGACCTACCCCACAAGAGACACACCAGAGTAATATGACCTACCACACAAGAGACACACCAGAGTAATGTGACCTACCACACAAGAGACACACCAGAGTAAAGTGACCTACCCCACAAGAGACACACCAGAGTAAAGTGAGCTACCCCACAAGAGACACAACAGAGTACTGTGACCTACCACATAAGAGACACATCAGAGTAATGAGACCTACCACACAAGAGACACATCAGAGTACTGCGACCTACCACATAAGAGACACACCAGAGTAGTGACCTACCACAAAAGAGACACACCAGAGTAACATGACCTACCACACCAGAGACACACCAGAGTAACGTGACCTACCACACAAGAGACACACCAGAGTACTGTGTTCTACCACACAAGAGACACACCAGAGTACTGTGACCTACCACACAAGAGACACACCAGAGTATTGTGACCTACCATATAAGAGACACATCAGAGTACTGTGACCTACCACACAAGAGACACATCAGAGTACTGTGACCTACCACACAAGAGACACATCAGAGTAATGAGACCTACCACACAAGAGACACATCAGAGTACTGTGATCTACCACACAAGAGACACACCAGAGTAACGTGACCTACCACACAAGAGACACACCAGAGTAATGTGACCTACTCCACTAGAGACACACCAGAGTAAAGTGACCTACCCCACAAGAGACACACCAGAGTAATATGATCTACCACACAAGAGACACACCAGAGTAATGTGACCTACCACACAAGAGACACACCAGAGTAATGTGACCTACCACACAAGAGACACACCAGAGTAAAGTGACCTACCCCACAAGAGACACACCAGAGTAAAGTGAGCTACCCCACAAGAGACACAACAGAGTAATGTGACCTACCACACAAGAGACACACCAGAGTAAAGTGACCTACCCCACAAGAGACACACCAGAGTAAAGTGACCTACCCCACAAGAGACACAACAGAGTAATGTGACCTCCCACACAAGAGACACACCAGAGTAATGTGACCTACCCCACTAGAGACACACCAGAGTAAAGTGACTTACCCCACAAGAGACACACCAGAGTAATGTGACCTACCACACAAGCGACACACCAGAGCTTCTGAATCTTGGTTCCATGATCAATCTCTAATCTGCCTTTTTTAGACTTTTTTTGCTATTAACACAGAAGTACTGCATATAGTCTTTGGACTATATGTATACCTGTGTTTTATACATAAAAAGATTAAGAATTTTTTTACACATACCTCAAGAACCAATTTTTCCCTGGCCCAGTATTGGAGGCAACATCAGTGGTGTTAACAATGAATAACATGCACTTTACCAAGACAAAAATGGAATCCACCCACCCCTCTAAATCCAGTGTTGCAGTCTGAGTCCACATGGACAGAGTGAAGGGGCTCACAGTGCTTAGATATGTACATTGTGTTCTCCCATCACATGTTTATTCCCAGAGTCAGTTTCTTGTATATTCCTGCTAAAGGTGCTCCAGAGGCCTGCATTGCACACTGATATGTACCATTTTTTAAAGAAATCATCTTCCTGTAAGCATTAAATGCAGCATGAGTGTTATTAGTCTCACCCAAGTTTTCAAGGCCTCCCAAACAACCAGCAAATCAGACAGCACTGATCCTGCTGGGCTGTAGAAGCTGGGCTGTCTTCACAGCAAACTACAAATTCCTGTTATTGATATCACTAGTTTAATGCTGAAGTTTAATTCCTCCTTAAATAAACACTGCAATTTTTCACACTAATTAAAACAGTGATTAGTGGTTACTTTTGCCTATATGCATGTCATGGTTTTAAATAGCAAAAGATGTCTCTGCATCAGTTAGGAATTACATTCATTAGCTAGTGACAAATCCCTAGAATATGACAGGGGCTTATGAAAACTAGAAGTTTATTTTTCTCACACATGAAAGAAATCCAGAGGTAAACAAGCCAAGTTTAGAGGTCCATGTACACCACAAAATTAAGGTTTTGCTACTTTCCTACTCTCCTATCCTTAGTGTATGACTTCCATCCTCAATGTTGCCTCAAGGTCACAAAATAGCTGTGAGAGTTCCAGATATCATATCCACAAAGCAGACAGGGAAAGAAAAGAAAAATATTGGGGCAAAAGTGTATGCTTCCCAGCTGATTTGATAGCATTAATTGCTATTTTTTATGCTCTTTCTGTGTACCATCTTAAAAGGTAGGTGTTGCGCATTTTGGCCATTAGTACATGGGTGCGTGATGGTCACCCTTGACTCTGTCTGTTCTGAAACACTTCTCCTCTTGTATTGCACTGTCCTTCATTCTTCCCAAGGCCACTATCAGTGTATAGGTACTATATTGTGACATTCTTTATAGAAGGGCTTGGTCAATTGCAAAAGAAAAGAACGATCAATATAGGAAATAAGAGTTTAAAGTCCTCACTACTAGGGCTTTCCTTTGAGTTGCAAAAGGAGGCCATCTAAAATTATGAGCCCACACATAGCAAACTATTTCAGGTGCCATCTTCCTTGCTCTTAATCTATCTGGCTTACCAACCTCAGTTCTGCAGTACTGAGTACTACAAAAACTTCTTCTCCAAACCTCTTTTAAATCTGTATTGCCTCCCTGAGAAAAGAGGAGGGAGATTCTCCATCTTCTTTTTTTTTTTTTTTATTGTTGGGGATTCATTGAGGGTACAATAAGCCAGGTTACACTGATTGCAATTGTTAGGTAAAGTCCCTCTTGCAATCATGTCTTGCCCCCATAAAGTGTAACACACACCAAGGCCCCACCCACCTCCCTCCTTCCCTCTTTCTGTTTCCCCCCACATAACCATAATTGTCATTAATTGTCCTCATATCAAAATTGAGTACATAGGATTCATGCTTCTCCATTCTTGTGATGCTTTACTAAGAATAATGTCTTCCACGTCCATCCAGGTTAATACGAAGGATGTAAAGTCTCCATTTTTTTTAATGGCTGAATAGTATTCCATGGTATACATATACCACAGCTTGTTAATCCATTCCTGGGTTGGTGGGCATTTAGGCTGTTTCCACATTTTGGCGATTGTAAATTGAGCTGCAATAAACAGTCTAGTACAAGTGTCCTTATGATAAAAGGATTTCTTTCCTTCTGGGTAGATGCCCAGTAATGGGTTTGCAGGATCAAATGGGAGGTCTAGCTTAAGTGCTTTGAGGTTTCTCCATACTTCCTTCCAGAAAGGTTGCACTAGTTTGCAGTCCCACCAGCAGTATAAAAGTGTTCCCTTCTCTCCACATCCACGCCAGCATCTGCAGTTTTGAGATTTTGTGATGTGGGCCATTCTCACTGGGGTTAGATGATATCTCAGGGTTGTTTTGATTGGCATTTCTCTAATATATAGAGATGATGAACATTTTTTCATGTGTTTGTTAGCCATTCGTCTGTCGTCTTTAGAGAAAGTTCTATTCATGTCTCTTGCCCACTGATATAAGGAATTGTTGGCTTTTTTCAAGTGGATTAATTTGAGTTCTCTATAGATCCTGGTTATCAAGCTTTTGTCTGATTGAAAATATACAAATATCCTTTCCCATTGTGTAGGTTGTCTCTTTGCTTTGGTTATTGTCTCCTTAGCTGTACAGAAGCTTTTCAGTTTAATGAAGTCCCATTTGTTTATTTTTGTTGTTGTTGCAATTGCCATGGCAGTCTTCTTCATGAAGTCTTTCCCCAGGCCAATATCTTCCAGTGTTTTTCCTATGCTTTCTTGGAGGATTTTTATTGTTTCATGCCTTAAGTTTAAGTCCTTTATCCATCTTGAATAGATTTTTGTGAGTGGGGAAAGGTGTGGGTCCAGTTTCAGTCTTTTACGTGTAGACATCCAGTTCTCCCAACACCATTTATTGAATAGGGAGTCTTTCCCCCAAGGTATGTTCTTGTTTGGTTTATCAAAGATTAGGTGGTTGTAAAATGTTAGTTTCATTTCTTGGTTTTCAATTCGATTCCAAGTGTCTATGTCTCTGTTTTTGTGCCAGTACCATGCTGTCTTGAGCACTATGGCTTTGTAGTACAGACTAAAATCTGGTATGCTGATGCCCCCAGCTTTATTTTTGTTACAGAGAACTGCCTTAGCTATACGGGGTTTTTTCCGGTTCCATACAAAACGCAGAATCATTTTCTCCAAATCTTGAAAGTACGATGTTGGTATTTTGATAGGAATGGCATTGAATAGGTAGATTGCTTTGGGAAGTATAGACATTTTAACAATGTTGATTCTTCCCATCCATGAGCATGGTATGTTCTTCCATTTGTTAATATCCTCTGCTATTTCCTTTCTGAGGATTTCATAGTTTTCTTTATAGAGGTCCTTCACCTCCTTCGTTAGGTATATTCCTAGGTATTTCATTTTCTTTGAGACTATGGTGAAGGGAGTTGTGTCCTTAATTAGCTTCTCATCTTGACTGTTATTGGTGTACACAAAGGCTACTGACTTGTGGACATTGATTTTATATCCTGAAACATTACTGTATTTTTTGATGACTTCTAGGAGTCTTGTGGTTGAGTCTTTGGGGTTCTCTAAGTATAAGATCATGTCGTCAGCAAAGAGGGAGAGTTTGACCTCTGCTCCCATTTGGATTCCCTTTATTTCCTTGTCTTGCCTAATTGTATTGGCTAGAACTTCCAGCACTACGTTGAATAGTAAAGGTGACAGAGGACAACCTTGTCTGGTTCCAGTTCTAAGAGGAAAAGCTTTCAGTTTTACTCCATTCAGTAAAGTATTGGCTGTGGGTTTGTCATAGATAGCTTCAATCAGTTTTAGAAATGTGCCACCTATGCCTATACTCTTCAGTGTTCTAATTAGAAAAGGATGCTGGATTTTTACAAATGCTTTTTCTGCATCTATTGAGAGGATCATGTGATCTTTATTTTTGCCTCTGTTAATATGGTGGATAACGTTTATAGACTTGCGTATGTTAAACCAGCCTTGCATCCCTGGGATGAAGCCTACTTGATCATGATGAATGACTTTTTTGATGATAAGCTGAAATCTATTGGCTAGGATTTTGTTGAGAATTTTTGCGACTATGTTCATGAGTGAGATTGGTCTGAAATTCTCCTTTTTGTTTGGGTCTTTTCCTGTTTTGGTATCAGGGTGATGTTTACTTCATAGAATGTGTTGGGGAAGATTCCTTCTTCCTCAATTTTTTGGAATAATTTCTGCAGTACAGGAATCAGCTCTTCCTTGAAGGTTTGATAGAATTCTGGAGTGAAGCCGTCTGGACCAGGGCATTTTTTGGTTGGAAGATTTTTTATTGTTTCTTTGATCTCAGTGCTTGAAATTGGTCTGTTCAGGAGCTCTATTTCTTCCTGGCTGAGTCTAGGGAGAGGGTGTGATTCCAAATATTGATCCGTTTCTTTCACATTGTCAAATTTCGGGGCGTAGAGTTTCTGGTAGTATTCAGAGATGATCTCTTGTATCTCTGTGGGATCACTTGTTATTTCCTCTTTATCGTTTCTGATTGAGGTTACTAGAGATTTTACTTTTCTATTTCTAGTTAGTCTGGCCAATGGTTTATCTATTTTATTTATTTTTTCAAAAAACCAACTCCTTGTTTCATTAATTTTCTTTTTTTTTTTTTTTATTAAATCATAACTGTATACATTGATATGATCATGGGGTATCATACACTCGCTTCATCAACCATTTGACACATTTTTATCACAGTGGTTAACATAGCCTTTCCGGTGTTATCTCAGTTACTGTGCCAAAACATTTACATTCTACCTTTTCTGAATGATTCTTTTGTTTTCAATTTCATTGATCTCTGACTTGATTTTGGATATTTCTTTTCTTCTACTGAGTTTAGGCATAGATTGTTCTTCTTTTTCCAATTCCATAAGATCTCTTGTGAGATTGTTGATGTGCTCTCTTTCTGTTTTTCGAATGTAGGCATCTAAAGCGATGAATTTTCCTCTCAAAACTGCTTTTGCAGTATCCCACAGGTTTTGGTAGCTTGTGTCTTCATTGGTGTTATGCTCAAGGAAGTTAATGATTTCCTGTTTTATTTCTTCCTTCACCCATCTGTTATTCAACAGAAGATTGTTTAGTTTCCATGCCTTTGAGTGGGGTCGAGCATTTTTGTTAGAGTTGAGTTCCACCTTTAGTGCCTTATGGTCTGAGAAGATACAAGGTAAAATTTCAATTCTTTTGATTCTGTTGATATTTGTTTTGTGTCCCAGGATATGATCAATTTTGGAGAATGTTCCATGGGGTGATGAAAAGAATGTATATTCTTTATCTTTGGGATGGAGTGTTCTATATGCATCTATCAAGCACAGTTGTTCTAGGGTCTCATTTAAGTCTCTTATATCCTTGTTTAATTTCTGTTTAGAGGATCTGTCCAGCTCTGTAAGAGGAGTGTTAAGGTCCCCTGTTATTATGGTATTATCAGATATCATATTGCTCAGACTGAGTAAGGTCTGTTTCAAGAATCTGGCAGCATTTAAATTGGGTGCATAGATATTTAGAATTGAAATGTCTTTCTGTTGTATTTTTCCCTTGACCAATATAAAGTGACCATCTTTGTCTTTTTTGACTTTAGTTGCTTTAAATCCACATGTATCTGAAAATAAGATTGCAACTCCTCTTTTCTTCTGAATGCCATTTGCCTGAAAAATTGTCTTCCAACCCTTGAGTCGGAGCTTTAATTTGTCTTTTGAAGCCAGGTGTGTTTCTTGCAGACAGCAAATGGATGGCTTGTGTTTTTTAATCCAGTCAACCAATCTATGTCTCTTCAGTGGGGAATTCAAGCCATTAACATTTATTGAGATAATTGATAAGTGTGGTAGTATTCTATTCGTCTTATTTGGTGAGAGTCCATTGCTTAGTTTTATCTTTTGCATCAGTGTGAAGGTTTGGTTCTGTCCTTTAATTTCTGAGTTCTTACTTTGCTGCTGATCCATTGTGGTGGTCAGTGTGCAGAACAGGTTGAAGTATTTCCTGTAGAGCTGGTCTTGTTGGGGCGAATTTCCTCAATGTTTATATATCCATAAATGATTTGATTTCTCCATCAATTTTGAAGCTTAGCTTAGCAGGGTACAGAATTCTGGGCTGGAAATTGTTCTGTTTAAGTAGATTAAAGGTAGATGACCATTGTGTTCTTGCTTGGAAAGTTTCATTAGAGAAGTCTGCGGTCACTCTGATGGATTTGCCCCTGTAGGTCAACTGGCGCTTACTCCTGGCAGCTTGCAGAATCTTTTCTTTTGTCTTGACTTTGGACAGGTTCATCACAATGTGTCTTGGAGAAGCTCGGTTAGAGTTGAGGCGACCTGGGGTCCGATAGCCCTCTGAAAGCAGTGTGTCAGAATCTTTGGTGATATTTGGGAAATTTTCTTTTATAATATTCTCTAGTATGGCTTCCATTCCTCTGGGGCATTCTTCTTCCCCTTCTGGGATTCCTATAACTCGTATGTTGGAACGCTTCATAAAGTACCATAATTCTGACAGTGAACATTCTGCTTTCTCTCTCTTCTTTTCTGCCTCTTTTACTATCTGAGTTATCTCAAAAACTTTGTCTTCTACCTCTGAAATTCTTTCTTCTGCATGGTCTAACCTGTTGCTGATACTTTCCATTGCATCTTTAAGTTCCCTGATTGACTGTTTCATATCCTTCAGCTCTGCTATATCCTTTTTATATTCTTCATATCGTTCATCTCTGATTTGATTCTGTTTTTGGATTTCCTTTTGGTTATTTTCCACTTTATTAGCAGTTTCCTTCATTGTTTCCATCATTTCTTTCATTGTTTTCAACATGTGTATTCTAAATTCCCTTTCTGTCATTCCTAACATTTCTGTATAGGTGGAATCCTCTGCAGTAGCTACCTCATTGTCCCTTGGCGGGGTTGTTCTGGACTGGTTCTTCATGTTGCCTGGAGTTTTCTGCTGATTCTTCCTCATGAGTGATTTCTTTTATCTGTTTCCTTGCCCTAATTTTCCTTTCACTTCCTCTTGCTCTTTAAGTTCTCGTGCCTGTGGAAGTTGCGGGCGGGTTTAGACGGATTGAACACACGCGACCACTTGCCGGTTTTCCACTGTTTTAGTCCTCCTCTTGGGGTCCAGAAGTCTCTCGCTGACTCCCTGTATCCTCTCAGGGGTGATGATAGGCAGATCCCACCATCCAGAGATGCCTGGAGTCCTATATCCCCAGACTCCCGGTGCCCAGATGCAAGGAAGCTGTTACTCGGCTGCCATCTTGCTCCGCCTCTCCCTGTGGGCTGTTTTGGTTTTCTTGACCTTGAGCACTCGATTGAACTGCCTTGGGAGATCCTGAGCCAGTGTGTGCAAATGACTTTTGGTGTTGTCTGGGGCCCCGGTCTGAGACGCTGAGCCGGAAGGGAGCTAATATCGTTCAGCTGTGGGCTGCGCGCACAGCTGCTATCTCCATCTTCTTAAAAGGAAACATCTATCCACCTTAACACAGCTTTGTGTCTCCAACTTGCAAAGCCCTAAAGCTGTATCAGTTTACAATTAAGAAGAGATTGCAAGTCACCTACTAACTTTCACTTCCTCCATTCTCTACTAAAAGAACCCCCACTTTATTTCATAGGGCAATGAATAGTTGCCCAGCTAAAGGAATAGTTCCTGGCCTTACTTAACCATTGGAGTTAATCAATTCTATAGAGGTAAAAGTTGGATAGAGTTTCCAGGAGATTTCTTAAAGAAGGCTAACCTAGCTAGGAGATGTACTTTTTTTCCCTTCTCCCTTGCCTTCTACTTTCTACCTGGACTTCACAAGCACTTCCAATATGAAAGCCTATGTTTTCGTGGAGTAAAAAGAAAAAAAATGTAAGGAGCCTGAATCTTTGGTGATTAGGAAGCCACCCTACAAGTTCTAAGTTTCTACCTCTTGGTAGTTCTGCTATGCATAAGAAAAATACACATCTATCTTATTTAAGCTACTCTTTATTTTTTTTACATGCCACTGACTTTTGTCCTAACTGATACAGGGATGCCTAGCTTAAAGATTTTATTCTGAATGTGAATGAATTCACAAGCTCAGTGGTTCTCAAACTGTAGTGTACATCAGAGTCACTTGGAGGGCTTGTTAAAATACAGATTTCTGGGTCTCATCTTCAAAGTTCCTGATGTGGCAGTTCAGAGGCGAGGCCTGAGAATCTGCATCTCTCACACTCTCAGGACGGCTGATGTTGATGCTCCAAGGACCATACTTTGAGAATCACTGCACTAACTCATCCCTAATTTATTTGGCTAATTTTCTTCTTAGAGACTATAAAGAAAACAAGCCACAGGGATTTGAGTCATTCTTGTTTTTCTTATTTGGAGCCAAGAATTCCTTTCCCAGAAATACTGAACTGTACCTTTTGCCTGATTTTTCTTCTTTTTTGGCAGCACGCCCCTCCACATCTGCCATTAGAGGAACTCTTGCAAAGTTACTAACACGGTCTTTGGCCCCGGCAAAGATGCATTTAATTAATGTTAACCCACAATTTTTGAACACTTTATCTTGTACATTTTCTATTTTTCCTTGATCTTTAATGCCAGAGTTTTCACAGACAATAGCTCAAAATTGTGTTGTGCAAAAGGTTTTTGTGCTTATGGTTTTTGGTGGTGGAGTTTATTTTGTACTTGAAGATAATGTACATTTTTTTCTCTCTCTAACATACTATCTGATTTATTATCTTGGCATCAGGTCATTTCACCCGATAGCCAAACAAGAATTTTTTCTTCAGAGTTCATTCTAGTCGGCCCACACATTTTCCTCTCCTAGAGGGCTCAAACCAACAGTAAAAACACTGGGCAATTTCTTTTGCCACCCAGAATCCATTCTACTGTATTTTTAGTGAAAACATCCCTGTTTCTACTTAAAAATTGCCTCCCCTCGCTCATCCCTAAGGGAACATGTGACCCAGCCATGACCAAAAAGACCTCATAATCTTATTGTGGGCTGAACTATGTCCCCCAAAATTCATATGTTGAAATCCTGACCCCTAAGATCTTGGAATGTAACTATATATGGAGATAAGATCTTTAAGCAGGTAATTAACTTAAAATGATGTCATTAGGGAAGGCCCTACACCAACAATTAATGTCTGTATAAGAAAATGAGATGAAGACACAGGTACACACAGAGCGAAACCACATGGGGAGGTGACAGCTCTCTACAAGTCAAGGAAGAAGCTTCGGAAGCCGTTAGCCCTGCCAACACCTTGATCTCAGCTTCTGTGACAAAATCAATCTCTCTTATTTGTTCTGCTCAGTCTGTGGTTTTTGTTAAGGCAGCGCCGGCAAACCCATATAACCCTGGCCGTGGGGTTGGCAAACATTTTTAGGTAAACAGCTGGACAATAAATAGTTTAGACCTTGTAGTGCATATGATCTCTGCTGCAGCTCCTCAGCTCTGGGGCCACAGCGCCAAGGCAGCCATACCAGAACTCCAAAGGAACCGGCATGGCCAAGGTCCAAAAAACCGTTATTGACAAGTCAGGCAGCAGGCCCTGGGACTGTGGTTTGCGGATTCCTGCCCTAGATGATTGGTTCAAAGCAAACATGTGACTCGAGCCTAGCCAATCAGCATTATTCTATTCCTCCAGCAGGAATGTTTCTATACGTGTATCTAACCCTGGTAAGTGTGATTAGAGTGACTCTCAGAACGTGCTCCAAACAAACGGGAAAAGGTTATGTTATGAGCCTGTGAAAAAGTAATTGTTGTCTTCAGGATAAAGCCCAAAGTCCTGGGCATGTCTCCAAGGCATCCTGAAATTCAAGCGCTCACCTGCCATCTGTTCTCTCTTTTTACCAGAGACAAGTATTCAGTAGATGCACTACAAATGCCTTAAGAACAATAATTAGTAATCAACAATTTACATGTTTAAAATATCCAAATGAGTGGACTTGGCTTCTTGCTTAGAGCAAGTTAACTAGAAACTTATCAGTTGTGTTGTTTGAACACAACCTGAAATAACATATCGTGCTATATTTACCTGGCACCCCATGTAACAGGAGCTTTAAGAGAATAACGCGACCCTGGGAAATGCAAGAGAGAAGTTTTTCATCCGGATTCTCTGAGACTGTGTAGGAAAAAAGCAGCTTTAAAAATACATCTGGTCAGTAAACAGGGGATCCAGGGGAATTTTTTCCTCTGATTAAGTTATAACATTTTTCTTTAAATCAGTAACAAAAGAATTCAGCACAGCTTCTCAGAATGGGTCAAACAGGAGCAAATGCATGAGGGTTTGAAAAAAATTTAAAAACGAAAATCAGGAGTTGTTTCCTTTTCAGACTAATATTCATATGTATGCAGTAATTATTAACAAAATCAAATGTATGCTTGCTTGGGTCAGACAGGCCTTGATGCGGCCGTAGTTAGACCAGAGCCGTGGTAAGGAGCAACACCATAGCTGCACATAGTTTATTTCTTGCTTCTGCAAAGACTTCTCTGAGTCTGGGTAGTTTTCCAGAAAGCTGCCCTCCATGTGGTGTCTGCTTCCATCTGTGGCTGCTTCACTATGGAGGGAAAAAAACCTCCACAGAGAATCACCCACTTGCTCTTAAATGATTCCACAGAGAAGTAACAGATTGCACCTCCAGTCCATCGGCCATAACTAGTCACGTGATCTTATTAACTTAAGGGTGATAGGAAATGGAGTAGAGAGCTCAGTCCTCAGGGACATGCGAAATGGTGACTCCCACACTGGATACCCTCAGGAGGGAAGAAAGGGCAGTATGTTTCTTGCAAATGAGTGAGGACAAAGCGGAGAAGGACAAGCGTGCAAACAGTGCAGGAGGAGAGGCTGAATTCACTTGCTTCTCAGTTCTGGTGTTCCTCAAAATACACTTATGGCAATGGCTGCCCATGACACTGCCTCCTGGCCTGTGATGTGAGGGGGGGAAAGAAGGTGCATGAAGTGGTCATTAGAATGCTAAGTGGACAGTAGAGCTGGGTACAGAGAGGCCGAGGTAGGAAGATCACTTGAGCCCAGGAGTTAGAGGCTGCAGTGAGCTATGATCATTCATTCCACTGTACTTCAGCCTGGGTGACAGAGCAACATGCTGTTCCTAAAATCAAATAGAAAGAGAAAGAAAAGAAAGCTAAACTAACAATATGGTCCCTCATTATTGTTAAACTGACAATAGCAAGTAACCTGCTTACATTTTTGGTGCTAAAATGTCATTTCTTTTATGAAGTCATGATGATCATAGTTAAATAGCTGTTTAGTTAATGTCCTAACTTGGTAAAATAAGAATTTGACTGGAGGAAGGAGGGCAATTTGTGGGACCTCATCTAATGTGCACAAAGTGTGCACAGCACACCCCCTGGGTGAGGGGCTCAACTACAACTTGAACTTTATCTTGGAAGTTAGAACAATGTAACCTAAAAATTTATACCCTTATATTAATTTGAAATTTTTTTTCTTTTTTTTTTATTAAGTCATAGCTGTGTACATCAATATGATCATGATTTTTGTACCAGAATAATTTTCATCACATTAGTTGACATAGCCCTCCTGGCATTTTCTTAGTTACTTTACTAAGACATTTACATTCCACATTTACCAAGCATCACATATACCCTTGTAAGATGCACCACAGGTGTGATCCTTTCAATGCCCCTCCCTCTACCCACCTCCCCCCTCCCTCCCCACCCTTTCCCCCTTCCCCCTATTCTTAGGTTGTAACTGGGTTATAGCTTTCATGTGAAGGTCCTAAATTAGTTTCATAGTAGGGGTGAGTACATTGGATACTTTTTCTTCCATTCTCGAGATACTTTACTGACAAGAACATGTTCCAGCTCCATCCATGTAAACATGAAAGAGGTAAAGTCTCCATCTTTCTTCAAGGCTGCATAGTATTCCATGGTGTACATATACCACAGTTTATTAATCCATTCGTGGATGGATGGGCATTTGGGTTTTTTCCATGACTTAGCCATTATGAATAGGGCTGCAATAAACATTCTGGTACAAATATCTTTGTTATGATGTGATTTTTGGTCTTCTGGGTATATGCCCAGCAGAGGAATTACAGGATTGAATGGCAGATCTATTTTTAGATCTCTAAGTGTTCTCCATATAGCTTTCCAAAAGGAATGTATTAATTTGCATTCCCACCAGCAGTGCAAAAGTGTTCCCTTTTCTCCACATCCATGCCAACATCTCTGGTCTTGGGATTTTGTGATATAGGCTAGTCTCACTGGAGTTAGATGATATCTCAAAGTAGTTTTGATTTGCATTTCTCTGATGATTAAAGATGATGAGCATTTTTTCATATGTCTGAAGGCCACACACCTATCTTCTTCAGAGAAGTTTCTCTTCAAGTTCCTTGCCCAGCCTGCCATGGGATCACTTGTTCTTTTCTTGCTAATGCGTTTGAGTTCTCTGTGGATTCCGGTTATTAAACCTTTGTCAGAGACATAACCTGCAAATATCTTCTCCCATTCTGTGGGCCATTTGCTTGCTTTACTCACTGTGTTCTTGGCTGTGCAGAAGCTTTTTAGTTTGATCAAGTCCCAATAGTGTATTTTTGAAGCTGCTTCAGTTGCCCGGGGGGTCCTTCTCATAAAAAACTCTCCCAACCCAATTTCTTCAAGGGTTTTCCCTGCACTCTCTTCTAGTATTTTTATAGTTTCATGTCTTAAGTTTAAATCTTTAATCCAGTAAGAGTCTATCTTGGTTAATGGTGAAAGGTGTGGGTCCAGTTTCAATCTTCTACAGGTCTCCAGCCAGTTCACCCAGCACCATTTGTTAAATAGGGAATCTTTTCCCCACTGAATGTTTTTAATTGGCTTGTCAAAGATTAAATAAGGTCAGTAGCTGGATTCATCTCTTGGTTCTCTATTCTGTTCCAGACATCTACTTCTCTGTATTTGTGCCAATACCATGCTGTTTTGATCACTATCAATTTGTAGTATAGTCTGAGGTCTGGTAGAGTAATTCCTCCTGCTTTGTTTTTAATTTTGAGTAATATCTTGGCTATTCGAGTTTTTTTCTGATTCCATATAAAATGAAGTATTGTTTTTTCAAGATCTTTAAAGTATGACAGTGGAACTTTAATAGGTATTGCGTTGAAGTTATGTATTGCTTTGGGTAGTATGGACATTTTAACAATGTTCGTTCTTCCCAACCATGAGCATGGTATGTTTTTCCATTTATTAACATTCTCAGCTATCTCTTTTCTTAGAGTTTTATAGTTCTCTTTATATAGGTCTTTCACGTCCTTTGTTTGATAAACTCCCAAACATTTCATCTTCTTTGGCATTACTGGGAATGGGATAGAGTCCTTAATTGTTTTTTCAGCTTGACTTTTGTTGGTATATATAAAGGCTACCAATTTATGAATGTTGATTTTGTAACCTGAGACTTTGCTGTATTCCTTGATCACTTCTAAGAGTTTTGTAGTAGAGTCCCTAGTGTTTTCCAGATATACAATCATATCATCTGCGAAGAGCGAAAGTTTGATCTCTTCTGACCCTATGTGGATACCCTTGATCGCCTTTTCTTCCATAATTGCGGTGGCTAAAACTTCCATTACAATGTTAAAAAGCAATGGAGACAATGGGCAGCCTTGTCTGGTTCCTGATCTAAGTGGAAATGATTCCAATTTAACTCCATTCAATATGATATTGGCTGTGGGTTTGCTGTAGATGGCCTCTATCGGTTTAAGAAATGTCCCTTCTATACCAATTTTCTTAAGTGTTCTGATCATGAAGGGATGTTGGATGTTATCAAAAGCTTTTTCTGCATCCACTGAGAGAATCATATAGTCTTTGTTTTTTACTTTGTTTATGTGCTGAATTACATTTATAGATTTACGTATATTGAACCAGCCTTGAGACCCTGGGATAAAGCCAACTTGATCATGATGTATAATTTGTTTGATGTGTTGCTGGATTCTGTTTGTTAGGATCTTGTTGAATATTTTTGCATCTATATTCATTAGTGATATCGGACTGTAGTTTTCTTTTCTTGTTGGGTCTTTTCCTGGTTTAGGGATCAGGGTGATGTTTGCTTCATAGAACGTGTTGGGTAGTCTTCCTTCTTTTTCTACCTTTTGGAACAGGTTGAGTAGTATAGGTACTAATTCCTCTTTAAAGGTTTGGTAGAATTCTGATGTGAAACCATCTGGTCCCAGGCTTTTCTTTTTGGGGAGGTTTTGTATGGTTGATGTTATTTCCAAACTTGATATGGGCCTGTTCAACATTTCCACTTGATTCTGGTTAAGTCTTGGAAGGTGACGAGCTTCCAAGTATCGGTCCATTTCCTTCAGATTTTCGTATTTCTGAGAGTAAAGTTTCTTGTAATATTCATTAAGGATTTTTTGGATTTCTGAGGAGTCTGTTGTTATTTCGTCTTTGTCATTTCTGATTGTTGAGTTTAGAGATTTTACTCTTTTTTTCCTGATTAGGTTGGCCAAAGGTTTATCTATTTTGTTGACCTTTTCAAAAAACCAGCTTTTTGATTTATTGATCTGTTGTATTATTCTTTTGTTTTCAATTTCATTTAATTCTGCTCTAATTTTGGTTATTTCTTTTCTTCTACTGGGTTTGGGGTTGGAGTGTTCTTCCTTTTCCAGTTGCTTGAGATGTCCCATTAAGGTGCTAACTTCCTCTCTTTCCGTTCTCCTGAGGAAGGCTTGCAGTGCTATAAATTTCCCTCTTAGAACTGCCTTTGCGGTGTCCCAAGGTTCTGATAGTTCGTGTCTTCATTGTTGTTTTGTTCCAAAAATTTGGCAATTTCCTTCTTGATCTCATCTCTGACCCAGCTATCATTCAGCATAAGGTTATTTAATTTCCATGTTTTTGTATGAGTATGCAAATTCCTGTTGTTACTCAGCTCAACTTTTATTCCATGATGGTCTGAGAAGATGCATGGAATAACTTCTATTCCTTTAAATTTACTGAGGTTAGACTTGTGACCTAAGATGTGATCAATTTTGGAGTAAGTTCCGTGGGCTGATGAGAAGTATGTGTATTCAGTTTTGTTAGGATGAAATGTTCTGTAGATGTCTGCTAAATCTAAATGCTGGATGGTTAGATTTAAATCTAAAATTTCTTTACTCAGCTTTTTGTTGGAGGATCGATCCATCACTGCCAAAGGAGTGTTAAAATCTCCGACTATTATGGAGCTGGAGGAAATCAAGTTGCTAAAAAAAGAACTTGGCAGATGCATTTTTTTTTCTTAAGTTACTGTGTCAGTCTATAAACCCACTTTCTGGGAGCCACTGACCTAGTTAAGGGTTTTGCCTGGAGCTTTCCTTAACTGAACAAGAAGATATACTGTTTTGAGCACCTGTGCTGTGATGTTTAATGTGTTTCCTCATTTACTCCTCACAGCAACAAAGAAGAAGGTATTATTATCTCACGTTTACAGATAAAGCCACAGAGACGCAGAAGAAACTTCTTCCGGTCTTCAAGTGTCCCTTGTCCCACTTTTCAGTGGCTTCCTATAAGGAACTCATGATCCAAAATGAACCTACGGATCTTCCCAGCCCAAACTTGTTCCCCCAGACCTCCAGCTCACACCTGACACCTCACTCAGAGCCCTGCTCTCCCCTGCGGAGGGTGCCACCTCCCGCACAGCTGTTTTGACCATAAGTCTAGGAGTCCCTCCTAGTTACTCCTTTCCTCACCCCTCCTCTCACATCCAGTCCATTCACACGTGTGTCTATTGTTCTTCCCATACACATTTCAAATTCTTTCTCTTCTCATCACTCCATAGCTTCGCCTCTGTCATCTTGTCAGTAGATGCTTCCTGCCAGGTCTTCTTAGATCTATTCGTGCCCCATCAACCATTCTCCACCAATAGGGCTACTTTGTTACAACTAAATCAGATCATGGAATGTCCCTCCTTAGAGCCCACCATGAATTTCCGTTGTGCCTAGGGGTCAGCTCAGACTCTAGGATAGCCTCCTAGGCTTCCATGACCCCCAGATTATACCCTCCTCTCCAGCTTCCTGTTTTCCTTCATCTCCCCAGTGCGCCAAACCCTGATCCGTGTCTCGATTGTACCAAGCTTCAAATCCTTTGCACTGCTTTCCACGTGACTGAAACGCTTTTCCTTCTGCTCCTCGGAGGTCTGGCTTTTCCTTCAGATTTTACTTTTCATGTTAGCATGAAGTAACTCCTATCCCCGTCATTCTCATATTAGTGCCTGCTCTTTCTTCTTAGCATGTATGACTATCCATAACAATCTGGTGTATCTATTTACTTTTTGTCTTCTCTTTTTATTTTTTTGGCTTTTTTTTTTTGAGACAGAGTCTCACTTTGTCACCCTCTGAAGAGCACTGTGGCATCATAGCTCACAGCAACCTCAAACTCTTAGGCTCAAGCGATTCTCTTGCCTCAGCCTCCTAGGTAGCTGGAACTACAGGTGCCTGCCACACTCTGGACAATGTTTTAGAGACTGGGACTCGCTCTTGCTCAGGCAATCTACCTGCCTAGGCCTCCCAGAGGGCTAGGATTAGAGGCATGAGCCACTGCACCCAGCACTGTCTTCTTCTCTTGATAGTAAATTCTAGAAGACAGGGGCCACATAGTTTTATTCAACTTTGAACCCTCAGTGACTGGAGAAGCAGTACCTGGCGCAGAGCAAGGCATCAAAAATGACTGCCGGGGCTTTCATTCCCAGTCGAGATGCAAGAACATCTCACTCTTTCTGCCCAGACAACCAAAATACGGGCAAAAATCGGTGAAACAACAGTTCGAAGACACTAGACTTCAGATTATGAAGGACAGTGGGCTTGAGGTGAAAACAAACAAGGTGAGCCTTACCCATGATTGCCCAGCCTTACTAACTAGAGAGTTTTCTGGACCTGGTGCAGGGACAGAGAACCCCACAGACGCCCTGGGTGGAGGGGACACAGCTAAGAATCAGGGGGAGATAAAGGCAGAAAATATCCCTGTAGACGAGAGAAGTGCCCTGAGAGAGGAGGCCCGAGTGGTCCCCTGAGCAAACCAGGCAGCATAGGCGGTGAGAATCCGCTCAAGGCCAGCAGCAGAACTGACACAAAGCGTGTGAGGGAGCGGTGTCACCCTCACACACGGGGACACTACAAAGCAATTGAGGACCTTCTGGAGGGCATCGGACAACTCCCTTAGTTTGGGTGATGGTTTCCAGGTACATACATGTGTCAAAACTTAGCAAATTGTATACATGTATTTTGAATAAGAGCAGTTTATTGTGTGTCAAATTTACCTCAATAAAACCATTTTTAAAATATTCACTTAATAAACGAACCCAGCAGTAGTCAACTGCAGAGCCTGATTTAAGAGTATTACCACGACCCCAGTGCCTCAGGATTTTCACATATTAGATATTAAAGAATTCATAAAGGTAACAATGCTAAGATTCAGCTTTAGCAAGCATAAATTTGGGAGGTGGGTAAATGAATAAATTGTCCATCACAAACAAGGCCTCTGGTAGAAATAGGAAGTAGAATAATCCCAAAATTAAAAGACATGAGCACTCAGCCAATAATGAGGAAATCCTGAACATAGACAAGACCAGAACTAGGGAAGTTGGCCACAAGAAGGCTTCATTTATCCACGGAAGAGTGGGCAGAGCAACAGCCTGTTCCTTGGGGCAAAAGAAATAGAGGCTGACTGTCAATGCATGCACACAACCAGCTTGTTTCCAGATGACATGTGCATGCCCTTCTCCAGGTAGCAAGCTGGATCCTCAGCCAAGAAAATGTCACTGGGCCAATTGAGCCACCTGGCAGTGCCACAACCACCAGCACAAAAGTCCAAAGGTTTAACATTCTTCTTAAGTGGGGAGTAATTGGGGCTTTGCCATTCGAATATTTTTGCAGAACTGTTAAGTCTGCTTATCTGTACTTTCAGCCGCAGTCAGAACAGATTGTAACACAGCACTCTCACAACCTGAAAAATCTTCATTCAAGACATAAAAGATTTTCAAAGCCAAACAGTTTATACATTCTTTTAAAGGACACATAAAATATTTACCCAAAAAAATGACCTTGTGTTTAAGCCACACAGAAAGTCTGGACAAATTTCATAAAAATGGATCTCATACTGATAACAGTGCGATGAAATTATAAATCAACTCAGAAAGAGAATTCCAAGCTTCCACAAATTTAGAAACCTAAAAACACTCTTTTTATTTAATTGGTTATATAAGAAATCAAAATAGCAACTTTAGTTCTAAAATATTTAGACCAAATGACAGTGAAAGCACTAAATACCAGAATTGGGTGATGTAGCCAAAGTGGTATTTGGAGGAATGTTTATAACCATGTAAATTCATTTATTAGAATTCCAGATATTAAAATTGGGGAGAAATGAACTCAACCCTCAACTGAAGAACTCAGAAAAAGAACAAAAAAACAGAACCAAAGACCATTAAGAAAAAAATAAAAATAGAAATTGATTAAATAAAAAAGTACTAAAATTGATCCACAAAGCCACAAACTGGGTCTTTTTAAAAAAGTAAAATAGACAAATATCCAGCAAGTTTTATTCAGAAAAACAAAGGGAGAAGTCACAAGTAAATAGCATTAGCAATAAAAAGGAAAACATAACAATGGGCATTGAAATGATCTAAAAATCAAAGGGAATTATAATGGATAACTTTATGTGCTATTAAATTTCAAATCCTAGATGAAATGCATAGTTTCCCAGATACACACACAGACACACACACACACACATATATATATCTCTGGGAAACTGTGCATAATATTATTTCATATACATATATATATATGCCCTTTGTCAGTAACTATTCTAAATGGAGTGTGTCAATTAAATTCCATGATGAACCACGAAAAACCTGAATAGCCAAGGCAATCATGAGTAAAAAGAACAAAGTGATATCACACTACTTGATTTCAAATTATACTATATATATAATATACTATATTATATATATATATATTATACTATATTATAAAGCTATAACAATGGTACTGACCAAAAAAATGGAACAGAATAGAGAGCCCAGAACTGAACTCACACATGTATGATTAACTAATTTTCAACGAAGTTGCCAAGAATGCACAATGAGAAAAGGTTAATCGCTCAAATAAATGGTGTTGGGAAAACCAGGTGGCCACATGCAGAAGAATAAAATTTGTCCCGTATCTCACACCATATGCAAAAATCAACTGAAAATTGATTAAAGACTTAAACATAAGACCAGAAACTATAACACTATGAGAAGAAAACAAAGGGAAAACTACCTGACATTGGTCTGGGCAATGAATGTTTTTAATTTGATTCCAAAAGTACAAAAATAGACAAATGTGATTATATCAAACTAAAAAGCTTCTGCACAACAAAGGAAACAATTAACAGTGTACAGAGAACCTACAGATTGAGAGAAATTATTTGCAAGCCACATATCCAATCAGGAGTTAATATCTATATTAAGAAAAAACATTTAACAGAACTTTCTCACAAAAAAAAAATACAAAATGGCCAACAGATATATGAAAAAGAGTTCAACACTGCTAAACATTAGGAAAATGCAAATTAAAACTATAAGGAGCCATCATTTCACTTCTGTCAGAATGGCTATTATAAAAAGAAAAAAGATAACAAGAGTTAGCAAGGATGTGGAGAAAAGGGAACACTTGTGCATGTTTGGTAGGACTGGAAATAAGCACAACCATTACAGAAAACTGTATGGAGGTTTTTCCTGAGGTTTTTCCTTAAAAACATAAAAGTAGAATTAACATATGATCCAGCAATTCCACTTCTGGATATTTACCCAGAAAACTTGAAATCAGTTTGTCAAGAGATGTCTGTGCTCCCATGTCCATTATAGCACTGTTCATAGTAGCCAAGTTACAGAGTCAACTTCAGCCTCCATCAGCACATGAACGGATAAAGAAAATATGGCATATGTGCACAATGGAATACTATTCGATATTCAAAAAGGAGGAAATTCTGTCATTCGTGACAGCATGGATGGAACTGGAGAACACCGTGCTAAGTGAAAGACAGATGTGGCATGCTCTCACTTCTGTGTGGAATCTCAATGATTGGACTCACAGAAGCAGAGAGTAGGATGCTGGTCACAGAGGCTGGGGGCCAGGAGCAGATGGGGAAATGATGTTCAAAGGGGACAAAATCTCACTTGGGCGGGAGAAACATGGAGCTTTTTGAGATCTATTGCATGTTGTGGTGAATACAGTTGAAATAGAGTACAGCTTGAGACTGTCTCAAAAAATAAATAAATAAGAGTATTGTACATATCAAAATTGCTAATACTAAATTTAAAAATGTGGGCAGCACCTGTGGCTCAAGGAGTAGGGCACCAGCCCCATAAACCAGAGGTGGCGGGTTCAAATCCAGCCCAGGCCAAAAAAAAAAAGAAAAAGAAAGAAAAAAACTGTAAAAAAATAAAAAATAATTAATTAATTAATTTCAAAATGTTTCTCACCACCAAAAAAAGTGAAAAATTTGAGGTGGTGCCTATGTTAACTAGCTTGATTTAATTATTCCACCTTGTATTCATAAGTCATGACATCACTTTGTATCCTATAAATACAGTTGACTCTTGGACAACACAGGTTTGAACTGCAAGAGTCCAGTTACATGAGGATTTCCTTTTACCTGTCACCTCTGAGAAACAAGACCAACCCCTCCTGTCTCTCCTCCTCCTCAGACTCCTCAACATGAAGATGGTGAGGAGCAAAACATTTATGATGACCATTTCCACATAATGAATAGTAAATATATTGCCTCTTCCTTCTGATTTTCATAGTAACATTTTCTTTCCCCTAGCTTACTTTACTGTTAGAATACTGTATATAATATTTATATCATACAAAATACAGGCTAATAGACTACTGTCATCAGTGAGGCTTCCAATCAATAGTAGGCTATTGGTAGTTAAGTTCTGGGAAGTCAAAAGTTATATGCAATTTCTTTTACCACACCAGGGTGTGGAGGTTCAACAGTCGATTGCATAGATAACTATAAACTGTCAATTTTCTTTCTTTTTTTTTTCTTGCAGTTTCTGGCCAGGGCTAGGTTTGAACCCTCCACCTCTGGCATATGGGGCCGGCACCCTACTCCTTTGAGCCATAGGCGCCACTCCTAAACTGTCAATTCTCAATTATAAATAAATAAATTCCATGATGACTCCAAAAGATAAGGATTATGTTGTCAATTTTGTAGATGAGTAATTGAAACTTAGAGAGGTTATCTGTTACTTGGCCAAGGTCACAGGTAGTAGCAGCACACCTGAGATCTACTTGCCCTCAGGGCCTGTACTGTGTGCCTCCTTTATAACATGGAAATAAAGGTGTTCATCCTACATCTCAGAGGTTCTGAGCCTCAAATGAGAAAATGTATGTTTAAAAAGTTATATAAACTGGCAAGAACTGTACAAATGAAGAGCGCGGTTGTTAAATTTTAAACCCTAGAAGAAATGTTTATCAAATGAAGCACAAGAAAAATATCAGAAACCAATGTCTATAAATGAAATTCCAGCAGTAGTCAAAGATCTGCCACCACAGAAAAAAGAAAAGAAGAAGTGAGTTTTCCCAAATATTTAAACAATACATCCCCTAACTGGACTAGGAGATCCATGCCTTACTGGAGTTGATACTGTCATGGTGCCTGACACGGTGACTGAGCTGTAAAGAGGATGCACTTTCGTTTCTGCTCTCATCTCTGTACAACTCTGTCTGTACAACTCTGTCAGGACATACCATAACTGTCCTGGTAACTAAAGTCAACAAGCAATCTACCCTCTATTTGGGCTACAGTGCCAAGGCCCAATATCCTTCCCTTTTGAGAAACCTCCTTTGTCGAGTATCTAAAATCTTTGAAAAGAGTCCTTTAGGGCGGCTCCTATGGCTCAGTTGGTAGGGCATCCACCCTATATACCAAGAGGGTGGCGGGTTTGAACCCAGCCCCTGCCAAACTGCAACAAAAAATAGCCAGGCCTTGTGGCAGGTGCCTGTGGTTCCAGCTACTCGGGAGTCTGAGGCAAAAGAATCACCTAAGTCCAGGAGTTGTAGGTTGCTGTGAGCTGTGACACCACAGCATTCTACCAAGGGTGACAAAGTAAGACTCTGTCTTTAAAAAAACAAACAAAAAAAAAGAAAGAAAAGAGTCCTCTAAAGATGAGTGTATAATAAAGAGTCCTTATCTATCATTGTAAAATAAATTACCCCCAAACTTAACAACTTAAAACCACAGATACTCACGAGCTCGCTATTTCAGGGATACAGGAGTGGCTCGGGATGTCTCAGGAGGCTGCAGTCAAGATATCAGCCAGGGCTGCAACAGCTGATGGCTTGAATGGGGCTGGAAATCTGCCTCTGTTATCCACTCACATTGCTCTGTTTCCTGCTGGCTTTTGGCATACTTCCAGAGAATACACCTGCTCAGGTAACCTCTCAGTTTAGCAACTGGGATTCTCCTAAAGTAAATGATCTAAAAGGGAGCAAGAAGGAAGCCATAACAGATTTTATAACCTCATTTGGTGATCACACGCCATCATTTCCTTTTCCTTCTATTGTTAAAGAGAGTCACTAAGTTCAGCCTTCACTCAAAGGAATTAAGATCCACCTGTTGAAAGGAGTGTTAATGTCTTTATGAACACGTATTAGTCCATAATATTTCAGGTCCCTTTTACTATTTCTGTGCATCCCTTGCTCAGCTTTGCTTGCTTCTGCTCCCTAAAGAATGCCCTTCAACTGCCTCAGGGGAGCTGCCAAGCTTGCGTTTGCAGAGAGAAAAATGTGCTTGGAGTTTACTCCCTACCCCATCCCCTTAGACAGTAACGAGTGCTGCAGGTTTGTGAAAACTGGTCCCTTGACTCAACCACTTGTGCATCTGGGGCTTCAGCCTGAGCTTTTCCTGAAATCTCACCATGCTCGGCTTCTTCCCCTCTCTTGTCCTGCTTCCTCTTCTCTCTCTGGGGGTCCCTCCACTCTCTCCCCAGATCCCTCCTTTCCTAAACCACTTACACAGCATAGTGATTGCACTATAGCCGCTCAGTTACATTTCTCAGAATTCCCTTCCCCATATGGTTCTGAATTAGGATTAGCCTCAGGAGAATTTGGCACTGGTTGCAGTGGGGAAACACAAAGCATCACTCATACACATGCTGAGGTTGGGTGAGGGGCAGGCAGTATTGCCATTCACCCATGTGGTTATTGGTCCCCGGCTCATCTATTTGGCCAGGGGTGATAGCCAGGCCCAAAGCTCTTCCAGCTCCTGCTGACTCCCCTTCAGCCTCCCCACCTCCTTTACATCCCACCATTCAGCATCTCTGCTCCCTGGTACAATTGTTTCACTCCATGATGAGAGACACCAGCTTCCCCCACAGGACAACCCCATATCATCTAAGTTGGAGGCACACAGGTGGTTATAAACTAGTGTAGGTTCCAGTTCATCCCTTAGGCTCCACTTTTTCTTCTTTCCCCCATGAACTGTTCAACCCTCTCCCAAGACTATGTTTGGGGGTCACAACCTTCTAATCCCTTATTCCATAGTATTCTTTGTGGATCTGCTCCTCAGAGTGAACCCTGGCTGATATTCACAGGAACCCTTATCTCAGGATCTGCTTCTGGGGAATCATGGGCTTCATGATTTACCAAAGACATACAACTAGTCAAGGCAATGCTGGCCCTCAGCCCAATGTACATGACTAAAAGCCATATTCTGTCCCCCAGAGCACACCACCAACTTTTGATGCTGAACTACACCAAGTCCATGAATTAAGAGGGACTTTTGGGTCACATTCACCTACTGCATATTGGCAGAATTCCTCCAGATGTGTAAAAATTATATTTAGTACTTAAATCCCTTACATTTAGCACTCCCAGCCTGATGGCAGCAGTATGAGGGGGTTACCATTGCAGGAGGAAACTTCAAGGCAGAAACTGGCTAATTCTCAGCACAGGTGCTCTTGTCAAATACCAGTAGCTGGTCTGAAGTTTAAATAGAGTGTCTCTGGCTCTTCCTACACCAGCAGGTGTTTCTCACTCCTAGTGCCTAAAATGTATATGCCTTCTAAAGGCTCTAAAAATAGGTATCTCTCATATTTCTCTATAGGAACAGTCAGAAACAAACAACATTTGGAAAGCTGGATACATCTTATATGAAGATGTTCCACTTTTACAAGAATCTTGCTAAATCTAATGTATGAGCATAGCTATCACTTTTCTGGTGCTGATATACTTAAAATTCACTGTTCCTGAGAAGGCAGGAAGAGGCAGGAAATTGTGAATAACTGTGCTTTTCTTGAGAGAGCTTCACTAAACAAATTTGTAAATATCCAAATTGCTTTATGTTCTTGAAACTCTAAATGTTATGGATTAGGATGAAAATATCAAACTTTATGTAGAATATTAGAAAAACTTCAAATAAATTTTCATTTTTCTAATTTGATAAAGTATTACTACCAAAAGGAGGCCATTTTATATCAATATTTCCCATCTATATACATTTCTAATAATCTCTCTTGACACCTAGAGTTTCTTCTCATTAAATCAAAATAAGTACTAAAGGGTAGTAAGTTATTTTGAATTTTTTTTCCAGAACTTCAAAAAACACAGAGAACATTTTTCTTTATAGTGCTGTATAATTTAGGATCTAGAATCCACTGTCATAAACTATCACAGCTTATTATTTATAAGCAATATTTTGGTGGAATAACTAATTAAATGATGCGAATATTTGCTTCCTTAAAATTATGATTCATATTTGAGACATATAAGAAGATACTAAAGCAAAAGGAAAGAGAATATTACCTTCAAGAGTCAGAAAAAAGCATAACTGGGTGGGGGGGCAGAGCAAGATGGGAGACCAGAAGGATTGTTCAGCTGAGCTCTTCTAGAATAACTGGGGAAAAAGACAGAACCCAGCCATACCTCTTACAAGGACCTTAACCAGCAAAGGGAGCACAGCAAGGAGGTGGTGAGCTGGATACAGTGTATGATCCAGAGCGGTGGAAATCTGATGAATTAGGCTAGTGATTGCAACTAGCTGGGATTGGCTGGCCCCCGCACAGAGATACAGGACAGGAGGAAGCTTTTCCGGAATTTTCAGTTGTTGAAGGAAGCTGCACATGGAGTGGAAAGCTTGGAAGAGTGGGCACAACAGTATGCAGCAACCAGACTTGAATGCCAGTTGGAGTGGACTTGCCATAAGTTTGGTGGCTGGTAAGGCAGCCATACCGAGATGGTCTCAGACCAGGGGGCAGCTATTGTGGGAAGGTCTTAGCTGGGGCCTAAAGCATGGTTGTCATAATTCTGCCTCCCGGAATCAGAACTCCACTCTCAGGACAGGATGAGGGACTCCTGCACCGCACAGGAACTGGTGTCAGGGGATAGTGTAAGATCTGCCCTTGAAGGATTCTTGTGAGCTTTAAGATCCCAAGCCACCATCTGAATGCTGAGTAAATAATCAGACAATCACCAAAGTCAACTAAGTCAGGAATAGGGACCATAGAGATTGCTAGTTGTGCCATCTCCGAAAAAACACAGTGCCACATGGCGTCCTGGCAACATATTACAACACATTGTCATCAACAGCAAGGACCTCTGTTGGAAACAAAGGAAGCAGTGAGAACAAAGAAGGAGAAAAAGGAGGTGAACAAGAAGAAAGAACACACAAGGAGGTGAACAAGAAGAAAGAACACATGAAGAGGAGCAAACAGAGAAATTCAGGCAATGTGAAAAACCAAAACAGAGGAAGGGACCATGGGACCATGAGGCAGCTACTGCAGAAGACTCCACCTATAAAGAATTAATGGACATGACAGAAAGGGTATTTAAAATATGGATGATAAAGACAATGAAAGGAATGGACAAGAAAATGGAAAGACAGAACCAAAAGTCAGACAAGAGGTATGTAGAATATAGAAAGGATATGGCAGAGCTTAAGGAAATGAAGGAGACAAGCACGGAATATAAGGATGTAGTAGAAAGTATCAAAAATATGTTAGACCATGGAGAAGAAAGAACCTCAGAGCTAGAGGATAAAATTTTGAGTTAACCCAGATAGTTAAAGATGCAGAAAAGAAGAGAGAGAGAAAGTAGAACAGGCGCTTAGAGAACCATGAGACATCATGAAACCCTATATGAATGATATGGTTTGCTGAAGGAGAAGATTGTCCCAGAGGAATGGAAGCCCTACTGGAGACCATCATAAATGAAAACTTCCCAAGTTTTACTAAATACCCCAACAAACTCCTTTCAGGTGGATATCGAACCCTGGGTCATCTCAAATCAAACAAAGCCTCTCCAAGGCACATTGTAATGAACCTTTCCAAAGTCAAGATGAAATAAAAAATTCTGCAAGCACCAAGGAGTAAGCACCAAATGACCTATAGAGGCAGAGCTATTAGAATTACAGAAGACTTCAAAGCCAGAAGAGCATGGTCATCCAACTTCAACATTCTTAAACAAAACAATTTTCAACCCAGAATTCTGTATCCTACTAAACTAAGCTTCAAAATTGATGGAGAAATCAAATCTTTTGTGGCTATACAAGTACTGAGGAAATACTTAGACCTATTCTCAACACTGACCACCACAATGGACCACCAGCAAAGTAAACACCCAGAAGCTAAAGGTCAAACTGAGCTTCCACAATGGGACAAAGGATAAAACTACACAATGGACTTTCACCAAATAAGATGAACAGAACTCTACCACACCTATCAATTCTCTTAATAAATGTCAATGGACTGAATTCACCACTGAAGAGGCACAGGCTGAAAAAAAGCACAAGCTGGCTGATTGCATAAAAAAGCACAGCCAGGACACAAATCAAGACTCATGGTTAAGAGTCAGAAAACAGTATTACAAGCAAATGGAAAACAGAAGAAAGGTGGGGTTGCAATCTTATTTTGAGATACAAGCAGATATAGAGCAACTAAAGTTAAGAAAGATAAAGATGGACATTCTATTCTAGTCAAAGGAACAATTCAACAGGAAGACATTTCAATTTTAAATATTTATACACCCAACTTAAATGCTCCCAGATTTATGAAACAAACTTCAATGGGTCTGAGCAATATGATATCCCACAACACATGATCGTCTGGGACTCTAACACTCCTCTGACAGAACTGGACAGATCCTCTAAACAGAAACTAAATAAAGATACAAAGGATTCAAAAGTGACCCTAGAACAAATGTAATTAATAGACATATACAGGGGGTTGGTGGCTCATGCCTGTAATCCTAGTACTCTGGGAGGCCAAGGCAGGGGGATTTCTTGAGCTCACATGTTTGAGACCAGCCTGAGCAAGACTGAGGCCCCATCTCTACTAAAAATAGAAAAACTGAGGCAAGAGGATTACTTGAGCCCGAATTGGAGGTTGCTGTAAGCTGTGATGCCACAGCACTCTACTCAGGGCAACAGCTTGACACTTTGTCTCAAGAAAAAAAAAATAGACATATACAGAACACACCATCCCAAAGCTAAGGAACATACACTTTTCTCATCAGTCCATGGTACATACTCCAAAATCAACCACATCCTAGGATACAAATCAAACCTCAGCAAAATTAAAAGAATAGATATTACACCTTGTATCTTCTCAGACTACAAGGCAATAAAGGTGGAACCCAATTCCACAAAAACATTCATCCCCATACAAAGACTTGGAAATTAAACAACCTTATGCTGAATAACAGTTGGTTTCAGGAAGAGATAAAAGAGGAAATTGTTAAATTCCTGGAACATAACAACAATGAAGACACAAGTTACCAAAACCTTTGGGATACAGGAAAAGCAGTCTTACAAGGGAAATTTATCACATTAGATACCTACATTCGAAACAGAGAAAGAGCACATCAACAAACACATGAACCATCTTATGGGAATTGGAAAAAAAAGAACAATCTAATCCCAAACCCAGCAGAAGAAAAGAAATAACCAAAATTATATCAGAAATTGATTAATTTGAAAATAAAAGAATCATTTAGAAAACTAATGAAACAAAAAGTTGATTTTTTGAAAAAGTAAATAAAATTGATAAACCACTGGCCAAGTTAATTAGAAACAGAAAAGTAAAATCTCTAATAACCTCAATCAGAAATGACAAATGGGAAATAACAACAAATTCCATAAGAGATACAAGAGATCATCTCTGACTACTATAAGAAACTGTGCCCAGAAATTTGACAATGTGAAGGAAATGGATCAATACATGGAATCACACCCTCTCCCTAGACTTAGTCAAGAAGAAATAAATGTCTTGAACAGACCAATTTCTGGAACTAAGATCAAAGAAACAGTAAATAATCTCCCAACAAAAAAAGCCATGGTCCAGATGGCTTCACACCAGAATTTTATCAAACCTTCAAAGAAAAGCTTATACCCATACTCCAGAAATTATTCCAAAACTTTGAGAAGGAAGGAATCTTCCCCAACATGTTCTACAAAGCAAACATCACCCTAATACCAAAACCAGGAAAAGACCCAACTAAAAAAGAGAATTGGGCAGCGCCTGTGGCTCAAGGAAGTAGGGCACCGGCCTCATATGCCGGAGGTGGCGCGTTCAAACCCAGCCCTGGCCAAAAACTGCAAAAAATAAAAATAAAAATAAAAAGGAGAATTTCAGATCAATTTTACCAATAAATATAGATGCAAAAATTCTCAATAAAATCCAAGCCAATAGATTACAGCTACACATTTTAAAAAGTCATTCAATTCAGCCTTAAAGAAAGATGGAGACTATACCTCTTTCTTGTTTACATGGATGGAGCTGGAAAATATTCTTCTTAGCAAGGTATCTCAAGAATGGAAGAAAAAGTACCCAATGTATGCATCCCTAATATGAAACTAATTTATAGCTTTCATAGCTTTCATATGAAAGCTATAACCCAATCTCAGCACAAGAATATGGGGAAAGGGAATATGTTGCATAGTCCACTACTATTCAACATAGTGCTGGAAGTTCTAGCTAATACAAAGGAGGGGAGAAGGGAGGATGGGGTAGGGAAAGTAATTAGTGGGTCCACACCTACAGTGCATCTTAGAAGGTGAAATTTACTAAATGTAGAATATAAAAGTCTGAACACAATAACTAAGAAAATGCTATGAAGGCTATGTTAATCAGTTCAATGAAAATATTTCAAACTGTATATAAAACCAGCACATTGTACCTCATGATTGCATTATTGTACACAGCTGTGATTTAATTAAAAAAAAAAAAAGTCATTCATCCATGATCCAGGGATGCAAGGCTCTTTTAACATACACAAGTCCATAAACATAATTCATTATATAATCTTCTCAATAGATGCAAAAAAAGCATTCAACAAAATTTGGCATCTTTTTCTAATTAGAACACTTAAGAATTTAGGCATAGGTTGCACATTTCTTAAACTGATCAAAGCCATTTACTACAAACCCACAGCTAATATTACACTGAATGGAGTAAAACTGAAAGCTTTTCTACTTAAAACTAGAAGCAAACAAGTTTTCCTCTGTCACTGCTACTATTCAACATAGTGCTGGAAGTTCTAGCTAATACAGTCAGGCAAGAGAAGGCAATAAGGGGGCACCCAAATGGGAGCAGAGGAGATCAAACTTTCACTCTTTGCGATGATATGACCTCATACTTAGAGAACCTCAAAGACTCAGCCACAAGACTCCTGGAAGTGATCAAAAATTCAGCATTGTCTCAGGATATAAAAATCAATGTCCACAAATCAGTAGCCTTTGTATATGCCAATAACAGCCAAGATGAGAAGCTAATCAAGGACACAATTCCCTTCACAGTAGTGTCAAAAAAAAAAAAACTGAAATAAGAATATAAGAATATACCTAACAAATGAGGTGAAAGACCTCTACAAAGACAATTATGAAATCCTAAGAAAAGGAAAAGCAAAAGATATTAACAAATGGAAGAACATACCATGCTGGGAAGAATCAACATGGTGAAAATGTCCATACTACCCAAAGCAATCTACAAATTCAATGCAATCCCCATTGAAATGCCATCATCATACTTTCAAGATTTGGAAAAAATAATTCCTTGTTTTGTATGGAACCAGAAGAAACCCCATATAACCAAGGTAATTCTTAGTAATAAAAACAAAGCCAGAAGTATCACCCTATCAGACTTTAGCCTACACTACAAGGTTATGGTGATCAAAAAAGCATGGTTTTGGCACAAAAATAGAGACATTGACATATGGAACCAAACAGAAAACCATGAGATGAAACTAACATCTTACAGCCACAGATCTTTGCTAAACCAAACAAGAACATACACTGCGGAAAAGAATCCCTATTCAATAAATAGTTCTGGGAGAGCTGGATAACCACATGTAAAAGACTGAAACTGGACCCGCACCTCTCACCACTTACAAAAATTTATTCAAGATGTATAAAAGATTTAAATCTAAGGCATGAAACAATAAAAATTCTCAAAGAATGTATGGGAAAAACACTTGAAGATATAGGCCTGGGGAAAGACTATGAACATTTCCATAGCAATTACAACAACAACAAAAATACATAAATGGGACTTAATTAAACTGAAAAGCTTCTGTACATCTAAGGAGACAACAACCAAAGCAAACAGACAAACTTCAGAATGGAAAAAGATATTTGTATATTATGAATCAGACAAGAGCTTGATAATTAGGGTCTACAAGGAACTCAATCAACAAAAAGAGACCCAACAATCCCATATATCACTGGGCAAGAGACATGAATAGAACCTTTTTTAATGAAGACAGATGAATGGCTAACAAACATATGAAAAAATGCTCATCATCCCTGATCATCAGAGAAATGCAAATCAAAACTACCCTGAGCTATCATCTAACCCCAGTGAGAATGGCTCACATCACAAAGTCTCAAAGCTGCAGATGCTGGTGTGGATGTGGAGGGAAGGCTACACTTTTACGCTGCTGGTAAGACTATAAACTAATACAACCTTTTGCAAAGGAAGTATGGAGAATCCTGAAAGAACTCAAATGAGACCTCCCATTTAATCCTGCAATCCCATAACTAGGCATCTACCCAGAAGAAAAAAAAAATCCTTTTATCATAAGGAAATTCACACTAGACTGTTCATCGCAGCTTAATTTACAATCGCCACAATGTGAAAATAGCCTAAATGCCCACCAACGCAGGAATGGATTGACAAGCTGTGGTATATGTATACCATGGAATACTATTCAGCCACTAAAAAAGATGTAGACTTTACATCATTTGTATTAACCTGCATGGAGGTGGAACACATTCTTCTTAGTAAAGCATCACAAGAATGGAGAAATAATTCTAATATGAAGGCAATAGATGAGCCAATACAAGGGGCAGGAGCTGGTAGGAGAATGAGCAAGTGGGAAGAAGAGAGGTAGAGAGGAATGGGGATTATGATGAATGGCACAGCTCTTGGGGACAGGACACAATCAGAAAAGAGACTTTATCTAACAAATGCAATCAGTGTAACCTAATTCTTTAGACCCTCAATGAATCCCAAACAATAAAGAATAAATAAAGAAAAGAAAAAGGCATCTCTTAAAATAATTTTTTAAAAGAAATGGACAGCAGGCAGCACCTGTGGCTCAAGGACTAGGGTGCCAGCCCCATATACCAGAGGTGGTGGGTTCAAACCTGGCCCCAGCCAAAAACTGGAAAAAAATAAATAGATAAATAAAAGAAATGGACAAAGATTTCTAAAAATACTTATTGGTAAATAGCAAATATTGTCATGCTTCAGAATCCATAGGTATAGGTCCCCCCACAAATACCAAAATCCCCTGATACTCAACTCCCTGGTGTAAAATAGTGTAGCATTTGCATATAATCTACATACGTCCTCCTATGTACATTAAATTCACCTCTATAGAGTTAATAATGTCTAATAGAAAGTAAATGCTATATAAATAGTTATTATACTGTGTCAATTTTTTATCTGTAATTTTCATTGCTGTGTTGTTCTTTTTATTGTTTTTATTTTCTGAGTATATTTAAAGCATAGTTGGTTGGATCTGCAGATGCAGAACCCTCAGATATGGAGGCCAACTATAAACTTATACTTATCTGTATCTATAGATTTAGAGAATCTGCGTATGTCTTAATCTAGATAGACAGGCACACAACCCAAAGCCTCTACAAAACAAAAGTAGGAATCCATGAAGATGAAGGCTGAAAGAGAAAGAAAGCCAAATTAAATAAGAAAAGAATTCAAGGAAATCCAAATTCTAATAAAAGAATAAAATCTACCTTGAAGATAGTTTAAAGCACAAAGGACACCATAGAAAACTGTAAGTGATTTGAAGAACAAACTTGGAAAATTCTCAAGAACACGGGGAGTTGGGGTAAAGCGAGGAAAACCAATTTCTTTTGTAAAAGTCAGAAGCGCAAAAGCAGTGACCATAAAATAAGATACTAGATATAAAGCCAAACACGCTCATTATGAGGGTGAATATAAATGGGCTCAATTTCCCTGTCAGAAGGTGAGGGATTTCAAATGAAGCTTTTTTGAGAACAAAACTATATAATGGTAATATATATACTAAAAGTGAATATTAAATTAGAGGACTATATAGCCTGCAAACACAAACAAGAAAGGAAGCACAGGTAAGAGATTAAGTAATTGAGTCTTTCCCATGTATGAACACATGTGAACAAGGCGTGCCGGGGGCATCTGCACTGGCTCATAGGAGCTGACTCTACCCAGGTCTGTGTGGTGACATCACACTGGTCACTTTAAATCACCCACAGTGATATTTATACCACAGAAACCAACAAATGTTGCAAATTAGAAGAGGTTTGGTTTGGTTTTGTTGTTTGCTTGTTCAGTTTTCAGTATGAAGAGCTGGTTTACCAGTACACTAGTGTCTATGCTTTCTTTCCCTGCACTCCTCAACATTTCCCAGTTTTATAGATATAGCCTATCCTTTTAGATCCTAGTCATTATTATTAAAGCCCCTTTATTTATTGTGATGGTTAATTTTATGTGTCAAAATGACTATGCCATGAAATGCCTAGAAATGTGGTCTGGGTATTTCTGCAAGGGCCTTTTTGGAAAAGATTAACATGTTAATTGGTAGCATTAAATATGCCGTATTTGAATGTGGGTAAGCCTAATCCAATCAGTTAAAGGCCTGAACAGAAGAAAAAGGCTGACTCTCCCCTAGGTTAAGAGTGAGAGCAGACAGCCTTTGGGTTTTGGTCTGCTGGCCCCTGCTGTAGATTTGGACCCGCCCATCTCCACAATCATGTGCGTCTGTTCCTTATAATACATCTCATTCTTTATGCAGATATACAGAATCTTATTGATGCTATTTCTCTGAAAAGCCCTAATGCATTTACATATGTCCCTTTTTAAAGATTTTGAAAACATTTTTATAGCTATATTAGCAGTATTGATTTAGATTTAATGTAAGCATTATTCATTTAATTACTTACCACCAGTTATTTTATACCATGCGTTTCACCTTTTTTAATTTTTAATTTGATTTGTTTCCTAGCTGTATGGAATATAATGGAAAGTGATTATATTTGGGAAAGTATGTTAAAGGTATATGTCATGAGCATATCTGAGAATATCTCTTATTTTCATTCTCACCTAAATAGAGGAGGAGCTAGGTATCAAAATCCTGATTCAATATCTTTTCCTCTCCAAATTCTGTACAAATTGCTCCATTGTCTTTAATTATTTGGCATTTCAGACAAGAAATACCTTACCCTTATTTTTCCATATTAAGTAGTCTTTTATCCTATTTGTATACTTATAATATTTTTATTTATCTTTAAAATTCAAATATTTCACAAAATAGCCCATTTCCTTGATTCAAAGGTGAAACCATTTTCACATTTGTAACCACTCTGAAATCAGGATACACCTCACAGCCACTGTCTACCTTTGGTAATGTCTTCATCCTGCAAATCCTTTCTACTGACATTTCTGAAGATATCAAGCATGATGCTTCTTAGCCTGGAGGCTCCTCAGGCATGGATTGCCCCCTTCCTTAGTATTTTTTCACCCATACTCCATAAACTACAAATTTTGCACCTAAGTTTTCATTCAGCTAAAAAAGCTTTCTTCCCTTGGATCCTGTATCCAGTTAAACTGAGTTTCATTTATGATGAAGAAATTAAATACTTTAATGACATTCACATGTTGAAGAAATTTCCCATAACCAAACCAGCTCTTCAGGATATTCTCAGACCTATCCTCCCTAATGAACAAACCAATCCTCTACCACAAAAGTAAACTCACTCACAAACTTTTGATCAAACTGCAACTTCCACAATGCTGAAAGGATTAAAAATATCCACTGGACTTTCGAAAAATGCGATACCCAAAATTTTACCAGACTTATCAATATTCTCCGTTAATGTGAATGGCTTAAACTGTCCTCTAAAGAGGCACAGGTTAGCTGACTGGATACAAAAACTCAGGCCAGTATTTGCTGCATACAAGAATCTCATCTTACCTTAAAAGATAAATATAGACTCAGGATGAAAGGATGGTCATCCATATTTCAAGCAAATGGAAATCAGAAAAAAACAGGTGTTGCAATTCTATTTACAGACACACTAGCACAGGATAAGAATGGTCACTTCATATTTGTTAAGGGTAATACTCAATATGATGAGATTTCAATTGTTAATATTTATGCACCTAACCAGAATGCACCTCAATTTATAAGAGAAACTCTAACAGACATGAGCAGCTTGATTTCCTCCAGCTCCAGAATAGTTGAAGAGTTCAACACTCCATTGGCGGTGTTGGATCAATCCTCCAATAAGAAGCTGAGCAAAGAAATTTTAGATTTAAACCTAATCATCCAACATTTGGATTTAACAGACATCTACAGAACATTTCATCCCAACAAAACTGAATACACATACTTCTCATCAGCCCACAGAACATACTCCAAAATCGATCACATCTTAGGTCACAAGTCTAACCTCAGTAAATTTAAAGGAATAGAAATTATTCCTTGCATCTTCTCGGACCACCATGGAATAAAAGTTGAACTCAGTAACAACAGGAATTTGCATACTCATACAAAAACATGGAAGTTAAATAACCTTATGCTGAATGATAGCTGGGTCAGAGATGAGATTAAGAAGGAAATTGCCAAATTTTTGGAACAAAACAACAATGAAGAAATGAATTATCAGAATCTCTGGGATACCACAAAGGCAGTCCTAAGAGAGAAATTTATAGCACTGCAAGCCTTCCTCAAGAGAATGGAAAGAGAGGAAGTTAACAACTTAATGGGACATCTCAAGCAATAGGAAAAGGAAGAACATTCCAACCCCAAACCCAGTAGAAGAAAAGAAATAACCAAAATTAGAGCCGAATTAAATGAAATTCAAAAGAAAAGAATTATACAATGGATCAATAAATCAAAAAGTTAGGTTTTTGAAAAGGTCAATAAAATAGATGAACCTTTGGCTAACCTAACCAGTAAAAAAAGAGTAAAATCTCTAATCTCATCAATCAGAAATGACAAAGACAAAATAACAACAGACTCCTGAGAAATTCAAAAAATCCTTAACGAATATTATAAGAAACTTTATTCTCAGAAATACGAAAATCTGAAGGAAATTGACCAATACTTGGAAGCACATCATCTTCCAAGACTTAGACAGAATCAAGTGGAAATGTTGAACAGGCCCATATCAAGTTCTGAAATAGCATCAACCATACAAAATCTCTCTAAAAAGAAAAGCCCGGGACCAGATGGCTTCACGTCAGAATTCTAGCAGACCTTTAAAGAGGAATTAGTACCTATATTGCTCAACCTGTTCCAAAATGTAGAAAAAGAAGGAAGACTACCCAACACGTTCTATGAAGCAAACATCGCCCTGATCTGCAAACCAGGAGAAGACCAAACAAGAAAAGAAAATTATAGACTAATATCACTAATGCATATAGATGCAAAAATATTCAACACGATCCTAACAAACAGAATCCAGCATACATCAAACAAATTATACATCATGACCCAGTTGCTTTCATCCCATGGAAATATAATTCAGCACATAAACAAATGAAAAAACAAAGACCATATAGCTCTTTCAATTGATGCAGAAAAAGCTTTTGATAATGTCCAGCATCCCTTCATGATCAGAACACGTAAGAAAATTGGTATAGAAGGGACATTTCTTAAACTGATAGAGGTCATCTACAGCAAACCCACAGCCAATATCGTATTGAATGGAGTTAAATTGAAATCATTTCCACTGAGATCAGGAACCAGAGAAGGCTGCCCATTGTCTCCACTGCTCTTTAACATTGTAATGGAAGTTTTAGCCATCACAATTAGGAAAGAAAAGGCGATCAAGGGTATCCATATAGGGTCAGAAGAGATCAAACTTTCACTCTTCAGAGAGGATATGATTGTATATCTGGAAAATACCAGGGATTCTACTACAAAACTCTTAGAAGTGATCAAGGAATACAGCAGCATCTCAGGTTACAAAATAAACATTCATAAATCGGTAGCCTTTATATATACCAACAATAGTCAAGCTGAAAAAACAGTTAAGGACTCTATTCCATTCACAGTAGTGCCAAAGAAGATGAAATATTGGGGAGTTTATCTAACAAACATGTGAAAGATCTTTATAAAGAGAACTATGAAACTCTAAGAAAAGAAATAGCTGAAAATGTTAACAAATGGAAAAACATATCATGCTCATGGCTGGGAAGAACGAACATTGTTAAAATGTCCATACTACCCAAAGCAATATACAATTTTAATGCAATCCCTATGAAAGCTCCACTGTCATACTTTAAAGATATTGAAAAAATAATACTTTGTTTTATATGGAATCAGAAAAAACCTTGAGTAGCCAAGACATTACTCAGAAATAAAAACAAAGCAGGAGGAATCACGCTACCAGACCTCAGACTATACTATGAATCAATAGTAATCAAAACAGCATGGTACTGGCACAAAAACAGAGAGGTAGATGTATGGAACAGAATAGAGAACCAAGAGATGAACCCAGCTACTTCCCATTATTTGATCTTTGACAAGCCAATTAAAAACATTCAGTGGGGGTGCATCTTACAAGGTTACATGTGAAACTTAGTAAATGTAGAATATAAATGTCTTAACACAATAACTAAGAAAATGCCAGGAAGGCTATGTTAACCTGTGTGATGAAAATGTGTCAAAGGGTCTAAAAAACCAGTGTATGGTGCCCCATGATTGCATTAATGTATACAGCTATTATTTAATAATAATAAAAAATCAAAAATTGGGCGGCGCCTGTGGCTCAAGGAGTAGGGAGCCGGTCCCATATGCCGGAGGTGGCGGGTTCAAACCCAGCCCCGGCCAAAAAAATCAAAAATTAAAAAAAAACATTTAGTGGGGAAAAGATTCCCTATTTAACAAATGGTGCTGGGTGAACTGGCTGACAACATGTAGAAGACTGAAACTGGATCCACATCTTTCACCATTAACTAAGATAGACTCTCACTGGATTAAAGATTTAAACTTAAGACATGAAACTATAAAAAACTATAAAAACTATAAAACTATAAGAAAAACTATAACACTAATTGTTATATGCACAGAAAGCAAAGCAAAGTGCAGGGAAAACTCTTGAAGAAATCTGTCTGGGAGAATATGTTATGAGGAGGACCCCCCCAGGCAATTGAAGCTGCTTCAAAAATACATTACTGGGACCTGATCAAACTAAAAAGCTTCTGCACTGCCAAGAACACAGTAAGTAAAGCAAGAAGATAGCCCTCAGAATGGGAGAAGATATTTGCAGGTTATGTCTCCAACAAAGGTTTAATAACCAACACAGAAAACTCAAACGTATTAGCAAGAAAAGAACAAGTGATCCCATCGCAGGCTGGGCAAGGGACTTGAGGAGAAACTTCTCTGAAGAAGACAGGCGCACGGCCTACAGACCTATGAAAAAATGCTCATCATCTTTAATCATCAGAGAAATGCAAATCAAAACTACTTTGAGATATCATCTAACTCCAGTAAGATTAGCCCATATCACAAAATCCCAACACCAGAGATTTGGTGTGGATGTTGAGAAAAGGGAACACGTCTACACTGCTGGTGGGAATGCAAATTAATACATTCCTTTTGGAAAGATGTTTGGAGAACACTTAGAGATCTAAAAATAGATCTGCCATTCAATCCTATAATTCCTCTACTAGGCATATACTCAGAAGACCAAAAATCACATTATAATAAAGATATTTGTACCAGAATGTTTATTACAGCCCAATCCATAATTGCTAAGTCATAGAAAAAGCCCAAGTGCCCATCGATCCACAACTGGATTATTAAATTGTGATATATGTACTCCATGGAATATTATGCAGCCTTAAAGAAAGATGGAGACTTTTCCTCTTTCATGTTTACATGGATGGAGCTGGAACATATTCTTCTTAGTAAAGTATCTCAAGAATGGAAGAAAAAGTATCCAATGTACTCAGCCCTACTATGAAACTAATTTATGGCTTTCATATGAAAGCTATAACCCAGTTATAACCTAAGAATATGGGGAAGGGGAGAGGGACGGGAGAGAGGGGGGAGGATGGGCGGAGGGAGGGTGATTGGTGGGATTACACCTGCGGTACATCTTACAAGGATACATGTGAAACTTAGTAAATGTAGAATATAAATGTCCTAACACAATAACTAAGAAAATGCCAGGAAGGCTATGTTAACCAATGTAATGAAAATATGTCAAGTGGTATATAAAACCAGTGTATGGTGGCATGTCTGTCAAGTCGAATTCACTCCCTCAACATTCAACTTTAGGCTTTTTCCCCCACTTCTTCCCTTGTGCTCACCCTTCAGGGAAAACTACTCCCAGAGAGTTCAAGTCCCCAGTCTTGCTCTATCAGAACAAACCAGTTCAGCCACTGGCCTCCTCCCCTCTGCATTTGACCCTCTTGCTCCTAATAACTAGTATTTTCACCTCTCACCTCCTACAAAAGTCATCTTTCCAGAGGATAGTCAACATATATTGTTTGTGTTTCTTTTTGAAGAATTTTGCTACATGAATAAACAGCCATTACCCAGACCCCCATCAGTCATTATTCCCACCGAGACGAGTACACCCCAGAGGGATATTTTTGTTTTTCCTGAAATGATGTGAGGTAATTAAGATGCTATTAACTATTCAAATCATTTTGAAGTCTTTTAAATTCTTTATCTAATGAGATTAAAGACTCACACTAATATTATGGGAAGATAATTTATTTTTCTCATCAAAATAAACAAACTATTTCTCACATCCACCAAAGATGGTAAATGCTATTTATATTTATGGAGTTATATTTGGGAGGAAGACATGAGAAGATGAAAAAGTCTGCATGATTTATTGTTGATTCCATTAAGGTGGAAATCTGTATTTATGCAAGTCAATTAGAACAAAAATAACAAGGCACACTAATTGTTATATGCACAGAAAGCAAAGATAAGTTTTTATAGCTATGTTCACACATTCTCTGTGTGCTATACATTGACAAAGCACAAAGTTGTATATATATGTGTGTGTGTGTGTACACATACATATTTATATCTTTGATCTAAATATGCATCTATATTTTAGCTGAATTTAATCCTATGTACTTTTCAGTTCCTTCTTTTGGCTTTATTGCCAAAGAAATTCCCCCAGAAAGTTAATATTCAATTAATTTCATTTCAATCTTTTTTCTTTGGAACCATAATAATTTTTGTGGAAAAAGAAATGAGGAAAGGTTTTATCCAAATAGATCTTGTTTATTCAATTTTAATGATATTTTTAACATGCAACATGATAATGAGGAATTAAATGTGTGGTGAATAAAATGATTGGAGGAGGAATATTATTTTCCCAGAATGTTGACAATTTAATATAAAATATAGTCCTTTGAAGCTGCAACTCACACTAACAAAATTACCTGCATACTACCTTTTGATATACATATATGGTTGCTACATGGGTCTTTTCTTCCAGGAATCTACTTCATTCAAAAATATCCTTCTTTTCATATTTTCCTGTCTCTGACTATGCATCAGATAAATTTGGTTAATTCTCAGAACATTCCCAAGAAGTACCATTCATTACTATGTACTCATTTTACGGGCAAAGCCTCTGAGGCTCAAGGAACTTGCCTGCAACCATGGGGATGATAAATGCAGGAGCTGCCTCCCTAGTTCCAGAGCCTGTGCTCTTTCCCATACATTCAGCTGAAACTCCTTGGAATAGAGTTCCTCTTTGGCTGTCATGGTTTCGCCCACACACGTGTACTGCTATCAAACTCAAAAAGTGCTGTTACATAATTAACTAAAATGTGTGTGGAAATCAACAGTGAACTAATATTAGAAAATCTAAAATTGAACTCATTTCTTCAATAGGTCAAAGAGTCATGTGATCCTATCAATAGATGGCTGAAAATATTTTATAAAATCCAACATCCATTCCTGATTTTGAATAAACTCCTAAAAAAAAAAAATGGAGAAATAAAATAAATGAAGAACTATCTCAGACCAGAAGAAACACATTGAAGTGGAAATGAACAGTTTTACTCAAGCCAGAGAAAAAGGCACAACTGTTGCTAAAATCTGTTCTGCAGAAGCATGCCGGCCGCGCTCCGTGGCTGTGGAGGCCACTCTCACGTGCAGCACGACTGGATTCCTCTCCAGAGAAACAAAGCTGCCCAGGAGTAAGGACCCAGAGACAGCGAAGTGCAGAGCTCCCTCAGCAAAGCGGATAGGTCCATAAGCCCCATCTGTGCACACAGAACTGCCAGTCAACACTTTGGTGCTTTGTTCTTTTTTTTTTTAATTTGAAACGAAGCCTCATCTGTTGCCCAGACTAGCGTGCCATGGGCTCAGTCTAGCTCACAGCAACCACAAACTCCTGGGCTCAAGTGATTCTCCTGTCTCAGCCTCCTGAGTAGCTGGGACTCAGATGCCTGTCACAACACCCAGCTAATTTTTCTATTGTTAGTAGAGACAGGTCTCGCTCTTGCTCCGGCTGGTCTCAAACTCCTGAGCTCAAGGGATCTTCCTACCTCAGTCTCCCAGAGTGCTGGGATTACAGGTGTGAGCCGCCACATCCGGCCCTCGTTCTTTAATGTCCTGGACATTCTCTTTCTTTGCTTGCATGTTGTTGGCGCCTGGTGATCCCTGGCTCTCTGTTAATACAACTAGCTGTTGCCTCTCGACCCTGAAAAGGCCTTTTCCACACTTTCTCCTCTGCCTAGCAGCTGGAATGTGTGCAGACACCTTTGTCTGGAGCTTTGAATCTGAAACAAGAGATGCAAAGAAACAGGGACAGAGAGGACTGCGTCCACTGTCCAGGGGGCTACACTCTTCCTGGCCCTATCTGCAGGCTCCTTCTCTGTTTCCTTGGTCCCTGCCCTGTTTAGTAACATGATTCTCCAGTGCTCCTGGAAACCCTGCTTTCAACAGATTCGTTTGCTTTAATAAACCAAAATGAATTTTGCTGCTTACAACCAAACACCATCTCATGCTGATCCCCAAATTACATAGGTGAAAAACCAATATAATGCATACAATATCATTTCAGTAAAGGTAAAAAGTTACCCACAAAACAATGATTATGGCTAATTTTTATTTTCTTCTTTTCACGATTCTGTACCTTCCAGTTTTTAGACATGACACTAAACATGCAGAAAATGGTGTTAAAATAATTAATGATTGATAAATGCCTTCCCTGGCTGTCACCAAATTCCCCCAGGATAGGGGACTCTGAGAAAGAGATGTAGTCACACAAAATTCCCTGGGGCCATCCTCAACACCTATGCGGAGCTATAGAAAGCAGGCTTGGCTGAAAGGAGCAGGCGAACTGTGATGTGGCCACAAGGGAGGCCTCAGCGAGTCAGTGGAGGAGCTCTGGGCCTGAGTGGACTCTTCTGTTATCCTGAACTGCAGCAAGAGAATTCAGACCTGGACCTGCCCCTGTAAGGAAACAGGGAGTAAGCTTGAGCAAAGCAGCTCATTTTAGCTGAAGGCAAGTCTTGGAATGAATCTCAGCTAAGAACTTGCAACCCCCATACTCCAGCAGCTGAGACAATGAAGGCGTCATTCCTAAAGGGAAGAGCGGATCCCACGGTCACTGCAGTCTCCCCTTCTGTTCATATTCATACACTTCCTGTAAATGATTTTGGAAACAGCTCCTGCTGGGTTCTGTTGGACCTCTTTTTCTGGAATGAATTTGCAAGAGAATGGAGGTAATGAACTATGCCCATCACTAAAGCTGTTCTTGGTGCCAAAATGGATACTCTTTATCCCCCTTTTCCACCAACAAATCTGGATTCCCCTCACTCAAGCCTAGCACCTCTGGTGGACATGGAGAATGATCCAGACCCTTATCTCCAAGGGGATCTGAGTGCCTGGTGCGTTTAGGCACAGCTGCCACACTTGTGCTTTTACATCAAAACTGGGCCAACGAGTATCAAAAGTCACCCAAGGAAATCACCTAGATGTCAATCACGCCCTTTCCTGTCTTTCCTATGTCATAGCCACCTGACACCCTCTACTGACCAGGGACAACTGTGTCCCTGCCAGGGTGGTGACTCCTCTCACAGCTTGCTCTCTTTTCTCTTTGCACGAGGAGCCTGACGTAACCAGAGAACAGCTACCATCACTTGAACTATAATGGCTCGTGCTGTATGGCTTGTTATAAGCATTCTGTCTCTGAGAATCAGGATATCTAAACCCATAGATCTAGAGTTGTCTGGACAGGAAGCACAAGTTCCCCATGTGGGTCACTAGAACCAACTGTTGGTTCCTAAACCCATGTCTACCTTCTGGGGAGACAGCCCTGTATCTGGTGACTCATTAAGAGATGGACTGCATCCTGTAAGAAGGGACCCCAGGAGGTGTCCTGTCTGAGCTGGTGCCTGGGCTGCTCCTTCCACAGACGGTACCATCTCTCCATCAAGCCGGTGGTCTCCTGGTGGTGCAGTATGAACAGGGTCACTAGGGTCATGGCCATGTGTCCCTGCCTCTCCTATATGAGAATAAAATGAGCCCCTGGTCCAATGTGATATAGGAAGACCCCCCTGCTGATGGGCCAGACACTGCACGTTCTCAGCTGACCAAAGTCCTAGGGGTGGAAATAGCAAATCCACTCTCAGGATATGTCCTGGTTCCAGTCACTGCCCACTCTAGGGTGGACAGGATGCAATGTAGCCAACGTGGCACCACATGGCTGGTTGGTCTCTACTTTCATATCCTTGGGCTGCAGTGACAAATTACTACAAACTAAATGGCTTAAAACAACATGAATTTTGTCACAGTTCTGGAGGCCAGAAATCTGAAATCAAGGTGTCAACAGGCCACACTTTCTCCAAAGGCTCCTCCCTGCCTCCTCTGTGTCCTCATGGCTCCTGCTGTTTCTAGGCACGTAATAGCACAACTCAAATCCCTGCCTTTGTCTTGGCCTGATCACCTTCCCTACATATGTCTCTCTGTGTCTTCCTCTCTTCCTATGAGGACACCAGTCACTGGATTTAGGGCCACCCTAAATTTAGGATGATCTCATTTCAAGATCCTGAGATAAGGTCACATCCTGAAGTTCCAGGCAGACATAAATACTTGAGGGACACTGTTGAAGCCCTTTTGTTTCCTCAAAGGATGACAGCACATCAGGGGCTGCCACCTTGTCCTCTGTGGCTGGTTAGTTTCTGCCACATTTCACTCATCAAGGTGGCCACAAAGGCGGCAGATCCAGATACAGCTATTGATAGAAAGTGTCAAAGAATTCACAGCAAGGTTTCAAAAACACAACACACTGCAGTTACAGCTACTGTTAGGTTTGGTGGAGGCTGCAATGTTCACCCTCATCCATCAGGATTCATCTAACTTTTGTAGAAGCCACACTGGTGAAGTAAATGAGGATGTCATGGGGATTACCACTCCTATAATATTGTTTTTATTCTGTCTAGAGAGAAAGAGATGGCGAAAATTTTGGAGGTCTGATGTTGGCCTTTCGCTGTGATAGTTTTTTGTTTTTGTTTTTTTTTTTTTTAGTCAATTTATTTCAGGTTAATGTGAGTAATCAGGTCAAAATATTTGATCTTGTTAGGTAGAGTTTATCTTATGGTTCTGTCCCACACACAAAGGGTGTGCCAACCCCCCCCATGCCCATTCAGTGAGAGTAGTACCCCACCTCCTTACCCCTCCCCCAACTTGAATTGAAAGGAGTTTTTCTCCTATTGAGGCATGCATTGGATCATCTGCTGGCTTCTATTAGTATTGAGTGCATTGGATAATTGCTTTTCTATTCATGTGATACTTTACTAAGAAAAATGTGTTTCAATTCCTTCCAGGATATTACAAAAGATATGAAGTCACCATCTTTTTATGGCTGAACAGTATTTCATTCTGTGTATGTACGACAGTTTGTTAATCCATTCCTAAGTTGATGGGTATTTTGGTTGTTTCCACATCCTAGCGATTGTAAATTGAGCCGCAGGAAACAGTCTAGTGTAAATGTCCTTATAATAAAATGATTTTTTTTTTCTTCTGGGTAGATGCCTGGTAGTGGGATTGTGGGATCAAATGGGAGGTCTAATTTGAGATATTTGAGGATTCTCCATATTTGTTTCCAAAGAGGCTGTATGAGTTTGCAGTACCACCAACAGTGTGAAAGTGTTTCCCTCTCTCCACACCTACACCAGCATCCGCAGCTTTGGAACTTTGTGAAGCTAATCAAGGATGCAATTCCCTTCACAGTAGCTTCAAAAAAAATGAAATACCTAGGCTTTAGGCTATATTACAGGGCCATAGTGATCAAAACAGCATGATATTGACACAAAACAGAGATACAGACATTTGGAACCAAACAAAAAACCATGACATGAACCTAACACCTTACAGCCAAACATACACTGGGGAAAAGAATTCCTATTTAATAAATGGTGTTGGGAGAACTGGATAACTGGATAGCCACATATAAAAGACTGAAACTGGACCAGCACCTCTCATCACTTAGAAAAATTTATTCAAGATGGATAAAAGATTTAAATCTAAGGCACAAAATAATACACGTGTGGGAAAAACACTTGAAGATATAGGCCTGGGAAAGACTTTATGAAGAAGACTTCCGTGGCAATTGCAGCAGCAACAAAAATAAATAAATGAGACTTAGTTAAATTGAAAAGTTTCTGTACAGCTAAGGAGACAACAACCAAAGCAAATAGCAACCTTCAGAATGGGAAAAGATATTTGCATATTATGAATCAGACAAAGGCTTGATAACTAGGATCTATAAAGAACTCAAATTAATCATCTAAAAAAGAGCCAACTATCCCATATATCGCCGGGCTCAGAGGCATAAATAGGACCTTTTTTAATGAAGACAGACAAATGGCTAACATGAAAAATGCTCATCATCCCTAATAATCAGAGAAATGCAAATCAGAACCACCCAAAGCTACAGACACTATGATAGTTTTTACCCCAAAAGCCAATGAACCAATGTGAGTTTCTGCCCACTACCAAATACAGGTGTGTTCCTTCCAATGACACCTGGCTAGCTCTAGGAAGGAGAAGGGCCCCTAGAAGAAGCTGCTCTCCTCATCTGACAGCAAATCACAGAGAGAGACTTTAGATGAGAACTGTTGGCCTCCAGCAATTCAAGCAGGTAGAGGAAAGAATGTTTCTGTTTTGCATTGAGTGCATGGTGTATTTGGCTGGCACAGCACAGTATCCACTACACTGACCATCACATTCTTTGAAAAGACTTATGGTTAAAACATCAAGGATTTTTTGCAACAATCTGGATGGAACTGGAGACCATTCTACTAAGTGAAGTATTGTAAGAATGGAAAAACAAACAGCACCTGTACTCACTATTAAACAGGAAATAACCAGTCAGCGCTCATGTGCACAGACCAGACGGAAATAAAACTCAATGGAAATCCAGCAGGTGGCAGGGAGAGGGGACGGGCAAAAGCATAGCTAATGGTATAATGTGCACTATCTGGACTTTGACTCAAGCAGTCAAAAGCAATCCATGTAATCAACACATTTGTACCCGTAATACTCTGAAATGAGAAAGATAAAATTAAATCTCTAAAAAATCAAGGACGCATCTGAAAGTGGCATAGGAAAGGAAAAGAATGTCCTTTACTTTCTTTTTTCAAGATTGAGTAAAGAACCAACAGCCAACCTTCTGTTTATTTGTCTTAAAGGGTAATTCCTATAAATAAATTATTTCACAACCTCATTCCCCCCACCAAATTGATGTACAAATTATCATCTTATTTCCTCCTTTCTCTTATTCCAAGCACTCATCTTGCCTTCTAAACATAATCCCACTGTAAATGCCACCGCTATCTATCACATACTCCTGTAGAGGTAAAAATGGGCAATGACTAGATCCTCATAAATAACAATCCTATTTTTTAAGTGAGTCAACTTTGAATTTTTTAAACTTTTTTTTAAAGAAACCATTCAATGGTATTTTGAGAAAAATACAAAAAGCAAACCCCAAATTAAGCATCTCAGAGTTTAAGAAAGGGCCAGGCCACAAAGAAATGACAAAGCAAGATTTTTTTTCAATAGTCTACAATTTAAATTTACACATTTAGCAAATTAATGCTATTAAGCAAAAATTTAGTGCAACATATAATTTTCATCTTAATTGAAATCATTTATGTTAATATTGTTTGATACACAGTATTTTTTAACTTTATCATTCAAAAACAATGAATTTCTTCCAACAGAAAATCACATTCTTAGTTTCCTTGGTATCCTATAAGATCTCTTTCATGTCTGTTCAAGCATAAATCTATTTCATTTGAATATATCTAACACAAGAGGGAATATATTTTACACACCATTCTGTATCACATTTTTTTCACTTAACAAAATCAATTGGTTTTTGATTAATGAGGAACCATAGGGCTAGGGGTATTTGGGGAGCAAAGAATTATTACTTGGGATTTTTTCTGATAATCATAGCATATTATTAGACATACGCTTGAAGTGATAACTATGTGTTACTTATAATTTGGAGATTTTATTCTGCATTACATTTTCTACCTCAATAGCAAGGTCCTAAAATAAAATTACATGATTTACCTCCTTTTAATATTAACTTGTAGATCACTACAAGTACTGTGGTACATCATCAGATTCAAATCTAAAGTCTTCTTTAATACCACTGTGCTTTTGTGAGACTGTAGGTAAAACCACAATTGGAAAAGCATCTAAAGTCTAAATTTAAGTTCCCTTTTGAATGAGATGCCCGGAGAAACAGCCAATTTTCATCCCATAATCACCCCAACACCCCTTCTCCACAAGGGGCCCAAACTTCAGTCAGCCAAAGGAATTACCACAGAGCCATCTGTGCTTACTGAGAAATCCAGACAACTTTTAGAACATTGTCCTTGGAAAGATAAAAGCTCTTTGCCAGGCCAGTCTCAGGGCAGGAGACACACAGTCACTCACATAGGATCCCTTGCTGAGACGAGAACCTTGGTTGATTGCTCTGCTATATCCATCACAAAAGCTTTCATAATTCTTTTCTACTTTTCTTTTTTTTTTTTTTGAGACTAGAGTCTCATCTGTTGCCCAGGCTAGAATGCCCTGGCATCAGCCTTGCTCACGGCAACTGCAAATCCTAGGTTCAAGCAATCCTACTTGACTCAGTCTCAGGAGTAGCTTAGCCCTGCATGGCTAAGTTTTCTTTGTTTTGCAGAGATGGGGCCTTGGTCTTGCTCAGGCTGGCCTCGAACTCCTGAACTCAAGCAGACCTCCCGCCTTGGCCTCCTGGAGTGCTGGGATTATAGGCCTGAGCTGCTGTGCCCAGCCAATCTTAATGTACTTTTTAACAAGATACCTTCCATATTCATTTTGTACAGGGATCCACAAATTGTGTAGCCAGTCCTGTCCTCAGCTTCTTCTCTGAATGCACACTGAGAAGGATGAGGTAGTAAAGGGAAAGAAATATCTCCAAAAATAAAGAAAAGCACACTTACCAAAGCTTGCCTGACTTATGTACTGTTTTTCCCATGGGAGAGTCTCCTGGGGACTCCTTATACACTCACACAAAGTTTAATTAGCTAATCCATAAGAACCACTCTTATTATCTGAAAAGACTACTTGTTCCAAAGAAGTGCAGGTAATTGGTTTTTGTGTTCAGTTCCCCTTTTCTGTGAATAATGAATAGCTTATCAAAAAAGTTTTTTAATGTAATTAGAAAGTCAACAAAAGTCCTTATTTCCAAGAGAAATAATTTAGTGATTAAGCTCCCTCTGACTATGGGTAATAATCAGTGAACCAAACACTAAGTTTTTTCTTGGTCGATTTATGATACAGCATTGTTAATACACAGGTGACTTCATTTTGGGAGAATCCATATAGGTGATACACACCAGTGGGTCTGCTATGGACCTCAGGGCCCAGGCAGAGCCCTAGAGGTGCTGCCACGTGTGACAGGTAATTGTGTCAAGTGCACTGGGTGATGGTATGCCCAGATACTTGGTCCAGGAATGTTCTGGTGTACCTGAGGGGGTGTTTTTGGTTTTTTGTTTTATTAATTTATTTATATTTTATTATTATTAAATCATAGCTGTGCATATTAATGTGATCATGGGCCACCATACACTGGTTTTATAGACCATTTGACATATTTGCATCACACTGGTTAACATAGCCTTCCTGGCATTTTCTTAGTTATTGTGTTGAGACATTTATATTCTACATTTAGTAAGTTTCACATGTATCCTTGAAAGATGCACCACAAGTGTAATCCCACCAATCATCCTCCCTCCGCCCATCCTTTCCTCTCCCTCCTCTCCCTCCCCTCCCTCTCCCCCTTACCCATATTCTTAGGTTATAACTGGGTTATAGCTTTCATGTGAAAGCCATAAATTAGTTTCATAGTAGGGCTGAGTACATTGGATACTTTTTCTTCCATTCTTGAGATACTTTACTAAGAAGAATATGTTCCAGCTCCATCCATGTAAACATGAAAGAGGAAAAGTCTCCATCTTCCTTTAAGGCTGCATAATATTGCATGGTGTACTATACCACGATTTATTAATCCAATCGTGGATAGATGGGCACTTGGGCTTTTTCCATGACTTAGCAATTATGAATTGGGCTGCAATAAACATTCTGGCACAAATATCTTTGTTACAATGTGATTTTTGGTCTTCTGGGTATATACCTAGTAGAGGAATTATAAAATTGAATGGCAGATCTATTTTTAGATCTCTAAGTGTTCTCCAAACATCTTTCCAAAAGGAATGTATTAATTTGCATTCCCACCAGCAGTGTAGAAGTGTTCCCTTTTCTAAACATTCACGTAACATCTCTGGTCTTGGGATTTTGTGATATGGGCTAATCTTATTGGAGTTAGATGATATCTCAAAGTACTTTTGATTTGCATTTCTCTGATGATTAAAGATGATGAGCATTTTTTCGTATGTCTGAAGGCCATGCGCCTGTCTTCTTCAGAGAAGTTTCTCTTCAAGTCCCTCGCCCAGCCTGCAATGGGATCATATGTTCTTTTTTGCTTATGCGTTTGAGTTCTCTGTGGATTCTGGTTATTAAACCTTTGTCAGAGACATAACCTGCAAATATCTTCTCCCATTCTGAGGGCCGTTTGCTTGCTTTACTTACTGTGTCCTTGGCTGCGCAGAAGCTTTTTGGTTTGATCACGTCCCAATAGTGTATTTTTGAAGCTGCTTCAACTACACGGGGGTGTCCTCCTCATAAAATACTCTCCCAGACTGATTTCTTCAAGGGTTTTCTCTGCAATCTCTTCTAGTATTTTTATAGTTTCATGTCTTAAGTTTAAATCTTTAACCCAGTGAGAGACTATCTTTTTTTTTTTTTTTATTGTTGGGGATTCATTGAGGGTACAATAAGCCAGGTTACACTGATTGCAATTGTTAGGTAAAGTCCCTCTTGCAATCATGTCTTGCCCCCATAAAGTGTGACATATACCAAGGCCCCACCCCCCTCCCTCCATCCCTCTTTCTGCTTCCCTCCCCCCATAACCTTAAGTGAGAGTCTATCTTAATTAATAGTGAAAGGTGTGGGTCCAGTTTCAGTCTTCTACAGGTCTCCAGCCAGTTCACCCAGCACCATTTGTTAAATAGGGAATCTTTTCCCCACTGAATGTTTTTAATTGGCTTGTCAAAGATCAAATAACTGTAAGTAGCAGGATTCATCTCTTGGTTCTCTATTCTGTTCCAGACATCTACCTCTCTGTTTTTGTGCCAGTACCATGCTGTTTTGATCACTATTAATTTATAGTATAGTCTGAGGTCTGGAAGCATGATTCCTGCTGCTTTGTTTTTATTTCTGAGTAATGTCTTGGCTATTCAAGGCTTTTTCTGATTCCATATAAAGCAAAGTATTATTGTTTCAAGATCTTTAAAGTATGACAGTGGAGCTTTAATAGGGATTGCATTAAAATTGTATATTGCTTTCAGTAGTATGGACATTTTAGCAATGTTCATTCTTCCCAGCCATGAGCATGGTATGTTTTTCCATTTGTTAACATTTTCAGCTATTTCTTTTCTTAGAGTTTCATACTTCTCTTTATAGAGATTTTCATGTCCTTTGTTAGATAAACTCCCAAATATTTCATCTTCTTTGGCACTACTGTGAATGGAATAGAGTCCTTAACTGTTTTATCAGCTTGACTATTGTTGGTATATATAAAGGCTACTAATTTCTGCATGTGATTTTGTAACCTGACATGCTGCTGTATTCCTTGATCACTTCTAAGAGTTTTGTAGTAGGATCCCTGCTGTTTTCCAGACATACAATCTCATCATCTGAGAAGAGCAAAAGTTTGATCTCTTCTGACCCTATATGGATACCCTTAATCGCCTTTTCTTCCCTAATTGCGATGGCTAAAACTTCCATTACAATGTTAAAGAGCAGTGGAGACAATGGGCAGCCTTCTCTGGTTCCTGATCTCAGTGGAAATGATTTCAATTTAACTCTATTCAATACAATATTGGCTGTGGGTTTGCTGTAGATGGCCTCTATCAGTTTAAGAAATGTCCCTTCTGTACCAATTTTCTTAAGTGTTCTGATCATGAAGGGATGCTGGATATTATCAAAAGCTTTTTCTGCATCAATTAAGAGAATCATATGGTCTTTGTTTTTTAATTTGTTTATGTGTTGAATAATACTTACAGATTTATGTATATTGAACCAGCTTTGAGACTCTGGGATAAAACTGACTGTATCATGATGTATAATTTGTTTGATGTGTTGCTGGATTCTGTTTGTTAGGATCTTGTTGAATATTTTTGCATCTATATTCATTAGTGATATTGGTCTATAATTTTCTTTTCTTGTTGGGTCTTTTCCTGGTTTGGGGATCAGGGTGGTGATTGCTTCATAGAACGTATTGGGTAGTCTTCCTTTTTATTTCTACATTTTGGAACAGGTTGAGTAATATAGGTACTAGTTCCTCTTTAAAGGTTTGGTAGAATTCTGACGTGAAGCCATCTGGTCCCGGGCTTTTCTTTTTAGAGAGATTTTGTATGGTTGATGCTATTTCAGAACTTGATAATTGGCCAGTTCAACATTTCCACTTGATTCTGTCTAAGTCTTGGAAGGTGATGTGCTTCCAAGTATTTGTCAATTTCCTTCAGATTTTCATATTTCTGAGAATAAAGTTTCTTGTAATATTCATTAAGGATTTTTTGAATTTCTGAGGAGTCTGTTGTTATTTTGTCTTTGTTATTTGTGATTGATGAGATTAGACATTTTACTCTTTTTTTCCTGATTAGATTAGCCAATGCTTTATCTATTTTATTGACCTTTTCAAATAACCAACTTTTTGATTTATTGATCTGTTGTATAATTCTTTGTTTTCAATTTCATTTAATTTGGCTCTAATTTTGGTTATTTCTTTTCTTCTACTGGGTTTGGGGTTGGAATGTTCTTCCTTTTCCAGTTGCTTGAAATGTCCCATTAAGTTGTTAACTTCCTCTCTTTCTGTTCTCTTGAGAAAGGCTTGCAGTGCTACAAATTTCCATCTTAGGACTGCCTTTGCAGGATCCCAGAGGTTCTGATAATTCATGTCTTCATTGTCATTTTGTTCCAAAAATTTGGCAATTTCCTTCTTAATCTCATCTCTGACCCAGCTATCATTCAGCATAAGGTTATTTAACTTCCATGTTTTTTATGAGTATGCAGATTCCTGTTGTTACTGAGTTCAACTTTTATTCCATGGTGGTCCAAGAAGATGCAAGGAATAATTTCTATTCCTTTAAATTTACTGAGGTTAAACTTGTGACCTAAGATGTGATCGATTTGGAGTATGTTCTGTGGGCTGATGAGAAGTATGTGTATTCAGTTTTGTTGGGATGAAATGTTCTGTAGATGTCTGTTAAATCCAAATATTGGATGGTTAGGTTTAAATCTAAAATTTCTTTGCTCAGCTTCTTATTGGAGGATCGATCCAACACTGCCAAAGGAATGTTGAAATCTCCAACTAGTATGGAGCTGGAGGAAATCAAGTTGCTCATGTCTGTTAGAGTTTCTCTTATAAATTGAGGTGCATTCTGGTTAGATGCATAAATATTAATAACTGAAATCTCATCATATTGAGTATTACCCTTAACAAATATGAAGTGACCATTTTTATCCTTCCTTACTTTTGTTGGTTTAAAGCCTATTGTGTCTGAAAATAGAATTGCAACAACTGCTTTTTTCTGATTACCGACCATCCTTTCACCCTGAGTCTATATTTATCTTTTAAGGTAAGATGTAACTCTTGTATGCAGCAAATATCTGGCCTGAGTTTTTGTATCCAGTCAGCTAACCTGTGCCTCTTTAGAGGACAGTTTAAGCCGTTTACATTAATGGATAATATTGATAAGTCTGGTAAAGTTTTGGGTATCGAGTTTTTCAAAAGTCCATTGGACATTTTTAATCCTTTCGCCACTGTGGAAGTTGGAGTTTGATCAAAAGTTTCTGAGTGAGTTTACTTTTGTGGTAGAGGATTGGGTTGGTCATTATGGAGGATAGGTCTGAGAATATCCTGAAGAGCTGGTTTGGTTATGGCAAATTTCTTCAACATATGAATGTCATTAAAGTATTAAATTTCTCCATCATAAATGAAACTCAGTTTAGCTGGATACGGGATCCTGGCTTGAAAGTTGTTTTGCTTTAGGAGATTAAAAGTCGATGACCACCCTCTTCTGGCTTGAAAAGTTTCAGCAGAGAAATCTCCAGTCATTCTAATATTCTTCCCTTTGTAGGTAATGGATTTCTTACATCTGGCTGCTTTCAGAATTTTCTCCTTCATATTAACTTTAGTGAAGTTAATTAGGATATGCCTGGGGGATGTCTTATTCAGATTGAGTCGTGCTGGGGTTCTGAAACTGTCTGCTATCTGAATTACAGAATCTCTTGGCATGTCTCGAAAATTCTCTTTCATAATTTCATGGATAAGGGCCTCTGTGCCTTGTGAGGCCACTTCATCACTTTCAGGGATTTCAATGAGGTGGATATTACCTTCTTCGAATTATCCCTGAGCTCTCTGAGAGACTGATCCATTTTGCTCTCCATTTCTCTTCCTCTTTGAGAGTTTGGGAGTATTCAAAGGCTTTGTCTTCAATGTCATAAATCCTTTCTTCAGCTTGCTCCACTCTGTTACTGAGGGATTCTACTGTATTTTTCAGATCTTTGAGGGCTGCAAATTCTTGCTTCAGTGCATCAAAATCTTTGGTAGTTTTGTCTTTAAATTCGTTAAATTCTTGAGACAACTTTTGAATTTCTCCTCGAATTTCTAATTCCAACTTTTGAATTGCTCATCACATTTCTAATTCCAAATTTTCCTCCATTCTATTAATCTTGTTTGCAATCAAAATTCTGAATTCTATTTCTGACATCTCAGCCAGCTGTTTATGAATGGGATCTTCAGTTACATCTGCCATATCTTTCCTTAGGGGGTTGATCTATTCTGGTTATTCATGTCACCAGAGTTTTTCTGCTGATTACACCCCATGATTATTTTACACCGTTTGATTTTTCCCCTGGAGCTTTGTTGAGGACCTGTACAGTGCTATGGCCTGAGAAATTGGGGACCTGTTTGGTGTGGTGGGGCTAAGTGGTTCTGTCTTGTTTTCAGCTGGTCTGTGTCCGACCCTAGTGAAACAGTTACTCTGGGTTGAAGTCTGAGCTGTGGAGATATACCAGCAATTAAGTCACCCCACCCCCCGCCCCCCAGGCAACAATTGGAAAAGGAAAATCAAACCTTCCTACAACCACACACCCATGGCACCACTTGAATAGTCCTTGAGAGATTGGCTCAGTTCAAAAGGTCCAAATCAATTGTCTCAGTCAACACCTGTCTCAGGTGGGCAAGTTTAAAAGTTCTCTGGCAATGGATCACGGGGGTCTGGTGACAACTCAGATATGACTTGCTCTGGTGCTCCGTGAAGTCAGGAGAACCCACCCAGCAAACAGATTAGTCTGGGAAGGTTGATGCCTCCTTCCCTACCTTGCACCTCTGTCACACCCAGTCACTGACAGCCCCACAGGGCTGTGACCTGCTGTCAGCAGGCAGAATCAGAAATACATCTCTGAAGGACATACACTGAGTTGTTGTTAGTTTTCTTTTTTTTTTCTTTGTGATAGTTTCTCACTTTGTTGCCCAGGCTGGCGGCAATCCTCCAGCATCAGCCTCCCAAGTAGCTGGGATTACAGGTACAAGCCACTGTGCTTGCTATACTGAGATTTTTTAAAAAATAACTTTGTAGAAATCATTGTGATAAATAAGACACAAATCTGTGTGAAAGTGCTGCTATGAATTGATAGTAGCTTACATCTCAATCAACAGACGTAAAAAAATCTATTTCTAGCATGAGACACTGGTCCAAACACATTTTGACTTTATGATAAAGGAAGGCTTAAGCATGGAAAGGATGAGAACTACCTGAGCTGCATGTTCAACTCTAAATGACTCAGGTTGGTATTCAAGGCCCTGCAGTGCCACATAACTAAGGAAGCAGGTGAGATGGGGATGAAAAACACAGGCAAAGAAGTCGGACCCTCTGGGCTCCATGCTCTGCTCTTAGCTGGGTTGCCTGGGACAAGCTACCGAATTCCTCTAAATCTTAATCTTCTCACTTGAAAAATAAAGAGAATAATAGTACCTACCCAAGAGGGTTGAGGAATAAAATGAGAGTCGAATGTTCTTAGTGCCTAACACAAAGCAAGCACTTCATAGATGCCAAGAATTTCATTTGTTATAATTATTACCTGCCCATGCCTGACATAGAGGACCCTTATAGATATTTTTTAATGAAGAATAAGGTTGTTTTTTCCAACCGAGTCAGCTAATACTTCCCCTGTACTATTTCTACCGCATACCCAACACAGATACACACACACAGAACAGTCATCATTTCCAAATACACCACGTGTCATACGAAGAATCACAAATCAGCAAAAAATGTCAAAGTTAAAAATTAACTTTAAAAACCTTTCATTAATGCAAATTTTTAATTAATGTTGTTCTCAGGTGGCAAAAGATTCACAGTGCAGTCATGGCTGCAGGGAGATTTGAACTGTTCAGTTAACTCTAGAGCAGTGGTTCTCAACCTTCCTAATGCTGCGACCCTTTAATACAGTTCCCCATGTTGTGGTGACCCCCCAACCATAAAATTATTTTCATTGCTACTTCATAACTGTAATTTTGCTACTGTTATGAATCATAATGTAAATATCTGATATGCAGGATGATCTTAGGTGACCCCTGTAAAAGGGTTGTTCAACTCCCAAAGGGATGGCAACCCACAGGTTGAGAATCACTGCTCTAGAGCCTCCACCCCAGCTATTATAGTTTACTGCCTAACTGCAAAATAAAGATCCCAAAGAGGCTCACAGTTACACAGCACCTGCTATACCACTTACAGATATTAACTCACTCAATCCTCACCACAACCCTATGAGGTCAGTTCTGCTTTTAATCCATGATAAGAATGAGGCTACCGAGGCCCGGAGAGATTGAGCAGTTTCCTTAGCTGTATGGCACTGCGGGGCCTTGAATGCCAACCTGAAGTCATGCACACAGCTTGCAGGTGCTGGGCTTGGAACTGAGCCCACGCAATCTGGCTCAACAGGGGCACTATCACCCCATGGGGACAATAGTTTGTTCTTGGCAGGACGAAAAATTTTACTCTTTTTAAGTATAAGTAACATAAATATTAATATATGTAGTACATAAACAGTATATTAGTCAGGGTTCTTCAGAGAAGTAGAACTAACAGGATGGGTGTATGTATTTATACAGAAAGACATTTATTAGAAGGCACCAGATCATACAGTTACGGAGCCTAACAAGTCCAGAATCTTCATGGTGGGCCATGGGCTGAAGATCCAGTAGATCCAGTAGGTCCAGTGTTCCAGTTCAAGTCTGAAGAAAGTCAACAGTAGAGCCAGAAAGAGCTGATGTTGCAGATGAAGTCTAAAGCAGCCTGCTGGAGAGTTCATTCTTGCTGGGAAAGTGCTCATCTACTCAGGCCTAACCACAAAAAGCCCTTATTTCCTCTTTTTCTTTCACAATTATCTTTAAGCCATTTTAAAACCAAAGCTCAAATGATTAGCAACCACACAAACTACTTTCCTCTTATTAGAGGGCAGGGAGGATCTGGTCATCAAACACTTCTAGAAATGAGGGAGAATGTTTGGTTTCCATCCTTGGAGGTTCACGTGCCTCCCATCCTAGAATGTGTCAGATTGTTTTAAATAATTAAGTTTCTATATTAAAACTGGCTGAATATTCATATCCTGCTATAGTCTTTATCTCAATTAATCTCTACAACAACCACGTGAGATAGGTCCTATTTGTCGACCCCATTTTAAAGATGAATCGACTCAGGCACAGAGAAGTTAAGCAACTTGCAGGAGGTCACTCCGCTAATAGGTTGCCAAACTGGATTTCTAGCCCAGGTCTTCCAACTCAGAACCCAGGCCTTTAAGAAAATTCTAAGAGGCACAGTGGTGACCTGGAGAGGATTTAAAACTAGGAATCACTTGTCCCTTTACTGGGCTTCTTCATGTCTTAGGGAATTGCCACTTGCAGCTCCCTCTGCCCAGAATAAGTTTCTCTACCTCTTAAGCTAATTCGTCAGCCTTCACAGCTGTGATCAAAAGTCATCACCCAGGAATGCCTTCCTGGAGAGCCAAATTAGATGACGTTTCCTTATTAGAAGACCCTTGGGTCTTCTGGACTTTTTCTCCATAGCCCTCACATAATTATCAAATATTGGCTTATTTGTTTAGCGGCCTCCTTTTGAGTAAGAACTCCCTGGTATGTTTTTCTTTATTTTTTATTTTTTTATTAATTCTTTTGTACATAGATCATAAATACATTTATGCCCATTTCAGTGTGTTGATTATTTGTACAAATTGGAGTGCTTACATGATACTAATCAGCATAGCTTTCATCTCATTTACCCAATTACAGTATTAGGACATTTGTGTTCTACACATGATAGAACCAACTTGTACTTGCAATGTGCTCCATAGTTGTGGTCCCCCTACTGTCCCCTACTATCCCTCCCACCCCCTCCCCATCCCTCGCCCTCCCTTTCCCTCCTTCATCATAGCCTAAAATTGTGTTTCATTTTTCATATGCAAGTGTGAGTTATTATAAATTGGTTTCACAGTAGTACTGAGAACATTGGATACTTTTTTTTCCATTCCTGAGATACTTTACTAAGAAGAATATTTTCCAGCTCCATCCATGTAAACATAAAGGAGGTAAAGTCTCCATTTTTTTTTACTGCTGCATAGTATTCCATGGTATACATATACCACAATTTATTAATCCATTCATGGGTCGATGGACACTTGGGCTTCTTCCATGATTTGGCAATTATGAATTGAGCTGCAATGAACAATCTGGGGCAACCTGGTATGTTTTTCATCCCTGAATCCTTAGCACTGAGCCCAAGTGCCTGGATTTAATAAGCATTTCATATCTGTGTGTGTGTGTGTGTGTGTGTATACACATACACACTGAATGAGGTTGCTGAGAAGAGATTACAGTGGCCTAAACTCTGGAAGTCAAGCTAAGGTTAACAGGGCTGTGCTGGGTTCTAACTCAGGTCAGGAGAAAAACGGTGCCAAAATCTTACTTCCAGCCCAACTCCAAAGGCCAAAAGATGAGTGTGTGTATCCTCAAGGGCAAAACTGAAGCTTGCAAAGCAGCCTGGAGAAGGGAGCCATCTCTGTACCAGAAAGGCACACAAACCATATAACTAAGACTTCCCATAATACTCTGAAAAAAATTTTTTTAAAAATGCTTTGTAATGCAGGGCGGTGCCTGTGGCTTAAGGAGTAGGGTGCCAGCCCCATACACCGGAGGTGGCAGGTTTAAACCTGGCCCCAGCAAAAACAAACAAACAAACAAAAAACTGCTTTATAATAAAAAAAATAAAATATCTAAAATTTCTTTTATGGGAGTTATTAGAATATAAATACAATTTCCTTAATATTTTTCCAGGGCTATTAAATTCAATATATAACATTTCAAAAAAAGAAAAAGAAATAAGGAAAGACTTGAAGAATAGCTATGACAGTAACATACGATTAAAAAATAAGTCCCTTCACTTTAACTTGAAAACTTTTACCCAGGGACAAAAGTAAAATGTGTAGACACAGTCTGCTACAAAAGCACAGAGGGGTCACCATAAGGAACTAGGCCTACTGTTCTGACCTATACATGTGGTGCATGTCTGGTCTATGAAAATTAGGTGAACTTAAGGAAGTAGTCAGCCATGGAGATTCCACTGTGCTTTGATTACAGAGCTTTTTCTGTGCAGTCACATCTATGTGCTATTTACTGAGGTTTTTAGACAAATGGGACCACACTACACATTATTGCTTTGTAAAACTCTTTTCAATATATAATTATGGATATTGATATCACATATGGCTTTTAATAGCTGTTGGATATTCCACTTATTAGAGATGCCTGAAGAAATTTTAACTAGACTTCTAATACTGGACACTTAAAAGAAATGTCCAAGAAATAACCACAGTCCACTCAATGACATGATGGATAAATACCTTCATACACAAGCTTCCCACTTGCATGCAAATTCCATCATGGCAGAGATTTTGCCTGCTTTGCCCATTAATGAACTCTCAGCACTTAGAACAGTGACTGACACATTGGGTGCCCCCAAAACATTCACTGGATAACTATATTTTCATGTATGTGTGTATCATACAAGTATTTAAAATTTTTTTATATACTGGCTAGAGCAGTGGCTCATGTCTGTTATCCCAGCACTTTGGGAGAATGAGGCAGGAGAATTGCTTGAGGCCAGAAGTTCAAGACCAGCCTGAACAACACAGTGAGACCACATCTTTACAAAAAATTTTAAAAATCAGCCAAGTGTGATGGGTGTGCCTGTAGTCGTATCTACATAAGAGGCTGAGGCAGGCAGATCACTTGAGCCTGGGAGTTTGAAGTTGCACTGAGGTCTGATTCACCACTACCCTCCAGCTTGGGTGACGGAAAGACCCTCTTTTAAGAAAATGTCCCCTCCCTGGCCAGGCACAATGGCTCATGTGTAATCCTAGCACTTTGGGGGGATTGCTTGAGCAGAATTTGAGAATAACCTGAGAAGAGTGAGACCTGGTCTTTATTAAAAATACAAAAATTACCAAGGCATGGTAGCATGCCTGTAGTTTAGTCCCAGCTACTTAGGAGGCTGAGGCAAGAGGATCGCTTGCGCCCAAGAGTTTGAGGTTGCTAGGTGCTATGATGAAGCCATGGCACTCTACTCAAGGCGACAGAGTAAGACTCTGCCAAAAAAAAAAAAAAAGAAAGAAAGAAAAATTCACCTTTCAAAATGATTGCTTCACTGTGTACTCCTATCTATAGTTTTTAAAGTTTTTGTTTTGTTTTGATCAACTAGGGACTTCATCATTTTAATTCTGACGGTCAAAAGTATAAAATTCATGAGCAGGGCTTCAGCCATTCTGGAAGTTGAAGGGCTGAATCCATACCTTGCCTTTTTCAGCTTCTAAAGGCTTTATTCCTTAGCTCTGCAGCCTTCCACATCACTCCAACCTCAGCTTTTTGTCACAAGTCCTCTGAATCTGACCCTCCCACTTCCCTCCTTCCTCTATAAGCACCATTGTGATATATTGAATCCACCTGGATAATCCAATTGACTCTGCCCATCTTAAGATCCTTAACTTAGGCTTGGAGCCTGTAGCTCAAGCAGCTAAGGCACCAGCCACATACACCAGAGCTGGTGGGTTCGAATCCAACCCAGGCCTACCAAAGAACAATGACAACTACAACCAAAAATAGCTGGGCATTGTGGCGGGTGCCTGTAGTCCCAGCTTCTTGGGAGGCTGGGCAAGAGAATCACTTAAGCCCAGGAGTTGGAAGTTGCTGTGAGCTGTGACAGCATAGCACTCTACCCAGGGCGACAGCTTGAGGCTCAAAAAAAAAGAAATCCTTTTGCCACGTAGGATAACATGCTCACAAGTTCCAAGGATTAGGACATGGACTGTTATCCTCCCTGTCACAAATCAGGAGTCAGGTTTGAATTTTAGCCTTGTGATTGCAACATACATTTCCTAATTATCTATGTGTTGAGTCCATACTTGTCCTGTCCTGGACTAAATCTAAGAAACACACTAACCAACCCCATGGCCTTGCCCAAATTACATAACCTCCCTGAGCAATTCCATGTTTCTCAGTTGCAAAGTGGAGAGATGAATACCTGCCTCATGGAGACACTGTATGTAAAGTGTCTGCAGACAACCCTTTCCATTCAACCAGCACTCGGGAAATCACGCTGTTTTCGTGGTGACAAAAGGTAAACAAAATGCTGATTTAAGGAGTAATGAGACAGAGAAACAGATCCTCTAGTAAAGTGCTGGCACAAATGTAAATTTGTACAGGCTTTCTAAGAAGACACTGTGGCAATGTGATTGTAATGAAAAGCCTTATAAATGTTTGTTCCCTTTAGTCCAGTAATTGTCCATTTCCAGAAGTGTATCTTATGGCTGTGGTTATGTACAAAGATACTTAGTGAAATATTTATAGTATTTATAAACATTTATAGTTTTAGATGGGAAATAGTGGGGGGAAAAAACTAAATGTCCTCTAATAAGAGGTTATTAAGTAAGTAGGTTCCATCCAGTTAGGAAGATCTCATCAGTTCTCATATAAAAGAACTTTATAAAAGAATATTAAATACCATGTTCAGTGACAAAATTGGGGTTTAAATCAGGATTATTAATTATCTCATGTTGGTAAGAGAACTCTGATAAGTGCATGTATATGGGGGGGAAAGGACTAAATGATTTCACAATGCTAATTAGCAGTGGTTATTTCAATGTAATGCAATATCAAGTGAATTTTTTTTTGCTTACTTGTATTTTCTATTTGCTAACAATGAAAGGCAGAGGAGGATTTCAATACAGAATAATTCGTTTACTCGTCCAAGTAACAAGCATTTCTAGGTATAGAACAAATACTGTAGAAGGTGTCCCTTCTGGAAGTGGGGATGTGGCTGATGTGCAGACACCTGGTTGCACCTTTTCAAAATACCTCATGTATCCAAGACATTCGGAGCTAAACAAGAGCTTGAATTAGCAAATGATTCTGCTCATTCAATAGCCACTGCACTCCAGCTTGGGCAATGGATCAAGATTCCAGAATCTAAAATATAAAAATAAAAACAAAATTTTTTTTAAAGTTTTCCAGGCTATTTAATGAAGTTACTTGCAATGTACACATTCTTGAGTATACTCCATTGTTGTAACATTGTTTTGGAGTTTTCTGTGGTTCAGCTTAAAAGGTGTTTCTTTCCAAGGAATTGAACTTTTCTGTCAAATGCACTTGATCGAATGGGAGAATTGGGTTCATAAAACGGATTCATTGAAAACTTTATATATAAATCGTAGACATCAGTAAAGAAGTTCTTTATTCCGTCTTCTTGCTTTATGTCATGCACCATAATAAATCTCACGTGCCCGGCAGTGACAAACGCCGACACAAACCACTCATTGAATTTGTCCACAGTCTTTAAGTACATGTTGTTCGACAGCCACATGTTCTCATCCACCAGGTCGAGAGCAGCATGAGCTATGAACTGGTTTAGATGACGGTGGTCGTCTCTGGATTCCGCTTTCCCAGCTGGGAAAAACTCCATTTCAAAAACTGGATTATCATGGTGGCCCACGATTACGAAGGAGAAGCTTCCAGACATTGTCTTCGCTATATGGCTCCTGTGGCGAGATTTCGACAATGGAAAAGCACAATCCGTCCCCCCAAAATAAAAATTTTAAGGGGGATGTGGACCAAGGCAAATCTTACCCTGAGAAACAGGCGCTGCTAATTTTAGGCGCCCTCGGTGCTCTGTTATACTGACAACTAACGTTTTCAGTTTTCGATGTCCTTGGGTTTACTTCCCTTTCCGTGCTCGACGGTGGCTGGCAGTGAAGGTGTAGAGCTCCAGAGGACGTGGAACCACGAGAAAGAGGTTTGAGGCCTGCAGGAGACAGCGGCCGGTCGCGAGCTCCAGGACCTCGCGTTGAGCCTATGAATCCTCGGCTCCACTCGGCTCCTCTTCGGCTGAGTTCGCCAGAGTGTGCCTTCCGGGCTTAGCTCTCTTCGGCTTTCTTCGGAAGACTCTCCTCTCGGCCTCGGCTCCTTTTTGGCTTCGGCCGGTTTTCGTCCTCTCCGACTCGGCTTTCCTCGGCTACGTTCGGCTGCGTTCGGCTGCGCCCCGGAAGAGCTTCCATGGAGGCGGATTCGCCGGCTGGACTGACCGCCATGGCGCCGCTGCTGGAGTACGAACGGCAGCTGGTGCTGGAACTGCTGGACACCGACGGGCTGGTGGTGTGCGCCCGCGGCCTCGGCACGGACCGGCTGCTCTACCACTTCCTCCGGCTGCACTGCCACCCGGCCTGCCTGGTGCTGGTGCTCAACACGCAGCCGGCCGAGGAGGTGCGGCGGCCGCCGCCCGGCCCCAGGGGACCGCGGGCGCGGCGTGGAGCCGGGACGCGGGGTCTCTGACGGGCCTGGGCGGCTTGGAAGGGGATGCGGATGCTGCTCAGGGGCACTGAGAAGGGTGGCTGGGGTCCCTGACACTGCGCAGGGACACTGAGAAGGATAGGGGAGGAGAACAGGGTCCCGAGGAGGATGCAAGTCCCTGATACTGTGCGGTGACAGAAAGATGGGCGGGGTCCCTGAGGTTGCTAAGTTACTGAGAGGAATGGGGGGAGTCTCAGGGGTCTGTGACTGCGCTGGGAGGGCGCTGGAAGATGGTGGGGCTCTGAGAGGAGTACGGGAGTCCTTTGAGAGGATGGTGGCTGAAGGAGGATCTGGGTAGGAATAACGAGAAAGTCTCGAAGTTGGGCTTTAAGTGGGTTTGGGAAGTAGGATCCTAAAAGGCGACAGTGATGGGGATTGTCTTCCAGGGTGGTAGGAGACGTGAAGGGAGATGCCGAGGCTGGGCGAGCCCTGTAGGGAAGAGGAGGGACTGAGGAGAGAGTAATTCTCTAAGGCTGTGGGAGGAGGGCCGTAGTCAGAAGGGACTGGAAGCAGAGGATTTGGGGGAAGGTTCACCAGGTAGATGGAATGGAAATACACCTGTACTGGTGGGTGTCTGACAAGTGTGACGATCCCCTAAGTAGAGCCAGTGGCCAGGAGAATAATACCAGCTGACAAGAAAGACCACGGACTCCTCCAGCACAGGGACCCTGTTTAAGTCATCTAGGTATCCCCAGTGCTTGGCGTGAGGCCTAGGACAACACCCGGTGCCCAGTAAAAGTTGTACTGAATTGGGGGTATGAAGGGCCGAGGCACCTATGACGTGAAGTCCCTTTAGAATGGATGGGGACAGAATAGTCCAAAAACATAGAGAAGAAAATTCCCTTGTTATCTTAAAGAATATACTTGAGTGCACACCTGGCCTCCGTGGGAAGTATTTCCTAAGTAGCAGAAGTCCTTTAATCAAAGGTTTTTAAAGTTTGGTGATGAGGACCTAGTTCAAAAATTGAGCAGACAGGTTGGTTGATCAACATAAAGTGGTAACTTAGTTTGTGTATTCATTATTAAATTCATTATCACTTGAGAAGGGCAGCACATCGTTTTAAATACCTGCAACACATTAAAAAATGCCCTGTAGGGCCCCGCCTGTGGCTCGGTGGGTAGGGCGCTGGCCCCGTATATACTGAGGGTGGCCGGTTCAAACCTGGCCGCGGCCAAACTGCAACAGAAAATAGCTGGGCGTTGTGAGGGGCACCTGTAGTCCCAACTACTCGGGAGGCTGAGGCAAGAGAATCACCTGGGTCCAGGAGTTGAAGGTTGCCGTGAGCTGTGACATAACAACACTCTACCGAGGAGAACAAAGTGAGAGTCTGTCTCTACAAAAAAAAAAAAAGCCCTGTATTAAACAGCCTACTAATTACAATTTTGATTTGATTTAGGAGTATTTTATCAATCAGCTTAAGATAGAAGGAATAGAACACCTCCCTCGCCGTGTAACAAATGAAATCGCAAGTAACAATCGCTATGAAGTTTACACACAAGGTGGTGTCATATTTGCAACAAGTAGAATACTTGTGGTTGATTTCTTGACTAATAGAATACCTTCAGATTTAATTACTGGTAAGAATCTGAAATATTATTACTTGGGTGTTTTCGTTTTTGTCCCTTCTGCTACACTCTAAACTGGAACCTTCCACCTTTTATTTATTTATTTTTTGTTGTTGTTGCTGTTTGGCCGGGGCTGGGCTTGAACCTGCCACGCTTGGTATATGGGGCCGGCACCTTACTCACTGAGCCACAGGCCCCACCCTAAACTAGAACCTTCTGATGGGTACCACAGGATCTTTCTTCTCAACCTTATGTTTCCAGTTGTTACACAATGATACCTCACACATTGTAGATGCTCTGTATTTGTGAACTGGGTAAGTAATTAAACATACAATTGGCTTTTCTTTATTTTCTAATTGGCTGGAATTTGCTTTTTAGAACTTATATTTGAATGTTTATAAATAGTATTTGTATATTTCCTAAATATTTGATTTTCCTCTAAGAATATTCTTCCCAGGATTTGAAATTAAGCCAAGTAGTTGTTCAGTTATTTTGAGAAAAAAATTATTTAATTTTAGCTAGAATTAATATAAAAAATGAATTAACTTTCAATATGTGTCCTTTCAGAAACCTTTTTTTGATATCTCCAAAACTAATTTAGGGGCCCGGCTTCTGTTCCTTCCAACTTCTCTCCACTCATAGCACTGACAACACCACATTATATTTGCCAGTTTATTTGTCCATCTCACTCGCAAACTTCTTAAGCACAAAGAACAACTTGTTCTTCCCAGGTTAACTGACTGGTACATGGAAGGTACTAAACATATATTTGTTGGATGAATGTTGGAAGGACATAGTACTGTTAGGACAGTGATGGTTCAAGGTAGTCAGAGAAATAACTGAAGAGAAGAAGACTAAGTAAAGTTTTAGCAAGAAAGGAAAAGCTTATTCTACCAATTTGGACAGCAGGCTGTGCCCACACAGGTTCTATATTTTATACATAGTTACTTGGAAAATTCCTATGCTCTAGATCAGTGGTTCTCAACCTTTCTAATGCTGCGATATATTTTCATTGTTACAAAGGGGTAGCGACCCACAGGTTGAGAACCACTGCTGTAGATCAATTTCATTCCCATACATGTTTCCATAACAGTTCACATCTATTTGTCTATATTAGGCAGTCCCAGGGACATTAATTAGTCCCCTAAAACAACCAGCTCCCCAAGACAACCCACCTTCAAAGTCTCAGACCTGCAAGATCTTAATTGGCAATTAGCCTCCATTCCCACAATAGCCCAGGGCAGCCTGACACAAGGCGTCCAAAGTAACCTAACCATACCTGCCATCCACCCTACTCATGTCTAACTAACTGCCTAAAACCTAACAGTACTGTGATCTTTAATGAGCTTCAGAAGGGTAGAAGGACTGTGAAATTCATAATCCTAACATCATATCTTTTATGTTGCCCTAAACCTAGACTAACCTCAGAAAATATTTAATGAATAAATATATGAATGCTTTATATAGTTAATGGTAAACTGGTGGAAGAAAGTTCTGTTATTCTTTTGTAACATTTATAATTGTTATAAACAGTGGCATGGACCTTGCAATCAGACTCACCTGATTTTGAATTCCAGCACCCTTAATTTCCATGAGCATCAGTTTTCGCATTTCTTAAATCAAGATTACAGCGCCTCCTAGAGTTATCATAAGGATTAAGTGAGATAAAAGAAATTTCTTATAGTGCCTGGTACATAGTAAAGTCTAATGAACAATAGTGAAAAGAATATACTGGCTTTTTATAATCAATAATCTTGATGCATCATAAAGTCTTTTACTGTTTGTTGCTTTCTTACAAGTTTTTTTTTTTTTAAGTTGATAAAATTTTTAATTGTATTGACACTACCACTAGGTGTCAGTATTACTCTGTGACTTTCAGTTACAGCTCAAGCTACTAAAACGGAGAGCAATCTGAGTCCAGGCAGTATCTAAGTCTAGATTACAGGCAGTTCCTGATTAAAAGTGCCAAATTGCCTCAAATCCCGACCAATAATGAAGCTGGAGCTACTGATGTTTGGCTGAATGGAATGCAAATGAATACCGGAATTGAATTCTTTCAAATCCTTTATCCCTTGGAATCATCCACCATTCCTCTGTAAGAGTTTGCACCAAAGCTCTTACAGACCACAGGGCAATCCCTGAGGCAGGTAACCCTCTCGAAAGCACTGCATTCCCCAGCCCTAACTTCTTCATCTGTCACCACCCTTTATTACCACCACATCCTACCCTACGTTTTCCCTGTCAACCAGAACTCCTAAATAGTGGGAGAACTGAGTAAATATCTGTTCCAATTGTACTTTCAAAAAAAGCAGGACAGGAGGATGTTTTCATAGGTAAAACTGATCCTGACATCACCAGATAGAGCTCAGAACATATCTTTCAAGAAATTAAAAAAAAAAAAAGTTAAATCTTAGATTTGTGTACCCAGTGCTGTATCCCAGCTTTATATTCATTCAGTAAACATTTAACTTACTAATGGTCCCTCGTTTGGTAGGAAGAGTGCTGTAGATATATGGATAAATGAAGCAGTATAATAAACTCTGAGTAGACTGCATCTGGGTTTGAGCTCATTGCCACCAGGTAGTAGCTGTGTATGTTAGGCAAGTTTCCTGATTTCTCTATGCCTTAATTTATTCACCTGTAAATTGGGGATATTTAAGGTACCCCCTCCTGGGATTAGCTTCCAGGCACATAGTAAGCATTTTGTGATCGCTGCCTCTTGTGACAGTATTACTGTCCTCAGTCACTATTCCTGTCCTCGCAGTTCAATGGAGAAAGACGTGTAAAGAAGTAATGATAGTGCAGCATAAAATACAAAGTGTCATAGGCTTTTGTGGGACTAAAACTTCGCCCAAAACCCAGCCTGTTTATACTGGGGTTTATTTATCTATTTATTTTTTTTATTTATTTATTTTTTTTTTTTTTTGAGACAGAACCTCAAGCTGTCTCCCTGGGTAAGAGTGCCATGGCATCACAGCTCACAGCAACCTTCAACTCCTGGGCTTGAGCAATTCTCCTACCTCTGCCTCCCAAGTAGCTGGGACTATAGGTGCCCGCCACAACGCCTGACTATTTTTTGGTTGCAGCTGTCATTGTTTAGTGGGCCCGGGCTGGATTCGAACCCGCCATCTCAGGTGTATGTGGCTGGCACCTTAGCCTCTTGAGACAGACGCTGAACCTATTTATTTACTTTTTAAAAGGAGGACCTTGAGGTGGTCTTACTTAGTAGGAATGATTATGGAACCTTTGCCCCCACTTCTTGCTGGGTGACGTTGGTCAAGTTGCTTCCCTTTCTTGGCCTCATCAGAATACCTACCACATAGAATTATTTTGAGGATTAAATGAAACAAAAATCTACAAAAGCACATGACCCAGTGCCTGGGATTAGTATTAGTTTTCTTCTTCCTTCTGAGTTCCAAAATAATGACAATTGGTATTCTCAGCAAAAACATTTTCTTAAACTTCAGTTTTCTATAGAAGATCATTTTTATTATTATTAACTTTATTTAGTATTTCAACCCAGGCTAACAAAGGATAGCCCATGGAGTCCCACTGACCAGGCACAAAACATTTTCTGAGTAGTAAACTAGTTATGTAAATGTACTGGGGAGGTTATCAAAAATCCTTTGTTTACAAATTCCTAAGTAACATTATTAATTTTTACCATATTTACAAAATAATTTTCTTAGCTAAATTTTAGCTCCATCCATCTTGATCCAAAATTTAAATTTAAAAATCTGAACTGAGTTTATTGAACTACTTGTAGAATCATAAATCTTTAGAATCATTTTCCATAACCTAGAAATGATAAGAACTGGATCAAAAACATGGAAGTATATTTGTGGCAAATATGTATATATATATATATATGTATATACATATATATGTCTGTGTGTATATATGTGTGTGTGTGCATATATATATACATATATATAGTAAACAGCTGGATTTAGATTTAAAAGACTGAACTAATTAGGTTTTTTGTTCCAGAAATAATGTCTACATACTCTTATATCATCTTATACTTCTCCCTAACTTGTCACCCTATAAAGATGTATTAAACATATTTATGGGGCGGCACCCGTAGCTCAGTGGGATGCCGGCCACATACACCGAGGCTAGCAGGTTCGAACCTGGCCTGGGCCAGCTAAAACAATAATGACAACTACAATAACAATAACAAAAAATATAGCTGGGAGTTGTGGCAGGTGACTGTAGTCCCAGCTACTTGGGAGGCTGAGGCAAGAAAATCACTTAAGCCCAAGAGTTTGAGGTTGCTGTAAGCTGTGAAGCCATGGTACTCTACCCAGGGCGACAGCTTGAGACTCTGTCTCCAAAAATATATATATACGTATTATACATATATATGTATATATTTATTTCTGAAAGGTATTTATTTTAAATGAACTAATTTGCTTCTCATGATATTCTGATCCTGAAAATTGAATTAATCTAATTCAATGAGGCAGATACTGCCCAGACTTATAAAGTGCAGCTATTTTGTGTAATCCACATCTGATTCATGTATAAAAAGGGAAATTAGTGACCTACTTTGCTTTCAGAAATTCTTCTTAAAACATGCGAGACATGCCCCACCCATGGCCCTTGCTCTTTATTGTTTCCTCAACCTGGAACGCTCTTGGTCCAGATGATTATAAGGCTCACCTCCTTTTCTCCGAGCTTTACTCTGCTGTCACCTTAGTGAGGCACACCTGTCATACACAATCCCTTTCCTTCTCTGATTCATTTTTTTCTCCTCAACACTTGTAACATACTAAATACTTATTTATATTGTTTCTTGTAAATTCTGTGAGGACAAAGATTTACATCCGTTTTGTTCATGGCTATATCCCCAGCCCAGAGCAGAACCTATCCCTTCTCATGTAGGTACTCAAAAAAAATGTGATGAATGAATGTGAGTATGAAAATTACCTGTCTATTCCGTAATTGGAATTATAATTTCCTCCTCAGGCATTTTGGTCTATAGAGCCCATAGAATAATCGAGTCTTGTCAAGAAGCTTTCATCTTGCGCCTCTTTCGCCAGAAAAACAAACATGGTTTTATTAAAGCTTTCACAGATAATGCTATTGCTTTTGATACTGGTTTTTGTCATGTGGAAAGAGTGATGAGAAATCTTTTTGTGAGGAAGCTGTATCTGTGGCCCAGGTAAGTATTGTTATATGATAAATTTCTGTGAGAATGTACTGTGAAGTTTGCTGTCATTGTACTTGGTAGATGCTAGTCAGGTTCATCATAACAATCACATCATAAATATGGGGTCACCACATTTGTGATCCTTTTGGAAGTAAAGAGAGATTTGATAATTATATTTATGGTAATCCATCAAATTCATCCCAGGATAGCCAATTTGTTCTTTTCTATATACTTAATAAAACCCCCACATATACAACAGCTTTAATTGAACTACAGACTTATTAGCTAAAATTACCCTTTCCACTTTGAAAATTCCTCATCAGGGAAATAAAGCACAAAGTTGTTGAAGAATTTGTGTACATTTCTAGGAAAACCAGAAAGTTACAACCTATGCTAATATGTATTTTGGTTTCATAAGTGTTATTTTAAGAGTAATTGTATTTTTCTTTTCTTGATTATATCTTATTTTGAGGGTCAGAAAACTTCTCCTATAAATGACCAGATATTAAATAATTTAGACTCTGCAGGCTATCTGGTCTGTCACAGTTACTCAAGTCAGTTTTTGTAGCATGATAGCCGCCATAGACTGCTTACCTAAACACTGAGTGTAGCTGTGTTACAATTAAGACTATAAAAACAGGCACTGGATTTGGCCTAAATGATAGTTTGCTGACCCCTGCCGTCTTGAATAATACAATACTTCCAGTCATCGAGGTTCAAGACGTTCTTGAAAACATTGTCATTTTGCTTTCCATTTTGTTTCTTTTCAACACTTACAAAAATTATTAGATTATTAAACCAAGAGTAGAAACACATAGCTGTTGAAAATCTAGAAAATATTTGAAAAATATTTATCTCTTTAGGTTCCATGTAGCAGTAAATTCATTTTTAGAACAGCACAAACCTGAAGTCGTAGAAATTCATGTTTCTATGACCCCCGCCATGCTTGCCATACAGACTGCTATACTGGACATTTTAAATGCATGTCTCAAGGAGCTGAAATGCCATAACCCATCACTTGAAGTAGAAGATATGTCTTTAGAAAATGCTATTGGAAAACCTTTTGACAAGGTACTCTTTTTCTTTTCCTTTTTAAGCACAGTTTGTTATGCTGTAATCTTAAAGAATGCAAGTTATTTTAATATTGCACTGTTCTTAACAGGAATTTGCTGTTATTTTAGAATTAAATTGGAGGCAAATTAAAGTATAGCTCTTTGGTTTACTGGAAGGTAATAATTTGTAGTGAAATATGTGGACTGGCATAATAAAGCATAACTGACTTTTGCAGTTATACAGTAAGTGATTATCTCTTATTTTACTTATAATCAAAAAGAAGATAAATAACTTTTTGCTTTAAAATGACAAATCTGGTTATCTACAGGTATAAGAGTTTTACATAAGAATGTTTCATAATTATACGTGCATTTATGATCTCTTATGGAATAAAAAATAAGTTTGGATGAGTTTTCATTGCTGAGGAATGTGAAACTTGTTCTGTCTTAAACTTAGGTTCTGAATTGAGAAAATGGTAAGATTTTAGTTTAAGGAATTTTTATTCTAATTTTCACTATAGAAGAACATTAATACAGATACAGAAGTATCTAATATTGAATTACAGATCAAAAAAATGCTGGACAGCTCTTGTTCCCTATTTTGGTAGAATAAGTTCTTGTCTTTTTAAACTCTAAAATCAATCTCCATGTCACTGGAGATAATGTGTGGTGATTATAAAAAAGGAAAAATTGAATTTCTCATTTCTCTGATACTTAAAAAAAGTCAGCTTCCTTTGAAAGATTGATATATAAAACTAATTTTATATATTCTGTCCCTTAGTGCTTACAGTGTGTCATAAGTTAGCACATAGTGGTTTTTATTTTAAAGTCCCTCACTTTCTTATTGTTTTTTCAATTTTTTTCCTCTATACCTGAGAACAATACCTCATATTCTTTGAACAGAATATTTCTAGAAAAACAAAATATAACCTAATAATGTTTGCAATAGATTTCTGTTTATCATAACCTGGCTAGTAAAAGTGAAGACGTTGTCTTAGATATTCTTTTAGTAACCACATCTAAATACAGATACAGCTTGCGCCTTGTTGACATATTTAACCTTTTGTAGATGATTTTACAAAAGAAGCATGTGGTTTCAAAGCATCTTTCTTTACAAAAGAAGCATATGGTTTCATGTCCCAGTCTGTCTAGGGAAGTCCAATGTCTATGTCCTAGAGTAAATCATTAATAGCATATCATTCATTTTCACAAGTGTTCTAGTTTGGACAATAAGTTAAGAGTGTCATCCAAATATTACTCCTCAGTATTAAGTTTGTTAGATAAGATGGCATGCAGTGATACTGCTTTCATATCAGGCTATAAATATCTGGTAAACATCAGGTAATTCTATAATAAAAAGTTGTAGAATCAATTTGTGAAGGTAAGGAGCACAGACCTGGCTGTGAATGTGCAGGCACCTGCAGTATGTGCACACAGATGCTTCTTTGTTTTAGGTGGGTTTTGAGGGTCTTAAAAAATAATCAAACTTAGTCAATTGTTAGTTTAACAAATATTTTCCCATCATGAATCCACTTTTAAAACACTAAATAAATCTTTACACTTAGAAATTAATGTTACTTCACTTGACACTATGCAGTTGACTGGCTTGTGTTCTCTGTTCTGTGTGCCAACTGGATTCCACTTCTTTATTCATCAGGGTAGAGTTGGAGTCAAACATGGCAGGAATTAAGCACATCTGAGCTGCATGCTTTGACTCTACTCATAGAAACAAATAATTGATTATCTGATGTTTATCAAGCCTTTTCTCTCCTGATAGTAATGTCAGTAGGAACAATGATAGACTACTCTATCTGATCATAAGATTCTAGCTTTGTTTAAAATTAAGCATAATTCCTAGAATTTTATGAACTGAAATTTTCTAGCCACTTCCTTAGGGAATAATATTTTAGGTTTTCCATTGTAGTAAAATATACATAGGGCGGCACCTGTGGCTCAGAGGGGTAGGGCGCTGGCCCCATTTGCTCAAGGCGACGGGTTCAAACCCAGCCCCAGTCAAAGACTGCAAAAAAAAATGTATAGATAGATATATATAGATATAGATATACACATAACATGAAATGTACTATTTTAACAATTTTTAGGTATATAGGGAATAATTTTTTGAAAGTATGTTTTGTATGAAGAATAGTTATATGAAACATATTTTGGCAATATTAAATTTTATTCTTGTTTTAGACTGTCCGCCATTATCTGGATCCTTTGTGGCACCAGCTTGGAGCCAAGACTAAATCCCTAGTTCAAGATTTGAAGATATTACGAACATTGCTGCAGTATCTCTCTCAATATGATTGTGTCACATTTCTTAATCTTCTAGAATCTCTGAGAGCAACTGAAAAGGCTTTTGGTCAGAATTCAGGTAGAGGATAAAATTACTAATAATATTCTAGGAGCTGATCTGAATAAAGTGTTAGATTTTGGTGGGTGTTTTAGAATCGTGTGAGAATTGCTATATTCAACAATATGTTTTACTAAGATTTCAGATTATCACGGGGATGTATAAAAGGTTTTATTGATAGTTAATGTATCTGCCTACTTCTGTTGTGTATAATGATAAATATTCATATCCATTCTGGGCAAATTTATTTCTAGAAAGGACTGTGTGTAGTACAGGCAGTACCCAACTTAGAAATAAGTTCTGTTTTGGAAGTTTAGTTGTTAAGAACTTAAAAATCATTTTCCCTAAAGAAAAAGCAAGGAAGTGTGGGCTTTCATCAGCTGGATTGCCAAAGACCGAAGAGCACAAGAGATTTGTAGGGAGATACATGTCTATGACTGGCCACCATCTTGTTTTCCTACCATTATTGTGGCCTCTGTCACTATTTGATTAGACCACTGGTTTTCAAAGGATGGTCCCATGGTGGGGGGACAGTTAATACAATTAATATTTTTATTATTTCTTCGGGGAAATTCTCAACTCATAAACTATGGAAGCATGACAGTAAAACATACACTAAACCCTTTCATGACACTGGTTTGTGCCAAGACACCAGGAGTGTTAGCCCAGCAGAGCTTTCACACCATTACTAGAAATGTCAACAGTCAGAGAAGTCAAATAATGTCTTAATATTATGAGAAAAGTTTTGACATTGCAGACACTTTGAAGACATTTGAGGATCCCTAGGAGTCCATAGACTACATTTTGAAAACCCGTGGTCTAACCAAACAGTGATAGATGCCACAATAGTGGGGCAAACTGTGATTGGGAGGAAGACTAAGATGGTACTAGTTGTATAGGTAGGTTGTGTGAAATCAGAGACTGTTTGAAATTAACCATGAATTGAAGGCACTTTCTTGTTCACTTTCATACTAGGTTGGCTGTTTCTTGACTCCAGCACCTCAATGTTTATAAATGCTCGAGCAAGGGTGTATCATGTTCCAGATGCCAAAATGAATACAAAAGGCAAAATTTCTGAAAAAATGGAGATTAAAGAAGGGCAAGGTATCGTAAGGGCAAGTCTTTCCATGTGTCTTTTGCTTGGGTATTTGGTGTGGAAATACTTATCAAAATACTTTTACTTGGGTATTTGGTATGGAAATACTTATCAAAATACTTTTACTTGGGTATTTGGTGTGGAAATACTTAAGTTAAAGTGTGATCTAAAATCTCCTTCAGCCATGTGACAAGTGACAAGTTTGTGCCTGTATGTTAAATGTATGTAATGTATGCTAAAAGTATTCAGTATGGCAAGTCTTGGAACCCATTGCCTGGTGGTTCCAAATTATAAATACCAAATACCAAGTAAGAGCATACTACATGAAGGACTGTGTGTTGGTATTTTTTTTTTAACTTCAAAGTAATTACTATTTTGGGCACTTAAAGTCAGAGTGGAACATTTTAAGATTCCTTTTAATTTTTAAAGAGCATAAGTAAATATACTAGAATGACACAAACATGGGTTATATTCTAACATCTCTCTAGGAGCTATCATAAATATGACTAGCTTTTTAAGGCATAGGATAGGGGGAATGCTTACTATCTGCCCAGTTTAAAGGTCTGTTCCCAAACTTAATTGAACACATTAATTATGTGCTTGAATATTTATCAAAAAAAGTTTATTGTCTAATCTCATCCACATTCAAGATTGTAAAAATCGTGGCATTTTTAAAAATATATAAAAAGTCAAATGTCATTCTGTCCCGATTCCTTCATTTTGCATGGCAGTGTGCTCATCGTGTCACAGTAGATAGCACAGAATCAGCTCTCGTTAGTGACCCTGCGTGTAGCCTTCTATCAAGACATTGTGAAACTACGTTGATGGTTGAAGTCTCTTTCACTTAGACCTTAACTAGACATTTTTAGGAAAGCAGATTCCATCTGGCATTATAAGGAAAGCTTAAAGAAACGGGTTTATCTGATAATGCTTGGGTTATCTACTGCTTTAAAAGCCTTTGGAATACTTTATGGGTAAATACTATCCATAGAAAATGGTTATCTTTTATTTTTCTATATAGAAACAAAAAAGGAACTGGTCCTAGAGAGCAACCCAAAGTGGGAGGCACTAACTCAAGTACTGAGAGAAATTGAGGCAGAAAATAAAGAGAGTGAAGCCCTGGGCGGTCCAGGTAAGAAAAAACAAAATAACACTGTTTTCAAAATCTATCAAATGAGCCTTGATTTACTTAGCTCTTCGAAAGTAGCTCACTATTTTATTTATGAAATATAGACAAATAAGTGCCAAATGAGCACTGAAATCCTAGTGGCAACCTTGTTTCTGTTCATTTGATGTAATTTTTTCCAGGTTGAATCACTGTATATTCATGAAAGCAGGTTTTTTTACTGGTTGGGTTCTTGGGACTTCTTTTTAAAGATTGAGCTAATTCTTACACAGATAGTCTTTAAATCTGGAATCCCCAAGGAACAAGCTAAAGGTCTTCTGTTTTATATCCTTAGTAAGCTTCATTCCAAAGAAGCCTAAAGTCTTTTATGGGGTGACATTGACCTAACCCTCAAAAAGTCACAGTTTAGTGCTGTTCTCTTCAAACATGGAGTAGTTTAGCATAGTAAAATAAACCTGAACTGTGTATTTAAAATAAAACCAGAGGGAAAACAAAGCTACATTTTAAAAAAATGTGTTGAGCCTTTAAACTCTTGCAAAACAATAAAGGAATGCACACAATTTTTATGTTAGTGAGTATGCTGATGACATTATCCCAGAACTGTAAGACGTCAGGTTTTACATGCTCACTGTAGAAAAAATGAAAAGTGAAACAAATTACCCCTAGCAGCTGCTATTAACATTGACATATTTCCTTCCAGGTTTTCTGTCGCATATTTAATATTTCAGTAGTTAAAGTCATAGTATGGATATACTTTCTGGATATAGGACTAATGGGTCAAATGGTATTAACGAGGATGTATTACTGTATTGATTTACAGAAAATTTTTGTTAAGTTTCATTTCTTCTAGCAATATAAGAGCTTATGTCTTTTCCACTTAGTTACACAGGACTGGAAGCTCTCTGTATTTGTGTATTTACTCATAATTTATATGTGTATCATATACGTGCCAAAAGCATATGCACATTTTAAAGAAAAAACTATATTTAAATTATAATACTTAATATATACTGATAACAAAAGATGAATTCAAGTGTTATTTGAGTACCTCTTATAATTATAGAAGTTGTCAAAAGTGACTTGATTATTACAATTTTAATACATTTTTTTTCCTTTCTTAAAATGTTCATACATACTTTTGGCACCATCTGTACATAATATTAGCATAGATCACATATATGTATGCTACTTATACTACATGTAATAATTCTATTAATTTGATATCTTATTTTAAATTTTAAATTTTGTTATTTTGTGAGCTCAATATTTTCTCATGCTTTTTTTCTCTTTTTGAATTATCTTTGTCTCATTTGCCAATTTAGACTATATCTTCAGTTTGTATCAGCTAATCAGAAAAGATATTAACATGCATAATTGTTACATAAAGCAATTGTTTCTTTGTAATGTACAATTTTTTATTCTTTTAGAGTCAGTCTTATAGGGATTAGTCTTCTCTGCAATTTCTTTCATTGCTTTTAAATCTAAAAAATCATACATGTCTGGAGAGACAGAATAGTCACTTCTTTTTTTTTCTTAATGGTTAAACATTTAGCCTGGCTGAAATTACGTATATTTTGTTTATCTTTTCAAAAACCAACTTTCATTTTGTTGATCTTCTGAATTTCTTCTTTCAGTTTCATTTATTCCTCCTCTGGTCTTTATTATTTCTTTTCTTCTACTAATTTGAGTTGCTCTTGTTTTTCTAGCTCTTTGAGATTCATCATTAGGTTGTTTATTTGAAGTTTCTACTTTTTTGATGTAGGTGCTTATTGCTGTAGGCTTTTATTACTTCGGCTTTTGCTGTATTCTGTCAGTTTTGATGTGTTGTATTTTCATTTTTGTTTGTTTCAAGAAATTTAATTTTCTTCTTTTTTTCAAATTATTTTTTATTTGTTTTTTAATTCTTTTTTTCCAAGTATTTTTTTTTTTTAATTTTTTATTGTTGGTGATTCATTGAGGGTACAATAAGCTAGGTTACCCTAATTGCAATTGTTAGGTAAAGTCCCTCTTGCAATCATGTCTTGCCCCCATAAAGTGTGACACACACCAAGGCCCCACCCCCCTCCCTCCATCCCTCTTTCTGCTTTTCCTCCCCCCCATAACCGTAATTGTCATTAATTGTCCTCATATCAAAATTGAGTACATAGGATTCATGGTTCACCATTCTTGTGATGCTTTACTAAGAATAATGTCTTCCACTTCCATCCAGGTTAATACGAAGGATGTAAAGTCTCCATTTTTTTTAATAGCTGAATAGTATTCCATGGTATACATATACCACAGCTTGTTAATCCATTCCTGGGTTGGTGGGCATTTAGGCTGATTCCACATTTTGGCGATTGTAAATTGAGCTACAATAAACAGTCTAGTACAAGTGTCCTTATGATAAAAGGATTTTTTTCCTTCTGGGTAGATGCCCAGTAATGGGATTGCAGGATCAAATGGGAGGTCTAGCTTGAGTGCTTTGAGGTTTCTCCATACTCATACTTCCTTCCAGAAAGGTTGTACTAGTTTGCAGTCCCACCAGCAGTGTAAGAGTGTTCCCTTCTCTCCACATCCACGCCAGCATCTGCAGTTTTGAGATTTTGTGATGTGGGCCATTCTCACTGGGGTTAGATGATATCTCAGGGTGGTTTTGATTGGCATTTCTCTAATATATAGAGATGATGAACATTTTTTCATGTGTTTGTTAGCCATTGGTCTGTCATCTTTAGAGCAAGTTCTATTCATGTCTCTTGCCCATTGATATATGGGATTGTTGGCTTTTTTCATGTGGATTAATTTGAGTTCTCTATAGATCCTAGTTATCAAGCTTTTGTCTGATTGAAAATATGCAAATATCCTTTCCCATTGTGTAGGTTGTCTCTTTCCTTTGGTTATCGTCTCCTTAGCTGTACAGAAGCTTTTCAGTTTAATGAAGTCCCATTTGTTTATTTTTGTTGTTGTTGCAATTGCCATGGCAGTCTTCTTCATGAAGTCTTCCCCAGGCCAATATCTTCCAGTGTTTTTCCTATGTTTTCTTTGAGGATTTTTATTCTTTCATGCCTTAAATTTAAGTCCTTTATCCATCTTGAATCAATTTTTGTGAGTGGGGAAACCTGTGGGTCCAGTTTCAGTCTTTTACATGTAGACATCCAGTTCTCCCAACACCATTTATTGAATAGGGAATCTTTCCTCCAAGGTATGTTCTTGTTTGGTTTATCGAAGATTAGGTGGTTGTAAGATGTTAGTTTCATTTCTTGGTTTTCAATTCGATTCCAAGTGTCTATGTCTCTGTTTTTGTGCCATTACCATGCTGTCTTGAGCACTATGGCTTTGTAGTACAGACTAAAATCTGGTATGCTGATGCCCCCAGCTTTATTTTTATTACTAAGAACTGCCTAAGCTATACAGGGTTTTTTCTGGTTCCATACAAAACGCAGAATCGTTTTCTCCAAATCTTGAAAGTACGATGTTGGTATTTTGATAGGAATGGCATTGAATAGGTAGATTGCTTTGGGAAGTATAGACATTTTAACAATGTTGATTCTTCCCATCCATGAGCATGGTATGTTCTTCCATTTGTTAATATCCTCTGCTATTTCCTTTCTGAGGATTTCATAGTTTTCTTTATAGAGGTCCTTCACCTCCTTCGTTAGGTATATTCCTAGGTATTTCATTTTCTTTGAAACTATGGTGAAGGGAGTTGTGTCCTTAATTAGCTTCTCGTCTTGACTGTTATTGGTGTATACAAAGGCTACTGACTTGCGGACATTGATTTTATATCCTGAAATATTACTGTATTTTTTGATGACTTCTAGGAGTCTTGTGGTTGAGTCTTTGGGGTTCTCTAAGTATAAGATCATGTCGTCAGCAAAGAGGGAGAGTTTAACCTCCTCTGCTCCCATTTGGATTCCCTTTATTTCCTTGTCTTGCCTAATTGTATTGGCTAGAACTTCCAGCACTATGTTGACTAGTAAAGGTGACAGAGGACAACCTTGTCTGGTTCCAGTTCTAAGAGGAAAAGCTTTCAGTTTAACTCCATTCAGTAAAATATTGGCTGTGGGTTTGTCATAGATAGCTTCAATCAGTTTTAGAAATGTGCCACCTATGCCTATACTCTTCAGTGTTCTAATTAGAAAAAGATGCTGGATTTTATCAAATGCTTTTTCTGCATCTATTGAGAGAATCACGTGATCTTTATTTTTGCCTCTGTTAATATGGTGGATAACGTTTATGGACTTGCGTATGTTAAACCAGCCTTGCATCCCTGGTATGAAGCCTACTTGATCATGATGAATGACTTTTTTGATGATAAGCTGTAATCTATTGGCTAGGATTTTGTTGAGAATTTATGCATCTATATTCATGAGTGAGATTGGTCTGAAATTCTCCTTTTTGTTTGGGTCTTTTCCTGGTTTTGGTATCAGGGTGATGTTTGCTTCATAGAATGTGTTGGGGAAGAGTCCTTCTTCCTCAATTTTTTGGAATAATTTCTGCAGTACAGGAATCAGCTCTTCCTTGAAGGTTTGATAGAATTCTGGAGTGAAGCCATCTGGACCAGGGCATTTTTGGTTGGAAGATTTTTTATTGTTTCTTTGATCTCAGTGCTTGAAATTGGTCTGTTCAGGAGCTCTATTTCTTCCTGGCTAAGTCAAGGGAGAGGGTGTGATTCCAAATATTGATCCATTTCCTTCACATTATCAAATTTCTGGGCATAGAGTTTCTGGTAGTATTCGGAGATGATTTCTTATATCTCTGTGGGATCAGTTGTTATTTCCCCTTTATCATTTCTGATTGAGGTTACTAGAGATTTTACTTTTCTATTCCTCATTAGTCTGGCCAATGGTTTATCTATTTTATTTATTTTTTCAAAAAACCAACTCCTTGTTTCATTAATTTTCTGAATGATTCTTTTGTTTTCAATTTCATTGATCTCTGATTTGATTTTGGAGATTTCTTTTCTTCTACTGAGTTTAGGCATAGATTGTTCTTCTTTTTCCAATTCCATAAGATCTCTTGTGAGATTGTTGATGTGCTCTCTTTCTGTTTTTCGAATGTAGGCATATAAAGCAATGAATTTTCCTCGCAAAACTGCTTTTGCAGTATCCCACAGGTTTTGGTAGCTTGTGTCTTCATTGGTGTTATGCTCAAGGAAGTTAATGATTTCTTGTTTTATTTCTTCCTTCACCCATCTGTTTTTCAACAGAAGATTGTTTAATTTCCATGCCTTTGTGTGGGGTCTAGCGTTTTTGTTAGAGTTGAGTTCCACCTTTAGTGCCTTCTGGTCTGAGAAGATACAAGGTAAAATTTCAGTTCTTTTGATTCTGTTGATATTTGTTTTGTGTCCCAGGATATGATCAATTTTGGAGAATGTTCCATGGGGTGATGAGAAGAATGTATATTCTTTATCTTTGGGGTGGAGTGTTCTATATGCGTCTATCAAGCACAGTTGTTCTAGGGTCTCATTTAAATCTCTTATATCTTTGTTTAATTTCTGTTTAGAGGATCTTTCCAGCTCTGTAAGAGGAGTGTTAAAGTCCTCTGATTTTATGGTATTATCAGATATCATATTGCTCAGACTGAGTAAGGTCTGTTTCAAGAATCTGGGAGCATAAATTGGGTGCATAAATATTTAGAATTGAAACATCTTCTTGTTGTATTTTTCCCTTGACCAATATAAAGTGACCATCTTTGTCTTTTTTGACTTTAGTTGCTTTAAATCCACATGTATCTGAAAATAAGATTGCAACTCCTCTTTTCTTCTGAATGCCATTTGCCTGAAAAATGTTCTTGCAACCCTTGACTCAGAGTTTTAATTTGTCTTTTGAAGCCAGGTGTGTTTCTTGCAGACAGCAAATGGATGGCTTGTGTTTTTAATCCAGTCAGCCAATCTATGTCTCTTCAGTGGGGAATTCAAGCCATTAACATTTATTGAGATAATTGATAAGTGTGGTAGTATTCTATTTGTCTTATTTTGTGAGAGTCCATTGCTTAGTTTTATCTTTTGCATCAGTGTGGAGGTTAGGTTCTGTCCTTTAATTTCTGAGTTCTTACTTTGCTGCTGATCCATTGTGGTGGTCAGTGTGCAGAACAGGTTGAAGTATTTCCTGTAGAGCTGGTCTTGTTGTGGCGAATTTCCTCAATGTTTGTATATCCGTAAATGATTTGATTTCTCCGTCAATTTTGAAGCTTAGCTTAGCAGGGTACAGAATTCTGGGCTGGAAATTGTTCTGTTTAAGTAGATTAAAGGTAGATGACCATTGTCTTCTTGCTTGGAAAGTTTCATTAGAGAAGTCTGTGGTCACTCTGATGGATTTGCCCCTGTAGGTCCACTGGCGCTTACTCCTGGCAGCTTGCAGAATCTTTTCTTTTGTCTTGACTTTGGACAGGTTCATCACAATGTGTCTTGGAGAAGCTCGGTTAGAGTTGAGGCGACCTGGGGTCCAATGTCCCTCTGAAAGCAGTGTGTCAGAATCTTTGGTGATATTTGGGAAATTTTCTTTTATAATATTCTCTAGTATGGCTTCCATTCCTCTGGGGCATTCTTCTTCCCCTTCTGGAATTCCTATAACTCGTATGTTGGAATACTTCATAAAGTCCCATAATTCTGACAGTGAACGTTCTGCTTTCTCTCTCTTCTTTTCTGCCTCTTTTACTATCTGAGTTATCTCAAGAACTTTGTCTTCTACCTCTGAAATTCTTTCTTCTGCATGGTCTAACCTGTTGCTGATACTTTCCATTGCATCTTTAAGTTCCCTAATTGACTGTTTCAGTTCCTTCAGCTCTGCTATATCCTTTTTATATTCTTCATATCGTTCATCTCTTATTTGGTTCTGTTTTTGGATTTCCTTTTGGTTATTTTCCACTTTATTAGCAGTTTGCTTCATTGTTTCCATCATTTCTTTCATTGTTTTCATCATGTGTATTCTAAATTCCCTTTCTGTCATTCCTAACATTTCTTTATAGGCGGAATCCTCTAGCAGTAGCTACCTCATGGTCCCTTGGCGGGATTGTTCTGGACTGGTTCTTTATGTTGCCTGGAGTTTTCTGCTGATTCTTCCTCATGAGTGATTTCTTTTATCTGTTTCCTTGCCCTAATTTTCCTTTCACTTCCTCTTGCTCTTTAAATTCTCGTGCCTGTGGATGAAGGGTTCGGTGAGTCCTTTTGATACAGGACCAGAAGGGTGAGAAGGTTGAAGAGCAAGAAAGGGATGAAAGAAAGGAGGACCGAGTGAAAAGAAAAAAAAAAGTCAAGAAAGGATAGGGGGTGGGTAAAAGGAATATTGACAAAAAGAAGAGAGGCACAAAAAGAGGGAGACAGAGCAATATAGGTGTACAGTAGGGTACTTTGACACAACCTTAAAAAAAAACCCACCTTCTGGGGGTGCCCAGTTGGGTGGTTCCCTTAAGGTCAGCAGGTCTTTGCTAACCTGATCAGGCACAGTACCCCATCTCCACCAAGTAGAGAGGAAAGACAAAAATGCTATAAATCAAACCAAAACAAGCAAACAGAAAACTTTACGGGATAAAATTGGGTGAAAAACCAAATAATAGCGGTAGAAACACTAGCAAAAATGAAGTTCTAGTTATTGAAAAAGGCAGCAATGGGAGATTATAATTAAACTAGAAAAAGGTTAAAATTGAAAAACAAAACAACATCAACAACATCAAAATAAACAAAAAAACAACCAAACCAAAAGAAAGAAAAAAAAGAACACACAGCCAAAAACAGCGGTATGTATATGTTGTTGAATATTGTCTGGGCAACACGTGGTCTTCTGGGGTATGAGATGTTAATCACAGTTCTGATATGACTGGAGGCTGCTGATTTCTCAAACCCCAGCAGGTAGACACCCTAAATCTCTCTTCAGCCCACTTAAAAGGCACTTTGAACTTGTAAACTTGCTGAGCAGAAGCTTTCCCAGGAAAGTGCTTGTCGCTGGAATCAACTGCTGAAGTGGCTGTCCACTTATCCAGTGTGCCAAAACCGGTCTCACTCTGCCCCTGAGGGTTAGGGCTGCAAGGCGGCTCAGACCCCACCCTTAAGCTACTGGGTTGCTAGGTTACCAGCTCCCACCCATATTCTAGCTCTGTGACCCTGAGGGCGGAGCTTGCCAGGGCAGGTCACTCACAATGGCTCCTTGTGGCCCACAGCCAAACACTCTTAGCTCCGTCTGACTCAGCAACTCAGACTGGGGCCCTAGACGATGGCCACAGTTCTCCGCACTCCTGCTCAGGCTCTCCCCAAGGCAGTTCAACTGAGTGCCAAGTCCAAAGACACCAAAACAGTTCACAGGTAAGGCCTTTCTGGTTTGCAGTCTCGCTGCTACTGAACTTACAGTTGCGGGCAGGTTTAGACCGATTGAACACACGCAACCACTTGCCGTTTTTCCACTGTTTTAGTCCTCCTCTTGGGGTCCAGAAGTCTCTCGCTGACTCCCTGTATCCTCACAGGGGTGATGATAGGCAGATCCCACCAGCCAGAGGTGCCTGGAGTCCTATCTCCCCAGACTCACAGTGCCCACATGCAAGGAAGCTGTTACTCCACCGCCATCTTGCTCCCTTCCCTATAATTTTCTTCTTAATCTCTTCATTGACCCACTAGTCATTCAGGAGTATGTTATTTAATTTCCAAGTGTGTATTTTCCAGTGTTCTTTATGTTATTGATTTCTAGTTTTATTCCATTGTGATCAGAGAAGATACTCGATATGATTTCAAGGGTTTTCAGTTCTTTAAGTCTTGTTTTGTGGACTAATCTATAATGTATCCTTGAGAATGATCCATGAACTGAGGAAAATGTGAATTCTGCAGCTATTGGAGGAAATGTTCTGTAAATATTAAGTCCATCTGGTCTGTAGTGCACATTAAGTCCAATGTTTCTTTGTTGGTTTTCTGTCTGGATGATCTGTCCAATGCTGAAAGTAGAGTGTTGCACTCTAAAGATTATCGTACGGGGGTCTGTCTATCTCTTTAGCTCTGGTAATACTTGCTTTATATATCTGGGTGCTCCAGTATTGGATGCATATATATTTAAAATTGTTATATCCTGTTGCTGAATTGACCACCTATCATTATACATAGGTCATTATGAAAAGTTTTGAGAAATATAAAATTTATGCAGATAGAAATAAATGAAGCTCTCCCAGCAACATTTATAAGCCTGAGCAAGGTGAAACATGCACAAGTAAATCAGAAAAGAAGCTGTCTATTGTGCTTCTTGGAAATGAAATAATGGATCATAACATGGTCTTTCTCAAACTTTCATAGTGACCCACATATAATGATATATATGTAAAATGACCTTCTTTGTCTCTTTTTACAATTTTTATCTTAAAATCTATCTTATCTGATAGAAGTATGACTACTTGTGGCTCTCCTTTGGTTTTCATGTGCATGGAATATCTTTTTTCATCTTTTTTTTTTTTTTTTGTCTATGTATGTCTTTATAAATGAAATGGGTTTCTTGGAGACAACATATAGTTGGCTCTTTTTTTTTATCCATGCAGCCACATTATGTCTTTTGATTAGAGAGTTTAGTCCATTCACATTCAGTGTTATTATGGATAGGTAAACTACAACTTCATGTTGCTCTACTACGTTATGATTTCTAATTGTTCTGTGGTCCTTTTTACTTCTTTCCTATCTTTCTTTGTTAATACTGACTTTCTCTGGTAGTATGTTTTAATTTCTCACTTGTTATCTTTTGTGTATCTGTTGTAGGTTTTTTGATTTGAGGTTACCATTAGGATCGCAAAAACTATTTTATAACCAACTATTTTAAACATATGTCAACCAGTGTGATGAAAATGTGTCAAACGGTTTATGAAGCTAATGTATGATGCCCCATGATCATATCAATGTACACAGCTATGATTTAATAGAAATAAATAAACATATGACAACTCTGCTTACGCTTACAAACAAGCAAAGCTAAGCTAAGAGAAATTCTGCCCTTTAACTCATCACTTCCCCACTTTTTACTTCTTGTTTTCATCCATGTCTTTTTATACCATCTCTCAAAAAGTTGTTGTTATTGATAGGTTTGTCTTTTAGTCTTCCTACTCAAGTTGTAAATGATTTATACACTGCAGTAATGACAATAGAATATTCTCCTTGTGTGCTTCCCATTACCAGTGAGTTATATACTTTCAGATGATTTCTTATTGTTCATTAACATCCTTTTCTTTCAGATTGAAGAACTCTGTTTAGCATTTCTTGTAGGACAGGTCTGATGTTGATAAAATCCCTCAGCTTTTGTTTGTCTAGATAAGTTGTTATTTCTCCATCATGTTTGAAGGATATTTTTGCAGGCCATAATACTCTAGGGTTAAGGTTTGTTTCCTTCAGCACTTTGAATATGTTATGCCACTCTCTCCTGTGGAACAGGAGTGAAAACTCCTGTAAGTTTTCCCCAAGGAAGTCTGCTCCCAGGGTCTTGGAGCTCCTTGGTATGTTTTTTATTTTGTTTTGTTTTCTTGCTTCCCCTAAGACCTTTTCTTTATCTGTGATTTGGGAGCTTGATTATTAAATGCCTTGAGGTCGTCTCGTGTGGGTTAAATCTGCTTGGTGTTCTGTGACCTTCTTGTACCTGAGTATTGATATTTTTGTCTAGATTTGGAAATTTCTCTAATTATTTCTTTTTCCTTTTTTAAAAATTTTGTGGATTAATATAAGGGTACAGATGATTAGGTTATATAGTTTTCTTTTGAAAGGTTTACCCAGGAAGTATGCAGTATACCCTTTCATTGTACACATTGTGTGGGAATTTACCCAACTCCTTACCCCTCACCTCCTTACTTGAATTTAATTGAATTTTTCTCTCACATGAGCATGCGGTTATTAACCTACTGGTTCTAATTAAGTACTAAGTACATGTAGTGCTAGCTTTTCCATTCTTACAAATATTTCACTTAGAATGTTAAACAGATCCATCTGGGTTTAACAAAAGGTATGAAATCTCCATCTTTTTATATAATTATTTCTTTGAATAATTTTCTACCTAGTCTCTCTCTTTACCTCACATAAAGGCCAATAATTCTTAGATTGGCTCTTTCAAGGCTATTTGTGTAGATATTGTAGGCATGCTTTATTCTTACTATTATTTTTTTTCTCTTCTGACTATGTATTTTCAAATAGCCTGTCTTCAAGCTCACTAATTCACTCTTCTGCTTAGTCAACTCTGCTGTTGAGAGACTCTGATACATTTCTCAGTTTGTATATTGAATTCTTGAGCTCCAGAATTTCTCCTTGAATTTTTTTTTTTGTTTGTTTCAATTTCTTTGTTAAATTTGTCTGATAGGCTTTTGAATTCCTTCTCTGTGTTGTTGAAGTTAATTGAAGACAGCTATTTTGAGTCTTTGTCTGAAAGGTCACCTATCTCCAGCATTCTGGGCTTGGTCATTGATACGTTAGTTCATTCGTTTGGCGAGGTCATGTCTTCCTGATTGTTCTTTTTTTTTGAGACAGAGTATTATTTGTCACTCTCGGTAGAGTGCGGTGGTATCACAGCTCACAGCAACCTCAAACTCTCGAGCTAAAGTGATTCTCTTGACTCAGTCTCCCAAGTAGCTAGGACGATAGGTGCCCCATACAACAACTGGTATTTTTTTTTTTTTTTTAGAGAAAGGTCTTGCTCAGTCTGGTCTCAAACCTGTGCGCTCAGGCAATCCACCCACCTCGGCCTCCCAGATTACTAGGATTGAGCCACTACACCCAACCTGTCCTAGATGTTCTTGATGTTTGTGGATGTTCATCAATGTCTAGGCATTGAAGAGTTAGGTATTTATTTTAATCTTTTCAGTCTAGGCTTGTTTAAACCCATTGTTCCTGAGAAGGCTTTCTAGATACTCAAAGGGAATTGAGTGTTGTAGTCTAAGTCTTAGATCATGGCAGCTGGATCAGCCCCAGGGGTGCCCCAAGCCCAATAATGCTATGATTCTTTTAGACCCCTGGTGGTACAACCTTGGTGGACTTGGGTAAGATAAGAGAGAATTCCCTGGATTACCAAGCAAAGTCTCTTCCCTCACTCTCTCTTCTGGGCTGCTTGGGTTGGAGAGCAGTGACATGGGCATTCCCTTATGGCCTCTAATGCCAGGTTATACCTGAAGCCACTCCAGTCTCACCCACCGCTAGTAGTGACTGTCGCCTGGCTACCTCTGGTGTTCAAGACCCAAGGGCTCTTTTAGTCAGCGGGTGGTAAATCCTTCCAGGCCTGTGTCCTTCTCTTCAAGACAGTTTATTTCCTTCTGGCCCAGGGTGGGTCCAGAAATGCTGTTTAGGAACTAAAGCTTATACTCAGGGAACTCAGGAATCTGCCTGGTACTTTATTTTACTGTGGCTGGGTTGGTACCCAAGTTGCAAAACAGAATCCTCTGAGCTCTTCCCTTTCCTTTCCCTAAGTGGAGAAAGACTCTCCCTGAGCCACATTACCTATAGTTGGGGAAGAGATGACATAGGCACTGGCTTGGCTACAACTGCTGGTGTCTCACTAGGTCTCACGCACCTCAAGTTCACTAGCTCTGAGCCAGCACAGCCACAGGAATTGGCCAAGGACTTTGTAGCCCTGCTGCCTTAAGAATTTAGTCTAAGCTCTAGGCTGCTCCTTTTTTGCCAGTAGGGGGTCTAGCAGGAACTAGGGCTTCAGGGTGGGGGGATTTACCTCTGACCAGGCTGGTTAAGATGCTCCTTCCCTGGACACGAGCAGAATTCTGCCCTGCGATGTGTCCAGTGTGCCAAGCCTGGAATTTCCATTTAGAGCCCCACAGCATAGGTGTGCTTCTAAAAACTAAATAGTCTGCCTTAAACTTTCCTTAAAAGATTTAAGTAATCCTGCCAAAGAGGTGAAAGCATTTGATAAATACCTAAGACCTTTTTAAGCAGTTTGCAAATTATGAATCTTTAATACCAAAGATGTCTTCCCTTTCAGGGAAGGGAGGATCAGACTTACGGGGAATAGGCCAAATGCAGTGACAGTAACAATGTTTTCTGATTTTAGGTCAAGTGCTTATTTGCGCAAGTGATGACCGAACATGTTCACAGCTGAGAGACTATATCACTCTTGGAACCAAGGCCTTCTTATTGAAGCTCTACAGGAAAACCTTTGAGAAGGACAGCAAAGCTGAAGAAATGTGGATGAAATTTAGGAAGGAGGACAGTTCAAGAGAAATTATGAAATCTAACAAAAGACCCCAAAACACCCCAAACAAAGAACGGTCTTCTACCAAAGAAAGAACTCTCAAAAAGAAAAAACGAAGATTAACTTTAACTCAGATGATAGGAAAATCTGAAGAACTGGAAGAGGATGGAGATGTTGAGGAAGGGTATCACAGGGAAGTAAGCAGTAGCCCAGAAAGCCGCTCGGAAGAAATCAAGCATGAAGATTTTCATTTAAATTTGTCATCGGATGCTGCCTATGGAATCCTGAAAGAACCCCTCACAATCATCCATCCGCTTCTGGGCTGTAGTGACCCCTACGCTCTGACAAGGGTACTCCATGAAGTAGAACCAAGATATGTGGTTCTGTATGACGCAGAGCTCACCTTCGTGCGGCAGCTTGAAATTTACAGGGCAAGTAGGCCCGGGAAACCTTTGAGGCGAGTTATAAGATTATTAACTGTTCTTTAAAACTTGCAATTTCACGGTTCTTTAGGACCTAGCGCAATCTCTACCAGTTGCATATTAGTTTTCTTATCTTTAACGTTCTGTTGTCATAATGCTGGTTACATTTATGAAACCTTATTTTGCTTTCTGATGAATCTGGAAAGTTGCATTGGAAAGACAGCAAATGTAGTCACAGAACAGCAAACCTGGTGGACTCCTCGTCTCTGATGACCTGCCACTCTGTCGTTCTGTGCCGTCATCCTTATGCTTGTAGCGTATGGAGTGCAATATCTGAAAATGTTTAGAAAATTTATAATATCCTAAGTTCTTCCAAAGTTAGTGTAACTATGACTTGGATAAATAATTTTAATCTCCTAAAATGTCTTTCTTATAAATTTTAAGTGACTCTAAATTTCATCCACATAAAATGAAAGTGGGGGAATTACTGTACCAGATTTTCTTGAGATTCAAGAAATGTCATATGAAAAATCTACAGCAATATCAGATAAGAAAATGATGCCTCCCAAAGAAGATAGTGTTCTGGCTCTCCCAATTATCTGAGGAGAAATAAACAGCAAAATTAATATCCTGAACTCAGTGTGAACCAAAAACAGAGCCAAAAGAAACCTTCCTAGCAGTTGAACTAACACAGCCTTTGAGAGCACAGATGAATGGAGGAGCTGGATCAGAAATAATGCAGGATGAAGAGATTAGATAAAGCTGGTAATGTAATTATAGGCTGGTAACTTCTCATACTTTACTATTGACCAACTTTGTAGATAGCTGTGTGTGCCAAACTTCTTTCTTGCCTGAGAACAGAATAGTATGATATTTAGAAACAAATGGTCAGAGGCAGAAGGGACCTGGGAATTTAACCTGCTCACTCTATCTGTGGGAAACTGAGACCCAGAAAGAAATGGGGAACAACTTGGCCTCAGCCACATGGTGCATCCATGGAGAGCTGAGGTCTCCAGACTCAATACCCAGTGATCTTTTCACTACCTATACTTCAAGGAAATATAATCTGGGAAAATAAAGAATAAAAGAAAAACCAAAGTTCAAAAAAGAAAATACCTCTGATGGAAGGTGAATAAAAGGGACAAAGGAAGTACTTAATTCAGCTCTCTTAGCAACAAACAAGATAGAAAAGCAGACCTTTTCTAAGGGAAAATGTATCACATTATTCTCTGAGAAGCCTAATATAGTCCATATGTTGCCTGTGCCCATGTGTTTATATAAAATGTGTGACGCTCTGTTCTGTTCAGACATGAATAAAAAAGAACTGCAAAATTACTTGTGGAGATAAGGTCATACAGATTTCATTTGTTTATTTTTTACTAACATGAACTTTCATAAGCTGGTTTTTATAGCTCCTATCCAACTTTTTAAATAATTGCTTGGCAGAGGTGCAAAGAAAAAAATTGAAAAAAGAGAAGCTGAGAAGATTTTGTGTTTTTTGATTTCTTTATAGTTATGAGGAAAGAATAATTCTATCCTTCTCGTCATATTCCAACGTTTACCTAAACTCTGTTCCTCCTTTTAGTGAAAGAAAAAAAAAGTGATAATGAGACATTTAACAGGTGGGGTTTAGGCAGCTTAATTTTAGTTAATGAGTGATGAATGCAACCTTTTATTCTTAGTCAAATATTTATTATTTGAGCAGTCTAGGTTGCTGACTTCAGATGTTCTACTCTTCCTTTCAGGGATTAAAAATTACATTTTTTGTGATCTTTAAGAGTTCTGTCTTAACTTGCAGGGTCTACTTTCTTATATATGGAGGTTCAACTGAAGAACAACGCTATCTCACTGCATTGCGAAAGGAAAAGGAAGCTTTTGAAAAGCTCATAAGGTAATTCACAGAAGATTAGTGTGAAAGTCACATTTACCTGGAAGGCCTTTCAGAGTATACTCTGAGGCATGTTTGGATGGGGAGGGGGACATCTACTAGCCCTCCAAGAGGTTGGAGGGGGAGGGGCATGAGGGGATCCCAGCAAAATAAACCTACTGTCTGGTCGGTCCCCCCAAGGTTCCTTTTTCTCTCCCCCTCTTCTACCATCTCTGATTGCTTTGCAGTTGTTTGTTTAATAGAATATTAGAAATGGGACAAAGAGAACAGAAATGCTTCTCTGTTTATAAAGAAATATAGCTAAAACACTACTTTTCTAAGGAAAATGTTTGTAAATCTCCTTTTTCCCTTATGCATAAGATTCTCCTCTCCTCTAAATGATTCTTTTTCTCCTTGTGAAATTCCTATTGGGAGTAGGGATTGCTTTACAATCCAGCCAATAAAAATAATCATCAGCACAATCACTCTGGGAAGACATTTTTTAGAAGATGTGTTGTTTGTCTGACTGTAAACGTGTGTTTTTGAGAGTAGGTATCTGGTAATGTTCCAAATCCAAATAGAAAATGTTTTTCAATTTAACGTAAGGAAAATGTTGATGAGACATTCACAAACTGGATGGGTACCTGTTACCCCTGGAAGCATTCTAGAACTCTCATAACTGCCTGGGATATTGTCAAGGAGACTGGGTATGGGAAGATGGGCCAGATAATCTCTAAGGGGTCTCAGAAGCCAGCCCAGGGGCTGGACAGGGCATCATTGAGCTAAGCTAGAGAAGCTAAACTGAATGAGACCATGGCCTGCACAGTGTGTGGCTGAGCCAGACCAATCTCCAGGCCTCAGACATTGGCAATGTGGGGCAAAACTTATTTTTAGCGGTAGTCAGCCTGCCAGGGCCCAAGGCTGAATTTCAAAATGGACAACCATCCAACGGTCCTGGCTGTGGGATCTTAGTATCTACGTGTATAACATACACATGGCCTGGTTAGTCCCAAGCAAGCATTCCTGGAAACAGGTGTTTACTGAATCGGTGCCCTGGAGGCTGTGAGGTGGGGTCAGCCTGGTACATGGACAGTCCCATTCCCTTCCTTCCAAATCCTGTAGAAATGTGATGTGAACTTTTCCAGGTACTAGGCATACAATTATTGCTCAGTCCTTTTAGCCTATGAAAATATATTTTCTACCAGTGTGCATTATACAATTGTTTATATCATGTATGTGTATATACTTTTCTTTGAAAAATATTTCAGAAATGGTGTTAGACCAAGTATTATACAGGCTACTTCTTTGAGCACTGTCCCATCTTACTTTCTAACTCCTAGACCTTTATTCCCCAAGGCTCAAACAGTAAACATCTATTTATTAAGCATCTGGTATGTGCCAGGCCCTGTGTGAGTATTAGAGAGATGAAGTTACAGTGGTGCAGAAAAAGGCTCTGCCCTTTTGGAGTTTATTCTCTATCAGAAAAGACAAACTTTAAATAAGACTCTCATATGTAGTAGTGTACAGAGCCCTGCTGGCCACAAAGGTAAAAGTGTTTAATAGGAGATGTGTCAGAAATTCCTAACCCCAGCCAGAAGGTGATACATGCTTCCCTGAGACAGTGACATTTAAGCTGACGCATGAAAAAGCTGTGGGCTTTGCTAGGAGGATTATGTGGAAAAGGGGGTTATACTGAATAAAGGCGGATATAATGGCTCAGCGATACAAGAGGCCTGTTAAGGATTTAGGACTTTAAGGGCAGTAACACAGCACTGAAGTATTCTAAGTAGGAAAGTGACAAGTATATTTTTAACGTCCCTCTCTGGCATCAAACTGAGGACCAGTGACACCTGCTGGGAAGGCTGGTAGCTAAGATTAGACTAATGGAGGATAGCGAGCAGATTTAAGGAAGATTCAGACAACAGAATTAAAGAATTGGTGATAACTGATGTGGGGCAGCACCTCCTCATCACTCTGTCACTCTTTATAGAATATCCTTTGCCTAAATTTTCTCTGATTAAAATTGTCACCAAGTTACAAATGAGCACAGAGAGCTCAGATACCCAGATTAAGTTACTAGTGTTCATGTCGGGGTCCCTAAAACCATCTACAGGCTCAGTGATTCACTGGAAAGACTCACATGAGTCAGAAAAACTGTTCCATTCATGGTACAGCCTCACACAGCAAAAGGGTACACATGAAAACCAGCAAAAGGAAAAGATTCGTGAAGCAAAGTCCAGGAACAGCCAGGGGTCCTTTCCCAGTGGAGCCACATGGAGGAACTTCATTCTCCTGTGCAGAGTGTTGTCAGCAGTTTGACATTAGGGCTCAGTCACATGGATACAAAGTGCCCACAGGATGACTCAGACTTCTGCCCCTCAAGCATAAACAGGCATTCACTGTAAATCATGTTGTTAGCATAAACTGCTCAAACTGGTACCTTGAGGCCCAAGGCCTCAGGCACAAAAAGCCTCTGACCAGGCAGAATATTCCAGGGATTCAGAGCTCATTTTCCAGGAGTTGGCCAAGGGCCTGTCTTGAGGAAATAGACCTTTCTTAGAAACATGCAGAGTTCGAGCAGCCCCGGCCTGCAGTGTTAACCTTTTCCTGTAGTGTTGTAACCAAAAAGGCTGATAGAATGTGAGGAGGGCACCACCTGTGTGGGTGGGTTTTAGCTTCATGCCTTCTTCAAGTACCTTCCTCTTCTTCGGCATCTCAGGGAATCTAATCTAGAAAGGGGTACTTTTAGTAGATAGTAGTAAGAAATTAGGAAATTTGTGCCTTTCTTGTTTTTTTTAATAAACATAAGGGGCAGAAGTGCAGTTTTGCTACATGGGTATATTCCATAGTGGTAAAGTCTGGGCTTTTACTGTGACTGTCATCTGAATAGTGGATATTATACCCATTAAGTAATTTCCCATTCATGATTCATGCCAATGCTTCAAGCATCCAAGAGCTCAATGACAAGATGTGGATAAGAAACACAGATCAGAAACCTCCCTCCTTAGAGCCTAGAACATGGACTCTCCCACATTTCAGTAAAGAACAATAATTTCCACACTAAGTCACCAAGTTTTAATGTCATTTAAACTATAATCTGGTATAATTTTTTCTAAACTCTCTCAATGGTGACTGTGTACTTACTATAAATAAGATCTTCCCATTTTATACAGCAATCAGATGATTACACTATTTAAAATCTTAAGATACTTGTTATTCCAGGAAACTTGAAGAATTGGGGAGGTGTTTGTTTTGAAAAGCAAAAATATATTTAAGGTGCATTGCTGAAAGAACATTTGCACTGTGCCTGCACTTAGAGAAAAATTTAATGTGAGAATAATATAATGTGCTTTTGCCAAGACCTCCATGGGTGTTGCTTTAAGAAGAAGAGCAGCCACTACTATTTAAAATAACCAAAAAGGAATGAATCCTTAACTGTCAGTAAAAGGATTGTTTAGCTGAATTAAAGATCAGTAGATTACAGATGACAAGGAAAAAAGATTGTGCTTCTAAGTATTTATAATAAAATGCTCCCTGGGTATAAAAATTAGTAGTAACATCCTCAGTATACATGGTTTTGAGGGGGAATTGTTCCTTTTCAAAGGAAGGGATAAGATTATTTGACATTTTATAGTTAAAATTATGATCACAAAATGAATTAGTGTGAGGGTTTGAATAAATGCCCATTGGAAAAGACTTCTTGTTCAGTGCCTCTTCCTACATTATCACATTGTACAAATACCAGTGAAGATACTACAGCAAACATAGCAAACTTCAGTCCTTTGTGAAAGGTTAGTGGCATATCCAGATGAGACCGCAGAGTAGGGGAGCTTCAGGCCAGCTTTAATGAAAAGTGATAGAGACCTGCCCACGCACAGCCACAGGTGGCGCCCCTCATGCAAACAAAGACCTTTTATATGGGGCTCTGTGGGTGGAAAATCCACGGCTGGCTGGAGGACTCTGGTGCGCTGGGTGTCTTGTGGAGTGAATTTTAGGGCAGAGCTAGCTAAGCCCTTTGTGCTCTTTGTTCCTGGAGGGGAGAAGGAGGAGGCAAGAGGTCTGTGTGGGGCTGCACTTGCCCCACCAACATTTTAGATTAAGTGGGAATAGGAATCTGAATTTGTAATTACTGTTTTGTATCTATTACATAATATTTGTGCTAAATGTTGAAAGCACATTTCTATTAATTTAAGTTTCTGGTTAAGAAAACTTCATTCCTAGTCCAGGTTTCGTCTCTGGTGTATATTTTTTCTCAGATTTAACTTGTAGATAGGTGTATATATATATACATATATATAGCTGTTATTACTGTACTTTTCTTAAAATGTGGAGGAGGATACCATTTATTTATATACACTTATTGTGTACCAGGCACTGTTATGTAATCCTCATAACAGTCTTTTAAGGTATGTTTTACTATTAATGCCCATTTTATAGATGAAGAAATTGAGGCACAGAGCCATAAAATGACTCTTCTAAGGTCACAATGTCAGTAAGTGGTTTCTGATCACACAATAGGGAGCCACAGTTTGTACTCTAACCTATAGCCTCTCACAGATTACAAATTAATGAGGAAACTGGGATGCCCTGTGTGTGATAGTAGTTTATAAAATGTGGTTACATATAGTAAAAGAAGGATAACAATAAAAACTTAATAATTTCAAATGTTAAAGAAAATTTAAGAGCAATAATTTTTTTTTACAATATATATATATATTTTTTTTTTGAGACATAGTCTCACTCAGTTGCCCAAGCTAGAGTGCTATAGTATCACTCTCGGTCACAGCAACCTCAAACTCCTGGGTTCAGATGATCCTCCCACCTCAGCCTCCTGAGTAGCTGGGACTACAGATGCCTACTAACAACACCTGGCTAATTTTTCTACTTTTAGTAGAGACAGGGTCTCACTCTTGCTTAGGCTGGTCTTGAACTCTTGAGCTCAAGCAATCCTCCTGCCTCAGCCTCCCAGAATGCTAGGATTACAGGTGTGAACCACTACGCTCGGCTGCAAGAACAATAAATTTTTTGAATAGTTTGCCCTTTGTCCTCACTGGAGTGTGGTGGATGTAAAAGGGAACAGTAATGAGTGGCAGCCAAAGCCACTGCCACTGCAGAGGGTTTTCCAGCAGGTAGCACTTGACACTGGCATTCAAACTGTGAATTGAGACAATTGTAGATTTTCTCACATAATACGGAATTTAATGATTTCTGTTCTTTAGTGGTATCTTTCAGCATATCCTGCTTGATGTATCATTTATCCAGAATGGTTTTCAGCATATCCTGCTCTGACGTATCATTTATCCAGAATGGTTTGATTTTATTTCCATTTATCAGGAAATCTTTGTTGTTTTTGTGCTTGTCAAAATTAGTTAATACCTATGGTTCATCTTCTGGTTCACTTCACCTTAGACTCTCACTGCACCTCCTCAGTCCTGCAGGTGTTTTCATGGCTGCTTTCTTTTCTCAACTCGGTTGTAAGCTCCAGGTAGAAAGAAACCCAGCTCATGCATCTTTTCTGTCCTGCCCGGCATGGATTAGATACACAGACCTTGCAGTTTTGTGAAATTAATTGTAACTTACTTTGTTGGTTTTGGAACTCAAGACAGTAGTAGACCTGACTTGCTCTGTCAGTGGTGATTGAGGGTCTCCTCATGATGTAGTTCCACATTGTGGAGTTACATTATGCACAAACTCAGTTATGATTGTACAGTCCTCTACAACTACAAAACGGGAGATTGGAGCTACCTGGAAGACAGAAATTATCGGGTGATCACAGTTACATCCACAGCACCTAGAACACCACACAGGAGCACGCCATCCATGTTATTAAATAAACGCTGCTCCTAAAGCAAAATGCATGCTGCTGATTTTTTGTTTTAATCTCTGATGGAAATTTGATTTCTTGTATCAACCTTGATTTTCCTTTAAAATTGAGGATGTATTATCAGGCCTCCTACCTAGAATTTGTTTTTTTATTTTTGAGACAGAGTCTCACTATGTCTCCCTGGGTAGAGTGCTGTGACATCCCAGCTCACAGCAACCTCAAACTCTTGGGCTTAACAAATTCTCTTGCCTCAGCCTCCCAAGTAGCTGGGACTATAGGCGCCCACTACAATGCCCAGCTATTTTTATTGTTGTTATAGTTGTCAGTGTTTGGCAGGCCCAGGCCGGGCTCGAACCCACCAGCCCCAGTGTATGTGGCCAGTGCCCTAACCGCTGAGCTACAGGCACGGAGCCCCACCTAGAGTTTTTAAAATTAAACTTCTATCATATGCAGTAGAACCTCTGTAAGGTGACCATCCAAGTGACTATAACAAACTGGTTAAAGTACAGAAGTGGTCAACATAAGGAACTAGGCCTACTGTACTGATAAGTACATGTGGTGCACGTCCAATCTGTGAAAATAAGGTCAGCTTAAGGAGGTGGTCAGTGTAGGGAGGTGGTCAGCTATGGAGGTTCTACCACATGTGTTTTTATTTTCTTAATCAGTGATTTTTAACCGTCCCTATTTATGATTGCCCTGAAAATCTCTGAATATAAATGACTTAAATTATTTTTTAATGTTCAGTGACACTTTAGCCTTACAAATCGTCTCAGTAATCTCTCTGTGGCATTTTTTACATGCTTATTTCATGCCTCAAATCTTTTGAATATAGAATAAAAAATAAACAACAGCTTTTTTTACTCTGGAGGATCAGTAAATAATACCCAAACAAGAAATTCTTTCCACTTCCTTTACCCATCACTTATCTTTGCATATTTACTTCCAGTGTATTTCCCGTATTCTCTTTTACCACTGTGGTCATGTACTTTTGATATTGAAATTTACAAAAGATTAAAATCTAGAATTTTCAAATTAGTTCAAAAAATGTTTAAAATGTTTTCTCCCCCAGGGAAAAGGCTAGCATGGTTGTCCCTGAAGAAAGAGAAGGCAGAGATGAAACAAACCTAGACCTGGTAAGAGGCGCAGCATCTACAAGTGTTCCCATGGATACTCGAAAAGCCGGTGAGTCCTACCCTTTGCCAGGCACCCCTGTTGCCTGTGAAGGGGGCTGTGGTGTTCCAGAGTCACTCTGCAGGGGCCTGGTTTTTCCTGACAAACTCTTAGAAATAGAGGTCAGGCTGGGGAAGAGAGTGTGTGCCCCCATGCTCAGACTGCTTACTGGCCCCATGTCCTCCCAGGAGCAGAGGCACCCCGCCATCTGCAAAACATGTGGGGTTCTGTGCTAAGCACCCCAGCTTAGAATGAGTTACGTTCCATTGTTGCTTTTAAATTTGGTTGGTTGAGATTCCGAATATACTTTTACAAAGAAACTTTGGTAAATGGTGATTAGGTTCTTATCCAAAAAAGCCAGTTTAACTCATAGAGGAGCTAAGGGAAGTTTCTCTTCCCTTCCTTCCTCTGCCTCTCCCCTTAGGCATTTACCTAGGTAGGAGTTGTTTGAGGTGCATACTTTCCCACTGTCCCTCCATATTCATTTACTATTTCTTGGAGCCTCTTCAGATCCCAGGCATCTGGTACTCTCGTTGCTATGCTCTGTGTCCAAACTGTGGCGTGCCACCAAGACCTGCTGAATTCCTAGTGCACCATGATCCAGAAGTAACCATTTCCCACTGCCCAGATTCCCCTTTCCCATGGCAGCCCCTGATTTCAGCCAAGTGGCATGAGAAAAGGGTTATAGTTGAGTTGATTTGACCTTTGGTGAGGTCAAGTATACTTAGAGCAGTGGGTCTTAGAATTTAGTAGACTGAAGAATAACTTCAGATGCTTGTTCAAACTGTAGACTCACAGACTTCAGTCCATGGAAATTTTGGCTCAGTGGATGTGAAATAGGGTCATCATCTCAGGAGCCTCTGATGGAAGGTAGTCTGTGGACCATGCTCTGGGAAACACTGCCTCAAAGCATCTGTGTCTTTTCCAAAGAAGATTCTTTTTTTTTTTTTTGTAGAGACAGAGTCTCACATTATGGCCCTCGGTAGAGTGCCGTGGCCTCACACAGCTCACAGCAACCTCCAATTCCTGGGCTTAAGCGATTCTCTTGCCTCAGCCTCCTGAGTAGCTGGGACTACAGGCGCCCGCCACAACGCCCGGCTACCAAAGAAGATTCTTATTAATGCAACTAGGTTGGTGATATTTCATGAAGAATTACAGAATGTAAGGCAATATGAAGGAAGATAGATTTGAATATGAGTTCTGACAATTAAGTTCATGAACTCATCCTAGAAAATGTGCTACATTCTCGTTGCTGAATATCACTGTCTTCACCTCCAAAGTATTCCCCTTGAGAAGCCATGCACTGATGCCAGTGCCTAGTTCACCCTTCAAAGCAATTTTAGAACTCTTTCTGGAATGACCATCAGAGTTGTGATCATACAGCACATAAAAACACACAACAATAATAATGAATGTCACTCAGCAAGACACTGTCACACGTTGACATGAACACACCTGTGAGACACTAATATACCAGGGTTATGAAGCCTTACCAAGTTGTTTGTACAGTGCTGCCATCTTAAGTATACAGTGACAAATTTGCAGACTTAATTGTCAGGCCTCATATGACAACAGCTCTGATAGTCATTCCAGAAGAAGAGTTCTTTGAAGGGTGGAGTAAGCACCAGTGTTGGTGGCCAGCTTCCAAGGGGAGCACCTCAAAGGTGACCGTGGTGATATTCAGCAATGAGGGGTATAGCGCTCTCTCTAGGATGAGTTGGAGAACTGAATTGTCAGACCTCATGTGGGGGCACACAGAAAGCTACACAGATGTCTGTCTTTTGAGTTCAAACCTCTAGGCCAGCAGTTCTCAACCTGTGGGTTGCGACCCCTTTGTAACAAAGAAAATATTTAGCGGCATTAGGAAGGTTGAGAACCACTGCTGTAGGCCTTTGTGTTAGTTTCCTGTTGCCACAAATTTAATGGCTTGAAATAACACACATTCATTATCTTCAGTTCCGCATGCCCAGAGTCCAGATGGGTTTCACTGGGCTAAACTCAAGGTGGCATCAGGTTTGCATTGCCCTGGGAGGCTCTAGGGAAGAATCTCTGTCCCAGCTTTTTCCAGTCTCTAGAGGCCATCTACACTCCTTAGCTCACAGCCCTCCTTCCATGTGAAAGTCAGTAGCATAGCAGCTTCTCTCCTCTGATCAGCCTTCCTTCCTTTTTCACTTCTAACAACCTTTAGGCCTACCCAGATAATCAGGATAATCCCCCAATCTCAATATGCCCAATGGAGATATGTTCTGAAAAATGATTTCGTGGTCATAGGAACACCACAGAGTGTGGGCACATGGCCATCCCTGTAGCTGGGTCGTATGCCTACTCCACACCTAGGCTGTCTGGTGTAGCCTCTGGCTCCTCATGTTATTGTACTGAATACTGTACAATACTGTACCAGTGTTTTCAACCTTTTTTATCTCACAGCACACTTGAACCTTACAGTTAAACTTCTATGACACACTTAAATTATGTTGATCAAAAAAAAAAAGTTAAAAAGAAGAACATACTTACGGTGCTTTGAATGTTTTTTTGAAAATAATTTAATTAATGATCTTTAAAAATATTTGCGGCACACCTAAGATCTTCTCATAGCACATCAGTGTGCCATGGCACACCAGCTGGAAATCACTGCTGTAGGCAATTGTAACACAACAGTAAGTATTTGTTTATCTGACCATATCTAAACATAGACATGGTATAGTGAAAGCACACTATTATAATGTTATGGGACTGCTGTCATATATGTATTCAGCATTGATGGAATAGGCATTATATAGCACACGACTGTATTGACAGGCTGTAGGGATTAGGATGTGGAAATACTGGGATCATGGGTGGCATTATTCTGCCTACAATAGCCCCAGATACTTAAAAGTATGGTCCTTAAACCAGCAGCATTAGAAATGTGGAGTTTTAGACCCCTTAGACTCCAGGCCTCCCAAATACAAAAGCTGCTTTTTAACACAATCGCAGGTGACTCGTGTGCAGTGAGAGTGAGAAGCCGTGCTCTGAGGCGTTCTTATTTCTCCCTTCCCTCTTCCCATTGCGAGGCAGTCTACTCAGCCAGCATTTTTAAGTATTTACTGTATCTGCTATTTTAACTGTCTACTATTGGTCTCTGTCCTAGGATTGATTTGGGAATACAGGGACCAGGGAAATGTGATTAGTGCAACAGTAAGGGACTCTATACAGAGCCATAGAGGGGAGACCAGAGCAGATGTTTTTGTGTTTATGAATGATTATAAGGAAGGAATGCCAGTCAACTCTAACGTTCCTATTCACTTCATTTAGTTTAAGGGAAATTGCCTCTATTTTTTCTATAAATAAATCGTTTTGAAAGTATAGAAAAATGTGGAATAATACCATATTTTAATAGTATTATGTAACCATCATAAGAGTTAACAACAGAAATGTAGATTTTAAATTTTAATTGTTATAGTCCCTCTGTGAGAGTTCTTCTCGTTATTTAAAATGCTATCTTTTTTTAATAGGTGGCCAGGAACAGAATGGTACACAGCAAAGCATAATTGTGGATATGCGTGAATTTCGAAGTGAGCTCCCATCTCTGATCCATCGCCGGGGCATTGACATTGAGCCAGTGACTTTAGAGGTTGGAGATTACATCCTGACTCCAGAAATGTGTGTGGAACGCAAGAGTATCAGTGATTTGATCGGCTCTTTAAATAATGGCCGTCTCTACAACCAGTGCATCTCCATGTCTCGCTATTACAAGCGGCCTGTGCTTTTGATTGAGTTTGACTCTAGTAAGCCTTTCTCTCTCACTTCCCGAGGTGCCTTATACCAGGAGATCTCCAGCAGTGATATTAGTTCCAAACTCACTCTTCTTACGCTTCACTTCCCCAAACTCCGGATTCTCTGGTGCCCCTCCCCTCATGCAACTGCAGAGTTGTTTGAGGAGCTGAAACAAAACAAGCCACAGCCTGATGCAGCGACAGCATTGGCCATTACAGCAGACTCTGAAACCCTGCCCGAGTCAGACAAGTATAATCCTGGTCCCCAAGATTTCTTGTTAAAAATGCCAGGGATAAATGCCAAAAACTGTTGCTCCTTAATGAACCATGTTAAGAACATAGCAGAATTAGCAACCCTGTCACAAGACAGGCTCTCAAGTGTTCTGGGGAACGCAGCAAATGCTAAGCAGCTGTATGACTTCATCCACACCTCTTATGCAGAAGTTGTACCTAAAGGAAAAATGAGAAAATGAACAACGGTGGCTGTCTGCTTAGCTATAACTGCTTTTCAGCTGCCTTTTGCCAGCCGTGATAGGTTATCATTAATTCTTAGCTCAGTATTTCATTCTCTTCCAATGCTTTAATGACTGTTTACTGATTCCAAGGTCAGGGGACCAAGCCAGGATTGCTTTCTGAACTTAGTATTGAGGCATCACTGAACTTTCCTGGCTGCTCTCTTCCCTGCCTGCACTGTCCGTGGCAGTCCTAGGGTGTCAGGATCAGATAAAGTTCTTCAGTCTTTACTGAGGCTATTTTCAGGACAAGCGAGGATTTGTGTTTTCCACTGAGACTAAGAAAACACACAACCATGTTCCTACTTTCTGTACACACAGGGCCCTTTGGGGTGCTGAGAAGGACCATGTCTGTGCCGTTCCTGATCAGTTCTCTCCACCACATTTTCTTCAACTCTGTACTTCTCCCACCTATCTGCCTCTAAGGAAAAATCATGGGCCTTCCTACTACTGATTTAAGACAGCCACCTCTAAAACTGGCTGACTAGTCTTATAATCACCTGCATAAAGATAGTGTGTACTATAACTTGACTGTTCAAAACAAGTATTTTTAAGATGTGAGATGAATTATTACTTGGAAAATGTGGTGGTGTCGGTGAAGAAGAATTCTACTTTTGCACATATTCAACCTCCTAAAATCAGAGGTCTCTAAGCCCATATGGCTAGTCTTTTTAAACTTCCTCTTTTTCCACCTCTAGAAATTCAACATAAACACATCCTTAGCCTCTCTTTGATTCTGCATTTCCCATGTTCCTATGCCAGGGAGCTTCTTTCTTTCTCTGTATGAAGATTTAAGTACAAGCAAATGGAGCTGGGCACAGTGGCTCTTGCCTATAATCCCAGCACTTTTGGAGGCTGGGATGGAAGAATTGCTTGAGTTCAGGAGTTCAAGACCAACCTGAGCAAGAGAGGACCCCGTCTCTACAAAAAATGGAAAAATTAACCACACGTGGTGGCACCGCACTGTATTCTCAGCTACTGGGGAAGCTGAGGCAGGAAGGATCACTTGAGCCCAAGAGTTTGAGATGATGAACTGTGATGATGCCATGCTAGTCCAAGTGACAGAGTGAGACTCTCTCAAAAAAAAAGTACAAGCAGCAAATGAACGGTGTACAAAGTCTTTTGCTTTTTGTTTTGAGACAGAGTCTTGCTCCATTGTCCAGGCTAATGTACAGTGTCGTGGTCACAGCTCACTGCAGCCTCCAACTCCTGGGCTCAAGCTGTCCCATCGCCTCAGCTCCCTAGTAGCTGGGACAAGAGGTGGCTGCCACAATGCCAGGCTAATTTTTTTTTCTATTATTAGTAGAGATGAGGTCTCGCTCTTGCTCAGGCTGGTCTTGACCTCATGGCCTCAAGCAATACCCCCACCTTAGCCTTCCAGAGTGGTTAGGATTATAGGTATGGCACCCAGCACCACAAAGCTTTTAAGATTTGGTTTTTCTTCTTTGAGACAAAAAGTATTATAGGTAAATGGAAGGTCAATGCATGAAATATATAATAATTCAAAAGAAATATATATATTTGAAAATCCATAAAGAAAACATTTTCACTCGAAACCTTCTGATTGACTTAGGTCGGTTCTTTACTGAAAGTATACATACAGGATATTCATAGCATCTTTTTGCAACTTTTAACCTTCAATTCCTAGACTTTTATATTTAAACATTATTAGCTATTATTGACATATTTAGTAATGAGTAGTAAATTTCTACCTCCAGAGCTAATCTGGCTGTCAGCTGTGCAGGCCATACCACACAGTCCAGAGGTCATCAGCGCCAGCTTCTTACAGTTGTCTGTACACTCTCTGAACTAATACACAGCGGACCAGGCAACACAAAATTCTCTTCAACTTTAACAAAAGCACTTTAAACTGCCCTTGCCAAACTGAACCTCTCATATTGATATCTTCATTTGTTGGTACTTAACAATATGTAAGGAATTTTAATTCTATATAAGGGTAATGCAAGAATGAATTGAGGGTTTTTAAGAACCAGATTGGTGTTATCAAACTCTGTAAGGTGATGATGAAAGTAGGGAAGAAGACTAGAAATAAAAATTATTTTGAGGCAGAATAAAGATTTGGGCTACTAATTTTGTCCCAGGTTTAAAATACAGCCCCTAGAATAGCAAATAAAAATGTAGAATGATTACATTCACTTTTGTATTTATCATTTTATTGAAAAATTCATAGTTCAGAGTACATTAAAATAGACATACCACTCCAAGTGGTAATGGTTATTATGTTTCTTTACCTTATTCTAGCACTTCTGCTTGCACTATGTAATTTCTATTTTTTTCTTCTTATCTAATTCCACTTGACTTTTATTGTTGTTTCATTATATAAAAGGAAAATCTTAACATAGCACATTCTATGGTAGGAGTTTCTTTCCAAGTTAAGTTTTCAAAAATAAACTCTTCTCAGAGTTTCCATTTTAAACAGTCCTTGTTATCTAGTATAATGTAGATAGCAGTCTGACTTGTGTTTGGTACCAGTGTCCCATGGCTCTCAAACTCTGTCATTTGCTTTTCTACCTCTGAGACGCTTGAAGACAGGTGTGACATTGTGTCGTGTGTACTTGGATTATGAACAGTAATTTCTAATGAATTCTAAAATGGCCATTATAGTAAATATATCTTAATGTATTTCCAGTTTATGGGAAGTTTTCAATACATCAGTCAAGTTTTTACCCTCTCAGAATTTTTTATAAATTTTTACAATCTAAGCATCTTTGGTAAAGAACTAGGGATGCATGCAGTTGCAACATTACCACATTGCTTAGTTTTCTAGCATCATTTTGTTAACTTTACCTTTTTCTCTGAAAATAATAAATATCCAATTTACTTACAGACTCGTGTTTAGCTTTTTTAACACCTTTTTTAAAAGTGAGATTAGCATTCTGTTTTACAAGTTTTTTGCATAAAAATTTGAACATACGAAATCTTAGGAGGAATCATTTTCAGTTTTGTTTAAATCGTAGTGCCTTTCCTGATATTTCATTAAAACTGTACAAGAAGAAATCGTTTTCAGTAGTGGTCATAAATATCCTTTTGGTGGTAAGTTGCTGCTTCTTCAGTTGGAAGCTTAGTAGTCTGTATGTCTGCCCAGGTTTGCCTGCACCAGAAGGTGGTGTCCCAGCTCGTGGGGAACTGAATAATTATCTCATTCATCAACCCAGTGGCACATGATGGGATATGCCTAGATGTGGTCACGTTGAAATAACAGCATATAGGATTAACTGCCTCCAGGTGGAAAACCTACACTAAGGCAACTCCCAGGAAGTGGGTGGGAAGGAGACGGGCGCTATTGGTCTTTGCTTTTGTTTTTCAAGCATGATTTGATTTTGCTTTGGCTCAGAAAACTTCTTTGGGGAGATTTTCTTCTCTTTTGTGTTGAGCTTAACCTAAAAATGTCCTCTTAAAAACCAACATTTTAGGGAAATTCTTTTGTCATCATTGAGTATATTAAAATGTAGCTAAGTTTTGACATGCGTTGTCCTTTTTCTTTATCATTTTGCTTTATATTTTGGTTTATAGCTATTTCTTATTCCAACCTGAACTTCAGCACTTAGTTAACCACCTTTATCAACCAGGTTTTTGGTGGCCTTTGAAGACGATGCCGGTGTTTTTTAATGTAAATATTTGTAAACCAAAACTTAGATGGGAATGAGACATGGTGATTTATATCAATCCGTAATAGAGCTCTGTGTGTATTTATTAATAAAATGTATATTCAGTGTCTTCCTCAGCACTTTGTGGGCAAAGTAAAAATAACAATCCATAGTAAAGGGCATACATTACCAGCAATGTGTTGGTAAATACAATTTAAAACTCAGAGAACATTTAATTTTTTCTTTTTTGTTACGTAGAACAAATAAAGTCAAATGCTCTTTCAATCACTGCTTTCACTATTTGACTCGCTTGGTAATCCACTTTCTAAGGCTTCAAAAACAATGTTTTGGTTGGTTTTCCTTCCTGCTTCTCATTCTGTAGTATATTTTCTTAAGAAAGAAAGAAAAAAAAAACTATTCTCTTGAAAATATTTGTTGGTATGTAATGAAGGTGTGGTAAGCACCATGCCTGGGACATCTTAACTCAACAAAGGTTAATTTCTTGTCATTCCTGCTCATACATTTTTGTTTTTGATGTCAAAGTTGGAAGAAATGAATTATCTTTTTAACACAGTTGGAATTTATTATAACCTCTTAAACAAGTTTAATTATTAGTTTACTGATTTGGCTCATTTCCATTATTTAATTATTTCTTCTTCTGCTTTAAAATGTTGATTTGCATCCGTTTTTAACAAGGTGTTAAGATAGATTATTTCTCACAATATTTTAATGTCTGATTAAAGACCTGACAGACCAACAAACCCTTCCTTGGCAGCAGTTACATAACTCACATTTTTTGAACACGTAGGCCTTATCTCATGTAACCCTCATAACAAACCAATAAAGCTGAGGCCCCAAACCCTGGGACAAGGATTGGTTCCAGCCTGTGGACTTCTAGGAGCTGGGCTGCACAGCGTCACTGCCTGAGCCGCTCTGCACCCCATCCCATTTTCCTGCCTTCCATGAAACCACACCCTGGTGCCAAAAAGGTTGGGGGCTGCTGCTATAAAGTTACCATTATTTAATCCTGTTTTAACCATGTTGAAACTGAGGCACAGAATGGTGAAGTAATTTACCCACAGTCACCCAGTAGTAAATGGTAGAACCGTGATTTGAAACCCAAGCAGTCTTGATTCCAGGCCCATAATGAAACACTGGGAATGGGGGGTGGGAGAATGGTGTGAAACTGGTTCCTGTCCATTTTTATGTATTTATTTAAAATTATGCAATTTGACATAATTACAATCATGTCATAGAGAAAGCAAATTGTTTTCATGCCTCTCTTAGACTCGAGTGTCAAGAGCAGGTATGCAACTCAGCAGAAGTGAAAACACATGAGTCCCCTTTCAGTGCAGACCTGGTGCTGCCTTCAGCCTGCACTGCCGCTGACTCCTGGGCTCTGGCCCTTTTGCTGAGACTACTTTGTAACTTGTAAGAATCATGGTTGCAGCTTTTTGAAAATTACACTTTGCAATAATATCACTAATGTGAGCTCCTAGAGTTCCCATATAATGATAAAGCCCTATTTCCAGCCCAAACATCCTAAAATTAAACTTTATAAAGAAGAAGAGGTGGCGAGGCGCAATGGCTTACCCCTGCAATCCCAATACTTGGGAGGCCGAGGTGGGTGGATTGCTTGAGCTCACAGGTTCGAAACCAGCCTGAGCCAGAGCAAGGCCTCATCTCTAACAATAGCGGGGTATTGTGATGAGTGCCTGTAGTCACAGCTACTTGGGAGGCTGAGGCAAGAAAATCACTTAAACCCAAGGAGTTTGAGGTTGCTGTGAGCTAGGATGCTACAGCCCTCCACAGAGGGTGACAGAGTGAGACTCTGTCTCAAAAACAAAAATAAAATAGAAAAGGATGATATACATCCATATTGACATATATTTATTAAATATATAAGAAGTATAACTTGGTACTATTATGTTGCTATACTGAAAACTATACATTATAAGATACTAATTTTAAGAAATACAGATGAATTGAAGATGCTGTCATCTACTCAGTGGACTCTTGTCCTCATTCTATTTACAAAAGCTTAACTGGGGGCCCGGTGAGGCACAGTGGCTCTCACCTGTAATCCTAGCACTCTGAGAGTCTGAGGCTGGTAGATCACTTGAATTTGAGACCAGCCCGAGCCAGAGCAAGATCCCATCTCTAAAAAGAGCTGGGCATTATGGTGGGGGCATATAATCCAGCTACTCAGGATGCTGAGGCAAAAGGATCACGTGAGCCAAAGAGTTTGAGGTTGCTGTGAGCTATGACGCCACAGCCTCCTACCAAGGGTGACAGAGATCTCAAAAACAAACAAAAAAAGCTTAACTGAATGTTTAATCTGTGTTCCTTTCCTTAGTAGCTATTGACTATCAGTATTAAAGAAACTGATTCATGAATAAGAAAGAAGAGGTTCCAAATGTCCATATCTCTCTTTTTGTGCCAATACCATGTTGTTTCGATCACTGTAGACTAAGGTCTGGTAGAGTGATGCGTCCAGTTTTGTTTTTATCACTAAAAATTGCCTTGGCTATACGAGATTTTTTTCTGGTTCCATACAAAACAAAGAACTGTTTTTTTCCAGTTCTTCAAATATTGCTATTTTAATGAGCATTGCAGACATTTTAACATTGTTGATTCTTCCCAGCCATGAGCATGGTCTGTTCTTCCATTTGTTAATATCTTGTACTATTTCTTTTCTTAGGGTTTCATAATTGTCTTTGTAGAGGTTCTTCACCTCTTTTGTTAGGTATAGTCCTAGGTATTTTTTTTTTTTTAGGCTACTGTGAAGGGAATTGTGTCTTCAATTAGTTTCTCAACCACACCTTTTGGGTGTGGGACACCACTACAAGAGGGACTCCACCTGACATTCAAATATTGTGACCTAGTTCTTTGTACTCTCACATTAACCTAAAATCAAAGAAAGGAAGGAAAGGAAAGGAAAGGGAAGGAAGAAGGAAGGAAGGAAGGAAGGGAGGAAGGGAAGGAAGAGAAGGAAGGAAAAAGAAAGGACTTTAGATGGACTAAGGTATTTCTATAGCAGCAGAACACAGCCCCCTGATGCCGGAAGGTAAATAAGAACAACCTGTAATTTCAAACAACGGAGTTTCCTGGGATTCATGAAAATGGTAAATAAATGGGGTCTAATATAATGGTGGCATGAGATATTTGAGATGGTAATATTTAGAAAGAGAATTGCCTCTTTGTGCAACTTTATTTCTGGGTAGGGTGACACCCAACAACAACTTAGGAGAGAAGGCAGTTCAGTGGACTAAGGGAAGCAGGCTAGGCAGGTTTGTGATCAGCATCAGGCGTTATCACATAAGGCAGAGGTTCTCGCTGGGTCCGGTGCTGGGACAATCCACACCATCAAAGGACACTCAGTCTTTCAGTGAAAAGAAATAAAGGCAAAAAAGGAGCAAGGAGAATAATAAATATGCCAAAAGGGAGGTGTTGAGTGCTCCCAAGGTAAGAGGAAGGAGGTAGGATTAGAGAAGAGTCTTGAAGAACAGCGAGGATTTTGAAAGGCAGATGCAGGGCAGTGCTCTACAGCCAAGTCCACCACATTCAGGGAAGAAACAGATGGGAAGTAGAACGATGGCATTTAAGGAAAGAGTGGTAAAAAGGGTAGTAGGAGCAATACACTCAGGCCATGTCGTAGGAATCCTGTAAGGGCCAGGATGAAGAGTTTGTTCTTATTTCAGTAGAAAAGTGAATGTTCGATTAAAGCGAAAATGTAATCAAGTAGTCTTTAAAGGCCAGGCGTGGTAGCTCACACCTATAATCCCAGCACTCTAGGAGGCCAAGGCAAGTGGACTCCTTGAGCTCAAGAGTTCAAAACCAGGCTGAGCAAGAGTGAGAGCCCATCATTAAAAAGTACCTGGGCACTATGGCGGACACCTGTAGTCCCAGCTACTTTGGAGGCTGAGGCAAGAGAATCTCTTAATCCCAAGAGTTAGAGGTTGCTGTGAGCTATGATGCCACGGCACTCTACCAAGGGTGACAAAGTAAGACTGTCTCAAAAAAAATTTAAAAAAAAAAAGAAAAGAAGTCTTTTAAAATATTGTGGTCTGGGGGGTGGAGCATGATGGTGGACAGGATGGACGTGTAGCCCACCTCTCCAAAGCCATCAGGTGAGAGGAAAGATGGTCTGGACCTTCCCTGTGTGTGGATTATTGGAGTGGACAGACAGCTGGAGAAACCCAGCGAACTGGTGGATTGCTATATATGAGGGGTAATTTAAAACACAGACTCTGTTGTAGAGATTCTTCCCTGCTGGCCAGCAGGCCCCTCCCCTACGGAGGTCAGCAGCTTGTAAGTGCTGACAAAACCCAATTGACAAATAATTATTCCTGAACTGAGGGAGGCATCCGAAAGGAGAGCCACTCAAAACCACTGGGAGCTGGGCAAACTGTTGGACAATTGAAGGGAAGGATCCTGCCCAGGAAACAGACATTTTGAACTACCCAAAAGGGCGGGCACCTTTCCCCCAGGTGTTGGAGGGGGCTGGCGGTTCAGGCTGCGCGGCAAACTGGCGGATGCCGGATCCATAAGGGAAACTCTGAATCATAAAACCCAGAATAAGTCCCCCGAACGCTCCAACCACGGGAACCAGCTTGAAGCCACTGACCCGGCTTTGGCTGCTAAAGCCCCCAAGCTACTGAAGCCACAGACCCGGCTTTAGCTCCTAAAGCCGTGAACTTGGCTTCAGCCCCAGGAGCCAACTACAGCAGATAAAACCGCAAGCCCGCCAACAACCCTGTGAACTCAGCACCACTCCCCTTACAGCCAATTGCAGTCGCCAGTTTGCAGGAGAACCTGGGAACAGAGTGGAAAGACTTAAGAAGCGTGGACACCTCCACTAACTGGGAAGGTCGGTCACAGGTGCTGTCTGGAAAAGAACAGCCGATTTTACACAATTCTTAGGCAACAAACTTTTACAGAAATTCCAAAATGGCGATTGGCCATGGAAGGTGGTTACCATGGTAACAGTATAAACTGTAAATCAGGTACAAGTCTCGGAACCACTCACAGCACCACCTGCTGTCCGGAAAGTATATTGCAGTATGAATATATTCCTACAAAAGTTGATCTGTACAGCAGACATATAGATATATATAGGTATATTTCTACACGCAAGAATATTTTTGTAGTTGGTGCCTTTTTTTTGTTTTATTTTTTTTTTGGTTTTCGTGTTTTTTTGTTTGTTTGTTTTATTTCTGTCTGTTTTTTCCTCACCATTTTCTTAGAGGAGATTTCAATAATTTTTTATTATTACTTTTTATATAGATATGTTTTTTATTTCTATGTTTTCTAATTTTAATTTCTTCTTTCTCCTCATTTAACATTTCTACTAACACCACTTTTTTCTCTCTTTTTTCCCTTTCTTTCAATTATTCTACAATTATCACTATTTTTATTGCAGTTGTTCTTATATTGCTGTTGTCGTGGCTGTTACTTGTATGTCTATGTGTTTCCGTCTGTCTCTGTATCTATGGGCCCGTGTGCCTGGTAACCTTTGTATCTGTTTGTTTCTTCATTTGGTCTAAATGAGCTTGGTATTACGATCTGCAACTCTGAGCTCCTAACACTCCCCTCCACTTTCACTCCGTGATCTGGAGACCTGCCCCCCCAGGAGTCCAGATTCTTGGGTGAACTCTCGAGAGGTGCAGACAGGACCTGGAATGCAGCTGGCCAGTGCTGACTCTATGGCAAAGGAGCAAGAAGATGACGGTCGGCTAAGAGGGAATTACACTGGAGCGGTGGTGCCCCGAGGTGCAGAGCAACAGCCGTCTTCAGCAATAACAAGGCCCACCCCCAGATATCCCATAGCCTCTCCTCCTGTCTTCCTGGTCAACCAGATGAGGCCGAGCATCTTCTCAGATGGCAACCACCATGGAACAGACCTGGGACTGAAACACAGGCCCCGTGAGTAAAGGGTTTGCCTGAGGCGGCACTAACCTGGGTGGAACACGGGGACTAGAAAACAGACCCGCAGAGCCGGGAAACTCCCAGGGTGGGGTTGATCCAGAGGACCGCTTGACTGAGCCCTTAGGGGATCACCAGCCTATAGACAAAGGAGGCCAGGAGGCTACAGCCGACAACTGATCGTGCTGCGAATACAAACCCACAGGACTAAAGACAGGGCCTGAGGCACAGGTTCTGGGAACTCAAATCAGCCTCTCCTCTGCAGAAGAATCCAGCAGGGTCAGAAACAAACTCCCACAGGGTTGTTCCCTTCACCCAGTAACATAAACTAAGGGTGGGGCTGGAACTGAGTGAACACCTCCAGCCTCCATCAAGTGCCCCACGTTGACAGGCCACACCACCCCCTGCTGGATAAAGACAGAGAGTAGCAGCCGAGATGAGCAGACATAGACTACCCTGTGACTTAGGCAGGTGCAAACCCCTGGAGTATCTGCTTACTGCAGACAACTGACTGGGTCACAGCCCTGTGGGGATAGAGGCGACTCGGTGTGACAGAGCTGCAAGGTGGGGAAGGAGGCATCAATCTTCCCAGACTGATCTATTTACTGGGTGGCTCTTCCTGACTCCATGCAGCACTGGAGCAAGCCATATTAGAGCAGTCACCAGACCCCTGTGATCCGGTTCCCAGGGACCTCTTGAACTCTCCCACCCGAGGCAGCTGCTGACAGAGACAATTGATTTGGACCTTTTGAACTGAGCCACTCACCTGGGGACTATCCAGGTGGTGCCCTGGGTGTGTGGTTGTAGGAAGGATTGACTTTCCTTTTCCATTTGTTGCCTGTGGTGGGTGGGGTGACTTAATTGCTGGTATTTCTCCACAGCTGAGACTTCAACCCAGAGTAACTGTTTCACTAGGGTCAAATAGAAACCAGCGGAAAATAAGACAGAACCACTTAGCCCCTCTACACCAAACAGGGCCCCAGTTTCTCAGGCCACAGCACTGTACGGGTCCTCGACAAAACACCAGGGGAGAAATCAAAGGGAGTAAAACAATCCTGGGGCGGAATCAGCGGAAAAGCTCTGGTAACATGAATAACCAGAATAGATCAACGCCCCCAAGGAAAGATATGGCAGATGTAATTGAAGATCACATTCACAAACAACTGGCTGAGATGTCAGAAATCAAATTCAGAATTTGGATGGCGAACAAGATTAACAAAATGGAACTAGGAATTCGTGGAGAAATTCAGAAGCTGTCTCAAGAATTTAATGAATTTAAAGACAAAACCACCAAAGACTTAGACACACTGAAGCAAGAATTTGCAGCCCTCAAAGATATGAAAAATACAGTAGAACCCCTTAGCAACAGAATGGACCAAGCAGAAGAAAGGATCTCCAACATTGAAGATAAAGCCTTTGAACACTCCCAAACTCGCAAAGAGGAAGAGAAATGGAGAGCAAAAATGGATCACTCTCTCTGAGAGCTCTAGGATAACTCAAAGAAGGCAAATATCCGACTCATAGGAATTCCTGAAACAGATGAAGTGGCCTCACTGGGCACAGAGGCCCTTCTGCATGAAATTATGAAAGAGAATTTTCCAGACATGCCTAGAGAACCTGAAATTCAGATAGCAGATAGCTTCAGAACCCGAGCACAACTCAACCCCAATAAGACATCCCTGAGGCATATCATAATTAACTTCACTAAAGTTAATATGAAGGAGAAAATTCTCAAAGTAGCCAGACGAAAGAAAACTATTACTGTCAAAGGGAAGAACATTAGAATGACTGCAGATCTCTCTGCTGAAAATTTTCAAGCCAGAAGAGGGTGGTCATCAATGTTTAATCTCCTCAAGCAAAATAACTTTCAACCCCGGATCTTGTACGCAGCTAAACTGAGTTTCATTTATGATGGAGAAATTAAACATTTTAATAACATTCAGATGCTAAAGAAATTTGCCATAACCAAACCAGCTCTTCAGGATATTCTCAGACCTATCCTCCATAATAACCAACCCAATCCTCTACTACAAAAGTAAACTCACTCAGAAACTTCTGATCAAACTCCAACTTCCACAATGGCAAAAGGATTAAAAATGCCCACTGGACTCTCGAAAAACTCAATACCCAAAATTTCACCAAACTTATCAATACTCTCCATTAATGTGAATGGCTTAAACTGCCCTCTAAAGAGACATAGGTCAGCTGACTGGATACAAAAACTCAGGCCAGACATTTGTTGCATACGAGCGTCACATCTTAACATAAAGAGAAATACAGACTCAGGGTGAAAGGATGGTCATCCATATTTCAGGCAAATGGTAACCAGAAAAAAGCAGGTGTTGCAATTTTATTTGCGGATACAATAGGCTTTAAACCAACAAAAGTAAGGAAGTACAAAAATGGTCACTTCATATTTGTTAAGAGTAAGACTCAATATGATGAGATTTCAATTATTAATATCTATGCACCCAACCAGAATGCACCTCAATTTATAAGAGAAACACTAACAGACATGAGCAACTTGATTTCCTCCAACTTTATAATAGAGATTTTAACACTCCTTTGGCAGTGATGGATCGATCCTCCAACAAAAAGCTGAGTAAAGAAATTTTAGATTTCAATCTAACCATCCAGCATTTAGATTTAGCAGACATCTACAGAACATTTCATCCCAACAAAACTGAATACACATACTTCTCAGCAGCCCACTGAACTTACTCCAAAATCGATCACATCTTAGGTCACAAGTCTAACCTCAGTAAATTTAAAGGAATAGAAATTATTCCAGGCATCTTTTCGGACCATCATGGAATAAAACTTGAGATGAGTAACAACAGGAATCTGCATACTCATACAAAAACATGGAAGTTAAATAACCTTATGCTGAATGATAGCTGGGTCAGAGATGAGATCAACAAGGAAATTGCCAAATTTTTGGAACAAAACGACAAGACATGAACTATCAGAATCTCTGGGACACCACAATTTATAGCACTGCAAGCCTTCCTAAGGAGAACGGAAAGAGAGGAAGTAAGCAACTTAATGGGACATCTCAAGAGACTGGAAATGGAAGAACACTGCAACCCCAAATCCAGTAGAAGAAAAGAAATAACCAAAATCAGAGCAGAACTAAATGAAATTGAAAACAAAAGAATAATACAACAGATCAATAAATCAAAAAGCTGGTTTTTTGAAAAGGTCAACAAAATAGATAAACCTTTGGCCAACCTAATCAGGAAAAAAAGAGTAAAATCTCTAATCTCATCAATCAGAAATAACAAAGATGAAATAACAACAGACTCCTCAGAAATCCAAAAAATCCTTAATGAATATTACAAGAAACTTTACTCTCAGAAATACGAAAATCTGAAGGAAATTGACCGTTACTTGGAAGAACGTCACCTTCCAAGACTTAACCAAAATGAAGTGGAAATGTTGAACAGGCCCATATCAAGTTCAGAAATAACATCAACCATACAAAATCTCCCCAAAAAGAAAAGCCCGGGACCAGATGGTTTTACGTCAGAATTCTACCAAACCTTTAAAGAGGAATAAGTACCTATATTACTCAACCTGTTCCAAAAGGTAGGAAAAGAAGGAAGACTACCCAACACGTTCTATGAAGCAAACATCACCCTGATCCCCAAACCAGGAAAAGACCCAACAAGAAAAGAAAATTATAGACCAATATCACTAATGAATATAGATGCAAAAATATTCAACAAGATTCTAACAAACAGAATCCAGCAACATATCAAACAAATTATACATCATGATCAAGTTGGCTTTATCCCAGGGTCTCAAGGCTGGTTCAATATACGTAAATCTATAAATGTAATTCAGCACATAAACAAATTAAGAAACAAAGACCATATGATTCTCTCAATCAATGCAGAAAAAGCTTTTGATAACATCCAACATCCCTTCATGATCAGAACACTTAAGAAAATTGGTATAGAAGGGACATTTCTTAAACTGATAGAGGCCATCTACAGCAAACCCACAGCCAATATCATATTGAATGGAGTTAAATTGGAATCATTTCCACTCAGATCCGGAACCAGACAAGGCTGCCCATTGTCTCCATTGCTCTTTAACATTGTAATGGAAGTTTTAGCCACCGCAATTAGGGAAGAAAAGGCGATCAAGGGTATCCACATAGGGTCAGAAGAGATCAAACTTTCGCTCTTCGCAGATGATATGATTGTATATCTGGAAAATACTAGGGACTCTACTACAAAACTCTTAGAAGTGATCAAGGAATACAGCAGCGTCTCAGGTTAGAAAATCAACATTCATAAATCAGTAGCCTTTATATATACCAACAATAGTCAAGCCGAAAAAACAAGGACTTTATCCCATTCACAGTAGTGCCAAAGAAGATGAAATACTTGGGAGTTTATCTAACAAAGGCTGTGAGAGATCTTTATAAAGAGAACTATGAAACTCTAAGAAAAGAGATAGCTGAGAATGTTAACAAATGGAAAAATATACCGTGCTCATGGTTGGGAAGAATCAACATTGTTAAAATGTCCATACTACCCAAAGCAATATATAATTTCAACGCAATCCCCATTAAAGCTCCACTGTCATACTTTAAAGATCTTGAAAAAATAATACTTCGTTTTATATGGAATCAGAAAAAAACCTCGAATAGCGAAGACATTACTCAAAAATAAAAACAAGCAGGAGGAATCACACTACCAGACCTCAGACTATACTACAAATCGATAGTGATCAAAACAGCATGGTACTGGCACAAAAACAGAGAAGTAGATGTCTGGAACAGAATAGAGAACCAAGAGATGAATCCAGCTACTTACCATTATTTAATCTTTGACAAGCCAATTAAAAACATTCAATGGGGAAAAGAATCCCTATTTAACAAATGGTGCTGGGTGAACTGGCTGGCAACCTCTAGAAGACTGAAACTGGACCCACACCTCTCACCATTAACCAAGATAGACTCTCACTGGATTAAAGATTTAAACCTAAGACATGAAACTATAAAAATACTAGAAGAGAGTGCAGGGAAAACCCTCGAAGAAATTGGATTGGGAGAGTTTTTTATGAGAAGGACCCCCCGGGCAATTGAAGCTGCTTCAAAAATACACTATTGGGACTTGATCAAACTAAAAAGCCTCTGCACAGCCAAGAACACAGTAAGTAAAGTAAGCAAACAGCCCTCAGAATGGGAAAAGATATTTGCAGGTTATGTCTCCGACAAAGGTTTAATAACCAGAATCCACAGAGAACTCAAACGCATTAGCAAGAAAAGAACAAGTGATCCCATGGCAGGCTGGGCAAGGGACTTGAAGAGAAACTTCTCTGAAGAAGACAGGCGCACGGCCTTCAGACATATGAAAAAATGCTCATCATCTTTAATCATCAGAGAAATGCAAATCAAAACTACTTTGAGATATCATCTAACTCCAGTGAGACTAGCCTACATCACAAAATCCCAAGACCAGAGATGTTGGTGTGGATGTGGAGAAAAGGGAACACTTTTGCACTGCTGGTGGGAATGCAAATTAATACATTCCTTTTGGAAAGAGATATGGAGAACACTTGGAGATCTAAAAATAGATCTGCCATTCAATCCTATAATCCCTCTACTGGGCATATATCCAGAAGACCAAAAATCACATCATAACAAAGATATTTGTATCAGAATATTTATTGCAGCCCTACTCATAATTGCTAAGTCATGGAAAAAGCCCAAGTGCCCATCGATCCATGAATGGATTAATAAATTGTGGTATATGTACACCATGGAATATTATGCAGCCTTAAAGAAAGATGGAGACTTTACCTCTTTCATGTTTACATGGATGGAGCTGGAACATATTCTTCTCAGTAAAGTGTCTCAAGAATGGAAGAAAAAGTACCCAATGTACTCACCCTTATTATGAAACTAATGTAGGACCTCCACATGAAAGCTATAACCCAGTTACAACCTAAGAATAGGGAGAAGGGGAAAAGGGAGGGGAGGGAGGTGGGAGATAGGTGGAGGGAGGGGGATTAATGGGATTTCACCTGCCGTGCATCTTACAAGGGTATATGTGAATCCTAGTAAATGTGGAATGTAAAGGTCTTAGCAAAATAACTAAGAAAATGCCATGAAAGCTATGTTAACTAGTGTGATGAAAATGTGTCAAACGGTCTATGAACCAAGTGTATGGTGCCCCATGATCATACTAATGTACACAGCTATGATTTAATAAAAAAAATTAAAAAATAAAATATTGTGGTCTAGCAATACTGAGTTTGAAGCACTTACAGTGTGCTTGGTACTTTATGCTTGTTATTTTTACAGACAAAGATAGCATGACTCTAAGAGATTAAGAAATTAAAGCCACAGTGGAGGTGAATTGCAGATTCAAATTCCCAAGCCTGGCTTCTTTCTAGCATACTCTGATGGCTAAAAGGGAGGATTGGAGATGAAAAGACAGCTTCAGAAACTGAGGGCTGCCAGGCTATGATGACACCTTTGGAAATGGAAAGGACATCAAATGAAATAGAACCCCAGAAGGACAGTCTACAGAATGTGGCAATGGAAGTATGTGCCTGGAAAGAGTGTCAATAACTCCTAGCTTTTAAGCCTGGGCTCAGGAAATGATGAGACTTAATCAACAGAAAAAAACAAAATTCTGGAGAAGAATCTGCTTTCGTTGGGGAAAAGGATGAGTTCAGCTTTGATCAGATTGATTCTGAGATAGCTGACAGTGAGGGACAGAGTCTGATACATGATGTAGTAGATGCTATATGAGATGAGAATTGAAGACATAATAAGTGGTTAAGGTAGAGAAACACAAAAAGACTAACAGGACTTTAGGAAGAGTCTGTATTTGGGAGGGGGGAAGATAAAAGAAATTAAATACTAGAAGAAGAAACCAAATCATGCAAGAACCAGAACAGAAAGGAGAGTTTCAAGGGAGTCGCCCAGGACAGTGGGAGCTGGGCCTTAGCAGTGCTGGTGCCCTTGGGATGCCACCGGGAAGGAGCTCTGGCCACCCAGGCCCAGAGTGCCTACAGGCTTGTGGCAGCTGAGCGCTGAGGAAGCCCCAGGGATGAGGAGGATAAAGAAAAAGAGCATAAGGCAAACAGAACATCAGGGTGATTTTGTTTGTTGGTGATCAGGACAAAGGAACAGAGCAGAGTGGGAGAAGGAAGATACTAGAGAGAACAGATAATTGATAGAGCTGGAACCCAGATTTAGGGTTCTGGGGGTGGAGGGGAAAAAGTAGCTTTGCTTTTCTTCTTTTCACACCTACAGAAAACCTGTTTTTGTATCAATTTGCCGCTTCTTAAAAACATATCTTCTTATGTTACCATGTTACCCCCAAGTTGGAATGGATTCACCAGCAAGCCACAGTAAGCAGTAAGTAGCCCTTTTCTGTAGCCTGCTATTTTACAACCAAAGGGTGCTGTTTGGCTGAGAGGTCTGCATGTGTGAGGTGGCTGGGCAACAGCCTAGAGCCCTGTCTGCAACCTGGCTTTAGAGTTATAATATTATTTAAAGCATCCCTTTCAGCAGTTTTTGAAACCAAAATATACGCTGGCTAATGTCATCTGGAAACTAAAAGTCCACGTTCAGCAACTCTCAATAGCCACTCCTAAAACTTGGTGAGGATTTTAATTTTGGTGATACCGATCTTACTGTAAGTGGGGCGGCTGAGTTGCTATGGTAATTCGTTCTCAAAACAGAGCAACTTTGCTTCAATACATTGAAACAGCAGCTACATCTACTTTATGTTGACGTGACTGTGACATTAATTCCAGTTGAAACATCTCCAGTGCACCCATCAGGACTCGTGTGTAGGAATTTTAAACTGGGGCCAAGAAGGCATTGGCTAAAAGAATTGCAAGTTGGGCTTCCCAAACCTGGGCCTTCACAATTCGTACAGCTGAAGACCGTTGGCTCACAGCCTGGAGCGCTACCATGGGGGCGGCTCGCAGCTGGGAAAGGTTCATCATTGAAGCAATTATGTGGATAATTGCTCCAGTGTGGGCATGGGCTGAGCGGTTGTGACTCATGTCACACTGTCACTAATAGACAGGAGGTGGGGAGAACAAGTTGCGAGAATGCACTGCTTTTTTCCGTTCCTCTTGCAAATAAACCCGGAGCCCACTAACATCTGCCTTAGAAGCTCGGGAGAAAGGCGCCCCGGTGTCCGCCGGCAGGGGGCCCCCGTGCGTCGCACGTCCTCCGGCTTCTGCGCCGGCGTCGCTCTGAACCTGCCTCTCTGCCGCTGATTCCTGCCCGACCGCGACGTGGTGGAGAAAGAAAGTACATGCCCGACTTTCAGGATGACTCACTGTAAACAAAAGGAGGACGGTCAACTGCCTCCTCTCAGGACCCGAGCATGCGCCCCAGGACAGAGTGAGTCAGAGTTGCAAGTCTTGGTCGGGGGCGGGGGCGCGGTTCTGCCCCTGAGGAAGGGGTGTCGGTGTGTAAAATACGACCGGGGACCCCTTGGTAAGCCCCGGCTTCTAGGCGAGGTCGAACCCTCTGGAAACCAACGAGGCGTCCAGGCTGAGGGAACGCCTGTCATGTCAGTGGTGCGGGTTTCACAACCCGCGCGTGTCAGGACTCATCACAGCGCACACTTTAAACATGTGTAATCTTGCTTTATGTAAGTTATGCTCCAAATATTTTTTTAGAAGAAATACTGTTTGACAGTTTAGTGGAAGAAAAAAAGAAAATGGCCAAACCATTCCTATTGTGATTCCCCAGGAAGCTGAGCGCCCCCTCTGCACACCCATCTGTGGCTGTTATCCGGCCTGGGTGCAAATACTGTACCGGGGGGCCCTGAAGGGAGCTTGGTCCAGGTCGCCTCCTCTGACCCCGGACTCCCAGAGCGTGTGTTGGTAGGTGAGTTACTTCACCGGACCAAAGGAATGGAGGCAGGTAATAATTTGGAGGTAGGTGGAGCAGATGTTGGGGAGCAAAGGAAAAAGCACCTTCGACGTTCTCCACCCCAGGCAAGCACAGGACTAGAGAAGTCTGTTGACTCCTCGTGTCTGGACAGATGCAAATCGAGTCAAGCCAGCAGCGTGACTGAGCTGCAGAGCTTCACAGCTGGGCTGTGCCCACAGAGCAGGCACACGTGAAACGACTTAGCACCCTCGCGAGCAAGTTAATTTAGGGGCAAAGGAACACATACGCATTTAGATGGCAAAAAAAAAAAAAAAACAAAGTCGTTTGACAAGGGAGGTTACTGAAAGAGCAAGCCGCTGTAAGAGGAAGGGTTGCCCAGATGTTTTTTAATATAAATAACCCCAGTTGGGAAATACAAACGTGTCTATGCACAAACTTGTTTATAGTCTTCTGAAAGGTATTATACCTAGTGAACAGGAAAGGGAACTTTTTCTTCCTCTTGCTATAAGTATTGTCTTGTGAATACCTGCTGCTTCTGACTGCTAACCTACGAGAAAGATCTTTCTTTCATTTTGTCTGCCAACGTTATCTAAAAGGAATTAATTACCTCTTTCATTTTCCCTTCAGTATCTAGTAAGGCTAGCATAGGTCTGTTCCTACCACGGTCTTTGAGAAACAAATTCTGTGTGCACAGTGTACATACACAAAGTGATTTGGAGAACACAACAGCTGAACAAGAGGGCATAATGCAGGAGAGCTTTGTCTGGAACTCCTGACCTCTCAGTCACTTACCTAATCTGGATGTGTGTTTTGTGTGTGCTATTTTTTGACTCTCTGGATTCTGCACATATTTTGAAGATGTGTCCACACCATGGTAGCTCATCTCACATATCATGTCTATGTCCCTAATTTCCAAAGACAGTCCTAAATTTCAACTTTTTTTTTTTGTCACCCTCTATAGAGTGCTGTGGTGTCGTAGCTGACAGCAACCTCAAAGTTTTCTTCTTGCCTCAGCCACCCAAGTATCTGGGACCACGGACGCCTGCCACAACGCCCAGCTATTTTTACAGACAAGGGTCTCGCTCTTGCTCAGGCTGGTCTCGAACCTGTGAGCTCAGGCAATCCACCCGCCTCAGCCACCCAGAGTGCTAGGATTCCAGACATGAGCCTGGCCTTCGACTATTCTTTTAACCTCCCTTCATAAATATAATCATGCTTTTAGATCACTTTTTGTTATATAAAATACAATCTGTAGGAAGAATGTTTTACTCAACTATTATTTTCTCTTTAAATCCAGGGTCTTAAAAACTATCATTTGGAAAACAATGCCAGTATATTCAACAAACACTCAGGAAATGTCTACTTTGTGCCAGAACAGTAAAGCACAGCCCATAGTTTGGAGTTGCAAGTTGTTGTTTTTTCCAGGTCTTAAAAAAATCCAAAAAGCAGAGTCAGCTTTCATATTTGCAATAATGGAATTACAGTAAAATATTACTTATATCATTGTCTGGAAATGACCAAACATTCACAGCACTCTGATATGCATTACAGAGCTCTGGGGTGCTAACAGCATAGGTTACAGAAGTTGTAAAAGTATACTTCTCTGTGGCACACTGCCAAGCGAGGCCTTATTTCACATTTAAGGCCTCATAGGAAAAAGATAGCGTAAGGTGAATCTTTCAAACCAATGAGAGTGTACAGTCATCTTGAAAAGCAGGGAACCCACGTCCTCAGTTGTTTGGGATCTCCAGACTATTCACTGGTTTTGGCAAGTGGTGTCAGAGGGCAGTTTTGAAATGGGAGAAAATATTTATAAAAGAAAAACATCCTCCAGGTAGGTCTTTTTCATTAACTGCTTAGAGCTGACCCAGAGATATGTTTGTAGTACAGCTTTTAATGGGAGTTCAAAATCTTTGATCTGTTCCTTCAGACGGTGGTACAAGTTCAAGGTTCCTATGTTTTCTCTAATTAATAATCTTGTTTCCCCTCCCAAACACTAATGTTTCTCTGATGTAGGTGGGTTTTTAATTGAGCCACTAGTGCACAGAATTGGAATGATCATACTCTTTGGTTTATAAAACACATCGCTTATTCATGCATAACCTACTTTTATTTATTTAGTTTGTTACTTTTAATAATGCAAAAAGTGCTCATGAAGCTACCACTTGCTCCAAAAAAATGCAAGGACCGTGACAATAAGATTTTAACCTACATCTAACCACACAGATTCTACATTCAGTCCTTTTTCCCTGCTCCTCCAGCCCACCCTGAACCTTATCCTGACTTACGTGTTTGGTGTATTCTCTTACTTTTTTATATATGGTTTTTATAATTATATGTATTACAACAATTTTTATAAATACTGTTCTTAAATTTATAAAAAGGGTAATGTTTTATGATTTATATTGGTAAGATTCATCCTGTCACACATTGCTGACTCTCACCATATTTCACTATAAGAAAGTCCGTAGTTTAGTCAGCAACCTGCTCATTACTAGTCACTTGAGTTGTTCACAGGTTCTTGATATTATCATAAAAAATACTTCTTTGAACCTTCTTATAGCTAATCTTATACATGTGTAAACATTTCTCTTAGGTATGTCCCTAGGAGTGAAATTGTTGGCTTGAATGGTATGTGAGTGTTCAACTTTAGGGCAAGTACCAAACAGAAGTCATTGCACTAATTTGCACTGGTCTATGTGATGTGTCTGAGAGCCGATGACCCATGTCCCTTCCAGCCCTTGGTGTTGTCAGACTTCATTTCAGATCAATATGAGAGTACAAATGTTTACAAATTGTTTCAGACTCATTTCAGATCAATACGAGAGTACAAATTATTTTCATTTCTGAGGGAAAGTTCAAGCTGTATTTGAGCCTTTCACAGGGGACGGAGGAGGCTGAGCACCCTCACCTTGCGCACATTAGGTGACATCCTGCCTGTCACCCTCCCTCCTCCCCCCCCCCTTCCCCAGTGTTAGACTATACCTGTGTTTTTCTTTCTGTGGGTATTAGTTTATAGTTACATATTAGTATTGATTACATTGGATACTTTTTTCTCCATTCTTGTGATATTTTACTAAGAAGACTATGTTTCACCTCTATCCAGGTAAACACAAGATATAAAGCCTCCATCTTTTTTTTTTTTTGTCGCCGTTGGTAGAGTGCCATGGCATCATAGCTCACAGCAACCTCAAACTCTCAGGCTCAAACAATTCTCTTGCCTTAGCCTCCTGAGCAGCTGGGACTGCAGGCGCCCACCACAATGCCTGGTTATTTTTAGAGATGGGGTATTGCTCTTGTTCAGGCTGGTCTCAAACCCATGAGCTCAGGCAATCTACCTGTTTTGGCCTCCCAGAGTGCTAGGATTATATAAGGCATGAGCCACCACTCCTGGCCTCTACATCTTTTCTTATGGCTGACTAGCACTCCATGATATATACAAATACCATAGTTTGTTTATCCATTCATGGGTAAATGGGAACTTGGGTTGATTCCATGTCTTGGCAATTATGAATTCAGCTGCAGTAAACATTCTAGTTCAGATGTCCTTGTGGTAAAATGATTGTTTTTCTTCTGGGTGGATACCTGGTAATAGTATTGTAGGATCAAATGGAAGGTCCACTTTTAGTTCTTTGAGAATTCTCCAAACTTCTTTCCATAGAAGTTATATTAGTTTTCAGTCCCACCAGCAGTGTAGAAGTGTCCCCTTCGCTCCACATCCACTCCAGCATCTGCAGATTCAATATTTTGTGATCTGGGCTAATCTCACTGAGTGTTGTCAAACTTTTCAAATTTTTTTTTTTTTTTTGTTAGAGACAGAGTTTCACTTTGTTGCCCTTGGTAGAGTTTGATGGCATCACAGCTCACAGCAACCTCCAGTTCTTGGGCTTAGGAAATTCTCTTGCCTCAGCTTCCCGAGTAGCTGGGACTACAAGTGCCCACCACAATACCCCACTATTTTTGTTGTTGTTGTTGTTGCAGTTTGGCCAGGGCCGGGTTCAAACCCACCACCCTCGGTATATGGGGCCAGGCCGTACTCATGGAGCCACAGGTGCCACCCAAACTTTTTAATTTTTGTTGATAATTTGTGAATAAAATAAACACCTCATTGTGGCCTTTGGTATCACAGGTAAAATTCTCTTCGTATTTGTATTTGATTGACCACATATGTCTCCTTTCTTTCTCTGAGAAGTATCTGTTCATGTTTTTTTCCCAGAAGATTTCTCTCAAAAGATGCAAAAAAAGCATTCGATAAAATCCAGCATCCATTTCTAATTAGAACACTTAAGAATATAGTCATAGCTGGCACATTTCGTAATCTGATTGAAGCCATATATGGCAAACCAACAGCTAATATCATACTGAATGGAGTAAAACTGAAAGCTTTTCCACTTAGAACTGGAACCAGACAAGGTTGTCCTCTGTCACCATTACTATTCAACATAATGCTGGAAGTTCTACCCAATACAATTAGGCAAGACAGGGAAATAAAGGGCATCCAAATGAGAGCACAGGAGGTCAAACTCTCCCTCTTTGCGGGCGATATGTTCTTACCTTTTTTTTTTATTAACTTTTGCACATAGATCATAAATACATTCATGCCCATTTCAGTGTGTTAATTATTTGTACAAATTGGAGTGCTTACATCATACTAATCAGCATAGCTTTCACCTCATTTACCCAATTATAACATTAGGACATTTGTGCTCTACACATGATAGATCCAACTTGTACTTGCAATGTGCTCCATAGTTCTGGTCCCCCTACTATCCCTACTATCCCTCCCACCCCCTTCCCATCCCTCTACCTTCCCTCTTTCATCCTAGGCTAAAATTGTGTTTCATTTTTCATATGCAAGTGTGAGTTCTTATAAATTGGTTTCACAGTAGTACTGAGTACATTGGATTTTTTTTTGCCATTCCTGAGATACTGTACTAAGAAGAATATATTCCAGTTCCATCCATGTAAACATAAAAGAGGTAAAGTCTCCATTTTTTTTACCACTGCATAGTATTCCATGGTATACATACACCACAATTTATTAATCCATTCATGGATCGATGGGCACTTGGGCTTCTTCCATGACTTGGCTATTATGAATTGAGCTGCAGTGAACAATCTGGTGCAAATATCTCTATTGCCAAATGATTTTTGGTCCTTTGGGTATACACCTGGAAGAGGAATTGCAGGATCAAATGGCAGGTCTACATTTAGATCCCTGAGAGTTCTCCAAACTTCCTTCCAAAAGGAACATACTAGCTTGCATTCCCATCAGCAGTGCAGAAGTGTTCCCTTTTCTCCACATCCACACCAAAATATGTTGTTTTGGGATTTTGTGATGTGGGCTACACTTACTGGAGTTAGATGGTATCTCATAGAGGTTTTGGTTTGCATTTCTCTGGTGATTAAAGATGATGAGCATTTTTTCTTGTGTCTGTAGGCCATGCGCCTGTCTTCTTCAGAGAAGCTTTTGTTCATGTCTCTTGCCCACAATGAAATGGGATCACTTGTTTTTTGCTTGGTAATAAGTTTGAGTTCTCTGTGGATTCTGGTTATTAGACCTTTGTCGGTAGTATAACTTGCAAAAACCCTCTCCCATTCCAAGGGCTGTCTATTTGCTTTACTTAGTGTGTTCTTGGCAGTGTACAAGCTTTTTAATTTGATAAGATCCCAGTAATGTATTTTTGATATTGCTTCAGTTGCCCGGAGTGTCTTCCTCATGAAGTATTCTCCCAGGTCAGTTTTCTCAAGTGTTTCCCCTGCACTCTCCCTAAGAATATTTATAGTTTCATGTCTTAAGTTTAAGTCCTTTAACCAGTGAGAGTTAATTTTTGTTAGAGGAAAAAGGTGTGGTCTTCTACAGTTTCAGTCTTCTACAAGTTGCCAGCCAATTCATCCAGCACCATTTATTGAATAGGGAATCTTTCTCCCAATTCATATTTTTAATAGGCTTATCGAAAATCAAATGACGATAAGTGTCTGGGTTCACTTCTTGGTCTTCAATTCTGTTCCATACATCTACCTCTCTGTTTTTGTGCCAGTACCATATTGTTTTGATCACCATCAATTTATAATATAGTCTGAAGTCTGGAAGCGTGATTCCTCCCGATTTGTTTTTATTTCTGAGTAATGTCTTGGCTATTCGAGTTTTTTCTGTTTCCATATAAAACAAAGTACTAATTTTTCCAGGTCTTTAAAATATGAGAGAGGTGCTTTAATAGGGATCGCGTTAAATCTGTAAATTGCTTTAGGTAGTATAGACATTTTAACAATGTTGATTCTTCCCAGCCATGAGCATGGTATATTTTTCCATTTGTTAACATCTTCAGCTATTTCTTTCCTCAGAGTTTCATAGTTCACTTTATAGAGATCTTTCACATCCTTAGTTAGTTACACTCCCAGATATTTCATCTTCTTTGGCACTATTGTAAAGGGAATAGAATCCTTGATTGTTTTTTCCCCTTGAATATTGTTGGTGTATATAAAGGCTACAGATTTATGAGTGTTAATTTTGTATCCTGAGACATTCCTATATTCCTTGATCACTTCTAGGAGTTTTGTAGTTGATTCCCTGGGGTTTTCCAGATATATAATCATATTGTCTGCGAAGAGTGACAGTTTGATCTCCTCTGGTCCTATTTGGATCCCCTTCATTGCCTTCTCTTGCCTGATTGTGGTGGCTAAGACTTTCATTACAATGGTAAAAAGCAGTGGAGACATTAGGCATCCTTGCCTTGTTCCTCATCTGAGCAGAAATGATTTCAATTTTACTCCATTCACTATGATATTGGCTGTGAGTTTGCTGTAGATGGCCTCTATCAGTTTAAGAAATGGTCCATCTATACCTGTTTTCTTAAGCATTCTGATCAAGAAAGGGTGCTGGATATTGTCAAAAGCTTTTTCTGCATCAATTGAGAGAATCATATGGTCTTTGTTTTTTAATTTGTTTATGTGATGTCTTATATTTATGGATTTACGTATATTGAACCATCCTTGGGACCCTGGGATGAAATCCACCTGGTGGTGGTGTATAATTTGTTGTTGTGTTGTTGGATTCTGTTTGCTAGGATCTTATTGAATATTTTTGCATCAATATTCATTAGAGATATTGGTCCATAATTTTCTTTTCTTGTTGGATCTTTTCCTGGTTTGGGTATCAGGGTGATATTTGCTTCATAGAGTGAGTTGGGAAGTATTCCTTCTTTTTCTATGTTTTGGAAAAGATTAAGAAATATAGGTACTAGTTCCTCTTTAAAGGTTTGGTAGAATTCTGATGTGACGCCATCTGGTCCCGGGCTTTTCTTTTTGAGGAGATTTCTTATAGTTGATGCTATTTTACAGCTTGTTATAGGCTTGTTCAACATTTCCTCTTCTTTCTGGCTAAGTCTAGGAGGGTGGAATGTTTCCAAGTATTGATCTATTTCCTTCAGATTTTCTTACTTCTGAGAGTAGAGTTTTATGTAGTATTCATTAAGGATTTGTTGAATTTCTGAGGAGTCTGTTGTTATTTGGCCTTTAACATTTCTGATTGATGAAATTAGGGATTTTACTCTTCTACTTCTGGTTAGGTTAGCCAACGGTTTATCTATTTCATTGACCTTTTCAAAAAACCAGCTCTTTGATTGGTTGATCTGTTGTATCTTTTGTTTTCAATTTCATTTAGTTCTGCTCTAATTTTAGTTATTTCTTTCTTCTGCTGGGTTTAGGGTTGGAAAGTTCTTCTTTTTCCAGTTGCTTGAGATGTCCCATTAAGTTATTGACTTCCTTTCTTTCTATTCTCTTGAGGAAGGCTTGCAACGCTATAAATTTTCCTCTTAGGACTGCCTTTGCGGTATCACAGAGGTTCTGATAGTTTGTTTCTTCATTATTGTTTTGTTTCAAAAATTTGGTAATTTCCTTCTTAATCTTATCTATGACCCAGCTATCATTCAGCTTGAGGTTATTTAGTTTCCATGTTTTTGTATGTGTGTGGAGATTCCTGTTGTTACTGAGTTCAACTTTTATTCCGTGGTGGTCCGAGAAAATACAAGGAATGACTTCTATTCTTTTAAATTTGCTGAGGTTAGACTTGTGACCTAAGATGTGATCAATTTTGGAGGATGATTCATGGGCTGATGAGAAGAATGTGTATTCGGTTTTGTTAGGATGAAATGTTCTATAGATGTCTATTAGATGCAAATGTTGAATGGTTAAGTTTAATTCTAAAATTTCTTTGCTTAGCTTCTTTTTTGAGGATCTATCCAACATTGCCAGGGGAGTGTTAAAGTGTCCAACAGTTACGGTGCTGGGGGAAATCAAATTGCTCATGTCAGTTAGAGTTTCTCTTATAAATTGAGGCGCATTCTAGTTGGGTGCATAGGTGTTGATAATAGAAATCTCATCATGTTGAGTGTTGCCATTAACAAATAAGTGACCATCATTGTCTTTTCTTACTTTGGTTTAAAGCCTATTGTATCTGTGTATAAAATTGCAACACCTGCTTTTTTCTGATTTCCATTTGCCTGAATTATAGATGACCATCCCTTCACCCTGAGTCTATGTTTATCTTTTTTTTTTTTTTTGTATGAAATGTTTTTATTGGCAAGGGAGGGATGCTGCAGAGCACCACAAAGGAGGAGAAAAAGGAGTGGGGGAGATGTTTACTTTTTAAGGTCAGGTGACGTTCTTGAATGCAGCAGATGTCTGGCCTGAGTTTTTGTATCCAGTCAGCCAACCTTTGTCTCTTTAGAGGGCAATTTAAGCCATTCATATTCATCAAGAGTAATGATAAACCAGGCAGAGGTTTGGGTATCTAGTTTTTCGAAAGTCCAGGGGACATTTTTAATCCTTTCGCCACTATGGAAGTTAGAATTTGATCAAAAGTTTCTGAGTGATTTACTTTGGTGGTGGAGGATTGTGTAGTTTATTAGGGAGGATAGGTCTGAGAATATCCTGAAGAGCTGGTTTAGTTATGGCAAATTTCTTCAACATGTGAATGTCATTAAAGTATTTAATTTCTCTGTCATAGATGAAACTCAGTTTAGCTGGGTGTAGGATCCTGGGTTGCAAGTTATTTTGTTTAAGGAGATTAAAGGTTGATGACCACCCTTTTCTAGCTTTAAAGTTTTCAGCAGAGAGCTCTGCAGTCCTGCTAATGTTCTTCCCTTCGTATGTAATGGTTTTCTTCCGTCTTAAAGCTTTCAGAATTTTCTCCTTCATATTAACTTTAGCGGAATTAATTATAATATGTCTATGAGAATTTTTATTTGGGTTGAGTCGTGCTCGTGTTCTAAAACTGCTATCTGAATTTCAGAATCTCTGGGCATGTCTGGAAAATTCTCTTTAATTATTTCATGGAGCAAAGCATCTGTATCCTTCACAGCAAGCTCATCACTTTCAGTTATTCCTGTAAAGCGTCTTTCAGTTATTCCTGTAAGGCAAATATTAGACCTCTTTGAATTATCCCAGAGCTCTCTGAGAGAATGATCCGTTTTCGTTCTCCACTTTTTTTCCTCTTTGAATGTTTGGGAGCGTTCAAAAGCTTTGTCTTCAATATCGGAGATCCTTTCTTCTGCCTGCTCCATTCTGTTACTGAGGAATTCTACTATATTTTTTAGATCTTTGAGAGCTGCAAATTCTTGTTTTAATGTGTCAAAATCTTTGGTCATTTTGTCTTTAAGTTCCTTGAATTCTTGAGACATCTTTTTTTTTTTTTTTTTTGTAGAGACAGAGTTTCACTTTATGGCCCTCAGTAGAGTGCCGTGGCCTCACACAGCTCACAACAACCTCCAACTCCTGGGCTTAAGCGATTCTCTTGCCTCAGCCTCCCGAGTAGCTGGGACTACAGGCGCCCGCCACAACACCCGGCTATTTTTTGGTTGCAGTTTGGCCGGGGCCGGGTTTGAACCCGCCACCCTCGGCATATGGGGCCGGCACCCCACCGACTGAGCCACAAGCGCCGCCCCGAATTCTTGAGACATCTTTTGAATTTCTGCTTTAAATTCTAATTTCATCATTACCTCCATGTTGATCTTATTTGCTATCCAAATTCTGAACTTGATTTCTGACATCTCAGCCATTTGTTTGGGAATAGGATCTCGTGCTTTATCGTTTCTTGGGGAAGTTGATCTGCTCTGATTGCTCATGCTGCCAGAGTTTTTCCACTGATTCCACCTCATGATTGTTTTTCACTGTTGGCTAGGTGGTCTGGTAAGGTGAGATTGGATTGGGGTTTCCTGGAGTTGTGGTTAACCAGCCCTTTGTTAAGGATCTGGGACTGATGTTTGCAACTTTTTCCCCTTTAGTTTTGCAAAGGACCTGTACAGTGTTACAGTCTGAGGCTGGGGAAACCTGCTTGGTGTGGTGGGGTTAGGTAGCTCAGTCTTGTATTCAACTGGTTCTTGTCCGATCCTTGTGTATCAGTGACTCTGGTGAAGTCTTAGCTGAAGATTTTTGTCTTGGAGTCACAGCTTGTCTCAGCAGGGGTGACCTGGAGTTATCTCACTTCTCTCTTGGATGGGCTCCCTGTCTTCAGCTTAATTGGATATTTTCTGGACGTTATCCTTCTCTCTGGATAGGAGCTTCTGTCGGAGCCTGTTTCCAGTCAGCCATCTTGCCCCCATGTTCTTATTTTTAGAGAACCCCAGAGACTCAACTATAAGACTCTTGGAAGTGATCAAAATATACAGCAATGTCTCAGGAAATAAAAACATGTCCACAGGTCAGTAGCCTTTGTATACGCCAATAACAGCCAAGATGAGAGTCTAATTAAGGATACAACTCCCTTCACAATAGCTGCAAAGAAAACGAAATACCTAGGAATATACCTAACAAAAGAGGTGAAGGACCTGTATAAGAGAGATTACAAAACCCTAAGAAAAGAAATAGCAGAAGATAATAACAAATGGAAGAATGAATCAACATTGTTAAAATGTCTATACTTCCCAAAGGAATCTACAGATTCAATGCAATCCCCATTCAAATACCATCATCATATTTTCTAGATTTGATAATTCTTTGTTTTGTATGGAACCAGAAAAAAATCCCCTACAGCCAAGGCAATTCTTAGTAATAAAAACAAATCTGGGAATATCACCCTACCAGACTTTTGGTTATACTACAAGGCCATAGTGATCAAAACAGCATGGTATTGGCACAAAAATAGAGACATTGGCATTTGGAACTGAATAGAAAACCATGAGATGAAACTAAATCTTACAGCCACCTGATTTTTGATAAACCAAACAAGAACATACACTGGGGAAACAAATTCTTATTCAATAAATGGTGCTGGGAGAACTGGATAACTACATGTAGAAGACTGAAACTGGACCCATACCTTTCTCCACTTACAAAAATTGATTCAAGTCAGATAAAAGATTTAAATCTAAGGCATGAAACATAAATTATCTAATAATGAACCATCCTTGCATTTGTGATTTGTGGAATTAAGCTGTACTTAGTCACATTACATAATTCTTTTTAATATAGAGTTGTATTCCACTTTCTTAATGTTTTATTTAAGGATTATAAATAAGAGAAAAAGAGTATTTTTTAAGCAGCAAAACTCATCTATTGACTCTATATCCATCACCACCATTGTCCATTTTCTTTTCTTTTCTTTTTTTCTTTTTTTTTTTTTTTTCTGGACAGTCTCACTTTGTCACCCTCGGTAGAGTGCTATGGTATCACAGCTCACAGCAACCTCAACATCTTCAGCTTAAGTGATTCTCTTGCCTCACCCTCCCGAGTAGCTGGGACTACAGGCGCCTGCCACAAGGCCCCGCTATTTTTAGAGACAAGGTCTTGCTCTGGCTCAGGCTGGTCTGGAACTCCTGAGCTTAGGCCATCTACCTCTCCCAGCTTGCTAGGATTACAGGCATGAGCCACTATTGTCCATTTTCCTCCACATGTTTTCTTGGTAAAGAATGTGACATGAAAAAATATGTATTTTTTGTTTAATTTTTTTTTTTAATTTAAAAATGTTAAAAATAATAAAGAATGTGACGTGCTGCTTAGAGGGAAGGGAGAGTTGGCCAGACCTCACCAGGTCGTAGACAAGCTTGTGGATTAATAGATGATTCTTAGGGTTTTGTTTTACTGAGGGAGAAAGAATAAAATTAGACTGTCCTCAGTGAATCAGTCTTATCTTTTTTTTTTTTTTTTTTGAGACTATTTGAGGGGAAAAAGGGGAGAAAACTCTGGGAAGGGACTCAGGTGTCTAACAGTTTCTGTCATGGTATGCAGCATGGTCTGTCCTCTCATGTTCCACATAGTTACTAACTCTTCTCTCTTCAGTGAACTGTGGAGTTGAATCTTTCGATGCAAGGTGACTGTTCCAGGGAGGGCCCTGCTCTGTCCCTCCTTTGACCATACTCCTCAACAGGTGAGGGGTCTGCAGAGCCAAGGAGACAAATAAATCTATCTAGGTTGGAAACAGTGGGGTTCTGAGTGCTGTGACCTGGTGCCTCCTGCCTTCAAAACCATATTCTCGACACCCAGGACCCCGGGATTGTCTAAGTAAGTGGTCCTACCCAGCTCCCAGGACCTCTTTGCTAAATCCAGGCTTCCCAAGGGTAAACTATGCTGCTGATCTCTGTACTCAGAGGTCTGAGATGGGACAAGGACCCCATGTGCATGGGGTATGAACAAAGCATAGACATAGCTCAGAACTGCAAGGAGCCTGGGAAATTCTAAATTCAAACTTGGCTTTCTGAGTGGTTTATGAAGGTGTATTTGTCAATTTGGGGTAAACACAGTGTAACTCATAGCTTCTAAATACTTTGGCCATGGTATACGAGCTTCACTTTACACTCTGATCCCAAACCTCTCAGCTGCTTGGGGCAAATCTTCTGCTGAGTGTGTCCTGCTGCTTGGGGCAAATCTTCTGCTGAGTGTGTCCTGCAGGTGAGTGTGGCCTGCAGTACAAACCAAGACTGAGACTTCTGTATTCATTTGTTTTCCAGATGATAAATGCCACCCATATATTATTTTCTCTTACAAAGTGTTTGATTGAAATCACCAAAGAAATAGAAAAATACTTGCATCTTTATTCACATTAGTTTTCTAGAGCTGCCATAACAAGAGTACCACAAGCTGGTGACTTATTTATGTATGTATTTATTTTATTTATTTTTTTGAGACACAGTCTTACCCTTTTGCCCAGGCTAGAGTGTGGTAGCATTAGCCTAGCTCACAGCAACCTCAAACTCCTGGGTTCAAGTGATCCTCCTGCCTCAGCCTCCCTAGGAGCTAGAATAACAGGCATGCACCATTGTACCAGGCCAGTCTTTTCTATTTTAGTAGAGATGGGGTCTCACTCTTGCTCAGGCTGCTCTCAAACTGCTGATCTCAAAGGATCCTCCTACATCAGCCTCCCAGAATGCTGGGATTATAGGTGTGAGTCACCATGCCCAGACAACCCAGGTGGCTTTAAGATAACAGAAATTTATTCTGTCACAGCTCTGGTGAGTGGGAGTGAAAAATCAAAGTGTAGGCTCCAGGGGGGGATCCTCCTTGCCACTCCCTAGCTCTTCCCCGTCCCTGGTATTCTCGGGGCTGTGGCTGTGCTGTTGCGGTCTCCTCTTCCGCATCTCAGGGCTCGTTCACATCTATCTCTACGAGTCTCCTCTGATAAGGACACCAGTCACTGGATTTAGGGCCCAGCCTAACCCAGTAAGATCGCATTATAATCATTATAGCTGCAAAGACCCTGTTTCCAAATATGGTCATGTTCTGAGTTTATAGACAGACATGTTTTTGTGGGGACAGTATTCAATTCACTATACTTTCTCTAAGTAAATTTGACTTATGTTTCATGCCTTCCTCTCTTTCTCCTACCCCCCCCCACCTCAGTATTTGGTTATTTGGGATTAGGTCTGTTTTGTGAAGTTTATTGGGACACTTTCTCCCCCATCATTCTTTTCTTTTCTTTTTCCTTTTGTAGTATGGGGTCTCACTCTTACTCAGGCTGGTCTGAGATCCACCTGCCTTGACCTCCCAGAGTGGTGGGAATGAAGGCATGGGCCACCGCACCCAGCCTTGGGACACTTTTAAACTTTTTTTATACTCTGAAAGTAATTAAATTCTATAGGAAATAATTCTTACCTTAGGGTTTGACAGAATTTGCCCAGATACCACCATCCCCGCTCCCAAATCATCTGAGCCTGCATGTCTCATGAAAGTGGCAAGGAATTCTTGATCATTTTTTTCCCATTCTTTTTTGTCTAGTTGAATTTTTCTACATCTTCTTGAAGTCAGTTTTATTGTCTTATTTTGGTCCATATTTATTAGCATAAATTAAGCACAATATGCTTCTAATTATAATCTTCCAAATCTATGTTTTTAGCCCCCTTTTACTTCTAGCATTATTTATTTGTATTTTCTTTCTTTCTCATGCAATCTTGCCAGCAGTGTGTCTCTTTTATTGGTCTTTTTCTTTTTTTAGAGACAGAGTCTCACTTTGCCACCCTCGGTAGAGTGCCATGGCGTCACAGCTCACAGGAACCTCCAGCTTTTGGGCTTAGGTCATTCTCTTGCCTCAGCCTCCCAATTAGCTGGGACTCCAGGAGCCCGCCACAATGTCCAGCTATTTTTTTGTTGCAGTTTGGCCAGGGCCAGGTTTGAACCTGCCACCCTTGGTATATGGGGCCGGCGCCCTACTCTCTGAGCCACAGGCCCCACCCCTTTTATTGGTCTTTTAAAAGAACTGGCTAGCTCTTATGATTTTTCTTATCAATTCTATTGTTTTCTGTTTTCTAATTTACTTATATCTGCTTTTATCTTATACTTCTTTCTGTCTACCATCCTTAGATTTACTTTATTAGTTTTTTCCTCTGGTTTTTAGTTAACTGCTCAGGGTTTTGTTTCCTGTCATTGTTTTTCATTTTTATTCTATAACAAAACCTTTTAAGCTTTGTCTTTTCTCCAATGAGTGGCCAGGGACAGATACACCTAAAAAACATTGTAGCTAGGAGAGAGGACTCAGCAATAGAAAAAATAAAAAACACACTCCCCTCTGGGGGACCTGGCTGTGTATCTAAATGCCAGTTCATTTGTCCAGCTTCCTGCTGGATGTTTACTAGGGAGCCCTGGAGAAGGGCTGGGCTCCCTACAGCGGTTCTCAACCTGTGGGTCACAACCCACAGGAACTGTATTAAAGGGTTGCAGCATTAGGAAGGTTGAGAAACATGGTTAGCAACAATGGAAGTGAGGCCCTTCAAATTGATCCCACTCTCTGACTCAGTTTTACCTTACTTGGGGCTTCCTGGGGCCTAAGTGGTGCTTGTTTGGAATTGCATCAGCCCTAATGGTTCTCAACCTTCATAATGCCGTGACAATTTAATACAGTTCCTCATGTTGTGGTGACCCCCACACATGAGGAGTGATATCTCTGTTCCTAAGACCATCGGAAATATGGGTTTTCCGATGGTCTTAGGTGATGCCTGTGAAAGGGGACAGGGTCGTTCCTACATCCTGGCACAGAAGCCAACCCACATGCCCCACCTTAACCTCCTTAGCAATCTCGCCTCTCCTCTTGGCTCTGGTAAGATTTATGTGAGAATTTATTAAAGAACATTAAAAAGACAAAAGGGAACATTGATTAAAGATATTAAATTGCCATTGTCAGTGTAGGTTTGAGGATGGCAATGGGGTATAGAGAGTGAAAAACCATTTTTAGCCAGACCAGATAAAGAAGTCTGCTTGTAATATTTCAAAAGGCTCTATCTCAGGGCATCCCAGGGCCTCCACAGGGGACCATAAGGACTAGGGCTAGAATACCTCACCCCGATTCCTGGTCTCTAAGTGGAACTGGATGCAGGGTGCTTCATATGTGATGACCAGCACAGAGAAACACAAAATTCAGGGCTGGAAAAATGGAGGTGTCTGCCAATCCCCAGTTCCTGGGCCTCCCTTCCTCATTGAGTGCAGACCTTCTCATCTAACCAATTCCTCACAGGATCTCAGCCCTAGCACTTCATTTCTAAAATGATTGAGAATAAATATTTACTGAGCTTTTGCTGTGTGCCAAGTAGAGTGCTTAGGTGAGTTTTTGTTTGTTTGTTTGTTTTTAATAGAGTCTCAAGCTGTCACCTGGGTAGAGTATTGTGGCGTCATAGCTCATAGCAACTTCTAACTCTTGGGCTCAAGTGATTCTCCTGCCTCAGTTTTTCTTTTGTTTCTCTTTTTTTTTTTTTTTAATAGAGACAAGGTCTTGCTTTTGCTCCAGCTATTCTCACACTTGTGAGCTTAAGCAATCCACCCACCTCGGCCTAGCACCATCCAGAGTGCTGGGATTACAGGCATGAGCCACCACATCCGGCTTAGGTGAGTTTTTTAAACAGCTTTATTGGGATACAGTTTGTGTATCATGAAATTGACCCAGTAATTGGTCAGTTGTAATACCATACAATTCAAACATTTTCCAAAAACTTATAGGGTTGTACAGCCATTATCACAGGCAGTTTTTTTTTTTTAAACTTATGATTAATATGGGGGTACAAACCATTAGGTTACAATGTTTGTGTTTGTTAGGTAAAGTCCTTGTTGTAGTTGTGTCCCTCACCCAGGAGGTGTGCCATGTGCCCTTACATTGTGCCCATTAGGTGGGAGCACACTGATCCTCCGCCCTGCCCTCCTCCCCTCTCTTCTCCTCCCTTCTTCCATCTTGAATTAAACTGAGTTTTTCTCTTGTGTAGGTGTGAATTAGATCATCTACTGGCTTCATATTAGTATTGAGTACCTTGGACACTTGTTTTTCCATTCTTGTGATACTTTACTAAAAAAGAATGTTCTCCAGCTCTATCCAGGTTAATACAAAAGATGTAAACCCTCCATCTTTCTATGGCTGAATAGTATTCCATGGTATACATGTATCATGGTTTATTAATCCATTCATGGGTTGATGGGCACTTGGGTTGATTCCACATCTTGGTGATTATAAATTGAGTTGCAATGAACTAGTGCAAATGTGACAAGGCACTTTTAGACTATTTCATTATCTCCCCAAACTTCCTCAAATCTGTTTGTAGTCAATCCTCTATCCCATTCATAGCCTCAGGAAACACTGCTCTGCTCTCAGTCTCTACAAATTTGTCTTTTGGGGAAATTTCATAGAAATTGAATCATACAATTTCCAATTCTCTTGCATCTGGCTCCTTTCACTAACTATAAAATTTGTGAAATGCATCGATGTGGTAGCATGAGTGGCTGTATTGTTTGTGTTGTGTGGCTGAATAGTCTCCATTATGCAGCTGTGCCATAGATTTTGTGTTCCTTCACCTGTTGGTGGACATTTGGATCATTCCAGCTTTCTCACTTTCCCAAAAACGCTGCTGTGAACACCCACCGACACGTCTCTGTGAGGACAGGCACCCTCACTTCTGCTGGACGGATGCCTAGGGTGGGGCTGCTGGGCTGCACAGCAGGCTTTAACTTTTTAGGAAACTGTCAAACTGTTTTCCAAAGTGGGTGCACCATTTTCTTTTCCAACCAACAACATATGTGGGTTCTAATTTCTCTATATCCTTGCTAACTCTTGGTATTATCTGTCTTTTTCATTATAGCCATTTTTGTGTGCGTATAAAGGTATATCTAGGGTGGCGCCTGTGGCTCAGTGAGTAGGGCGCTGGCCCCATGTACCAAGGGTGGCAGGTTCCAACCCAGACCCAGCCAAACTGCAACAAAAAAATAGCCAGGTGTTGTGGCAGGTGCCTGTAGTCCCAGCTACTTGAGAGGCTGAGGCAAGAGAATCGCCTAAGCCCAAGAGGTTGCTGTGAGCTGTGATACCACAGCACTCTACTAAGGGAAGAGTTGGAGGTTGCTGTGAGCTGTGTGATGCCACAGCACTCTACCAAGGTGATAGAGTAAGACCCTATCTCTAAAAATAAATAAATAATTTAAAAATAAAGATTTATCTAAAATCAGAATGCCTGGCTCAGTGCCCATAGCACAGTGGTTAGGCTGCCAGACACATACACCAGGGCAGGTGGGTTCAAGCCTGGCCTGGGCCAGATAAACAACAATGACAACTGTAACAACAACAAAAAAATATAGCTGGGTGTTGTGACAGGTGCCTGTAGTCCCATCTACTTGGGAGGCTGAGGCAAGTGAATCACTTGGACCCAGGACTTGCAGGTTGCTGTGAGCTCTGATGCCACAGCACTCTACTGAGGGTGACAGGTGAGACACAAATAAAAAAATAAAATCAGAATGCCCTATTGAATATATTAGTCGATACTTCAAACATTATTTAAAGATGGGCCTTTCTTTTCTTACATCTGCTGGGCGGCTGCCTTCAGAAAGAGGGAAATGAACATTCATCATCTGCCCCAACATACTCATGTAAGGGGCTGGAGGGGAAAAAGGCAGGACGAAGAAGGGTGGGAGAGGGAAGTGCTTACTTGACTGTTAGAGTCCAAAGAGGGTGTTGCACCCTCTGGGGCTGCTCAGGCACCAGGCAGGGGGGTGATTGGGTGCCTGGAAAGGCCTCAGTATTGGGGCAGGTAGCTCAGGCCACCCCAGGGATCCATTCACACACCCCAGACTCTGGTGATCACCTGCAGACTCTGATGAGGGCTTATTACCCTTATGGGCCACCTGTTAGAGGATACCAGTTGGCCAAGATGGTTCATAGGAAACACTCATACTCTGCCAGAACAAGCTTTGGGCACAACAGCCAGTGAGAGCTCCTAGCCAGGAGTGAGTCCCGCACAGCCAGCCCCCTGCACTTCCCTCTGTCTTAACAACTGGGACATCTGGTTAGACTCTCTGTAGCCTCCTGGAGAAGCTGCTCTTACTGGCCTTGAGGTACAGGAACAGGTTAACTGCCCCCACCCTGTGCACACATATTTGTTTGGGAGGTGAATGATAGCACAGTATTTGGAAGAGAAAAAAAAAAGCCTCATAAATACTCTCTTAATACCTACTGAGTTTTTTAGATCCTCTTTGTGGATGAGGGATTTGCGAAACTGGAGGGATTCAAGTGTGAGACTAGCATTAAAGTATTGGCTGCGGAAATCTACATCTTCATCTGGTAACTTGCTTTGAAATTTCATATCTATCAGCTCTCCGTGCCTCGTCGTAATTTCCTAATTTACCACGCTATTACATGTGGAATGGAGATACTATTGGTGCTTACCTCATGGGATGTGTGAAAGGAGAGGCAGCGACACGGCTAACGCGTTCCAGTGCTGAGCAGAGTGGCTGCACTCAGACACACGAAAGAGATCTGGAGACCATCCAGCCACATGCATCTCTGCTTTTCATGTTTCATAGCTGGACACTCTCTGAACATCCCTCATATGTTCCAATTATTTGCTCTGAATCCCCAGCTCCTAACCAAGGATGGGACATGCAGGAAGTGTTCAATAATTGTTAATGAGTGACTTGTAAATAACTGCACACATTCCAAGGCAGAATGAGATAAGTGCTAAGTAAGTGTACAGGCTACACACCGTGGGAACCCAGGGAACCAGCAGGCAACTCTGACCAGGGCAGGCCACTCCCCTGACCCCCCTCCATAAGCCTCAGCAGGGAGGCAGTGTTGGGGGTTTGAGTAGGTGGGAAATGGAGCCATGGAACCAGGATAAGGCACATGTTTCCAGAAGAGCCCAAATGGGCTAAAAATGGGCTCTCCTTTACAGATGGAGCTGGGGTCGCCAGTTGGGCCAATCAACTTTAACCAGCAAAGGGAAAACGTCAGCTCATGAAAGTGCAAAGCTGAAGTGTGGGTTCCCGCTTTGGACCCAGCTGGAGTCAGGCTTCAAAAGATGTCACCAGGATCTATTTTTCAACTCCACTTCCTCTCAGTGCTGATTTCATTCTCAGCCAGGCTCCCGATCAGAAGCAGGTGGCTGTGGCACTACCCAAGCCGCCTACTTCCAATTGAAATCCAAAGCATTTTCATCCAAGTATCCCTAGCAAAATCCTGAAATTCATGACAACTGCCCCACCTCCATCCCTTGTTGGTGCCTGCAAGATTCCTGTGGGGAGGTGCACGCGTGGGCTAGGACTCACCGGGGACCCACCCCCCAACCAGGCCCAAGAAGCAGCAGGCTGAGAGTGGGAAGAGCTGCTGGACAGGAAAACCACAGGTAGATGCTCTGAGCTCTTACTTTTTACCATAAAAGACCAAGCTCTGGAGCTAAACCACCTGGCTTCCAACCCCGACTTACCAGCTGCGTGACCTGGGGCAAGGCATACAATCTCTTGGTGCCTCCATTCCCTCCAGAGTAGAGATAATAACAGTTTCCATCTCATAGGAGTTTGGAAAATATTACAGAGTGTTTAGAATAGTGCCTGGAATTAACTGAGTGAAGGGCAGAGTTGGTGTTATTGACTATTGTTGTTACTAGAGTGACTTGACCTTGTTGCCCGTGGCTTTGTATCTATTAGCAGCGATTCCAGGTGTGTCCAGCTCCCACTCAAATATCACAGTGAAGTGTTGACTCCACTTTAATCCACACCAGGCCTGAAATGCAGGCCCCATATTCCCTGCCATAAGGATCACCGTGCATATTAAGGAGGTCCTTTTAACTCACAGATCAGGGTCTGCCATGGAAACCCCAACCAGCCCAGCGCTTGGCAGCCTGGGGCAGAGCCAGAGGAAACCCTAGCACTTGTTCCTTCCCTTAGGCAGTTTGCAATCTAATCTAAAAGGCTAGAACACTATGTCAAATACGGCCTGAACCACGGTCCATTCCCAGAGGGCACTGCCAAACTGGCCAACCACGGTCCATTCCCAGAGGGCACTGCCAAACTGGCCAGCCGGCCTCCTCATTTAGAGTGTGAGTGAGCATTTAGGGAAAAGAGAGAGAGAGGTGAGGAAGACAGAATCACGCCAAATCCCAGAATCTGACTCACCTGGTTCTTTTTCCCACTCCTGGACAACACTGGAAAAGAAAAAGTACAACTCTTCCTCAGTAGAACCAGTAGGGTAACCCAAGAACATCCATTTAGCAAGTCTGTCCCTGTGAAAAGGAGCTTTAGGTGACACCAAACCGAGTGTATCCCCACTCTATTTATAGGTGCTATTTGTTTAATTTGAGTCTCATCTCTAAGAATAGGTAATGAACTCATCCTGGGGACAGGCCAGAGCCTACAACTCTGAGACAACCGTAAATCCTTTCCTTCTGGTTCTGGGAGGGATTTGGTAGTGCAAAGGTGAGCCACTTTTGTTTACAGGTTGGGGTGGGCTTCAGACACACGTGTGTTTAGAGATTTGACTTATTTATGATGGTTTCTCACTATGGTTCGGGGTGTTTGGGAGTTTTTGGTGTTTGGTTTTGGATTAGTGATTGAAAAACAGGTCTGTAACCCCTCTGAAACTCCCAAAGGATCAACAAAGACCAAATATCTTGAAGCTTGCATTGGTTAATCTTCAGATACAAAGAGACCCCATTATGACTCAGATATCCCCCAGTAAGCAGGGTGTGACAATAGAGAAGAAAAATCCCAGTTTCCTTCTGACCTGGTGGTAGCAGAGACTGGAGTTGGGTTATCTGAAGTCTGATACCGTTCATTCCTGGGTGGTGGTTTTGTTTTGTTTTTTCAGGGTATTTGATAAGGACTAGGAACCATGACCCACTTAAACGTTAAATATCTCAGCACCACCCTGGACTCGTTGTTCCTTAAGTCCAAAGGAGCATTGTCTCTAGCAAACTAGTTTGCACTTTAAGCTCCCCCCTTGCTGGCCTGACAGTTTGATGGCCTTGAGAAACAGACCCTCTGCGTCCTTAGGGAGTGACCTAGATGGAGCCTTTGTAGTTGTGATAGCGCGGCTCCCTCCCTTCTTCTCCCTCTCCATGCCCTCAACCTTAAGAAGGTGGCCGGGCATCCAGGAGGAGGAAGAGCAGTGCCCATTCATTTATTTCTCCCAATCCCTGCTGGCCATCTACTCTGTGCTAGATACTGCTCTGGGCACAGGAGACAATTCCATGAAGAGGGCAGGGTGGTGATGAGGCCACAAGCTCAGATTGACATTGGAAAAAAATCAGCCTCTTTTCTCTCTTCCAACTGAGTCATGCTAGGTGACCCACAGCTCCGTTCACATCTCCCTGCATCCATTCAGAAAGTGTTCTTGGGCGTGGTCCACGTGTAAGGTCAGAGCTGCTTGACTAAATGCAGAGGTTGCTCCCTCCCCTTGAGAAATTTGGAGTCCATTGTAGAAATGGATAAAGACAGTTACAAATGACAGCAAGTCCCATAAAGCAAAGATGGAGGTGGAATGCAAGAGGCTAAGAAAGAACCAGCCTGGTTTGGGGGGAGCAGAGAACAGCAATGACTGAACTCCCCTGAGGCACTGGGTGCCGTCTGCCAAGCACAGGCCATCACATGGCTGCCTGCGTGAAGAATATGTTTGAGTTTCTGCGAGCCGTGCTGGGCCACCTATACTGTTACCCCTTTGTCCTGAAGACTTTCACAAGCTAGTAAGTCTCCGTGAGAGTGTGTATCCACAGGTTGGGGCTCCACCTGTGTGGTCAGCACAGTAAGGTTTTGGCCTTATTGAGTTACCTGTTGACAGTGGACACGACCAGACAGCCTTCTTCTGGGATACTCCTCTCACTCTGCATCACGGGCGGAAGGAGTCAATGATATTGTCATTATCACACATCTTTTTCAGACTTTTGCTTGTTGCAAGATGATTCTGCACTACACTCAGAGACCTGAATAGAGAGATGACACCATATTCCCCTCTGCAGTTTTAGGCCCTCAAGTGCTTACACACAGGGCTTTGGAAAGAGGATTCCTCAAAGAAGCAGTTATCACCTCCAGGTATCCTTTGGTACTAATTTGGGTGCAACTTTAAGAAAAATCCCTTCAGCAGAGAGCTTCTGTTTCTTCATTTGGACAAAGCACCATATTTTGTCTCTTTTATACCCTGTGGTTTGGTAGGCACCAAGTTAAAACCAAGTAAAGTATAAGAAATTACTCTTCCCTGAAAAAGTTTACAAGAACATTCAGAAAGAGCTTTCATTCATTTAGTCAACAAATATTTGAGTCCCTGCAATGTGCCAGGCACAGACCAGGGATTGGAGGATGTATGCGTGACTTGCAAACACAATCCTTACTTCACAGAGCTCATCGAGTAGCGGAGGGAGAGAGATCCTCAAACCATCAATGAACACGGTAATCTCAGGGGGCTCCACGTGGTCAGAGGCCTCTCCACAGGCATGACATTTAAGCAGCCAAGCACACATCAACATGAGCATTCTAGACCAAGAGAAACAGAATAGAAGGCCCTGACATACCAAGGCAATTGGCTTGCAAAGTAAGAAGACTCACATGTGACCACACTGAGGGAGAGGTGAGTGGCAAGTGGGTGGGGCTCAGAGTGCAGCTTTCATTTTGAATGCAGAGGAAGCCTTCAGCAGGAAAAACATGTGACATTTTAGCTTGAATCTACCTACCAACCTGGGAGAGATTCTGTGGCCTTAGCAAAAAGTTTTGTGAGTGACAGACCCAGGATTCTTAGAACTCAGAAGCCCAGGTAAACCTACGGATAAAAAGAGAATAAATGAGTGTTGGCCTGTTTCTGAAGAAGGGAAAACAGTCACTTCTAATCTCAGAAGCTTTCCTAGGGAGGAGAGGATGAAGCTGCAAAGTACGTACACCACAGCTGAGGGTCCTTGGTTTGTAGCTGAGCATCCATCCCAGCCTTTGAGGAGGGCGGCAATACCCTCCATCTCCTTCGGGACACCACTGCTCCCCTGTTCTTGGGAATATGGTTTGGTTTGAGCACTTTTAATCTCCTGACCCCCACACAAAGTGATTGGCTCAGGTTTGGGCACGGCCCAGTCAGAGCCACTGAAACTCAGGGAGACACTACCTAGAGCCTCTAGTAAAAAGAAGCTTTCTCTTCTGTTTGGGAGCCACCAGTATGAAGATGCAAAGTATAGAACCTCTGTGGCTCTCTGTGATGCGGGGGAAGATTCTGGAACTGTTAGGAGTTGTGGAGGAGCACCCCATGGCCCCCAAGAATAAAGCCAACAGCACAGAAGGCAGGAGAATGCTGTGTCCTTGTGACAGCTTCCCACCCCGGATCCAACTCACCTGAAGCCCAGCCCTTTGCTGGACATCTCAGGATCTCAACCAGTCAGACGCTCCTTATTACATAAGCCAGTTTCAGCTGGGTTTTCGTGTCTTGTGCCATAAAGAGCCCATATGGCACACTTTTTGCTATAGGCATCTGAGAATGCCAAGGGGCTGTGCACACTCAGTCTCCAGGAGGAAATGAGCCTGTTCCAGAACCCAAATAAATGGTCTCACCTCCCCTTCTCTATTTCAGTGTTTCCATGCCGCCTGTCACCATAGCACTGTGACTCTCATGGAAAGGTGGAGGAAGCAGAGGAGGAGGAGGGGACTTGTTTCTAGGCTGCCTTGTACACGGGGTGGTTGAGGGGGAAGAGAGAGAAAGAGAGAGGCGGCTCACGCCTGACATTTCAGGATAGAGATAACAGGGTAAAAATAAACTCCCAGTGCCTGCAGCAGCTCGCTTCTCCAGCTTCACAGTTCTTATCTCTGTCCACTTTGGGAACAGAAAGGTTCCTTTTAGGTCACTGCCCAGACAGCCCCTTCCCAGCTCTGGGCAGGGAGGAGAAGCATCAGTCATTGGTTTATGTCTGTCTACACCTGCTCCTTGGCCACCCTGCCATGCAAGCTGCTCTTTTTATTCTGCAAAGCACCTTCCCATATCTTTGACCTCATCTGATGCTCCAAGAGCTCAGTGAGGTGAGCAAGGCAGGGGCTGGAGGAGCCTCCACTTCCAGATGGGAACAACAGCAGGCCTTGGAAAGATGAAATGATGTGTCCAAAGCCACCTGGTGCCTTGGCAGTGATGTATTCTGAACTACACCAGGGGCCTTCTCTGCCTTTCTGTCTTTGAGCAAGATTAGAAAGAGTTTGATCCCTGTGTGCAGGGCCTGTCTGACACCACATGGCCCCTGTGGCACATGCATCCTCGTCTGCCACCTAACAGCAACGCCCCTCCATCTCCTCTGCCCTCTCCCACTCACACGTTGTCTGACATTTGTGTCAATATTTGCCGGTGAGCAATCTGCTGTAGAAGCATGGCTGAGACTGTACAGTATCGAGGAACCAGCCGCAACTGCCACTAAGGTTTACAGAGGGCTTGAGCCTCAATTTTATAAAATGGTGATAAAAATATACCCATGTGCTTGGATCGTTACAGGACTAATTAAGCCAGTGCATGACGCGCATCTGGAATTGGGAGCTTCCTGTTAATGATGGCTTTTCCTATGCTGGTGTTTGTGTGCAGTGACAAGCCCCTTCCCGATGTCAGGAGGATGTGCCCTGTGAGTTCTTTCTTTCTCAGGGGCCAAGGATTTGCACCGAGCTATTTCATCAGTTAAGACACTTGTGGTTGCAAGTGACCGAAACACTGATCCTAACTGCATTTCTTGGGGGATGGGGGGATTTGCTGGCTCAGTGGGTGTTCTAGAGGCAGCCAAGGGCAGAGCCTGGCTGCGGCACTGGGGACAGAGTTTCTCTGCCCCATCCCTCACCATTTGCTCTCTCCTCAGAAATGGCTGCAGGGGCTCCAGCATCTCTTCTTGGGTTCAAAGCTAGTGGGAAAGGGCAGCTCCATGATTCTCAGCAAAAGTCTCTGTGCATCTCACTGCCCATCCCTGATGCATTCATCACTGCAGCCAGAAGAATGGTGTGCTGGCCAGGGGTAGGTCCAGCTCAAACCTTAAATCTGAGAGGAGTGAAGGATGGTTATCCAGAGGTAGATCAGATATAGTTGCCAAAAGAAAAGGTGACTGTACTCTGAGAGGCTGAGGCAGGTGATTGCTTGAGGTCAGGAGTTCAACGTCAACCTGAACAAGAGCAAGACCCTATCTCTACTACAAATAGAAAAACTAGCTGGGCATAATGGGGAGTGCCTGTAGTCCCAGTTACTCAGGAGGCTGAGGTGGCTGAGGCAAGAGGATTGCTCAAGAGTTTGATACTGGTGTGAGCTATGACACTCTACCCAGGGTGACAGAGTAAGAGACTCTGTCTCAAAAAAAAAGAAAAAAAAGGTGACTTCTGCAGCCATCCACACTCTGTGGCCTTCTGCCCCCAAACAGACATTGATAAGTCAACCTCCCAGGGAAGGGAACAGGCTACCACTGGGCAACAAAGCCAAGCCGACTGGCAGCAACTAGAACTCTCACCCAAGGCTCCCTCAGTGCCATCTGCTGACTGCCTGGACTAATGGGACCTCGAATTAGAGCTTTCCCTGAACTTGACCCACAGCCTTCCAGGTGGAGAGCAGCTTCCTTGATTCGGAGCTGAGCAACCTGGGCTCTTTCCAAACCTCCGTGATTAGGTGTCTTTTCCTTGTTCCACCTCAATTATTCTTTATTAATTGTCTTTCTTCTACAAAGTAAAAACCCCTCTCATGATCCACAAAGGAAATCAATACAACAAAAGGCAATGCTCCTATTAAATTATAGCTAAGCTGCTCTTCTTGCTCCAACCCTAAGTGCCAGGAGGTGCTGATGACTTACCTATCCCCAACTTCAGACTCATTGAAACTAAAATAGAAGACAAATTAGAAAGACAATTATTTTCCCACTAGGTGATTCAGTTGTGTTTAATGCTGATGGGTGCAATTCGTTAGTTGCCTGCACGGATGGCAGGTTCCCTTACACACCGTGAGTGGTGTGGGTCCCCCACTTCATCTGTGAGAAAACAGTTTGCACTGGTCGACAAGCAACCACCAAGATGCTCCAAGCTTCCTCCCTCCCCCTCCTCCCTAAGCCTGCAAGAGAGGTGGAAAAGAAGTAAGTAGGAGAGCAAGAAAGATTTATTTTAAAATAATTATGGTAATTATATATGCATTTCCAGGGGGAGATTCTGGGAATTATTCCTAAAAGACTGGAAAGAATTTCCTCTTTTGATCTCCATTCCGAGCCAGAGAAAACCAAATTAAGAAAGGAAAGCAACAGAGAATTCTCAGCAGGGAGGAAGAAATGGGGCTGGCTGTGTTAGTGAGATCTTTAGGCTCTGAAGCATCCTCCTGGATGCTGGTGGCGGCCTTGGAGGGAGGAGAAAAGATGGAGTGAGCAGGCTGTCCTTACATCTCTCCGGCCAGGCTGCACTCCCTCCCCATGATGGCCAGAGGGGACATCCCTCCAAGGGGACAGAGAATGCTCCCCTTGGAGCTAGTGAGGGCATAGTTCTTGTGGCTATTCCCACATACACGTGGCTGGCCAGGTTCCCTCCACCCACAATGGCCCTCCCTCCCGGAGGAGCCCCACAAATTCTAGCCAACACTCCCAGAGCCGCCACAACAAGATCAGCGAGCGTAGGCGTATGAGTTTCTTTTTTTCTTTCTCTCTTTTTTAAAGTCTTCCTTTCAAAGTACTGGGAGAAATGGTCCTGTCACTTCTCTAAATTTCCTTCTACTGTTGCTAAGCAGCACGCCTCTGCCTCTTCCACTTCCCTCTGCTCCTGCTCTCTTTGTCTCTCCCCACCCTCCACCCCCACACATCCTCTCCATGCTCTTCCCTGCCATGATTTGGAAATCAGAGAACAGCCCCTGCAGCTCCCAGGGCCACAGCAATGCAATGGCGGGTGTCCCTCCGGAGGTGCTGTCATCCTGCTCTGCAGAACATGCAGCTAAGTCCTGGCAGGGAAGACCACTGTCTGCTCCACTCAGAGCTGAGGACTGTCTGCCTGCCTGCCTCCATCCCTCCCTGCCTCCCTTCCTTCCTTCCTTGTTTCCTCCTTCCCTACTTGGCACCATCTGGAGCCTTTGCCTGGAGACTAGAAGGGGAAACTCAAAAGCATGCAGGCGCCCTGCAGGTGATGCGATGAGAAAAGGAGGCTGGTTGTAAGACGATAGGGAAGGGTGGGGACTACTTCCTAAGTTCCTGCCTAAGGAGCCCTTGCACAATCTCCGCCAACTGCAGTTATGCAGGAACAGGGCTCCTATAGGAACAGGACTCTATGTTTCAAGAGAAGCTGGAAGACCTGTTTTTTTGTTTGGGATTTTTGTGTGAAACTTCCAGATTAAAAAAAAAACTCAATGGAGGTTGAACAAAACTTCACCTCAGGCCTCCAGTCTGTGAGGGGAGCCCAGCAGGGTCTGCAAGGAAGGCCTAGACATAGTCCCATCTGAGGGTTTATGAGCGGCTTTGGCTGCAGAAAGGAGGATGAATAGGAGGAGGTCACTGGGGGTGGAGGGCAAGCCATGACTCCCAGGAGCTTGCCAGAGAAACCAGAAGGCTTGGGAGCAGGTCTGAATGCAATTTCTGTAGGACCCTCATCTGGGTGGGTGGGAGACTGGCTGAGCTGGACATCAAATAATTTGGGATGGATAAAACGGACTGTAACTTTTCCCCTAATTTCCAAAGCCACCCGTCCCATTCCATCCTGCCTTGCCCTGGGCCAGAAAGGCCACAGGTGAGTCAGGGTCAGTCAGGGTCAGACGGGGCCTCAGGGGATCGCTAAGGACCACTGCTAGAGCTAAACTGAGGCTTCACTTTCCAGCTAGGTCACAGCCACAGGGCATCAAGTGGGCCTACTGCGGGTTGGTGGGAAGTGATGTAAATGAGACTGACCATTCAGGGGCCCTGTCACCAGGCTTTCCCCACTGGCCAGAGCACAGCCTGTTGGGCCCCACAAAGCTCTGTTTCCATAGTCCCTATTTAGCTATGAAGACTTTGGGTGGCGTTGAGATCTGAACCAGGCAACAGAGACTACAGCTCTCTCCCAAACAAGGCAGCCAAACCCCAGAGGGAGCAAAGAAATGGCCAAGTTCTAGTACTGCTGAGCAGAGGAGGATGCTTCAGAGCCCAAAGCTCAGAGAATGCACTTCCCAGGTTTTGTTCGGGGAGTTTGCTCCCTGACAGCAGCTCTCTGGCACGTGCAGCCAGAGTGTCTACCTACCCTGGTCAGCTGCCAGCCCAGACCCCAGCTCTCAGGCCCAGTTCTGAGGCCCCGTTCTGCCCCAGATACTGAGCTACCATCAGCAGGGACCACTGAGATGTTCCTGTATCTCACTGCCAAGGGCCTGGGCAGAGGTGTCCAACCTTCCATACTCCAAGAAGGGCTGTATGGGAGAAAGTTAAGTACAGCCATCATCCCATCTGTTGGCCTCCGGGGGGCTGGGCCTTGCCCTGGGAGGCTCCGAACCTGATGAACAACATCTGGGAATACAAAAACGAGGCGTGGAGAATGACAGCAGCTTATTTATGTATTTCTTTGTGTTTTTTAAGTAAGGAAGGGCGTTCTCTTCACAGGCCTTTTGTTCCCTTTGCTTTTCAAAGTACTGGGCAGGGGATGGAAGTTCAGCCTCTTAAAATCAGTTCTACTCAACAAGGATTGATTGATGGCTAATCATATACCATGCAAAGGAGCACAGAATCTGGCCCGATCTGGATCTCCCCGTAGGATCCAGCAGGGAGGTGAACAGAGCTCACGCAAGCCTCATCTGCAGCAGGGGAAGCCAGGCACCTTGCCAGGGCTTTTGCGTTCAGTCATCACCATTTTGAGGGGTAGTCAGTAGATGGTGTTATTCTCACTTGGCAGATGGGAAAGTAAACTAAGAGTGGTTACATAATTTTCAAGAGGCCATGCTACTAATGAGGGTAGAGTGGGGATTCACACCAAGGCTGTCTGGCTGCAAAGCACAGGTGATTTTTTGCAGAACATCACCCAGGGCAATGAATGCTCCAGAGACAGTACCAGAGATTGCTGGATCCAATTCAGGAGATGAATGTGGAGACCCTGAGAGGGAGCACCTCTCCTCCACACAGACCTGCACTCACACAGTCCAGGGTTCCCCAAAGCCAGCCCCCATCTCACTGTATTAAACACACAGGTCCAGCCTCTGCAACCTTGGAAAATGTCTGAAATTTTATTCCACAAAGAATTTCAAGCTAACAAAAAAGGTATGTGGAATAATATTATATCCCACCACCAAGTTTAAGAATCAAAAGTTACAAATATAGTTTAAGCACCTTCTGTCTCCCTGACACACTGACCATCCCCTCCTGGGCTTACAACTACCCAAACCACAGACCTTGTACTTTTGTCACTGACCTGCATGGCTGTGCCTTCACCACACTTGTATGTGTTCCTAAATGGCAGTATTGTTTGCATACTTTTTCTAAAAATGATATGTTGTATGCATGCATATGCAACTTGCTTTTTTAAAAACAATTTTATTGGGGGGTGGTGCCTGTGGCTCAAGGAGTAGGGTGCCGGTCCCATATGCCGGAGGTGACAGGTTCAAACCCAGCCCCGGCCAAAAACCACACACACAAAAAAAACAACAATTTTATTGAAACATAATCCACATACCATACAAATCACCAATTTCATTTTTTTTTTCACCATTTTGCTTAAATTTCTTTTTTTTTTTTTTTTATTGTTGGGGATTCATTGAGGGTACAATAAGCCAGGTTACACTGATTGCAATTGTCAGGCAAAGTCCCTCTTGCAATCATGTCCTGCCCCCATAAAGTCAAATCACCAATTTCAAGTACACAATTCCATGGCTTTTGGTATATTCACAGAGTTTAACAGCCATCACCACAATCTTAGAAAATTTTCAATACCCCAGAAAGAAACCCATCACTTTTTCAGCCATCATCCCCTAATCTCCCCCACCCGCTCCAGACCTTAGTACTAATTTCCTTTCTGTCTCTATAGATTTGCCTATTCTAGATTTCCCAGACATGAAATTCCATTTATAATAGAATAACTGACCTTTTGTATCTGACTTCTTTCACTTAGCATAATGTTTTTAAAGTGTATCCATGTTGTACTATGTATCAGTTCATTATTAACAAGGAATATTTTATTTTATGGATGTGCTACACTTTATTCACTCATTCATCAGTCAAATATTTGGGTGGTTTCCTTTTTTGGCTATTATAACTAATACTGCTGTGAACCTTCGTGTACAGGTTTTTGTGTAGACATATGTTTTTATTTCTCTTCTACATACCTAGGAGTCAAATTGTTGAGTCATATGGTAACTCTATGTCTAAGTTTTCGAGAAACTGCCAAAATGTTTGCAAAAGCTCTGGGCTTTTTGCAAAGGTCTGGGCTTCGGGGGGTGGGGGTGGGGACTGTAACTACGTTACATTCCTACAGCAATGTACGATGATTCCAATTTCACAGTGTCCTTGCCAATAGTTATTACTGTCTGTCTTTGTATGACAGCTGCCCTATTGGTTCCGATTTGCTTCTCCTTGATTGGTGGTGATGTGGGCACCTTCTCTCATGCTCTTTGCCCATTTGTTTATCTTCTTTGGAGAACTGTCTATTCAGATCCTTTGCCTATTTTTAATTGGGTTGTCTTTTATTATTGAGTTGTAATAATTATGTGTTCTAGAGATATAAAAAATATCTAGTCTCTTATCGGATATATGTCTGATACAGACCTATCCTAATCTCTTAACATATATATAATTTGTGAAAATTCTTTCCCCTTCTGTCGGTTATCCTCATTTTCTTGATGTTGGCTTTGAAGAATAAGATTTTTTCATTTTGGAGGTGGGGAACCTGTGGTCTCAAGGCCACATATGGCCCTCCACATCTCTAAGTGTGGCCCCTCAACTGAATCCAAACTTCCTTTATTAAAAGGATTTGTCCTGTAAAATTTGGATTCAGTCAAAAGACCACACTCAAGGATCCAGAAGGCCACTTTCTTCTTCTGAAAATTTTATCATTTTAGCTCTTACATTTAGGTCTTTCAATCATTTTTTTTTAATTTTTATTGTTAAATCATAGCTGTGTACATTAGTGCAATCAAGGGGTACAATGTGCGGGTTTCATATATAATCTGAACTATTCTCATCAAACTGTTCAACATAGCCTTCATGGCATTTTCTTAGTTACTGTATGTAAGCATTTGTATTCTGAGTTTAGTAAGTTTCGCCTGTACCCATTCTAAGATGCACCGTAGATGTGGCCCGACCCATTACCCTCCCTCCACCAAAACCTCCCCCCTCCCTTCCCCTTCCTTGGCCCTTTCCCCATAGTCTTGTGCTATAGTTGGGTTATAGCCTTCATGTGAAAGCTATAATTTAGCTTCATAGTAGAGCTGAGTACATTGGATACTTTTTCTTCCACTCCTGAGATTCTTTGCTAAGAAGAATATGTTCCAGCTCCATCCATATAAACATGAAAGAGGTAAAGTCTCCATCTTTCTTTAAGGCTGCATAATATTCCATGGTATACATGTACCACAATTTGCTAGTCCATTCGTGGGTCGATGGACACTTGGGCTTCTTCCATGACTTAGCGATTATGAATTGGGCTGCAATAAACATTCTGGTACAGATGTCTTTGTTACATTGTGAGTTTTGGTCTTCTGGGTACAAACCTAGTAAAGGAATTACAGGATTGAATGGCAGGTAATATTTTTAGGTCTCTAAGTGTTCTCCAAACATCCTTCCAGAAGGAACGTATTAGTGGGCATTCCCACCAGCAGTGTAGAAGTGTGCCCTTTTCTCCACATCCACACCAACATCTCTGGATTTGGGATTTTGTTACGTGGGCTACTCTTACTGGGGTTAGGTGATATCTCAAAGGAGTTTTGATTTGCATTTCTCTGATGATTAAGGATGATGAGCTTTTTTTCATGTGTTTGTAGATTGTGCTTCTGTCTTCTTTAGAGAAGTTTCTCTTCAAGTCCCTTGCCCACCCTGAGATGGGATCACGTGTTCTTTTCTTGCTAATACGTTAGAGTTCTCTGTGGATTCTGGTTATTAGACCTTTATTGAAGGTATAACCTGCAAATATTTTCTCCCATTCTGAGGGCTGTCTGGTTGCTTTACTTACTATGTTCTTGGCTGTGCAGAAGCTTTTTAGTTTGATCAGGTCCCAGTAGTGTATTTTTGATACTGCTTCAATTGCCTGGGGAGTCCGCCTCATAAAATATTCACCCAGGCCGATTCCTTCAAGAGTTTTCCCTGCACTTTCTTCAAGTATTTTTATAGTTTCATGTCTTAAGTTTAAATCTTTTATCCAGTGAGAGTCTATCTTAGTTAATGGTGAAAGGTGTGGGTCCACTTTCAATCTTCTACAGGTTGCCAGTCAGTTTACCCAGCACCATTTGTTAAATAGGGAATCTTTTTCCCACTGAATGTTTTTAATTGGCTTGTCAAAGATCAAATAATGGTAAGTAGCTGAATTCATCTCTTGATCCTCTATTCTGTTCCAGACCTGTACTTCTCTGCTTTTGTGCCAGTACCATGCTATTTTGATCACTATCGATTTATGGTACAGTCTCAGGTCTGGTAGCGTGATTCCTCCTGCTTTGTTTTTATTGCAGAGTAATGTTTTGGTGCTTCGAGGTTTTTTCTGATTCCATATAAAATGAAGTATTATTTTTTAAAGATCTTTAAAATATGACAAGGAGCTTTAATAGGAATTGCATTAAAATTATATATTGCTTTGGTTAATATGGACATTTTAACAATGTTGATTCTTCCCAGCCGTGAGCATGGTATGTTTTTCCATCTGTTAATATATTCAGCTATTTCTTTTCTTAAGGTTTCATAGTTCCCTTTGTATAGATCTTTCACATCCTTTGTTAGGTATACTCCCAAATATTTCATCTTCTTTGACACTATTGTGAAAGGAATAGAGTCCTTGACTGGTTTTTCAGCTTGGTTATTGTTGGTATATATAAAGGCTACAGATTTATGGGTGTTGATTTTGTAGCCTGAGACATTGCTGTGTTCCTTGATCACTTCTGAAAGTTTTGTAGTAGAATCCCTAGTGTTTTCCAGATACAAGATCATATCATCTGCGAAGAGTGAAAGTTTGATCTCTTCAGACCCTATGTGGATACCCTTGATCGCCTTTTCTTCCCTAATTGCAATGGCTAAAACTTCCATTACAATGTTAAAGAGCAATGGAGACAATGGCCAATCTTGGCTGGTTCCTGATCTAAGTGGAAATTATTTCAATTTAACTCCATTCAATATGATATTGGCTGTGGGTTTGCTGTAGATGGCCTCTATTAGTTTAAGAAATGTCCCTTCTATGCCAATTTCCTTAAGTGTTCTGATAATGAAGGGATGCTGGATATTATCAAAAGCTTTTTCTGCATCAATTGAAAGAATCATATGGTCCTTATTTTTTAGTTTGTTTATGTATTGAATTACATTTATAGATTTACGTATATTAAACCAGCCTTGAGACCCTGGGATAAATCCCACTTGGTCATGTTGTATACTTTTTTTGATGTGTTGTTGGATTCTGTTTGTTAGGATCTTATTAAGTATTTTAGCATCAATATTCATTAGTGACATTGGTCTATAATTTTTTTTCTTGTTGAGTCTTTCCCTGGTTTAGGGATCAAGGTGATGTTTGCTTCGTAGAATGTGTTGGGTAATATTCCTTCTTTTTCTATATTTTGGAAGAGGTTTAGTAGTATAGGTACTAGTTCTTCTTTAAAGGTTTGGTAGAATTCTGACATAAAGCCATCTGGTCCTGGGCTTTTCTTTTTAGGGAGATTTTGTATAGTTGATGCTATTTCAGAACTTGATATAGGCCTGTTCAACATTTCCACTTCATTCTGGCTAAGTCTTGGTAGGTGGTGTGCTTTCAAGTATTGGTCATTTTTCTTCATATTTTCATATTTCTAAGAGTAAAGTTTCTTATAATATTCATTAAGGATTTTTTGAATTTCTGAGGGGTCTGTTGTTATTTCATCTTTACCATTTCTGATTGATGAAATTAGAGATTTTACTCTTTTTTTCCTGGTTAGGTTGGCCAAAGGTTTATCTATTTTATTGATCTTTTCCAAAAACCAACTTTTGGATTTATAGATCCGTTGTATGATTCTTTTGTTTTCAATTTCATTTAGTTCTGCTCTGATTTTTGGTTATTTCTTTTCTTCTGCTGGGTTTGCGGTTAGAGTGTTCTTCCTTCTCCAGTTGCTTGAAATGTTCCATTAAGTTATTAACTTCCTCTCTTTCTGTTTTCTTGAGGAAGGCTTGCAGTGCTATAAATTTCCCTCTTAGGACTGCCTTTGCAGTATCCCAGAGGTTCTGGTAATTCGTGTCTTGATTGTTGTTTTGTTCCAAAAATTTGGTGATTTCCTTCTTAATCTCATCTATAACCCATCTATCCTTCAGCATAAAGTTGTTTAGCTTCCATGTTTTTGTATGGGTATGCAGGTTCCTGTTGTTTGAGTTCAACTTTTATTGTATGATGGTCTGAGAAGATGCAAGGAATAATTTCTATTTTTTTAAATCTGCTGAGATTAGATTTGTGACCTAGGATGTGGTTGATTTTGGAGTATGTTCTGCGGGCTGATGAGAAGAATGTGTATTCAGTTTTGTTGGGATGAAATGTTCTGTAGATGTCCGTTAAGTCCAGATGTTGAATGGTTGAGTTTAAATCTAAAATTCCTTTGCTTAGCTTCTTTTTGGAGGATCTATCCAGCACTGCTAAAGGGGTGTTAAAATCTCCAACTACTATGGAAGTGGAGGAAATCGAGTTGCTCATGTCTGTTAGAGTTTTTCTTATAAATTGAAGTGCATTGTGGTTGGGTGCATAAATATTAATAATAGTGATCTCATCATATTGAGTATTACCTTTAACAAATATGACATGTCCATCCTTATCCTTAATTATTTGGTTGGTTTAAATTATTGCATCTGCGAACAGGATTGCAACGCCTGCTTTTTTCTGCTTTCCATTTGCCTGGAATATAGATGACCATCCCTTCACCTTGAGTCTATATTTGTCTTTTAATGTAAGATGCGATTCTTGTATGCAACAGATATCTGGCTTGAGATTTTGTATCCAGTCAGCCAACCTGTGCCTCTTTAGAGGACAGTTTAAACTATTCACATTAATTGAGAATATTGATAAGCCTTTCAAGAGTCCTGTGGACATTTTTAATTCTTTTGAGACTGTGGAAGTTGGAATTTGATCAAGATTTTCTGGGTGAGTTTACTTTTGTGGTGGAGGATTATGCTGGTCTTTATGGAGGATAGGTCTGAGAATATCTTGGAGAGCTGGTTTAGTTATGGCAAATTTCTTCAACATGTGAATGTCATTGAAGTATTTAATTTCTCCATCATAGATGAAACTCAGTTTAGCTGGGTATAGGATCCTGGGTTGAAAGTTATTTTGTTTTAGGAGATTAAAAGTCAATGACCATCCTCTTCTGGCTTGAAAGGTTTCAGCAGAGAGATCTGCAGTTATTCTAATATTCTTCCCCTTGTAGGTAATGGTTTTCTTTCATCTGGCAGCTTTCAGAATTTTCTCCATGATATTAACTTTAGTGAAATTGATTACGATGTGTCTGAGGGATGTCTTATTTGGGTTGAGTTGTGCTGGAGTTCTGAAACTGTCTGCTATCTGGATTTCAGAATCTCTTGGCATATCTGGAAAGTTCTCCTTCATAATCTCATGGAGAAGAGACTCTGTGCCTTGTGAAGCCACTTCGTAGCTTTCGGGGATTCCTATAAGCCGAATATTGGTTTTCTTCGAATTATCCCAGAGCTCTCTGTTTTTGCCCTCCATTTCTCATCCTCTTTGAGAGTTTGGGAGTGTTTGAAAACTTTGTCTTCAGTGTCAGAAATCCTTTCTTCTGCTTGCTCCATTCTGTTACTGAGGGATTCTACTGTGTTTCTCAGATCTTTAAGGGATGCAACTTCTTGTCTCAATGTGTCAAAATCTTTTATCATTTGGTCTTTGAATTTGTTGAATTCTTGAGATATCTTTTGGGTTACTGCTTGGAGTTCTAGTTCCATCTTATTTGCTGTCCAGATTCTGAATTCGATCTCTGACATCTCAGCTATTTGTTTGTGCATGGGATCTTGTGCTGTGTCTGCCCCATTGATCCTTGGGGGTGTTGATCTACTCTGATTATTCATATTGCCAGAGTTTTTCTGTTGATTTTGCCTCATGATTGTTTTTCACCATTGCCTCTGGCCATCCTCAGAGTTGGGGAGGTGTCTCTGCAAGATTAGATCCCAGTGGGATCACTCTATTGTTGCTTGATCTTTGTAGGGAGTGACCCTGTGTAGTTCCTCTGGGGCTGCTCCAGCTAGGGAGTTCTGGTTGTGGAAGCAGCTCTGGTGTGTGACACATCTGGATCCAGCAACAGGGCGGGAGGTGGTGCGCATGGTTCTGGGAGTGCCTGGCACCCAGTGACTTTGGCACAGAGAGCCCAATGCTCCAGCAGTCTCTGGCCAGGAGAAGGGCTCTGCGTAGAGGCAGGAAGGGTTCCGTAGGGCCTGCGGCTACCAGTATCCCTAGCCAGATGAGTGGTCCAGTGTGGAGGCTGGGAAGACACAGGAGGGAGGACGCAGGGTTGCACAGCTCCTGCAGTTCCTGGACAGGGCATGCAGAGGCCCAGTTAGTGCAGGGTAATGGCACAGATCTTATGGTTGTCCGGGCAGCACCAAGCCCAGGAATTTGAGGTTGCTATGAGCTGTGACACCACGGCACTCTACCCAGGGCAACAGCTCAAGCCTCCAGTGTGCCAAAACCGTCTTACTCTGTTCCTAAGGGTTAAGGCTATAAGGCAGCTCAGTCCCCGCCTTTAGGCTGCTCAGTCACTAGGTTACTAGGTCCCGCCCATCCTTGCTCTGGAGCCCTGAGGGCAGAGCTTGCTGGGGCAGTTCTCCCACACAATGGCTCCCTGCAGCCCAGCTCAGTGGCTCCATCTGGGGCCCCAGATAATGCCCAAAGTTCTCCGCACTCCTGCTCAAGCTCTCCCCAAGGCAGTTCAACTGAGTGCCAAGTCCAAAAACACCAAAACAGTTCACAGGCAAGGCCTTTCCGGTTTGTAGTCTCACTGCTGCTTGTACTTACGGTTGCCGGTGTGATTAGGTCGATCAAACACACGCAACCACTTGCCAGTTTCCCACTGTTTTTGTCCTTCTCTTGGGGTCCAGAAGTCCCTTTCTGACTCCCTGTATTCTCAAAGGGATGATTATAGCCAGATCCCACCAGCCAGAGATGTCTGGAGTCTTATCTCCCTAGACGCACGGTGCCCAGTTGCAGGGAAGCTGTTAATCAGCTGCCATCTTTAATCCAATCTCCCTTTCAATCATTTTCATTTAATATTTATTTATGGTATAATTATGGGCCTAGCTTTATTCTTTTGCATGTAGCTATTCCGTTGTCCCATTACCATTTGTTTTTGTTCCCTTGCAGAAAACTAATTGATCAGAAATGTGAAGGTTCATTGCTAGACTGTCAGTTTCAGGCCAGAGGTCTGTGTATCTGTCCTTGGGCCAGTCCCTACTGTCTTTTTTTTTTTTTTTTTGCAGTTTTTGGCCAGGGCTGGGTTTGAACTGGCCACCTCTGGTATATGGGGCTGGCACCCTACTCCCTCTTAAGGACAGGCACCGCCCCAGTCCTTACTGTCTTGATTAGCTGCAGCTTTGAAGTAAGTTTTGAAATTAGAAACTTTGTGTCCTCTTTTTTCTTCTTTTTGAAGATTGCTTTGACTATTCTAAGTCCCCTGAATTTCCATATGAATTTTAGGATCAGGTTTTTATTTCTGCAAAGAAATTAGCTGATATCTTGCTGTGGCATTGAATCTGGAGGTCAATTTGAGCAATATAGTTATTTTAACAATATTAAGTCTTCCAGTCTGTAAACATGAGATGTCTTTCCATTTATTTTGGTCTTTTTTAATTTCTTCCAATAGTGTTTTATCAAAATTGTGAAAGTCTCACACTTTTTGGTTAAATTTATTCCTATTTTATTCTTTGTGATGCTATTACAGATGACATATTCTTACTTTCATTCTCAATTTTCTCCTTGTCAACATTGAGAAGAAATGCAACTGGTTTTGGGGTATTGAACTTGTATCCGACAACCTTACTTAACTCATTTAGCCATTTTAATGGGTTTGTGTGTGTGTGTGTATTCTTTATAATCTTCTATGTATAAGATTATGTAACTGCAAAAAGAAATAGTTTTACTTCTTCCTTTCCAATCTAGATGGCTTCTATTTCGTTTTCCTACCTAATTGTCCTAGCTAGAATTTCCCCAGCACAATGTTGACTAGAAGAGGCAAGAGTGAGCATCTTCTTTTTTTGTTTCTGATTTTAGGGAGAAAGTATTCAGTCTTGTACCATTAATTGTGATATAAGCTCTGGTTTTTCATGGATGCCCTATATCTGGTTGAGAAAGTTCCCTTCTATTCCTGGTATGTTGAGTACTTCTATTGCAAAGCATGTGATTTGCTTTTCTCTCTCACCATTATGAGGTTTATACATAGCTTATAATGTCTATTTTTACTGATGATTTTGTAAGGGCGGTCGTGGGGAAGGTTAAATCATATATCACCCCTCTTTTCTAATTATTTCTTCTTTATCTTTCTCAAGTTTGCCCAAGCAAACTTGCTCCTCTCACATCCACTTGCTTACCAAAGGGCTTTCACAAAACAGAAACCTTCCTCCCTTTCATCCATCTGGAAACAAATATAGGAGTGTAGGAGTTCCAAAGAAGAATTCCTTCACTCTGCTTGGTGGGGAGAAGACAGAGCAGCAAACCTTCCTGAAGGAGGGTGTATTTGAGCCAGGATTAGAAGAATGGGTAGGATGTTGCCAGGGAAGGGAGGAAACAGCTTGCACAAAGGCATATCAGGTTATGACCTGCCATTAAAGGAAACTGAATTTGATCCCTAACAGGTCCAAGTAGTTTACCTTGATTATTGCACAAGAATCTTCTATTCATATGATAATTGCACTGATTGAATTTATAGACTGGGTATGACTTCTCTCCTTGAGAATTGTCCAGTTCACTATGGGAGCCACCAGTCACATGTGGCTATTTAAATGTAAATTAACTAAAAAGCAAATAGCATTAAAAATTCATTCAGTTCCTCATTTGTACTAGATACATCTGAAGAGATCAATAGTTAGTGGTAACCAGGCCAGGTGCGGTGATGCTCACCTAAAATCCTATCATTCTGGGAGACCAAGGCAGGCAGATTGTTTGAGCTCAGGTGTTTGAGACAGCCTGAGCAAGAGCAAGACCCTATCTCTATTAAAAATAGAAAGACTAGGGTGGCGCCTGTGGCTCAGCGGGTAGGGCACCGGTCCCATATGCTGGAGGTGGCGGGTTCAAACCCAGCCCCAGCCAAAAAAAAAAAAAAATAGAAAGACTAGCCAGATGTTGTGGTGGGCACCTGCAGTCCCAACTACTTGGGAGCCTAAGGTAAGAGGATTGCTCAAATCCAAGCATTTGGGGTTGCTGTGAACTATGATGCCCACAGCACTCTACTAGGGCAACTGAGACTCTATACCAAAAATAATAATAATAATAAAATAGTTGATGGTCACTGTTCTGGACAGCACAGCTGGAAAACATTTCCATAAACACAGAAAGAGCTGCTGGACAACACTGCTCTGATGTTGGAGGAAGGGAAAAACTAAAGAAGATGATGGAGGGGCTTGAGCCACACAGGTGAGTCCTGTGCACAAGGTACAGCCTGAGCCACTTCTGGCTCTGCCACATCTAATTCTGTAGCTTGCACAAATCACTTTCTCTCTCTGGTTTGCTCATTGTGGAAAAAATGAAATTGTTAGACAATGTAATCACTGCCTAAGCAGTCATTGTAGATGCTGTGTGTGTTTGTTTAGTTAGAAAGGGATATATTGAGCTATATTCTTCTAGAGAAAAGAGACTTAGACTCAGGCAGAGAGCAGCTGGCTCTGGACCTGGGCTCAGGGAGAGAGTAGCTGGCTCTGGAGCTGCTGGACTCGAGGAGAGAGCAGCTGATTCTGGAGCTACTGGACTCAGGCAGAGAGCCCTGGCTTTGGAGTTGCTGGACTCAGGAAGAGAGAAGCTGGCTCTGGAGCTGCTGGACTCAGGGAGAGAATAGCTGATTCTGGAGCTACTGGACTCAGGGAGAGAGCAGTTGCCTCTTGAGTTGCTGGACTCAGGAAGAAAGCAGCTGGCTCTGGAGCTGCGGGACTCAGAGAAGCTGCCTCTGGAGCTGCTGGTCTCAGGGAGAGAGCAGCTGACTCTGGAGCTACTGGACTCAGGGAGAGAGCAGCTGCCTCTGGAGCTGCTGGACTCAGAAAGAGAGCAGCTGCCTCTGGAGCTGCTGGACTCAGGAAGAAAGCAGCTAGCTGTGGAGCTACTGGACTCAGGGAGAGAGCAGCTGCCTCTGGAGCTGCCCAGCTTATTGAGCTATCATGCACAAGTCACTGAGCCCTAGTTCCACATCTGCAAAGTTGGGGGAATGGTATTCAGGTCGAGTTGAGAGGATTGAAAGGAAGCACACAGAGAAAAGAGCCAGGGTGACAGGAAGTCACTAGGTCAGATGGGGAGTTCACATAAACAAAGCTGAATGGGTTTATTTGCTGCAGGATTCCCAGGAATCTTTAATATACTAATGTGCACTCTGAGTCTCTGTGATTTTCCCAAGTTGATATGACCACAGAATTCCTTTTTTTTTTTAATTCTGCCAAGGAATGCTCTCAGGCGTTAGTTGATGCTACATGGAACACACTTGGGAATTTCCAGTCAGCCGGGTGGAGTGCTCTCCTTGGCCACAGCTTGGATTGATGGCTGTCAGCCACCACTGCCCCTAAAAACTGTCTGAGCTAAGGAAGAATTTGAAAGATCAGGGGTGGATGACATCACAGAGATTGCAGGAAGCCACAAGAGGAAATCAGAGGAGGCCGGGGAAGAAAGAGAATCCGGAGGAGGTACAGGGCGGCAGAGAGAACCCATGGCTCACGGAATGCACACACAAACCCAGCGGGAAGACTGACCTCGCCATCCTCACGGGTGTCGTCTCCCATCCTGGGAACAACTCTGAGAGGCAAGAGGTCTTCTACCCATTTCATGGCTAAGGAAAGTAAAGTTTGAGAAATACAGTAAATGGGAGAGGTGGGATCTGAACCCAGTGCTACCCGAGTCCCGAGCTCGTGACCCCTGTGCCTCAGATAGCCTAAAATGTCGTGACCCTGAGGCTTTCAAGCTGCAGAGGATGGCGAGGCAAACGGCCTGTGGTTTGTAAACCTAGTATTGTCATCATCCTGCCTTTTCCTTATATTTGAATGAGCTCTTTTAAATGGAACGAGCTTGATCCATAATCCTCCCCCAGTCTCTCCAGTTCTCATCAAAGATGATTTAAGAGGTCCCCCAAAACAGAGCTAAAATCAGCTTTTCACCCTTGTCATCTCCCATCCCTCCCTGCCCTGGGAATCACCAGCAGTTAAAAAGCCAGTATTAAGCCTGAGACGTCATGAACTGTTTTATTTTTAGAGGTTTATACCCATGTGCTGGGTCCTCTAAATGAAGCCCTTGTGCTGGCTAGTAGGTGGGATGTGAAGGTACTGAGCAGGGGAGGGGACAAGATAAGAGCAGTGAACCCTAAGAATGTTATACATCTCGTGGGACAGTGTAGTCTCCATCTTGGGGACCAGATATTGATCAATTGCAATCAACAGCATTGCTACCAATTTATTTTGTTAACAATCTAACTTCCAAAGTGCATTGAACCTTTGCCTCTGCAGCAATCAGACCCAAACAGCAAACAGAAACTTTGTCTCTAGGACTTGAACATTTAAAACCGGATGGCAGGTCAGGGCCTTACAAAGAAGGAAGAAGGGAAAACATTGTAAATACCGTGTGTACTTATGACCGTTCTTTTGGCCAAACTTAAAAACAAGCTTCTTCATTTGCAGGTAATTAGATTAACTTCGCTGCACTTACCCATGGAATCCCTTGCTCCAGCAACATCTAATGTTTATTGGACGCATATTGTAATCTTGCCTTTAAACACAACCACATGTATGACATATTTTGTTTTCTCTTGGCCATTGGACTGGAAAACTATTAAGACAACATCTGCTTTGCCTTCTGATTGAATTGGGGGTGAAGGGCAGATGTCTGCAGTGTCCTTCAGATTATGCCTGGGATATTAAGTTGCAGTGGCTGACCACTTTCCCATTCCTTGAGCAGCTGGCCCTGAACATGACTTTTCTATTGGAAACTCCAGTTTCACTCACTCAAGGACCATTTCACCTCCAGCATGTGCAGTCCACCCTCGTGCTTCCAACTCACTGTTGTAACCCTTTGCTAGTTTTTAAAAACAGCATTCAACCACCATTTGAGATTATTCTATTTTCTGTTTAGTTGTCTTCACTATGAGAATAGTCCCTTCAGGAAGGTAGGACCCCTGGTCTAATCGCCATGTACTCTCATTCCCTCAAGGCCAAGAATACTTTGTAGGCAACTCAATAAATATCTGTTAAATAAATCAGAGTATTTTCCAACTGGAGTGGAAAATGACCTAAGAGTGATCCATTTAGTGAGAAAGTAAGTGCCTTCTTGCTGTCATTCCAGGCCCTCTGATAACATCAAGTCAAGTTTGGTGTCTAACATCTCTTTTCCTTGCTATTCCCCTCCTCACCCCACTCCCACACTCCCACCATCTTCTCTTTTCTTGAATAGAAAGTACATCTTTGTTTTCAGACTGAAGGACAGCTATCAAAGCTAGCTAGCATTTAATACTACTGTTTTGTTGTCTGAGTGTTTAATCCTTTTCAAACAATATTTGTGGTTCTACATTTATGGTAGTGATATAAAGTTTCCCTCTAAAAGAAACTTAAGCATCAGTGTATTGCTTTAAAAAAAAAGTCACAGTGCAGGTGGAATGAAGAAAAGGCTTGAAAATGCACAGGCGCACACACTCCCCGCAGGTGAAAAGCTGAGGGAAGTTCTGTGTGGCCGGGTCCTTGTGAAGCATAGAAAACTTTATTTTCCTCTCTTCTGCAGGTAATGTAGGTCTGTGCTATTAAGTCTCACCTCCTAATCGCTTCCCTTTCCTTGTCTCCTCAAGGCTGCCTTCAGGAGGTTGTTATTACTCAGAAAGAGACCAAGAAATATAGGGGAACTGGGACAACATGAGGCCTGACATGGGGAACTCCTCAGGACATTAGGAGGAAACATTTGCGGCCCTATTCTTAGCTGAATCCTGAAATTGCTGGCAAATTGTGCATTTTTCTGGAAGGAAGGCCACTGTCACTCAAGTTCTTAAGGTGTTTGAGAACCATTCAGAACCACTGGCCTAGAGACTCCCCCAGGAATGAATCGTTGCTGTGGAGTTCTGACCCTTGGCTTCCTGCCACACACAGCTAATCAGTTAATAATGCAGCAACTTAATAATTAAAATGGGGATTATGTGGTCCATAAAGGTGCAGACTCACTCATTCCCGTCAGGGCTTGAAGAACACTGCCACGGGTCAGGTCAGTAGGAGCTCCCCAAAGGGGCCATGTCTCCCGGTGATGACGGGGAAGCACCAACATGGCCAGCTTTGTTGTCTGAGTTTATGCACACAGGGACCAAGTCTGTCTGATTCATCTGCTGCCTTCATAATCTTTAATATTTACACGTATGTACTTCTGCCTTTGTTCTCTCTAACTTCCCCAAAACATTTCTCGTAAGTACCCCAGGATCAAGATGGGTGAACCTACTGTTTTGTTTATAACCTGGGAGGCAGAAAACCTGGCTTAGCTGTGTGACTTTAAGCAAAATACTTAATGTCTCTGACTCAGAAGAGTGTTGTTAAATTTAGATTAAATGAAGGAACAGATGTGGGAGCTCTGCAGAAAGTTAGACGAGTCATTAGATATAAACGGTCTATTCACAGAACAGCAATCAAGTCACCCTCAGAACCAGAAACTCCTAGAAGTCCCTGGCTCCTTCCAGTCAGAAACAATGATGTAGAACCTGCGGCTTTTGCAGTGGTTTTAGGCATGATTTTTCTTTTAATGGTCTCACTCAGATTCTTCAAGGCATAGTAGATGCCCACTGTCAGTAACTGTCAACGGTAGTTGCTTTGTTTGTCAGTCCCTATGGTGTAAATGGCCCTGTGATTGAGGTATTGCTGATTGGCTCCAGATGGGGACATGTGACTCAGGATTGGCCAGATAGATCATCACATTCTCTCAGTCATCAATGATTGAATCAGGTATGAGTATGTCATTTGGTTTGGACCAATAAGATTCTTATGAAAGCGTCTGAAATGAAACCATGTCTGGGGCTGCTGCAGCCTTCTTGGTGGCACGAATAGAGGATGTGTCTCTGTGAGAATGGCCAGCAACAAAAATGGAGCAAGAGCTGGGCAGAGGCAGTGCTGCAATTTCATTATGTGAGTCTTCAAATTTAGTTGTGCCTGAATCATTGAGCTTTTTTATTATACAGAGGGTGAATGGTGTGGTTTGTGTTTGTTAGTGAAGCCACTCTAGCATAAGTTTCATGTCACTTGCAACCACAAGAGCTCTGACACAGTCTTCTTAATCACCTTGCTAACAGAAGTTTCTTTCTTGATCTTGACTGCTTTCAACCCATGGCCTCAGTCCCCATCTAAACCCACTGACCCACTGAAATAATCTTATTTTTTATCTTTTTTTTTTTGCATCTATTTTGGCACCACAAAGATGATAGGAACCAACTACCACATTTATTCAGTTTATAGTTTACAAAATGTTTCATAGGTATTGTGTCACAGAACCACGTATTACCTCTTTTATACAGCTCAGAATCAAAGGAGCGAAGTGGTCTCTTGCCCCCAGGACCACACAGCTAACAGGTCATGGTCTCCAGCCCAGGGCGTGTGATTCTCAGGAGTGTGTTTTTCCATACATAGCTGTGGAAAGAGACTAAAGCATCTGAGAAGATACAAGTAATACCCTAACTTCACAAACATGATACTGTGTTCATCACACTCAATATTTCCCTTCCTACAGGTTTATCTATGTTTCATGCCCCTGATCTTCTAAACAAGGCAGGACAACTAGCTCCCAATCATATCAGAAACACAAAAGCAACCGTAGACATGTTTGCTCCCAGGCTGGAGACATTTTCTTCTCAGAAATTGGGAAATGTGTATCCTAAAGTATTATGCATGTCAAACTATCTTTTACTTTTGTACATAGCTGTTTTCCCACCGTTTTCCCCTCTATTTACTTAATCATCCATCCTGTGTCGTCAGGTTGCTACTTGCAAACAACAAAATCTCAGAATCTCTAGCAGGCCCAGATAATTAGGATTGAAAACTACTTAGGAAAAACACCTGCATCCTAGTTGCCAGGTGTCTAAGGAAGTGAGCCTTTGGTCTCCACTCTTAGGAGGAGAGACTCTTAAGTTGTGAAATTGCCATCTTTAGAAATGGTATTCAAGAGGTGCAAGCAAAAGTGCAGGAAATTGTACTTAGACCTCCTGATTCTGCTCAGATGTGGCTGCTGCCCCAGCCCACACCATCTCCCCTATGACTCCTACTCGTGGTTAGGGTTCCTCTTGCACGAGACATTCTCTCTCCATCCACAATGCCATGAAGTTCCTTCCACTGGAACTGCCCATCACCTCCCAACTACCTCTGTCCACTTTTTTCTCTACTTAAATTGATTTTTTTTATTCACGTCTCACCTAAAAATCTATATCTTTAGACACGTCCATGACTTCAATGCCATGTTACACACTCACAGTATCTTGTCCTTTTAAATTCATTTACCTACATAGTTGATATATTTTAAACCTGTCTCCCCTACTGGACTTTAAATGCCACAAGGGCAGGTAAATGGACCTGTCTGTTCATCAGCCCCCAGCCAGTGTTCAGCGTGGCAGGCTCTGTAAATAGCTGTTGAATAAAATAATGAATTAAATGGATATAGCCATTCAAGACTGACGTCAGGGAGTATTTCAGAAGGCTTTGGTTCCAGCTACCAATAATCCCCCGTTCCTGGCTATTAGAAGTGGTCCTGGTGTAATGCTGAGATCAAATGAATCTGAGTGATAATTAAGCCAAAGAAGCAATCACATGCAGGAGCTTGGGATGCTGCCTTTCTTGGAGAGTGCAAAGAGGCAGTTACCATCCCCAGCCCTGGAGGGAAGGGGAGACTGCAGCTGTGTAAAAGAGCAGAGTCTCCAGGGCATCCGATCCCAGTTCTACAGCTGAGTGGGCTGAGAGCAGGAGCCACACAGGAGAGCAGGGTGGGAGAGGGCAGGTGGAAAAAATCCCTCCAGCTTTCCCCCTGGCGGAGCCAGAGAATAGGACAGAACTACCACTCCTGTTAAACCCTACTTTGGTCTAGCTCAACTAGCTTTCTTGGGATACTTGTGCTGGGAGCCAAGGCATTGCCCTTTTCCAAAACATCCTTGTTTTATGGGGACCAGAAATTCCTCCAGCTCTTTCTCTACACTGGCCGCCTTCTTCAGCAGACAGACATGCCTGGGTCTCGCTTAGCCTAAGACATTTTCCCAGCTTCCTGCTCTCTCTGTCTTCACCAGCACCAGTCAAGAGAGCGCCCTCCACCCCCCCACTTCACCTCCAGTTCTTTCTACTTAGGCCCTGACTATCCAGCGCCGCCCCTTATTTCACGGGACTGGCTTCTCTGGCCCCAGATTACTCACAGTCCTGAATCAGTCATTCCTCACCCTTCTGGAGTTTCTAATCCCTTTGAGAAATTTATGAAAGTTATAGATTTCTCCCTCAGCACAGTAATTCACACCTGTAGTCCTAGAACTCTGGGAGGCCAAGGAAGGGAGGATTGCTTAAGCTCAGAAGTTAGAGACCAGCCTAGGCCAGAGAAAAATCTTGTTTCTACCAAAAATAGAAAAATTAGCTGGATTTAGTGGTACTCACTTATAGTCCCAGCTGCCCAGGAGACTAAGGCAGGAGGATTGGTTGAGCCCAGGAGTTTGAGGTTATAGTGAGCTATGATGATGCCACTGTACTCTACCCTGGACAACAGAGTGAGGCTCTGTCTCAAAGAAAAAAAAAAAAAAGGAATTAGACCAGCCTCGGTGACTCCCACCTGTAATCCTAGCACTCTGGGAGGCCGAGGTGGGTCGATCACCTGAGTGTAGGAGTTTGAGACCAGCCTGAGCAAGAATGAGACCCTCATCTTTACTAAAAATAGAAAAATTAGCTGGGTGTTTTGGCAGGTGCCTGTAGTCCCAGCTATTCAGAAGGCTGAGGCAAGAGGAGCTCTTTAGCCCATGAGTTTGAGGTTGCTGTGAACTACGATGCCCCAGCACCACAGATTGGGGAATAGAGTGAGACACTGTCTCAAAAAAATAAAAAATAAAATGAATAAATACAAAGCTATAGACTTCCTTCCAAGGAAAACATATTTCTCTTGTACCCAAATAAAAACTTACCTATAATTTCAGAATTCCATGTGCCTCCTAAACCCCATCCTCAGTCCCCAAGATAATAACCCTGTTCCTGAGTGTGGAATCCAGTGATGTAAATCCTGGCTCCACCCTTCTTTTCTATGTGGGACATCTCTGAGCCTCAGTGTTCCCAGTTAAAAAAGCGAATGGTAATCTCTAATTTTTATAGGGTTGTGGTAAAGCCTACGTGAATTACTGCACAGCACTCACCTTACATCAAACACATGTTCACTATCCTCGCTATTATTCCAGTTTCACTGTTTATTCTCACAGTGTTGTTAATTCCAGACCCCATGTGGTTCTATGCCTGATGTGCTGATATGTCTTATACGCTTCATAGATTCTTTAAAGTAAATAAATAAGGGCATCAACAGCATTTAAAAATCAGGAGTGTGCATGGAAATCTGGCTTTTTGGCTTTCCTTGGGACATCAGATCTCATAATACTGGGCCCATTTCCACCTGGCACCATGGGCGGCTGGAGATGAGTAATTCTTCAATTCACCTCAGTCTTCAGTGCTTAAGCCAAGAATACATAGTCCAGTGTCATTGGGTTTACATAGTCACATCTCTTAAGTTCAAGAAATAGTTCTTTTTCATGGCAAGCCTGAACAAGAGCAAGATCTTGTCTCTAAAGAAAATAGAAAAATTAGCCAGGCATGGTGGTACACACCTGTAGTCCCAGCTACTCAGGAGGCTGAGGAAGGAGGTTCACTTGAGCCCAGGAGTTTAAGGTTATAGTGAGTGATGATGATGCCACTGCACTCCAGTCTGGGTGACAAAGCAAGACCTATCTCAAAAAAAAAAAAAGGAAAAAAGAAAAGAAAGAAGTAGTTCTTATATATAGTACCCAGGAAAATGAAAGCTAGAACAAGGAAGCTGTATATTTTTTAGAGCAGAGCATAAATTAATTTGTGTCAGTAATGACTATACCTGTCAGCTTAACATCGCAAACACCCTCACTTACTTGCTTTACTTTTTGGCCCCTGAGGGCTTTAAGTTTTCCGGCCTGGCTCCGCAGGGTTTCTAACCACTGGCAAGTCCTTCCTTCTCTGTTATCAGCCTGCCCACTCAGAGGCAGGAGGAGCCAACGTGGCTGGGGTTTCACTTCCAGTTGGATGAAATCATTGCTGTGTCTGCTGGTGGCAGCATTCCTCCCCGTGGAGCTGAGACTTCTAGGCCAGCAGAGCACAAAGTCTCAGGAACAGGAAGCAAGTCAGAGGGATGATGGTGACTGGTACAATTCCTGTTTCCACCCTTTGATCCCTGGACTGAGGAATCCAAGCTGGCTGGGGGAGAAACAGGACCATGTATTGTTCACGATTCAGAACACATAGTGGCTGCCGGAGATCCTTGCCACAGCTCTGTAAGGTGTGAACACTGGACTGGTCCTGTAACCATGTCTCTAAATGGTCATTCCAGTGTGGTGTCAAACCAGCTCCTTCAGGACAGGAGGGATGTGGTAAGAACAGCGAATTCCACGAGCATGGGCCCATGGTGCTGTGAGCCCAGTCAACTTGACACAAAAAATAAACCGTGACAACCTCTGTCAAGATTTTTGTTGTGAAATGTGGGGGAAAATTTGCCACAGATTAACATCTGGCTATATGCATTTCAAACCTTGTTACTCCTCCAGGAAACACATACTCCCAACATTCATAGCACACTGAAAACTCCATATACCCATTCCAGGTCAGTCAGCACCGGGGCACGGGTTCTCACCATTTTCCAGGAAACCACCCCTGCACTCCATCCTGCACTCCATCCTGCATTCCATCCCTACACTCCATCCTGCACTCCATCCTGCACTCCATCCTGCACTCCATCCACACACTCCATCCTGCCCTCCATCCACACAGTCCATCCCTGCACTCCATCCCTAAAATCCATCCCTGCACTCCATCCAGCACTCCATCCCTACACTCCATCCATGCACTCCATCCATACACTCCATCCTGCACTCCATCCCTACACTCCAACCCTACACTCCATCCCTACACTCCATCCTGCACTCCATCCTGCACTCCATCCCTACACTCCAACCCTCCACTCCATCCCTACACTCCATCCTGCCCTCCATCCCGGCACTCCATCCCTAAACTCCATCCTGCCCTCCATCCCTGCACTCCATCCCTACACTCCATCCCTACACTCCATCCTGCCCTCCATCCCTACACTTCATCCTGCACTCCATCCCTGCACTCCATCCTGCACTGCATCCCTACACTCCATCCTGCACTCCATCCTGCACTCCATCCCTGCACTCCATCCCTACACTCCAACCCTACACTCCATCCCTACACTCCATCCTGCACTCCATCCTGCACTCCATCCCTACACTCCATCCTGCACGCCATCCCTGCACTTCATCCCTACACTCCATCCTGCACTCCATCCTGCACGCCATCCCTGCACTCCATCCTGCACTCCATCCCTACACTCCATCCTGCACTCCATCCCTACACTCCATCCTGCACTCCATCCTGCACTCCATCCCTACACTCCATCCTGCACTCCATCCCTACACTCCATCCCTCCACTCCAACCCTACACTCCATCCCTACACTCCATCCTGCACTCCATCCCTACACTCCATCCTGCACTTCATCCTGCACGCCATCCCTGCACTCCATCCTGCACTCCATCCCTGCACTCCAACCCTCCACTCCAACCCTACACTCCATCCCTACACTCTATCCTGAACTCCATCCCTACACTCCATCCTGCACTCCATCCCTACACTCCATCCTGCACTCCATCCCTGCACTCCATCCTGCACTCCATCCCTGCACTCCATCCCTACACTCCATCCTGCACTCCATCCCTACACTCCATCCCTACACTCCATCCTGCACTCCATCCTGCACTCCATCCCTGCACTCCATCCCTCCACTCCATCCCTGCACTCCATCCCTACACCCCATCCTGCACGCCATCCCTGCACTCCATCCTGCACTCCATCCCGGCACTCCAATCCTACACTCCATCCTGCACTCCATCCTTACACTCCATCCTGCACTCCATCCCTACACTCCATCCTGCACTCCATCTCTACACTCCATCCTGCACTCCATCACTGCACTCCATCCCTACACTCCATCCCTACACTCTATCCGGCCCTCCATCCCTGCATTCCATCCCTACACTCCATCCTGCACTCCATCCCTGCACTCCATCCCTACACTCCAACCCTCCACTCCATCCCTCCACTCCATCCTGCACTCCATCCTGCACTCCATCCCTACACTCCATCCCTACACTCTATCCGGCCCTCCATCCCTGCATTCCATCCCTACACTCCATCCTGCACTCCATCCCTGCACTCCATCCCTACACTCCAACCCTCCACTCCATCCCTCCACTCCATCCTGCACTCCATCCTGCACTCCATTACTACACTCCATCCCTATACTCCATCCCTACACTCCATTCTGCACTCCATCCTGCCCTCCAACCATGCCCTCCATCCCTACACTCCATCCTGCACTCCATCCCTGCACTCCATCCTGCCCTCCATCCCTACACTCCATCCCTACACTCCATCCTGCACTCCATCCTGCACTCCATCCCTACACTCTATCCTGCCCTCCATCCCTGCACTCCATCCCTACACTCCATCCTACACTCCATCCTGCACGTCATCCCTACACTCCATCCTGCACTCCATCCCTGCACTCCATCCCTACACTCCATCCTGCACACCATCCCTACACTCCATCCTGAACTCCATCCTGCACTCCATCCCTACACTCCATCCCTACACTCTATCCGGCCCTCCATCCCTGCATTCCATCCCTACACTCCATCCTGCACTCCATCCCTGCACTCCATCCCTACACTCCAACCCTCCACTCCATCCCTCCACTCCATCCTGCACTCCATCCTGCACTCCATTACTACACTCCATCCCTATACTCCATCCCTACACTCCATTCTGCACTCCATCCTGCCCTCCATCCATGCCCTCCATCCCTACACTCCATCCTGCACTCCATCCCTGCACTCCATCCTGCCCTCCATCCCTACACTCCATCCCTACACTCCATCCTGCACTCCATCCCTACACTCTATCCTGCCCTCCATCACTGCACTCCATCCCTACACTCCATCCTACACTCCATCCTGCACGTCATCCCTGCACTCCATCCTGCACTCCATCCCTGCACTCCAACCCTCCACTCCAACCCTACACTCCATCCCTACACTCCATCCTGCACTCAATCTTGCAATCCATCCCTACACTCCATCCTGCACTCCATCCCTACACTCCATCCTGCACTCCATCCCTACACTCCGTCCTGCACTCCATCCCTGCACTCCATCCCTACACTCCGTCCTGCACTCCATCCCTACACTCCATCCCTACACTCCATCCTGCACTCCATCCCTACACTCCATCCTGCACTCCATCCTGCACTCGATCCCTGCACTCCATCCTGCACTCCATCCCTGCACTCCATCCCTACACCCCATCCTGCACGCCATCCCTGCACTCCATCCTGCACTCCATCCTGCACTCCATCCCTGCACTCCATCCCTACACTCCATCCTGCACTCCATCCTTACACTCAATCCTTAAACTCCATCCTGCACTCCATCCCTACACTCCATCCTGCACTCCATCCCTACACTCCATCCTGCACTCCATCCCTGCACTCCATCCCTACACTCCATCCCTACACTCCATCCTGCACTCCATCCCTACACTCCATCCTGCACTCCATCCCTGCACTGCATCCCTACACTCCATCCCTACACTCTATCCGGCCCTCCATCCCTGCATTCCATCCCTACACTCCATCCTGCCCTCCATTCCTGCACTCCATCCTGCACTCCATCCCTACACTCCATCCTGCACTCCATCCTGCACTCCATCCCTACACTCCATCCTGCACTCCATCCCTACACTCCATCCCTACACTCCATCCTGCACTCCATCCCTACACTCCATCCCGCACTCCATCCCTACACTCCATCCTGCACTCCATCCCTGCACTCCATCCTGCACTCCATCCCTGCACTCCATCCTTACACTCCATCCTGCACTCCATCCTGCACTCCATCCCTACACTCCATCCTGCACTCCATCCCTACACTCCATCCTGCACTCCATCCTGCACTCCATCCCTACACTCCATCCTGCACTCCATCCCTACACTCCATCCTGCACTCCATCCTGCACTCCATCCCTACACTCTGTCCTGCCCTCCATCCCTGCATTCCATCCCTACACTCCATCCTGCCCTCCATCCCTGCACTCCATCCTGCACTCCATCCTGCACTCCATCCCTACACTCCATCCTGCACTCCATCCCTACACTCCATCCTGCACTCCATCCCTACACTCCATCCTGCACTCCATCCTGCACTCCATCCCTACACTCCATCCTGCACTCCATCCCTACACTCCATCCCGCAATCCATCCCTACACTCCATTCTGCACTCCATCCCTACACTCCATCCTGCACTCATCCTGCACTCCATCCCTACACTCCATCCCTACACTCCAACCCTCCACTCCATCCCTCCACTCCATCCTGCACTCCATCCTGCACTCTATTTCTACACTCCATCCCTATACTCCATCCCTACACTCCATCCTGCACTCCATCCCTACACTCCAACCCTCCACTCCATCCCTACACTCCATCCTGCACTCCATCCTGCACTCCATCCCTACACTCCATCCTGCCCTCCATCCCTACACTCCATCCTGCCCTCCATCCCTGCACTCCATCCCTACACTCCATCCTGCCCTCCATCCCTGTACTCCATCCCTACACTCCATCCTGCCCTCCATCCTGCATCCATCCCTGCACTCCATCCCTACACTCCATCCTGCACTCCTTCCTGCCCTCCATCCCTGCTCTCCATCCCTGCACTCCATCCTGCACTCCATCCACATACTCCATCCTGCCCTCCATCCACACACTCCATCCCTACACTCCATCCTGCCCTCCATCCTGCCCTCCATCCTTACTCCATGTTGCACTGCATCCTACACTGCATCCTGCACTCCATCCCTGCAGTCCATCCCTTTACTCCATGCTGCACTCCATCTTGCACTCTATTCTGCACTCTGTCCCTGCACTCAGTCCCTGCACTCCATCTCTGCACTCCGTCCCTGCACTCTGTCCTTGCACTCTGTCCCTGCATTCAGTTCCTGCACTCCGTCCCTGTACTCTGTCCCTCCCATAACATAGCTGGCAAATGCCTAACTCAATAAGAAAGCAAGTGCATAGCACATCAATGTATCCCATTGGACCCAAACAAAACGTATCCCCATCTAACATTCCTTCTGCTAGATCCAAAAATGCCCACAGAAATTTTGCTGTCGGCCAGTGCAGGGGAAGTTGGGATGGGAACTTGGGAACAATGGGAAAGGCAGAAGGCAAATCAGGAGGAAGGGAGCCTGTCCTGTTCAATTGTGGTAGACTTCTCCTAACTCGCCTGGGAGCAGCTTCCTTGGTCCCTGCTGGGTCCTTGGTGTTGCCTCAGCCTGTGATAAACCCTTAAGCTTGAGCTTCCTCAGTGTCACCGTGCACTCACCTTTGGCCGTGCACTATTCCCTCTGGCCAGGGCCTGGCACCCCCTGCGCAGTCCCATCGTTTTGCTTTTGCCTGCCTTGCATCCGAGGCAAACCGAGTCTAGGTCATGTACTCTGCCACCCATCAAAGCATCCCTGACTCTTTCAATGGCTTCTCCTCCATCCTTTCCTGCTCCCTCACAGCATTCCATCCTTTGTGTCTTTTATCACATTTATCGCACATCGCCATGTAGTTTAGCCTTCTATTTGCTCACCAAATATTTTCTGAGTGCCCGTAACATCTCAGCCTTTATTTGGGCACTGGAGACACTGCAGTAAGGGAGCCAAGTCACAGTCACTTTGAGGCATATGGGCAAGTTGGGGCAGGAATCATCAATACCTTAGAATGCAAACAGCATTATTTCAAGTGGGTAGAGTACCATGGCATCATCACAGCTCACAGCAACCTCAGCCTTCTATGGAGAAGTCAAAGTGATGAGGGCACATGGATACCACTTCAGGCAGCTGGTCACAGAAGACCTCTTTTGGTTTATTCAGAGTTTTTTGAGACAGAGTCTCACTCTGCCACTGTGGGTAGAGTACCATGGCATCATAATAGCTCACAGCAACCTCAAACTCCTGGGCTCAAGTGATCCTCTTGCCTCAGCCTCTCAGGTAGCTTGTTCTACAGGTGCTGGCCATAATGCTCAGCTAGGATGCCCAATAGGATCACTTGAGCCCAGCTATTTTTTAGAGACAGGTTCTCACTCTGGCACAGGCTAGTCTTGAACTTGTGAGCTCAGGCAATCTACTTGCCTTAGCCTTCCTGAGTGCTAGCATTACAGGCGTGAGCCATCACGCCTGGTCAGAAGACCTCTCTGATGCTCTGATCCTGCATGATGAGAGGGACATGCCCCAAGAAGAACTGAGGGAAAGTCATTCATGGCATAAAGAATGTCAGGTGCAAAGGCAATAAAGCAGGAGGCTGCAAGACTGTGCCAGCTCCATACAGTTATAATAGGGCCACTCTCCTTCCTGTTCCTAATGGGCTGTGAGCTACTCAGGGCCCTCCCACTTCTGTCTCCTACCTAGAACTTCTCTTTCAGGGCAGGGTCCTTTGCTGTCCTTTGGAACTTCTGGGCTCTGCATCAAAACATGCTTGTTCTATGTTGTGGGGTGGGAAATGCCTCTGGTTGCATGGTAATTATTGATAGGCTGCAGATAGCTTCTGAGCTTAGCAAAAAAACCTCTGTAGAAAGCGGTCTTAGTTTCATGGTGTGAAACAGTGAGAACGTGCTGTGCGACGTCACAAACAGGTCACAGGGATGAGGGTATACAAGTGTTTCCAGAGACATTCTGCTTGCCACAGAAGTAGAATGGGCAAGGAATTAGAATAATGGGATTTCAATCTTGTTTTAACATTTACTGTAATTATCAGCAAAGCTGCTAACACCCTGAAATCAGATTTCTACCTCTGTAGAAGAGCAATGGGAGCCAAGGCTTAGCAACCCTGCCATCATTCCATTTCATAATTTCAGCTTAAATAAAAATGCATGTGCAAAAGAGCATAACATGGATTCAGCAGATGTACGTCATTGTTAACATTGTTTTTGTGCCACATGTTACTGTGATGGCTCTTTCATTGTGAGAGAATTTCCCTCTCGGCTCCCCTCAACAATTCTCTAGCAGGAAGAAAAGGCCAGCAGTAGCAGAGCTGGTGAAAATGTGGGCTCTGGAGTCAGATCGTCTGTGCCGAAATCCTAGTTCCTCTATTTCCTGTGTGACCCTGGGCAAGTTTTTAAATTCTCTGTTTCAGTTTCATCATCTGTGAAGTGGGAAGAGTAACAACATCTGCCCCAAAGAATTGTAACAAGGAGGAAATAAATTTATATACACAAAATGCTGGCCAGACGTGATGGTTCACACCTGTAATCCCAGCCCTCTAGGAGGCTGAGGCAGGTGGATTGCTTGAGCTGAGGAGTTTGAGACCAGCCTGGGCAGGAGCCAGACCTTGTCTCTACTAAAAATAGAAAAACTAGCCACATGCCATAGCAGGAGCCTATAGTCCCACTTACTTGGGAGGTTGAGACAATAGGATTGCTTGAGCCCAGAAGTTTGAGGTTGCTGTGAGCTATGACACCATGGCACTCTAATCTTGGCAACAGAGTAAAACTGTATCTCAAAAAAAAAAATAATAAATACTTTGACGTGTGCCTGGCACATAGCACAGTGACGGCTGCCGTCAGCACAATCGTCCACCTTATCATCAGCAACCGCATCGCCACATCCTGTTAGCTGTCTTCACAGCCCTTCTCACCACTTGTCATCACATCTTTGTCTCTGTGTTTACTAAGTGTCTGTTATTCCCAATGGATTCAAGCTCCATTTGAGCTATCATGTTGAAGGGAGTTCCTTATGATTAATTTTTCATTATGTAAGTCATTAAGAATACATTTTGTAAACAAATCAAAACATCACGGATAAAGCTAATATCTCCTTTGGATGCCGTGTTTCCTGCTGTTCCCTTTTTGCCCTTTCCCAGATAGAATTAGTCCAAAATCTGATAATATCAGGTGTTTCTGTGGCTGTAGAGAAATAGAAATGCCCAGACAATGTAAATTGATATGGCCACTGTGGAGGGCAGCCTGGCAATAGCTATTAAAATTAAAACACAGGCATTTCTCATGACCCAGCAGTTTCACTTCTCAACAAATGCCTCAGAGCCATAGTGACACATCTCCCGAGAAGTAACACAGAAGGACAGTCATTGCTGTATTCTCCACAATGGCAAAAATGGGACCATGCAAACATTTGTCAAAAGAGGGGCAGTTAAATGAAAAACAGCACCTCCTAAAAGCAAGGCAAGAAATAAATGTAAAACTTTTACCTTTTTTTTAAATTTCATATTTGTATCTGTAATTTACAGGTTTTAATAAGAATAGCAAACTTTCTGTGAGTCAGATTCTGTTTTCACTTTAATTTTCCAGAACAATGTCATTATCCCTTTTCTATAGATGAGGAAACTAAGACACAGAAAATTTAAGTAACTTCCCAAGGTCACCCAGTTGAGCTGAGATTTAAACCCAGGCAGTCTGATTCCCAAATAAGCACAATTGATCACTATACTATACAGCTTTTCCTTTTTTTGCTAACATGCATAATATAGTAATACAATAGTTAATGTCTTCATGGGTAAAAAGCCAATGTGCATCAATGAAGGGTTGTCTAAAGTTAAAATGTTTAAAGGGTGCTTGATCACAAAAATCTCAAGATGGTTGGGAGGAAGTTGACAGCCATAGAAAGGATGAGGTTGGTTTCTATGGACCAGTTCTTTCCTGTTTACTTTGCTTACCTGATGCTTATCAAGGCCCCTCACACACAGTAAGCGCTCCGTAGGTACTGGGGGATAAAGGAATGATCATCATGCTGTGTCTGCCCTGGCCTTACTGATGGTGGGGAGGACCCTACTCTGGATCTTCACATCCCTGCCAGCCCTGCAGGCTTAGGCTCCTGGCTGCTAGTGCAGGACTCAGGTTTACTGGAGTGAAGAGATGGACGTCTGCAAGGCTGAGCAGAAGACCTGGGGATTCCTGAAAGAGCAATAAGGTGTCTAAGAAAACAAAAACAAAACAGCTCTTGGAACTCCTGTGCTCCTGAGGATAGCAAAGTCAGTACACAAAAATCAATCATTTACCCACATACCAGCAACGAACAGTTAGATCCAAAATGAAAAACACACACCACGTGTGTCACACTTTATGGGAGCAAGACATGATTGCAAGAGGGACTTTGCCTAACAATTGCAATCAATGTAATTGATTATTACAATGTCAATGTAATTGATTATTGATTGGCTTATTGTACTCTCAATGAATCCCCAACAATAAAAAAAAAGAAAAACACACACCACTAAAAACAAACTTGGGGGGCTGGGGGAGAGGGAGGAGTTGGGGCATTGGTGTGCTCTCACCTAACAGGCACAATGTAGGGGGGTATGGCACACCTCCTGAGTGAGAAGCCCAACTACAATTTGGACGCTACCTAACAAATGCAAACAACGTAACCTAATCATCCGTACCCTTGTATTGATCTGAAAAGAATAATAAGAATAATTATGAAGGTAAAAAGCATTAGAAAAAAATACGTAAGCATAAATCTTGCAAAACACATAGAAACTATATACAACAAAATAACAAAATATTGATTAACAAAATCAAAGAAAACCTCCATGAGTGGAGAAATGTACCTGTTCATGGGCTAGTATAGATGTCAGTTCTCCCCATGTTGATTTATTTATAGGTTTTAGAGAATTTCTATCAGATTCCCAGCAGTGCATTTTGTAGATATAAACAATATGATTCTAAAATTTACACCGAAATGTAAAGAAACTAAAATAGAAAAACTAATATTGAGAAACAAGCAAGTAGGAGATTGTAGGGATGCTGTGAGGTTAAGTCTCACTACACAAAGTAGTCAGTGAAGTGTGGTACAGGCAGAGGATGAGCACGAAGATCAGTGGGACAGAGTTAAGAACTCAAAAACAGACCCACACCAGCCTGCTGGACAGATTCCTCACCAAGGCGCAAATGCAACCCGCCACCTGCAGACAAAAATATGAACGTCAAACCAATCCTCATACATTATGCAAAAGTTAACTTATTATGGGTCATAGGTAATATTAAAACATTAAACTGTAAAATTTTTGTAAGAAAACAAAGGAGGAAATCTTCATGACCAAGGGTCAGGTGAGGAGTTCTTACACGTAATGCCAAAAGCACAATCTACACCAAGAAAAACACTGGCAAGCTGGACTTCATGAAAACTTAAAACTTCATTGTTATGAAAGCTCCGTTACAAGGATGAAAAAGTAGCCACAGATTGTGAGAAAGTATTTGCAAAACACACAGCCAACAAAGGAATATATAAAGACCTTTAAAATATATATAAAGACCAGAATATATAAAGACCTTTAAAATCTCAGTAGTGAAAAAAAGACAATTAGAAAATGGAGAAAAGACACAGACCGACATTTCACTGAAGAGACTATGCAGAGAGATAATAAGCATGTGAAACTCAGAGAAATTTAAAACAAAGCCACCAGGAGATGTGTGCACACCCAAACAGCACGGCTCAGACATGCCAAGTGCTGGAGAAAATGAATCCCTCCTGCACTACTGGTGGGAACGGAAGGTGGTACTCAAATTCTGGAGAAGCGTTTGGCGGTTTCTTATACAGGTAAACATGCACTTATCATAGGACCCAGCAATTGTACTCCTGCACATTTATACTAGAGAAATGAAAATGTATGCCCATGCAAAAACCCATTATAAATGTTCATAACAGCTTTATTTGTAATAACCCCAAAACCAGTAACAACTCAAATGTCCCTCAACAGACGGATGGATAAAATGATGATTACTCAGCTGCAAAAAGAAACAGACTGGTGACACACTCATTGATGTGACTGGGTCTCAAGGACATTATGTGAGTGAAAAAAAGCCAAGCTCAAAAGATTAGGTGATATATTATTCCATTTATATAACACGTTGAAATGACAGAATTATAGAGATGGAGAACAGCTCAGGGGCTGCCAAGGGTCAGGATTGGGGGCCGTGTGACTATAAAGGGATGGAATAAGGAAGTCTCTTTGTGGTGACAGAACAATTCTTTGTCCTGGTTGCGATGGCAGATGCATGAATCTCTACATGTGATGAAATTTCAGAGTGCTGTACACTTTTTTAAAAGTTTATTTTTTCTTATGTAATTGAGATTTCATTGCTTCAGTTAGGATCAGTACACACATAATTTAATTCCTACACAATTCCTAACATAAGTTATGAAAATCTAAAAAGCCATGTATTGTTAATTCTTTTTTATTTATTTATTTATTTTCTTTTTTTTTTTTTTTGAAGACAGTCTCACTTTGTTACTGTTGGTAAAGTGCCGTGGCATCACAGCTCACAGTAACCTCAAACTCTTGGGCTTAAGTGATTCTCTTGCCCTAAGTAGCTGGGACTAGAGGCGCCCGCCACAATTCAAGACATTATAAACTGCACACAATTCTGATGGGGGAGCTATGATCAAGGGGTGGTATTATTTAGGAAACAATTCTATTAAAAACAATGTGGAAATAGAAGTAGTTTAAAATGTGTAAGGTTAAATGTAGATTAAATGCAAGACTGGGATTCCATATTGCCATTTGGTATGCTTTGTAATATAGGATGTAAAAACTGCCCCCTCATCTCTGGAATGTTAAGCTGACACCCAACCAGACCTCCTCAAACTTTTTAAACAGGGGGTCAATTCACTGTCCCTCAGACCGTTGGAGGGCTGGACTATAGTTTAAAAAAAAAAAAACTATGAACAAATTCCTATGCACACTGCACATATCTTATTTTGAAGTAAAAAAACAAAACGGGAACAAATACAATCACACCGCCTCATGGCCCACGGGTCGCAGTTTGAGGACCCCTGCACCCAAGTCAGTCACAGCCTTCTGTAACTCAGTATCTCACACTATTTTTTGGTTGTACCAAAAAACAATAAACAATCAACAAATTATTTCACCCCTTAAAAAGAAAGCATTCACTTAAAAAATGTGAGGTGAGATTCCCTCCTTCTTAAAAACGTTTCTAGAGCTACTAAAAAAAACTGCATTTACAAAATAGTGGGTAAAAACTTTCCTCTGGATTGTACAAGAAGGGCGACAGGGACCACTGATGAGAGATGTGAGTGATGTTAGTCAGACTCGGCTTCTTTCTCTCCTGCTTCATCTGCTTGGTTCAGGTTCTCATTTTCCAAAGGTCAATCTTTAGTTTCTTGGTTAGCCACTTGGGCCTGTTCTCCTTTTGCTCCCCTTTTCTGTTTTGTTTGCACTTTTTGTCTGAAGAGTTATCCTTTCTGCTGCTTCGTTTTTTACTTTTGTAGGGACAAGTTTAACTGACAACTATGTCGGTCTCTTCTTGGTCTCCTCTGAGCTGAGCTCCCTCCTGGGCGACTTGGTGGCAGTGCTGGGTGCCTGCAGGTCGTGACACATGTCAAGTGCCTTCTCAAAGCTGAGCTGCCTGGCTACTCCAAAAAAAAAAAAAAAAAAAGTTTATAAAGGCTTGTGCAATCAGGTAAAATTGAGTAAGTTCTGCAGTTTAGTAAATGCTACTGTACTAGTGTCTGTGTCCTGGTCATGGTAGTTCTGTTTTCCCATTGGCTTTGTTCATGTGCTATGAAAGGTTGAAAATTTGAGTGTGTAGCATACCTCGTATATGATATTAAATTGTGAATTGCAAATTGTGTAGCGTGTTACCACTGGGGAGGCTGGGTGAAGGTACACAAGGGCTCTACTATTTTTGCAACTTCTTGTGAAACTAGAAGTATTTCATAATAAAACCATTCTTAAAAACTTTAAGGGGGCTTCCTCATAAAAGTGTGGGGACAGTGATAGAGTATACAGGCATGAGATAGGATAAGGTATCTTTGTGGACCAGCCCCATTTTATTTCCTATTGTTTCTCCAGCAATTATCACAGTGTGTAGCAAACAGAAGAACTTAACTAGCTGTGGAATAAATGAATAGCCTAGTGCAACGTTTGCCCTCATCTGACTCTGAAGGGAGGGAGAAGGAGGCCTGACCTAGGTTTTCCTGCTCCTGGGCTCTTGGCAGGGCCGGTGCTGGAAAGCTCAGGTTTCCTACAGCAGGGAGGTGAGTGACAGAGCTGGGGATTCCTGGATGAGTGACAAGCAGGTGGGAGGCAGGCGCCAGCACTGGCCCAGGCCTGGGAGGGGGCAAGATCTTTACAGGGTTCTGTTCTTCCCATTCTGTTGGGCAAATGGCCCTGGGGAGATGGAGTCTCTCTTCGCACGGACAAGCACTGCCTGCCTGCAAGTCTTTTTGGCCCCCTTGGGAGCCTCACAGGCCTGAGTTTGAATGCCTGCTGCAGCTTTCTACTTACGTGATCTTGGGACAAGTCATTTCACCTCACAGAGCCTCTATCAATTGGGAATCTTCTTAGCTCACATGGGTCCTTATATCATGCAGGTCCAGGGCTCAGGTCAAGCCAAGGTCCCCTTGCTCTTTGTAACGGGCATCAGGTGCCAACGGAGCGGGTTGGCCCAGCACTCTAGGTGGGTCTGTCCTTCCTGCTGTCTTCTCCGTCCTGTCCAGCTGGAAGGAGACATCCACAGCACACATCCACTGCAATCTCAAAGGGACGTGGGAGTCTTGTGAGGGTAGCCAGCAAGGCAGGGCACAGCCAGGCCTCTGGTGACAGCCACAACATGTATTTTCTGGTGGGGAAGGGGGGGGTTGGACTGCATGGTTCCGAATGGTTCCCAGCTCCACTATTTATCAGCCTTTAGGCACCTCATTTAAACTCTTAGAATCTCAGCTTCTCCACTCTAAAATGGGGACAAAGGCCCCTGACTCACAGGACTATGAGAGTGTTAAATATTAAAAAGGGAAATACTGTGTGAAAAGCCCTCGGTATCATGCCAGCCCCTTGTGAGTGCTCAGTGAATGGCAGGGACAATCACTACAGACCCCTGTCATTGTTTCTGTCCTTACTGTGCGTGTGCACAGGGAGACAGTACAGAATTTGAAGGTATTTGGAGCTGTTGGAGCCACCTCCTCCTCAAGCCTCCATGACTGTCCCAGGCTCTCAAAGCAGAGCCGAGGCAGCCTCCGCAGTGTGTCATGCTCTGGGCACAGCAGTCCCCTAGGCAGCAGCCTCGGGGATGGCATGGAGAGTAGCTATCTGGGTTACCTGCAGCCTCACCAGACTCCTTCCCTGGAAACTGGGCCCAGTGCTCGGGGCTGAATGGTTTTGTCGGGGCTGAGATAACATCCTCCGTGTCCTCAAATGGCCTGAGAGTCGGGTGGATGCTGGGCATCGATGGGCCCTCAGGGGAGGCGGCTGTGATGCGTCAGAAGGCCACACAGTGAGGTGGGGAGCTTGGTGTCCAGGGGGCCAGGTGTCTCTCCAGGGGCTGCAGCCAACTTCCCCTCTGGCCTCAGAAAGCTTTCGGTCCAAAGCCCTTATTTTCTGATTAGGAAAGTGAGATCCAGAGTGGCCAACAGGTAGGAGCAAACAGCTCCTGAGGCCTGGACTGCCAGCCCCTAGCTCCAGTCCCTCCCCACCACACTGCAGATATGACTAGATTCCAGCCCTGCAAGCCCCCAGCTCCAGTCCTTCCCCTAACACACCGCAGGTGTGACTAGATTCCAGCCCTGCCAGCGAGTCCAGTCACCCCCTAACACACTGCAGATGTGACTGGATTCCAGCCCTGCCAGCCCCCAGCTCCAGTCCCTCCCCTAACACACTGCAGATATACCTGGATTCTACCCTGCCAGCCCCCAGCTCCAGTCCCTCCCCTAACACACTGCAGATGTGACTGGATTCCAGCCCTGCCAGCCCCAGCTCCAGTCCCTCCACTAATACACTGCAGATGTGCCTGGATTCCAGCCCTGCCAGCCCCCAGCTCCAGTCCCTCCCCTAACACACTGCAGATGTGCCTGGATTCCACCCTGCCAGCCCCCAGCTCTAGTCCCTCCCCTAACACACTGCAGATGTGACTGGATTCCAGCACTGCCAGCCCCCAGCTCCAGTCCCTCCTTTAACACACTGCAGATATGCCTGGATTCCACCCTGCCAGCTCCCCGCTCCAGTTCCTCCCCCTAACACACTGAAGATGTGACTGGATTCCAGCACTGCCATCCCCTAGCTCCAGTCCCTCCCCTAACACACTGCAGATATGCCTGGATTCCAGCCCTGCCAGCCCCCAGTTCAATCCCTCCCCACCACACTGCAGATGTGACTGGATTCCAGCCCTGCCTTTGCCATTTTCTTCCTGTCAGTGCTAAAGCTTTTGAGACCTCTTTTCCAGAGCTCCCTCCCATCATCTGTGGCTTGGATCCTAATCTGAACCTCATAGGACTGTTTTGAGGATGAAATAAGACATGCAACGCACCTGGCTGAACATGGCAGATGAGGAAACTGTGTGGGTCGTGTTTCTGGTTGACCCAAATCGCTTACAACGTGCCAGGCACCATTCAGATGCTCTGCATGTTAACTCATTTCGTCTTCCCAGGAGTCTCTTGAGGCAGGTGCTTATCCAGCCTCAAATTGCAGAAGGGAAACAGAGGCCCGAGGTGGTGGCAAAGTCAATCAAATTGGGAGCCTGGGTCTGAATCTGTGCTCTCACTACTCCCTGGTGGAGGCCTCAGCACCGCTGGGATGCAAGCTGGCATCTAAGGTTTGCCAGGGTGTGCAGTGTGTGTTACATCATCAGTAAGACAGCAGCACCTAATAGGAATCCTGGGATTGGGACCAGGAACTGGATCCTTTTGCCCAGGAGACTCCCTGGGAAAGGTTCTTTTTTTTTATTTTATTTATTTATTTATTTTTTTTTTTGGGTAGAGACAGAGTCTCACTTTACTGCCCTCGGTAGAGTGCCATGACGCCACAGGACTCACAGCAACCTCCAGCTCTTGGGCTTTTGTGATTCTCCTGGCTTAGCTTCCTGAGCAGCTGGGACTACAGGTGCCTGCCACAACGCCGGCTATTTTTTGGTTGCAGTTTAGCCGGGGCTGGGTTTGAATCTGTCACCTTCTGTATATGGGACCGGCGCCCTACTTACTGAGCCACAGGCGCCACCCGGGAAAGGTTCTTAACTGGAGGCTTTGAGAAGGGATTGGTGCTTTGGCTGTCATGATGACAGACCTCATTGCTGCTGTATAATGGGAGTGGACCGAAGACAGGAAACATTGTGCAATGCATGGGACAGACTCACACAAAGAATGTCCAGGCCCATGGGACAGACTCACACAAAGAATGTCCTGCTGTCAATTGAGAGATGTCAAGGGTACGAGGGACTGTCTTGTGAGGGAGAGCTGAGGGCAAGCCTTGGATCAGTATCCAGCCACCTGCAAACTTCAGGTCAGGCTCATGCAGCCCTGGGCCTTTCCATGGGCATCTAAGAAAAGAAAGAAAAGGAATAAAGGATGGTATTAGATTATAGTGTTTCACAAACATTGGTACGTGAAAAAACATTTATCATTTTAATAGTTATATATCTTCAAATGTATTAGGTAAATAACTATCAATTGGATCCATGATTAAATCAATGTTTTTATTTAACATGAATTTAAAGAAAGTATTTGTTCTTTTAGAAGCACAAAGTGTTAGGTAATAGGCCCACGGGTAAGTGGGAGGACATTGAGATTTAATAAGAGAGTTTATTGTGGCCTTTGTCCCAACTGGCGGCCAGAACTCCTGAAACCCCACGTACTTTCCTAAGTGATAAGACTGAAAGGATGGCAGGGCACGGTGGCTCATGTCTGCAATCCTAGCACTTTGGGAGGCCCAGGTGGGAGAATCACACGAGCCTAGGAGTTTGAGACAAACCTGGGCAATATAGCAAGACCCTATCTCCAAAAAAAAAAAAAGAAAGGAAGGAAAGGAAAGGAAGAAGGGAAGGGAAGGGAAGAAGAAAGAAAGAAAGATTAGCCTAGCTTGGTAGTAAGCACCCATAGTCCAAACTACTCATGAGGCTGAGGCAGGAGGATTACATAGGCCCAGGAGTTCGAGGCTGCAGTGAACTATGATGATGCCACTGTACTCCAGCCTGTGCAACAGAGCAAGACCCTGGCTCAAAACAAAATAAAAAATAAAAAGAATGAAAGGAGAATCGTTTGGTATAATATTTGGTTTTTGTCTCAGTGCCTGAAATAGCTCAAGTGATAAAGGTGTTATTTGTAACGAACTCCTTTCAACCACACCTGAGATGGTGTTAGTGAGATGACTTTTGAAAAACCTCTCCATTGCTTCAGGATGGGGGCTGGCTGCCAGGGGGCCCAAGCACATGGTTAGAGGACTGGAGCTTCCAGCCCCACCCTCAGGGGACCTTCAAGGAGAGGAGAGGAGAGGAGAAGAGAAGGGCTGGAGGTTGAGTTAATTACTAATGGCCAATGCGCCAATCAATCATGCCGAGGTAATGAAGCCTCCACAACTCCCCCAAAGCACAGGGATTCTGAGGGCTTCTGGGTCAGCTAACAAGTCAAGGTGCTGGCAGGGTGGTGTGCCCAAAGGCTGTGGGAGCCACACATCTCTCCTTGCTCGCTCCTTGCCCCATGCATCTCTTCCATTGAACTGTCTCTATCTTTTTTTTTGAGACAGAGGTTCAAACTGTCGCCCTGGGTAGAGTGCTGTAGCATCACAGCTCAGAGCAACCTCCAATTCCCGGGCTCAAGTGATTCTCCTGCCTCCACCTCCCAAGTAGCTGGGACTATAGGCGTCCGCCACAACACCCGGCTATTTTTTGGTTGCAGCCATCATTGTTGTTTGGCGGGCCGGGATAGATTCGAACCCAGCAGCACAGGTGTATGTGGCTGGCGCTTTAGCCACTTGCGCCACAGGCACAGAGCCAAACTGTTTCTATCTTATATCCTTTATAATAAACCAGTAAACATAAGTAAATGGTCCCTCGAGATTTTGAGAGCTGTCCTAGCAAATTATTGAATCTGAAGAGGGCATCACCAGAATTTCCAATACTGGTCATCTGCAAAGACCCTGTTTTCAAATAAGGGACATTCGCAGGTCCTGGAAGTTAGGACTTTTGCATCTTTGCAGGAGCACAACTGCACTTGGCAGGCCTATTTCAGCAAGTTGGAGGGAGGCCCCACGCCCCTGCACCCGCAGCCCTGACTTCCCTCTGGCTGGCTAGGGCCTGGTCTCCTCCACCGTTTTTCTGCTGGGTCAATGCTGCCTTTGGTTCCAGGGAGGGTATGTCTTCTTCCACCACTTGTGGTCCGGAAGCACCTGGCCTGGAACCTTTGAAGCATTTGCCTCTGAGGTGGCTTTTTACTACGGGAGGTACTCGCCAAAACCCACCAGGAGTTGAAGCCACCAAAGTTGCTCAGTTATGCCCTGAACAACTGTTGCCCCTGCACCAAACTTGACCCTTCAAAGAGGAAATCCGGGTGAGATCTTCCCCTTCCTACAAATCAGAGAGCTGAGGAGCAGCAGAGGTGCTGTGTGACTTCAGGGACACCAGCAGCAGGTACAAAGCTTCTGACCCCAGATCTGCTTTTATTCCAGCTGGCCTGCACCATGGGCCCTGATCCCCACCCCACCGCTGCCTTTTCTCTCAGACACCTAGCTACTTACTGAATAGGCAATCTATGTGGCCCTCACATAGATTGAGGGCAGAGCCACATCTCACCTTTTGACAGCTATAAAGTAGTAGTGAGAATATTCATAAGAAAACTTATACTAAGAAGTTCAGATCAACTTACTAACTTTCCTAATGAGAAAACTGAAGCTCTGTTGTGATTTGCCCAGAGCCACACAACCAGTTCTCACTAACTGGTATCTGTCAACTAGTCAGACACAAGATCTGGCCTCAGAGTCTGTGCTCGACCAACCGTGTCTCCCGCAGAAGAGTGTCTGGATGGCAGATGGGAGTAAGTGTACTTGACTAGCAACTGATCTTTTGTCATTACTAGGCTGCAGTGAATTTCCTTGTACACAGTGATTTCTGCATTCCTGTGTATACATTTCCAGACTAGTGTCTTGGGGTGAAACTGCTGGGGCCCAGGGTATATATGTGTGTTACTTTATTTTTATGGTCATTCTTTGCTTCTCCTATTACTAAGTAGAGAAGCAACCAGGCTATAAACTAACCTTGCCTTGGTCACAAATTCTAATTCATTATGATTTAACAGACATGTATTGGATGACCCTGGACTAGGAATGAGTGAGGCTTAAATGCTATCCCACGATCTAGTGGAGGAAACAGATCAATCTCTAAGTGACCTACATACTACAAACTGAGGACTTGGGCTGCCTGAGTCTATCACTGTCCAGGGTTGCATACGCCTGGTGTTTTGGAATCTGGCCTGGAATAGGATCCCAGCTCCACCATACATACTCTCTTCTGGCTCATCACGGGTATTCAGGAGACAAGAGCCATACCACCATCCCCTGCTGCCTGGGCCACCCCTCCGCACTCTCTAGAGCTGAGTATGGGTCGTCTGCTTTTTATTACTTACTGAGGCCCAAGAAGTTAATTAGCTTGCCAAGACCGTAGTCAGATCATCTCAGTATTTTTATAGCGACTCCAGAAGTCTGGCTTTTGGATTTTAAAGTTAGCCTCTAACTAAGAGATTTAAAAAAAAAAATCCAAAGGCCAAAACAAAACCCATTTGTAGACCAGATGTGGCTGGTGGGCCACTGGTTTTCCTTAGAGTCAGGCAGGCTCCGATTTGTGTCCCAACTTTGCCACTTTCAAGATGTGTGACCATGTCGTGGTTGGAAGTCTGGCTGTTCTCATCTGAAGGGGTGTGAGCACTGTCACTTTGTATGACTGAGTTTGACTGACTGGTGATGCCTGTAAAGCACCTGGCAGACTGCTGGTGCATAACAGGTGGTAGATCGCTGCTATTATTATGGCAATGACATTAAACAAAATCAGGAGTGTGGTGGGCAGCTATGTTGGAAGGAGACTGATTACTTTGAGTCTGTCAGGCTTTCAGTGTTGAAGAGACAACCAGATGGAGGTGTCCAGAGGTGGCTGGACACGTGGGTTAGGGCTGGAGATTTTCATGTGATGAATGGCTCTTCCTTGGAGTTTCCTATTTATACAGAGGTGAGACCTTTTTTACTCTTTGTGAGTTTTGAAAGCTCATGAGCTTCTAGCGACCACCTCCTTATTAGGCTCCCTCGCTTACAGTCATTGCTTCCTGGAAAATTGTATAATTCCCTGAACTGGCTGCTCCTCCATTGAGAGGTAATCCTGGAAAAAGAAGGTCAAACTGGGGCTGATTCCACAGTGCACAAGGTGGAGGGGCCTGAAGACTGAGGACAGAGCCCTCTCACTTGCCATCTTAAGCAAGAAAGGAGGAGTTCAACTGAGGTCAATGAGCTTTTACTAAGAATTCTCCTCTACCTGTGAAGCCCTAATCTCACTTATTGGAAGACCCCCTGGGCTGCAGTTAGGAAATATGAGCTCTCATTACTGTTCTGCTTTGCACTTTGTCTGTAGCATTAGCCAAGGCACTTCTACCTTTGGACCTAAAGTCATTATTTGCAAAGCAAGTGTGTTATTAGTTTGCCGGGGCTGCCAAATACATGCACCACAGACTAGCTGACTTAAACAATAGGAAATTGTTTGTCCACAGGTCCTGAGGCAGGGAAGCTGACAGGGTTGGTCTTTCTGAGGGCCTCTCTCCTTAGCTTGTGGATAGCCAACATCTCCTGTGTCTTCCCGGATTTCCTCTTACAGAGACGCAATCACACTAGGTTGGAGGCTACCCTAAAAATCTCACCTAATCTTAATTACCTCTTTAAAGACTCTAAATGTAGTCACATCCTGAGGGACTGGGGATTCGGGCCTCAGCATATGAATGGGGAGGGAGAGCAAAATTCAACCTGTATTTCCAAAAGTATGGACTCCTGCTACTGGTGGGATTGACTTAACGTTAAACACAGAAACAGGTCCTAAAAAAACAATTAATCCTTCTGATTACTTGAAGGAGCAACTGTTCGGTTTAATACTAATGTGCTTTTACTACCTTTCTGACTACCCAGCAAAGCAAATGGTGATCCCAGGCACAGAGCCCGACAGGCGGCCACTTCCGTGTGAGTCACCTGTCACTCTGAGACAGATTACCCTCAAACTTAGTGGCTTCAAGCAGTACACCATTTATTACATCACAGTTTCTATGGGTCACAAACTCAGATGCAACTCAGTTGGGTTGTTCTGATTCAAGGTCTTTCACGAGGTCGTAGTCATTTAAAAGTTTGACTGGGAGGAGTGGATCCACCTCTAAGGTGGCTCAAGTTGGTGTTGGCTATTGGTGGAACAGGCAATGTCCGTTCCTTGTCTTATGGGTCTCATTGTCAGGCCCCTGGGGTGTCCCACAACATGGCTGGCTCCCTGCAGAATGAACGATGGAGAAAATAAGAGAGCAAGGAAGAGGCGTGATGTCCTAGCCTTGGAAGTCACATGACATCAGTTTCATAGTATCACTGGAGGACTATGGAATGAACAGAGCACAAGCCAGCCCTGCTCACTGTGTGAGGGATGCAAGGACAAGAGCACTGGGAGGCAGGGGGCCATCTCAGGAACTGCTGTGCTAGGAATGAATAAGGGTTTTTATTTTATTTAGTCACGAGCAGTAGGATCAAGGGGGTTTATTTTCTAACCATTTTTCTGGTTGCCTTACCTATATTTGCATGCATAGAAAATATATATTAGCATTCTGTGCTCTTTTAATTTAATAAGTGATATGCCATGTCTATTTTTATATAACCTAATTTTTTTCATTCAGTAATATGTCTTTGAGCTCTATGTTAATGTAAATAAATATGGTTTATTACCTTAAATTATATAAGTACATGACATTTTTATTTACCCATTCCCCTCCTGGCCACTGGATTGTTTCCAATTTTTTGTTTTTGCATATAATACTGATGACTGAACGTCCTAATATGTGTGCTAGGGTAAATAAGGAGAAAAGAATTGTTAGATTAGAGAATATGTGTGTTTCGTGTTTCAATAGATAGGCCATTGCCCTGTGGAGTAGTTGTCCTGATTTATACTTCCATCCATGAAATGGGACTATTTCCATTTCTCCATAACATGAATAACTCTTTATATTGCTGGACATTTTAATTTTTGCCAACATAATGGGTAGAGAAATGGTATCCCAACATTTTCATTTTTTTAAATTGTGGTAAAAACACATAACATGGTGGCAGCGCCTGTGGCTCAGTGGGTAGGGCGCCGGCCCCATATACCGAGGGTGGTGGGTTCAAACCCAGCCCTGGCCAAACTGCAACAAAAAAATAGCCGGGCATTGTGGCGGGCGCCTGTAGTCCCAGCTGCTCAGGAGACTAAGGCAAGAGAGTCGCCTAAGTCCAGGAGCTGGAGGTTGCTGTGAGCTGTGATGCCACAGCACTCTACCCCAGGAGACAAAGTGAGACTCTGTCTCTAAAAAAAAAAACAAAAACCACATAACATGAAATTTACCATCTTAACCATTTCTAAACATCCAGTTCTGTGGAGTTAACTATATTTACATGGTTTTCCAACACATCTGTAGAACTTTTTCATCTTATAAAACTGAAACTCTGTATCCATTAAATCACAACACTCCTTTTCCTTACCCTCCAGCCCATGGAAACTAATGAGTTTGACGACTTTAGATGCCTCATAGCATCGGAAGTACACAGCATTTGTCTTTGTGTGTCTCGCTCAATTCACTCAGCAGAATGTCCTGCAGGTTCATCCACACTGAAGCATGTGGTAGGATTTCCTTCTCTTCTGATGCAGAATAATACCTCTAGTACACATATAAAACATTTCCTTTACTCATTTATCCACAGATGGACGTTTGAGTTGTTTATACCTCTGAGCTCTTGTGAATATTGCCGCTAAGAACATGGGTATATACATTTCTTTCAATTCTTTTGTAAATACATTCTAGAAGTGGGATTCCTGGACGTATGATAATTCTGTTTTTAAGTTTCTGAGACACCTCCGTGCTGTCTCTCATAGTGCTGCACCATTTTTTCTTCCCATCTGCAGTGTACAAGAGTCCCAGTTTGTCCACAGCCTCAACAACACTTGTTATTCTCTAGGTTTTTTTCCTTTGATAGTGGCCATTCAACATTTAAATATTACACTTTGATGAGTAGTGGATTGGACATCTATACAAAATCACACTTGAACCACAGGGAAATGCTGTTTCTGGGAAGTTAATTTAAACTAGTTGCACGAGCCAGTCAGTAGTGAAACCAAATAAGAACCCAGGGTTGTGTGGTCCATAAATCCATATCCTTTCCAAAATGTTTCCCTGCTTTAAAATTGCAGTGCTTCCTTAAGAAAGGAGATGAGGGGGAAGCAGCCTCTTGCTTTTGAATCCCTGCCTGTTACACTTCAGACAAGTGGGGGATCTACGGAGCACTGTTGTTCTTGGACTGGTAGGCCAAGCTGTGTTTACCTCCACCTAGAAGGAAACGCTACCCAGGCTAATGCCCTGGACGGGAAATGTGTGCCCAGAAGATTAGCTCCATTGTGTGTGGCTGGACACTTTCCAGCAGCTTTGTTTATGGGACAGATTGTTTTTGAGAAGTTGTTTGCTCCAGTGAGTCTCCAAGCTCTTGAGGTTCCCTGACCATGGAGGGGAATTTCACCTTTACCCTTATGATCCTGGGACGTTGCCTTTGTTATCACCATTTTTAGCCCAGAGCTTGGACAGAAAAGTCTGCAAAGGAACAAGTGCCTTGGGAGACTTCTGGAGTCCATGTGGGGCTCTAGAAAAGCAAACTCGTAGCCCTATTTTATTTTTAACATTGGGTGTGCAACAGGGTATGGGACTTCTCCCTCTGGCTGTGGGCACTGATATTTTTGTGTTACTGCCCACATCTCAGTCAGCTCACCTCTGCAGGCTTTCATATGTGTTGCTGGGATTTCGAGGAGTGTTTTTGCATCGAACAGCACAAGCTCTCAATCACTCATTTGTTCTAAATCAGTTAACAGATGGTGTCTGTGGAGTGTGTGGTTAACACACCCTGTTCAGAGGCCACAAGGCATTTCTCTTCGGGTGGTCTCCGTGCTGTGGCCCAGTGATGGAGAATGCACTGTCTGGCTTGTGGCGTGGATGGCAACTGCTAACATGTGCTCCTTCTTTATTGTTCCATCTTTCTGCCCACCATCCACCCAGCAAGACTCCCCCTTCACCCTGAGCTTTATACTATTCCCAAGCCTCGAGAATTTAGAACAGGCAGTCTGGCAAAGAAGGAGGCAGAAATAAGTAGGAAATACCAGGCTTCTTAGCTTCTCTGAGTCTCAGCTTTCTTACCTATTCAAGGGCGTGATAAGGCCACCCTGAATATTGGTAGCTAAAGCACTTATCTTAGCCCCAGGTACCCAGGAAGCAATCAATAAATGGGTCCTGTTGTTTCCAGAATGCCCGCCTTGGGCCAGACCCTGTGCTAAGGACATGGGGAGATGAAATGAGACATAACCTTGTCTCAATGAGCTCACCATCAAGTGAGGGAAACGCAGTGAACAGACTGGGGTATATAGTGCCTAACTAGACTGGGAGTGTCAGGGAAGTCTTCCTGGAAGAAGTGACATCTGAGCTGTCAGACTTGTAAGACTGAAAAATGACTCCCTCTGCTATGTAGGTGATCCCACCAACAACTATGCCAGAGCCTCACATGATACCAGTTGGTGGCCAAGTCCCCAGCAAAGGCCTTGTCATTCATTCATTCACTCATTTAATCCATCTACTAAGTGTTATTAAACACCAACTGGTGACAAGATGAGTCTAACACCAAGAAATCAAGTCCAGGTCCTGTGCAAGCATTAAAACAAAGCCTGTCTGTCTTTTTGCAGTCACTGAGCTGCCATCCAGGTCCTGGCTGGCTCCAGGCATCTCTCACGACAGCATCTGTGTGCAGGCAGCAGAATGGAAGATAGAGTGAGTCCTGAGGTCCCAGCCGAGCAAGTGAGCTTGGTCATGCTCTCTCATGCCTCTGCTCTTCAACTTTATCCTTGTAATCCTGGGACGTGGTCACCATTTTAAAAGCAATTGGAAATCAAGGCCAGGGAAGGTGGTCGACTCCGTGGTGTCTTCCAGTTTGCTTGTTTGTAAAATCTGGAGGAAGTAGGTGCCTAGTGCAGCAGGCCAGACGTCAGCACACCCTCTATGCCGCTCAGGTTGTGAAGCACAGGCAGCTACTGGATGTTATGTAACTGTCCTGATCTTCCTCCCAGGCTTTGCCCATGAGGTGACCATCAGTTGAACAAAACTAGAATTTGGCAATGAACAGTATGTATCTCCAGGGCCTCCTGGTCTGAGCAATCCTTACAAGTAAAGACTCCATCATTTCAGAGTTCTTTCCCCTCCTCCATCTCACCAAGTGGTGTTGAAGGTAAATGGAAGAAACCCAACGCGTCAGGATCCTGAGGCCCCATGTCTATAGTGTGGGCTCCTTGATAGCTGGCGGTCGACTCTGTGCACTCAACCCATCTCCCAGCTGACCAGCCCTACCTCAGCTCTTCCTAGGGCCTGACCGCCATACCTCTTTTGCCCCTGGTCCTCTCTGGGTACTCTCAGTCTCAGAGCCACCTCATCCCTTCCCCCGTGACACTTATTAATGTCACTTACTACCAAGATCAGCTCCTTCTGTATTATCCTTCCTCAGAGCACTCAGAACATTCTGGAACATTCTGGATGCAAAATGTGAGCCCTCCCTCTGATTAACCATAGTGTTTGCTGATTTTATTTTAATGCTATCTCTTCCCAGAATCCCACATGGGAAGTGATGCAAAGGCATCTCTCTTTTTGGCTTTCTTTGCACTCTATCTAACAATCTTCCCCTAGGGGGTTTGCCTAGATAGACATCAGTCACAGCTAAGTGCCCCCTTCTCTTCTACACACTCCACTCAGCTGGGCTGGAGGTGTTTAGTTATAAAAGTGGGGAGGCAAATAATTCAAGCAAGGAAGCCAGCTGACTGAATAGAGAACATATATTGGAGATACTTTACCTATTATACTACCTGCCAAGGTTCTTGGGAGGATTAAATGGGGAAAGTGTGTATATGGGTTATCTGTGCAAATGGGGTTAGACCAAAAGAATAGAAAGAATATGGGCTCTGGAACCAAATTACTTAGATTTGCATTCTCCCTCCGCCAGCTAGAAGGTGTATCACTGTTGGCAGTTTACATTCTCTGAACCTCGGTTTGTTCACTTGTAAAATGGGGATGACATTGACTTCCACCTCACTTGTGAGATGTAAATGAAATAATGCTTCTGTGACCAGTAGTGCTTATGTTTGGATGCTAATAATCAAATTTGGGTATCTGTGTTCTTTGTGTCACCCTAAACAGAAAAGACTTTTTGGTGAGTAAAAAAAAGAAGGGGGAAACAGATGTTGAGTAAGTTCCTAGCAAGCAATGCTGGCCCTGGTTGGCAGAGTGGTCTCAGCACAGTGCTTACTACAGAGTAAATGCTGGAAAACGTTAGTTATTAGAAGTAATATTGGTCACAAACTAAGTCCTGTGGGATCTGAAATTTGGGGCTCACATCTACTTGGTTGTAGGACAGTTAGAGAAGAAAGACTGTGGGGAGTCTTGGGACCATGCAGTTGTAATCATTTCAGTTACGGCAGCATTTAATTGTTTTTCTAAAGTTCCTGCTCCACTTAGCACGTAGTAAGTGTTTAATGAATATTTTGTTGAGTGAATGAATAAACCCTTTGACTCTGATGGGCTGCAGCCTACCGCCACCCCACACATTCGATCTCCATCCTTCTAACCTCCAACTGACCTCTAAGTGGCTTCCATTGAGCACCAGTTGCAATGCACTGTTCTGTTTCTTCGCATGGCACACAACAGCAAAACTTCATATTAGATTTCATTTCCAGCATTTCTTGGCCTGTACTTTGGACTATGCCAGGCTTTATGCATGGCACCCTTTGTGTGTCAGTGTCTGGCAAGCTCCCCTTCCCTCCACTAAAGGTGCTAATCCAGCAGCTCACTCTGAATGGTGTGAATTTCTTCCAAATGCCATGATCATGTTTCTTAATCAATAGCCTGACTTGTCAGCACCGAGTAAGCACAGCTTTAATTTGAAGAGAAGGAGGAAGCCAGAGGACACCACTGCAAAAGCACACAGGGAAGAAATTCTTTCTTCTCTAAACTAATTAGCTCATTAAATCAACAATAATTATGAACCTTTGAGCAATGATCATATGCCAGGCATGGCTCTCAGAGCTAACCACATACTGATGCATTTAATCCTTGCAAATTGTCAAGGTGTTGTGACAATCCCTATTTTGTATGTAAGGGGAACAGACAAGCTCACAGGCTCAGGATTATTGAACACTATCACAAGTCAGGCCCTGTGCCTGGGGCTGAAAATGTAGTAATGATAGAGTCCCTACTGAAGAGATAAGGACAAAAAATCAAGTGGCTAAATTCATGCAGCAATTTCACATAGTGTTTAAATTAGAAATGCTTTTGGCTGCAAGGACCATTAACCTGATTATAGTGGCTTAAATCCCTGGGATTTATTTTTCTCCCTAGACCAAGAGGTGAGAGGCTGCTGATGCTGGTTCTGTGGCTTGAGGATTAGAGATGACCAGGGTCTTTCCCACACAGTTATGGGCTGTCTGGGCAGCACTAGGTCCCTGGGACCTAGTGCAGGGCCAGGCATGTGCAGGATAAACATCACTTGAGTTGAACGGGACAGATACTCTACACCAAGGTTCCCAAGCTCCTGTCACTCACACTCCACTCTTGCAGTTTTGGCTAGATCAGTGGCTCTTACCTGGCTGAGTGGGTTTGCTTCCCAGGGACATTTGGCAATGTCTGGAGACACATTTGGTTGTCATAACCAGAAATAGAGAGCACAGGGGGTGTTGCTGGCATCAGGTTGGTAGAGGCCAGGGATGCTGCTCAGCACCGCACAATGCGCGGGACAGCCCGCCCAAAGCACAGAGTGATCTAGTCCTGAGTGCCAATAGTGCTGAGCTTGAGAAAATGTGGAGCAGATCTTCCTGCCTGTTCTATCATTCCTTAATGTTTTCTTTTAAATTAATTCACTTTTTAAATGAAAAAAGAAATGAAGAAACCATATATTACTCCCTTAAATAAGAAGCAAATGTGACTTGCCATAAATAGAAGACAATCTATTTATTCAGAAAACAAAAATTCATTCTATTTCTAGCTGGATATTGTTACTAGTTGTAAGCTCTGAGCCTGAAGCTTATTTTGTATTTGTTGAAAACAGAAGTTTAGTCAATGTCACCAAAGACTGAGATTGAATGAGAGTGACAAGAAATAACAGATATATACAGAATGATTCTGAATTGGATCCTGGATCAGAGAAAACTCCAATTACTGAAATGATTTTATTGGGACAATTAGCAAATTTTGATGGATTGTCTATTAGTTGATAGCATAGTTTATCAATATTAAATTTTCTGAATTTGTTACCTACTTTGTGGTTGTGTAAGTGAATGTTCTTGCTCTTAGGAGGTACATAAAGTATTTAGCAATTAAAGATCATAATATTGGCAACTTATTTTCAAATGCTTTTTTAAACAAGCATGTGTGACCTCCTGGGTGTGGAACACAACTACAACAGGGACTTTACCTAACAAAAGCAGCATTGTAACCTAATCATTTGAACCCTCATATTAATCTAAAATTTTTTAAAAAGGGAAAAAAGTATGTGTATATGTTGCATATGTAAGTATCTGTATATACACATACATTTATACATAGGTATACACACAGAAAGACACACACAGAGAAAAAGCAAATGTGACAAAAATATGAACAGTTGTTGAATCTAGACAAAGCATATGTAAGAGTTTATTTTTATTTTACAAGTTCTTACAACTTCTGTAGTATTGAATTTTTGCAAAATAATAATTTAAAGCAAGCAAGCAAGCAAACAAATAAACACTCTCCTGAATTTACCTCCAATATCACAACAATCTTAAATTTTTTAAGAGCTAAGGATAGCTTCAAATATTAAATTGTTTCTAATGAGTTGAATGCTTCATAGTTTACTACTAAAATAATTAATGAAAATTAAAATGTCGACTAATTTGAAAAACAGTATTTCCCTCTCCTATAACTTCATATTTATGTGGATAAGATGGCCAAATTAACTCAAGCCTCATAGTGGAATTGTCTCATGGGGGGTGTCCACTGCTGTCATACCATCATTTATCCAGGAGAGTATGTTCCCGCCCATGGACTGAGCTGTGATGCTCTTAGTAGGCATTGATTGATAACAAAGAAAAAGGATTTTCTTTGTAAAAATATTAGCAAGTGTTGGAGAGGTGTTAAAGACAGACTGGCAGCACAAGAGATGTTCTCATCAGAAGGACTGAAAACAAATGGAAAGGGAATTATTTTCTTTTTCTTAATTTAATTTTCTATTAAATCATAACTGTATACATTTATAAGGTACACTGTGATGATTTATTTTATAATGCGGAATGCTTAAATCAAACTGCTAATAAACAGAATAAACATAATATAACCATCACCTCACTTACTTATTTTTAGTGGTAAAACATTTATAATTTACTCTTAGTTATTTTGAAGTGTACCCTTGCATTGTGCACATTAGGCAAGATCCCAACAAATGCCCCCTCCTCCCAGCAGTGGACCCCCTTCCCTCTCCCTCCTTTCTCCTCCCTCTTGCTAGACTATATTTGTGTTTTATCATTTGTATGAATATGTAAGTGTTTATATATTGGTTTCATAATAGTATTGAGTACATTAGATACTTTTTTCCCCATTCTTGAGACACTTTACTAAGAAGGACACCAACTCCATCCAAGTAAACATAAAGGCCTTTTTTAATGGCTGCGTAGTAGTCCATGGCATACCTATACCACAATTTGTTAATCCATTCATGGGTTGATGGGCATTTAGGCTGCTCCCAGGACTTGGCAGTTATGAATTGGGCTGAAATAAACATTCTGGTGCAAATGTCTTTGTTGTAAAATAATTTTTGTTCTTCTGGGTAGATACTCAGTAATGGAATTGCAGGATCAAATGGAAAGTCAACTTTTAATTCTTTAAGGATTCTCCCTACTTCTTTCCGTAAAGGCTGTATTAATTTCCAATCCCACCAGCAGTGTATAAGTGTTCCCTTCTCTCCACATCCATGCCAGCATCTGCAGTTTTGGGACTTTGTGATGTGGGCTAGTCTTGCTGGGGTTAGATAGTATCTCAGAGTGGGTTTGATTTGCATTTCTCTGATGATTAAAGACGACGAGTATTATTTCATGAGTTTGTTGGCTATTTACCCATCATCTTCAGAGACGTTTCTGTACAGGTCTCTTGCCTACAAAGAAATGGGGTTGTTTGTTCTTTTCTTATTGATTAATTTGATTTCCTCTGTAGATTTTACTTACCAGACCTTGTTGGTTTCATAACATGCAAAAATCTTCCTCCGTTCTAAAGACTGTCTGTTTGCTTTAGTTGTACTGCTTTTAGCTATTCAGAAGCTTTTTAGCTTGATCAGATCCCAGTAATTTATTTTTGGTGTTGATTCAATTGCCAGGGGTGGAGGGAGTCTTCCTACTGGATACAAGATTTAAATTTAAGACATGAAACTATAAAAATACTAAAAAAGAGAGAATGCAGGGAAAACACTTGAAGATATTAGACTGGGGATGATTTTCTACTGTGGTCCAGTGTTTTCCACCTGGAGCCAGTGCAGACGGAGGCCTCACTAGCTCAGTGGCTGGTGTGTCTCCTCAGGCTCATAAACATAGCAGCTGTAGGCCTCTGTTCTCAGCTGCAAAGCAGAGATGACACAGGTGAGCCAGGCACTGGGGAGGCAGGTCTCCCTACCCTTCCAGGTCTCTAGATAAGGCTCACTTGACTTGCCAACTCCGCCTGCATTCCAGACCCTAGGGAAATTCCAATGCCCTGGCAAACATGTCATCCAATTCCTGGAACCTTCCATTCTCACTCACCTGGGGCTTCCTCTTGCCTGGGCTGACTTCTTGTTCTCCTTGTGACTCTTAGGGCAATTTACTTGTCTTCGCCCTCATAGGAATTCAGTCCCTTGCTGTGATTTCCAACACACTCACACATACACACAAGGACAAAGACACATACAAACACACCCAGAAACACCCAGACACACACAGACTCACAACCAGGGGCACACGGAGACACAGCAGAGACAGAGACATTCACAGACACTGCCACCCCCACTCACACACAGGCACACAGACAGCACACTCAGACACGCTCACATGGACATCCACGCACTCTCTCACACACACAGACACACAGACGGGCATGTGTGGCAGACTTTACAAGGGTCTGAGGATCTGAGGGTCTGAAAAGAAGCTGCATTCCAGACCCTAGGGAAATTCCAATGCCCTGGCAAAGATGTCATCCAATTCCAATGCCCTGGCAAAGATGTCATCCATAGTAGAGCTGAGTACATTGGATACTTTTTCTTCCACTTCTGAGATACTTTGCTAAGCTGAAACCTCTCACACAAGGTCTTGCAAGGAGAAAAGCGCAGCAGAGAGATGTATCTCCCCACTGACGGGTGTGCCCCAGCCTCATGCAGTGGCCACTCCACCTGGCGACTGCGTGCAGACAGGGCCCTGTGTGAGGTGCTGGTTGTCTCCATCCACTCTCCACCCAGTAGGAGTATTGGGAGACCTGCACAGAAGGTGCCAGTAGTGGTGGTTGTGCTGGTGGTGTGTGTATGGGCTTAGGGTTTCCTTCACTCTAAACAGTTTATATTGATGTGTAATGATTTTCCATGCTCTTTTTGTGGTACATGTGATATTTTGATGCACATGTACAATGTGTAATGATCAAATCAGGGTATTTACGACATCCATCACTTTGAACATTTATCATTTCTTTGTGCTAGGAATATTCCATATATTCTCTTCTTGTTATTTTAAAATATACAATATATTCTTGCTAACTGAGTTGCTCCACTGTGCTATTGGACACTAGAATTTATTCCTTCTTCCCAACTGTGTGTCTGCACCTGTTAAACAACCTCTCTTCTTCCCTCCACCCCAGCCTTGCCAGCCCCTGGCAACCACTGTTCTACTCTCCATCTCCACAAGATCAGCTTCCTTAGCTCCCACATATGGGTGAAAACATGAGATGTTTGTCCTTCTGTGCCTGGCTTATTTCACTTAACATAATGGCCTCCAGTTCTATCCTTATTGTGGCAAATGACATGTTTTCTTTCCTTTTAACTGGTTGGATAGTATTCCACTGTGTACCTACATCACATTTTCTTTTCCTGTCCATCCACTGATGGGCACTTAGGCTGATTCTGTATCTTGGCTATCGTGAATAGTGTTTCAATTCACATAAAAGCACCAATATCACTTTGATATAACAATTTCTTTTACTTTGTATAAATATTCAATAAACAGAGGGACTGCTGGCATATGGCAGTTCTCTTTTTATCTTTTTGGGAAAACTCCATGCTATTTTAGGGTTCTGTTCTAAGTGAACTTAGGCCTACTGTTCATGCTTATTTGTGTCATTTCCCCTCAGACACGCAAAGCTCTTTCCCGACTCTGGGTTTTGCATGTGCTGTTCCCTCTGCCTGGAGTTCTCCTTCCTCCATTCTTTATTTTATTTTATTTTATTTTATTTTTTTGTGATTGTTAAATCATAGCTGTGTACATTAGTGCAATCAAGGGGTACAATGTGCTGGTTTCATATACAATCTGAAATATTCTCATCAAACTGTTCAATGTAACCTTCATGGTATTTTCTTAGTTATTGTATGTAGACATTTGTATTCTGCATTTAGTAAGTTTCACCTGTACCCATTCTAAGATGCACCATAGATGTGGCCCCACCCATTACCCTTTCTCCACCATAACCTCCCCCCTCCCTTCCCCTTCCTTGGCCCTTTCCCCATAGTCTTGTGCTATACTTGGGTTATAGCCTTCATGTGAAAGCTATAATTTAGCTTCATAGTAGAACTGAGTACATTGGATACTTTTTCTTCCACTTCTGAGATACTTTGCTAAGAAGAATATGTTCCAGCTCCATCCATGTAAACATGAAAGAGATAAGTCTCCATCTTTCTTTAAGGCTGCATAATATTCCATGGTATACATGTACCACAATTTGCTACTCCATTCCTGGGTCGATGGGCACTTGGGCTTCTTCCATGACTTAGCAATTATGAATTGGGCTTCAATAGACATTCTGGTACAGATGTCTTTGTTATAGTGTGATTTTTGGTCTTCTGGGTATAAACCTAGTAAAGGAATTACAGGATCGAATGGCAGGTCTATTTTTAGGTCTCTAAGTATTCTCTAAACATCCTTCCAGAAGGAACGTATTAGTGTGCATTCCCACCAGCAGTGTAGAAGTGTGCCCTTTTCCACATCCACGCCAACATCTCTGGTTTGGGGATTTTGTTATGTGGGCTACTCTTACTGGGGTTAGGTGATATCTCAAAGGAGTTTTGATTTGCATTTCTCTGATGATTAAGGATGATGAGTTTTTTTTCATGTCTTTGTAGATCGTGCGTCTGTCTTCTTTACGGGAAGTTTCTCTTCAAGTCCCTTGCCCACCCTGAGATGGGGTCACGTGTTCTTTTCTTCCTAATACATTTGAGTTCTCTGTGGATTCTGGTTATTAGACCTTTATCAGAGGTATAAACTGTAAATATTTTCTCCCATTCTGAGGGCTGTCTGGTTGCTTTACTTACTGTGTTCTTGGCTGTGCAGAAGCTTTTTAGTTTGGTCAAGTCCCAGTAGTGTATTTTTGATACTGCTTCGATTGCCTGGGGTGTCCTCCTCATAAAATATTCACCCAGGCCAATTCCTTCAAGAGTTTTCCCTGCACTTTCTTCAAGTATTTTTATAGTTTCATGTCTTAAGTTTAAATCTTTTATCCAGTGACAGTCTATCTTACTGGTGAAAGATGTGGGTCTAGTTTCAATCTTCTACAGGTTGCCAGCCAGTTCACCCAGCACCATTTGTTAAATAGGGAATCTTTTTCCCACTGAATGTTTTTAATTGGCTTGTGAAAGATCAAATAACGGTAAGTAGCTGGATTTATCTCTTGGTTCTCTATTCTGTCCCAGACATCTGCTTCTCTGTTTTTGTGCCAGTACCATGCTGTTTTGATCACTATCGATTTATAGTACAGTCTCAGGTCTGGTAATGTGATTCCTCCACATGTTTTGGCTAACTGAGGTTTTTTTCTGATTCCATAGAAAACGAAGTATTATTTTTTCAAGATCTTTAAAATATGACAATGGAGCTTTAATAGAAATTGCATTAAAATTATATATTGCTTTGGGTAGTATTGACATTTTAACAATGTTGATTCTTACCAGCCATGAGCATGGTTATGTTTTTCCATCTGTTAACATCTTCAGCTATTTCTTTTCTTGAAGTTTCATAGTTCTCTTTGTAGAGATCTTTCACATCCTTTGTTAAGTATACTCCCAAATATTTCATCTTCTTTGGCACTACTGTGAAAGAAATAGAGTCCTTGACTGTTCTTTCAGCTTGGTTATTGTTGGTGTATATAAAGGCTACAGATTTATGGGTGTTGATTCTGACATAAAGCCATCTGGCCCTGGGCTTTTCTTTTTAGGGAGATTTTGTATAGTTGATGCTATTTCAGAACTTGATATAGGCCTGTTTAACATTTTAACTTCATTCTGGTTAAGTCTTCGTAGGTGGCGTACTTCCAGGTATTGGTCGATTTCTTTCAGATTTTCATATTTCTGAGAGTAGAGTTTCTTGTAGTGTTCGTTAAGGATTTTTGAATTTCTGAGGTGTCTGTTGTTATTTCATCTTTACCATTTCTGATTGATGAAATTAGAGATTTTACTCTTTTTTTCCTGGTTAGGTTGGCCAAAGGTTTATCTATTTTATCTTTTCAAAAAACCAACTTTTAGATTTATTGATCTGTTGTATAATTCTTTTGTTTTGAATTTCATTTAATTCTGCTCTAATTTTGGTCATTTCTTTTCTTCTGCTGGATTTGGGGTTGTAGTGTTCTTCCTTCTCCAGTTGCTTAAGATGTCCCATTAAGTTATTAAGTTCCCCTCTTCTCGTTTTCTTGTGGAAGGCTTGCAGCACTATAAATTTCCCTCTATGACTGCCTTTGCAGTATCCCAGAGGTTCTGGTAATTTGTGTCTTGATTGTTGTTTTATACCAAAAATTTGGTGATTTCCTTCTTAATCTTGTCTATAACACATCTATCCTTCAACATAAGGTTGTTTAGCTTCCATGTTCTTGTATGGGTATGCAGGTTCCTGTTGTTATTGAGTTCAACTTTTATTGCATGATGGTCTGAGAAGATGCAAGGAATAATTTCTATTTTTTTAAATTTGCTGAGGTAAGATTTGTGGCCTAGGCTGTGGTCGATTTTGGAGTATGTTCTGTGGGCTGATTAGAAGAATGTGTATTCAGTTTTTGTTGTTCTGTAGATGTCTGTTAATCCAGATGTTGACTGGTTAAGTTTAAATCTAAAATTTCTTTGCTTAGTTTCTTTTTGGAGGGTCTATCCAGCACTGCTAAAGAGGTGTTAAAATCTCCAACTACTATGGAACTGGAGGAGATCAAGTTGCTCATGTCTGTTAGAGTTTCTCTTATAAATTGAAGTGCATTCTGGTTGGGTGCATAAATATTAATAATTGAGATCTCATCATTATTGAGTATTACCTTTAACAAATGTGAAGTGTCCATCCTTATCCTTAATTATTTCGGTTGGTTTAAAGCCTATTGCATCTGCGAATAGGATAGTAACGCCTGCTTTTTTCTGCTTTCCATTTGCCTAGAATATAGATGACCATCACTTCACCTTGAGTTATATTTGTCTTTTAATGTAAGATGCGATTCTTGTATGCAGCAGATAGCCAGCTTGAGTTTTTGTATCCATTCAGCCAACCTGTGCCTCTTTGGAGGACAACTGAAATTATTCACATTAATTGAGAATCTTGATGAGCCTTTCAAGAGTCTGGTGGATATTTTTAATCCTTTTGCGACTGTGGAAGTTGGAATTTGATCAAAATTTTCTGGGTAAGTTTACTTTTGTGGTGGAGGATTATGCTGGTCTTTATGGAGGATAGGTCTGAGAATATCCTGGAGAGCTGGTTTAGTTATGGCAAATTTCTTCAACATGTGAATGTCATTGAAATATTTAATTTCTTCATCACAAATGAAACTCGGTTTAGCTGGGTACAGGATCCTGGGTTGAAAGTTATTTTGTTTTAGGAGATTAAAAGTCGATGACCATCCTGTTCTAGCTTGAAAGGTTTTAGCAGAGAGATCTGCAGTTATTCTAATATTCTTCCCCTTGTAGGTGATGGGTTTCTTTCATCTGGCAGCTTTCAAAATTTTCTCCTTCATATTAACTTTAGTGAAATTAATTGTGATGCGTCTGCGGAATGTCTTATTTGGGTTGAGTCATGCTGGAGTTCTGAAACTGTCTGTTATCTGAATTTCAGAATCTCTTGGCATGTCTGGAAAGTTCTCCTTTGTAATCTCATGGAGAACAGACTCTCTGCCTTGTGAAGCCACTTTGTCGCTTTCGGGAATCCTTGTAAGACGAATATTGGTTTTCTTTGAATTATCCCAGAGCTCTCCGAGAGTGATCTGTTTTTGCTCTCCATTTCTCTTCCTCTTTGAGAGTTTGGGAGCGTTTGAAAGCTTTGTCTTCAATGTCAGAAATCCTTTCTTCTGCTTGCTCCATTCTGTTACTGAGGGATTCTACTGTATTTCTCAGATCTTTGAGGGCTGCAACTTCTTGTCTCAATGTGTCAAAATTTTTGGCAATTTGGTCTTTGAATTTGTTGAATTCTTGAGATATCTTTTGGGTTACTGCTTGGAATTCTAATTCGATCTTATTTGCTATCCAGATTCTGAATTCGATTTGTGACATCTCAGCTATTTGTTTGTGCATGGGGTCTTGTGCTGTTTCTGCCCCATTGATCCTTGGGGGAGTTGATCTACTCTGATTATTCATATTGCCAGAGTTTTTCTGTTGATTTCGCCTCATGATTGTTTTTCACCATTGCCTCTGGCCATCCTCAGAGTTGGGGAGGTGTCTCTCCAAGATTAGACCCCAGCGGGATCACTCTATTTTTGCTGGATATTTGTAGGGAGTGACCCTGTGTAGTTCCTCTGGGGCTGCTCCAGCTAGGGAGTTCTGTTTGTGGAAGCAGCTCTGGAGTGTGGCACACCTGGATCCAGCAACAGGGCGAGAGGTGATGTTTCTGGGAGTGCCTGGCACCCAGTGACTTTGGCACAGAGAGCCCAAGGGTCCAGCAGTCTCTGGCCAGAAGAAGGGCTCTGCAGAGGCAGGGAGGGCTCTGAAGGGCACGCAGCTACCAGTGTCCCTGGCCAGATGAGCGGGCCGGTGTGGAGGCATGGAGGGTACAGGAGGGAGAACGCAGGGTTGCGTGGCTCCCGCAGTTCCTTGTCAGGGCATGTGGAGGCCCGGCAGGTGTGGGTCATGGGTTGGGGGTCGCAGTGCAGGTCTTATGGAGGTCCAAGCCCAGGAGTTTGAGGTTGCTATGAGCTGTGATGCCACGGCACTCTACCCAGGGCAACAGCCTGAGGCTCCAGTGTCCCAAAACCGGTCTCACTCTGCCCCTAAGGGTTAAGGCTGTAAGGCAGCCCAGTCCCCACCTTTAGGCTGCTCAGTCACTAGGTTACTAGCTCCTGTCCGATCCTTGCTCTGCGACCCTGAGGACAGAGCTTGCCAGGGCAGTTCTCTCACAATGGCTCCCTGCGGCCCACAGCTGAATACTATTAGCTCCGTCAGGCTCAGCACTCAGTCTGGGGTCCTAGACAATGCCCAAAGTTCTCTGCAGTCCTGCTCAAGGTCTCCCCAAGGCAGTTCAACTGAGGGTCATGTCCAAAAACACCGAAACAGTTCATAGGTAACGCCTTTCCAGTTTGCAGTCTCACTGCTCCTTGTACTTACGTTTACTGGCGGGATTAGGTTGATCAAACACAGGCAACTACTTGCCAGTTTTCCACTGTTTTTGTCCTCCTCTTGGGGTCCAGAAGTCCCTCTTGACTCCCTGTTTCCTCAAAGGGATGATTATAGGCAGATCCCACCAGCCAGAGATGCCTGGAGTCTTATCTCCCCAGACTCACCATGCCCAGTTGCAGGGAAGCTGTTACTCCTTCTTCCTTCATTCTTGATATTCTCAACTCCTTCTCATTCTGTGCCACTTAGGAATGTTTTTCCTGATTTACTAATTTGCATCATGTGTTTGTCAGAGCCCACAATAATTTTATTTCTCTTTGGTACCTACTTTGGCTCTGTTTTCTTCCTCTATCGAGTTCTCTGAGGACAGAAGCCAAGTCTCTCTGCTTGCCTTTATTCCCCAGGAGCCCAATAACTAATAAGCATGTGTTGTTTAATAAAGATCCCCTTTAGAATCCTCCCCCAAGGAATGGAAACTCTTAAAGGCCCTTCCTTTTCTCCCTTCCCCTTCTCCATTTCAGAAATAGGGTCTCATTCCATTGCTCAGGCTATAGTGCAATGGTGTAATCACAGCTCATTGTAACTTCAAACTCAAGTGATCCTCTAGCCTTAGCCTCCCAAGTAGCTGGAACTATAAGTGGGTACCACTACAACCAGCTAATTTTTTGGTAGCGATTATGTCTTTCTATGTTGCCCTGACGATTCTCAAATTCCTGGGGTCAAGTGATCCTCCTACCTTGGCCTCCCAAAATGCTAGAATTACATGAGTAAGCTACCATGCTCAGCTAAGAGTCTTACTTTTTATTCCAATTTTAGAATGGACAGTTTCCAGGTTCACTTCAGTCCTCAAAAAACTATAAGTAATAAATGTAAATTTAGTGCCTCATTAAAAAAAAAAACTTATCTCAAAATAATTTCACACTTACATAAAAGTTACAAAACTGACAAGAGTATCCCATAGACCCTTCACCCAGATTCTCTTAATGCTAGTGTTTTTGTCTCTGTAGTACAGTGATTGAATGAACTAAGAAGTTGAAGTGGTTACAATGCTGTTAACTAACCTATAAACTATATTTGGTTTCACCAGGTTTTCCTCTTATGTCCTGTTGTGTCCAGGATCCCATGTTGCATTTCCTAAGTCCCTTCCACCCTACGACAATTCCTCTGTATTTCCTTGTATTTTATGATCTTGACACTTCTGAAAACTGGCCAGGTATTTTGTATACTGTCCTTCCATTTGGGTTTGTCTTAAGTTTTTCCTTCTTTGAGAAAGAGTGTCACTTTGTCATGCATGGGAGAGCATTGTGGTGTCACAGCTCACAGCAACCTCAAACTCTTAGGCTCAAGTGATTCTCTGCCCTCAAGCCTCCTGAGTAGCTAGGACTACAGGCACCCACCATAATGCCCAGCTATTTTTTTAGAAACGGGAGTCTTGCTCTGGCTCAGGCTGGTCTCAAACTCCTGAGCTCAAGAAATCACCTGCCTTGGCCTCTGTAAGTGCCGGGATTACACGTGTGAGCCACTGTGCCCGGCCTGAAATCTTTTTTTATGACTAGACAACAGTAATGGATGTGGGGGAAGAATACTTCCCTTCTCACTGAATCCTATCAGGTGACATATCAACAGGACTTATAACTGGTGATGTTAACCTCAATCACTTTGATAAATGTTGTGTCTGTTGGGTTTCTTACTATAAAGTTACTATTTTTCCCTTTGTCATTAATAAATCTCTTGGTGAGATGCTTTGAGACTATCTTTTTTTTCTCTTCAAACTTTTGCTCACTTAAATTTCCCTGGATCTCGTCTGCAGCAATTACTACTAAGGTGTTCCAACAGTGATTTATTTCCTTTATTGCTTCTACATGTATTAATTGTAGTTCTTTTTAAGTTCCTTTTACATTTCTCCCTTCCTTCCTCCCTTCCTATCAATGCAGACCTAGGGTATTAGTTTTATTCTTTGACTTATAATCTAATTCTACCATGATTTTGCTGCTCAGCTTGCTCCAGCTTTGGCTGTCAAGAGCTCTTTGGGGTTGGTTCCTATATCCTTCCAATAAGCCCCCATCCATTTTTGAGCAAGTCCCTATTTTCTGGCACAACAGAGTGATCCATGCTCATTTTCTATTTTTCCTGTTCCAACTCTTGAAGCAACCACTTGTCTAAGGAGCCCTGGTCCTCTTATTAAAGAACGGTGTTTGGAAACCAACGGTGTTTGGAACGGTGTTTGGGTGGTGGGTGGACTCACTGCTGCTGGGAATCCTTGCGTCAAAGTCCTCTCAGTATTCAGAGCTCAGGAATATATTAAGTATACCAACCAGGCATGCACACACATCTATAGATACCTATCCATCAGCCCATCTACATAAGTCTATATGTTAAGAAACTTTTAGTTCATACCAATAATATTGATTTCAATTAATTACCACAGGGTTTATCCCCCATTTCATCCCTCCTTTCCTTATTTGTAACTTTGTTTTTTAATTGAAGGGCTGATGCTTCAATTTTGATAGATTTCTTTACAAAACTATTCTTCTCTCATTCCTCCCCTCATCCCTTCTTCCCTGGAAATGGCTAACATGAGAGCACAACATTGAATGCTAGATATTGCTCTCAGAAGCTACACAAAAGAGAACCTGGCTGGTTTCACAGTCCTTCTTAAAGCACACAAGCACCAAATAGACACTTTATACTTTACCGGCAGTGGGGTACAGGAGGGTCAACCCAGGCTCTGGAATGTGAGCTCATGGTTCCAGCCAAATGAGTCAGTTGAGATGGGAATGCAAATTTATTTGAGTAGTTGTGTGTCAACATGATTCCAAAAAAAAAATTTTTTTTGTTTTTGGCTTGTTTCTGTTCCAGCCCTCTGGAGAAAACTTTCACCCCATAGCCCTCTTCCTTTGGCCACTGTCCTTACTCCTGGAAGCACCTTGGCTCTTGCCAGCTGCCTGTCCTCTCCTTGTTGATTTCTGCACACACACACACACCCCTGGCAACATAGGTGCTGTTCCCTTTCCTTCTGACTTCCCACCTTTATTTCTCTTTTCACAGACCACATGAATTTTCACCTCAAAGTAGACCCTAGTGGAAAGTTTTCATAGGTCTTCAGAATCTTTTCAAGCAGAAAAGCCAAGCTCACATGTTCCTTTATTTTGTTGCCTGAAGTCTGGTTTTTCTCTTAGGTTCCCTGTGCTTATAATATTTTGGGTATGGGGGAATTTTTTGTTTTTCTGTCCTTTCATAACAGCTCAGAGTTGTTCAGCATGAAACCTCAAGGAATGCTTTGCTGAAAACCCAAATTTTGCCTACAACAGTTCAGATATGTGAAAGATAAGTGAGGAAGGGTGAGAGTTACTCATCCGGATGGCATATGGAGTGCTTATTACTCAAAATCCAAAGCCTGGATGCTTTGTGTTCCTCCTGGGAAGAAAGAAAATAAGCCTGTTCCAAGTATTATTCCTTTGAGTGTTATCAACAATTCCAGAAGTCCACAGGCCTATTTGACTGGGATGCCGTCACTCCCATAGCAAGGGGTGGAAGCCACCTTCACAGAGACTTGGGCTGACCAAGAATGAACCCGAAATCATGTCAGTGGGTGAGGGAGCCTAAGCACAGCCCATATTTTCTTAGCTGTATCCAGGAAGCCTGGATGGAATGGGCTTGGCAGCCACAAACTTCCTGAGGAGACAAACCCTGGGCAGCTTCCTGGAGGTACCAGGGTTTTTGAATCACCACTGAAGCACCAGAACTTCATGGAACAATGAAAGACTCACTTTGAGAATTCCGAGAATACTATACATTCTTGGAAGAAAAGTTTAGCAAAGTCACTTAGGGTTGATGGGAAGGGAGGGAGGATGTAGTAAGTAATAATATTAATAGTGATGGCTACGGGGGCAAGTTACATACCAGTTATAATGAGCAGAAGAAGATGACAAGGATAAATACAATGCTGAAAGCAGCTAGAAGTTAAGCCAGTTCTTCCTCATGAGCCAGGCAATGTGTACAAGCTTATTATACACATTCATATCTTGTTGAATTCTCCCAACAACCCATGAGTTAGGTATTGTCAATAGTTCCAATTTACATCTGAGAAAATGTGCTTCAGAGAGATATGTAGTCAATAAGCCACAAAGTGGCAGAGTCTGGATAGAACCCCAAAGCCTGATTTCTTAAATACTTTTCTGTATAGTCTTGTTGGAAGAGTCTTTTTACTTTTAAGAATTACATTTTTTTTGTATTTTTAATTATTGAGGTGATATTTCCTTTTATTTTAGTTGAAATACAGTAATTTTACAAATTTATGGGATGCAGATTGGTATTTGGATATACGTATATAATGTGTAATGATCCAACCAGGGTAATTAGCATATCTGCCACCACAAACATCTATCATTTGTGTTGTGAACACTCAAAATTCTTTCTTCCAGCTTTTTGAAAATATTCAATAAATTATAGTTTACTATATTCAGCCTAAGAACACTAGGCCTCATTCCTCCCATGTAGCTGTAACTTTGTATCTGTTAACCAACCTTTCCCCATCCTCCAGCACCCTTACCTACTAGGAATGGTTTGTCTTATAAGTTGCAGAGTTTTGGTTTTGTTGTGCTACGTACTCAGGTGGCAGTGGCTGTTGCTTTAATGCAAATGTTCACGATGCTGGACAGATGACCCAGAGAAAGGAAGCTTAGGCTCCACCCTCCACATGGATGAGGTCTAATGGTGGAGGCACCCAGTCAGCACGTGCAGGGTCAGTTGCAGGGTGGGAGATGGTCACAGCACCAGGGATAGGCCCATCAAACTGAGCACCAGGGATGGGGCCATCAAACTGAGCGTTCAAGGATTTGGCCAGCATTTGGAGGCAAGGCAGTGAGAATGGAGGAAAGGCACATCAGACAGCCGGACCAGCATGAATCAGAGCACAGAGGTGTGACACAGTGCGGCATGGGCACTGAACAAGCAGTTTGGCTAGAAAGGGTTCAAGGTGAAAGGGAAGACATGAGCTAGCCCTGGAGAGATAAGCAAGGACCTTGTATAAGTCTGCTAGGGTCTCAGACTCTAGATTCAGAAAGATCTGGGTCCGAATTCTAGGTCAGCCTTGTACTAGCTGTGTGACCATGTGCTATGTTTTAGAACTTTCTAGGCTTCAGGGTTTTTTGTTTGTTTGTTTTATTTTGTTTTTTGAGACAGAGTCTCACTATGTTACCCTCAGTAGAGTGCCATGGTGTCACAGTTCACAGCAACCTCAAACTTTTGGGCTTAAGCAATTCTCTTGCCTCAGCCTCCCAAGTATCTGGGACTACAGGCACCCACCACAAAGCCTGGCTATTTTTTTGTTGCAGTTGTTTATCTGGCCTGGGCAGGGTTTGAACTCACCACCTTTAGTGTATGTGGCTGGCGCTGTAACTACTGTGCTACAAGCGCTGAGGCACTAGGCTTCAGTTTTTATATCTGAAAAAGAGAGAGACAAATAATACTTCATGTGTGCTTTGCCAGGATGCATATCTACCTCCATCACATAGCGTCACAGTTCACAAAACTCCTAATTTCATAGATTTCAGTGCTTTTACACTTTCTGAATGTCAATTTTCTATCTCTGTACCTGGTATTCTCTAGTCCAGGTGACTTTCAAGGTTAGGGACCATGTCCCACTGTCACCATCACAAATGGGCCCACAGTAATGTGAGGGCCTCAGGCTTGCCAGCACATCAGAGCCACTGGGGAGCTCCAGAAAACTGCAGATGTCCAGGCTCCAGAATCTTCAGGACCACTGCTTGAACTTTTTCTCTTATTTAGGTGGGGTTTGGAACCACAGCAGAAAAGTGAATCAGTGAGTACGCTGTAATTGTTGGGATGGGCTAGTGCATGGTATTGATAGCCATCAGCCCTTGGTGGCTTAAAACAAGGTTTGCATTTTGCTCACATTATGAGTCCATGATAGATTGGCTGGGGGCTCTGCTCAACAGGGCCACCACCATTGTTAGCATTGCTGTTTGCAATACCAGAGACAGAGTTCTGGCCAAAAGTGACATGCATACATCTCCATTCACACTCCCTACCTGGGACGAGTCATATGACTGCTCCCAAGCGACCAGGAAGTGCAATCCTGCATGTGCCCAGGAGGTTGGGAGCCAGGAGTCACCAGTGGGCAGCACAGATGACTGCCAGATCCTGTGAAGTTGGCACCATAACTTCACTTCACAGTGAGACTGAAGAGGCTTGTTCAAGGCCAGTTAGCAAATACAAGCAGTTCCTGGGTTGCAAATAAGATAGGTTCTGCAGGTTTGTTCTTAAATTGAATTTGGATGTAAGTTAGAAGCGGTACGTTTACCTATTACCTGCAATACCTCTTGTTCATAAGTGCTAAATGTATATCAGTTAGATGTTTGTAACTTAGGGACTTAATATAATAGCCTCTGTTTATCAGTGCAAGGTGTTTATAAGTCAGATGTTGATAACTCAGGGATTGCCTGAAAGAAGCTAAATTTGAACTGTTTCTTTTGGGGGGATCTGGTTCAAGGCCACACTTTCTTTTTTTCTTAGTGTAATAAGGCTGGATGGCACATGGCATTAAACTTAGTGGTTAAAAGCCTTGGAATCTGGACTGCCTCCAGACCTTCAGCTCTGCCACTCACCAGATGTATGAGTTGGGCAAGTAATAGAATCACTTTATGCCCATCAGAAGAGAGAGTCAAGGGATGGAAAGGGCTAAGGAAGGATATATTTTTTGGAATAAAGTATTTGGAGCTAGGTAGGACTTAACCTGAGTAGGATTGATATTGCAGGGGAGGGAGTATTTTAAAGGTAGCAAAGGTAGCACAGCTCCTGACACAGCCAGGGAGGATATATGCTTATGCCACATGAATTGCTCCTTTCCTCCTTGCACTAGTGGGAATATTTGAGCTGCCAGGAATAGAGCAGCCAACTAGAATTGGTTTTACCACATGCATTAGCTCAGGGAAGGAGATGTTCAGGGCCTTGTGCATCTGGGGTTAGTCCAACAGTTTGGTGATGTCATCAAGGACCCAGGATATTTTGATTTTTCTGCCAAAAGAAAGAGGATATATATATATACACATACATACATACATACATCACACACATCACACACACATATATTCCTCATATATATATACATATTTTTAAAATACTTTTCTGTATAGTCACACACATATATTCCCCCCAAATATATATATATATATATATATATATATATATATATATATTTTTTTTTTTTTTTAAGACAGAGCATTTTGAGTGGCACCTGTGGCTCAGTGGGTGGGGTGCTGGCCCCATATACCGAGGGTGGTAGGTTCAGGCCAAGTCCTGGCCAAACTGCAACAAGAGATGGCTGGGCATTGTGGCGGGCACATGTGGTCCCAGCTGCTTGGGAGGCTGAGGCGGGAGAGTCGCCTAGGCCCAGGAGCTGGAGATTGCTGTGAGCTTTGATGCCACGGTACTCTACCGAGGGCAATGAGGTGAGACTCTGTCTCTATTTAAAAAAAAAAAGAAGACAGAGCATTTCTCACTGAAAGGCCCTATCCTAAGGACAGTTCATATTATAGTTGTGGGAAAAGCCATTGGCAGCAACCAAGGTTCCAGGTAAGGGGGGGAGAATGAGCTGGCTTCTTGGAGCTCTCTTACAATAGAGAAATTTGCCTACCCACTACCCTCAGGAAACCTCTCTCCAAATCTCATGGGCTCCAACTGACTTTGGCCTGTGAGAGGTCAATGTTCTTGAGTACAGAACTGGTTTTCCAGCTTGCAGATGCCAAATGGTAGGTAGCACTTGTTAGCCTCCATAATAAATCCTGGAGGATTCTATTTATCACATTATATCTCAACACTTAATTACTTCAACTATTTGATTAACACCCCTTTCTTGTCCCCTGTCCTCCCTACACCTACGATGATTAAACCCCTGCTAGGGGTTGCTAAGAGGGCTGAATGAGTTGGAAACCACAGCACCTTGAGTAGTGTTGGTGGCTGCCTACCAGGTGATGTGACTTCATGTCCTTATTCACTTCATCTGGTGGTCGCTTGACACTGATTACCTATAGCCTGACCTGTTGTCTCTGGGAAGAGTGGGCAGACTTGGTGGGTAAGCCTGCCAGCTCTTGCTACTCTGCTTGACTGCCAGGCAAGCTGGCTAAACCCATGTGACCCTGCTCCAGGTTGAAGGGACAGCTAGAACCTTCAAGGCTCGATTTTACAGCAGTTTGCTGGCCCAGATGAATTACCTCATGCTAACTTGTGGGACCAGGCCTTGCCCCAAGGCAGTGTTGGGCTCTAGACTCAGGCCCAGGTTCAAATCCCATCTTACCATGGAAACAGGCCAGATTCTTCATTTCCAGGATGGAAATATGGGTATTGGCCTTGACATGTCCTCAGTAAATGTTAGTACTTGTTCAGAACAATGATGTTAATATTCACCCCTGGAAAGGAGTCACGCGTTTCTCTGTGCTCCCTAACGTCACGTAGATTCTGGTTCTACACCCTACCTAGTGTGCTATTCTACGATGCTTTCTACCAGCAAAATGCCACCAAAGGAGGAGACAGAACGGAATATACATAATCACATAATTTTAAGGGCTCTGCCAGGAAGCCTTTGGAAGTTTGTGGAGTGAGGGAAAAGCATTTTACTGTAGCCAGCTCTGTTGAAACCTGAGGGACTGTAGCAAATGACCTCCTCACACCTTGGTGAATCTTGGGGGTAAGTGAAGACTGGGGCCGAGACTGGCGCCCTTAGAGGAAGGACGGACACGGCGTGGAGGTTGTCGCAGAGCAGGACAAATGGGGCTTTGGCTTGGGCGTCCTGTTAAATAGTCCCACAACTCCAGATTCCAACGCCAGCTCTGTCAATTCCTGGCTATGACTTGGGGCCAGTAACATCCCTTTTCCAAGCCTTCATTTTTTTCCTCTCTGCAATGGGAAGGACTGTGATACCCACTTTTTGGAGCAATTGTGAGGACGGAAGGGGATTGTTGAAGTCGTCGGTACTCAGCGAGCGCTCCAATACTGGCCACTAAGATTACTGCCGTTACTGTTGTCACAGCCCTCGCAGAGGATCCCAGGGTCAGGGGCCCGGGCACGCGCATGCGCACACGCACCCCCACTGGCCAGGTGAGAGGGAGGCGTTTGCCTCGCACCTGGGTTTTAACTCTTCATAGTCACTAGGGTGGGTGGAATGGATAAAGGGACAGGGATGGGATGCGAGGAGAGTCGCGAGAACCGCTACGGCCGACCCTGAGGCCCGGAGGGCAGTGTCTGGGGAGCGCGCCGCGCCGGTTCCAGGCCGGGGTCCGCGCGCACCGCGGAGAGGGAGGGGGAGCACCGAGGGGAGCGAAGTCTCGCGAGATCACGCGGCAGCGGCGTCGGCGGCGGCGGCCGGGGAGGTGAGCTGCGGGCGGCGGTGGCTGTTGGGGGCTGAGGAGGGTGGAGAGCGCTCGAGACCTAGGGCCGGGCGTGGGAGCTGGCCGAGCGGGCGGCCTTCGTCCTAGACTGCCTTCCCAGCCGTCCCGCGGCTGCAGCGGGCGCCGCCTGGACCGCGCCGTCCCGGACCCGAGCGGGGCGGGGCGGCCGGGGCCGCGGGCCGCCGGGGCCAGTCCCCGCCGCAGCCCGTCCCAGCGCTCGGGTGCAACCCCGGGGCCCGCCTCAGTTTCCCTCGGCGGCGGGGTCGGTGCTGCTGGCGTGGCGGCACCATGTGTCGAGCCTTTGCTATATGCCAGACGCTTAACTTGAGTGCCTCTACGCTGGCGCTGCGGAGAGAAGCGCCCGCTCAAGTCACACAGATTGGAAGTGGTGGGATGGAGCTTCGAGCGTCGAGCCCCGCACCCGCGGGCTCCAGCGCCTGCGCCCCTTTCTTTTCCCCCGCCCTCCCAACCCCTATTCGCAGTTCTTTCTTGCTGGGGTTCCAATGGGGCTACAGAGGGTGTGTCCGGGAGCCCCCTGAAACTGGATGCAGTGTGGTAGGAGAGTTTCTTGAGAGTTTTCCTGCGGCTTTTGTCCAGTTCTGGAAGGGTCTCCCACCCACATATGGTCAAGAACCATTGTTTGGCCCTGTGTGAGAGAGAGGTGGTGTGATGGCAGCGGGTTATGCGGGGTGGGGTGGGGTGTTAGGCCCAGTGGAAGTGGAAGGAGCCCAGGGCTTGCCTTAGGCAAAGGAAACTTTTAAAGTTTGGTTTTTGTTTAAACACATGATGCCACTCTGCAACAGTCGTTCTCAACTTTGTGAGAATCAAGGACGGCCTTTAAAGCCTACTTTATTACCCCGAAGTGAAATTTGTAAGTGATATAATTGAAAATCAGTATGGTGCATTCATTTAAATGTAAGGGAGAAAGGAAAGAATATATGACAGTCGTTGCTATATCATTTACGTATAACACATGCTGCTGTGCTCGAAGACAGCATTACTAGGGTGTTTCTACCCTAATGAATACATTTGGATTGGTTAAAAAAATATAAGGAGCTGTTTCAAACAAGAAAAAGCAGAAATACAGATGGTCGTGGGAGCACCTTGTATTGGGCTAACCTATTTATATTAACATAAAAGAAACAACCTAAATTGAACTAGGGATAATAACCCCAGATAAATTTACAGTCTCATTCAACACTTAAGTAATACTAAAACAACCCCTTCATGGGTGCCAATTTTTTTTTTTTTTTTTGAATCTTAGAAATAATTTTTATTCCATGTCCCTAAAGAAGTTCCTCTGGGAAAGTAGTTAATTTTACAGTCTGCCCTTACTGGTAAGCTGCAACCCCATCATTTTTACAACAGTTAACTCCAAAAGGCAGAGTGTATTTCTTCTTTGTCACTTTACTCACCAAATGGCCTTAGGTTCAACGTTAACTAAGCAAAGGAGGCTAGGGGGAACCTACCTGTCTCAGCCTGAGGCTGTGGCAACTCCTCTGTAGCAGGGACGGTTTCTCTGGCTTCACCAGGCATGTTGTGCAGTGAACGGAACCAACATGGCGGCGGGTGCCATATTTTCAGACTATATTGTAGAATATCCTTTGTATCACAAACTTTGAGGTACTGCTTCTCCGAGGGACACTACTGGCTTCGTAGCACTTACCATTGGTAATAATTAGTAAAATGTTACCAAGATTGGAATTTTGGGATTCAGTATCCCACTAGTTTATATATGATCAATATTAAAATATTGCAGTCCTATGTTGAGTGAACAGCATGTAGCGTAAGAAAATAATGACTAGTTTTTAGACAGTTTTTCCTTATTTTATTTAAGCTTTCCTTGGATTTTCTACATTACTGGAGTTTTCCTATAATTTCTTGGAAGAATTTTTCAATTGTAAAGTGAAAAATTGTTGTAAAGTGATGTCAATTTATAGTGGGCTTAATATGCTTGGATATTCAAAAGGCTCTTGGGACCAGGGTGAGTCTTGATTGTACAGATCTGTCTCACTTGTGCATTGTGTGAAGTCTAGATCCTGGCCCCCAATATCTTTGATAATTAAAAATTTCTCCTTGGGGACAGTGTCAGCCCCTTGGAAAACTATGCAAAAGAATGGTTTCCCTTATCTAGTCAATTATAAAAGGAAAGAGGGCAGAATTTAACTGACAGTTTTTGCTGGGGAAAAACTTTTTAAATTCTTCATGAAGTGTCTGACACACAAAAAAGGCAGGCTTTTAATTAGTAACACCTTCAATGATTACTTTAGAACCTCAGATGGGGGGCAAGGTTAGTACATAGGTCTTTTTGCCTGAAAGATTTCTGTGTTTAATGGAAATTCTTGTTAGAGATGTTGAGAACTAAACACTTGAATCAGGTAGCAGTTTGAGATTAGAATGGAGTTGAGAGGTGACCTTAATAATACATAGAATGAAAAGGTTTGAGTTTTCAAAGTCAATATTAGTGTAATCACTTTTACATAATATTTTCTACTTACTAATATCCATATTAGAGAATTTGGAAAATGGAGATGTATGTAAGGATGAAAACTAAAATTGCCAATAATCACTTCCCAGGCCTCATAGTATGATTTGTTAGAAATTGTCTTTTCACTTCACAAATGCTGCTAGTCTTGCTGCTAGTCTAGCAGAAAATGCAAATTGAGGGCGGTGCCTGTGGCTCAAAGGAGTGGGGTGCTGGTCCCTTGTACTGAAGGTGGAGGGTTCAGACCCAGCCCTGGCCAAAAACGGCAAAAAAAAAAAAAAATGCAAATTGAGTTAAGAAAGTTCATCTCAAGATCATTTATAGCTGCATAGTAACATAAATTTCTTCAATTCTTGTTTAAGTCTGAAAAGGAAGTTTATTTTGCCTCTTTTTTTTTGGATAAGTTGCTTCCTGCTTTAAGATGTTTATTACTGCTTGTTACCTTTGAAAGGTGCTATGGAAACAGACATGTAAGTAATGACTTGTCAAAATGGGAGGATGTATTTACTATGCACCGATCTCTGTGATTTATAATTAAAGTATTTCATTGATTTTTAAGATGCATATTGGAGATGGATCAACTTAAAATTGTCATGTTGTAGTTTAATTGGCAACTTTTCTTCTTAGTACATTAATTAAGAGTGTATTTTAAAATTGATAGTGTCTTAAATTCAGCAAAAGAGGGAATATGTAAAAATGTCAGCTCATTAATCAAAGTTTAACACCACAAACAATCCAAAGAATGATTTGCAAAATATGCAACATTCCTAGATCCTTCCATTTAAGTTAGAATTCTTAACTTAGAAGAGTTCTATGGAGATTCCCCCCATGTAAAACAAATGGAAAATCAATGTTTGTAAATATAAGAACCGTTTGCTGAAAATGTTTAGAAGGAAATGCACTGCTTGGTGATTTTTCATGGAGAGCAGATGGGGTGTTAATGTGTTTGAGGTAAAACTAGGTTTTTCTTTTTTTGCAGTTTTTGGCCGGGGCTGGGTTTGAACCCACCACCTCCAACATATGGGGCTGGCGCCCTACTCCTTTAAGCCACAGGCACCACCCCTATTTGAAGTAAAGTTAAATCAGGTAATATACCCAGGAAGTTGTGTGAATATAGTTTTTGATTTTTTTGTTGTTTTGGGTTTTTTGGTCATTCTGGAAGGCTTGCAGATTCACTTATAAATGAAAATTTTCTTATATGAGACATCCTTAAATTGAATTTTAATGATTCATAGTTATTCTTGTTTTAATTTTAATAAGAAATGTATTTGAAAACATATTTGTTCTATTTGAAGTATGTGTACTTCAGATACACACAGGAAGCCATTTCCATAGCCAGGAAACCTGTAGTAGGATGTTTTTTCATCTGATATTGAGAGCAGGTTTCACAGAAAACTCAACCATGTAGAGACTGTTTGCATACCTTCTTCCCCAGGTGGACTTCAATTTTGCTTCTCAAAGTGTGGTCCCCAAACCATCAGCACCTCAGCATTTTCAAGCTTGTTTAAAATACAGACATACAAACTCTGGGGCCCACCCCAGACCAACTGAACCAGAATTGTATTATAACAAGATCAGCCCTCCCCCATGGTGATGCACATGAACATATGAGAATCACCAGACCAGATCTGTGGCTCTCCAATTTGAGTGTGTTTTATAAGGTTGTTAGTCTCTGATTCAGTAGGTCTGGACTGAGGCCTAAGAATTTGCATGGTTAACAAGTTATGAGGTGATGCTGATGGTCTGTGGATAATAGTTTGACAACCATGAGATTAGAGAGCATCCTTGTTGTACAGTTCTGTTCTCTCCCTTCCTCAACTCTCCAGTAGTGTTTTATAGATCATTATGATCATATGCTTTGGCTGATTCGGGGGGAAGTACATTGTCTTATAGCGACAGCCACACTAAGATTGCCTGTCAATGTCTAATTTCAAAAATAATTTCTCTTTTTAAAATGCTTATTTGATTTTGACTCTGGTTTATAGGTAGTTCTCTTTCCTTTCTTTCTGTGAGGCACTCTTAATGTTTAAAAATTCTTTTTGTATAGATACAATCTTCATAGAGAACACAAGGCATGTTTTGAGAAGCCTGGTCTCACCCCCCTCAATAGATAACCCATTGTTGTTTCCCATAGATTTCCATTGTTGTTTGTGTCAATATAAGCTAATACCAATGTACTATATATTTAAAATGTACATACTGTATAAATTATTCTGCTCCCCACCTTTTTTTTTAGTTAATATGTTCTTTCTTTCTTTCTTTATTATTATTTTTTTTTTGCAGTTTTTGGCCAGGGCTGGGTTTGAACCCGCCACCTCTGGCATATGGGGCCAGGGCCCTATTCCGTTGAGCCACAGGCACCGCCCCTTCTTTTTTTTTTTTTTTTTTTTTTTTTTGAGATGGAGTCTCTGTCACCCTGTGTAGAGTGCCATGGCATGGCATCATAGCTCACAGCAACCTCAAGCTCTTGGGCTCAAGAGTTTGCCTGGGCCTCCCAAGTAGCTGGGACTACAGGTGCCCATCATGAAGCCAGGCTAGTTTTTTTTCTATTTTTAGTAGAGATGGAGTCTTGCTCTTGCTCAGGCTGGTCTCTAACTCCTGAGCGCAACAGTCCACCCGCCTCAGCCTCCCAAAGTGTTAGGATTACGTGTGTGAATCACCGTGCAACTTAGTTAATATACTTGAGATCTTGTCAGATTAGTATATAGAAAGCTTATTTTTTTTAACAGTTGCAGACTATCCATTGTTTGTGCCTTTATTTAGCCCTTCTGATCAATATTTGATGTTTCTACTCTTCTAGAATGACAGACAATACTGTGATGGATAACTTTATACACATACTGTTTTGCATATGTGCAGGAGTATATGTGGGATACATTCCCAAAAGTGGGGTTGCTAGGTCAGTGGGCATTGCATTTATAATTGCCTCCTTGACAGTAGCACCCATTTTGAACTCCCATGGGTAACATATGGGGTGGCCATTCAGGGTGCAATGCACATGAACGTTATGGCCACCCTGTATGTGAGTACTTGTTTCTCCATAACCTCTTGAACACACTGTTCACCAACTTTTGGATTTGTATCAGTCTGGTAAATGAGAAATGATAACTCAGTGTAGTTTTAAGTGCATTGTTTTCATTATGAAGGAAGTGGAGCATCTTTTCTTCTGCTTAAAGCCTATTTGCATTTCTTTTTCTTTGAAATATCTCTTCATGCCCTTTGCACATTTTTCTTTTGGATTACTTTTCCTTATCAATTTCTAGGAATTGATAATTAGATTAGCTAACTAGAGAGATTAGCTTAGCTCATTGTGGTATGAGTTGCAGTTTCTCCCAGTTTGTCACTTGTTTTTAAAATTTACTTTTCATGTATTTTGGTATAAAGGTATTTGGTGTTTTTCTTTATATTTATATAATTAATGTTAATCTTTTATGGTGTCTGACCTCCAAGATTTCTGGAATTTGCCCGTGTTTTCTTTTAGAACTTTTATAGTTTCATTTTTACACTTTACTTTGATTCATTCTGATTCTGGTATTCTTTTGATTCTGGTATTCCGAATTATAGGTAGAGTCGCCTTGATCTGTTTCCATATGGCTACCAGTTATCTTTACCTGTTCCTTTCAGAGTCCATCTCTGAATATATTTTTATTGTATTGTGACTTTCTGGATGTATTGGGATACACCTCTAGACTTTGTATTCTATTTTATTAGTCATTCTGTTCACATACCAGTACCACATTATTGGTTTTATAAACATTTTAAATATCTTTTAAAAGTAATTTTCCCTTGTTGCTCTTCATTTTCTTGGCAATTCTTGCTTATTTTTCCAACTGAAATTCACATTTTCCATGTGAATTTTAGAATCACTTTGTCTAGTTCAAAAAAAAAAAAACTTTCAGAAAATAAAGATCATGTTAAATGTATGAACCTAAAATACATTTGACTTCTCTGAGCTTCAGTTTCCTAATCTGGAAAAAGAACAATACAGTCTTTGTAAGAATGTTGGGGGAGATTAACAAAGAAAACCAGCCAAGCACTCTGGGAGGCTAAGGCCGGTGGATTGCCTGAGCTCACAGGTTCGAGACCAGCCTGAGCCAGAGTGAGACCTCGTCTCTAAAAGTAGCCGGGCGTTGTGGCCGGCACCTATTGTTCCAGCTACTCAGGTGGGTAAGGTAAGAGGATCACTTGAGCCTAAGGGTTTGAGGTTACCATGAGCTATGAGGCCATGGCAATCTACTAAGGGTGACAGACTTTGTTTCAAAAAAAAAGAAAGAAAGAAATAAAAGAAAACCTGTCAAACTCATCACTGTGTGCTCATCCACTCCCACCACCACTGGCAGCATGGACTGAGGGTACTGCTTTCTTTTTCTTTTGTCTCTTTCCCCTCTCTCTTTGAGAAGAGAAAAGAAAGAAGCCATGATGAAAAACAATGAAAAGATACTGTAATTGAAGTTAAAACTAAGCTTTTGTTCAATTTGAGCAGGATAACAAGTATACTTCAGAGCATAGGACAAATTCACCCTGACAGAGGCCTCCCTCCTACTTTCTAGTCTTGTTTCTCTCCTCTGTGAATGCTAGATGATGATGCTACTTAGTCCCCAAAGGCCCTCCATTTCCTGGAATACCATCCCTTCTACTCACAATGTTTTCCTACCTAATTTTGCCAGGTCAGATACATAATACCTCCAACCCAGTAAAAAACAGTATTTGTCTCCTCATGTAGCTTGACTGTTAATGTAACTTGGGGCTTGTTAGACTGGAAACTCTGTGAGGTGAGATACCATGTTCATCCCATACACCAAAGAATGCCTGTCACCCAGCAGAATACCTGACAGAGAGTAAGTGTTCAGATATTTGTTAAATAAATGAATGAATAATTGACTTTGATCTTTCTTTTTTTTTTTGCAGTTTTTGGCTGGGGCTGGGTTTGAACTCGCCACTTCCGGCATATGGGGCCGGCACCCTACTCCTTTGAGCCATAGGTGCCGCCTGACTCTGATCTTTCTTTTGCCTTGTATTTTGTGACTGGCTAACTTTTACCTTATATAGTACACTATAAGCCCCTGGAAAACAAGGATTATGCCCCTTTAAAATAAGTATATTTATTGTATCTTTTTATTTATTAATGGTGGTGGAGGTGGTGAGAAACATTTCTTATATAAGAAGAGCTTATAATAATAAAAATAATTCCCAGAAAAATGATAGCTTTAAAAAAGTAATAAAAATAGGGGCTGCACCTGTGGCTCAAGGAGTAAGGCACGGGCCCCATATGCCGGAAGTGGCGGGTTCAAACCCACCCTGGCCAAAACCTGCAAAAAAAAAAAAAAAGTAATAAAAATTTATTGAATGTATATTATGGTCTAGGACCTGCTTTAGAGCCCCTAATGTGGATTATTTCATGTAATCCTCAGCAGTCATTGAATTGGGCACTGTTATTACCCATGTGGGAAAACAAGCACATGGAGGTCAAGGTGTGCCCAAGGTCACCTAGCTAGGAATCAGGAGAACTGGGATTCAGAGGCAGATGCCCAGCTAGTGTCCCAGCTGTTACATGCTAGTGCTCCGAAGACTGTCTAGGGCAGTGGTTCTCAGCCTGTGGGTTGTGATCCACAGGAACTGTATTAAAGGGTTGCGGCATTAGGAAGGTTGAGAACCACTGCTCTAGAGTTTTTTACTCTAGAGTCTCAAGACTCTCTAAAATAGAGTAATTTGTAGGTTTTTGAACAGTTAAGGCAAAGTTTTGATTACACTTTCCACTTTTCACTTTCCTTCCCAGCCATCCCATTTTAGTAACTTCCATCTGGATCTTCCCAGTTATCTCCGACTCAACATTCCCCAGGAGGCTTTCTCTTATCACCCCTACCTGGCATGTACTGAGGTGTTCAATAAAAATTTTTACTTTCTTTTTCCAGGTTCACAATAAAGGTGCTAAGAAAGAGAATGTAAGACGGGAAAATAATTAAATATTTTTACGGAGGTAAGTTTTTTTTATGCCTTTTTTTTTTTTAAAAAGGAAGTTTCCTTTCTTCTTCCTTTTTTTTTTTCTTTCTTAAATTCCTCTTTCCCAGCCTACTTTCCTTAACGTATAAGAAAGAAGGTAACAGGGGGATTGTTTTAAGAGGCTTTAAGTTCATAGAACCTAGGGTTTTTAAGGTAAATGGTAGGAACATGGGCTGTTTTAATAAGGTCATTTAGCTTTCTGCACCTCTTTGAATCTAATCTTTAAATTTCCATTATCACATTGTTTTAAAAGCATAGTCCCAAGAAGGAAATCTAGCAGTTTGGTATGGGTGGCTAAATATACACATACATATATACTTGCAGTATTTAATGATTACTTCTTTTAAAATAGGGAGATGGGCCGGGCGTGGTGGCTTATGTCTGTAATCCTAGCACTCTGGGAGGCCAAGACAGGTGGATTACCTGAGCTCAGGAGTTCAAGGTCAGCCTGAGCCAAAGCAAGACCTTGTCTCTAAAAGTAGCTGGCCTTGTGATGGGTGCCTGTAGTCCCAGCTACTCGGGAGACTGAGGCAAGAGAATTGCTTGACTCCAGGAGTTGGAGGTTGCTGTGAGCTGTGACATCATGGCACTCTACCCAGGGCAACAGAGTGAGACTCTGTCTCAAAAAACAAATACAATAGGGAGTTAAAGGAATTTTAAGTCCTTTTTGGTGTGATAGCAACACTTCTTAAATACAAATTTGTTGTGTTTTCTTATTATAATAATGAGAAAAACTCCCATCAATATGAAACAACATAATGACAAAAGTAGCCAACTCCTACCGTCAAGAAATGACTGCCATTGATCCTAGTGAATATACTTTTAGACATTTATCTATGAACATAGAAGTATTTATATATAAATTTTAAATAAATTGGTTTTCACTATATATGGTAATCTTTCTTTAATGCAACAACATGTTTTTTTTTTTTTTTTATTGTTGGGGATTCATTGAGGGTACCATAAGCCAGGTTACACTGATTGCAATTGTTAGGTAAAGTCCCTCTTGCAATCATGTCTTGCCCCCATAAAGGCAACAACATGTTTTATACATCTCTTTATGGGAATTGGAAAATACATATATAATCATACATGATCATTTTACTGGCTACATAAAATTCCCATTTTTAGAAGCACCATATTTTACTTAAACACTCCTTTGATGACCTTTTAAATTGTTCCTAGTTTTTCTTTCTTGTAGGTAATGACGTATTGATCAACCCTCTACTTACATCATTGCAGACTTGTTTGTTCTTAGGCATTTAACTAGTCAAAGCTCATACACATTTTAATGTTGTACATGTGTCTTACCTGTCCTCTGTAAAGACTAGTAATTTATGCCACCACTTAAAATTCACAAGAGTCCTGTTTTCTATACCCACATTGAGTTTTGTTAAACATTTTTTTAGCATGTATGTAACTTTGCCCCCAAATCTGTTTTTGTTTTAAATTGACAGTTCAAGTTCTATGTTGTATACAGTATGATGTTTTGAAATCTTACAATTTTAGAATGGTTAAATCTAGCTAATTAAAATATACACTACCTTGGGCGGCGCCTGTGGCTCGGTGAGTAGGGCGCCGGCGGGTTCAAACCCATCCCCGGCCAAATTGCAACAAAAAAATAGCCGGGCGTTGTGGCAGGCGCCTGTAGTCCCAGCTGCTCAGGAGGCTGAGGCAAGAGAATCGCGTAAGCCCAAGAGTTAGAGGTTGCTGTGAGCCGTGTGACGCCACAGCACTCTACCGAGGGCGGTACAGTGAGACTCCGTCTCTACAAAAAAAAAAAAAAATATATACACTACCTCACATAGATATCATTTTTGTGGTAAAAACATTTGACATTTCACCTCTTACTTTCTTAGCATTTTTTAAAGAATGTATTAACATTAACTGTAGTCACCACTGTGTACAATACATATCTTGAATGTATTACTTCTAACTTAAATTTTGTATTCTTTGACTAACATCTCCAAACTATCCTGCACCCCCACCCCTAACTGCCCCAGCCTTTGGTAAACACCATTCTTTCCTTTACTTCTGTAAGATCAACTTTTTTAGATTCCATGTATAAATGAGATCATGTGGTATTTAAATTTCTGCCCCTGGCTTATTTCACTTAACCTATCTTCCTATTTAAAAAAGATATCCATGCTATCATAAATGGCAGAATTTCCTTCTTTTTTTTATGGCCGAATCGTATCTATTGTTCATATAGACCACATTTTCTAACCTATTCATCCGTTGATGGACGCTTAGGTTGATTCCATATGTTGGTTATTGTGAATAATACTGAAGTAAACACAGGTATGTGGATTTCTCTTCAACATACCAATTTTATTTCCTTTGGATATATACCCAGTAGTGGGATTGTTGGATCATATGGTAGTTTTATTTTTGTTTTTGAGAAACTGCTGTTCTGTTCTCCATAATGGCAATACTAGTTTAACATTCCCACCCACAGTGTGCAAGGGTTCCTTTTTTGTCTACATTCTCACCAACATGTTACCTTTTTTTTTTTTTTTTAAATGAGACAGAGTCTCACTGTGTTGCCTTTGATAGAATGCCATGGTGTCACAGCTCACAACAAACTCAAACTCTTGGGCTTAAGTAATTCTCTTGTCTTAGCCTCCCCAGTAGTTGAGACTACAGGCGCCCTCCACAATGCCTGGCTGTTTTGTTGTTGTTGTTGTTGTTTGGCAGGCCCTGGCCAGGTTTGAACCTGCCAGCTCCAGTGTACATGCCTGGCGCCCTAGACTAAGCTACAGGCACAGCGCCTGTCTTTTGTGTTTTTGATAATAGCCATTCTAATAGGAGTGAGGTGATACCTCATTGTGGTTTTAATTTGCATTACCCTGATGCTTAGCGATGTTGAGCTTTTTTGTGTGCATCTGTTGGTCATTTGTATGTCTTCTTTTGAGAAGCTTCTATTAAGGTCCCTTGCCCATTATTGAATTGGGTTATTTGGACATTTTTGCTGTTGAGTTATTTTGGTTTATATCTATATCTATATCTATATATATATTTTTTTTTTCTTTTTTTTTTCCTCTCGAGACAGTCATACTCTGTTGCCCTAGGTTGAGTGCAATGGTGTGGTAGTTCACTACAACTGCAAACTTGTGTGTTCAAGTAATTCTCTTAAATCAGCCTCTGGAGTAGCTCGGACTACAGGCATTCAACATAATGCCCACTATTTTTTTTTCCTTCTATTTTTAATAGAGACAGGGTCTTGCTGTTGCTCAGCTGGTCTTGAACTTCTGAGCTCAGGTGATCCACTTGCCTCAGCCTCCCCAGAATGCTAGGATTACTGATGTGAGCCACTGTACCCAGCCTAGTTATATATTTTGGATATTAACCCCTTATCAGGTACATAGTTTAAAAATACTTTCTTCCATTCTGTAGATTGTCTTTTTACTCTGTTGATTGTTTCCTTTGCTGTGCAGAATCTTTTTAGTTTGATGTAATCCCCAATTGTCTATTTGTGCTTATGTTGCCTGTGTTTTGGATTTATATCCAAAAATCATTGCCCCTACCAATGTCATGGAACTTTACCTCTATGTTTTCTTATAGTAGTATCATGGGTTCAGTTTTTGTTTTTTGTTGGGAGACTCTTGTTACCTAGGCTAGAGTGTAGTGGCATCATTGTAGCTCATTGCTTCAACCTCAAACTCTGGGCTCAAGAGATCCTCTGCTTCAACCTGCCAAGCAGCTGGGATTACGGGTGCATACCACCATGTCTGAGTAGTTTTTCTAGTTTAATAGAGATGGGGTCTTGCTCTTGCTCGGGCTGATCTCAAAATCCTGAGCTCAGGTGATTCTCAACCTTGGCCTCCTAGAGTGATAGGATTCCAGGTGTGAGCACCTGCACCCAGCCCATAGTTTCAGTTCTTACATTTAAATCTTCAGTCCATTTTGAGTGGATTTTTGTGTATGGTGTGAGATAAGGGTCTAATTTCATTCTTCTGCATGTGGACACGCAGGTTTCACAGCACCAATTATTGAAGTGACTGTCCCTTATCGTTGCTTGTTCTTGGTACCTTAATTGAAAATCAGTCAAATGTAAATGCATGGATTTATTTCTGGGATCTGTTCTATTCCATTGGTTTTTAATGCCAGTATTATGGTGTTGTGGTTACTATAGTTTTGTAGTATAATTTGAAAATTAGGTAATGTGACGCCTCCAGCTTTGTATTTTTACTCAAGATTGCTTTGGCTATTTAGGGTCTTTTGTGGTTCTATATAAATTTTGGGATTTTTTTTTTTCTATTTCTATGAAAAATGTTATTGGTATTTTGATAGGAATTGCATTGGATCTATAAATTGCTTTGGGTAGTATGGACTATTAAAATAGTATTAATTGTTTTAGTCCATAAATTTTATTTATTTTTTATTATTAAATCATAGCTGTGTATATTAATGTGATCATGGGGCACCATACACTGGTTTTATAAACAGTTTGACACATTTTCATCACACTGGTTAACATAGCCTTCCTGGCATTTTCTTAGTTATTGTGTTAAGACATTTATATTCTACATTTACTGAGTTTCATATGTACCCTTGTATGATGCACCACAGGTGTAGTCCCACCAATCATCCTCCCCCCGCCCATCCTCCCCCCCTTCTCCATATTCTTAGGTTATAACTGGGTTATACCTTTCATGTGAAAGCCATAAGTTAGTTTCATAGTAGGGCTGAGTACATTGCACACCTTTTCTTCCATTCTTGAGATACTTTACGAAGAAGAGTATGTTCCAGCTCCATCCATGTAAACATGAAAGAGGTAAAGTCTCCATCTTTAAGGCTGCATAATATTCCATGGTGTACATATACCACAATTTATTAATCCATTTGTGGATCGATGGGCACTTGGGCTTTTTCCATGACTTAGCAATTATGAATTGGGCTGCAATAAACATTCTGGTACAAATATCTTTGTTATAATGTGATTTTTGGTCTTCTGGGTATATAACTAGTAGAAGAATTATAGGATTAAATGGCAGATCTATTTTTAGATCTGTAAGTGTTCTCCAAACATCTTTCCAAAAGGAATGTATTAAATGCATTCCCACCAGCAGTGTAGAAGTGATCCCTTTTCTCCACATCCACGCCAATATCTCTGGTCTTGGGACTTTGTGATTTGGGCCAATCTTACTGGAGTTAGATGGTATCTCAAGGTAGTTTTGATTTGCATTTCTCTGATGATAAAAGATGTTGAGCACTTTTTCATATGTCTGTAGGCCGTGCGCCAGTCTTCTTCAGAGAAGTTTCTCTTCAAGTCCCTCACCAAGCCTGCAATGGGATCACTTTTTCTTTTCTTGCTTATACGTTTGAGTTCTCTGGGGATTCTGGTTATTAAACCTTTGTCAGAGTCATAACCAGCAAATATCTTTTCCCATTCTGAGGGCTGTTTGCTTGCTTTACTTACTGTGTTCTTGGCTGTGCAGAAGCTTTTTAGTTTGATCAGGTCCCAGTAGTGTATTTTTGAAGCTGCTTCAATTGCCCGGGGGATCCTCCTCATAAAATACTCGCCCAGACCGATTTCTTCAAGGGTTTTCCCTATTTTTATAGTTTTGTGTGTTAAGTTTAAATCTTTAAGCCAGTGAGAGTCTATCTTAGTTCATGGTGAAAGGTGTGAGTCCAGTTTCAGTCTTCTGCAGGTTGCCAGCCACTTCACCCAGCACCATTTGTTAAATAGGGAATCTTTTCCCCACTGAATGTTTTTAATTGGCTTGTCAAAGCTCAAATAACGGTAAGTAGCTGGACTCATCTCTTGGTTCTCTATTCTGTTCCAGACATCTACTTTTCTGTTTTTGTGCCAGTACCATGCTGTTTTGATCACTATCGATTTGTAGTATAGTCTGAGGTCTGGTAGCGTGATTTCTCCTGTTTTGTTTTTATTTCTGTGTAATGTCTTGGCTATTCGAGGTTTTTTCTGATTCCATATAAAACGAAGTATTATTTTTTCAAGTTCTTTAAAGTATGACAGTGGAGCTTTAATAGGAATTGCATTAAAATTGTATATTGCTTTGGATAGTATGGAGATTTTAACCATGTTGATTCTTCCTAGCCATGAGCATGGTATGTTTTTCCATTTGTTAACATTTTCAGCTATTTCTTTTCTTAGAGTTTCATAGTTCTCTTTATATAGATCTTTCACATCCTTTGTTAGATAAACTCCCAAATATTTCATCTTCTTTGGCACTACTGTGAACGGACTAGAGTCCTATATTGTTGGTATACATAAAGGCTACCGATTTATGAATGTTGATTTTGTAACCTGAGATGCTGCTGTATTCCTTGATCACTTCTAAGAGTTTTGTAGTAGAATTCCTGGTGTTTTCCAGGTATACAATCATATCATCTGCGAAGAGCAAAAGTTTATCTCTTCTGACCCTATATGGATACCCTTGATCTCCTTTTCTTCCCTAATAGCAGTGGCTAAAACTTCCATTACAATGTTAAAGAGCAGTGGAGACAGTGGGCAGCCTTGTCTGGTTCCTGATCTGAGTGGAAATGATTTCAATTTAACTCCATTCAATACGATATTGGCTGTGGGTTTGCTGTGGATGGCCTCTATCAGTTTAAGAGATGTTCCTTCTATACCAATTTTCTTAAGTGTTCTGATCATGAAGGGATGCTGGATATTATCAAAAGCTTTTTCTGCATCAATTGAGAGAATCATATGGTCTTTGTTTTTTTAATTTGTTTATGTGCTGAATTATATTTATAGATTTACGTTATATTGAACCAACCTTGAGAAACTGGGATAAAAATGACTTGGTCATGATGTATAATTTGTTTGATGTTTTGCTGGATTCTGTTTGTTAGGATCTTGCTGAATATTTTTGCATCTGTATTCATTAGTGATATTGGTCTATAATTTTCTTTTCTTTTGGGGTCTTTTCCTGGTTTGGGGATAATGGTGATGTTTGCTTCGTAGAACGTGTTGGGTAGTCTTCCTTGTTTTTCTACATTTTGGAGCAGGTTGAGTAATATAGGTACTAGTTCCTCTTTAAAGGTTTGGTAGAATTCTGACGTGAAGCCATCTGCTCCCGGAATTTTCTTTTTAGGGAGATTTTGTATGGTTGATGCTATTTCAGAACTTGATATTGTCCTGTTCAACATTTCCACTTGATTCTGGCTAAGTCTTGGAAGGTTACATGCTTCCAATTATTGGTCAATTTCCTTCAGATTTTCATATTTCTGAGAATAAAGGTTCTTGTAATATTCATTAAGGATGTTTTTAATTTCTGAGGAGTCTGTTGTTATTTTGTCTTTGTCGTTTCTGATCGATGAGATTAGAGATTTTACTCTTTTTTTCCTGGTTAGGTTAGCCAAAGAAGTTTTATCTATTTTATTGACCTTTTCAAAAACCCAACTTTTTGATTTATTGATCTGTTGTATAATTCTTTTGTTTTCAATTTCATTTAATTCTGCTCTAATTTTGGTTATTTCTTTTCTTCCACTGGGTTTGGGGTTGGAATGTTCTTCCTTTAACAGTTGCTTGAGATGTCCCATTAAGTTGTTAACTTCCTCTCTTTTCGTTCTCTTGAGGAAGGCTTGCAGTGCTATAAATTTCTCTCTTAGGACTGCCTTTGCAGTATCCCTGAGGTTCTGATAATTTGTCTCTTTATTGTCGTTTTGTTCCAAAAATTTGGCAATTTCCTTCTTAATCTCATCTCTGACCCAGCTATCATTCAGCATAAGGTTATTTAACTTCCATGTTTTTGTATGAGTATGCAGGTGGTCCAAGAAGATGCAAGGAACAATTTCTGTTCCTTTAAATTTACTGAGGTTAGACTTGTGACCTAAGATGTGATCAGTTTTGGAGTGTGTTCCATGGGCTGATGAGAAGCATGTGTATTCAGTTTTGTTGGGATGAAATATTCTGTAGATGTCTGCTAAATCCAAATGTTGGATGGTTAGGTTTAAATCTAAAATTTCTTTGCTCAGCTTCTTATTGGAGTATCTATCCAACACTGCCAAAGGAGTGTTGAAATCTCCGACTATTATGGAGCTGGAGAAAATCAAGTTGCTCATGTCGGTTAGAGCTTCTCTTATAAATTGAGGTGCATTCTGGTTGGGTGAATAAATATCAATAATTGAAATCTCATCATATTGAGTATTACCCTTAAATATGAAGTGACCATTCTTATTGTTTTTTACTTTTGTTAGTTTAAAGCGTATTTTGTGTGTAAATAGAATTGCAACACCTGCCTTTTTCTGATTACCATTTGCCTGAAATATGGATGACCATCCTTTCACCCTGAGTCTATATTTATCTTTTAAGGTAAGATGTGACTCTTATATGCAGAAAATATCTGGCCTGAGTTTTTGTATCCAGTCAGCTAACCTTTGCCTCTTTAGAGGACAGTTTAAGCCGTTCACATTAATGGAGAATATTGATAAGTCTGGTAAAATTTTGGGTATCGAGTTTTTCCAAAGTCCCGTGGACATTTTTAATCCTTTTGCCAGGGTGGAAGTTGGGGTTTGATCAAGAGTTTCTGAGTGAGTTTATTTTTGTGGTAGAGGATTGGTGTGATCATTCAGGAGGATAGGTCTGAGAATATTCTGAAGAGCTAGTTTGGTTATGGCAAATTTCTTCAACATATGAATGTCATTAATGTATTAAATTTCTCTATCATAAATGAAACTCAGTTTAGCTGGATACAGGATCTGGGGTTGAAAGTTATTTTTCTTTAGGAGATTGAAAGTTGATGACCACCCTCTTCTGGCTTGAAAAGTTTCAGCAGAGAGATCTGCAGTCATTCTAATATTCTTCCCTTTGTAGGTAATGGATTTCTTACGTTTGGCTGCTTTCAGAATTTTCTCCTTTATATTAACTTTAGTGTAGTTAATTATGATATGTCTGGGGTTGTCTTTTTCAGATTGAGTCGTGCTAGGGTTCTTAAACTGTCTGCTGTCTGAATTTTAGAATCTCTTGGCATGTCTGGAAAATTCTCTTTCATAATTTCATGGAGAAAGGCCTCTGTGCCTTGCGAGGCCCCTTCATCACTTTCAGGGATTCTAATGAGGTGGATATTAGCCTTCTTTGAATTATCCCAGAGCTCTCTCAGAGAATGATCCATTTTTGTTCTCCATTTCTCTTCCTCTTTGAGAGTTTGGGAGCATTCAAAGGCTTTGTCTTCAATGTCAGAAATCCTTTCTTGTGTTTGCTCCACCCTGTTACTGAGGGATTCTACTGTATTTTTCAGATCTTTGAGGGCTGCAAATTCTTGGTTCAGTGCGTCAAAATCTTCGTTGGTTTTGTCTTTAAATTTGTTAAATTCTTGAGACAAGTTTTGAATTTCTCCTCGAATTTCTAGTTCCGACTTTTGAATTTCTTCTTGCATTTCCAATTCCAAATTTTCTACCATTCTATTAATCTTGTTTGCAATTGAAATGCTGAATGCGATTTCTGACATCTTGCCCAGCTGTTTATGAATAGGATCTTCAGTTACATATGCCATATCTTTCCTTGGGGGGGGCGGGGGGTTGATCTATTCTGGTTATTCATGTTACCAGAGTTTTTCTGCTGATTCCACCCCAGGATTGTTTTACTCTCTTTGATTTTTCCCCTGGAGCTTTGTTGGACCCGTACAGTGCTATGGCCTGAGAAACTGGGAACTTGTTTGGTGTGGTGGGGCTAAGTGGTTCTGTCTTGTTTTCATCTGGTCTCTGTTCGACCGTAGTGAAACAGTTACTCTGCGATGAAGTCTGTGGAGAAATACCAGCAATTAAGTCACCCTGCCCTCCACAGGCAACAATTGGAAAAGGAAAATCAAGCCTTCCTACAACCATACACCCAGGGCACCACTTGAATCATCCTCGGGCGATTGGCTCATTCATAAGGTCCAAATCAATTGTCTCAGTCAGCACCTGTCTCAGGTGGGAGAGTTTTAAAGGTCTCTGGCAACTGGATCACAGGGGTCTGGTGACTACTCAGGTATGGCTTGCTCCGGTGCTCCGTGGAGTCAGGAGGACACACGCAGCAAATAGATCAGTCTGGGAAGGTTGATGCCTCCTTCCCCACCTTGCACCTCTGTCACAACGAGTCACTGATAGCTCCGCAGGGCTGTGACCCTGTTGCCTGTAGTGAACAGATACTCCAGGGGTTTGTGACCCTGTTGCCTGTAGTGAACAGATACTCCAGGGGTTTGTGACCCAGTTGCCTGTAGTGAACAGATACTCCAGGAGTTTGCACCTGCCTGAATCACAAGGAAATCTATTTGTGCTCTTCTGGTCTGGTGTGCTCTGCCTCTATCCAACAGAAGGAGGTGAGACCTGACAACTTTGGGTGCTTAATGGAGGCTGGGGTGTGTTCACTCAGTTCCAGCCCACCTTTGATTGATGTTACTGACAGAATAGAAGAGAACAACTTTGCGGGAATTTGTTTCTGTCCCTGCTAAATTCCACTGAAGAAGAGAAGCTGTTTTGAGTTCCCAGAGCCTGCGCCTTAGGCCCTGTCTTTGCTCCTGCAGGTTTGTATTCGCAGCACGGTGAGCTGTCATTTCTAGCCTCCTGCCTTCCTTTGTCTTTAGGCTGATGATCCCCTGAGGGCCGGGTGCGTCTTAGGCTCAGTAAAGCGGTCCTCTGGGTCAGCCCCGCCCTGGGAACTTCCTGGCTCTGCACATGTGTTTCTAGTCCCCCCACTCCACCCAGGCTGGTACCGCCTCAGGCAAACCCTTTACTCACGGGGACTGCATTTCCATCTCAGATGTGTTCCGTGATTGTTGCCACCCGAGAAGATGCCCTCCCTCCTCCAGTTGCCCAGGGAGACAGGGGGTGTGGCTTCGGAATATCTGGGAGTGAGCCCTATTGTTGCCAAAAAACGGCTGCTGCTCTGCGCCTCGGGGCACCACCGCTCTGGTGCGGTTCTCTCTCAGCCGACCATCCTCTCCTCACTCCCGTGCCCCCGAGTCTGCACTGAGCAGCTGCAGTTTAGGCCTTGTCCACACCCCTTGAGAAATCACCCATGAATCTGGACTCCTTGGGGACAGGCCTCCAGACCTCAGAGTGAGCATGGAGGGGAATGCTGAGAGTTCAGAATTGCAGGTAGAGAATATACAGTTTTATGTCTGGCAGGAGAACTCCGTGGCACCCTGGTAGGGGTGGTAGGTCCAGTTTTTAGAGGGTCTCTCCCATGGAGTGTATTTTGAGGACCTTTGAACTCTGCTCATTTGTTTGTGGGGCACTCTGACTCGTTCTTATGGGGGAGGGGACTCCCATCCACTTGGTGATGGATTTTGTACCTTTTGTTTGTATCCTTGGGGTTGCAGCTCGCCTCAGCGGTGTTGATGTGCGTTCTTCAACCTTCTCTCTTGGTGCAGCTCTAATCTACCAGGTTACTTGCTAAATTTCTGTCCTTTAACTCTCCTTCTGGACGGGAGCCTCTGTGGAAAGCTGGGTTCAGTCAGCCATCTTGTCTCCGCCCTCCTAGATTTAAATCTTTTATCCATCTTGAATCAATTTTTGTAAGTGGTGAAACATGCGGGTACAGTTTCAGTCTTTTACATGTGGTTATTTAGTTCTTCCAGCACCATTTATGGAATAGGGATGCTTTCCTCCAGTGTTGGTTTTTTTGGTTTATCAAAAATGAGGTAGCTATAAGATGTTTCATCTCCTGGCTTTCTATTTGTTTCCAAATGTCTATCTCTATTTTTGTGCCAGTACCATGCTTCTCTTGATCACTATGGCCTAATAGCCTGAAGTCTAGTAGGGTGATGCCCCCAGCTTTGTTTTTATTACTAAGAATTGCATTGGCTATATGGAGTTTTTTCTGGTACCATACAAAGCAAAGAACTGTTTTTTCCTAATCTTGAAAGTACAATGTTGTATTTTAATGGAGATTGCATTGAATCTGTAGATTGCTTTGGGTAGTATAGACATTTTCACAATGTTGATTTCTTCTCAGCCGTGAGCGTGGTATGTTCTTCCATTTGTTAATATCTTCTGCTATTTCTTTTCTTAGGGTTTCATAATTTTCTTTATAGAAGTCCTTCACTGCACCTCTTTTGTTAGGTATAGTCCTAGCTGTTTCATTTTCTTTGAAGCTACTATGAAGGGAATTGTATCTTTGATTAACCTCTCAACTTGGCTTTTATTGGCATATGCAAAGGCTACTGATTTGTGGATATTGATTTTATATCCTGAGAGATTACTGTATTTCTCAATCACTTCCACAAGTCTTGTGGTTGAGTCTTTGGGGTTCTCTAACTATAAGATCACATAATTGGCAAGAAGTGAGAATTTGACTTCCTCTGCCCCCATTTGGATGCCCTTAATTACCTTCTCTTGCCTGATTGTATTGATTAGAACTTCCAGCACAATGTTGAATAGTAGTGGCAATAGAGGACAACCTTGTCTGGCTCCAGTTATAAGTGGAAAAGCTTTCAGTTTAACTCCATTCAGTAAAATATTAGCTGTGAGTTTGTCATAGTTGGATTCAATCAGTTTAAGAAATGTGCCACCTAAGCCTACACTCTTAAGTGTTCTAATCAGAAAAGGATGCTGGATTTTATCGAATGCTTTTTCTGCATCTATTGAGACGATAATATGGTCTTTGTTTTTGCTTCTGTTGATATGGTGAATTACTTTTATGGACTTGTGTATGTTACACCAGCCTTGCATCCCTGGGATGAAACTTACTTGATCACGATGAATGATTTTTTTAATGTGTAGCTGTAATCTATTGGCTAAGATTTTATTAAATATTCTTGCATCTTCATTCATTAGTGAAATGTGTCTGTATTTCTCCCTGTTAGTTGGGTCTTTTCCTGGTTTTGGTATTAGGGTGATGTTTGCTTCATAGAATGTGTTGGGGAAGATTCCTTCTTCTCTATGTTTTGGAATAATTTCTGCAGGCCGGGTATAAGCTCTTCTTTGAAGGTTTGATAGAATTCTGGTGTGAAACCATCTGGACCAGGGCATCTTTTTGTTGAAGATTTTTTATTGCTTCTTATATCTCAATGCTTGATATTGCTCTGTTCAAGAGATCTATTTCTTCCTAGCTAGGTCTAGGGAGACCGTATGATTCCACGTATCCATCTGTTTCCTCCATATTGTTAAGTTGCTGGGCATAGAATTTTTGTAGTATTAAGAGATTATCTCTTACATCTCTGTGATATCTGTTATTTCTCCTTTATCATTTCTGATTGAGGTTATTAGAGATTTTACTATTCTATTTCTAGTTATCTGACCAAAGGTTTATTGGTTTTATTTATTTTTTCAAAGAATCAACTTTTTGTTTCATTAATTTTCTGAATAATTCTTTGGTTTTCAATTTCGTTAATCTCTGATTTAATTTTGGTTATTTCTTTTTGCTAAGTTTGGGATTGGATTATTCTTTTTCTGTTTTCTTAAGATGATTATTTGTTTGTTGATGCACTCTCTTTCTGTTTTTCGGATGTAGGCATCTAATGCAATAAATTTCCCTCTTTCGACTGCTTTTGCAGTATCCCTCAGGTTTTGGTAACTTGTAACTTCATTGTTGTTATGTTTGAGGAATTTAACAATTTTCTCCTTTATCTCTTCCTTGGCCCAGCTGTCATTCAGCATAAGATTGTTTAATTTCTATGCCTTTATGTGGGGATGTAGGCTGAGAATATCCACAGTATAATTTTGATACTGTTACTATTTTGAATACTGAAAGTTTTCCTCTATAGGGAGCAATTCCTTTGTTTTTTATTTACTTACAGTGGAGTGGAATGAAGTTTTGAGAATTAAACATCTTTCAAACATGGGTACCATTTGCACAATAGAATATAGAATATGTGTTATAAATGTGAACATGCATTCACATGTAAACATATAGAATATAGTGATGTTGAATCTCTTCTGTCCAAAGGACTTAACCAGTTTCTGATATGTCATTTCTAATTTTGTGTTTTCTTTAGATTTTATTTCATTCAAATAAGCGTTCCTTAAGGAGAATCTCATATGACGCAGGTACTGACTTTGTCATTGACTGATGGTTTTTCCTTTGACTTTAGAAAAAAACAATTAGCCCAGGTATTATACTCATGCCTGTAATCCTAGGACTTTGAGAGGCCGAGGGAGGAGGATCATTGGAGGCCTGGAGTTCAAGACCAGCTTGGGTACTATACTGTCTCTACAAAAAAATTTTTTTAAATGAGCCAGGTGTGGTGGTGTGCACTTGTAGCCCTAGCTGTTTGGAAGTTTGAGTGAGAGGATTGCCTGAGCCCAGGAGTTCGAAGTTGTAGTGAGCTATCAGTGCATCACTGCATTCTATCCCAGTCAACAGAGCAAGACCCTATCTCCAAGTAAACAAATAAGAAAAGCCAATTAAAAGTTACCTCTTTTTCCAGGATATAAAATGCATCTTGTAGTGTAGATTGTCTTTTTTCTTTTTTTGAGACAGTCTCAGGCTGTCACCCTCAGTAGGGTGCTGTGGCTTCACAGCTCACAGCAACCTCAAACTCTTAGGCTTAAGCGATTTTTTTGCCTCAGCCTCTCAAGTAGCTTGGACTACAGGCACCCGCTACAACGCCTGGCTGTTTTTTTGTTGCAGTTGTCATTGTTGTTTAGCTGGCCTGGGCCAAGTTCGAACCCGCCACCTTCCATGTATGTGGCTGGTACCATAACCACTGTGCTACAGGTGCTTAGCTAGTATTGATTGTCTTTAATGTGAGCGCTTTTCTTTTTACTCCAAGATAACAATGTTGACCACCAAAGTAGGTACCAGTGCTCCAGCTGGTGTTTTGTTCGCCAGTTTATGTCTAGCACCTAATTGCAATACCTGGCATGTACACAGCAGACACCCACATCATTTTTGAAGAAATTAATGGTTTTTGTTTAATATTGTCAAGTTAGAATTATGTTGTAAATAAAAAGTACCTTAAATTTTAATTTGGATAAGAAACCTAGCGTCTGTGATTTTTATATGTACCTAAATCTAGACATGCATAATTATAGTGACACTTGTTATAGTATAACATTTTCTGACATTTTGTGTGGAAATTTGATTTGGGCTGTACTTGATTTATTTTCTGAATCTGCTTTTTTGTCTGTTTTAGTTGTTGTTAAGGGCAAAGTAAGTATCTAAACTAGGTAGGATACTAGATTTTCTTAAAGAGACCTATTTATATTTCATCTAAACTAGGTAGGATACTAAATCTTTTTAAAGAATCCTGTTTATGTTTCATAGTATAGACATGGGATTATTCAGTTATGTTATTTGAAGACAAGGATAAAATGAATACTGCAAAATATATTTTTAATTATAACAGAGAAATTGAACTATATTTTCGTTGTATGATTTGGCATTTATTAAAGATAAAAGTACAGAAATAGATTTCCATCCCTTGAGAAGAATGTATACATCTTTGTCCAGTAGTTTGTCTTTTAAGCTTTCCTGACTCCTAACTCACTTTTTCACAACCAAACTAAATAGAAAAGATGGAACAATTATCTAATAGATTTAAGCAATGTTTTGGTCTCTTGTTTCACCCACTTTGTTTCCATTGGAATATGGACTTCTAAAGACTGCATGAGCTATAGTATTTTAGCTGCATTTGTATGTAAACAGTATTTAATTGATTAAATAATGCTCTAGCAATTTTTTTTGTACTTTAATTTGCTTAGCAACCCATTTCTTAAATAGGTTGCTAGTTAAATCTAGGCAGACTTAAAATTACTGAGTGTTTATTAGTAAGGTCTAAATTAATGGGGTTTTCCTAGACTTTTCCCCTCTGAGGTCTTACTGTGGCTAGTGGTATAGTTTTGCATTTGTTTTCTGAAATAAACAAAGTGTTGAGTTCTCAAACTTCTTTTCTATGGCAGTACAGGAATTTTCTTGTATGGTAGCTTTCATTTTACTGATGAGTTAATTTCTTTAATTGCATGCTTTAAAACCCTGATCCTAAAAATATTCCTGGAAAGTGAGGAATTACTAGTAGTAGTTAAAAGAAATTTTAATTAAAATTAAGGCTATGGCTCTTTGGTCCCCTGTTCGTCAGACAGCCACTTCTTCTTGTGTAGCTCCAGCTGCATCCCCGAGGCACCATAGTGACAGTGAAGTTGGAATAAAAGGCTTCAGTCGTATTGAGTGCCTAGTCACCAGTGTTGCTTTCAACTGTTGTCGTCAGCAGTGACCCCTTCATTGACCTCAACTACATGGTCTACATGTTCCAGTGTGATTCCACCCATGGCAAGTTCTGTGGCACAGTCAAGGCTAAGAACGGGAAGCTTGTCATCAATGGAAATCCCATAACCATCTTCCAGGAGTGAGATCCCACCAAAATCAAATGGGGTGAGGCAGGCGCTGAGTACATTGTGGAGTCCGCTGGCATCTTCACCACCATGGAGAAGGCTGGGCTCAGCTATGGGGGGGCGGAGGTGGTGCCAAAAGGGTCGTCATGTCTGCTCCTTCTGCTGATGCCCCCATGTTTGTGATGGGTGTGAACCATGAGAAGTATGAAAACAGCCTCAGCATTGTCAGCAATGCCTCCTGCACCACCAGTTGCTTATCCCCCTTGGCCAAGGTCATCTATGACAACTTTGGCATCACGGAGGGATTCGTGACCACAATCCATGCTGTCACTGCCACCCAGAAGACTGTGGATGGCCCCTCTGGGAAGATGCGTGATGGCCACAGGGCTCTCTGGAACATCATCCCTGCCTCAACAGATGCAGCCAAGGCTGTGGGCAAGGTCATCCCTGAGCTGAATGGGAAGCTCCCTGGCATGGCCTTCCCTGTCCTCACTGCCAACTTGTGGGGCAGGGACCTCACCTGGCCTCTGGAGAAGGCTGCCAAATATGATGATATCAGGAAGGCGGTGAAGCAAGCATCATATAACCCCTCAAGGGTATCTTGAGCTATGCCGAGCACCAGGTCGTCTCCTCCAACTTCAACAGTGACACCCATTCTTCCACCTTTGCTACTGGGGCTGACAATGCCCTCAAGGACCACTTTGTCAAACTCATTGCTACAGCAACAGGGTGGTGGACCCTTATGGCCCATATGGCCTCCAAGGAGTAAGAGCCCCCGGACCACCAGCCCCAGCCAGAGCACGGGAGGAAGAGAGAGGCCCTCAGCTGCTGAGGTGCCCCTGCCTGCTCAGTCCCTCAACTCAGTGAGAATCTCCCTTTGACATAGTTTCCACACCAGACCCCTGAAAAACAGGAGGTGCCTAGGGAGTCCCACTTTGTCATGTAACATCAATAAAGTTCCCTGTACTTAGCCAAAAAAAAAAAAAAATTAAGGTTGTGCTATTTATTTCTCCTTTTTGTGGCATTTGTAAAAAAAATTATGCTGTATTTAATGAAGAAGATTTTAAAACTTCTTTTACATCTTTGATGGGTTAGATTTTTGCATTTACAACAGATTCTTCCTATTTAGTCATAAAGCTTAAAGTTTAAACTGGTGAGGTAAGTGGTCATTTGATTGGAAATTTGGGCAGAGGAGAAAAGTTCTATCTTCATATTCAGAATTTGTGGCAGTAGAATATTCATTTGAAACTTTGACAATTGAGGTAAGAGTATTGAACTACGTAGGAGGAAAACAAACTGAAATGCTTACGTGCAGCACAGACAATAGATCCCTAGCAAAGCCAACCCTCAGAGCTTGAGTGTCTGAGTCAGTCTCTCCAAGGGACGTCATTAACTCATAGTCCTAGGGTAGAGTTTTGCAACTTGGGAGCAGGGAGCAGTAGCTTTGGGCTACAGGTTCTGTAAAGAGCTTGGTGCTCAGTGAAACTCCCAAGGAATATCCCTAATCTCTGAATGCCCCATCCTCCTGGAGAATTTTCTTTCCTAACCCTGGAAGTTTTCCTTAGTGTTGTGGCATGTTGATAATTTATCTGGAGCTGGGTAGAAGTCTTCCTCTCTTACTGCAGAGTCTACATACTCTCTGTAAATAGACATCCAACATGGATGAGAACTTGGCTAAAAATTATTATTTCTCCCCTTATATACTGTGCAGTGAGAAATGTAGAATTTCACACAAGCTTTTCCTTCTTCGATTTGTTCAGAGTGGACACTCAGATCAAGGTGAGGGTTAAGTGTTTGCATATGTGAGACCCGGTAAGTTTTGTTTTAAATAAATTTCAGTCTGTTCTAATGTAACAAAGTTTTTCAGTCGGAATGTTCTAGCAGCCATCACTCAGACATTAATTCCTGTCAGAGGCAAAAGATATCCTCCTGCGTCTTTTGTGGAGTGCTTGAAACCATCCCACTTCCTTTTTCTTTTACCTTAAGAACTGATTGCTGACACTTGGGAATCATAATCAGACTGCATCAATCTTTATGGAAAGGTTACCCAATTATTGCACTGCAAAATAGGCATTTCCCTGTAATAGTAAGTGTTTCTCTTGGTGTGTCTCTATCAGTTCAGCGCTTTTAAATACCTCTCAGATGAATGAATGCTTAGTGTCATGCCCTGATCTAATACATTTAAAAGACTTTATTCATGGCTTTTTTACCTTTAATTTTGTGGGGTAGGTAGTGGGTAGAAGGGAATAATTTAACATGAAATCTTCATAGCATCTTACAGTTGTGTGGATGTCCTTTGGTAGAAGAAGGATGGCTCATGACCATTACATATACTGTGATACAAGCTCAAAAATGAGTATGTGCTCTGAAGAGTTGAAAGCAGCGAAGGTTCGTGTGGTTGGGATACACGCTGATCAGTGTGCTGTGCCCTTGTGTGCTCTGCCTCACCTTGTTCTAATAGTAGTTCTGTATGAGGATAGGTGTAATTGCCCCAGTTGTAGAGACTAGAAGACCTCAGTGAAATTTTTCCTTGAGCATGTAGCTGTCTTTGACAGAGAAAAGAAGGTGTTACTAGAAAGTTAGAAAGTTGTTAGCATGTTTCCATTGTTATAGATAGTGGAAATGTTGAATAGACTGAAGATAAAGCTTCTTTATCACCACTACCACCATCATTCTCACCATCCTCTTTATTTCCAGTGTTCTTCAATATTGACTGAAGTGGAAGTCTGCCAGGGTGTCTGGCTCATTGTGTTCAATACAGCATAGGCTTGTTTAATTTAGCAGAGCTCAAGATGAAAAGGTTCATGGTTGCCAAGTACAAACAGACCTTCGGTGTGATGTTAATTTGGTTATAGGAGAAAATGCTTGTTTTTCCTTGCTCTGTGCTAAGAACGAAGCTGGCACATTTTTTTTCATGAGTAAAAAGGACTGTGACTTGTTTAAATCAGTGTAATCAAAGGCAAGTGAGCAGTTCTGATAAACATTTTTCTTTGTCTAGACTTTGGTTAATTCCATTCCATACCTGCCAGCTAATTGCGAATTACATGCTCTTTTGTTCTTTTCTCTTTTTATTATGGATTTGGTTTTATGGTTGGCTGCTGTAAGGATTTATTGGTAGGAAGGAAAATAAATTATTTCCTTGTTTGAACAGATTGCATGTTTTTACGACAGTTTGTCCTGTAGCAAGCAGAGTGATTGAGATAGGTCTCTGCACCAGAGGTGTTAAAATATGACTTTGTGCAGCCATTTTAAAAAATGAGAGCTTTATTAAGATATAATTCACATGCCATAAAGTTTACTCTTTTAAAGTGTACAATTCATTGATATTTACTATTCTCACACAATTATGCACTCATCACTTCAACACTTTTTTTTGTTATTCTCACCTTGGCTTTTATTTTCTTTCTACATGTCACTTAACTTTTTGAATATTATTAATGTTTAGTAATACAAGAATATAAAACATGCAAGAATATATAACCACTGTCTAACTTAGGCGATACAATTTTAACAGTAGACATGAAGTCTTTTCACCATACCACCTTTTCCTCCGTCCTCTTTAGAAGTAACTACACTTGTAAAGTCTGTATTTATCATGCAATCCTCTGTACTGTTATTACATATGTATCTGTAAAGAGTATACACAAACTATAGGCAAAACACATTTTTTTTTGCCATTTTTTTCACTCAACATTGTGAAAGTTATCTGTGTTGATAAGGATTTTGAGTTTACTTGTTCTCTCCCTAAGATAGTATATCAAAATCACCCCTTCTCCAAATAAATGTAGTTTTTCTCCAATATCTTGCAGGTACAACAGTGCTATTCTAAATATTCTTCTATATAGTTTTACTTCTGTATGTGTGATTTTGCATATACATCTTCACATTTACTAGATCTTATCAAATTGATTTATTTCCAAAGTGGCTGTGCTGAGTCAAGTTCTTCTAAAGTCAAAATGTTGTGGAACATACGCATGTGAAACAGACATCTATGGCTGCATCTGTCCAGAGTTAGCCCAGAAATAGTCCTTTAATCCTCACATCAGAGCTATTCCACAGCCATTGCTTGCTTTGCTGATCTGGCCTGGACCTCCTCAGAGAAAGCTTCCAGCAGAACTTCTCCCCGTAAGGGGTGGGGCGGAGACAAGATGTCTGACTGAACCCAGCTTTCCACAGAGGCTCCCGTCCAGAAGGAGAGTTAAAGGACAGAAATTTAACAAGTAACCTGGTGGATTAGAGCTGCAACCAAGAGAGAAGGTTGAAGAACGCACATCAACCTCACTGAGGGGAGCTGCAACCCCAAGGATACAAACAAAAGGTACAAAAACCATCAACAGGTGGGCGTGAATCCCCTCCCACATGACAACCAGTTGGAGTGCCCCACAAACAAACGAGCAGAGTTCTCCAAATATACTCCATGGGAGAGACCCTCTAAAAACTGGACCTAACAACCCTACTAACATCCCTGGCATTCTCCTGCCAGGCATAAAACTGTATAAAACTGTATAAATTCTTTCCCTACAACTCTGACCTCCCAGCACTCCCCTCCACACTCACTCTGAAGTCTAGAGACCTGTTTCCAGGAGTCCAGATTCTTGGGTGATTTCTTGAGGGGTGTGGACAGGGCCTAAACTGCATCTGGTCAGTACAGACTCTGGGGCATGGGAGTGAGGAGAAGACGGTTGGCCGAGAGGGAACCACACCAGAGCGGCAGTGCCCCAAGGCGCAGAACAGCAACCGTCTTTTGGCAACAATAGGGCTCACTCCTGGATATTCCAAAGCCACACCCACTGTCTTCCTGGGCAAGCAGAGGAGGCTGGTAACTACCACGGAGTAGGGACAGAAATGCAGGCCCTGTGAGTAAAGGGTTTGCTGAGGCGGTACCGGCCTGGGTAGAGCGCGGGGACTAGAAATGCACGCACAGACCCGGGAAGTTCCCAGGGCGGGGCTGACCCAGAGGACTGCTTTACTGAGCCTAAGATGCACCCGCCCCTCATGGGATCGTCAGCCTATAGACAAAGGAAGACAGGAGGCTAGAACTGATAGGTAACCGAATACAAACCTGCAAGAGCAAAGACAGGGCCTGAGGTGCAGGCTCTGGAAACTCAAAATAGCTTCTCTTCTGCAGGGGAATTTAGCAGGGACAGAAACAAATTCCCGCAAAGTTGTTCTGTTCTGTTCTGTCAGTAACATCAATCAGGGGTGGGCTGGAATTGAGTGAACACCCCCCCCCAGCCTCCATCAAGCGCCCGAGGTTGTCAGGCCTCACATCCCCCTGTTAGACATAGAGCGCACCAGCCTGGCTGAACAGAAATAGATTTCCTTGTGATTCAGGCAGATGCAAACCACTGGAGTATCTGTTCACTACAGGCAACTGGGTCAAAGCCCTGCGGGACTATCAGTGACTGATTGTGACAGAGGTGCAAGGTGGGGAAGGAGGCATCAACCTTCCCAGACTGATCTATTTGCTGCGTGGGTCCTCCTGACTCAACAGAGCACCGGAGCAAGCCATATCTGAGTAGTCACCAGACTCCTGTGATCCAGTTGCCAGAGACCTTTAAAACTCTCCCACCTGAGACAGGTGCTGACTGAGACAATTGATTTGGACCTTTGAACTGAGCCAATCACGCGAGGACTATTCAGGTTGTGCCCAGGGTGTGTGGTTGTAGGAAGGTTTTGATTTTCCTTTTCCAATTGTTGCCTGTGGGGAGCGGGGTGACTTAAATGCTGGTATTTCTCCACAGCTGAGACTGCAACCCAGAGTAACTGTTTCACTAGGGTCGAACAGAGACCAGCTGAAAACAAGACAGAACCACTTAGCCCCACCACACCAAACAGGTCCCCAGTTTCTCAGGACAAAGCTCCAGGGGAAAAATCAAACAGTATAAAACAATCATGGGGTGGAATCAGTGGAAAAACTCTGGTAACATGAATAACCACAATAGATCAACCCCCACAAGGAAAGATATGGCAGATGTAACTGAAGATCCCATTCATAAATAGCTGGCCGAGATGTCAGAAATCGAATTCAGAATTTGGATTGCAAACAAGATTAATAGAATGGAGGAAAATTTGGAATTAGAAATTTGAGGAGCAGTTCAAGAGTCAGAATTAGAAATTCGAGGAGAAATTCAAAAGTTGTCTCAAGATATTAACGAATTTGAAGACAAAACCACCAAAAATTTTGACACACTGAAGCAAGAATTTGCAGCCCTCAAAGATCTGAAAAATACAGTAGAATCCCTCAGTAACAGAGTGGAGCAAGCAGAAGAAAGGATTTCTGACATTGAAGACAAAGCCTTTGAATGCTCCCAAACTCCCAAAAAGGAAGAGAAATGGAGAGCAAAAATGGATCATTCTCTCAGAGAGCTCTGGGATAATTCGAAGAAGGGTAATATCTGCCTCATTGGAATCCCTGAAAGTGATGCAGTGGCCTCGCAAGGCATAGAGGTCCTTCTCCATGAAATTATGAAAGAGAATTTTTCAGACATGCCAGGAGATTCTGAAATTCAGATAAGAGACAGTTTCAGAACCCCAGCACGACTCAATCTGAATAAGACATCTCCCAGGCATATCATAATTAACTTTACTAAAGTTAATATGAAGGAGAAAATTCTGAAAGCAGCCAAAGATAAGAAATCCATTACCTACGAAGGGAAGAATATTAGAATGACTGCAGATCTCTCTGCTGAAACTTTTCAAGGCAGAAGAGGATGGTCATCGACTTTTAATCTCCTAAAGCAAAATAACTTTAAACCCGGGATCTGGTTTCCAGCTAAACTAAGTTTCATTTATGATGGAGAAATTTAATACTTTAATGACATTCATATGTTGAAGAAATTTTCCATAACCAAACCAGCTCTTCAGGATAGTCTCAGACGTATCCTCCATAATGACCAGCCCAATCCTCTACCACAAAAGTAAACTCACTCAGAAACTTGATCAAACTCCAACTTCCACAGTGGTGAAAGCATTAAAAATGTCCACTGGACTTTCAAAAACTCGATACCCAAAATTTTACCAGACTTATTAATATTCTCCATTAATGTGAAAGGCTTAAACTGTTCTCTTAAAGAGGCACAGGTTAGCTGACCTGATACAAAAACTCAGGCCAGATATTTGATGCATATAAGAGTCACATCTTACCTTAAAAAGCAAATATAGACTCAGCGTGAAAGGATGGTCGTCCATGTTTCAGGCAAATGGTGATCAGAAAAAAGTAGGTGGTAAAATTCTATTTTCAGACACAATAGGCTTTAAACCAACAAAAGTAAGAAAGGATAAGAATGGTCACTTCATACTTCTTAAGGGTAATACTTTATATGATGAGATTTCAATTATTAATATTTATGCACCCAACCAGAATGCACCTCAATTTATAAGAGAAATTCTAACAGACATGAACAGCTTGATTTCCTCCACCTCCATAACAGTTGGAGATTTCAACACTCCTTTGGCAGTGTTGGATAGATCCTCCAATAAGATGCTGAGCAAAGAAGTTTTAGATTTAAACCTAACCATCCAACACTTGGATTTAGCAGACATCTATAGAACATTTTTATCTCAACAAAACAGAGTACACGTATTTCTCATCAGGGCATAGAACACAGTCCAAAATCAATCATATCTTAGATCATAAGTCTAACCTTAGTAAATTTTAAGGAATAGATTCCTTGCATCTTCTTGGACCACCATGGAATAAAATTTGAACTCAGTAAAAACAGAAATCTGCACACTCATAAAAAAACATGGAAGTTAAATAACCTTATGCTGAATGATAGCTGGGTCAGAGATGAGATTAAGAAGGAAATTGCCAAATTCTGGGAACAAAACGACAATGAAGCCAGGAATTATCAGAACCTCTGGGATACTGCAAAAGCAGTTGTAGGTGGGAAATTTATAGCACTGCAAGCCTTCCTAAACAGAACAGAGAGAGAGGAAGTTAACAACTTAATGGGAATTTTCAAGTAACTGGAAAAGAAAGAACATTCCAAGCCCAAACCCGGTAGAAGAAAAGAAATAACCAAAATTAGAGCAGAATTAAATGAAATTGGAAACAATAGAATTATATAACAGATCAATAAATCAAAAAGTTGGTTTTTTGAAAAGGTTAATAAAATAGATAAACCTTTGGCCAACCTAACCAGGAAAAAAAGAGTAAAATCTCTAATCTCATCAATCAGAAGATGAAATAACAACAGACTCCTCAGAAATTCAAAAAAATCCTTAATGAATATTACAAGAAACTTTATTCTCAGAAATAATGAAAATCTGAAGGAAATTGACCAATAGTTGAAAGCACGTTCCCTTTAAAGACTTAGCCAGAATCTAGTGGAAATGTTGAACGAGCCAATATCAAGTTCTGAAATGGCATCAACTATACAAAACCTCCCTAAAAATAAAAGCCTAGAACCAGATGCCTTCTCGTCAGAATTCTACCAAATCTTTAAAGAGGAATTAGTACCTATACTACTCAACCTCTTTCAAAATGTAGAAAAAGATGGAAAACTACCCAACATACCAAACATCACCCTTATCCCCAAACCAGGAAAAGACCCAGAAGAAAAGAAAATTGTAGATCAATATCACTAATGAATATAGATGCAAGAATATTCAACAAGATCCTAAGAAACAGAATCCAGCAACAACACATCAAAGAAATTATACATCTTGACCACGTTGGTTTTATCTCAGGGTGTCAAGGCTGGTTGAATATACGTAAACCTATAAATATAATGCATCACATAAACAAATTAAAAACCAAAGACCATATAATTCTCTCAATTGATGCAGAAAAAGCTTTTGATAATATCCAGCATCCCTTCAAGATCAGAACACTTAAGAAAATTAGTATAGCAGGGATATTTCTTAAACTGATAGAAGCCATCTACAGCAAACCCACAGCCAATATTCTATTCATTGGAGTTAAATTGAAATCATTTGTACTCAGATTAGGAACCAGGCAAGGCGGCCCATTGTCTCTATTGCTCTTTAACATTGTAATGGACGTTTTAGCCATCACTATTAGGGAAGAAAAGACAATCAAGGGTATCCACATAGGGTCAGAAGAGATCAAACTTTCATTCTTTGGAGATGATATGATTGTATACCTGGAAAACACCAGGGATTCGACTACAAAACTCTTAAAAGTGATCAAGGCATATAGCAGTGTCTCTGGTTACAAAATCAACATCCATAAATTGGTAGTCTTGATATATACCAACATTAGTGAAGCTGAAAAAACAGTCAAGGACTTTTCCATTTACAGTAGTGCCAAAGAAGATGAAATATTTGGGAGTGTATCTAACAAGAGACGTGAAAGATCTCTATAAAGAGAAGTATGAAACTCTAAGAAAAGAAATAGCTGAAAATGCTAGCAAATGGAAATACATACCATGCTCATGGCTGGCAAGAAGCAACATTGTTAAAATGTCCATACTACCCAAAGCAATATACAATTTTAATGCAATCCCTGTTGAAGCTCCACTTCATGTTTTAAATATCTTGAAAAAATACTTCATTTTATACGGAATCAGAAAAAACCTTGAATAGCCAAGACATTACTCAGACATAAAAACAAAGCAAGAGGAACCACGCTACCAGACCTCAGATTATACTATAAATCGATTGTGATGAAAACAGCATAGTACTGTCACAAAAAGAGAGGTAGATGTATGGAACAGAATAAAGAACCCAAGAAACGAACCCAGCTACTTACTGTTATTTAACCTTTGAGAAGCCAATGAAAAACATTCAGTGGGGAAAAGATTCCCTATTTAACAAATGGTGCTGGGTGAACTGGCTGGCAACCTGTAAAAGACTGAAACTGCACCTACACCTTTCGTCATTAACCAAGACAGATGCTCACTGCATTAAAGATTTAAACTTAAGATATGAAACTATACAAATACTAGAAGAGGGTGCAGGGAAAACTCTTGAACAAATCCATCTGGGTGAATATTTTACGAGGGGGAACCCTCGGGCAATTGAAGCAGCTTCAAAAATATACTACTGGGACCTGATCAAACTAAAAAGCTTCTCAACAGCCAAGAACACAGTAAGTAAAGCAAGCAGACACTCCTCAGAATGGGAGAGGATATTGCAGGTTATGCCTCTGACAAATGTTTAATAACCAGAATCCACAGAGAACTCAAACGTATAAGCAAGAAAAGAACAAGTGATCCCATCTCAGGGTGGGCAAGGGACTTGAAGAGAAACTTCTCGAAGAAGACAGGTGCACAGTGTACAGATATATGTAAAAATGCACATAATCCTTAATCATCAGAGAAATGCAAATCAAAACTACTTTGAGATATCATCTAACTCCAGTAAGATTAGCTCATATCACAAAATCACAAGACCAGATACGTTGGCATGGATGTGGAGAAAAGGGAACACTTCTCCACTGCTGGTGGGAATGCAAATTAATACATTCCTTTTGGAAAGATGTTTGGAGAACATTTAGAGATCTAAAATAGATCTGCCATTCAATCCCGTAATTCCTCTACTAGGCATATACCCCAGAGACCAAAAATCACATCATACAAAGAGATTGGTAACAATGTTTATTGCAGCCCAATTCATAATTGCTAAGTCATGGAAAAAGCCCAAGTGCGCATTGATCCATGAATGGATTAATAAATTGTAGTATATGTACACCATGGAATATTATGCAGCCTAAAAGAAACGGGCGGCGCCTGTGGCTCAGTGAGTAGGGCGCCAGCCCCATATGCCAAGGGTGGCGGGTTCAAACCCAGCCCCGGCCAAACTACAACAAAAAAAAAATAGCCGGGCGTTGTGGCGGGCAGCTGTAGTCCCAGCTGCTCAGGAGGCTGAGGCAAGAGAATCGCGTAAGCCCAAGAGTTAGAGGTTGCTGTGAGCCGTGTGACGCCACAGCACTCTACCCGAGGGCGGTACAGTGAGACTCTGTCTCTACAAAAAAAAAAACAAAAAAAGAAAGATGGAGAGTTTACCTCTTTCATGTTTATATGGATGGACCTGGAACATATTCTTAGTATAGTATCTCAAAAATGGAAGAAAAAGTATGAAATGTACTGAGCCCTACTGTGAAACTAATTTATGTCTTTCACAGGACTGCTAATAACCCTGTTGTAACCTAAGATTACAGGGATAGGGGAAAGGGTGTGGAGGGAGGGGAGAGAGCTGCAGAGGGACGGTGATTGGTGGGATTACACCTGTGGTGCATCTTATAAGGGTATAACTGAAACTTAGTAAATGTAGAATGCAAATGTCTTAACACAATAATTACGAATATGCCAGGAAGGCTACGTTAAGCAGTGTGATGAAAACGTGTCAAACGGTCTATAAAACCAGTGTATGGTGCCCCATGATTGCATTGATGTACACAGCTATGATTTAATAATAAAAAAAAAAACAGTTAAGGACTATTCCATTCACAGTAGTGCCAAAGAAGATGAAGTATTTGGGAGTTTATCTAACAAAGTACGTGAAAGATCTCTATAACGAGAACTATGAAACTCTAAGAAAAAAATAGCTGACAATGCTAGCAAATGGAAAAACATACCATGCTCATGGCTGGGAAGAATCAACATTATTAAAATGTCCATACTACCCAAAGCAATATTCAATTTTAATGCAATCCCTATTAAAGCTCCACTGTCATACTTTTTTTTCTTTTTTTTATTCAATCATAGCTGTGTACATTAGTATGATCGTGGGGCACCATACACTTGGTTCATAGACCGTTTGACACATTTTCATCACACTAGTTAACATAGCTTTCGTGGCATTGTCTTAGTTATTTTGCTACGACCTTTACATTCCACATTTACTAGGATTCACATATACCCTTGTAAGATGCACGGCAGGTGAAATCCCATTAATCTCCCTCCCTCCACCTACCTACCCCCTCCCTCCCCTCCCTTTTCCCCTTCTCCCTATTCTTAGGTTGTAACTGGGTTATAGCTTTCATGTGGAGGTCCTACATTAGTTTCATAATAAGGGTGAGTACATTGGGTACTTTTTCTTCCATTCTTGAGATTCTTTACTAAGAAGAACATGTTCCAGCTCCATCCATGTAAACATGAAAGAGGTAAAGTCTCCATCTTTTTTAAGGCTGCATAATATTCCATGGTGTACATACACCACAATTTATTAATCCATTCATGGATCAATGGGCACTTGGGCTTTTTCTATGACTTAGCAATTATGAATAGGGCTGCAGTAAATATTCTGATACAAATATCTTTGTTATGATGTGATTTTTGGTCTTCTGGATATATGCCCAGTTAGAGGGATTACAGGATTGAATGGCAGATCTATTTTTAGATCTCTAAGTGTTCTCCATATCTCTTTCCAAAAGGAATGTATTAATTTGCATTCCCACCAGCAGTGCAAAAGTGTTCCCTTTTCTCCACATCCACGCCAACATCTCTGGTCTTGGGATTTTGTGATGTAGGCTAGTCTCACTGGAGTTAGATGATATCTCAAAGTAGTTTTGATTTGCATTTCTCTGATGATTAAAATGATGAGCATTTTTTCATACGTCTGAAGGCCGTGCGCCTGTCTTCTTCAGAGAAGTTTCTCTTCAAGTCCCTTGCCCAGCCTGCGATGGGATCCCTTGTACTTTTCTTGCTAATGCGTTTGAGTTCTCTGTGGATTCTGGTTATTAAACCTTTGTCGGAGACATAACCTACAAATATCTTTTCCCATTCTGAGGGCTGTTTGTTTGCTTTACTGACTGTTCTTGGCTGTGCAGAGGCTTTTTAGTTTGATAAAGTTCCAATAGTGTATTTTTGAATCAACCTCAATTGCCCAGGGGGTCCTTCTCATAAAAAACTCACCAAACCCAATTTCTTCAGCGGTTTTCTCTGCACTCTCTTCTAGTATTTTTATAGTTTCGTGTCTTAGGTTTAAATCTTTAATCCAGTGAGGGTCTATCTTGGTTAATGGTGAGAGGTGTGGGTCCAGTTTCAGTCTTCTACAGGTTGCCAGCCAGTTCACCCAGCACCATTTGTTAAATAGGGAATCTTTTCCCCATTGAATGTTTTTAATTGGCTTGTCAAAGATTAAATAATGGTAAGTAGCTGGATTCATCTCTTGGTTCTCTATTCTGTTCCAGACATCTATTTCTCTGTTTTTGTGCCAGGACCATGCTGTTTTGATCACTATCCATTTGTAGTATAGTCTGAGGTCTGGTGGCGTGGTTCCTCCTGCTATGTTTTTATTTTTGAGTAATGTCTTGGCTATTCGAGGTTTTTTCTGATTCCTTATAAAACGAAGTATTGTTTTTTTCAAGATCTTTAAAGTATGACAGTGGAGCTTTAATGGAGATTGTGTTGAAATTATATATTGCTTTGGGTTGTATGGACATTTTAACAAAGTTGATTCTTCCCAACCATGAGCATGGTATATTTTTCCATTTGTTAACATTCTCAGCTATCTCTTTTCTTAGAGTTTCATAGTTCCCTTTATATAGATCTTTCATGTCCTTCGTTAGCTTTCATGTCCTTAGTTAGATAAACTCCCAAGTATTTCATCTTCTTTGGCACTACTATGAATGGATAGAGTCCTTAATTGTTTTTTCAACTTGACTATTGAGGTATATATAAAGGCTACCGATTTATGAATGTTGATTTTGTAACCTGAGACGTTGCTGTATTCCTTGATCACTTCTAAGAGTTTTGTAGTAGAGTCCCTAGTGTTTTCCAGATATACAATCATATCGTCTGCGAAGAGCGAAAGTTTGATCTCTTCTGACCCTATGTGGATACCCTTGATCACCTTTTCTTCCCTAATTGCGGTGGCTAAAACTTCCATTACACAGTGTTAAAGATCAGTGGAGACAATGGGCAGCCTTGTCTGGTTCCAGTTCTGAGCCGAAATGATTCCAATTTAACTGCATTCAATATGATATTGGCTGTGGCTTTGCTGTAGATGGCCTCTATCAGTTTAGGAAATGTTCCTTCTATACTAGTTTTCTTAAGTGTTCTGATCATGAAGGGATGTTGGATGTTATCAAAAGCTTTTTCTGCATCGATTGAGAGAATCATATGGTCTTTGTTTTTTAATTTGTTTATGTGCTGAATTACATTTATAGATTTATGTATATTGAGCCAGGCTTGAGACCCTGGGACAAAACCAACTTGGTCATGATGTATGATTTCTTTGATATGTTGCTGGATTCTGTTTGTTAGAACCTTTTTGAATATTTTTGTATGTATATTCATTAGTGATATTGGTCTATAATTTTTTTTCTTGTTGGGTCTTTTCCTGGTTTGGGGATCAGGGTGATGTTTGCTTCATAGAACGTGTTGGGTAGTCTTCCTTCTTTTCCTACCTTTTGGAACAGATTGAGTAATATACGTACTAATTCCTTTTTGCAGGATTGGTAGAATTCTGACGTAAAACCAGTTGGTCCCAGGATTTTCTTTTGGGGGAGATTTTGTGTGGTTGTTGTTATTTCCGAACTTGATATGGGCCTGTTCAACATTTCCATTTGATTTTGGTTAAGTCTTGGAAGGTGACGTTCTTCCATGTATCCGTCAATTTCCTTCAGATTTTCGTATTTCTGAGAGTAAAGTTTCTTGTAATATTCATTAAGGATTTTTTGGATTTCTGAGGAGTCTTTTGTTATTTCTTCTTTGTTATTTCTGATTGATGTGATTAGAGATTTTACTCTTTTTTCCCTGATTAGGTTGGCCAAAGGTTTATTTTGTTGACCTTTTCAAAAAAACCAGCTTTTTGATTTATTGATCTGTTGTATTATTCTTTTGTTTTCAATTTCATTTAGTTCTGCTCTGATTTTGGTTATTTCTTTTCTTCTACTGGATTTGGGGTTGGAGTGTTCTTCCATTTCCAGTCTCTTGAGATGTCCCATTAAGTTGCTTACTTCCTCTCTTTCTGTTCTCCTGAGGAAGGCTTGCAGTGCTATAAATTTCCCTCTTAGTACTGCCTTTTCAGTGTCCCAGATGTTCTGGTAGTTCGTGTCTTCATTGTCATTTTGTTGCAACAATTTGGCAGTTTCCTTGTTGATCTCATCTCTGACCCAGCTATCATTCAGCATAAGGTTATTTAACTTCCATGTTTTTGTATCAGTATGCAGATTCCTGTTGTTACTCATGTCAAATTATATTCCATGATGGTCCGAACAGATGCATGGAATAATTTCTATTCCTTTAAATTTACTGAGGTTAGACTTGTGACCTAAGATGTGATCAATTTTGGAGTAAGTTCTGTGGGCTGATGAGAAGTATGTTATTCAGTATTGTTGGGATGAAATGTTCTGTAGATGTCTGCTAAATCTAAATGCTGGATGGTTAGATTTAAACCTAGAATTTCTTTACTCAGCTTTTTGTTGGAGAATCGATCCATCACTGCCAAAGGAGTGTTAAAATCTCCAACTATTATAGAGTTGGAGGAAATCAAGTTCCTCATGTCTGTTAGAGTTTCTCTTATAAATTGAGGTGCATTCTGGTTGGGTGCATAGATATTAATCATTGAAATCTTATCGTATTGAGTCTTACCCTTAACAAATATGAAGTGACCATTTTTGTACTTCCTTACTTTTGTTGGTTTAAACCTATTGTATCTGTAAATAAAATTGCAACACCTGCTTTTTTCTGGTTACCATTTGCCTGAAATATGGATGACCATCCTTTCACCCTGAGTCTGTATTTGTCTTTTAAGTTAAGATGTGACTCTCGTATGCAACAAATGTGTGGCCTGAGTATTTGTATCCAGTCAGCTAACCTATGTCTCTTTAGAGGGCAGTTTAAGCCATTCACGTTAATGGAGGGTATTGATAAGTTTGGTGAAATTTTGGGTATTGAGTTTTTTGAGAGTCCAGTGGATATTTTTAATCCTTTTTCCAGTGTGGAAGTTGGAGTTTGATCAGAAATTTCTGAGTGAGTTTACTTTTGTAGTAGAGGATTGGGTTGGTCATTATGGAGGATAGGTCTGAGAATATCCTGAAGAGCTGGTTTGGTTATGGCAAGTTTCTTTAGCATCTGAATGTCATTAAAGTGTTTAATTTCTCCATCATAAATGAAACTCAGTTTAGCTGAGTACAAGATCCAGGGTTGAAAGTTATTTTGGTTGAGGAGATTAAATGTAGATGACCACCCTCTTCTAGCTTGAAATGTTTTAGCACAGAGATCTGTAGTCATTCTAATGTTCTTTCCTTTGAAGGTAATAGTTTTGTTTCGCCTGGACACTTTGAGAATTTTCTCCTTCATATTAACTTTAGTGAAGTTAATTGTGATACGCCTTGGGGTGTCTTATCGGGCTTGAGTCGTGCTGGGGTTCTGAAGCTATCTGCTATCTGAATTTCTGGTTCTCTAGGCATGTCTGGAAAATTCTCTTTCATAATTTCATGCAGAAAGGCCCCTGCACCCAGTGAGGCCACTTCATCTGTTTCAGGAATTTCTATGAGTCGGATATTTGCCTTCTTCGAGTTATCCGAGAGCTTTCTGAGGGAGTGATTTATCTTTGCTCTCCATTTCTCTTCCTCTTTGAGAGTTTGGGAGCGTTCAATGGCTTTATCTTCAGTGTCCGAGATCCTTTCTTCTGCTTGATCCATTCTGTTGCTAATGGATTCTACAGTATTTTTCATAGCTTTGAGGGCTGCAAATTTTTTTTTTTTTTTTTTGGTGGGTTTTGGCCAGGGCTGGGTTTGAACCCACCACCTCTGGCATATGGGACCAGCACCCTATCCCTTTGAGCCACAGGAGCTGCCCTGAGGGCTGCAAATTTTTGCTTCTGTGTGTCTAAGTCTTTGTTGATTTTGTCTTTAAATTCGTTACATTCTTGAGACAGCTTTTGAATTTCTCCACGAATTCCTAGTTCCATTTTGTTAATCTTGTTTTCCATCCAAACCCTGAATTCGATTTCTGACATCTCATCCAGTTGTTTGTGAATGGGATCTTCAATTACATCTGCCGTATCTTTCCTTGGGGGGGGTTGATCTATTCTGGTTATTCATGTTACCAGAGTTTTTACGCTGATTCTGCCCCATGATTGTTTTACTCCCTTTGATTTCTCCCCTGGTCTTTTGTCGAGGACCCGTACATTGCTGTGGCCTGAGAAACTGGGCCCTGTTTGGTGTGGAGGGGCTAAGTGGTTCTGTCTTATTTTCCGCTAGTTTCTATTTGACCCTAGTGAAACAGTTATTCTGGGTTGAAGTCTCAGCTGTGGAGAAATACCAGCAATTAAGTCACCCCACCCACCACAGGCAACAAATGGAAAAGGAAAATCAAACCTTCCTACAACCACACACCCAGGGTACCACCTGGATAGTCCCCAGGTGAGTGGCTCAGTTCAAAAGGTCCAAATCAGTTGTCTCAGTCAGCAGGTGCCTTGGGTGAGAGAGTTCATGAGGTCCCTGGGAAGTGGATCACAGAGGTCTGGTGAGTGCTCTAATATGGCTTGCTCTAGTGCTGTGTGGAGTCAGGAAGAGCCACCCAGTAAATAGATCAGTCTGGGAAGATTGATGCCTCCTTCCCCACCTTGCAGCTCTGTCACACCGAGCCGCTGCTATCCCCACAGGGCTGTGACCCAGTCAGTTGTCTGCAGTAAGCAGATGCTTCAGGGGTTTGCAGCTGCATAAGTCACAGGGTAGTCTGTGTCTACTCGTCTAGGCCGCTACTCTGTCTTTATCCAGCAGGGGGTGGTGTGGCCTGTAAACCTTGGGCACTTGATGGAGGCTGGAGGTGTTCATTCAGTTCCAGCCCCACCCTTAGTTTATCTTACTGGGTGAACGGAACAACCCTGTGGGAGTTTCTTTCTGACCCTACTAGGTTCTTCTGCAGAGGAGAGGCTGATTTGAGTTCCCAGAACCTGTGCCTCAAGCCCTGTCTTTAGTCCTGCGCGTTTGTATTCGCAGCACGATCAGTTGTTGGCTGTAGCCTCTTGGCCTCCTTTGTTTATAGGCTGGTGATCCCCTGAGGGCCAGGTGTGTCCTAGGCTCAGTCAAGCGGTCCTCTGGATGAGCCCCACCCTGGGAGTTTCCCGGCTCTGCGGGTCTGTTTTGTAGTCCCCGTGTTCCACCCAGGTCAATGCCGCCTCAGGCAAACCCTTTACTCACAGGACCTGTGTTTCAGTCCCAGGTCTGTTCCATGGTGGTTGCCATCTGAGTAGATGCTTGGCCTCATCTGCTTGCCCAGGAAGACAGGAGGAGAGGCTATGGGATATCTGGGGGTGGGCCTTGTTTTGCTGAAGACGGCTGTTGCTCTGCACCTCGGGGCACCACCGCTCCAGTGTAATTCCCTCTTAGCCGACCGTCGTCTTCTCGCTCCTTTGCTACGGAGTCAGGACTGGCCAGCTGCATTCCAGGTCCTATCTGCACGTCTCGAGAGTTTACCCAAGAATCTGGACTCCTGGGGGGCAGGTCTCCAGATCACGGATTGAGTGTGGAGGGGAGTGTTAGGAGCTCAGAGTTGCAGGTCGTAACACCAAGCTCATTGAGACCAAATGAACAAACAAACAGATACAGAGATCGACGGAAACACATAGACATTCGGGTAACAGCTACGACAATGCAATATAAGAACAACTGCAATAAAAATAGTGATAATTGTAAAATAATTGAAAGAAAGGAAAAAAAGAGAAAAAAGTGGTGTTAGGAATGTTAAATGAAGAGAAAGAAGAAATTAAAATTAGAAGACATAGAGATAAAAAATATCTATATAAAAAGTAATAATAAAAAATTATCGAAATCTTCTCTAAGAAAATGGTGAGGAAAAAACAGACAAAAACAAAACAAAAAACCCCACGAAGACAAAAAACAAAACAAAACAAAACAAACAAAAAAAGGCACCAACTACAAAAATATTCTTGCATGTAGAAATATACTTATATATATCTATTTCTGCTGTAGAGATCAACTTTCGTAGGAATATATTCATACTGCAATATACTTTCCGGACAGCAGGTGGTGTTATGAGTGGTTCTGAGACTTGTACCTGAGTTACAGTTTATACTGTTACCATGGTAACCACCTTCCATGGCCTATCGCCATTTTGGAATTTGTGTAAAAGTTTGTCGCCTAAGAATTGTGTAACCTCGCTGTTCCTTTCCAGACAGCACTTGCGACTGACCTTCCTAGTTAGTGCAGGTGTCCATGATTATTAAGTCTTTCCCTCTGTTCCCAGGTTATTCTGCAAACTGGCGACTGCAATCTGTTGTAGGGGGAGTGGTGCTGAGTTCGTGGTGTCGTTGGCGGGCTTGCGGTTTTATCTGCTGTAGCTGGCTACCGGGGCTGAAGCCAAGTTCGCGGCTTTAGGAGCTAAAGCCAGGTCTGCAGCTTCAGTAGCTTTGGGGCTTTAGCAGCCAAAGTCGGGTCTGTGGCTTCAACCCAGTTCCCGTGGTTGGAGCGTTTAGGGGACTTATTCTGGTTTTATGGTTCAGAGTTTCCCTTTTGGATCCGCGCCCACCAGTTTGCCGTGCAGCCTGAACCGCCAGCCCCCTCCAACAATTGGGGGAAAGGTACCCGCCCTTTTAGGTAGTTCAGAATGTCTGTTTCCCGGGCAGGGTCCCTTACCTTCAATTGTCCAACAGTTTCCCTAGCTACCTATTGTTTTGAGTGGCTCTCCTTTCGGATGCCTCCCTCAGTTCAGGGATAATTATTTGTCAATTGGGTTTTGTCAGCATTTACAAGCTGCTGACCTCCGTAGGGGAGGGGCCTGCTGGCCGGCACCCCCGAGCAGGGAAGAATCTCTACAACAGAGTCTGTGATTTTAAATTACCCCTCATATATAGCAATCTGCCAGTTCGCTGTGTGTCTCCTGCTGTCTGTCCACTCCAATAATCCACACACAGGGAAGGTCCAGACCTCCTTTCCTCTCACCCGATGGCTTGGGAGAAGTGGGCTACATGTCCGTCCTGTCCGCCATCATGCTCCACACCCCCTCCACTGTCATACTTTAAAGAACTTGAAAAAATAATACTTCGTTTTATGTGGAATCAGAAAAAATCTCGAATAGCCAAGACATTACTCAGAAATGAAAACAAAGCAGGAGAAATCATGCTACCAGACCTCAGACTATACTATAAATTGATAAGTTATGAAAACAGCATGGTCCTGGCAAAAAAACACAGAAGTAGATGTCTGGAACAGAATAGAGAACCAAGGGATGAACCCAGCTACTTCCCGTTATTTGAGCTTTGACAAGCCAATTAAAAACATTCAGTGGGGAAAAGATTCCCTATTTAACAAACAAATGGTGCTGGGTGAACTGGCTGGCAACCTGTAGAAGACTGAAACTGGACCCACACCTTTCACTATTAATTAAGATAAACTCTCACTGGATTAAAGATTTAAACTTAAGACATGAAACTATAAAAATACTAGAAGAGAGTGCAGGGAAAACCCTTGAAGAAATCGGTCTGGGCGAGTATTTTATGAGGAGGACCCTCTGGGCAATTGAAACAGCTTTAATATTACACTACTGGGACCTGATCAAACTAAAAACCTTCTGCACAGCCAAGAACACAGTAAGTAAAGCAAGCAAACAGCCCTCAGAATGGGAGAAGATATTTGCAGGTTATGTCTCCGACAAAAGTTTAATAACCAGAATCCAGAGAGAACTCAAACGTATTAGCAAGAAAAGAGCAATTGATCCCATCGCAGGCTGGGCAAGGGACTGAAAGAGAAACTTCTCTGAAGAAGACAGGCGCTCGGTCTACAGACATATGAAAAAATTCTCATCATCTTTAATCATCAGAGAAATGCAAATCAAAACTACTTTGAGAGATCATCTAACTCCAGTAAGATTAGCCAATATCACAAAATTCCAATCCCAGATATGTTGGCGTGGATGTGGAGAAAAGCGAACAGTTCTACTCTGCTGGTGGGAATGCAAATTAATACATTCCTTTCGGAAAGATGTTTGGAGAACACTTACAGATCTAAAAATAGATCTGCCATTCAATCTTGCAATTCCTCTACTAGATATCCAGAAGACCAAAAATCACATTATAACCAAGATATTTGTACCAGAATGTTTATTGCAGCCCAATTCATAATTGCTAAGTCATGGAAAAAGCCCAAGTGCCCATCGATCCTTGAATGGATTAATAAATTGTGGTATATGTACACCATGCAGCCTTAAAGAAAGATTGAGACTTTACCTCTTTCATGTTTACATGGATGGAGCTGGAAAATATTCTTCTTAGTAAAGTATCTCAAGAATGGAAGAAAAAGTATGCAGTGTACTCAGCCCTACTATGAAACTAATTTATGGCTTTCACATGAAAGCTATAACCCAATTACAACCTAAGAATAGGAGGGAGGGGAGGGAGGGGGGAGGTGGGCCAAGGGAGGGTGATTGGTGGAATTACACCAGCGGTGCATCTTACAAGGGTATATGTGAAACTTAGTAAATGTAGAATGTAAAAGTCTTAACATAATAACTAAGAAAATGCCAGGAAGGCTATGTCAACCAGTGTGATGAAAATGTGTCATACGGTCTATAAAACCAGTGTATATTACCCCATGATTGCACTAATGTACACAGCTATCATTTAATAAAAAAAAACAAAAAACAAAGTAGCTGTGCTAATTTACTATCTATCATTTTCTTCATCCTCCATAACATTTGGAATTTACTGCCTTTTTTAGTTTTGTCATTTTGAGGCTATACAATAGTACCCTGTTGTGTTTTCCAGGTCAGAACACTTCGATCACTCCTAAAGGAGCTCCTATACCTGTTAGCAGTCATTTGCTGTCCTTCCCTCTCTCTTGACTCCAGCAGCCACTGATCTGCTTTCTGCCTCAGGATTTACCTATTCTGGACATATTGTATAAATAGGATCATATAATATGTGGCCTTTTGTGTCAGCTTCTTTTACTTAGCATGGGTTTGAGGTTCATCTGTGTTGTAGTATGTACCAAAACTTCATTCCTTGCTATTGTAGAATACTATTCTGTATGGATATACCACATTTTGTTTATTTATTCATTGTGGTCATTTGAATGGTTTCCCGTTTTTGGCAGTTACGAATTATGTTGCTGTGAACATTTGCGTATAAGTTTTTTTGTTGTTGCTGTTATTTTGCTTTTGAGATAGTCGTGGCTCTGTCACCCTGGGTAGAGTGGCATGGCGTCATAGCTCACAGCACCTTCAAACTCCTGGCTCAAGCAGTACTCTTGTTTCAGTTACCCAAGTACTTGGGACTACAGGTTTATGCCATGATGTCTGGCTAATTATTCTATTTTTAGTAGAAATAGAGTTTTAGTCTTTTCTCAGGCTGGTCTCTTGAGCTCAAGTGATCATCACATCTTGGCCTTCAAGAGTGCTAGGATCATAGGCATGAGCCACTGTGCTTGACTTCTATGTAAGTTTTTGTATATTTATATTTATTTCTATGTAAGTTGAGGTATATTTTAATTTCTTTTGAGTATGTACTTAAAAATGGAATTGCTAGGCTGTATGGTAAATCCGTGTTTAACTTTTTGAGGAACTGCCATGCTGTTTTCCAAAGTGGCCACACCTTTTATGTTCTCTTTAGCACTGCTCCAGGGTCCCAGTTTTCGTTACATTCTTGTCACAACTTTTCCATGTGTGTTTGCTGCTCATAGTAGCCATCCTAATGGGTATGATTTGCATTTCCATGATGACTAATGATACTGAACATCTTTTCATATGATTATTGGTTATTACATATCTTCTTTAGAGGTATATATTCAGCTTTTGTGCCCATTTTAAAAATTGACTTGTCTTTTTATTGTAGAGTTGTAATAGTTCTTCATATATTCTAGATACACACACCCCCTTATCATTTATGGACATGATACCTATAAATTGTAAAATGTTTTCCCCATTCTTTGGATTGTTTCATTTTCTTGATTTTTTTGAAGCAAATAGTTTTTAATTTTGATGGAGTCTAATTTACCATTTTGTTGTGGTTGTGCAGTTTTCTTTCTGTTTGAAACTTTCTAAAAGTTAAAAAAATCATACCTTGTTTCTTGATGTCTCCTGTTTTAAAATTTGTACAAAATTAAATGGTCACTTAGTTATTGTACAGTGGTTTAGTGGTATTAACATTGTTTGAGTCCTCAATATTTTCAACCTAATTTAATGAGAGAAGACTAAATTTTCTAACTGACACCAATGTGCTTTTTTTTTTTAAATCGGAAAGTTGTCTTTGAGCATTCAGCATACCTCAGAATGCATCAGTCTTTGAACATTTATAAGTGTCTAATATTATATGTGCTAATCATTTGGCAGGGCTTGAGCATCCAGAGGTGAGTGGAATGTGGTCATGTCCTTAAGGAGTAAGAGCTCATATGCCATGCTAGACGCTTCCACAGAGGACAGTGGAAGTGCGTGTACACAGAAGGGCGGGAAAGTACTGTCTGGATGAGAACGCCTGTCTGGATGAGAACGCCTCTTCTATGATCCAGAGATGGGTGGGTGATCAGAACTTTTTGCTGTGTTGTGCGGTTCCTCTTCTAGTTACTTATTGCTGGGTATGCCATGTCCACTGGCACCAACTCCTCATGGCAACTGAATGCAGGATTATTGATATAATAAAATGTACACATCGGTGTGATGACTTTGATGCCTAGATGCAAGCCTAAAGAAAACCACTTTAATTTCTGGAGGGTTTCAAAGCTTTTCAGAAAGAAAAACATCCTGCTTACCAATCAGTTCAGCATGGTGTATGCACATGTGTGTGTCTAAGCCCAAACCCAAGTAGTTCTGTAGAGTCAGAGGGTAAAATGTGAAACAAGGAGTAACAGTTACTTGGCTGAAGGGGAAGTTTGTAGAGAGTTGGATGCATCTTGTTAAGAAATTTAGATTTTGTCCTTAGTGATGGAGAGCCAATGAAGAGTCCTGCAGAGGAGGAATGATGTGGTCACTCTAGTTACTGTATGGTGGACACTGAGGGGCAGCACTGGGGACAGGTGACCCATTGGGCTGTTGCATTAATCCAGGGGAGAGTTGCTAGGGCCTAAACTAGGGCACTGGTGGTAGAGTTGGAAAAGTGAGAGGCTGGGAATGTTGAGGAGGTATAGGTCAGGACCCCTGGCTATACCTTAACAGAAATCTCACTCAAATTATCTTCAGTTAAAAGGGGAGTTAAATTGGGAGATTCCTGGAGAAGGTTGCAAAAGGAGTACAATGCTGCAGTAACCAGAACAACTTTAGGGATCTCAGGGATTAGAAGTAATACTCCTTATCACGGGGCAGGGGCCATCCTTACACACTCCAAACCAGAGGAGGGAACAAGCTTCTCCCCAGCTTTGGTTTTTAAAATGTTAGGGACACCCTTTCTTTCTTTCCTCCTTCCTCCCTCCCTTTTCTTTTCTTTCTTATGTTTCCTTTCTTTGTTGAGATAGGGTCTCACTGTACTGCCCAAGCTTTGGTGCATGGTGCAGTCATAGCTACTGGGCTCAACCAGTCCTCCTGTTTCAAACCCAGAGTAGCTGGTACTAGACACGCATGCCCAGGCTTGGTCACAAGCTCCAGACCTCAAGCAATCTTCCTATCTTGACCTCCTAAAGTGCTGGGATTACAAGTGCGAGTTACCACATCCAGTCCTAGGAGCGCTCATGGCCTTGGTTTTGTGTCTGCTGGCCAGACTTTGGGGTCTTTTTTTGGAAGCTCTGTACCACCATCCAACCAACATTTGGAAGAAGTAAGGAAGGGTAGTTCTGGCAGAGCCATCTGTGCATGTCTACTGTGAATATAGGCTGGACCCAGAGATGGAGAAGATCTGAGGACGAAGGGAGAGGTTAGGAAAGCCTTTCACATTTGTGGCTTTGGTAACCTGAAACAGCACTGATTCTGTCAAAGAACAAGGTTCACGGGTGAACAGGCTTGAGTGTAGGTAGTAAACTGAGTTCAGTTTTAGATCAACTTAGTCAGGGACATAGGGCTACTCAACAGTTTGTATGTTACATATTTTTGTGATTATTTGATTGACTTGACATTCTTCATGACTAGCAGCCCTAAGAGGATAGGAGCTGTTTTCTTTGCTGTGACTCTCCAGATCCTATTTATACTGGATGTGGCATGTCTTAGATGTTCACTCAGTGTCTGTGAATGAATGGATGCAGGTGACCATGTGCAGCAGGTAGTTGGATGGATTGTTCGGGCCTCAGTGAGGACAGGAATTTATCAGTGTAAACCTAGATGGTTGACAGACCTTGAGAGTTAATCTTGTTGGCATAGGAACATTATGTAAACCTGTGGTTCTCATGTCCAGGTAGTGAACTTGCGTCTTTTCTTTCTTTTTTGGACCTTTTTAGTATTTTTTTTTTTTTTGGCCAGGGCTGGGTTTGAACCTGCCACCTCTAGCGTATGGGGCTGGCACCCTACTCTGTTGAGCCACAGGCGCCACCCAGGACCTTTTTAGTATTTAATGCCAGTAATTTATCTGCTGACAATTCTGCCAATGATTAAAAAAATATTTTTTGTGGCTGATTAGAATTAGACTTGTGTTAGATAGGGAAATAAAGGTGATAAAGACAGATTCTATTTCCTTATAAGAATAACTGACTCATAGTATGAAACATTGGATATGATTTCAGATCACTCCTGTAAACTCTCACAAGAGATGTTTATAAAACACTTGGAACAATACAGATTGTACTCAGAAAATGTGCTTTGATCAACTCTGGAGATACAAAGCAGGAAACTTAATAAATCAAGTCCTATTTGTGAATGGAAAGGACTGGATGTTCACCTTAAAAGTAAGAATTCAGTTCATGTCAAGACTTAAATTTTGTATTCTGAATAGCGGATATTAACTTAGTTTCATCTGTTATATAAAAAATAAGTGAATTGCAGATTTTAGTTCTTGGAATCTTGAAATCTGACTCCTGATTCCAGTTTCTTAATAATCTTTGGAACATTGGTCTAGAAATGGAATTTGACTTTGGTTTTTTTTTACCCTTTGATTTTGAGGTGAGTGTGTTTCCAACTCCTGCCTTCCCTCTATATTCAGGAAAGCCAAACCATTGGTAACTTGGATATGCTATAATTTTGATTATTTAAATACTAGAAAACTGACTCAGCCCCTGTAGCACAGTGGTTACAGTGCCAGCCACATACATTGAGGCTGGCAGGTTCGAACCTGACCTGGGCCAGCTAAACAACAATTACAACTGCAACCAAAAAAGCAGCTGGGCTTTGTGGCGGGTGCCTATAGTCCCAGCTACCTGGGAGACTGAGGCCAGAGAATCGCTTAAGCCCAAGAGTTGGAGGTTGCTGTGAGCTGTGATGCCACCACACTCTACCAAGGGTGGCATAGTGAAACTCTGTCTCAAAATAAATAAATAAATGAATACTAGAAAACCATAGTTGTGTTTATATAAAGAATAATATCCTGATCAGACTTGGGAGAGGTGGCTTGTTTGCCTTCTAAATTTTAAGGCATGAATACAATTGTGTTAATTCTATAGAGTAAACACTCTTGTCCTGCCACCCTGCCATAGGATAAGATACTATAGTATCTTATATATATTTTTAGTTTTTTTGTTTATTGCCTAGATTCCTTTTTTCTGCAGTAGAGATGTGAACCTTTCTTTTATTTTTTTTTTTTCACTAAAGAACTTTCATTAAATTTGGCTCCAAATGTAGGCCAGTATCTTTTAGCAAGTTGTAATTTAATAGAGCAGTCTAAAAAGTCAAATTGAGTTGTAGCATCTCAGCTATTTAAATTATTATAAAGGATGTATACATATAAGTGATTATTTAAAAAACCGACTTAGATCCTTGTTATTTGAATTATAGATTGTTTTTTCAGATAGGCATTTGGACAAATATCTAATAGACTAAGACTTAGGGTATTCTGAATTTTATCAAAACTACTCCAAGACTGGAAGGGAGAGTACATTTCAGATTTATTTATTTATTATTTATTTATTTTTTGAGACAGAGTTTCACTATGTTGCCCTCAGTAGAGTGCTATGGTGTCACAGCTCACAGCAACCTCAAACTATTGGGCTTAAGCGATTTCTTGCCTCAGCCTCCCAAGTACTGGGATTACAGGCACCCGCCACAATGCCTGACGGCTATTTTTAGTTGTAGTTGTCATTATTGTGTGGCAGGCCCTGGCTAGGTTTGAAACTGCCGGCTCCAGTGTATATGTGGCCGGTGCCCTAGCTGCTGAGCTACAGGCACCGAGCTACATTTCAGATTTAATGATGAGCTCAAAAATCACAGACTTGAGACCTGCACAGGTTAGTTAAGTGATGACATGAAAAATATCTGTGTCAAAATCCCAGACCCCTGCAAATTCCATCACTTTTAAAATCAGTTACGGAGCTGAAATTAAAGAATGTTGATTTCTGGAGGCAGCCCTTATTAGCTCCTGGAAAAAATGAAGTGCATCTGTATGTTATAGTTTGTTCTATTTTTTCAAATGATTTTATTCTTTAAGAGGTGATCAGCTTTTTTCTTTACTAATTAATTCTTCAAAGGTAGTGTCATTCAAAATAGGAAAGTTCACAGCCTAGATGTCAGGGAGGGAATAAGCAGCTCTCACAGTTGGTGGTAAACAGGAGGCCCTGATGAGAGAGGCCTGATCCCTCAGTCAGCTGTCAGGTCACTCCTTTTGTGCCACTTAAAATGACAAGATTGCTTTTACATATGTAGTGTTTCCATTTCATGTTCACATTTTTCAGTGGCTGATTAATATAATATATAAAGGCGCATTAAATAATGGCGAAGGGAAAATCCAAATGTTTTCTCTGTAGATTTGGGAAATAACATGGAAAGTATAAAACAATTGAAACACTTTGGTTTAAATGTGTGTAGAATTTAGACTAATGTGTTGCCTAGCAGATACAAAGAATTCAATAAGAGATTCTAAGTAGTATGTGTATATTCTGGGTGTAAATAGACTGGACATTTCTAATGTGCTCCAGCTGTAGTTTCTATAGTTTTAAGTAGCTGACAGATTTTGTTTGTGTTCTCCACTGAACAGTCTTTCTTAGTGGACAGAGAATGTAGAGCTGCTCAACTAGTTCTTACTCCTGTTTTTTTTTTTTTTTTTTTGTTTGTTTGTTTTTGTAGAGACAGAGTCTCACTGTACCGCCCTGGGTACAGTGCTGTGGCGTCACACGGCTCACAGCAACCTCTAACTCTTGGGCTTAACGCGATTCTCTTGCCTCAGCCTCCCAAACAGCTGGGACTACAGGCGCCCACCACAACGCCCGGCTATTTTTTTTGTTGTTGCAGTTTGGCCGGGGCTGGGTTTGAACCCGCCATCCTCGGCATATGGGGTCAGTGCCCCACTCACTGAGCCACAGGCTCTGTATCTCAAAGATGGCAAGATAGTGGGCGGCGCCTGTGGCTCAGTCGGTAAGGCCCCGGCCCCATATACCAAGGGTGGTGGATTCAAACCCGGCCCCGGCTGAACTTCAACTAAAAAATAGCTGGGCATTGTGGCAGGCGCCTGTAGTCCCAGTACTCGGGAGGCTGAGGCAGGAGAATCGCTTAAGCCCAGGAGTTGGAGGTTGCTGTGAGCTGTGTGATGCCATGGCACTCTACCCAGGGCCATAAAGTGAGACTCTGTCTCTACAAAAAAAAAAAAAAAAAGATGGCAGGATAGCTTACAGATGTTCTAAAGGGATGGGAATTGTGTGCTTTGTAAACTTCTTTTACAGATATGTTATGCATGAAGCTCCAGCATATAAATAGGTAAAACAGGGGTTTTGGTCAGGGAGCAGTGAAAAGGTGGTCTGGTGCTCCACCGGGATTCTAGGAGCATAACTCAAAAAAGTGTTGCTGCATGTTTTCCTTAATGAAATGTAGAATCTGTTTTGGAGGAACAAAGGGTAAGTTACTCATTTATGTATGCTATTTATTATAACTTTATACTAATTATTTGCTTATATGATAAACATTGATAGCATTTAAAATCAGAATTATTTTTAAATATACAAAGCCACTTTAAACAAGGTCAGAAAATGGTACTAGTAGGCCCATAGGTCTGAAATGGCTGCGCAGTCTTGCCAAAGAGAACTTGCCTGATTGCAAGATCCTAGTCACAAAGGCTACCTGAGAGCCAGTGCATGGAAGTCCTGCCACTGTGTTGTCTCTGTTGAGGCGATACAGGAAAGTGAAGTAGAGAGTGATAACAACACTGGGAATAATTAAATTCTCAGGCAGATGTACCCCATTTCCCCTAAAATAAGACATCCTCCGAAAATAAGACCTACTTACAGGAACGGTAAGACGTCCCCTGAAAATAAGACCTAGCGCATCTTTGGGAGCACACCTTAAAATAAGACACTGTCTTATTTTCGGGGAAACAGGGTCGTTCCTTGTCCTCTGTGCTGTTAGTAATGGGAAATAGCCCCATGACCTTGGGCAAATTACTTAAGATCATTAATACTTTACCTGCTTCTAAAATGTTTCTTCGTAGGGTGGTTGTGAGGATAAGCAGTGATGTCTTACATAAAGTGACATTATAAATTGTCGATAGGTGTTAGGCCATGGTGCAGTGTTTTCCTTTAAAAAGAAATGTTTTAGTAAGGTGATAATTGACAGTAGAGATGACATGAGAATCACAAACTGGTTCGGAGTGTGACTGGAACTCAAACTGTGGCAGGTGTCACTTCACCATTTTAATTAAAATAAATACGGGAGGTGAGATGGAAAAGTTCCATGATTTTAACTGTCAGCTTTTAATGCTTTTTTTGGAGACCATTATACCTAAAATAGAACCATTTTTATTTTTCAAAATCTGGAAAACAAAAAACAAAAGGTAAATTGAACACTATGGTTTGTTTTTTTCATCTTTTGTTTTAATGGTTATTGTTTCTCTTTGGGAACAACAATATTTAGAGACCATGCTCACAGAACCTGTGGTCTGGAATGCTGTGGCTGCTGAACACTCAGAAGATGAGCAATGTTGAGTGTGGATGCGACTTGGGTGTGATGTGTTCAGAACATGTGACAGGGAATCATTATGTCATTCAAGATTCACTAAAACCTTATTGTTTAGTAAAATTGTTCCTTGGAGAACATAAAACATGACAGTTCAGAGGCAACCTGAAAAATTTGAAAAAAGAGTAGCTATTTCCAAGGGACTCTAAAGTGCATGTCACAACAGTTTCGTCGAATGGGGGATTTTTATTGATTTTTATGTCCATTTCGTGTGTTCATTCTGTTCTTTTAGAGAAAAAGCCTGAAAGAAAAGTACTGCTTTAGGGGAAAAAAGTTGTTAAAGGGTTTCAGATGGATGTCCTTGATTGGCTGTAAAATATCCTGTATATTGTGGCAGCAGATATGGATGGACCTATAGGGTGTTGTGATGTGTAAATAAACTTACATCTTCTACAAGCGTAACTCCCACACTTGGTCCAGTTAGCATAGAATTTCCATGGTGCAGAATGTTGTCTTTGATACCAGTCTTTAGACAGTATACTTAAAAATTTCTAGTTGTTACTATTTTTATAAGTCATTTTGGGGCTTTCTGCATCCTTTTATATTTCCAAGGCAGGACCTCTTGGCCCTGACAAGCTCCATTCTTCTTGCTCTGTGTGTGGATACTTTTCTTGAATTCACTTAGGTGTTAAGACATAACCTCCCATTCTGGAATGCTAAGCTGTTGGGGCACAATTGTTCAGTCATCATTAGCACATACGCTTATTATTATTATTAACTTTGTATTAGAAGAATCAGTATTTTAATCTGTCTATAACCTATTTCTGTGGATATTCTTTGGTTGTGTTACATAAGTGCAGTGACCAACACCTTACAGATTATCCCAAGAGAAGATGCAGAAGAACTTTGTGATTTGGTGGTGACCATTCTGTATGAAATCCAACACAGCAGTGCCAGACATAGAGTGTGTGTACAGTAAATGTTTATTTAAATTAATGAATTGTGTTAGGACAGCTTGCAGTTACAATATTTTCCATATGAAACGACCAAGCATTCACTACTGGTAGTTTAGCTAAACATTCAGGCTTTATTTGAAGCTGATAAATGTGTGCTTATTGTGCAATGTAGGGATACCAGTTTGTTCACTTTTCCATCCAATAATGATTTACTTTTACAGCTGTGTTTATATAGAGTAAAGGTCAAAGGAAAAGGTGTATTTGAAGCAGTTACATCAATTGCTTTGCTTAGTGAAAGATTTTCAATATGCTAATGGGAAAGGGACAATTTAAATTGGATATTATAAAATTTAGGCAGTTTTAAAAAAACAGCTTTATTGAGGTATAATTAACATGCAATAAACTGCACTTTAAAAGTGTTACACAATTTAATCAGTTCTGATGTGTGTATACACCCATGAAAAAACATCACCACAATAAAGATAATGAACATATCCATCACTCTCCAAAATTTCTTGGAACCTCTTTGTGATCTCCCCTCCCCTCCTCCTCTTCCCCTCGCCTGCCCTCCCTTACCCTCCCTTCCTTCCTCCTCCCTCCTCCCTCCTCCCCTTGTCCTCCCCTCTCTCTAGGCAGCCACGGATCTGCTTTCTGTTACTATGGATTAGTCTGCCCATTCTAGAGTTTCATATAGTGGTGAAATCATATCATATGTACTCTTTTTGTTTCACTTCTTTCACTTAGCATGATTATTGTGAGAGTTGTCCATGTTGAGTGCATCAGTAGTTTATTCCTTTTTAACACTGAGAAGTATTCTGTTTTATAGATATACCACAGTTTGTTATCCATTCCCTATTGATAGCCATTTGGAGGTTTCCATTTTTTGGCTATTACAAATAAAATCAATTAGAACATTTATATATAAATCTTTGTGTGGGCATAAACTCTCCTTTTCTCATAGGTAAATACCTAAGAGTAGGATGGATGGAATGTATGGTAGGTCTATATTTAACTTTTTTGAGAGCCTGCCAAACTGTTTCCTGGGTTGTCACTTCCTTTTACATTCCCCGCAGTAATGCATGAAAATTCCAGTTGTTCTACATCTGGAATTTGTTGTAGTTACTCTTTTTTTTTTTTGGCCGGGGCTGGGTTTGAACCCGCCACCTTCGGCATATGGGACCGGTGCTCTACCCCTTTGAGCCACAGGCGCCGCCCTGTAGTTACTCTTTTTAATTTTAGTCTAATAGGTGTGTAATAGTGCTGTACTTAGCCGTGTATAATACATACTTCTTTGCTCAGATTTTTGAGGGTGTGTATTATATATGGGTAGTGCAGCTTAGGAGTGGGGGAGCCCAATAGGTCTCTGGGGGCCACCATGCTCTCCTGCCTGAGCCCACCAGGATCATGGAGGCTCTGAGATCTGGTGAGAGTGGCCTGAGTGGCTTCTATCAAGCATCACTACGTGTTTAATTTTAATTAGTTTATTTTTCTTTTGCTTAACTGTTCTAAGTTTAAGAGTAAGGTAGGTCCTTTTAACGTCTTGATTTAAACTATTTCTTCCTATATAAGTATACTGAGGCTCAGAAGTAATACAAATAGTTATGTGCATAATATATTCTTTTTCTAGCAGCCTAATATGTGGTTGAGGCAAGTGAAGGTGGCAGGGAGGTACATAGAATGCTGCTTAGCTTGTGGAGAGTGGGATGAGAGGCCTCCTTGGGGAAGCTGATGTCTGAAGTACCTTATTTTGTTGAAATCTGTGGTAAATTTATGACAGCAAACCCAAAAATATCCCTCGTGGTTGCTGTATGCGTATTGTGAAAAATGAGTTAGAATATGCTAGGAGCAATTCTGCGCATGGCTTTAATTGACATTATCTACCTTTTATTTCTATTAACTGTTTGCCTTGGACATGGTAACTGTAGCTATAACAGCATTGGCAGGTGTTGCTGACTAAGATTATGTTCCCACTTTTTTTTTTTTTTGAAGTTTCTGGCTGGGGCTGGGTTTGAACCCACCACCTCCAATATCTGGGGCCGGCACCCTTCTCCTTTGAGCCACAGGTGCCGCCCTAAGATTATGTTCAATAGGAGGATAACTTGGGGGTTGGAATGTGGGGAGATAAAGATTTACATCAGCATCTCACTCAGTTACAAGCTATTTTTTAATACAAGTTCTAAGTCAAAAGCATTTGTATCATTAAAAGACTTAATTCTGTAATTATTTTATAAATAATTGGTGAAACCAGCATCTTCTCAGTTTTCATATTGGAAGTTTGAGTTCTTCTCCAATATGAATCAAGGTGCCGTATTTAGGGATTTTAAAAAATACGTAACAGGCGTTTGCTGAGAGGCGCTAATGTGGCCAGTGGTCAATTGTAGGGAAGAAACAAAAGGAAAAATATAGAGGAGTTGTTTTCAAATAGTCATGAGGGCAATTCTCTTTAAAAGAAAAAGCAACTTGAACCTTTAATTAAAATTTTTAAATTTTCAGTTTCTTAATTTTGTAAAAGAGAAAACAGCAGTGGGGGTCAAGCAATTAGTTTGTGGTAGTGCTAGGACCAGAACCCAGACTCTTCAATCAGGAAACGTGGGTTCTAATTCTGCTAAACCCGGGGTTTAGCCTCACTTCTTTCATCTGTAAAGTGGAGATGACAGTGGCTCCTTTCTTTTGGTGTGCGTTCAGTGAGAAAATGTGTTTGATACTCAATAATGTTTGATACTGTTTGGGGCAGGGAAATATATTAATATTTTCCCCTTCTCAAAGACTCAAGAAAATAATGAAGGGTCATGTGCAGATGAGAAGCTACTTTTACTTAGAGTTTTTGTGTTGTCTAAAGTGAATCCAATTCACCCTTACCTTTACTTTTAGAATGGCAATTTTTTTCCAATTAAACAAATGCAGCTGAATTTCCATACATATGTAATTGCTTTAAAAAAACAGCTCTTTGATGTTAAAAATTGGCTCTTCAGTTTTCTTTGTTTTCATGTTTTCTTATGATGTGTACAGTGAACAGTGCATTATTTCCTAAAACAAATGTCTTTGCTCTGGTTACACAGTGTGACGTTTACCTAATAATTTGCACAATATGTATGTGTAAACGCTTTTTCCTCTCATAGTAGGTACTTTGGAATGTGCAATTTCCTCTGTTTTGGGGCTTTCTGTTAATTTGGCTTTAAGGTTAAAGGAAAGTGGTGAGGTGGAGAATGTTGAGTGATACAAAGTCTTGGAGCAGAGAGGTCATTTGCATATTAGTCTCCCAGTGTCCGTTCCCCCACCTCTCTTCCAAGCTTCCTGTCCTTTACCTGTCTTATTTTTTGTCTTAGCTGCAGTACTTATATCCCTTACCAGTGTGCTAAAGGCCCTTCCCCTTGCACCCCTGTGCTCCACAACTCTGTGCTCCAGTCTAATATTCTTTACCTCACTATGTTGTGATTGTCTGTTCTCTTGTCTGTTTGGCTGACAAACCTTAAAATCAGAGAATAGGTCTAACCATATCCCAGAACCCAACAAAACTGATTAAAGATGCTAAAGGGAAATTGCATTGGATAGGAACTATTGAGTTCAGTGGTTAAGTTTAGAGAATAAGAATACACAGTTTATCCTAATAAATGCTTTTTTACCTCTTTATTCCAGCCTGTTTGAGGTTTTTTTGCCCCCAACCCCAAACATCTGAGCTATAAGAATCAGTAAATCAGTTCAGAAAATTTCTTTGTATCTTTATGTGGTGTGTTGATTAGATAGATCCAGGGACTTTTGTACAATCCTGGGATATACATACGGATTCCCATTTCTGCTAAAATCAGGAGAAACAGAATCTTGCCGTAATATGTACACTTCTGCATTATACACATTGGCCAATTGACTACAAATACAGTCCACTTTTAAGGCCTTCACAGAGTCAGTCCACCCAACCTGCAGAAAGTTAGATGTTGAAACTGAAATAAAAATTATTGAGATTTTTGAAAAGGCAACTGGACTTTGCTTCCTTTATATTTATATATTGAGAATTTTTAGGCTGTGGTGCAGTCAGTTATGTGAATGCCTCACATCTACAGGAGAAACTTCCTGGTTTCTGGCTGCTGAGAGATAGAAACCATCGTTTAGTATTGAGCAAAAAATAAAGAAGTCATATGATAAAGTGATGTATATTAAAGTATAATGTTCCCAGTTGATAGATTAAAGTTTCTTTTCAAAGGGTGCTTTTGAACCAAAGTGAGAAAACTTATAGAAGATAAATTACAAATGGATTTTGAGGTAGTATGAAGAATTGTCTAGATATGAGGCCCTGGCATGGAATCTAGCCAGAAAGACTGAATGTTGTGTATTGATTCAGATAGGAAGGACTTATAAAGGCCCAAATTGTTTCAGTGCTGAACATGTTTTCCTCATTTTTTTCCTTTTTGCTATTTCTTAGGGTTTCCAATAGAGATATCAGGGGATGGCATGACAGTAGTCAGTCTCATTTATTGCTGAAATTCATGTTCATCAGATGCTTCTCCAAAGTAGGGAAAAGTGCTTATAAGGAAATAAACTTGCTAAGGGAAGCTCTTGAAGTAGATTAATGTCTACAGACTTTGGACCCACACAGGATAACATCATAGAATTTTGTTAGTCTGTTCATCTAGCGAGACGTTATCTTTTGAACACCCATAAGTCTCATGTGAAGACTTCATTATCTACATTATTGGGCTTTCACACTATCAACCAAAAAGCATCTCATTTGTCATAAAGAATCCAAATTAAAAAAAAATGGAAAAAAAGTGGGAATTGTTGTTGTTTATGTGCCGCTATTTCCAGTAGTAAATTTTGAGAAGGACAAGTTTTTGAAATGTAAGCTTTGCAAACTTTAGTGTATTTTATGAGACCTTTTCCTTTAGGATTTAGACACCACAGTCCATTTTTACTTGATAGCTGTCCTATTCATTGGTAACCCTCCCAGCCAGGATGTTTGATCACATCTGTATTTGTTTGCCTAGAGAAACTATAGCTGGGTAGTTAATGTGTGCTTGTACATTTCTGCTTTGCTATCCTTTAAGGGCTTAGGATTGTCAGAATGCCATCAGCCCCTTTTTTATTGGTCTGATAATTAGGGGTGGAGAGAATGGATGGAAGGAAAGAGGCCATCTATTTAAAGAAAAAAAAACATGCATGCCCAGAGGTTGAAAATTTTATATCATGGAAGTCAATAAACTCTTAAATTTGAGTGGGGTCATTAAGAATGAAAAGTTGAATGTATTATTTCTTTTGAGTGAAAATTACTGAATTAATAAGGGCCCTTCAGAAGTTGTCATACCACCCCTCTTGCTTAATTTCTGCAGCCTTGTAGATTAGCCAGAAAAGTCTCTCCTCTTGTCTATTTCTTATAGAATTGTTGATAACATCTTTTATAGAAGGTCACTTGTCAGAAAGAAGTGATAATTTACTTTAAAAATAAAATAACACAGGGGCGGCACCTATGGCTCAAAGGAGTAGGGTGCTGGCCCCATATACCAGAGGTGGTGGGTTCAAACCTGGCCCCCGCCAAAAAAAAGTCACAATTTATATCTTTTGGTCTGTGAGTGTGTTCTCTGCTGGTCAGTGTAGATTTGTGAAGTAACAAGACATTGTCCTTTTGTTAATGGAAATTCTAGAAAAAAGTTTTACTGTTACTATTAAAGTTAGAGTGTTTTTAGAGAGGTACTTAGAGAAAGTTAAAGGCTGTCATTCTGTCTCTTCACATAAAGAACAAAAGCAAAATGATTGTGAAGTATTTCAGTGGGTTGAACTTTAAGGTAGAGCTTGCCTTTCCTAATATTATAAAGAGCAGTTTGCCTAGTTGCTATAGAGACAAATTTACGTTACTGAAAATTATGATGTAGATGTTGATATAGAGCTGCTCTGAAAGATAGATGTTGTAGACTAAGAACCTTAACGCCACTCTGACAACTATTTCAGCAGCTGCTGCTCACTGTGCACTTCCTGTGTAGAAGGTGCTGTGCTAGAGCCCTAGGTACCAGGTAAAAGGCAGGATTCTCAACTTCAAGTAACTTAGATTCTCCTTGTAATAAACAGACATGTGGACTAGAGCAGAACAGTTGATAGAATGGCAGTGAGTGCCAGGTGCAATGGTAATGTTTGCTAGATAAACAGGGAGGTAGGACAAAGATGGTGTTCTCATAAAGGAACTGCAGGAGTAAGGGCTGAGAGGGGAGGAGTTCATTTAAATTGGTTCTTTTAAATCACTGTACTTCTTCTTATTCATACTGTTAGGAAATATTTGAGGGATGGCCAGTCTTTGAATTCATGTGTAACTCTGGAATCAGCCTGCCAGCTGTCCCCCTTGACTGTAGTAACCACAAGTGAGTTATTTAGCCTTTCCAAACCTCGTGGGCTGCCATAAGTATTTTACAGAGACCATCTGTGAAGGTATAGCTCAAAGTTAGACATTTAGTAAGGCTAAAGTAAACATGAATTGTTTTTTAGCAACAACAGTATTATCAGTGTTCGTTCTAGCTTTCTGGTAATTTTGAATGTTTTGTATGAGTGAGGGTGCTATGTTTTTAAAACATTTCCCATGCTGATCGGGTTGCATCTTGTTTGTAGTACCGTACTGAATATCTGTTAGGTGCTTGGCATAGAGCCAGAACTCAGTGTGGAGCATAGATAGCTCCTGTCCTTTGGTACCTTCTGACTTAGTTGAGAATGGAAATGGACAAATATGAAATAGAGTAAAATTATCTGCTGAACTGTATTATATAGCTGTGTATACAGGTGTTCAGTACATTGATTAAAATATAGTATCGTGTGGGCCATTGATTGTTTTTAAGGGGGTCTAGGTATAGGTCACCAGACAGAGAACAGAGCCAGAGACAGCAATTAGGCAGAAGCAAAGGAGCTGAAGACTCAGAAGATAAAATTAATTAATTGATTGATTGATTAAAAAAAAAAGATTTTCTGTTTGGTGGACCTGCTGGCCATAGGATAGAAGCAGTCACCCCTGGGCAGTGCTTTTGGGGCTATTGCCTAGACTCCCTCTCCTCACATCTGGGTAATTGAGGTCTCACCATTTTGCAGAGCCACTGTTTTAGCCTGAAGAGGTTTGTCTTGTCCTTTCCTGACGGTATCTTTTGACCAGATGTAAGGAATGGGATTACCAGGCACAGTGAGCACCGTTAGGGAAAGAAGAGATGAACACAATAAAGACAGCACTCTCCAAAAACAGTCTTAAGAACCAAGTCTGACTGCCTTGTGCCAGCCCCTGTGTGCCAGAAACGAAGGATGGAAGCATAGGTGAAAAGATGACCTTCCATCTGTCAGTGAGCTTAGATTTTTAGGGGCAGATGGAAATTCAAATAGATAAATGTAACATGTGGGGTAGCAGTTGCTGGAGAGGGAGCTCCAGAAAAGTGAGGTGAGGCAAGGGCATGGTGAGGGTTTCTGGGTGTCTGGAAGACATGCTCACCTTTGATCTAACACAGGTTTATGCTCTTCTCCAAGTGTCTGATCCCAGATACAGGAAGGAAGCCCTAAGTTTTTGTCCCAGCTATTGGCCAGCCTTTTATTCCTAACACTGTTTCTCCACAAGGGACCTTTACTTCAGTTCTTCTAGGGTCAGTTTTCACAGTGAGTTGAGCTATTTTCTACCTGGCTTCAGTCTTTAGACCAGAGTCATATGTATCTCAGAGCCCTGAATTCCAATCCAAAAAACTTTGCACCCAGGCAGGATAATATCATGCCTGATGCTGGATGCTATGAGGGAGTAGAATTAGGATGGGTGAAAAAAACATCCATGAAACTGAATTATTTATAGTTCTGCATGTCTGTCTTGCTTTTTCCTAAACAAAAAAAGTGTGTAGATTTCTCCACCATGTGGGCATCTTAAATATTTGAATAAGATAAACTTAGAACATCGGGAAAAAACAATGTGAGAACTTGAGGTCGAACTTCATTATAAGCTTAACTTCATCTATCAACCCTTGATAGAAAATTTCTAAATGCATATTAATAACATACTAAATTGTGCAGGGAGAGAAGTTAGAGTCCATGTATAACAAAATTGTCTTCCTGGCTGTGTACGTGATAGCTGTTAAAATCTGTGTGTGAGAAATGGTCATGGGAGCTGACTGAGGGGTTCCTGGCCACTTGGTAGGAGTTTAAGTCTTGTGCCTCGATGAAGTTACTTCTCCCCTCAGATTGGAGATTCTAGGTCCCTTTTATTTTTATTTTTAAAGATAATACTCAATTATTTTTGAAAAATGATTCAGTCTTTTTAGGGTCGGAAAAACTGTGTTTAATACGAATTTTGTGTGTGTATATGTTTTTATATGTGTTAATCAAGACAATTCCATGACAACAATAGCAGCAACTTCACCAGCGAAGAAAACTTCCCCTCAGCATCTTCCCCGCCAAGTACAGTTGCTTGATACTTGGGACTGTTCAGGCCAAAAGTCTTAATATCTGTCATTTACTGGAAGAAAATGTGAACCCCTTGATAGTAATATGAAAATTGTTCAATCCATTTTATACCTTGTACATTTCTATTTTATTCAATGTCTCTTTTTCTATTCTTGGTTTAATTTATATTTCAAAATTATTAGAAGAAATTATTTGCACTTTAAAGGATTTGAAGTCTAACTTTCTTAAGGCTTAAATATAATTTCTTCATTGTTTCTTAGCAATTTCTATAAAAATACATTATTATTTTTATACAGGAAGCTAAAAAAGCAGGCTGTTCCAGAGGAAGCTGTTGGGTAGTTCCTTCCTTTCAAAACTTTAAGCCAAATGCTTTTCCTCACACTGAGTTCAAGGACTTAGTTTACGTGTATGAAAATAAACTGAACAGCACCTGCCACTTAGTCACAAAGAGAATTATCTTAAAGCTGCTAAGCAAACAGATGTACTCAGTTTAAGTTTCTGAGATGCTCAAAAGCATGTGGTTAAAAAAAAAAATTAAATTTTCAAATGAACAGTATGAGGAAATAAGAAGAAAACATAAACCAGGTTTGATGCCTGAATTCAGTACCTCTTAATTGCATTATTGTCTTCGGTGCAAGGACTATTGAAAGTTTATACTTTGAAAACTTTGTCCTTGAAAACAGAAAATTGTCAGTAATTTTCCAAAGAAAAATTTGGCATATTTTATAGTTTTTTTCTTTCTTTACAGAACTATTGTGTTTGTTTCATGTCTTTGGATTGGCAAGAGGAGAAAAGAAATAACACTGCACACTTTGATTCCACGACTTGGTTCAGGCGGCTGCTGAGACATTCAGAGTGGTCAGGACAGTCCTCTGTAAAGGCCAGTTTTAATATAGGCAGTTTGCTAAACTCAGTGGTACCTTGTTAAAAGTCCTGGTTGAGGCTAGTGGGGGAAATAAGACCGTCAAGCTGTCCATTTTTATTTAGTATAAATAATTGTGCCTCATTTCTATAAGAACACTGAAAGTTATGTTTACATAAACCACTTTCTCCAAACTCTTGTTTTACTAATGAATGTTATTGGGCGGTAGGGCTGGGGGTTTAAAGCCCTGCTAGAAAACACAAATATTTTGTGTGATCAGTAGAGTACTATGAGCTGACAGTATGAAGAGTACCAAACACAAATGCCAGAGAATCATACACATAGCTCAAGATTTTCATCACAAATGAGCAAAACAACCTCCTAAATTCTGTTACTGAGTCAGAATAAGAAGGGAAGAAGGCAACAGTAAGGGCCAATGTGGTTTACTCTTTGATCTCGAAATCATTTTAATGATCCTTCAAGTAGAGCTTATGTCTTATTTACTTTGCTGCCTGGAAATGTAGACTTACTAGAAATTTCAAAACAGTGTCTGGAGCAGTCACAAAGTCTGATCTGTGCAGTCTGATCTGTGCTCGCTATTAAAGGGCAAGGTAAGTTTATCTTCAAGAAGGTCTCAGGGCAGAGCCAGACCAGCAGCTTTGAAGCTCTCCTGGACCAGGTAGTGCACAGGCAAAAACTAGGGTGTAATTTTTGTCAGTGGAAGTTGGGTATCTGAGGGTCTGGGAGGACAAGTAGGAAACTGAGAAATGGATTCTAGAAGAGGCAACAAAATGGAGGGAAAGAGCTCCGAGGCTGTCAGGGAGATGGGGTTTGAGTCCCAGCTTTGTCAGCAACTAGTTTTATAGTGCTGGACAAATCACTTCACTTCTTTGGGCCTCTGCTTCCTCATTCACAAGTTGGGGGAGAGGAAACGGTGATATCTTAGGTGCCTACCCCTTCTGGCAGAGTGGCCCACTTTACCAGCTCAGCTGTGTGCCTTCCCCTGTGAGGCATCACACCACCATTCCTGGAATAGGCTGGAAAGTCATCCACAGTGTGCTGTTAGTCAAGTTCTATTCACGGTTCTCTTGGAAATGTCTTCTCTTGTTTTCCTTCTTGCTGTTCCATATCAGATCAGGTCCTCAGTATATTTGTCAGGATGATTACCTCGCCCTCTTGCTTCCTACCCTGCCCTGCCCCCAGCCCTCAACCCCTAAGCCCCAAGTTATCGCTGTTTCCATTGTGAATCCTCCTTTTCAGTGTCCTGTCCTGCCCCATGCACTGACTCTCATCTCCCTTAACCACTGTTTTCATCACGAGCATTTCCTTGCTTAGAAACCCTCAGCCTCCTCTGTGGTCTGTAAGCTCCTCTATATCCCCCTTCCCTCTCACTTTACTTTCTGTCACTTTCCAGCATACCCAGCAATATATCACTGTTTCTATAAACATTCCATGGTTTCTCCCGCTTCTGTAACTTTGTTTCTTTCACCCCACACACTTTTTTTCTCCTCATAGCTTTATAAACTTACAAGAGGCCAGAAAAGTAGGTAAGTAAATAAAGTTTGGCAGATTGGACATGGAGGTAGGTGGTAGAGGGCGAGGTAAGGTTGACCCTAGAAAGAAGAAAAGAGCATGTGGGAGCCAGGAGAGGAAGAGAAAAAGATGTTAAACATGCAAGGATATCCAGTTATTGAGAAAGCAAGTTTTAAGAAGCCCATTCACATCAAGTGGTCTTTGCCCTCAATAAAATAGAACCTAGGTTCATCTGCTCAAGGTGATGAGTGGTGTTGGGGTCCTGAAAAAAATAGAAAATCCCCCTCTTGCTGTGGGCATTAACCAGAGGTGATAAAGGACTTAGAAACATTGAAAATCGAGTTGATGTTAATTAACAGAATTTGTGAGGGACACATTTCAGTTTTCTGGATTTGTTTAGCCGCCCTTGGCTTTAGTGATCTGGAAGGGGAAAGCCAGTTTTGGTGTAATGGTGTTGCTGAAGTGGCTGCATCCCCATCACCCTCTTCCAGGTTCTAGATTGGACAGAGGCTAGTGGGAGTGGAAGAGGGCTGGTTAACATAGAGACAGGAGGTGCTAAAGCCTTAGAGAGGCTCAGTGGCCATTCATTCTTCACTGCCTGTTGCCTCCTTTTCCTCGGTTCTATGACACTGCTTTCCTTATCTGCTCACTTACTGTCTTTGCTTCCACACACTGAGAACACAGAAGCAGTCAGGAGGGAACATCTGCAAGTGCCATTGCCCCACCCTCCCACCTCCCTAGAGGTGTGTGCTGGTGCTCAGCCGTCCCTTCTCGCTGTTGGTGGACGTCCTCAACTCCCGTCTGTGGTGGTCACCCTCCTCTGCTACCTCCCCCAGGGCACTGCCGCACTGATTTGTGTCCTTTCACTCTGTCAGTTTTTCCCTGTTCAGTGGCAGGTGTGGAATAGGGGTAGAGTGGGTTTCAATCACCATTTACCTTCTGCTCAGCAGGTACAAAGAAGCAGTGGGCGACCATGCACTGGAAGAGGGGAGAGCCCACATCAGAGGAGGAGGGAGGGTAATAAGACGGAGGGGCATTGGCATGTAGATTCCAGGGGGCTTAATGGAAAATTAGATCTGGAATTTGAAAGAGAGTGAGCACAAAAGCTAGCAGGTGGTGATCAGAGGGCAGTGTGTGAAACCAGGACTGTGGGCGCATATTCTTGGTGTGTCCAACCTGTAGCCCACAGGCCTCGTGCTCACTTTGTGAGGACTTTGTCTGCTTATCTGTGGTGTTGGATGTCATGAAAAGTATGCACAGACCTTTTTTGTTTGTTTTGATAATCATCTTTCATTAGTGTTTTTTGTTTATTTAATAGTCCAAGACAACTCTCATTTTTCAAATGTGTAGCAGGGAAAAGAAAGGTTGGACACCCCTGGTTTGGTGAAAGACAGTGAGCGAGTAGCTGAGGGAGTGTGAGGGAGTGTGGGGGAATGGCCTTCATGAGGGGTGGTGAGCCACAGGAAATTCAAAGCTGGCAGACTTTCGGGCAGAGGTAGGGAGAAGGATTCAGAGACAACAGTGGTGAGCTGACCCACTTCCAAGCCTAGTTAAGTAGTTAGAGGAAACAGTCACCAGCACTGAGAGGGCTGCAGAGACAGCATTGTCTTCAGGGAGAGACCCAGGTTTTCCTGCTTCTCCTCTTACTCCACTACAGCCTGATTTAAACTTCATGGCAGAATTACCATGTTTTCATTCCCATCTCCCTAAGGCTTTTGGGATCCAGCTCCTTGCTGAGTTCCCTGCTTCTTCTCCAGGCACTGGCGTTCTTGTTGTGCCGAGAGCCATTCTTGGGATATTCTTGCCTTGGGGGCCTTTGAACTTGCTATTGCCTCTGCCTCCAAGACTCTTTCTCCCAGATACCTTTATATGAATAGATTGCCTCCCCCCCTTCCTCCGGATCTTTGTCCAAGTGTCTTCTCCTGTCAAGGTTTTTCTGGCCACCCCATCCAAAAGCATTCACAACCCCTTTCCTGCCTTAGTTTTCGCTATAGCTCTTACCACTGTTTGACAGTATACTGTATATTTTAGTTATTTTCTTATCGGTATATTCCATGAGGGCAGAGGTTTCTGTCTGGGTTATTATGTCTTTATTTTTTTTCATACGCTTTCCCCCTGATTCTAGAACAGAACATGGCAAATAGCAGACTTTTATAAATATTAGTTGAATGTAGAATGAATGAACAACTGAGAGAATGGATGAATGAATGAGATCAGTGAACAGGTAAGAGACATAAAGAAGGAGGAAATAGTGTGTTCACAGTTGGTGTTTCAGAATTCAGGATCTAGAGTGGGTGTAGGATGCAGTTGTTATTGTGGGAGGTTGAAGTGGAGAGAATGGGACGCTTCCTGTTGTTGAGGAAGTTGAGTTACGGGACATTGGATGATTAGGAGAAATTACAATTCCTCTAGCATGATGGTAGGAGATGACACAAAAACTACAGGTCAGGCCCAGAGTCACTGAGGAATTTGAGAGGTCTAGGTGGTCAGTAGATGACTAACAAAAATGGGGTGAGGGGATTAGTTTAAGAAAAAAAGCAGGTCCACAAAGAAAATAGTAATTGTGAGGTATAGCCCTCCCTGATGTTAAGCTTGTTTTTCCCCCAAATTCTTCTGGATACATTTAGTTAAATGTGAGCTCTTATAATTTTGTAGATCTCTTGATTTTTTTTTTTAGAATAAAGACTGTTAACACATGTAGAATTAAAATGTGTTAACGCTGGTTTTTAAAAGTCTGTTACTCTGGCATGGCGTAACAAGAAAGTGTTAGTGAAAGTAGTTGCTGTGAATTATTAGTTCCTTTGGATCTTTGGGGTAAAGTACTAGTATTTGCTTTTCAAACTGTCTTAGGTTCAAAACATAGAGTATGATTTATACTGATATATTTGTGGTTGGAAACTTTAATGTTGCCAAAGTCTTTTCAATTGACATCTGAATATCTCAATTACGTTTCTGGTAAATTTATTATTTTAAAATGCCCTGCCAGACCATCGTGCTTTACAGAGTTGGCAGCATACTATGGATGACCTAATTTTTTCAAACTCATTGTATTAAGTGTTCTAAATGTCTCAATAGACGACTATTCATTTTACCCATTTAAAGAAGCATTTTAGGTATGCTTTATTGCATGGGAGGATTATTTTCTCTTAGCTTAAATAGGCAAAAAGTAACTTTAAAAAAAATTTTTATTGTTGAGGATTCATTGAGGGTACAAGAAACCAGGTTACATTGATTGCATTTGTTAGGTAAAGTCCCTCTTACAATTATGTCTTGCCCCCAAAAGGTGTGGCACACACCAAGGCCCCACCCCCCTCCCTCCTTCCCTCTCTCCGCTCTTCCTTTCCCCACACCTCCCTCCTTCTTTCTCTTTCTGCTCTCCCCTTCTCGCACCCTCACCATGTCCTTAATTGTCCTCATATTAAAATTGAGTATATAGGATTCATGCTTCTCCATTCTTGTGATGCTTTACTAAGACTAATGTGTTCCACTTCCATCCAGGTTAATACAAAGGATGTAAAGTCTCCATTTTTTTTAATGGCTGAATAGTATTCCATGGTGTACGTTATACCACAGCTTATTAATCCATTCCTGGGTTGGTGGGCATTTAGGCTGTTAAACCACATTTTGGCGATTGTAAATTGAGCTGCAATAAACAGTCTAGTGCAAGTGTCTTTATGATAAAAGGATTTTTTTTTTTCCTTCTGGGTAGATGCCCAGTAATGGGATTGCAGGATCAAACAGGAGGTCTAGTTTGAGTTCTTTGAGGTTTCTCCATACTTCCTTCCAAAAAGGTTGTATTAGTTTGCAGTCCCACCAGCAGTGTAAAAGTGTTCCCTTCTCTCCACATCCATGCCAGCCTCTGCGGTTTTGAGATTTTGTGACATGGACCATTCTCACTGGGGTTAATTGGTATCTCAGGATGGTTTTAATTTGCATTTCTTTAATAATAAGGGATGATGAGCATTTTTTCATATGTTTATTAGCCATTTGTCTTCTTTAGAGAAGGTTCTATTCATATCTCTTGCCCATTAATATATGGGATTGTTGGTTTTTTTTAATGCGGATTAATTTGAGTTCTCTATAGATCCTGGTTATCAAGCTTTTGTCTGATTCAAGGTATGCGAATATCCTTTCCCATTGTGTAGGTTGTCTATTTGCTTTGGTTGTTGTCTCCTTCGCTGTACAGAAACTTTTCAGTTTAATTAAGTTCCATTTGTTTATTTTTGTTGTAGTTTCAATTGCCATGGCAGTCTTCTTCATGAAGCCTTTTCCCAGGCCAGTATATTCTAGTGTTTTTCCTATGCTTTCTTTGAGGATTTTTATTGTTTCATGCCTTAAATTTAAGTCCTTTATCCATCTTGAATCAATTTTTGTGAGTGGAGAAGGGTGTGGGTCCAGTTTCAGTCTTTTACATGTGGATATCTAGTTCTCCTAGCACCATTTATTGAGTAGGTTCCCCTAGCACCATTTATTGAAGTATTTCCACCAAGGTATGTTCTTGTTTGATTTATCGAAGATTAGGTGGTTGTAAGATGTTAGTTTCATTTCCTGGTTTTCTATTTGATTCCAAATGTCTATGTCTCTTATTTTTGTGCCAGTACCATGCTGTCTTGACCACTATGGCCTTGTAGTACTGCCTAAAATCTGGTATGGTGATGCCTCCAGCTTTATTTTTATTACTAAGAGTTGCCTTACCTGGCTTATTGTACCCTAAATGAATCCCCAACAATAAAACAAACAAACAAAAAAAAAAAAACACAGAATCATTTTTTCCAAATCTTGAAAGTACAATGTTGGTATTTTAATAGGAATGGCATTGAATAGGTAGATTGCTTTGGGAAGTATAGACATTTTAACAATGTTGATTCTTCCCAGCTGTTAGCATGGTATGTTCTTCCATTTGTTAATATCCTATGCTATTTCCTTTCCTTTCTTAGGATTGCATAATTTTCTTTTTTTTTTTTTTTTTTGTAGAGACGGAGTCTTACTTTGTCACCCTCGGTAGAGTGCTGTTGCGTCACAGCTCATAGCAACCTCCAGCTGCCGGGCTTGGGTCATTCTCTTGCCTTACCCTCCCGAGCAACTGGAATACAGGCACCCGCCACAGTGCCCAGCTATTTTTTTGTTGCAGTTTGGCCTGGGCCAGGTTTGAAACCGCCACCCTCCGTATATGGGGCTGGTGCCCTGCCCATTGAGACACAGGTGCCGCCCCATAATTTTCTTTGTAGAGGTCCTTCACCCTTTGTTAGGTATATTTCTAGGTATTTCATTTTCTTTGAAGCTATGGTGAAGGGAGTTGTGTCCTTAATTAGCTTCTCATCTTGACTGTTATTGGCATATACAAAGCCAACTAATTTGTGGACATTGATTTTTATATCCTGAGACATTGCTGTATTTTTCGATGACTTCCAGGAGTCTTGTGGTTGAGTCTTGGGGTTCTCTAAGTATAAGATCATCTCGTCAGCAAAGAAGGAGAGTTTGACCTCCTCTGCTCCCGTTTGGATTCCCTTTATTTCCTTGTCTTGCTTAATTATATTGGCTAGAGCTTCCAGCACTATGTTGAAAAGTAATGGTGACAGAGGACCACCTCGTCTCGTTACAGTTCTAAGAGGAAAAGCTTTCAGTTTTACTCCATTCAGTAAAATATTAGCTGTGGGTTTGTCATAGATAGCTTCAGTCAGTTTCAGAAATGTGCCACCTATGCCTATTGTCTTAAGTGTTCTAATTAGAAAAGATGCTGGATTTTATCGAATGCTTGTTCTGCATCTATCGAGAGGATCATATGGTCTTTATTTTTGCTTCTGTTAATATGGTGAACAACGTTTATGGACTTGTGTATGTTAAACCAGCCTTGCATCCCTGGGATGAAACCTCCTTGGTCATGATACATGACTTTTTGGATGATAATCTGTAATCTGGTGGCTAAGATATTGTTCAGAATTTTTGCATCTATATTCCTTAATGAAATTGAAATTCTCCTTTTTAGTTGGATCTTTTCCTGGTTTTGGTATCAGGGTGATGTTTGCTTCATAGAACGTGTTGTGGAAGAGTCCTTCCTCCTCAATTTTTTGGAATAATTTCTGCAGTATGGGAATAAGCTCTTTCTTTTATTTTTTCTTTTGCCACAAAATATGGGTATTTTATTCCAGCTCTATCAAATGAACAAAAGTGGGGAACACATACTTCCACACACCATTCTAATTTAACTGACATTAATTCAGAAAAGCTATAGCAGATATATATGTGTATACATATAAGCATGTATATACGTGTATTCACACACATGTATTTCAGATTTTAGTCTCGTTATTTATCTTCGTTTTTTTTTTTTTTTAATAAACTCCCTTAAAAATCATCACACGCAACCTAATACTTATCTGTGTCTCCTCATCAATCATTTCATATTATTTGGATTTCATTCGGTGTATTTTAATCATCTATAAGGTTGGTCAAATAGCACATTTGAAGATGTAAGGGAAAAACTTGATTTAAGTTATACTCTATGTGTCAGTTACCCATTACATGAATTTTATTTTTTATCATTATTTGCAACTTCACACCTCTTGTGGTTTCTATGCAGTCTGTGCAGTCTACTTCAGCTTCTAGTGCTGTACATATCTGTATCTTCTGGGTGAGACTGCCCATGATCCATGAGCTTGGGGTCAGGCATAAACTGTGTAGTACCTGAGGTGGATTCTGATTTGATCTTTGTTTCAGAGCTGAGTTATGATGGCAAAGTTACTGAATGTTTCAGGATGTGAGTTGTTTTTGCAGGTATTTCTATTGCAGCAGAGCTTCCCATCTTAGTTTTTTCTTTATGTTCAGGAAGTGACTCTTTTGTTGCTTTCTGTCCACAATTTTTTAGCTGCTTCATAAATTTGATGGCTTGTAGCATATGCTCTTATCCCAGTTACCTTAGCAATTATTACTGACTGAACTGGGTAGCAAACAGTTGCTCCTAAAGCAGTCAGTCCCAGAGGATAAGTAATTTTCTTATACTTAGAACCTTTTCTTGATGAAAACAAGCCCACCAATCCGAACACTGTAATCACTCCCATTTTCGGAAGAAAATCTTGAGGAGGATTCTTCAGATAGACATATGCGTCTCTTCCAAATTGCATTGTAGCCATTATCCCATTTTTCACAAAAACATAAACACCTTGCACCAGCCAACATAATGACTAGTTGTAGTGCGGATGGAGGCAAAGCCCATTTGTAAACGACCAGGCTGGTCTTCAACATATTTACACAGGGGAGGTAGTGAGGTATATGTAGGGAGCTGCTCCAGTTTCAATAGCTCCTTTTTGGATTCCTCTTCTCTGGCCACATATACACTTACAGATGCATAGATCACACCTGTAGGCATGGCTGTCAGCTTTCCCATCCGGACGGCCGCCATATTTATGACCCCAGAATAAGCTCTTTCTTAAAGCTTTGATAGAATTCTGATGTGAAGCCATCTGGACCAGGGCATTTTTTGGTTGGAAGCTTTTTTATTGTTTCTTTAATCTCAGTGCTTGGAATTGGTCTGTTCAGGAGTTGTATTTCTTCCTGGCTAAGTCAAGGGAGAGGGTATGATTTCAATATATATATATATATATATATATATATATATATATATATATATATATATATATATAATCTGTAATTGCAGTGTTTTTTTAAAATTTATTTATTTTTACTGTTAAATCATAGTTATGTACATTAGTGTAATCAAGTGGTACAATGTGCTGGTTTCATATACAATCTGAAATATTCTCATCAAACTGTACAATGTAGCCTTCATGGTATTTTCTTAGTTACTGTATGTAGGCATTTGTATTCTGCATTTTGTAAGTTTCGCCTGTACCCATTCTAAGATGCACCATAGGTGTGGCCCCACACATTACCCTTCCTCCACCATAACCTCCCCCCCCTCTGTTCCCCTTTTTTGGCTCTTTCCCCATAGTCTTGTGCTATGTTGGGTTATAGCCTTCATGTGAAAGCTATAATTTAGCTTCATAGTAGATCTGAGTACATTGGATACTTTTTCTTCCATTCCTGAGATACTTTGCTAAGAAGAATATGTTCCAGCTCCATCCATGTAAACATGAAAGAGATAAGTCTCCATCTTTCTTTACAGCTGCATAATATTCCATGGTATACATGTACCACAATTTGCTACTCCATTCCTGGGTCGATGGGCACTTGGGCTTCTTCCATGACTTAGCAATTATGAATTGGGCTTCAATAGACATTCTGGTACAGATGTCTTTGTTATAGTGTGATTTTTGGTCTTCTGGGTATAAACCTAGTAAAGGAATTACAGGATCGAATGGCAGGTCTATTTTTAGGTCTCTAAGTATTCTCTAAACATCCTTCCAGAAGGAACGTATTAGTGTGCATTCCCACCAGCAGTGTAGAAGTGTGCCCTTTTCTCCACATCCACGCCAACATCTCTGGTTTGGGGATTTTGTTATGTGGGCTACTCTTACTGGGGTTAGGTGATATCTCAAAGGAGTTTTGATTTGCATTTCTCTGATGATTAAGGATGATGAGTTTTTTTTCACGTCTTTGTAGATCGTGCGTCTGTGTTCTTTACGGGAAGTTTCTCTTCAAGTCCCTTGCCCACCCTGAGATGGGGTCACGTGTTCTTTTCTTCCTAATACATTTGAGTTCTCTGTGGATTCTGGTTATTAGACCTTTATCAGAGGTATAAACTGTAAATATTTTCTCCCATTCTGAGGGCTGTCTGGTTGCTTTACTTACTGTGTTCTTGGCTGTGCAGAAGCTTTTTAGTTTGATCAGGTCCCATTAGTGTATTTTTGATACTGCTTCGATTGCCTGGGGTGTCCTCCTCATAAAATATTCACCCAGGCCAATTCCTTCAAGAGTTTTCCCTGCACTTTCTTCAAGTGTTTTTATAGTTTCATGTCTTAAGTTTAAATCTTTTATCCAGTGACAGTCTATCTTACTTACTGGTGAAAGATGTGGGTCTAGTTTCAATCTTCTACAGGTTGCCAGCCAGTTTACCCAGCACCATTTGTTAAATAGGGAATCTTTTTCCCACTGAATGTTTTTAATTGGCTTGTGAAAGATCAAATAACGGTAAGTAGCTGGATTTATCTCTTGGTTCTCTATTCTGTCCCAGACATCTGCTTCTCTGTTTTTGTGCCAGTACCATGCTGTTTTGATCACTATCGATTTATAGTACAGTCTCAGGTCTGGTAATGTGATTCCTCCACATGTTTTGGCTAATTGAGGTTTTTTTCTGATTCCATAGAAAACGAAGTATTATTTTTTCAAGATCTTTAAAATATGATAATGGAGCTTTAATAGAAATTGCATTAAAATTATATATTGCTTTGGGTAGTATTGACATTTTAACAATGTTGATTTACCAGCCATGAGCATGGTTATGTTTTTCCATCTGTTAACATCTTCAGCTATTTCTTTTCTTAAAGTTTCATAGTTCTCTTTGTAGAGATCTTTCACGTCCTTTGTTAGGTATACTCCCAAATATTTTGTCTTCTTTGGCACTACTGTGAAAGAAATAGAGTCCTTGACTGTTTTTTCAGCTTGGTTATTGTTGGTGTATATAAAGGCTACAGATTTATGGGTGTTGATTTTGTAGCCTGAGACATTGCTGTATTCCTTGATCACTTCTAAAAGTTTTGTAGTATAGTCCCTAGTGTTTTCCAGATATACGATCATATCATCTGCGAAGAGTGAAAGTTTGATCTCTTCTGACCCTATATGGATACCCTTGATTGACTTTTCTTCCCTAATTGTGATGGCTAAAACTTCCATTACAATGTTAAAGAGCAGTGGAGACAATGGGCAGCCTTGTCTGGTTCCTGATTTGAGTGGAAATGATTTCAGTTAGCTCCATTCAATACGACATTGGCTGTGGGTTTGCTGTAGATGGCCTCTATTAGTTTAAGAAATGTCCCTTGTATACCAATTTTCTTAAGTGTGCTGATCATGAAGGGATGCTGGATATTATCAAAAGCTTTTTCTGCATCAATCGAAAGAATCATATGGTCCTTATTTTTTAGTTTGTTTATGTGCTGAATTACGTTTATAGATTTACGTATACTGAACCAGCCTTGAGACTCTGGGAAAAATCCCACTTGGTTGTGGTGTATAATTTTTTTGATGTGTTGTTGCCTTCTGTTTGTTAGGATCTTATTGAGTATTTTACCATTAGTATTCATTAGTGATAATGGTCTATTAATTTCCTTTTCTTGTTGGGTCTTTCCCTGGTTTGGGGATCAAGGTGATGTTTGTTTCATAGAATGTGTTAGGTAATATTCTTTTTCTATATTTTGGAAGAGGTTTAGTAGTATAGGTACTAGTTCTTCTTTAAAGATTTGGTAGAATTCTGACTTAAAGCCATCTAGTCCTGGGCTTTTCTTTTTAGGGAGATTTTGTATAGTTGATGCTATTTCAGAACTTGATATAGGCCTGTTCAACATTTCCACTTCATTCTGGCTAAGTCTTGGTAGGTGGCCTACTTCCAGGTATTGGTTGATTTCTTTCAGATTTTTATATTTCTGAGAGTAGAGTTTCTTGTTGTATTCATTAAGGATTGTTTGAATTTCTGAGGGGGTCTGTTGTTATTTCATCATTACCATTTCTGATTGATGAAATTAGAGATTTTATTCTTTTTTTCCTGGTTAGGTTGGCCAAAGGTTTATTTTTTATTGATCTTTTCAAAAAACCAACTTTTGGATTTATTGATCTGTTGTATGATTCTTTTGTTTTCAGTTTCATTTAGTTCTGCTCTGATTTTGGTTATTTTCTTCTGCTGGGTTTGGGGTTGGAGTGTTCTTCCTTCTTCAGTTGCTTGAGATGTCTCATTAAGTTACTAACTTCCTCTCTTTCCGTTTTCTTGAGGAAGGCTTGCAGTGCTATAAATTTCACTCTTAGGACTGCCTTTGCAGTATCCCAGAAGTTTTGGTAATTCATGTCTTGATTGTTGTTTTGTTCCAAAAATTTGGTGATTTCCTTCTTAATCTCATCTATAACCCATCTATCCTTCAGCATAAGGTTGTTTAGCTTCCATGTTTTTGTATCGGTATGCAGGTTCCTGTTGTTATGGAGTTAAACTTTTATTCCATGGTGGAGTCTTTTATTCCATGGTGTCTGAGAAGATGCATGGAATAATTTCTATTTTTTTTTAATTCGTTGAGGTTAGATTTGTGGCCTAGGATGTAGTCGATTTTGGAGTATGTTCTGTGGGTTGATGAGAAGAATGTGTATTCAGTTTTGTTGGGATGAAATGTTCTGTAGATGTCCGTTAAGTCCAGATGTTGAATGGTTGAGTTTAAATCTAAAATTTCTTTGCTTAGCTTCTTTTTGGAAGATCTATCCAGCACTGCTAAAGAGTGTTAAAATCTCCAACTACTGGAACTGGAGGAAATCGAGTTGCTTAAGTCTGTTAGAATTTCTCTTACAAATTGCGGTGTGTTCTGGTTGGGTGCATAAATATTAATAATTGAAATCTCATCACATTGATTATTACCTTTAACAAATATGAAGTGTCCATCCTTATCCTACCTTATTTCAGTTGGTTTAAAGCCTATTGCATCAGCAAACAGGATTGCAACGCGTGCTTTTTTTTTGCTTTCCATTTGTCTGGAATACAGATGACCATCCCTTCACCTTGAGTCTATATTTGTCTTTTAATGTAAGATGAGATTCTTGTATGCAGCATATATCTGGCTTGAGTTTTTGTATCCAGTCAGCCAACCTGTGCCTCTTTAGAGGATAATTTAAACTATTCACATTAATTGAGAATTTTGATAAGCCTTTCGAAATTCCGATGGACATTTTTAATCCTTTTGCAAATGTGGAAGTTGGAATTTGATCAAAATTTTCTGGGTGGGTTTGCTTTTGTGGTGGAGGATTACGCTGGTCTTTATGAATATCTGGTCTGAGAATATCTTGGAGAGTTGGTTTAGTTATGGCAAATTTCTTCAAATGTGAATGTCATTGAAGTATTTCATTTCTTCGTCATAATGAAACTCAGTTTAGCTGGGTACAGGATCCTAGCTTGAACGTTATTTTGTTTTAGGAGATAAGTCTGCTTGAAAGGTTTCAGCAGAGAGATCTGCAGTTATTCTAATATTCTTCCCCTTGTAGGTAATGGTTTTCTTTTGTCTGGCAGCTTTCAGAATTTTCTCCTTCATATTAACTTTAGTTGATTTAATTATGATGTGTTTCAGGGATGTCTTATTTGGGTTGAGTCTTGCTGGAGTTCTGAAACTGTTTGCTGTCTGAATTTCAGAATCTCTTGGCATGTCTGGAAAGTTCTCCTTAATAATCTCATGGAGAAGAGACTCTGTGCCTTTGAAGCCACTTTGTCGCGTTTGGGGATCCCTATAAGACGAATATTGATTTTCTTCAAATTATCCCAGAGCTCTCTGAGAGAGTGTTCTGTTTTGCCCAGCATTTCTCTTCCTCTTTGAGTGTTTGGGAGTGTTCGAAAGCTTTGTCTTCCATGTCAGAAATCCTTTCTTCTGCTTGCTCCATTCTGTTACTGAGTGATTGTACTGCGTTTCTCAGATGTTTGTGGGCTGCAACTTCTTGTCTCAATGTATCAAAATCTTTGGTCATTTGGTCTTTGAATTTGTTGAATTCTTGAGATATCTTTTGGGTTACTGTTTGGAATTCTAATTTGATCTTATTTGCTATCCAGATTCTGGATTTGATTTCTGACATCTCAGGTGTTTGTTTGTGCATGGGATCTTGTGCTGTGTCTGCCCCATTGATCCTTGGGGGAGTTGATCTACTCTGATTATTCATATTGCCAGAGTTTTTCTGTTGATTTCACCTCATGATTGTTTTTCACAGTTGCCTCTGACCGTCCTCAGGGTTGGGAAGGTGTCTCTACAAGAGTAAACCCCAGGGGGATCACTCTGTTGTTGCTGGATCTTTGTGGGGAGTGACCCTGCATAGTTCCTCTGGGGCTGCCCCAGCTAAGGAGTTCTGGTTGTGGAAGCAGCTTCGGTGTGTGACACACCTAGATCTAGCAACAGGGTGGGAGGTGGTGTGCACGGTTCTGGGAGTGCCTGGCGCTCAGTGACTTTGGCACAGAGCGCACAATGCTCCAGCAGTCTCTGGCCAGGAGAAGGGCTCTGCCCAGAGGCAGGGAAGGCTCCAGAGGGCACATGGCTACCAGTCTGCCTGGCCAGATGAGCGAGGCAGGGAGGATACAGGAGGGAGAACGCAGGGTTGCGTGGCTCCTGCAGTTTTTTGTCAGGGCATACAGAAGCCCTGCGGGTGTGGGTCTCGTGTCGGGGGTCGTGGTCCAGCTCTTATGGAGATCCGGGCGGTGCCAAGTCTAGGAGTTTGAGGTTGTTATGAGCTGTGATGCCCCAGCACTCTACCCAGGGCAACAGCTCGAGGCTGCAGTGAGCCAAAACCAGTCTCATTCTGGCCTAAGGTTTAAGGTTGTAAGGCAGCCCAGTGTCCGCCTTAAGGTTGCTTAGTCACTAGGTTACTAGCTCCTGCCCGATCCTTGCTCTGGGACCCTGATGGCGGAGCTTGCCAGTTCAGTTCTCTCACAATGGCTCCCTGCGACCCAGCTCAGTGGCTCAGTCTAGGGCCCTAGACAATGCCCAAAGTTCTCCGCACTCCTGCTGAAGCTCTCCCCAAGGCTGCTCAAGTGAGTGCCAAGTCCAAAAACTCCGAAACAGTTCATAGGTAAGGCTGTTCTGGTTTGCAATCTCACTGCTGCTTGTACTTACGGTTGCCGGCGGGATTAGGTCGATAGAACACATGCAACCACTTGCCAGTTTTCCACTGTTTTTGTCCTCCTCTTTGGGTCCAGAAGTCCCTTACTGACTCCCTGTATCCTCAAAGGGATGATTATAGGCAGATTCCACCAGCTAGAGATATCTGGAATCTTATCTCCCCAGACTCACTGTGCCCAGTTGCAGGGAAGCTGTTACTCGGCCGCCATTTTGCTCCACCCTCTTGAGAAGTTTATTATTTTGCTCAGTTCCTCTGCGTACGAGTCCTGTATGGTTGGGATGGACACCTCAAGCCTGGCTTCAGCCTATGCTGACTGCAGTTCTTGCAGCCAGGCCAGTAGTTTCCAGTATAACCCGATAATGACCACTTTTGGGGCCACGTCCAGCTGCCAGTCTCTCACGCCGGGATCCTGCAGCCTTGGTACCCTCAGGGACCACCAGAGCAGCCTGTACGCCACACGTAAGGACCACCAGCTTTCTCCAATTTCAAATATTGATTCATTTATTTCACATTGTCAAATTTCTGGGCGTAGATTTTCTGGTAGTATTCAGAGATAGTCTTTTGTATATCTGTGGTATCAGTTGTTATTTCCCCTTTATCATTTCTGATTGAGGTTACTAGAGATTTTCCTTTTCTATTTCTAGTTAGTCTGGCCAAAGGTTTGTCTATTTTATTTATTTTTTCAAAAAACTAACTCCTTGTTTCATTCATTTTCTGACTGATTCTTTTGTTTTCAATTTCATTGATCTCTGATTTAATTTTGTATATTTCTTTTCTTGCACTGGGTTTAGGTTTAGACTTAGATTGTTCTTCTTTTTCCAATTCCATAGGATGGTTTGTGAGTTTGCTGATGTGCTCTCTTTCTGTTTTTTCAATCTAGGCATCCAAAGCGATAAATTTTCCTCTCAAAACTGCTTTTGCAGTATCCCACAGGTTTTGGTAGCTTGTGTCATCCTTGTTGTTGTGCTCAAGGCAGTTCATGATTTCCTGTTTTATTTCTTCCTGCACCCAACTGTCATTCAACAGAAGATTGTTTAATCTCCTTGCCTTTGTGTGGGGTTGAACATTTTTGTTGGAGTTGAGTTCCACCTTTAATGCCTTGTGGTCTGAGAAGATACAAGGTAAAATTTCAGTTCTTTAGATTCTGTTGCGGTTTGTATTGTGTCCTAGGATATGACCAATTTTGGAGAATGTTCTATGGGGCGATGAGAAGAATGTATATTCTTTGTCTTTTAGATGGAGTGTTCTATATGCATCTATCAAGCACAGTTGTTCTAGGGTTTCTCATTTAAGTCCCTTATATATTTGTTTAATTTCTGTTTAGAGGATCTGTCCACCTCTGTAAAAGGAGTGTTCAAGTCCCCTGCTATTATGGTGGTATAGGATATCATATTGCTCAGAGTAAGGTCTGTTTCAAGAATCTGGGAGCATTTAAATTGGGTGCATAAATATTTAGAATTGAAACATCTTCTTGTTGTATTTTTCCTTTGACCAATATAAAGTGACCATCTTTGTCTTTGACTTTAGTTGCTTTAAATCCACCTGTATCTGAAAACAAGATTGCAACTCCTCTTTTCTTCTGAATTCCATTTGCCTGAAAATTCATCTTCCAACCCTTGATTCGGAGTTTTAATTTCTCTGTTCAAGCCAGGCGTGTTTCTTGCAGACTGCAAATGGATGGCTTGTGTTTTTTAATCCAGTCAGCCAATCTATGTCTCTTTATTGGGGAATTCAAGCCATTAACATTTATTGAGATAATTGGTAAGTGTGGTAGTGTTCTATTCATGTTATTTTGTGAGAGTCTATGCTTAGTTTTATGTTTTGCATCAGTGTGGAAGTTAGGTTCTGTCCTTTAATTTCTGAGTTCTTACTTTGCTGCTGATCCATTGTGATGGTCAGTGTGTAGAACAGGTTGAAGTATTTCCTGTAGAGCTGGTCTTGTTGTGGTGAATTTCCTCATTGTTTGTATATCGGTAAATGATTTGATTTCTCAGTCAATTTTAAGCTTACCTTAGTAGGATATAGAATTCTGGGCTGGAAATTGTTCTGTTTAAGTAGATTAAAGTTAGATGATCATTGTCTTCTTGCATGAAAAGTTTCATTAGAGAAGTTTGCAGTTACCCTGATGGATTTGCCCCTATGGGTTAACTGGCGCTTACTCTTTGCAGCTTGAGGAATCTTTTCTTTTGTCTTGACTTTGGACAGGTTCATCACCAGATGTCTTAGAGAAGCTCTGTTAGACTTGAGGTGACCTTGGGTCCAATATACCTCTGAGAGGAGTGTGTCAGAATCTTTGGTGATATTTGGGAAATGTTCATTTATAATATTCTCTAGTATGGCTTCCATTCCCTGGGGCATTCTTTTTCCCCTTCTGGCATACCTATAACTCATATGTTTGAAGGCTTCATAACGTCTCATAATTCTGTCAGTGAACGTTCTGCTTTCTCTCTTTTCTTTTCTGCCTCTTCAACTATCTGAGCTATCTCAAGAGCTTTGTCCTCTGTTATGAGATTATTTCTTCTGCATGGTCTAATCTGTTGTTGATACTTTCTATTGCATCTTTATGTTCCCTAATTGACTGCTTCAGGTCCTTCAGGTCTGCAATATCCTTTCTATATTCTTTATATCGTTCATCTCTTATTTGATTCTGTTTTCGGATTTTCTTTTGGTTATTTTCCACTTTTATCAGCAGTTTTCTTCATTGTTTCCATTTCCTTTATTGTTTTCATTATCTGTATTCTAAATTCTCTTTCTGTCATTTCTAACATTTTTTATTATTGTTTTATTGTTAAATCATAGCTGTGTACATTAGTGCAATCAAGTGGTACAGTGTGCTGGTTTCTATACAATCTGAAATATTCTCATCAAACTGTTCAATGTAGCCTTCATGGCATTTTCTTAGTTATTGTATATAGACATTTGTATTCTGGATTTAGTAGGTTTTGCCTGTACCCAATCTAAGATGCACCGTAGGTGTGGCCCCACCCATTGCCTTCCCTTCTCCTCCCTTGGCCCTTTCCCCATATTCTTCTTCTATAGTTGGGATATAGTCTTCATATGAAAGCTATAAATTAGCTTCATTGTAAGGCTGAGTACATTGGATACTTTTTCTTCCATTCTTGAGATACTTTGCTAAGAAGAATATGTTCCAGCTCCATCCGTGTAAACATGAAAGAGGTAAAGTCACCATCTTTGTTTAAGGCTGCATAATATTCCATGGTATACATGTACCACAATTTGCTAGTGCATTCGTGGTTCCATGGACACCGGGGCTTCTTCCATGACTTAGCAATTATGAATTGGGCTGCAATAAACATTCTGGTACAGATGTCTTTGTTATAGTGTGATTTTTGGTCTTCTGGGTATATACCTAGTAAAGGAAGTATAGGATTGAATGGCATTTCTATTTTTAGATTTCTAAGTATTCTCCAAACATCCTTCCAAAAGGAACGTATTAGTGTACATTCCCACCAACAGTGTAGAAGTGTGCCCTTTTCTCCACATCCATGCCAACATCTGTGGTTTTGATATTTTCTATGTGGGCTACTCTTACTGGGGTTACGTGATATCTCAGTGTAGTTTTGATTTGCATTTCTCTGATGATTAAGGATGATGAGCTTTTTTTCATGTGTTTCTAGATCTTGCGTCTTTCTTCTTTAGAGAAGTTTCCCTTCAAGTCCTTTGCCCACCCTGAGATGGGATCACTTGTTCTTTTCTTGCTAATACATTTGAGTTCTCTGTGGATTCTGCTTATTAAACCTTTATCAGAGGTATAACCTGCAAATATTTTCTCCCATTCTGGGGGCTGTCTGCTTGTTTTACTTACTATGTTCTTGGCTGTGATGAAGCTTTTTAGTTTAATCAGGTCCCAGTAATGTATTTTTGATACTGTTTCCATTACCTGGGGAGTCCTCCTCATAAAATATTCACCCAGGACAATTCCTTAATGAGTTTTCCCTGCAGTTTCTTCAAGCAGCTCACAGGTAAGGCCTTTCCAGTTTGCAATCTCACTGCTGCTATACTTACAGCTGCCAGCAGGATTAGACGGAACGAACACACGCAACCACTTGCCAGTTTTCTACTGCTTTTTTACTCCTCCCGGGGTCCAGAAGTCTCTCGCTGACTCCCTGTTTCCTCAAAGGGATGTTTATGGGCTGATCCCACCAGCCAGAGATGCCTGGAGTCTTGTCTCCCCAGACTCACCGTGCCCAGTTAGTTGTAAGAAAGCTGTTACTCGGCCGCCATCTTGCTTAGTCTCCAAAAATAAGTGTTATTTTATTAAGTCATGTATACATAGATCATGAATACATTTATGCCTTTAAGTATGTATTTTAAATCCCATTTTCCACATTTGTTCTATCTTTAGGTGCCGATACCTTGCAGAAAGAGTAGTCCAATTTCAAGCAGGATTTCTTCTGGGTAATTAGGTGCTTTCCTACATACCCTTGAGGCTTATTTCCCCAAGCTTGTGCTGGGTCTGAGCTTCGCTGAGTTTTGCCTTCCCCCTTCTGAAACCAGAAGTAATGGTTTCAGCTGTTATTTTCTCCTGTTCCCTAGTTTTCTTTAGTTCAGTTTCTTTTTCTCTCTGGTCCCTTTGGACCAATAATTTCTACTTATTCTCCAGGTCTCAGTTTAAATACTACTTTCTCAGGGAAGTCTTTATAGACCTTTCTTTTCTTTTTCTTTTTTTTGAGACAGAGTTTCACTTTGTCGCCCTTTGTAGAGTACCATGGCGTCACAGCTCACAGCAGCCTCAAACTCTTTGAGCTTAAGTGATTCTCTTGCCTCAGTTTCCCAAGGTGCCCAGCACAACGCCTGGCTATGTTTTTGCTGCAGTTATTGTTGTTTAGCAGGCCCAGGCCAGTTTTGAACCTGCCAGCCTGGGTGTATGTGTATGTGGCCTGCACCCTACCCACTGAGCTACGGTCACTGCTGAGGGAAGTCTTTATAGACTTTTTGTACTGCACTGGGTCCCTGTGCACTGTATTGTCATGACTAGGCTTTCTTATCATGATTTGTTATAGCTTATTGGAATTACACACTCTGTGTCCATGTATCCCTATAAAATCAATAACCTCCAAGGGGTTGCCTTCCCTGTCTATTTAATCGCTGAATTTTCAGCATCTTGAATAAGTAGTGCCTGGTACCCAGAAAGCTCTGCACAGATAGTTCTTGACCAAAGAAGGATTGAATGAGAGTGAGTTCCAGGTGCGTCTTCCTGGCTTCCACAGCGTAGCGAGTGAGCACTGTTATTTGCAGTACACTGAACACAAGTGTTTGCAGAACTTGACACGAGCACAGACAGGATAAGATCCCCTCTACTGAGAGAGATCAAGTCACAGATGTGTTCACTTCTGTGCTGACGGGGAGTGGGAGGGCAATCTCAAATCGCTTTCAGCTCCCAGCATAAACTTTACTTGGAATTATACTGAGAGGAAGATCAGGTTCTTGGTACCAGTTGTATATACATACTTACTCTTTCATCTGTGCAGCCATGCCAGGTGGGAGGAATTATGAACTAAATAAGTAAATTTCTGTGAAGTAATTTTTTTAATTCTTTCTCCAGATTCTACTACTTTAAGTCTACTAGAATCATATTGCCAAATTTCAAGATTTTTAAGGCAGAGTGCCATAAAGTTTATCATATGGTGTGTTATCACTATTATTAGTGAGGATAGTAATGTAGATCAGTATCTTAAATTATCATTCAGTAACCCATTCTGCCCAATGGAATGTATTTGACACAAGCTTATTTAGTATTTTGTATAGGTCCTTTACCCCTTTTCTTAAACCCTAGGATCTTAAACCAGGTGCATTTTGGGACAAATTTTTTCTTTTTTCTTTTTTGAGACAGTCTCACTATGCCACCCTTGGTAGAGTTGTCACAGCAACCTCAAACTCTTGTGCTTAAGCGATTCTCTTGCCTCAGCCTCCCAAGTAGCTGGAACTACAAGAGCCCACCACAATGCCTGGCTATTTCTTGTTGTTGTTGTAGTTGTCATTATTGTTTGGCAGGCCTGGGCTGGGTTCAAACCTGCCAGCACTAGTGTATGTGGCTGGCACCCTAGCCACTTAGCTACAGGTGCTGAGTCATGGAACAGATGTTGTTGAATTTTAAAAAGATAGTATGTGCAGGGTGGCACCTGTGGCTCAGTGAGTAGGGCACCGGCCCCATATACCAAGGGTGGTGGGTTCAAACCCGGCCCCGGCCAAACTGCAACAAAAATTAGCTGGGTGTTGGACAGGCGCCTGTAGTCCTAGCTACTCGGGAGGCTGAGGCAAGAGAATCACCTAAGCCCAAGAGCTGGAGGTTGCTGTGAGCTGTGATGTTACAGCACTCTACTAAGGGCAAAAAGGTGAGACTCTGTCTCTAAAAAGAAGAAAAAAAAGATAATACGTGCTACTTAGTGAGATCTGAGGCAGTACCCAATAATTGAGCATTAACACTTCTGCCTTGAAAAAGTCACACTAAGTAGGATGAATACACTGTAAATTGCCTCACATCAGTTCAGATTCTGATTTTGCCACCACATAATTCTGATCAGGTTGGGCCCCAGACAGACTTTTGGAGCTTTATTGTTACTGTGCAGAGAAATATGTTAAGTACACATTTGGTGTGGCCATTTCACTTGCCTGTCATCTTCCCTCCGCCCTCAGAGTCACCATTAGGGCAAGCCACAACTCCGTCACCTGGGTCACAGGAGCCTCCTACTCAGGCTCCTTATCTCTTGTTCCTTATCAATAAATTCTCCAGAGTGATTGTCCTAAAGCGATTTTTGTTCATATCACTCTTCTGTGTAAATGCTTTTAGTGGCTTCCTATTGCCCTACAGATAAAGTATACATTTCTTTGTTTACCATACAAAACTCATTATTATCTAGGTCCAGTTTATCTCTTGAGCCCTTTCAATACCCTCTCCCCATTTTTCTCTTGTACGAACATATTTCTTCTGTTGCCTAGTGCCACTTGCCTATTGGCTGTACCTTCTGTCTGAAATAGCCCCTTTACCTTGCCTTCATCCTGCCATCCCTTTTCTAGCTCATTTATTTTTCAGGTCTCAGATCAGATTTCAATTTTAATATAACCTTTCTTCTCCTGATTTTAGACTGAGTAGTACCCCACCTTTGTATTTGGGCAGCATCCTGTATTCCTGTTATACTATGATATGATCACATTCTTAATTCTCTGGAACAAGTATCTTGACCTCAGTACTGGTAACTTTTTTTTTTTGCATGCATATCTCATGACTTGCTAGACCTTTGATTCTTGACCTCTGACATTTGCCTTGCTTTACAGTCAGCTTCTAGACGTATATTCTAAATAACAGATACCAGGTTTCTCTATCTTGGCACTACTGACGTTTGGGACTGGGTAATTTTTGCTTGTAGGGGTGGTTATTGTGAGCATCATTGTACGATATTCAGAAGCATCGCTGGGCTGTGCCTACTAGATGCCAGTAACCACTCCCCCCCGCATTTTACAACCAAAAATGTCTCCAGACCTTGTCAGATGTCCTATAGGGGACACAGTCACCCTGCTTGAGATCTACTGGTTTACAAGGAAAGCTCTTTGAAGCAGGGACTCTGCTTTTACGGATCTCTGTATCCCTCCCTTGGGACACATAGGGCCCTTTAGATGTATTGAATTAAGTTAATGAATAAGGTGATAATGAGGGTACTGCAAGCAAAGAGTGGATGGGAGATGAAGAGAGTCAAGCCCCACTCCATCATGACAGGGCACGAGAGAATATGTAGCACATCATTTTCAGGGGGTTGAGATAACACACATAATGGGCTCAGACTCTTTTCTCTTGGAATGACTACTCCTTTTACCTGCTGGGACATCCCCAAGGAAGTCTTGCCTGCCTTAGTTACAGGCCGCAGAATTTCCTTATTTGCTCGGAGATTGTCTTAAGAGTCAATCAGGTAACA